>NC_069388.1:128757977-130007977 GCF_027475565.1 Acinonyx jubatus | reverse complement strand
TCCCCTCTGCTAACCCCCCGTTTGTTTCCATAGCTAAGCGTCTGGTTTTTGGTTTGCCTCTTTTTCCCTTTGTTCATTTGTTTTGTTTCTTAAGTTGCACATATGAGTGAAATCATGTGGTATTTGTCTTTCTCTGACATTTTGCTTAACATTTTACTCTCTAGCTCCATCCACGTGGTTGCAAATGGCAAGATTTCATTCTTTTTTATGGCTGAGTAATATTGCATAGTATATATGTATACCACATCTTTAGCCATTCATCTGTTGGCGGGCACTTGGGCTGCTTCCGTAATGTGGAAATAAGTAAATTTCCAAGTAATAAGCCTATTGTAAATACGGCTGCTATAAACATAGGGGTGCGTGTATCTCTTCAAATTTGTGTTGTCATATCCTTTGGGGAAATGCCTAGTAATATTTACTAGGTAGTACCGAGTAGCAGAACTACTGGCTGAGAGGGTAATTCTATTTTTAATTTTTTGAGGAAACGCCATACTGTTTTCCGCTGTGACTGCACCAGTTTGCATTCCCACCAACACTGCCTAAGGCTTCCTTTTCCTCCCCATCCTCGCCAACACTTGTTTCTTGTGTTTTTGATTTTAGCCGTGCTGACAGGTGTGAGGTGATGTCTCGTTGTGGTTTTGATCGCCGTTTCCTTGATGATGAGTCTACGGATTACATTTCTTTTTTACTTTCTTTTATTTTTTTTAACGTTTATTTATTTTTGAGACAGAGGGAGACAGAGCGTGAACGGGGGACGGTCAGAGAGAGAGGGAGACACAGAGTCCGAAGCAGGCTCCGGGCTCCGAGACGTCAGCACAGAGCCCGACGTGGGGCTCGAACTCATGGACCGTGAGATCATGACCTGAGCCGACGTCAGACGCTCAGCCGACTGAGCCACCCAGGCACCCCTACGGATCATATTTCTAACAGACTATTTTTCAGAGCAGATTAGAGTCACGGCAAAATTGAGAAGAACATGCAGAAATTTCCTGCCTACCCCCTGCTCCGCACTGCTCAGCTTCCCTATCAATATCCCCCACCAGGGTGGCACGTTCGTTATGATCGATGAACCTGCAGTGGCACCTTATCACCCAGAGCCCATAGTTTTTACACTGGTGTTCACTCTCGCGGTGGTACATCCTGTGGGTTTGACAAATAGGTAAAGACACGTATCTCCCATTATGCTATCACACGGGATAGTTTTGCTGCCCTAAAAATCCTCTGTGCTCGCCTAAGTCACCTCTCCCTCTAGGATATTTTTTTTCACACGGTCTCTGGGTCACAGATGATGTTCAGTAATTTTCAGTGTAGATCTCCTTGCCAGCTATTGCGAGGGTTCAGGCATGTGAGCGGCTGAAAGACAGCGGTGGCCACGACCCCAAAGAGAGACACAGCGGAGGGTGTGGGAAGAGCAGGCAAGCCTCGGAGACGGAGTGGGGAATGGGGAGGCAGGAGCCCCAGGGGTGCAAGGGCTCTGGCCGCCAGTGGTAGTGGGCAGGGGAGGGGGGCTGCGGGAAAAACAGGACGTGGTGGACAGCTAGGGCCTCCCCGCGGGATTTCAACCTGCTAACCCTGGGTAGATCAATCGGCCAGGACTGCAGGAAGCTTCTGGATTAAGAAGTGGCCACACCGGGCTCTACTGCCTTTTCACTGTGTGACCTTGGCCAGGTCCCTTCTCTCCTCCAGGGGCTGGACTGGATGTCCTCGCTGTTCGCTGTGGAGGTGGAGGCGAAAAGGTGGCGCCCACGGCCCGAGGGGCAGCGTCGGGGGTCGTAGGGAACCTTCAAGGACCAGGGAGGCCGGGCGGGAGTCGGAGACCCGGAGGGACCGCGGACGCGGGCGGGAGCAGCCTCGGAAGGGGCTTTCTCGGGCACGGGCACGCATTCCTGCCAAGCAACAGGCGGCCGCGGGGCCAGAACTTTGGGGCCTGAGCCGCCGGCCGCTTTAAAAGCCGGGGCTCCGGGCCGCTCGGTGACCGTCCCCCGGAGGGGCGGGCGGGCGCGCGCCGGGGCGGCTGGGGCGGTGTTGCCCGAGGGTGAAGCCGCTCCCCGCCGCTGCCGCGCGTGCCTTGCGGAATTTCACCAGAAGAGGGTACAGTCTGAAAGGCTCTTGACGTCAGGCTGGAATCCCTATTGTGCTTGGAACCGGCTCGGGCAAAGCGAGCCCAAGTTCGCTCTCCGCACGCCTGGGCGGACTGCGTGGGTCCGGCAGCTCCGGGACTCGTCCCGCGCGGGAGGCGCTCGCGGGGACCCGCGCGGCTCGGGGAGCAGCCCGCCGCCGCCGCCGCCGGAGGACGAGGACGAGGAGGAGGACGAGGAGGAGGAGGAGGAGGACGGCCGCCCGCGGGGGGACCCTAGTCCTGCAGGGAGGCCGAGCCGGGGGCGGCGGGTCGCGCCGCCCGGGAGCCGGGTGAGTGCCCAGGGCGAGGCCGGCGGCCGCCAGAGCCCCCCAGCCCCTCCACGCGCGCCCCGGCGCCCCGATGCCCGCCCGGAGCGCCGCCGCCGCCGGGTGCATGCCTCCCCCGCGGCGCGCCGCTGCCGCCTGCTGCCCGCTGTGACCGCCCTTCCAGGCAGCCGGGCGCCGGGCGCCGGGCGGGCTTCCCCGAGGGCGGCGCGCGGGTGGCACCTGCGGGACCGGCGGCGGCGGCGGCGGCGGCGGGGCGCGGAGCCGAGGCGGAGCGGGCGCTCGCCGGGAGGATGGACGCGGCCGCGGAGCGCAGCCTCCCGGAGCCGGGCAGCCAGGGCTCCCGGGCCGGCGACGACATCGAGATCGTGGTCAACGTGGGGGGCGTGCGGCAGGTGCTGTACGGAGACCTCCTCAGCCAGTACCCCGAGACCCGGCTGGCGGAGCTCATCGGCTGCCTGGCGGGGGGCTACGACACCATCTTCTCCCTGTGCGACGACTACGACCCCGGGAAGCGCGAGTTCTACTTCGACAGGGACCCGGACGCCTTCAAGTGTGTCATCGAGGTGTACTATTTCGGGGAGGTGCACATGAAGAAGGGCATCTGCCCCATCTGCTTCAAGAACGAGATGGACTTCTGGAAGGTGGACCTCAAGTTCCTGGACGACTGCTGCAAGAGCCACCTGAGCGAGAAGCGCGAGGAGCTGGAGGAGATCGCGCGCCGCGTGCAGCTCATCCTGGACGACCTGGGCGTCGACTCGGCCGAGGGCCGCTGGGGGCGCTGCCAGAAGCGCGTCTGGAAGTTCCTGGAGAAGCCCGAGTCGTCGTGCCCGGCGCGGGTGGTGGCCGTGCTGTCCTTCCTGCTCATCCTCGTCTCGTCGGTGGTCATGTGCGTGGGCACCATCCCCGAGCTGCAGGTCCTGGACGCCGACGGCAACCGCGTGGAGCACCCGACGCTGGAGAACGTGGAGACGGCGTGCATCGGCTGGTTCACGCTGGAGTACCTGCTGCGCCTCTTCTCGTCGCCCAACAAGCTGCACTTCGCCCTGTCCTTCATGAACATCGTGGACGTGCTGGCCATCCTGCCCTTCTACGTGAGCCTCACGCTCACGCACCTGGGCGCCCGCATGATGGAGCTGACCAACGTGCAGCAGGCCGTGCAGGCGCTGCGCATCATGCGCATCGCGCGCATCTTCAAGCTGGCCCGCCACTCCTCGGGCCTGCAGACGCTCACCTACGCCCTCAAGCGCAGCTTCAAGGAGCTAGGGCTGCTGCTCATGTACCTGGCCGTGGGCATCTTTGTCTTCTCGGCCCTGGGCTACACCATGGAGCAGAGCCACCCCGAGACCCTGTTTAAGAGCATCCCCCAGTCCTTCTGGTGGGCCATCATCACCATGACCACCGTTGGCTACGGGGACATCTACCCCAAGACCACCCTGGGCAAGCTCAACGCGGCCATCAGCTTCCTGTGCGGGGTCATCGCCATCGCCCTGCCCATCCACCCCATCATCAACAACTTCGTCAGGTACTACAACAAGCAGCGGGTCCTGGAGACAGCGGCCAAGCACGAGCTCGAGCTGATGGAACTCAACTCCAGCGGCGCGGCGGAGGGCAAAGCGGGGTGCTCCCGCAGCGACCTGGACAGCCTCCTGCCGGAGCCCGCGGGGGAGGAGGGGCCGAGCTGGAGCAGCCGGCTGAAGATCTCCCACAGCGACACCTTCATCCCTCTCCTGACCGAGGAGAAGCACCACAGGACCCGGCTCCAGAGCTGCAAGTGACGAGGGTCTTCCGGGCACAGACGGACTTGGGCCAGCGGACGGAGGGGCAGGTGTGGCGGGCCTATCAGTGACTTCCTGGGAGGGGCTGTCCTTCGTCCCCTCCACGATCTCCTGAACAGAACTCTGGAGGCCCTCTCGGGCACCCCTGGTGAGGCTGGGTAAGACCCCTTTCTGTTGTCGGCTGTCAGGAGCCGGGGCTGGGGGGGGGGGTGGGGGAGAGCGGGGGTGTCTAGGAGTCACGGGCAGTGTGGGGTGACGGAGGGCACGGTCTGGCCGACGGCAGGAGCCCTCGCCCGGTTCTGTATCTCCTTACAATAAAGCCTCCTGCTCTGCGCACCCACCTGTGTCATAGGTTCTGTCACAGGCTGGAGGTCCCCCCACCCCTCAGACATGCCTTAGGCACACTCTGGTGCGAGGCCAGGAAGTAGGTGTGCAGCCCCCGGGGGCGGGGGTGGGGGAGGGGCTATTTTTAGTTGAGAGCTAATTAAAGAAGGGTTCCTACCCAGGGTTCAGCACCGAGAAGCCTTGCCACATTCCAGGAGGCTCTGTGCGGGCGACTCCTTCCTTCTGTTTCCTTCTGAGGAAAAGCTCGCTCCCTGGAGGGGGAGAGTTCGCAGAGCTCGCAACGCCCAGTGGCGTGGTCACCATTTATTCACCACCTGCGGGAAGCCCTATTGGTGACTTTTTCCATTCCTTCCAGCAACCCTGCTGGATAGGTATGCCCATTTTACAGATGAAGAAAACTGAGGCCCGGGACCACACAGAGCAGGGATTCAGCCCCAGGGGTGAAGATCCCAATGGCCAGGCATTCTCTTTGCTGTAAGCTGGCCATGGGGCAGAGGCATGTGCCTGAGCCTAGAAGGGGGGGAGGGTCTGTGGACCAGAAGTGGTGAGCTCCTCCTGCCTTCTAGAACCAGTACCTCGGAGGCATCAGCTGAATGGACAAGCCTCAGCATGCACAGGTGGCCCACTTCCAGCCTGGTCTGAGGGCCCCAGAGGAACAGAGACAGACAGACGTGGGCTTGAAGCCCAGAGAATGAGGAGGATCGCTCTGAGATGCCTTCAAGCTCCGACACTTTTTTTTCTAGCGTCCCTCCCTCACCACTTTCTTTGTAGCTGTGTGGTCTCAGGCCTGTTGATGAACCTCTCTGATCCTCATTGCGATCGTTCCTTAAAGGGAGATATCAGAATGAACTCGGAGAACCATGGTGCTTAGCACAGTGCCTGGCGCATAGTAGGTATGCAGCAAAGGGCAGTCATTTCTGTCACCGTGTGCTGAGACGGAGGTGAGCCACACAGCTGTCCACTCTGGCCTCCAGGGTCCGGGCTGGGCATGCAGGGCGGCAAGGGGTGGGGCCAGGGCACGGCCACACTGTTTATATAGTCAAAGGCAGTCAAGTCCCCTTGGCACGGAGTTGGCCCCGGCAGGCCCCTCTCTCTGGCTGTCTCTCTTCCAGGAACCCCAGAGCTCTGTTCTCCCTTCCCCGGCTGAGGCAGCTGATGCCCAGGGAGGAGCCATGGTCGGGGGAGGAGGGTAGGTGGTCCCCCCCCCCCCAGTCTTTCCCCTTCTCCAGGCCCTGGTTTTCCCACATACATACGGAGGGATGATTTCTCGGGGCTCCTTCCAGGATTTCGAAGCCTAGGGTGTGAACGTGTTGTGTTGGGGATTCCAGGGGGTGGGAGGCTGCCACGTGGGTAGGGGGACTTGGAGAGGAGGCCTTGAGAAAGAGGGGCGCAAGGCCCTGAGTCAGTGTTGTGTGCACCTCCCCCAAGTTTCACTAGGGAAATACTGGGTCAGGTGACCCAAGGAGGGCAGAGGACCGGTGGGGCTGGGGTTGGGGGACTCAGCGGGGAGGGGAGAAGTGGGGAGAAGGGGGCTTGTTGCGTGGGGTCCTGGTCCGTGTGGACCTAGCCTGGGGGGGGGCTCTGATGCCTGAGTGGGGGAACAAGTTTCCCGATGGGGGGAGGCCAGGAGGACCCCGGATCGGGAGGGTCCTTCCCGTTGATTCACCTGGGGGGTTAGGGGAGGGTATCTTTAGGCTACAAAAAAGCATCCTGGAGCCCAGCTCATCTACTGGGGGGGAGGACACCATGTCTGGAGACGGTGATTTGTCCGAGACCCTTCATGAATTAGGCTTAGGTGGTATTCTGGTGTCAGAGGAGCTCAGAGAGCGACAGGCTTGTTGTGGAGGAGTGGCCAGGGAGCTGTGGGGACCCTCACCCCCCACCCCCCACCACGGGGAATCTTTCCAGGGCACAGTAGAACCACCTGGGTCCAGGCTGCGCCCACACCCATTACATTAGAATCCTCGGGGGACAGCCTGGCATCAGAATCTTTTAAAAACTTGAACGTGCACACGAGTCAGCTGGAGAGCCTGCCAGAATGCAGGCTTTGAATCCGTAGATCTGCCTGGGCCCCTGAAATTCTGCCTTCTCCTCAAACTCCCAGACATGGCCGCCACCTTCCAGGAACCCCAGGGCTGATCCTTCAGCCACACTTTAAGTTATCAAGAGGCCAGAACGGCGGCTGGCAAACTATGGCCCGCCCCCCCGCACATGTACAGTCCCTGGGGTAAGGACGTTTCCCACATTTGTAAATGCTTAAAAAATAATCAAAGAAAGAATAACATTTTGTGACCCATGAAAAGTGTCTGAAATTCAAATAAAGTCTTCGTGGGACAGCCACGCCCATTTCTCAGATCCTCTCGGGCTCTCAGCTACAGGGGCAGAGGTGAGGAGCTGTGGAGGAGATCACGTGGTCCTCAGAGCCTAAAATATTTCTCTGCAGTAACAGTGTGCCCCCCACCACCCCCGCCCCCGGGGCTGTTGGGAAATGGGAGCTCAGTCAGGCCTTGGAGAGTGAGTAGGAGCGGGAAGGGCCGTGCCAGCACCAGGGGCATCCTGAGCAAAGACAGGAGTGCGGGGCCCTCTTCAGAAGGGGGAGACTTGTGTCCCTGGGGGTCACGGCTCCCCCCCTTTCTTTCCTTCCGAGAGTCCCCGAGTCCCGGTTTCCTGCATCAGTGTCTCTGCAGTCCCCGCTCCTCTTTGCAAACCAGTCTCTCCCTCCTTTCCTGACCTCTGGTCCCGAGTCTCACCGGACCTCCCCGGTCCTGGGCCTGGGGCCTAGCATCCTTTCCTTGGACTTGGGTGATTCTGAGAAACTTTTTGGGCCTCGTTAATTTCTGAGAGAGGACGAAAGAGAGAGCGATGTTTCTTGGAATCGCAGAATATCCAAGTTAAAAGGAAAATAGGCATGGTCGAGTCCACCTGTCCTCCCATTGCGCTGATGGGAAAACTGAGGTGGCGAATTGTGCAGTTGAGTGAGTGGGGGGCGGGGTTAATGAAAGGCCCGAAGTTCACAGCCGGATTGGGGGTCCCCTTTGTTCTCACAACATTGGGAGCATTGAGTGCCATTTTGAAAATACAGAACTGGGAGTGCAAGACTGGGTGTGTGTGTGTGTGTGTGTGTGTGTGTGTGTGTGTGTGTGAAAACAAATCCCAAGGGAATTAATTATCTTTGGTTTTACAGATAAGGAAATGGGGGCCCAGACAGTAGAAGCAACAGGCTGGTGGCCATGCCACTCCTTGGTGGCAGAGGTGGGAGCTGTGCCCACGGCCTGTGGCCCCCCTCACCCACAGCCAGGTCACGATGCTCTCCCCTCCCCCCCCACCTCCCCATCTCCATGAGAACTCAGGGCCCCCCAGAGCATCTCCCCTAACATCCAGCCGAGAGCTTCCCCATGGTGTGAGAAGCCTCATTCCAGATGGACCGGTTCTGGTGGTGGTGTTTTTTTAAGGAAAGAATGAGAAGGAAAACACATTTCCTTGGGCGAGCAGCCTCAGACCAGATGCTCGGGCCACGAAGAGTTCAAGAGCCCTGTTGGCATTTGTAGGAGGTGTCTGGGGCATAAAACCTGCCATCTGGGGTCTCGAGGTACCACATCAAGCAGTGAGACAAAATACCCAGAAAATGGGGGTTGGGGGGGATCTATGAGAATGGCAAGACCTGAAATTACTTAACACTTCCTGAAAAATCCTGACAGAGGCAGGGTAGACTCCAGCAAGGGCCCAGGGTTACGGTAATGGGTGCACATTGCCCGATTCAAAGGGGTCCTGCGAACGGGGGCGTTTGGGTGGATGATGGGCCAGGGAGGGGAGTGCTTAGAAGGCAGGGGGCCTTGCCTGCCCCTGGCCCGGGCTGGGAAGGGGCTGCCTTGCTCCTCCGCATCCCCAGCCAGGCCGGGGCCTCCCCGCTGCCGAGCAGGAAGATAATTAAATGTCTCCGGGAGCCTCCTGACATCTCCTGGGAAACCGGGGACAGGTGTTTCCAGAAAGACCTCCCACCTTTCCCCAGAGACAAGACAGCCCCATGCTCTGTGCTCACAGGAACGTCTTTGGCCGCAGACGTGTAAGGGGATTTCAGCTGTGCTCATAACCTAAGGGGGAGCCCCCCTCTCAAATGCCGTTCTCGGCTTGTACCAACCTAAGACTACAGGGCTACAGGGATGCTGTGGGTTTCCAAAAGGGGGGAACAAAAAACAAACAGAGAACAAGAATCAGGAGGCTGTGCTCTGTCGTCTCATTGTTTCCGAGGCTGTCACTAAGCCTGGGTGCCAGCCGGAATCGTGACTTTACCTCCCCCCTCTTGACTACCGGCCGGGAAGGTGTGCCTGCCCCGGAGTCAGATGAGACTGCTGTGTAAATTGCCCACGGTCGCACCCCTAAAGGGAGGTCGGCGTGGGACTCCAGACACCCTGCGGGGCAGCGTCCCTCCTCCTCCGGGAACGAGCCACCGCTGGCCTGGAGGGAAAGAGAGCCCCGAACGGGGCACCTGCCGGCAGCCACATGGTTTCTTTCCCGGCACAAACGTGATGCCTATTGACGAGGGCTCAGCTGGGAACACGAGACCTGCTCTTGCCACGGCGGCAGCCCAGCTCTGGCCAAAGGGGCCGATACCCGTGCTGGGGCCAGTTGCCACTGGCATGCGTGCTGGCTCAACGGTCAGGAAGCCGGGTTTGAAGCCAGCGGCCTCGTCTCTGCCATATTCGACTCGTCGGCCTCCTTTGCTGGAATTGAGGGGGCGGGTTACGCTCGGCCTTGGAGTGGAGGCCCAGCCAGGTGACAGGGGAACTGGAGCCCCCCGGGAGCACCGGCTGCCACCCCTATCTTGCACCCGTGTGGCTACGGGAGGTGAGAGCCAGAGCCCCACCCCCGTGGCGCCTCCCCAGCCCCAGACTAATAGCTTGGCGCTCAAGGCCCTCCAGGGCAGGCTCCAAAGTAGGTCTCCAGCTTTATTTCACCCCTCCACTGCACCAGACCCAGAGGCTTTTCACATCCTCAAACACTGGTGCATTTGAACTCTCCCCTCGGAGCAGAGGACTCCTATTGTCCCTATGGCCCTTCCAGCTTTTCCACCGTCAGAATTCTACTCCTGCTTCCGGACCGGGTTGAAATGCCCTCCTCCCTTCTCACAGCCACGGCTGCCCGCCGCATGGCCCAGAGAGGGCAGCAGCTGTGCTATAAAGATTCTGGAGCCAACCCCCGGGCTCTACCCCCGGGGGAAACGGACCTCAGGAGAGGTCACATGGCTGCAGAGAGCCGCAGGGCTGGCAGCAGTCCGAACGGGACCCCTGATCCCGCCTCCACGCTTGGCTCCCTCTGTCCCCTCCCCATCCCCTCCTGGCTACAGGTTTGGGCCAAGCTTCCGGTTTTAGAAATTTGGCTGAAAGGTGGCCCCTCACAGCTGCCCCGTCGTGGACACATGAGGCGTGGCCCTGGGCACGAGGGCAGAGCCCAGGGCTTACCGTCTGAAAAGGCTTTGCAGACTTTTGCTGCCACATCTTCACCTTGTAAAGTGTTGAAGTGCACAGGCAGAATAAGGGGTCTGTATCCTTCTCTACATCTCACAGACCTGGGAGCACACGATGAAAGTGCCAGACAGCGTGTGTGTGTGTGTGTGTGTGTGTGTGTGTGTGTGAATAAATCTGCTTCCGCCTTCTAAATGAAAGGAGGACACTGGTAAGTCCCGAAGCCTGGGGACCGAGGCCCCACTGTCCCTGCCTCACACTGCCTTTCCTTGTGCTGCTGGTCGTCGGACAGTGACTTGTGCCATGAGCCCCCGAGGGCAGGCTTGCCTATGCGCCATGGGTCCATCTCCTGGCACTTAAACCAGTGCCTGGCACACAGTGGGTGATTCCAAAATGTGAGATGAATGGCCACGGTGCCACGGGTGGCTAGACTCCCGGCCAGACCTAGACCTTCTCTTCCTTGTCTTCTACGCGGGGCTGTCTTCTCTCTTGGTGGTGGGGTCTGAGCATCAATCTCCAATGTAGGAGAGGGGGGTTCACCCACCTGACAGTTCTCGGTGGCACCAGCGGGCTGTCTCCGATTTAACGCAATTCTGACACCGTCGGCCAGAGACAGCAGCAGGTTCCGCAGGTTAGAGGCTCGGTCCTACAAGACCGCCTGTGCCAGCTGTTGGTGGCCTGGAGGTCCCAACGACCTCCTCTAACTCAGGACGCCAGCTACCAGTTCAGGCTGTCCATCACCTGTGCTTCTGACCCCACTGGCTGTACATCAGAAGTCATACCATCCCTCCCTTGGGTTTGATTAATTCGCTAGAGAGGCTCACAGAACTCAGAACAACTCTGCCGCCCCTGGGGGAAGACCCACTTCAAAAGGGGGGCATTCACTCGGTTCAGGGAGGCCGTGGGAGGGTGGAATCCAATTTGGGGGATGAGCAGGTGACTCCCTAGGCTCTCACCCCCTCTCTGCTTCTGGTGGGTCTTGAGCTGCGGGGTCTAGAAGCCATATTCTTCCCAGATGATGTTCTGAAGTGTCGTTCAGAATACAAGGCGAACCCCTGCCATTCTCACTTCCCGAAGCCCCGGCACCTCGGGGGTCTGGGGAACCTAGGAGCCCGGCAGCCAGAGGGCCTTTGCTGTATTCGCTGTAGCCTGTTGACTATAAAAACCCACTCACTTGTCCCCTGCTTCCAATCTGGGCCCTGAAATCCATTTTCTATGCAACAAAGTGATTTGTCAAGACTGCTGATTCAGTCATCACCTTGCTTAACTTCCTCCTTCTTCCTGTCAGATAGCAGGATGGCTGCAGCAGGTATATGCTCACCCCTACAGAAACATCCAGAAGGAGAAGAGGCAGAGAGAATAAAGAAAACTTTCCCAGAAGCTCCCAGGAGATATCCCCTTAGCCCCTTTTCAATGGGCTAAACTGGGTACTATGCCCATTGTTGGATCCATTCTTGTGGTCAGGGGAAGGCTGTTTGCTGACGCCTGGGTCACCGCAGTCCTCACTGACTATCGATGGAGCTATTGTGATCAGGCTGGAATATTCAGGGTGTATGCTTGGAGATGGCCAGTCCCCAGACCGCATGGTGTGGAGGTAGACTGGAGGCTGAAACATGCATGGACCCCACCTTTGTCAGCTTGGTGTTCACACGCGCACCTGCAGTCCATTTTATTAAGCATCTAATACATGCTAGGCATTGCCCCACCCCAGCGGAAGACATTGTGAACTACAAAGTACCACATCAGGTCCTGATGGAGTATGTATGGGCACCATCTTCAAGGTCAACACGAACTCCTCTCTTATACTTGACATCCAGATAGCTTCTTTCTGGAAGCCAGGCGCCCAAAAGGCACAACTCGCCATTGAGTCCAGTTCGGGCCCAGCGGGCCTTTGTGAAATGCCTCCATGCCCTACAGGGCATCGAGCCTCATCGTTCGGTGACCTGCAGCCACAGGTAAATCATCTACTTATCAACACACCCAAAGTACACAGTACGGGAGAGAGAGCGGGAAAACGCCAGTGAAAAGCTCTCGTTTGTGAAGAGGCCAGCTGAGCTCTCCTGCCTATAGGACTTCTCACATGCCACCGGTCAGGCAGGGCTCCCTGGGAACCGGCCAGCGGCCCGTGCTGTGCACTTTGGGGGAAATAGCCCGAGTCCACTGTCCCCAGTTGGCCCCTCGGGAGACCCTCCCTTGACTGCTGTCCTCCAAGGTGGCTGCAAGGGTCCCTCCTAGGCCTGCCTCCACCCAGCGGCCACGGGCGGCAGGTGCCGAGGTGGGGCCAAGGGTCCGCTGGCACGCGGAGTACCAGGCTGTTGTCAGCCGCGCTCAGGGTTTCTTTGACACCCTCCCTCTTCATTGCTTCGTGGGCTTCCAGTCAATTCCGTGACCCACAGTCAGCGACAAAGATCTTGTTGAGCCTGTCTCTTGTGGAAACCCCTCTCTCCTGGCTACCGGCCGTGTCTCTGCCCTTCACACCAGACCTTGGCTTCACGGGCTCCCCATTCCTGCCGGCCCCTGCAGGGAAAGTGAAGCTGTTGCTTCACGTAGAAGAGCAGAAGTTCCTCCCAGTCCCCTGGCCGCTTGGTCACAGGTACCGGCTTCCCTGGACACGGCCAGGGGACGCTCGCGAGGGCGGGGGGAGGGCTGTCCAGCTGGTGGTGTGCCCCTTTCTTAGCTCTCATTGGCGGCTTTCAGCTCTCCTCTGCTAGTATGAATGGCAGTCACGAATCTGTCCCTAACAAACACGCCGTGGCCTCTCACGGGCTGGAACTGGGTCACCCCTGTGGTGAGGGGATGGCCATGCCCTGGCTAGCACAGGCCTGGGTTCCTGGAACGATCCCTGGTGGAGGAGGGCTGCAGCAAGGGATGATGGGGAAGATGCTGAGCAGAGGCGGCCGCGGTGCCCATTACCCTGGACACTGGCAGCTGCCCAGCCCACCCCTACCTTCCCCCTCACCCCTGGGCAGCCTCTATTGCTCCCTCCCCTTCTGCGGGAACACATCACAACTGCCTCACGTCTGCCTGATTACCTCCTGCTCATTCTACAACACGTAGCCTCTTGGTCACCTCCTCC
Organism: Acinonyx jubatus; assembly: GCF_027475565.1. Lineage (NCBI taxonomy): Eukaryota > Metazoa > Chordata > Mammalia > Carnivora > Felidae > Acinonyx > Acinonyx jubatus. The sequence continues at coordinate 129,994,913 of NC_069388.1, read as the reverse complement.
AAGAAGCCCTCCCTGATAGCGCAGTGCAGGTGTGCTCTACATCTCTGAATTCCTTGGCCTCCCTTTATCAGAGCACCTGCCTCACCTCGTCACTGCTGCCACGCCTGGCCTCCCGGCTGTGGGCTCCTCCGGGACAGTTGGGTCTTCTCCCCTAGATCGCCCTAGATCGTGGAATTGATGGGAAATCTATTTCTTGTCTCCCTGGATGGTGGAATTGACAGGAAATCTACTTCCTGTCTCCCTCCATCATGGAATTGACAGGAAATCTATTTCTTGTCTCCCCCCATCATGGAATTGACAGGAAATCTAAGTGTTTGAGGGAGGCCAGGCTCTGTGAAACCCAAACCCAACCCAGCCCAGCCCAGCCTAGCCTGCCAGAGTGTCTATGGAGTAAGGTAATGAGGAGGTGGGTGAACAGAGCCATGGGGGGGGGAACCCCAGCTGTTTTGGGGCACGGGGGGAGGGGGATGGAAGCCAGTGCCCCTCAGAGGGGGTCCCATGAGGTCTTCACCTAAGCCCAACACCTCCGAGAGACCAATGGCAAGAAAAAATGGGGTTTGTCAACAGCTGTGTATCGATGGGGGCTGGGCAGCACTGGGCAGGGGGCTGCGGTCACCCTCAATGCGACCGGAGCCAGGAGGGATTCGGGAAGCCCCCGGGTGTGTAGCTCCAGGTCCTGCCTCTGCCCTACGGGCACCCTGTCTGAGGGCGAGCACACACTGCCTGATGGGAATCTGTCCGAAGAAGAGCCCACACCTGCTCTGACTAGCAGATCTCTGGTATCCCACGTCCTGCCCTTAACAAAGAAAGGCCACTTTCCTGCCAGTGTGGTAGCATCAGAAGACCCTCTGTCCATTCATTCTCCATTCTGAGGCCCAGAAGATGCATCTGAAACGCAGATCAGAGGGATCGCCCCTCCACCTAACACCTTCTATGGCTCCCCATTAGTCTGGGAGAACATCTAGGCTCCTCAGGGCTGCTCCCAGCCTCCCTTGTCTACACCACCCTCTTCTCCAGACCTGCACGTGGTCACAATCATCTGAAGCTTGAAATCAGTCTCTCTCAACCACGGCACTCTCGGCACTTTGGACCAGATTGTTCTCCATTGCGGGGAGCTGTCCTGTGCGGTGTAGAATGTTTACCAGCAGCTCTCACCTCTACCCCTGGTACCCCCACCTCCTAATTGTGATAACTAAACCTGTCTCCCTCCAGACATTGCCATATGTCCACCCAGGCTGAGAAGTACTTCCCTAAATGCCCCGTGCTCTTTCCCTCTGTTCTCTTAACTCCAGGGGCCTCACTAGGAGGGCTCACCCTCCTTGCCAACTTCTCTCCATTCAGAAGCCCTCTCCCCATTCTTCTGCTGGTGCTTTGGACATCCCCTTCCTTAGGACAGCTTCCTGGCCGTCCCCTGCTCTGCTGGCTGCCCTCCGTGCTGTCCTCCTGCTCACACACACGCCAGGGCTTCGGGCCTCACGGTGCCTTGACCCTCTCGTGGTGATCTGCCCCGTGTCTGCCCGCCAGGGGTGACTTCCGGGCGGCGGGGGCCTGGTGGCTACATCAGGGCCACAGGACCTAGAGGTTCCGTTTTAGAATCTGTCCTAATGTCATCCTGGGCTTGGACAGGTCTGGGGGTTCATGTACTTTTGTTCTCCGTCAAACTCTTGGAAGGCCAGCTAGAAGGAGCCCTTCAGGGTCGGTGTTGGCAGGTCCCTGCTCCGGAGTTTGGGAACCGTCCCGCTCTGGGCTGTCAGCAGCTTCCTCTGGCCTCTCCGTCCACGTCCAGATGCTAGCAGGTGTGGTTGTCCTTCTTGTCAATCCAAAGATGGCTCGCGGCCGGCAGTCATGTCAGGTACCCCGGGGTGAGGGTCCCCCGGACACTAGGGGAGGCGGGCCTGGGTCTCGGGCAGGGCGGTCACCCCTCTGAATGGTGGGAAAACCAACGCTCAAAGACACGAGTGGATTGTCCAAGATAATTCAGCTCAGGAAGCCCCGAAGCCTGGCCTCATGTTCACCCCCCATCCACTTTGCCGTGGGCCCAGCTCCCTTTACTGGAGGGAAACAGTCCTCAATGGGTAAACAAAATACGGTCTCTCCAGGCAGTGGAATATTGCCTGGCCATCAAAAGGAACGAAATGCTGACACACGATACAACGTGGTGGAACCCTGGAGATATCCTGGAAGCGAAGGAAGCCAGGCGCGGCAGACCACAGGGCATGTGATTCCATTTATATGAAGTGTCCGGGATAAGCAAATCTGTAGAGACAGGAAGTAGACTAAGGGTTGTCCAAGGCGGAGCTGGAGGGGAGTGAGGGACAGGGAGTAAGCACTGAAGGGGAAGGGTCTATTTCAGGGGTGATGAAAATGTTCTCAAAAGGACTGTGGTGATCGTTGTAGATTACCTGTGAATGTACCGAAAACCATTGGGTTGTCTACTCTTAGTGGGTGAATTATATGGTATATGAGTTAGATCCTAATGAAGCTGTTAAAACTCACACCCAATGCCAAAACTCACACTCCATACCCATGTGGAGAATGCGCATATATATATTTTTTAAGTTTTATTTTATTTTTGAGAGACGGAGAGCATCCCAAGCAGGCTCCGTGCCATCAGCAAAGAGCCCGATGTGAGGCTCGATCACATGAACCATGAGACCGTGATCTGAGCTGAGATCAAAAGTCCAACCTTTATCTGACTGAGCCCCGAGAACGCACATATTTATCACGACATCTGTTGCATGGTGACCAGAATCTTTTTTTTTTTTCAGCTATTTATTTACATGTGGTTTTTCAATGGGATTCCTTGTTTGCACCCCAGTGCCTTAAAACCACGGTTTTCAAACTTCTAGCACCCGTCAGAATCACCTAGACGGTTTGTTGAAAGACACACGGCTCCACCCCCCGCCCCAAGTTCTGACTCAGCGGGTCTAGGGGCAGGCCTGAGCGTCTGCATTTCTAGCAAGTTCCCCAGGGCCACCGCTGCTGCTGGTCCAGTGCCCACTCTTAGAGGACCGGTGTCTGAACTCGCTCATGAGTTCTGAGGATGTTTCAGTTGCTTTCCTCTGATGTGTGAGTTTTAAAAATGATATCATCTGCACAGAAGGACAGTTCTGGTTTTTTTCACTTTTTGAACTCACGACCCTGAGATCAAGACCCAAGCTGAGATCAAGAGTCGGACGCTACCCAGGCGCCCCCGTTTCTTCACTTTTTAAGTTACGCCCTGTTTTGTCTCATGTTTCTGTGCGGCCGGGATCTCCGCTGCGGGGTGGGTTTAGGCATCATTTTCTTGGTGATGCTTCCTGTCCGTTCTGCTCGATGCCTTTCATCAAGTTCAGAAAGTGTCGTTCTTTTCCTGGCTTTTTAAAAAAAAATGACGGTTAAAAGTCAGGAGTAAACTTTTAAATTTCGCTAAATGCCTCTTCAGACCTACTGAAATGAAATGCTTGTATTCATGTTACATTTCCTTAATGTACTCATGCAGAGATGTAATAATTGAATGGTTTCCTAATGTTTACATACCCTTGCATTCTTGGAATAAAACCTATGTGATCATAAGGCACTTCTCTCTTAATTCGCGGCCTCATAGAGTGAGCTGGGGAACCTTCTGTCTTATTCAGTTCTTTGGAACAGAACATGTTGATGACCCCAATGCTCTTAGACCCAAATCCTTCCCACTGAACTGTGTAACCTCTACCCACCTTCCTTCCAGCCTCGCCCTCCACTGCCTCCTCTCTCTTTTGCCCTATCCTCTAGGATCTTGGTTTTCTTTCAGACTTTTGCTTCCTGCTGCTGCAGGGCTTTTGCACATGCTGCTTGCTCCCCCTGGGAAATGTTCTCCTCTCCTCCTCATGCTTCCTTAGCTTTTCAATGTCCTTCTAAAGTTTTCAGCCTGATTGTAGCCTCTTTCCTTGATTTCCCCCTCCAGGTCAAATGTCTCCAAGCTACAGTCTTACTGCACCAGTGTGCATCTCTTCTTACACTCGCCACATTTGCAATTTTACCTTTATTTATATGATTTTTATTTATACAACTAACATCTATCTTCCCCCACTAGACTGCCAGGTTTTGGAGGACAGGGACTGAGTTTTTGCTTACCTTCGAACTCCCAGAATGCAGCACAGGGCCAACCCCATAGTCAGTGCTTAATACATATGTGGTGAATGAACGGAAGCATTTACTCCTCACAAGGAAATGAGACCGTTTGGCTTGTGTTAATATCACTTCCCAGCAACCCCAACCTTGGCCAGAGGTTTTTAAAATGTTTGCTTCTTCTAGAACCCTTAGTGCTTCACGTGATAAACTTCCCTTTCTCAACACATCACTTCCGGTCAGTATCTCCTGACTGGCCACGACATTGAAGTGAGATTAGGTTCTCGTGGTTCCCTCTGCCTTCCCTCCCTCTCTGGCCCCCACGCCTCTAGTTTCTGCATGCCAAGCTTTAAACTGTGTACGTTGTTCTGTGACTGTATTTCTGTGCTTTGACCGTCAGCTGATTCTAAACAAATTCAGATCAATGGCCAGCATTTTCACTATCACGATGATGTGACAATTCTTGACCGCAGATATGGATAGGAGGGAGGAATCTGATGTCGACAGGTGAAGGGGGCAGTGCACAATTTATTATTATTATTATTATTTATTATTTTTTAATGTTTATTTTTGAGAGAGAGAGAGACAGAGCACGAGTGGGGAAGGGACAGAGAGAGAGGGAGACGCAGAATCCGAAGCAGGCTCCAGGCTCCGAGTTGTCAGCCCAGAGCCCGATGCGGGGCTCGAACTCACAAACCATAAGATCATGACTTAAGCCAAAGTCGGCCGCTTAACCAACTGAGCCACCCAGGCGTCCCAGTGCACAAGTTTTTAAAATTCCATGCATCGATTTGCCTTCTTCTTATCACTGGGATTGTCCGGATCTTGGCTACAGTACTTGCTGAAGAGGAATGTGCCTTCCCTGTTGCGGGAGTTCTTTCCAGAGTCTTCCAGTTTCCTGACTGAGTTTGTGCCATCTGCTCTCGAGGTGCATTACCCTATCGTCATCCCGTGATCCTTCTTCATGCTGCGTCCCCGGGTGCAGAGTACAGTTTTTCATTTCTTGGCTGCTATGTCCCCCTCTCTCTTGGATCCCTTTTGTGTCTTGCTGGAGACATATCCTTGGGTGTATCTTCCAGGGTGGACCTATGGATGGGGAACTTTCTAGTCCGTGTCTGTTTGGATGTGTCTTTACTTTGCCCTCACACACGGGATTGACGGTCGGGCTGGATGGCACCTGCCAGGTGGATGCGCCTGAAGACACCTGCCTTTTCTTCTTTTACAGGTCATTTGATTTTTCACTGTCGACGATTTTAGGATTTTTCTTCATCTTTGGAATTCGGAAGTTCTTTCAGGACATGACATTTCACCTTGAGAGGATGCATCTTTTAAAGCTTTTCCCATTCAACCCTTGGTAGTTGGGGGACTTGTAGTTTGGAGACGCAAGCCTTTCTTTAGCCCAGAGAAATTTACATCCATCATTGCTTAGTTTTTGTTTTTTTCTCCTGTATTTCTGCTGGTATTAGAAATTGAGGATCGGGGCACCCGGATGGCTCAGTCAGTTATGCGTCCGACTTTGGCTCAGGTCATGATCTCACGGTTCTCGGGTTCAAGCCCCACATCAGGCCCTGTGCTGTCAGTACGGAACCCGCTTCAGATCCTCTGTCCCCCACTCTCTCTGCTCCTCCCCAACTGCGTTCTCCCTCTGTCTCTCTCAAAATAAAATTAAATAACTTTCAAAAAAAAGTGAGGATCCATTCTACACACGTATTCATGCTGCCTTTGTGTGTGTGTGTGTGTGAGACACGGTAGTTTGTGTTTTCTTTTGCCTTTCTGCCCCATGTTTGAAGATTTTCTTGGCTTTATCGTCTACGTGATTGGCTCGGTGTTCAGCTACGCCCATTTTATTGTTCTTCTCATTGTCCGAGAATATTTTTTAGAAGTAGGACTCTTTATTTCCAGGAAACCTTTCCTTTCTGATTGCCCCTGTTCAGTATGGGCTATGGTCTCATGTGACTGCGTTCTCTCGTGAGGATGTTCAGAAGGCAGAAGTCCGCATCCTTTTTGCGTAGCCTGAGCCTGGAGGAGTGTGGTGGGTGGAAGGGGATCTTTTCTGGGTCTGAGCTGCCACCACACGGAAGAGGCAGGCCTCTGGGCACAGAAAGATCACCGTTCACCTTCCTCATGGGGCACGGGGCCAGCGAGCAGTATGATCTTCGTTCCCGCGGCCTCAGTCTCCCCATCTGTAAATGGGAAAGCGCTTCCTACCTGGACGAAAGGACCCACGTGGGCCAAGTTGCCGTGGGCCCCTGGATTTGCACGCTGGTTGTGAATGAGTCTTCATCAATTAATCCAGCACGAGGCCCTCCACGCTTCCCACCCCCTTTCACCAGCGTGGAAACTTGCCTCTTGTTTGTCGTCACCCCAGACCTGTCTGGCTTTTTGACTATATATGTGTATGTATGTATTTTAGTCATTTCTGGGCAGCTTCTCATGCATATTCAAATCCAAGCAGCTAGGATTGAGAATGATTCAAATGTTTGTTGCCCCGTGTAATTGATCTGAATATAGCCCCCATCACCAAAGGCTGTGGTTCTCTGCCAGCCTCCTCGACAACCCCCAGCCCGTCTGGGCCAAGGAAGATCAACAAACCGGATACACTTCCGCCCTCAGGCCTGACAGGAGACTAATTGGCGGGGCTGGGAGAGCCCTTCTCATCCCCCCCCACCCCCCCCCACCCCGGGGCTTTTGTTTTTCTTTTCCAGGATTCAGATCCTGAATCCCGGTGGTGGTGGTGGTGGTGGTGCATTGTGGGGGCCGTATGGCTGCCCTGGATCATGGAAAAAGGGGTGTTGTAGGTCACGTGATAGAAAGGGAGCGCCTCTGGCCACCCTTCCTGCCCCTGTTCCCAGTGTGAGAGTTGGGACAAGTCACGTACCTCCTCCTGTGGCACCATGGCCCGGGAGGGGGTTCAGTGTAAGGGGAGTGCTGGGGTCCCATCCTGGCTGACCAAGCTACCAGCAGGTGTGAGCTGGGGCAAATGTCCCCATCCACGTGGCTGGCTACGGGGACTCGGTGCTCTGTGGCTCAGACCCAGAGCCGGAGCTCAACAATGTTTGCGGAATGAACCAAGCCGAACTGGAGCCTGGAGTGCAGATCCCTGCTGTGGAGGAGGCAGAGTCAGGACTGGAGAATGTTCCCTGTGGCTGCAGGGTCGGTGGTCCCACACACACCAAAATGTCATCGTAATTAAAGCCACAAACAGGGACCCAGATGCTGAAGGAAGGCCTGTGCTGCACGGAGCGTCCCCTGGGGCTTGGAGGGGCTTGATGGAAGCTTCCATGACGTTCCACTCCTCACCGCCTCACTCCCCACCCCCTCATCCTTCCCACCTTTTCTCACTGGGGAGCCCCCAGCCCCCAACCATCACTTCCTGGACAAGGTGGCCTAGCTCCAGGGCCTGGAGGTTTGCATTTAGACTGAGACACCAGAACCCAGCAGAGACAAGTCCCTGGGGAAGGTGCCTTTGCACTTGGACACCCAAAGCTCTTCCTCCAAAGGCTCCAGGAGAACAAAGAGTTAATAACACTCATCACTAAGCATCACCTACCCCCCATCCACTGTCTCCTCTCCACCATCAACCGGCTTCCTCATTCATCCTGCAGGGATCAGCCCAAACCCCACCTTCAGACCCCCAGTCCCATTCCTCTGAGCACCTGGTGCCCTGGTTTTCATGCTCCACGGCACCCCCCGGGGATGAGCCTCCTCTCTGGGCATGGAGACTGCCCTCTGATCAAGTGCATAAAGGGGCAGCGTAGGTCTGCCTTCTCACACTTGAGCCTGTACCAGAATCCCCTCAGGGGGTAAAAACACACACCACCGGGCCCACCCAGAGCCAGTGCGCTGAGGATTTGCATTTTGAAGTTTTTTAGGTGATACTGATGTTGCTGATCGGGCACCAGCTTTGAGAACCACTGGCTTAGGGCCGTGGGAGCCTGGATGGGGACAGGAGAGCAGCGCCCGGCCACTCTGGGTGTGGGACCCATCAGTCTGCAGATTTGACGTTCAGCAAGCACCCACTTAAAGAACTGAACCCAGAGACTACAGAGCAGTCACTTAGCCTTCTGGCCTCCCCTGGAGAGGACAGTGACTCCAAGGACGTTGGGGACTGTGACATCATAAGAAATATATATTCGATCTCCATCCCCAGTTCCTGACACAGAGCTCCTAGACCCCCTGTAATTTCCCAAGTGAGGGTGGTGATAGGAATGTCTACACAGAGCTCCTAAATCTCTTGGAATTCCCTGGGGAATGGGAGCGTATTTTGTTCTAATGAGGCAACTCTTGGTGGCTCCTGGCAGGCCTGTGACCAGAAAGACCAACCCACGATCAGAAGCTTGGAAATTTCAGCCCCATTCTCTGGGAATGAGAGGGGGATGGAGGTTGAGTTAACGACTGATCACGTCCTTGTGATGATGTCCATAAAAATCCCTAAAGTACGGGGTTGGGAGAACTTCTGGGTTGATGGGCACATCGAGGGGCCACGAGGGTGTTGCACCCCAACTTGGCCTGCAGCCTGGAGGAGGGTGGAGGTGTTTCTCACATTGAAATAATGTTCCCCCACCCTTGCCAGCACACGTGTGCACACACACGCACACACACACACACACACACACACACACACACACATTCAGGCATCCACTTCATGGCCCCAGAGAGTTAGAATTTTTCAGCTGGGAAGCGTTTGGAGACACTAAGTTCAATCTTCCCCTTTTTATAGATGGAGAGGCAAAGGCCCAGAGGAAGGTGACACAGTTTATTCTTCTATTCAGCGGACTCTGACTAAGCATTTGCTCTGCGGCTGGCTCAGGAGGTGATGGTGACAGAGAAGAGTAAGGCACTGTTTCCCGACCCCCAGAGCGTTATGGGCTCAGGGGAGCCAGGGCTCCCCAGGAGAGGGTGCAGGGGCCCGAGGGAGAAGACAGTGCTGGAGGGGCCAGGCCAGGCCAAGGAAGTCTCTGCAGAGGAGAGGGTGTTGGATCTGGGCTGTGAGGGGCGTGTGTGGTATCATGTTGTCATGGGGGACTTTGTGGGCCCAACACGTTTCATCCCCAGCCCCAGGCATGGGATTGGGACTCCGGAGAGCTCAGGGAGTATCTGTTGAGTGAATGAACACGAGGCAGTTCCATTCTGAAGACCCCAAAAGGCAACTCACAGGGGCTGTGGCTAAACCAAGGGTAGGATTTGTCGACTCTGGTGAAAAGCAAGCCTGTGTCAGGGACAGTTGGCAGTGGGGGCTCAGATTGGGAAGGGTCTGGACTATCAGGGTCTGTAGGTCACTGGGAGGGATGGGTGCACTGGCAGCGGGGGTGGGAAGGGCCACTCTTGAGAACCCACAGCAGGGCCGCTTGCCAAGCCTCTTTGGGGCTGGAAAGTTGAGGGTTATCCCAAGGTCGAGAATCCAGTCGCGGGGAGGCCCAACCTAATAAGTCGTCTCATCTGATGCACGTGACGTATAACATGGTGGGAGCTACAGGTGACACTACTACATGACTTCTAGAAATTTACCTTTGTGTGTAGGGAGGGGAGCCGTCGGGGTGTGGGATTAGTCCGCGGGAGGAAGCCTCCATGCGCCCACGTCCCTCAGTGCTGTTCCCATCTTCCCAACACCAGCCACCCAAGTTGTACAGGGAGACATTTGCCTTATAAAGCACGTCTAGCTTCAGCCCTCTTTCCTCTTGTGGGAAAGGAGTGTTACATTTCTTGGATCTGTAGCTCCCTTAGACACTCACGTGGAGGTGCTTCTTGGGATCCACTTTAATCTGCTCTCCGTGGGATCACCCATGGGTCGTGGTCATCCATGAGATTCATGCACAGCCTAGCCAACCCTGCCTGGGCCCATGGGTTGGAGATGAACAAGGCACAAGCCCTGGCCTTAGGAAGGCAGGAAAGAAATATGGCAAATGTAGGGGGCCACTCCATTCCAAGGAGGGATGTCAAGACGAGAAAAAAGACCCCAGACTCTCAAGAGGCCCAGAGCCCTAAGCCAAAGTTTGGGGCTGGTGATAAACCTCTGTGACGTATGGGTACAGAAGAGGCTCTGGAAGTCATCTGAGTGCACAAAGAGTGGGATTTCAAGACATCTTCATGGATTAGGAGGCAAATGAAAAGAGATCGTTTGACATAAGGACCGTCTCAGAAATTGCTGGACTTCTGATCTGTGTACACACACACAGTTTCCTGCTACTAAACAAAGTTATGACATGGGGCCGAGTACTTGGTCTGTGAACCAACCGTCTCTGGACTATTGGATGAGACATGGTCTGGTGGAAAGAACAAGGCTTTGGGAGTCAGCAGACTTGGGTTCACACGCTTACTTCTGTTACGTCAGAAAGGTTACTTAGTATCTCTGAGCTTGAAAGTAACAGCCCTTGCGGGAGCTGATGTGAGTTACGGGTAACAGAGCCTACTGTCAGAGCCGGAGAAGGCGGCCCCTTCCCTGACCCCTCCCCATCCCGGACTATACTACAGGCCCTCCGGAGATGTCTGTGGACCCTGCTCACCACCTGACTGATGATCACTGATGGAACTGAAGGCTGGGTTGAGAGGGAACCGGCTAGGGCAAGAAGCCAAGGGCATTGCCTGGGTCCGGGGAACAAGTACCAGCGATGAGGAAGAACAAGGCTGCAAGGGGCCTGGGCTGGGGTCTCCGGGTCCCGACCAGGCTTGGGTGGGGGGCGGGAACCAGCTTCCCAAGACCCAGGGATGGGTTTCTCTTGAGTCCCAAGTATCACTGAAGGGAACAGCCGGAGAGAGCTCCTCCCTCAGCACGGCCTCCACAGCTGCTGCCTGTTCAACGTTTGGAAAGGTGAGCCATTGACTTGGGATTTAAGGCTCTGCTTCAGAGGCATTGGAGGAAATGACGGGACGAGATGAAACAGGCAGAGAGGCTACACAGAGGCAAGCGCCTTGCACCTGCACCCAGCCCCAGGCCGCCTTCACCTGATGCTGACAGCTAACACTTCCGACTTCCAGGCAGTTGTTGTAAGTGACACGCCACCCCGCCCTGACTCCTGTCTGGACCACCCTCCCAAGGCAGTATTATTTTGACAGCCTTGCTTTGCGCGTGGGAACCTGGGATGCAAAGAGGCGTCCTACAGCTTATTGGAGGTGAGCAGGACTCAAACCCTGCAGGTCTGACCCCAGAGAGAGCCTCACAGGAACCACCGCACCTGCCACACTCCCAGGTTAGGATCTGTGGGTATCTCCCCACCAGGGCTCTTGGCTGGACAGCCCCCCCCCCCCCCCCCCGCCGCCGGCGGCCTTCCTCATGGCCCCAGACGCTTGGGTCCCAGCCACATGGGGGGCAGACAGCTCAGTCCGCTCACTGCTTTTCTTCCACCTAAGGATACCGAGGTTCCAAGGGCGAGGGGGTCCTCCCAGGTCAGTCAACAATCCAAGCAGAGTGTGCATGGCCCCAGGGCCTGGCAGGAGCCCGGGAACTGGAGACGAAGCCACACGAGGAAACAGTCAGCCTTTCTTCCATCAGGGGAGCTTTGAGGACATGGAACTATTTCCAAGCTTTAAAAAAAAAAATTCTTAAATCCATATTTATGATTTGTAATAGCAACTAAAAAAGAATATCTACACCAACTGTCAGCAGATCAATAGGAACTGATTTGGAGGAGGAAACATATACATATTACAAAAAGTAAGTCATCTCCATTTGGTTTGAGGATTTGACAAGAAAAGCATGTGATTTCTGTACTTCTTTGCCTGTGACCCACAACATGGAAGGCACAGCCCTCCGGCCCTGTGTTCCATTCTTAAAACACAGAAGAGCCAAGGAGAGTGGAATGTGTTGTTTTTTTTTAAAGAATTTTTTGATGTTTATTTTTGAGAGAGACAGAGAGAGACAGCACAAGTAGGGGAGGGGGAGAGAGAGAGAGAGGGAGACACAGACTCCGAAGCAGCTCCCGGCTCTGAGCCATCAGCACAGACCCCGACGCCGGGGCCGAACCCACGCGCTGGGAGATCGTGACCTGAGCGGAAGTCGGGCGCTTAACCGACTGAGCCCCCCCAGGCGCCCCTGGAACGTGTTTTAATAAAGGTGGTGAAAGCTGGCTGCCTGCCGGCAACTGGGAACCATTGTCTGCGGCACCCACGCGTGGCCGTCTTTTCCTTCCATCTCCCGAGCCGACAGTGGAGCTCTAGCCTGCCCTCCTGTCTCTCCAGAAGGATGTGATGGCCCCGGGCACCAGGGCCTCTGGGAGAGGGCTCCGGGCAGCTCTCTCAGAAAGAACTTAGCAAGCCTTTTTCTTCCACGCTAGATGCCTATTCTACAGAATGAAAATAATTCACAGAGGTAGAAGGTGGAATTGTAAGTCCAACGTCACGGAGACAACGAGCCATCATTCAGATTCTTCTCCAGACACATACAGTCTGACCTGCAGGGAGCCTGGAAGCCGAGAAGGGAGGGAGGGCTGGCCACATCCACGCTGCTGTCCACAGGCAGGGGAAAGAGGCAGCGTGGGCTTCCGTAACGAAACGTCATAGACTCGGTGGCTTAAGCAACCGAAGTCTATTTTCTCACAGCTCTAGAGGCTGCGTGCAAATCTGAGATGAGGCGTGAGGGGGTCGGGGTCTGGTGGGGGCTCCTCGTGGCCTGCAGGGGGCCACCTCCTTGCAGAGTGCTCACGTGGTCTTGTCCGAGGTTTACACAGGTGGAGAGAGAGGGCAGGCTCTCTCGTGTCTCTTCTCATAAGGGCACCAATCCCATCCTGGGATCCCACCCTGATGACCTCATCTGACCCTCATTACCTCCCAAAGGCCCCACCTGCAAATACCGTCACGGTGGGGATTCGAGCTTCCACGTATGAATTCGGAGGGGACGCAACCATTCGGCCCATGACACGGGGCAACCCCCTACTGCGCACCTGCTGTGTGCCCAGCATGGTGGTCGACACTTTGCATCCACTGGTTTACTGGTCCTCACACACCCTGACAAGCACGGATGACGGTCCTCATTCTACATATGAAGAAATCAGGATTCGTGGCAGAGTTGGAATTAAACAGGGATGCCCCTTTTGCCACAAGGTAAAGATTTCAGGGAAAAGAAGATGCCAATGTGGCCCCAAAGGGAGGGAGCTGCCCTGTTAGGGGTGATGGGGGGCAGCTCCGGATCCTCTCTTGTCCCCTATCACCCCTCTCTGCCCACATGGGCTGCTCCCCCCCGGGGAGGAAGAGACCGAGGAGGCCCCTTGGCAGGTGCAAAGTGACTTGATGGACCCTGGAGACACCCTGCACCGACCCTGTGCATCAGAGAAGGGGTTTCTCAGAACCCTGTGGCTTGTGACATCAAGCCTCAAAGAGGGCCGAATAAGTCCTTGAGGACGGTTTTCTCTAGCAATTATACTGGCTGTTGAGTAAACCTTATTAGTAATTAGTTTGCCTAAGATAGCAGCCCCTCAGGGAGCAGAAGAAATGGTAATTACTACAGCCAGCCCGTCCAGCTATATCCTGCAAAAATCAACATTTTTGCATGTTTCTCTGGACCATTTTAAACCCCGGGGCCCCAGGCCCAGAGCTCTGCTGCTCACCAAGTACGTCAGCATCTTTGACACTCGGTCTTCTCGTCCATTCAGCAGCGATCACAGCTTCACATCCGACCCTGCAGACTTGTGTCCTTGCCAACTAGCTGGGGTGGGGACGGTATCCCGCTGTGTTTCACTGACCCAGGGACAGACGTTCGAGAGGAGCAGCTAGGACCCTGTAAGCAGGGGTACGGGGAGTCCCGGGGAGCACATGCGAGGGAGGAGTCTGAGGCCTGGTTGTACCCCAGACGACCGTGTCATGCACCAGACGACCTGGTGTGAGCTCTATCCTGAAGCCGTGGGGAGACACTGGAGAGACTAGACCAGGAAACAGACAGGATCATATTATTGGTTAAAAGGAACACTTTCAAGATAGGGCAGCAAGGGTCTGGAACATGGCAGAAATGGAGGAAGGGAGACTGGTGAGGAGGTCACAGCGGTGATTAAGGGGGGCCATCAGAGATCTACAGGGGGAGATCACTACATACAGATCACTACAGGGGGAGTGATGAATGGCAGACCTCTGCTGACCTTACCGTGGAATTCACCAGAGCCCGGATAACGGGGAGTTGTGTGGAGTTTTGTGTCCGTGTGATTTGGGATAATCTGGGACCTCTGTCTCCCGCCCCCATAACTGTCCACCATGGGGTGACCGAGGATGGTTACCGCGGCCCCAGCAGTGCGTGGCCTTCCCAGAGAGGGAGGGCGGACTGGGCGGAGGGGTTCCTGGGCACGGTTGCATTTAGGGGCTCGTGTCGGGGGCACAGCTCAGGAGACCAGGAGGAGCCTCAGGGCCGGGTGAGCAGGACCAGGAGAGCACGAGGTCATGGGAGGGTGTCAGGTGCAGAGGGGCACCAGAGACACGAAGCCTTTGAGAACTGGGAGTGCCCGTGGAGAGGGTGCTGGGGACCTTCACCAGAGCTCGAGGTGGACACGGGGCGTGGCTGAGGAGGGAGCGGGGGTGAAAAAGTGAAGGCAGGAACCCAGCCTCTCTCCCGAGTGCAGGCAGAGGCTCTCAGCAGGGATGCGGCTGCAGGGAAGAGGCCGTGGTCCTGTGCACGGGGGAGGGGGTGCGGGGGAGCCTGTCCTGGAAGTGATGGGGACCCGTCTCAGGTGAACCTGGACGAGAAGCCCAGTGGAGGTTGAGGTGCGTGGGGCTGGCAGGTGTCGACTCCGTCTATTCTCAGGCCTGACGTCAACTCCCTGTTGGACTTTGGGTCCTTCCAGCTCCTCTCTGGGCTCCGGCTTCCAGAGCTGGCTCAGTGGCTCCACGGTCCACGGCCCGCCTGCGGTGGCGCGGTTCCCGGGCACGGAAGGGCCAGGATCGAGGGGTCTGCTGGGCAGGCTCTGTCTTAGTCCGTGTGCATTTCCTCTAGCAAGCTTAACCGCCTACAGTTTACAAGTGAGCAACCCAGGACTCGGGCACAAGGTGCCCGGGCCTACCCCGTGGTAAGTGGCTGTGCCCAACTTCATCCCAGGCCCGCCCGGCCCAGCCCGTGCTGTCCCCCCGGTGCGTGAGCATCACGGGAACAGGTGTAGCAAAGGCAGAGGCAGCCGGCTGGTGGCTGGTGGCCGATGGCCGGTTGCATGGATGGACAGATGGCTGGGTGGGTGTACGGGTACATGGGTGGATGGAGAAAGAGCCTAATTTGCCAATAAACGCACCTCACCTCTTCCGGCCTGCTTTCTGCCGGGTGGCTTCTTCTCTTTTGGGTAAAGGCTCAGACTTGCGGGCTTCCTCCCGCTCTAGCCTGCTCTTCCTCTGAGATGCGGGTGCAACTGTGTGTGTGTGAGTGCGTGTGTCTGAGAGTGTGTGAATATGTGAGTGTGTGTGCCTGCGTGTGCACCTGGGAAGGTTTGTGGATGTGTGTGTGTGCCTGTGTGTGTGTGTGCCTGAGTATATGCCTCTGTGTGTGTGTGTGTGTGTGAGAGAGAGAGAGAGAGAGAGAGTGTGTGAATGTGAGTGTGGTCCCATGTGGCCGCATGGAGATGTGATGGGTCCCTTGCTCTCTCTGCTGCCAGGTTGGTCTGGCTGGGCCACTGGCTTTGCGTCTGGCCACTTGACCTTCTAGGGTCCGCGAGGCCAAGCATTGGATTCTGGCCCCAGTCTTGTCCCAGGAGCTTCTCCATTCTGTCCCCCAGGCCTCGTCTGGTCCCCCCAGCCTCCTTGGCACCTGGGCGTCCCCTCCCCAGGGAGCCTGGGAACTTGCAGATTGCCTGCAGTGCCCACAGGTGTCTGTTCCATTGTCATAGCCAGGACACCTCCCTCCCCAGGGCCACACGCTGGCTCCCACACACCAGGAGGAAGGTGGATCCCCTGCCACAGCAGAGGTGTGGGCGAGGGGACTCTGCTGGGCACAGGCTTCCCCACACCTTCCTGGATGTCTGTGTACCCGTCCCAGCCCGGGGCCAGGCGTGGGGAGGGGAGGGTGGGGCACAACTCATCACCCCTCCCCCTCCTCTCTCCTCCCTGCTCCACCCCACAGGGGTCCAGGCCAGAGGGGCAGGTGCCCGTTGCCAAGACCCCAGCATGGCAAATCCTATGTGACCACTTGTCTCCCCGGGTCACTGGCCAGGTTTAGTTCTGGATGCGTTAGTAAGATTCAGAAAATATTTCTTTCTGGACAAAGCCTAGTTTTCAGGGAGGCTTTGCTGCGGACTGAAAATCCCACTCTGGATGTCAAAGCTGGATGTCGCCTTCCTCTCTCTCTCTCTGTGTTTCTGTCTCAATAACCCAAATCCTCCCTGAGGAAAACCCGGGATCCCACCGTCGCACGTGCAAAGTGGAAAGACAAAAGCCACTGTGTTGAAAAGTCCATCTCACTGTTATGCTGGCTCAGGGTTTTGGAGGCTGAAATGCCTGATTCAGACCTCGAAGGTTAAGAGGGAAAAGGGTAGAGGGAATCGGGCGCTTAATAAACACGCTGCGTGGCCAAGTGTGTTCCCTCCACCTCACTAAATCTTCCCAGCCCCCGTGAGGCTGGGATTTCACACACAGGAAACAAGGCTCTGAGACAGAAGGCAGTGTAGCCAAGATCACACAACCAGAGTGAGTGAAAGAGGCAGGACTCAGGGCGCCTGGGGGGCTCAGTTGGTTCAGCTTCTGTCTCTTGATTTGGGCTCAGGTCATGATCTCATGGTTGGTGGGATCGAGCCCCATGTAGGGCTCCACGCTGACAGTGAAGAGACTGCTTGGGACCCTCTTTCTCTCTCTCTGCCCCCCCCCCCCCGCTCTCTTTCTCTTAAAATAAATAATCTTAAAAAAAAAAAAAAAAGGAAGGAGGCAGGACTTGAATCCAGAACTCCTGATCCCAAGCCTGGGTTCCTTACAGCTGCCACGGCACCGTTCTTCCCGGCTGTGCACAGCTGCCTGGGGCTTGCAGTCCAGCACATTGAGCATCCAGTGACTGCACTGGGCACTGACCTCACACCCCAACCCGCCCAACTTCTGTGCTGTTTGGGAGGGAGGTAAGGACACAGTCTCCAGTCCCCGTGCTCCAAAGCGCAGCATCTGCTTTAGAGCAGCATGTAACATACAAGAGCGAGAACCAGGAGGTGAGAGAGGGGAGGAAGGGGGACAGCTTCGGCGATGACGTCTGCCTCCAGGAAGCGGGGGTAGGACGAGCTCAGGTGGGGGGACACCTGCAGCTGCCAGAGCGGTCACCTCTTCCAGGAGCTGGGTGTCACTAGGATGGCTGCAGCAAGGGCACGGGTGGACAGGACCCGGGAGTTTTCCCCAACCAGCTTGGGTACCTCCCAGCCAGGAGGTCAAGGACCAGCTGAGAAAGGGATAGGAGCCAGTGGCTATCAGCCCCGGGCCAGTAGCCGCCGGGTTTTAGACTTTTCTCTCTCCGCAGTGGCACCGATGGCTGTAAAAGGTTTGCACAGCAGACCAGTCTGTATTTTCATGGGCAATCAGGAAATGTTCATCTAGTGCATGTGATTATGTGGGTATTGTGGGTATAAATCCAGATGGTCGCTG
The DNA here is from genome assembly GCF_027475565.1 of Acinonyx jubatus. Taxonomy (NCBI): domain Eukaryota; kingdom Metazoa; phylum Chordata; class Mammalia; order Carnivora; family Felidae; genus Acinonyx; species Acinonyx jubatus. The sequence goes on along the minus strand of NC_069388.1, from coordinate 129,977,309 downwards.
ACTATTGTTCACTTACTTAGATGCTCCTCGAGGCATGATATAGACGGGACAAACCATATTGCCGGAGGGTTGTAGGGACCCTCTTATCAACCCCCTCCTTTCCTGGGGCCTTGGCAAGGGAAGTCACATGAGCACCCTGGATGCAGGGCTCTGCCCCCAGCCTGGCCCTCTCCCCTCTGCCCTGTGCCGCCCCCGTGTGCCATCTGGCAAACTACCCAGAAGATGTTCTTTTAAAAATATTTTTTTCTGGGGCACCCGGGTGGCTCAGCCAGTTGGGCGTCCGACTTCGGCTCAGGTCATGGTCTCGCGGTTCGTGAGGTCAAGTCCCTTGTCGGGCTCTGTGCTGACGGCTCAGAGCCTGGAGCCGATTCTGTGTCTCCCCCTCTCTTTGCCCCTCCCATGCTCATGCTCTGTCTCTCTCAACAAGAAATAAACGTTAAAAAAATACTTTTCTGATAATAAACGTGATTTGCATTTAATAAAAAATGCAGAAAGCATAAGCATAAAGAAGAAAGTAGAATTAGACAATCGCTATTCACGTATTGACAGCTTAGCCATATCTACGTCATATCCTTGTACCTATTTTTGCATAAACACCCAATACGTGCGTTTATAACCCCATATGCATAAAATACGCTCATAATTGGTCACATACTGTAACATCACTTCGGATTCTGTATTTTTTTGGGTCCTGAAAAATTCCTCAGAAACACAACTTTTAGTGACGGCCCGACAATATCCATCACATAAATATTTATTAATTTTGGGGAGAGCGCAAGCGGGGGAGGGGCAACGAGAGGAGGGCAGAGGATCCGAAGCAGGCTCCCTGCACTGACAGCAGAGAGCCTGATGCGGTTCTCAAACTCACGAACGGTGAGCTCATGACCTGAGCCAAACTCGGACACTCAACGGAGCCACGCAGGTGCCCCAATAGTCCATCATATAAAAGCACCATCCCACACGTCGGGGCGCGATGTGTTTCTCTACCAGAAATACTTCAGGGATGCACAGTGCTGTCCCTCCGGGGACTGAGGGCCTGGCCTCCGCAGACGCCTGAAGAATGCGCTACTAAGGAAACCAGAGGTGGGGGGCAAGATGCCGGAAGGCCTGGGCACCTGGCTGAACCCTTTCCCCCTCCCCAGACCTGCCACAGGAGACCCGTTTTCCACGCCGTAACCCATCTTGAGCATGAAAAAACACTGCTGATGCAAAAGACAAAAATGGTCTGTCTTTTTATTGTCTAAAAGCTCTCTAAACGCTAAACCCCTTTAAATGCTAAAGCCGTCTCCCTGCTTACAAGCCCTTCACTGATTTCCTGGGACTAAGCAATCTGGCAGCTGGGCTCCCAGCAGCCTCTCACAGCTGGCCTGTGGGTACCGGGCCAGGCGGGAGGGACCGTGGCAGTGACGCCCGCTGTGGCTCTGCTTCCTACAAGGCTGCAGTTGCAAGGCACTGAGGCAGGAAGTGATCCGGGCAGAGCCCCGGCACATCCCCAGGGAGTCTGCGGCCGAGAGCTCAGCCCCCCACCGTAGGCCTTCCCTTCTGCCTGGTGGAGACTGCTGACTTCACTACAGGGACCACCGGTGGCCTTTTGCTTGGCCCGGAGGGCCAGGACCTATTATGGAACCAACCTCCAAACCACAGCATGCCGGAGTTTGAGGATTCTGAGACAGAGGCCCAGAGAGGGAAAGTAACTTTGCAGAGGTCACAGAGCAAGGCACCAGCCCAGGTCCTTGTCTTTTCTCCAGCTCCTCTCTATAGCTCTGGTCACGGACATTCTCAACATCACCCACCTCATTGCCAGTGTGATTTCACACCCGTTCTCTCAGCTCTGCCTACTTCGCAGGGTCCTTTTGAGAATAAAACCTAACAATGAGCATGGGGCCTTCTGAAAAGATCCACAGAGCCTGATGTGGGGCTCGATCGCACAAACGGTGAGATCGTGACCTGAACCGAAATCAGGAGTCAGACACTTAACCCGCTGAGCCCCTTCCCTCCCGCCAGGCGCCCTTCCCATTTAACTCTCGCAACAACCCTAAGGACGTTTATTGGTTCCTGTTTACCGGGAAGGAAGCGAGTCCAGAAGTTACTCCAACACTCACGGCCACAATTTACGTGACGCTCTCAGACCACCCAGGAAATCTGAGGCTTAGTTGCTGTCAGAGAGCTGCTCCAATGCCTTGTGGGGCCTGCCCCACAAGGAAGGTTCTAGAAAGCAAGCCGGCAGTCCTTCCAGTGCCCGCTATGAACGGCCATTCGGAGCTGGTCAGGACTCCACGACTCACAGCCTTCCTGGGTTTGAAATATCGGTGACACTTCTAGGCTGCGCTGACACAAACCCCGAACTGAGGGGTCAGAGCACAGGAGAGAAGGAGAAGGTGGAGACGGACGTGTGGCAGGCATTTGCTAAACATTCACAAAATTCCCGCCGAATGCCCAGCACTTGGCTGTCAGATGCTGCGGGAGGGAAGAGGGCGGAGCCAGGAGGCGAAGTGATGATCCTCGTCCCCCAGGGGTCTCCTGTAGAGGAAGACAAGACGTGTGTGCGCATGTAACCTCGCGATGCCTGGGAGCCCACGTGCAACGGCCGCGGACTCGCAACCACCATGCAAACCGCATTGCTCCCATCTCACAGATGAGGAAACCGAGGCTCTGCGTGAACGAGTAACTTGCCTAAGACAAAAAAGGGGTGGAGCCAGGATTCATCCCTTACCTGGAAGCCCAGACGCTCTCTCCCGCTCCTTGATGTCTGGTTTTTAATTAAAATAACAAGATCCCGCCCCCTCCCTCCAAATGCTACGGAAAGCACTATGCAAACTCGAAGGCAGGGGGATTTCTCTGCCCCGTGGGGTGCATTTGCACTCCCGGGAAGGCTGCAGCCCCGTAGCCGAGCCCCCCGTAGATGGGGAAGAAGCCGAGCCCTCTGCTTGCGGGTGTGCACGCGCTCCAGCTTCCTCGCCCTCGAGGGACGTCTCTGCCGCCTGCAGGCCTTCTCAGGGGCTTTAGGGTCCAGTTACCCGCTGCCCCTCTGGTGTTCCCTTCGCCTCCCAAACTCCTTGCGTTTTAGTTCTGTTTCAGGGTCCTCTGCTGGAAAAGGCCAGATGAAGACAGAGGCCTTGAACCCCTAGTGACTCGTATCTGAGCACAAATAAGGGAGTCCCAGAAGGTTCTTTTTTTTTTTTTTTTTTTAATGTTTATTTTTGAGAGAGACAGAGACAGAAGGCGAGTGGGTTAAGGGCAGAGAGAGAGGGAGACACAGAAGCAGAAGCAGGCTCCAGGCTCCGAGCCGTCAGCACCGAGCCCGACGCGGGGCCTGAACTCACGAGCTGTGAGATCGCGACCCAAGCCGAAGTCCGACGCTCAACCGCTGGAGCCACCCAGGCGCCCCATTTTTGGGAGTCACTGAAGGTTCTTGAGCAGCAGGAGTGATGTGGCCGATACCGCACTTCTGGAGCCGCAGTGGCGAGACCCAGCGCTCAGCAGAGGAACCCGGGACCCCCAGCCTCTTTGAGGTCACGGAGCCAGCGGTGAAAGAACGGGAACCTGTCCCCACACTCAGAGCAGGAAGGCTGGGGGATGGGCGGGGGGGGGGAGATGGGGAGATGGGGGCTGCTCCCCACCCTCCCTGTCTCCGGGCCCTGCTCTCCCAGTGCCAGCCGGAGCTCTGCTTGTTGTCTGGCCCCAGGAGCAGCCTCCCAGGGGCGGACCTGAGAGCCCCCAGGAGGAGGTGGCCGTGTCTGCCTTCCTCTGTCCTTCCGCCTCTAGCTCCCCAAAGCAATTCCCGCTGAATGAGTTCTTCCTCCCAAATCCAGCCGCGAGACTTCTCGGCCTCTCCCATCTGCCCTCCAGGTCACACTGGAGGACCTGTTGGCAAGAGAGCTCCAGTCCTGCACACGCCCCCCCCAGCACCTCCAACCTCAGCGTCTCTGGACAAACGCACCTGCAGGGAAAAGCTACCCCGGACCCGGATCTGGACCTCTGGCCCGGGGCGGGGCCTTCTCTTAGCCCCCACAGCCCCAACCAGCCCCGCCTGGCCACGAACCTGTTACTTTCTGGGCCTCAGTTTCCCCAGAGCGAGTCCCTATCGGTCACCTCAGCTGCACAGCCATGGCCGGTGGGATGGCAGATAGGCTCCCGGGACGAAGCGCTGCCTCTCGCCAGCCAGCCCTGGACCTTGGCTCGAGGCCCACTCCCCTGCTTGCCACGCTGTCTCTCTCGCCCTGGATCTGCGCACACACTGCTTTTCCGGCGAGGACGGCTGTTCACACCCCTCTCGCACCAGGGACATTCCCATTCCTGACTTGACGCCTTGGCTCACGTCTTGGCTAAACGTGTCTGAGAGGTGGGTTCTCGGCCGGTGACTCCGGCCCCAGCTCTGATCAGTCCCCCCGACTCTGCTGTCCCAGGTTGCGCTCACACACTCCTCCAGGGGGTGAGTCCTGTCCTCCCGGACAGGAGCGCTTCTGTCTCCTCGATCAGGCCACCAAGTTCCCAAGGCCGCAGCCCGAATCTGTGTTTATTCCTGGTGGCAAGTTCATGCGCGTGTGGAACCAACAACGTCTGAATGCCTGACTTGGTGAATGTAGGGGGCTCTGGGAAGGGACTCTCGGTCTCTCTCTCTCTCTCTGTATATATAATCTTTCTAAATGTATAGGAAAAAGAACTTTAAAAGACTGCTCAGCACCCTTGTATGAGCAGAGCTTCGGGGAACAGGGAAGAGGGGCTGTCCCCACACGGAGGAAGCAGGGAGGGGGGAACACGAGGGGTGCAGGAGATGGGCTGAGGAGCAGGGTGGCCAGAGTCGCCGGCAGAGAGACCCGCAGAGCCCCCTGGGGGCCCGTGGAAGGACCAAGGAGGAGGGCCAAGGAGGAGGACTACCCACTGCTCTGGAGTGGAGGCTTGAGCTAAGGAGAGAGGTGGCCAAGCTACAGTCGCCAGGGTTACGAGCTGGGACCCCTCAATGTCCCCGTGTCCCCCTCCTCTCCCTCGGGAGCACACCAGATGTGCCGTTCCCCCAATCCAGCATTCTGACACTCCCCCCCCAGAGGCCTCCCGAGCCCTTTCTGCACTCCGGGTGCTCTCCAAAGGCCCCCCCTGGGGACGGACAAGCCTCGCCCCTGCTGCTCCCTCTCTGGGACTCACGTTCCAGCCCCACGGATCCAGGTGCCCTTCCCAGGGCTCACTCTCCCCTGCTGGCCTCCTCGGTCCTGCGTGCAGGCTGTCTCTGCCATAGCTGCCCTCCTCCTCTTCTGGGCTTTTGCTCAGTGGGGCCCAATGCACATTTATTGAGGGGCTGCTGTGGGGCACCAGCGGCTCTCACGCTGACCTTTCAGGGCGTTTATGTTCCTGGGGCACCTCCCCTGCGCCGAGCCCCTCTGCTCCCCCTCCCCAGTCCAAGGCGACCCCTTCGGGGCTCTCACTCCACCTCCGGGACTTGCAAAGGCCACACTCGCCGTTCCCGGGGACACGCGGACACTTCCCATCAGGAGTGTGTCCTTGGCTCCATTCGCCAAGAAGATCGCTAGGTAGATGTAGAAACTTTCCGACTCCAGGGGAAGAATAGATACAAAATCACCAAACAGATGGCCTCCCCCATCCTTTCTCACTTCCCCACCGGAATCCCATTTCTGTCACCTTGCCACGATACAGAATTTATCTTCCTTTCCTGAAAGGGAAAATCAAGTCTGAGACACAGACTGGGTCCTTAATAGGAGATTTCTCTCTCCCAAGGGTCCCCTCTGTGCCCTGGGGAGCACTCGGTCCACGTCAGTTTCTCGGGCCAGGCAGGGGTCTGCAGAGGAGGTGGAGAATTCGCAGGTTGCCCCTCCCTCCGAGGGCCCTGCACCGGGACTGCGAGGTCACGGGTCTCGGGGCTGGGCAGGGGTGGGGAGCGGGGGTTCCAGATGGAGAACCAGAGCTGAATTTCAGTTCTGCCCTTGGCACGAAGGGACGCGGTGGTGACTTATATCTTGCTCACCTCTAGTGTCTTTTCCTCATAAAATGAAACAGTAATACTTTCAGGGTTGTTTGAGGATTGAAGCCCCACATTACTCAAAGTATAGGTCTAACCCATAGATAGTATGTGATAAACTCAAGCCCCACCTTGAGGTATAGCTCCTAATAGGTGGCTCACATCAGGGCTGGGACCAGGGTGGTTGAGAATCAGAAGAGTCAGCTGCATGAACCACCGTGGATTTTCAAACAGCAGCAAAAAACCAGATATGCAACCAGAGCAGAAAATACGAGACAGCTGAGGCAGGGAGACGTGGTGGGGGGTGGGGTGGGGAGACGGAGAGATGAGGGGAAGACGTATAACTCAAAATACGCTATTTTCATTTCAAGTAAGTGGTAAAACAAAAGAAACAAAAGAAACTCATACCAGAGACCCAAATAAATTTGAAGTAGATTAAACATCAAGATTACACGTTAAGATTAAACATCTATAAAAGTCCCAGGAGAAACTATTGTTTAATAACTGCACATCCTCGAGGTGACGAGACTTTCAAAACATGATGCCAAAGGTAGAAACCGTCAAAGAGAAAATCGATCGATTTGATCATTCAAAAAGAATAGCTCGGGGACCCTGCGCGGCTCAGTCGGTTAGCATCTGACTTGGTTTAAGTTGAGGGCGTGATCTCGTAGTTTGTGAGTTTGAGCCCCCTATCGGGCTCCATGCTGACAGGGCAGAGCCTGCTTGGGATTCTCTCTCTGTCCCTACCCGGCTCACATTCTCTCCCTCTCTCTCTCAAAACAAATAAATAAAAACTTGAAAAAAAAATTAAAAAAAGAAAGCTCTTCTTTCCAAACCAACCACAAATATAACCAAAGGCAATCTACAACCTTGGAGAATATATTTATAATATACCTGGTAGTAAGACGTCCAACAACCATAATGGACAAGTAGCTGTTAAAAATCAATCGAAAAGAAATACTCCAATAAGAAATGACAAAAGAGCGTGGAAAGATATCACAAATATATCAAGCATACTCAGAGCAACGAGCATACTCAGAGCATACTCAGAGCAACCTTGCTCACCAAAGCAAAAATGTGCATGACATAGAGGATTGATTTAAACTATCGTTACTATTATGTGATCGTTAAAATAATATAGTGGAAAGATACAGGAAAATATATGTGTGTATACATTACTCATATGCATCTTACCATTTCCACGTACATAAGCACTTGCGTATAAATAATATGGAGGTGGATAGTCAGTGCCACACATGGAAGTTATTATATATTGTCATCTGGGATGCAAGATAGGTTACAAACTAGTAAGGTGTTCATTATAAGCCCCGATGCATTTTTTTGAGTACACGTGTGCAGAGACAGTAATACTGTATATTCGTTGACAGCAGCGATCTCGGGGGAATAATTTGTATTTCCTCCTATTTGGTTCTCAGCATTTTCTATTTTTCTCTGCAATGAATATTTATTACTCTGCAACAAGACAAAATTTTTATTTTAAGAAATTTTTATTTAAAGAAAAGAACGCTCCACTTTGACTACTCCTGACAGTATTGTCCTAAGTTGAATTCTGAAAAATAAGTTCGTAAAGGTGATCAATGCAATGTGAACGCCACTTCATGGATGAAAGTGCCTCCTACAGAAGGTGGTAAGACAGAACATCTGGCCGTAGAATCTCCACTCGGGGAAACGTGAGTGGATCGCTTCTCAGCCTTTTGGCTAAGATCAAGTGTGGAAACGTGAGTGGAACAGAAACATATTTTAAAGTAGAGGGGCCATATTCAAGGCATTTAAATTGAGAACCAAGACTAAACAAGTCAGGGAACATTATCATATGAGTATCGTAATTTCAAAATAAATTGTATATTATAGTTAGAAGATATAAAAATAATATAACTATACATTGAGCGTAAGAAAGGAAGAGAATGTAAATGTGTCATCTTCTATGGAGTTGAGATACTATTTAAAATTTAAGTATGCGGTTATAATTACTTGTCTAATTTAAACATTTTCATGACCTTGGTACAGGTTTTCTCAGTCTCAGCACTATTGACGCTTTGAGCCAAATAGTTCTTTGTCCAGATTTTCCTGTGGGGGCGCCTGGGTGGCTCAGTTGGTGAAGCGTCCGACTTCGGCTCAGGTCATGATCTCGCCGTCCGTGAGTTCGAGACCCGCATCGGGCTCTGCGCTGACAGCTCAGAGCCTGGAGTCTGCTTTGGATTCTGTGTCTCCTTCTCTCTGTCCCTCCCCTGCTCATGCTCTCTCTCTCGCTCGCTCAAAAATAAATAGACGTTAAAAATTTTTTTTAAAAAGAAGACTATCCTGTGTATTATAGGTACTGGCAACATCGCGCCTCTGCCTACCAGAAACCAGTGGTATCTCTCTCCCCTGAGACCCCTGAGGCAACAACCAAAGGGTCTCCAGATGATGCCAAATGTCTCTAGAGAGACAGCTCCTCTTCGGAACCCTTGCCTCAGAGGGATCATTTAAGAGCCTTCTTGTAATTGGAAAAATAAATTATCGAAAATTACGAAAATAATAAAGGGCCAAAGATGGTCTTCGAAGTCCCATCTAGATATAAATTCTTAGGTTCTCTGCATTCTCTCGCCAGCGATGGCTTTGTTGGCTGCGGTCACCGTCCAGAGGGGCTGTCACAAGTGAATGGTAGCCACAGGCAGGGCTCGGTGAGTCAGGTGGGAGCTGGTGGGACGGTTGGAATGGTGGCAAAGGGGACCAGCGACAGAGGGAGCCAGTGCCAGGAAGGTCCTGAGAGGGAGGGGAGGGGTCACAGCCAGGGCTTGGGCTGTGCTCACTGTAACTTGCTGCCTCTCCAGGGAGGGGGTGGTTTGGCTTCCTTCCCACAGCCTCCCTGTCTATCCGGTCCTGATAGATCCGCTCAGAGAGACCAAGCCTCAGCCCCCTGGCAGCACTGAACAAAGCTGAATGTGAGAGATCGTTGGCATCTGGAGATGGAAAATGGGGTGGACAGCTGGCCCCCGGGTCCAGGAGGTGGTTCTGACGGTGAGCTGCCTGCCATCCACAGGAAATAACATTGGATTTCCAGACTCGACCACAGCCCAGAGTTGCCTGGAATCCAAGAGATGGGGTGACTTCTCTTCGCTAGATAAAGCTCAACGCGAGAGTGATGCCTTGGGTAAGCAGACATTCCAAATGGAGCCCCGATCCCCAAAGCGGGATATGGTCCCACCCCAAGTTGTGCTGAAGGAGCCTCCGGCTTTGGACCATACGGTCCCCATCCCTGCGACAGCTGAGGGATGCTCCATAGGTACTAGCGATCTATGTATGACACAGCTGCTGGGGACAGGACCGTGTCATATGTGCCCCCAGCCACCCTGCCCCCAGCCACCCAGTGAGCTGGCCCATCAGGTCCCTTCCTTAGGAGTGCGAATGTGGAAGCATAAAGAGAATCCCAGTCAGCAGGGGGAGGTGACAGTAAAAGGAACCAAGGAGAGACAAGCCAGCAGAAGCCCTGAGAACAGCAGTGCAGGCCCGAGAAGGGCAGACGTGAGCTGCTGTGGAGCTGTGCGGCTGAGGGGCTGGGGAATCCTGGTCCCCCGGGTCAGAGGCCCCAGGTGCCCCCAGGACTGGCTCCCGCCCGGCCTGGGCAGGTGTGACCTATGTGGCAGCTGGAAATTCTTAATCACTTTTTTTTTAAATTTTTTTAAATGTTTATTTTTGAGAGGGAGAGAGACAGAACGCAAGCAGGGGAGGGGCAGAGAGAGAGAGGGAGACGCAGAATCCGAAGCAGGCTCCAGGCTCTGAGCCGTCAGCACAGAGCCCGACGCGGGGCTCGAACTCACGGACCGCGAGATATGACCGGAGCCAAATTCGGACACTTAACCCACTGAGCCACCCAGGCACCCCGAAATTCGTAATCACTTTTGAACAGGGTTGTCCTTGTTTCATCATTTCGCACCAGGCCCTGCAAACTGTGCGTTGTGAGTACAGCCCCTGCTCTTATAAGTGTTACTAAGGTAACATTCATGTCACACGACATTCACCATTTTAACCGTTTTAAAGGATAGAATTCAAGGGCTTTTAGTACGATCCCGGTGTGATGCCACCATTATTTGTACCTATTTCCAGAACATGTCCATCACCCACAAAAGAAGCCCCGCTCCATTAAGCATTCAACCCCCCCCCCCCCCCGCGCCCCACTTGTCCCTGTTCGCCAGCTCCTGATAAGCGCTAATCTATTTTCCGTTCCCTGGGGATCTGCCTGTGCTGGACATTTCCTACGAATGGGATCATACAATGTGTGGCCTCCTGTGTCTGGTTTCTTTCACTTCTGTTTTCAAGGCTCATCTGTGTTGTGGCATCCTTTTTTTAAAAAAATGATTCTTGGGGCGCCTGGGTGGCTCAGTCGGTTAAGCGGCCGACTTCGGCTCAGGTCATGATCTCGCGGTCCGTGAGTTCGAGCCCCGCGTCGGGCTCTGTGCTGATAGCTCAGAGCCTGGAGCCTGTTTCCGATTCTGTGTCTCCCTCTCTCTCTGCCCCTCCCCCATTCATGCTCTGTCTCTCTCTGTCTCAAAAATAAATAAACGTTAAAAAAAAAATTTAAAAAAAATGATTCTTTACTTTGGGGAGAGGGCAAAGGGGGAGGGGCAGAGAGAATCCCACGCAGATTCCGTGCTGATAGACTGACAGCAGCGAGCCCGACGCGGGGCTCGAACTCGCCAACCGCGAGATCCCAGGCGCCCCGGAACCACATTCTTTTTTACAGCTAATAATGCTCATTTGTTAACCCATGCGCCTGACGTGTGTATTTGGGCCGTTTTTATTTCTCGGCTATTCTCAAATAATACTGCCGGGGGTGGGAGGGAGCCCTTGGGTACAAGTTTTTGTGTGGCGTACGTTTTCATTTCTCTTAGACGTCCACCTCAGAGGAGAATTCCGGGGTCACAGGGTCACCCTGGCTTGACTTTCTGAGGAACCGCTGGGCTTTTTGCCACAGCAGCTGCCCCACCTGTGCGTCCACCAGCAGGCCTGAGCCCTCGACTTCTCCACACCCTTGTTCACGCCCCGTTCTCTTTGTTTTGACTGTGGCCTTCTTGGTGGGCGTGAAGTGATAGCTGGTCGTGGCTTTGACTTGCGTCTTCTTGACGACTACTGACACTGAGCATCTTGTCTTTCCACGTGCCCATGGGCCGTTCATCAATGTCCTCTGGAGAGGTGCCGGTCAGACCCTTTGCCCATCTGTTACTCGGCTGTTCATCTTTCTGTAGTTGAGTTGATCCCTGCGTTTGGGTTTCTTTGAGGTTCCGTCTCCCTTATTTCCCTCCTCCCTGCAAATCCTCACAAGAGTCTGTCTCTTCCCCCCCACCAGCAGGAGCAGCTTTTCCTTTAACCAAAAAAAGAACACAGATACTAAACTTCTTACAGTTTCCTCCCCCTTTCTCCTAACCTCTGCCCAAGGCGCTAGTCTCTCCTTGGTTATCATCCCGCCCCAGCCCCCGCCCCAACATGTTGGGCAGGGTCATCCTGGCTCACTGGAGAGTTGGGCCCATTTTTAAATTCGACCCATTAAACCTTAGATAATTGGCGTAATTCGGAGACTTCCTTCCCATTTGGGAGGAAAGAAGGCCATTTGCCTCGCTCAGCCATCGATTCATTAAGAGGCTCCTCCGTGAGGGGCTGTTCGTGGGGCACTTCCCATCGGAGGGGATCACCGGACACCAAGCAGTGACTCCCTGTCTTCCTGAGCAGGACACGATGAATTTTGTACTCTGACGATTTGCAGCATATCCCCAAAGGACTGACACGTTCAGCTCATGCTCCAGACTACATTATGTTTCTTCTTTAAAAGATTTTTTTTAATGTTTATTTATTTTCGAGGTGGGGAGGGGCAGAGAGAGAGGGAGACACAGAATCCGAAACAGGTTCCAGGCTCCGAGCTGTCAGCACAGAGCCCGACGCGGGGCTCTAACTCACGGATCGTGAGATCATGACCTGAGCCGAAGTTGGACACTTAACCCACTGAGCCACCCAGGCGCCCCAGACTACCTTATGTTCCTGACAAACCTGGAGAACAATGATTTCTCCTGACACAGGCTCACGGGGAAGTTTTTTTTTGTTTGTTTTTGTTTTGTTTTTTTTTGGCATCCCGAAGTTGCCGAGAGAGAGAGAGAGAGAGAGAGAGAGAGAGAGAGAGACCACCAACCCTCCCCGCTGCAGGGATCCAACAGTGACTCCATTCAAATGGAACGCACCACACCGTGCATTAACTCGTTCCTGCCACCTTTTTCCTGGTAGAAAAAAATGACTGTAGCAGGGGTGCCTGGGTGGCTCAGTCAGTTAAGCCGGTTAACTCTTGATTTCAACGCAGGGTGTGATCTCACAGTTTGTGGGTTCGAGCCCCGAGCTGGGCTCTGCACTGGCAGTGTGGCGCCTGATTTGGATTCTCTCTCTCTGCCCCTCCCCAGCTCACTCTCTCTAAATAAATAAATAAATAAGTAAGTAAACTTAAAAAAAAAAAAAGACTGTGTCTTCCAGCTGTGGTAGATTTTGGAAAAGAGGAAATAAAATCGAGAAACTTCTATTGTGGTTCAGGCTAATACTAAGCACCAAAGTCCCAAGTAGAGACGGCGGGAAAAGCCACATGACTGCTCAGCTCCCTGCAGGCCGGGCCTCGGAAGCCCCTTCACCACCCCCTTTGGGGAATGGGTTCCCACCATGGTCCTCAGACGAACTCCGGGCAACCGTGCCCTCTCCTGAGACATTGCACTCAGGCCAGATCACAGCCCGGGGAGCCCCACGCGGGGTGCCGAGAAACCCAGGTCTTGACACTGAGCTTGGATGGCCTTTACAAAAAGATAAAGGGAAAAAAGCTGTAAATCCCCCTTGAGGAAGGAAGAAGGAAATACAGATTGCACTTTACTGTGTGGGGCCGGGCACTGAGGGGTCCGTATGGTGATTGCGTTGGCCCTTGGGTCACCTGACACCTTCTTCATAGGTCTTGTTCCCATTCCTCATTCTTCCAAGCCCAGACATCTACAGGGGGCAAACCTCTCCTGCCTATTTCAGCCCAAATTACTCCTCCCTCCGGGCCTGTGGGAGGCTGCCTCCTCTGTGCCAGGACTGGGGGTGAAGAAGCCTTGGTCCAGTCTTCCAGAAGCTCAGTCTGAGGAGACAGATTCACGCAAAAAATAACCGTGGGCCAGGCAGATGGCGATGAGGGCGAAAATAGAGGCTCGTAGACTGTGGGATCCGCGAGAGGGAGAGACGGGCCGTGATGTGGGGCTGGGTGAGGGCGTCTATAGAGATGCTTCGGACCACATGGGTGTGGGGCCGGGCCCTGAAGAACCAAGGAAACCAACAGTTGTTGCGACTAATAACAGTAGCTAACATTTGCTCCCAGAACTATGCTAAGCACTCGTCTTAAATCATTTAACCCCCCACAACCACCCTCGGGGAAGGATGCTAGTATTGGGGGTCCTTTCACAGGTGAGGAGACTGGGGCATGGAGATGTGATGTCATTGGACAGAGGCCACATGACTCAAAAGTGGCACAGCAGAGTTTTGACCCTGGCGGTCTGACTCCAGAGTATGGCCGGGCAGAGGGGCCCTTAGGACTCTGTGGACAGTCTGAGCCGGGATAAGGGAACCACAGAATATGCAGAAAACACTGGGGACCTGGGCGGGACGTTGGGGGGACAATGGGGTGTGTGCTGTGCTGACCATCAAGAAGAGACGGGCCTAGAATACTGGGGTGGGAGATTGAGACACCATCACATGGTGGGGGGGCCTCAGTGGTGGCTGAGCAGGGGACACAGGCAGAGTCGCGGTTTCTAAAAATCCTAGGATAGGCAGACATGGCCTTGGAGAGAGGGCCACCAGGAGCTGTGTCACCTCACTGGGCACCCAGAATACCACCTGGGGAAGCTCTTCCTAAATGACAGCTCACAGGATTCTTTGAGTTTACTCTTCTCTTCACAAGCAATGTGGAAGAGACTGCTGTGGTCCCAGCAGGACATGACCCTCCCTCCCCACATGTCTCCCGATATGGTACCCACCGCCTCCCGGTGGGGGTGAAGCCTTCAGCAGCCCCCTTCCTCCTGTGCCCCTCTGTCCCCTTTCATAAAAAGAGAAAAATCCAGAATGCCAGGTTTTGACCACCAGTCAGATCGTCCCTCTCCGGCAGTTTTTGACCTCACTCCTGGGCCAGAATCTCCTTCTGTCTGTCAATGGTCAACTAATACCTATGACCTTGAGGGTAGAAAACAGGCATGAAGGCTTCTTCCTAGGACACCTGCATGATAGAAGGAAGGCGGAGATCCCGGAACACAAATTCACCTTGAGTTTCCACCCTCCTATCAACCTGGGAATGGGCACAGGGACAGAATTTGGTGGCCCTTGGTCTCAGGGAAGGCACCTGAGGGCAGGTCTTCTGTACTCATCACGTGGGGTGCAGTGTTTCTCCCACCAAGGAAGTCTGCCCAGACAGGAGAGAGTGGTTCCAGAACACCCAGGTACTGGGCACTTTCCTGCAGAGACTGTTTTTCGAAGATGTCACTTCTCAGGTACCGCAGCATAAGAGCCAGGAAATGCCATTTCTCCAACTTATGACAAGCCTTGAGTCTTTGGGGAGGCGGGGGAAGGGGTACAAATTGTTTTCAAGTCAAATCTCCCTTCGAACTGTTGCTTGTTCTAGTGCTCTGCCTTCTTTTTGAGTGTTTCAAACCCACGCAGCTCAGCTCCTGGTGCTGTGCCTGGGGCTCTGGGAGCCGGAGACGCTAAGGAGGTGTAGAAGCTGGAACAGGGAGGCGTCTGTGAAGGAAGTGGCCTGGACTCTGTGGCAGGCAGCACAAGGAAGCAGACACCTGCCTTATAGAGATTGTGGCATGGCGGCAGGTGGGCTCGCCAGCTGGTGATAGACACTGAAGCCGACACGAGGGGGGCATAAGCATTAGGCCCATGGAGTGCCATGATGGGCGACGGTCGCAGGGCCAGACCTCCGCAGGACTCCAGGCCCCATATTCTAGGCCCTTCTCCTTGTCCGTGGAACCCCCGTTCCTCACTCACTCGGGGAGCTGGGGGCCTCTGCCCTGGCTCAGCTGGTTGAGACCCTCCCTCAGCACGGAGCTGGGGAGGGGGGAGGCAAGCCTTCCACTCCCTGGATGTCTGGCTACCCAGCTCCTGACGTTTCCGGAATGAACCGATTCTGAGCTGTAACCCACTGTTACAGCTTCAGGTGTGCCCCTCGTCCCTGACTGTGGGCACGGAGCGGTCTTAGAACAAAGGAGGAAGCATGGATGGTGGAATTTCTGGAAGCAGGGGCTTTTTGAAGTGTAGGGGTGGGGGCAGCCTTCCCAAGGCGTCTCTGAAATCACCTCGCACGGGCTGTTTCCTGCTTCACGGCTGCGTGGGACCAGCCCTCGGAATAGATTTCCAGCTGGTCCTGTTCTAGACTGAAGTCAATTCAAATTGAGTTAAAATATCAGAAAGGATATGCCTGGAGAATTACTTGCCTCCTTCCGCCACCCCCCCCCCCCCCCCCAGGATGGGAAGTTTGAAGTGAAAGGAACTACCCAGAAAAGGCTGAGTCTTAGGGCCCCACGCCATCTGCCACAGACACACATTGTCTTCCGCAGCGGGAAAACCAGACCCTCCTCGGCGGGCGCCCCATGCTTCGTGGCCCGGAAGCCTCAGAACTGCGTGGCATCCCAGTTCCCATTTTTTGGAGGAAGAAACTGAGGCCCAGGGAGATGAAAGGCCTCAGCCAAGGCCATTTGCTTCACTGATGGCAGAGCCAGGGTTTAAGCCCAAGTTCCTGAGCTCAGAGTCCATTCAGGGTCCATTCATGCCAGACCACAGGCTGCATTAGGTAGCAGCATATCCGAGCACGATAAAAAGTGTTTAAAAAGTAACTCGAGAATGTTTGGCCACTGTTTCCTGGCCCCTTTGATCACTTGGGATAAAATGCACCTTCTTAAAGATTCACAATTGGTCTGAGAATAACTAGGGTTTGTAAAAGCCCCGGGAATGTTCCTTTTGTTTTTTTTTACGGTGTTATTCATTTTTCCTTTACTTTATATTTAAGCTTGGGTATAAGTGATAAGCTGTCCATAAAGACCCGATGGGCACACGCTCATTAGTCCAAGGTAAGGCAGGTACGCTGGCTGTGTGTGGAATTTTGGCCCCAGAGGACAGGTCTGAGGGTGTCAGACACAGATAGGAAGTGCCCTTCAGTGCCCTTCTGCCCTGGAGCTGCTGGGGTGCACATCAAAGGTCTTTGCCCTTGGGACATCCGTGACCGTCTTGCCCTGGGCTTTATGCTGCCTCCTCAAACTTGTCGGTGACCAGGTTATGAATTCCCCAGACTCTGGGTGATTTCCACCCCTTCAGTGGTTCAGGAGTATTTTTTTTTTTCTTTCTGAGAGTGAAAGCAGCACTTTCATAGACATATGAAATGAACACCAAGCAAAAAATTTTTTTAACTAACGAATGAGATATCCAGTAAGATTAAAAAAAAAAAAGTTTACAGGAAAATCCGAAGAAGGGACATCTACGTATATGTATACATGTATACATCTGTATATATGTCTATACACATGCGCTCAGGGATACAGAAATAAATTTGCTATTAGATGCAAGACTGGCTTCTTCCAGAGGGGTGGTAATCAATTGCAGTTTGACAGGACACAATTATTTACATTTCTATGAACAGAAATAATTTGCATCACCATCTGCTCTCCACAGTTAACTTTAATCTTTAAAAGTGAGTAATAATCAAAGACAATGAATGACACAGATTCCTGTAAATGAGATAACCCAGGAGTGTCTTCTATACAAGGTCTCGCAACCCATCCAAAGGACATCCAATCACTTTTCTCTTTTTTTGCCCATTTCAGAGTTTCCAAGTTTTTCTCACGTGCCCTGGGAGCAACACACTGTGGCCAGGGTGGCAGAGAGCTGTGAGCGGCTCTGCTTGAGGGCAGGTGTATAACCCTACACCCACCATTCCGTCCAGAAGGCAGGGACATATACCTTGACCACAGCTACAAGAAGCCCCTCTGAGGATATTGGGGTCTTTCCCAGGGACAGCAAAATAGCTTTGTTTGGAATGCCACTGCCATATTGTCCCCATGTTGTCCACCGTGAGGGCGGAGTCTGTATCTAATCGTCTTCTTCGGATTTTCTCTTGCCCATGCTTCTTGAGTGCAAAGCCCTGTTTTTAAGCAGTTTCCAGGTGCCCCTAAGTTTCTGATGTTTTCTTCTGGTCCGGTTTTCTGAAGTCTTCATACAACTGATCTTACATCATCCATTAATTTACTCAGCATATGCTTGCGAATACAAGCCAGGCTCCATAGTTACTGCTGGGTGTTCAGCTATAAACACTGAGCACAGAGTCTCTGTCTCACTGGGCTTTCCTTCTAGTGGAGAAGAGAACAGCACACAGGTAAATAAAGACATAATATTATTATTTCCAGTAGTGACAGTTCTCAGAATTTAGATAATTGGACCAAAGGTGATGGGGCAGAGAAGGGTGGGGTGGTCAGGGGTGAGACCACTAAAATGGGGGTGAACCAACCCTGCAGAGACCATGGGTCAGAGCACCCCATGCAAAGGGCCAAGCACGGATGGGGTCTCCAGGGAAGGGGCTCCAGGGATGAGTTCACCCCATCGACAGCCAGACATACACAATATTAAATTCTGCCGTCTTTCATGGTTTACCAAATTTCAGGCACGTAAGCTGTGTGATTGCACATTTTTTCATTTTGTGCTTATAAAGTCACACTGGTCAGGGTAGTAGAGTGCAATGTATTTTATTGAGCTGTTTGTTGGTTTGGTATATAACCTTTACATATTTAGGCACATGGTGTGAGGGCCTTGCCTTGTCCCAGGTCCCCAACCTAGGAGCAGGATTGGTCAACTGCAGAGGTGCCCCCTGCTGGTCTTCCATGGCTCTGGCTGTAGAATGAAAAGCTGCAGAAGGGGAGGACCTACTTGAGGGCAGGATGAAGGCCAGACTCCCTGCACCCGGGCCGGTTCTGCCTGTGTTTCCACCACCAACACGTGTCCTCGCACACTGAGCTCTGCTCATCTCCAGGTGAGCCCGACTGGCTGACGAGTGGCTTTGCACCAGTGTTATTTTTTTTTTTAATTTTTTAACGTTTTTTTATTTATTATCGAGAGACAGAAACACACAGAGCATGAGCTGGGGAGGGGCAGAGAGAGGGGGAGACACAGAATCCGGGGCAGGCTCCAGGCTCTGAGCTGTCAGCACAGAGCCTGACACGGGGCTCGAACTCACCAACCGTGAGATCATGCCCTGAGCCAAAGTCGGTCGCTTAACCAACTGAGCCACCCAGGCGCCCCATCTTTGCACCTGTTTTAAACCTTAATCCCAGAAAAACTGGCCTGACACCCAAATGAATTCCTGCTATTGTTAAGGGCTCTGTGTTTTCTTTCATGGGGAACTGAGGTGGGGGTGGGGCATTCTGATGTATTAGGTCCAAAAGGCCAAGAGAAAATGTAAATGGCTTCAAACCCACTGAGAGAGTTCTGGCGACAGGCAGGAAGCACAGGCCTGCCCTTGGGCTCCCTCCCTGCCACAGACTCTAGGGTGAAACTTTCCAGGACACAGGGTGGGATTGGTTGCCTGAGGCTGTGGGGACAACATTGGTGACCGGCAGAGCAGCTTGGATGGGGACTCTGAAAGGCATTTAAAGGACACAGCAAGAGCCACTCACCTTGGCAGGGGGACCTCAGTAATGAGCCACTATCAGTTCCTTCAAATGAGTGCATAATGTGGTAAACTGTTATTCCCTGGACAATTAGCTATCCAGCTGTTCCTTAATAACACTGAGGCATCTAACCTTTTCATTCCAGGTGCTATTTCCCTGTCTCCTGCATATCTAATTAGCACCTACTCCAGGAGGCAGCAGGGAGGACTCATTGACTGCCAGGGCCCCACATGCCTGCTGGCACTGCGCTCAGCGCGGGGCCACACGCCCTTTGGAGAGGAGAAAGGCGGCACAGAGGGGTCCAGTATGCCACAAGGCAGTGACTGTGCTGGACCCTGGGGATCAGGTGGGCAACACCAGAGCTCAGGACGGGAGGGGTCGGTTGCCTCCAGCTGGGGCATCGTGGAGACCTCAGAGGAGAAGGGCTGGGGTGTTCTAGATGGAAGGGTCAGCACTCTCCATTTTCACCCTCAACTCCCTGTACATTCTCCGGGCTCTGAGACGCTGACAACACAGAGCTTTTGTGGATTGGCTCCTGCCTGGGGCAGACCCTGGCTTCCTGGTTCACGGGACGGTCCAGGAGCCCAGGGCTAAACAGATGCTGGCAGTGGTCTCTCTCCAGCTCCCAGGGTGCAAAGACAGGACAAAGCTTCCTGAAATGCAGGAGGGGCTGCTCTGCTGGCCCTCTGATCAGCTTTAGCCATCAGGAGGGGGCTGATGGCACAAAGAACTGCAGGAATAACAGCACAGAATTCAGACCTGTGAGCAAAGGACTAAGTTCTCCCTTCTACCATCACATCACTGCATGGCTCTTTTTTCTTTTTTAATAATATAATTTATTGTCAACTTGGCTAACATACAGTGTATACAGTATGCTCTTGGTTTTTGGGGTAGATTCCCGTGGTTCATCGCTTACATACAACACCCAGTGCTCAGCCCAACAAGTGCCCTCCTCAATGCCCATTTTCCCCTCTCCCCCATTCTCCCATCAACCCTCAGTTTGTTCTCTGTATTTAAGAGTCTCTTATGGTTTGCCTCTCTCCCTCTATATTTGTAACTATTTGCACAGCTCTTTTTTTAAAAAAAAAAATCTTAGTTATATTCTGTTTAAATTGTTTTTGGAATATTCTAGTTTTGCTAGACCGTGCATTCCTACACCCTCCAAGAGGGCAAAAATTGGTTCTCAGGGTAAAAAATTCTTACTCTTTTTATGTGTAAAATGCAGACAGACATATGGAGCATGAACTGATATGCTGTGTGTCTGTGGTATTAAAGATTTGAGACGGGGAGTGAACAGGAAATCAAAGTCTCAAAAGGCCGTTTAGGAACAACAATGAAGATGATTCCGAGAGCTGCCGGCTCGATGGAAAAGTGCCTGATGACCCCCCCCCCCCTTTATATAAGAAGCAGGTTTGGAAGTGAGTTTGGGTGCTGTGGAGCTTAGTAAGGGCACATAATTTATCCATGTATTCAGTTGTTCAACAAAGAGCAATGAGCATCTGTTACATGTCAGGCGCTGTTCTAGGTGCTGAAATAAAAGTGCCGGTGCTCAGGGGGTTTCCTTCTAGGGGAGGTAACAGACAAGAAACAGTGAGCTGATGTATGGGGTGTCCGTGGTGACAAGCACTCTGGGGAAAAGCAAAGCAAGGGGGAAAGCACGTGGTTTGGCGAGTGCAACTTAAAACGGGGAATTTAGACAGGGTCTCACCGCACAGAGAACGCTGGGGTAAAGTCCTGAGGGTAAGGAAGCTGTCACAGGAGCTCTGGGGGGCCGTGGTTGTGGTCAGGGAGAGCATTCCAGGCAGAGGGCACTGCAGACGCAAAGCCCCCAAGCAGGAGGGTGCCTGGTATCTTCAGGGGGCAGCAAGGTGACAGGCAAGGGGAGAAGAGGAGGTGGCGAGGGCAGAGGGATGGGGTGGCATGCAGATCGCACTGTCTGTGGTGGCCACACGAGGACTTGGGCTGTCACTCTGAGTGAGGTAGGTGGAAGTCTGTGTCAGTTTTGAGCAGGGGAAGACACTTGCTAACACATTTTAGAAGGATCTCCTCAGTGGCAGCACTGAGAACCAACTGCACGTGACAGAGGGGGAGGCAGGGAGGACAGTGGCTGTGCCCAGGGTGGCCCAAGCCTGGATGGACATTTGAAGGTGCAGCTGGCCAGATGTGTTCAAAGGCTGCCTGTGGGCAGTGGAGAAGCCAAGCGACTGGAACCTTAAGTAATTATCTAACTTCACACAGCTTCAGGAGTTGGAAGAGAAGTTATCGGGGAGAAAAACATTCTCCTCCCTTCTGGAAAAAAGACGATCATATTGGGGTACACATGTACATGCAACTCCCGGGGCTTCCGGTACAAGATGGTTGACTGCGCATTTGCAAAAATCCTTGGATGGTCAAAAACCATCCTTCCCAGAAACCCTTTGAGGTTGGCAGTAAGGAGGTTTACAAGGGAATGAACTAGTAAACTGTTGAGAAATGGAAGAGGCACAGCAGCAGCCCCCAAATCATGGTGCATCTCTGGAAGTTAGAAGGGCATGTGCAGAAACGGATAGACACGTCAGTGGAGAGAGCCCAGCTCAGAGCTGGCGAGAGAGAGAGATTACGGGGGGGGGGGGGGGGGTTAGTTTTCATGGCAGAACCACCAAGAGTCCAAAAAGGAAAGAAACAGAGTGAGAGAAATGATGGAAAATGAGAAGATTCCATGCCCCCATCCCCACAATGGGCACAGACACACACATGTCCCCTCCAAGGCTGACGCCAGGAAAATGCTCCCATAAAAGCAATACCTTCCAGGGGCACCTGGGTGGCTCAGTTGGTTGAGCATCCGACTCTTGGTTTTGGCTTGGGTCGTGATCTCATGGTTCGTGGGTTCAGGCCCCGCATCGGTCTCTGCGCTGATGATGTGGAGTCTACTTAGGATTCTCTTTCTCCTTCTCTCTCCACCCCTCCCACATCTCTCTCAAAATAAATAAATACACTTAAAAAAAAAAAAAAAGCAATAGCTTCCTTGACATGATATTTCCTGGGGATAAAGCCTGCCAGTTGGAACAAAGCTCCCAGGTACAAAGAGTGAGCATTCTCATTCAGAGAGAAGCTGATAACAGCAGAAGAACCCAACACAGCTGCTCCCTGTAATTAATCTTCTTGGACCTTCATTGAAAACATAACACTGGCCAGACACCTGCAGGGAACGGCCTGAAAGAGAAGGACCAAGATGAGCAAAGCCCCCTGGGAAAACAGAAATAATTGGGGAATGAAAGAAATCTTTAAAAGTAATTATAATTAGTATCCTCAGGAAAAAAAAAAAAGAAAGTATTGCATCAATAGAAGTAAAACACTCTGCACAAAGGGAGAGAACTCAGAGAGCATGAGGAGTTTGTTGAAATAAAAAAGATGTCATTGCCAATAAAACAACAACAAAAGCACGGCAGCAAAAGTCAAGAAAACCTCCCCACACAGAGAGCAAAGAAGGACATGGGGAAAAAAAAAATCTAAGAACTAAGAGACACATGAGTTTCAGATGGCATGAACAAAATGGGGAAGAACTCCCCAACTCGGAGATCCCAATGAATACAGATGGATAAGCGATTCAGACCTGGGTCTAACCTTATGAAAATTTAGAACACCAAATGTAAAGAGAGCTTCCTAAAAGCTGACAGAGAGAAAAATCATTATTTTTTTAATCTATTTATCGTTACTAGTATTATCGTGATTTTTATAGCTACTTGTTCGGCTTCAGACATCTCATCAGCAACAGTGAACGTGAGAAGACAATGGAACAGGGCCTTCAAAGTCCAGGCAGAAAATTATTTCGATCCTAGAATTCCATACTCAGCCAATCAGACAATCAAGTAGAAGAGAAGGGTAGAAGCTTTTTTAGACATACAAGGGCTTACACAAGTTACCTTCTGTTCGCCTTTCTGAAAAAAATTACCCAAGTAGGCACCCTAAAAAGAGGAGAAACGCATCCAGCTGCTTTGTGTTTGACTCACGTGGAATTAGGACCGGGCATGTGACGTCTGTATAAAGATTCTGGGATAAAGCTGTGTCAGCAGAAGCTGGGATGCAAAACACGTTGTCAGCCCAGAGGTCAAAATGGTCAGATGTGGCACTGACATATGAGAGATGCTATTATCATTCTTGACTGCCTGCAACATGGCCTGGGAACCCTGCACTTTCTGGTTGGTGGTTTCTCATGAGGATGCAGACAAGATGACGGCTCATGGGCAGTCACCTGAAGGTGTGCCTCAGGCTGGGGGATCTGCTTCCAAGGTGGCTCGCTCACAGGGCTGGAACGTGGCTCTTGGTGGAAGGCCTGAGTTCCTCCTCACGTGGGTCTCTCCAGACAGCTGCTTGAGTGTCTTCATGGCATTCCAGAGCAAGGGATCCAAGAGAAGCCTGGGAAGTCACACGCCGTCACTTCTGCAACATTCTACCGGTCACCCAGGCCAGCCGTGATTTACCGTGGGAGAAGACTACACAAGGGCATGGGACTAGGAAGTGGAGATCATTGGTGGCCATCTTGCAGGCCGGCTACCACAGTCTGCCTTCTGCCCACCGCCCACCTCCCCCCCCCCCCCCCCGCCACCATTATTCAGGTTCCTCCCACATACAAAATATAGTCATCCCTCTCAAGGACCCTCAAGGTCTCATCTTCTTACATGCTTCGTTTCTTTGTGATGGCAGTAGTCTTTTCCCAAGTATCAAAGTCTACTTTAGTTAAAGTCTATATTAACGATAAATTACCACGAAACTTAAAAGCTTGAAACAGACGTGAAGATTTACTTTCTCTTATGGTTTCTATGTGTCGGGATATTAGAAGCGGTTGTCTAGGCGGTTCTGCTTCAGGGTCTCTCAGGAGATGCATTTCAGTGTGAGCCTGGGTTGCAGTCATCTGAAGGCTTGTCTGGGCTAAAGGAACTGCTTCTGAGTGGCTGTCTTGTATGACTGGCAAGCTGATGCTGGCTGCTGGCAGAAGACCTCAGTTCCTGGAGGACCCAGGTGGCTCAGTCGGTTGAGCACCTGACTTCAGCTCAGGTCATGATTTCATGGTTTGTGAGTTCGAGCCCTGCATTGGGCTCTCAGCAGAGAATCCACTTCGGACCCTCTGTTCCCCCCTCTCTCTGTCCCTCCCCCGCTCATTCTCTCTCTCTCTCTCATTCTCTCTCTCTCAAAAATGAATAAACATTAGGAAAAAAAAAAAAACCAGAAGACCTCAGTTCCCTTCCAGGTGGACATCCCTCCACAGAGTAGCTTGAGTGTCCTCACAACATGGCAGGCTTCTTCCCCCAGAACGAGTGATCCCAGAGAAGTCAAGGAGAAAACTGCAATGTCTTTTATGACTTAGTCTTGGACTTAAACTCAGAAATAACACACTGTTGCTTCCAGGGTATTTTCTTGGTCACTTAGGTCCACCCATGATTCAGTGTGGGAGGGGACGACCCAAGGGCATGAATACCAGAGATGGAACGTCATAACGAGCCATCTTGCAATGCCAAAGCACTGATGAAACAACACATGATTTTGAACCGAGAGAATGTAAGAAAAGGGAATTAATTGAGAATATTTCCTTTCCAACATCACAGAATTAGTGACAAAGGTTTTATTTCCTTCTTTATTAATGAGTTCTACATTGAATATCATTTGCACAGTCATTGTATTACAGACATTGTCTCTTTGACGTCAATGTTAAACATGTACAAAAATCATGGAAGACTCGAAAAATTAGAAGTACAAGACAGACTCTCAGTGTTTGAACAATAACAATAGGAAAGCGATGGGAGAGCAGGAAGCAGGGGTGTGGGCGCAGTGAGCAGAGGTGGAGAGCAGTGCAAGGACACGAATTCTCCAGCACACCCAGGGGAAGCACAGACACTTCCTGCTGTTGACAGATTCACAAATAAAGGCTTATGTGTAGTATTTATATTTACGTAGGTAGCCATTAGGTTCTTAGGGAACTTCAGAAAAACTATAGATATAACTTTTAAAACTGCAAGGAGATGGGGCACCTGGCTGGCTCGGTTGGTAGCGTGTGACTCCTGATCTCGGGGTTGTGAGTTCGAGCCCCACGTTGGGGGTAGAGATTACTTAAAAAATAAAATGTTTCAAGGGAAGCAAAAATAATATAAAGACAGGGAGGGGGACAAAACACAATCTTAAGTACAGAGAACAAACTGAGGGTTACTGGAGGGGGTGTGGGTGGGGTGGTGGGCTAAATGGGCAAGGGGCATTAAGGAGGGCACTCGTTGGGATCAGCACGGGTGTTATATGCAGGCACTGAAGTAATCTCAAGGTTTGAGTCTTTGTGGATGTGAGAGTCAATGTCTATTGACTTCAAATTAATAAAGCGAAAGGACTAAACATTTTATTAAGACAAAACAAAGCAAAATCAGGCAAATGGTTTTTTAACCTTTGAAACATATACTACATGCTATATGCCTACTGTGTGATATTGTGGCTCCGTGTACATTTATTGCCTTTTAAAAGAATAGGTATTTTATAATCTCACCCTGCCGTTAGAGAGCCCACATTCGAAGAATCCGAGGTGGAGTTAAAAGACGCAGAGAGAAAGAACTCCGGTTTTCCCAGTGCAGGGAGGGGCTGGAGAATTTAGAGAACAAGAGCTATTACAAACGAATAGGTAATATGAACTATAGGCCTGTTGTGTAGGTTAAACAAAATATTTCATGTGAAGCGTTAACCCCGCGTCTGACACCCAGTGAGTACCATGCAGATGTTCACTGTTGGCCGGTTTTTACAAATATAATACTATTAACACAACAAAACATAGTATGTTGATTAAAAAGGAAAGGGCCTCTCGATGTTAGTCATAATGAAGTAATAAATTCGTATGTATTCATTACCCAGTTCAGGAAACACACTACCTCAATACTAACAATAGGTACGCCTATACCAGTGGAATACTAGGAGGCCATTAGAAATGATTTTGGAAGATCATTTTACTGTTATGGAAGGCTACTAAGTGAAAAATCATGTTTCAAAACAGTATATTCCACATGATGCTGGTTTTAATGGCTAAGCATATGATAAATGAGCACGAATAAATATTTATTGAATGAATAGACGTTCTAATGGCTATACACATGTTTACGCACACACACCCCTCATCCACCAAAATATGAACACCGCTTATCACTAAGTAGAAAAACTTGGAGGCATTTTTACCTTCTTCCTTTTTAATTTTGCATTCTTTAAATAATCCTTAAAATTTTTGCTTTACCTTGGGGCACCTGGGTGGCTCAGTCAGTTAAGTGTCAGACTTTGGCTCAGGCCATGATCTCACGGTTCATGGGTTCAAGTCCTGCGCCGGGCTCTGTGCTGACAGCTCGGAGTCTGGAACCTGCTTTGGATTCTGTGGCTCGGGTTCTCTCTGCCCCTCCCCCGCTTGCGCTCCGGCTCTCTCTCTCTCTCAAAAATAAATAAACATTAAAAAAAGATTTTGTATTACCTTCGTGGAGCAAAGCAAACAAACGAAAATGGAGAAAGGAGTCATAGGAAGTTATTTAAAGGTGTATCAGAGACTCTAAAAAACAATCGTTCACATCATGACTTGTCATTTTACTACAAAGAGCATCGTGGTAGAAAATGCATTAATTGTCGGCGGAAAGTAGCTCTGTGCCAAAGGACCCGTGGGAAGGTGATTTGGGACAAGAAGTGCCATCTTTCTCCATCGTTCCCAAGTGACAAGCGTGAGATTTGTTGGCTTGGTGTCTGGAAGCAAATAATCGATCTGTGAAGGGTTGGCCTCACAACCTAAAATCGATGATGAAGGGCCCAGTACTGGGGAAGGAACCTTCACGACACCTTCCCTGTCCACTCCGGAAGGTCCAGAGCCTACTGTCCAGTATTGCAGGACCGAAAACACAAACCGACCCTGCTCGTTGGCGGGTCTTATCTTCTTCTGGACCTAATTTATCCGATTATGCAAGCCAGATCCTTACTCAGGGTCGAGAGAAATTCTCTCAAATATTAAATGTGGGCTATAGTTTTTCTTTCTTGTGATTCACGGAAGAGCTTTGAGTTCCTTTATACTCATGCTCACAAAGGACAGCTGTTCCCAAACTGACTGCTGAAGACGGTCTACCCTTTTGTAATAGACTATTAACATTTATCTTTTGAAAATTTGGAGGTTCAGGTTTTGTCTTTTCCATGGCATTAAAATGTTGGCCATTTTAGAACAGAATCTGCCATTCCAATGGCTTTAGAACTCTTCTGAAAAGGAAGCTTTAAAAAAAAAATTTTTTTTTCCTAAAAAGAAAGGGGATTATCAATGGTCTCAATAGGGAGATAAGAAAGGAAAGAAGCAGACGTGTTCCTAGGCATTCTGTGCCCTTCAAATCCTTCTGCCTACCCTTCCCCCACGCCCGTTCCAGCCAGACAGAAAATCTATTTTGAATGTGAATCAGAGCTGAGGCCCATTACCTGCCAATTTTCCATAATTTTCAAGTAATATTGCCTTTAAAATGTTTCTCTTGAAATATAATATGGCTGCCAAGTCTGCATTGACTTGTGGGAAATTCTTTCGAAGAAGAGATACAGTGGCAAGAACAGGAAATCAATGTTTCTTTAAGAAAATTAAATTGAGGGGCGCCTGGGGGGCTCAGTTTGTAAAGGGTCCGACTTCAGCTCAGGTCATGATCTTGCGGTTTGTGAGTTTGAGCCCTGCATCGGGCTCTGTGCTGACAGCTCAGAGCCTGGAGCCTATTTCGGATTCTGTGTCTCCCTCCCTCTCTGCCCCTCCCCTGCTCACGCTCCGTCTCTCTGTGTCTTTCAATAATACATAAATGTTAAAAAAAAATGTTTTTTTAATTAAATTGCATTGAAAGCAAAAGTAACGAAAGTGGGTTTGCCCAGGAGAAAAGCCAGGAGCTGGAAAGACCCTGGGAGACCTTCTTGGAACTCAGGAAGGCGGGAAATTTCGTGGGCAGGAAGGATGGTAAAGACAATGACCCTCTCCAACCCCTGATACCCGCTGCCCAGCTGGCCTGTTCCCAACGCTCTTCACTCGCTACCTCATTTAGAGGTCTCTAAGGGGTCAAAGAGCAGGTACAGTAGGGGAGAGGGAGAGAGGGATCTAGAAGGTTGGAGACTGTGGTCAGAGTGGACACTGGGTTTCAGGATTTGCACGGTGACATGCGTCCGGGTGGTGGTAAGTTCCAGCACCGACCAGACTCCGTAACTAGTGACCTTTCCCTGCTGGGGCACTTAGAGTCCCAGGAGCGGCCACAGGAGAAGAGTGCTATGTCAGTCTGATCCTGAGTCAGTCCGAGATCTCAGTATTCACCCCTGTGTGTTTTGTTGTGTTTTATTTATTTATGTATTTTTTTTCCCTAGCTCCCCTGATTTCTTTAAAGTGCCTCCTACAAAGGTTCTGTAAGTAACCTGTTTTGATTTTTCCCTTCCCTCAGCCTTTGGAATACCTTAAGGATGTTCATTCCTTTTTTGGGCAAAACAATTACTGTGCAAACAGACTCATTTTCTCTTGCCAGTTACCTTAAAGTTATCACTGCCACTTAAATAGAATCTGAACTAAAAATAGGCACATGCTGAAGTGGCTTTCCACCTGCCCCATCTTGCCTCCTGCACCTGTGGTCCCATCAAAGCAAAAGAAAGCCGTGTGCAGACACACAGGCCCCCACCGGCAAATGCAAGCTCATTTGGGGAACGGACATCAGATAACAGACCCTTTTATCTCTCAGCCTCCCGTCTCCCTGTATTTTTCAAAAAAGCTAGGGAACAGAATAGCAGAAATGCCAAACTACTTTTTTGGCTGTAGCTCTGAAGAAAGCAGGATCTGAAAAGTGGTCGGCCTGTAGGATAAAGACGTGGGCTGGATGTGCTGTTGCCTGTTTAAATGTCAAGGTTTTTGTTGAATAGGCATTGAGTTGCAACAGAAAGGTCAAAGCTGACAGACTAAACCCATACTCAGAAAAGCAGCGCGAAGTTCCTTTTTTTCCCCACCACCTCCCCTCCCAGACGGAAGGTTGCTAACGTCACCCTAGCCTCAGCACAGCAATTAATGGCTCCTGAGTCCAAGCCAAAAAATAAAAAATAAACCAGATTAAGGAACTTCTCAGTAAAGTGTAATAGCCGCTTCATGTCCTGCTTAGACCTAAAACGGTTCGTGACAACTAGAAATCTTTTTTTTTTTTTTTTTCTGT
This sequence comes from Acinonyx jubatus, assembly GCF_027475565.1. Lineage (NCBI taxonomy): Eukaryota > Metazoa > Chordata > Mammalia > Carnivora > Felidae > Acinonyx > Acinonyx jubatus. The sequence continues at coordinate 129,948,453 of NC_069388.1, read as the reverse complement.
TTGTTTTTGGTTTCGATTAAAGAACGTCTTCCTTTCGGCAAATGATCAGAGGGAGTATCAGGTCCTGTGAGGCTCCAGGCTCCTTCTCTTCTCACAATGAAATCATCTGATTCCTGATACAGCCTCAGGGTCAGCCCTGGCGTTAGGACCCACCCAGACTCTGCTTGGGGGGAGTCTAGAAGCATCAGATTAGCATCAACATAAGTCATTCATGACAGCGTCTGGTCCCGTTTGTGACACACCTACCAGGGGCCAGGCCTGATGCTTGTGCCTGGGGATGTTTAGATTTAATAATAAATAAACGGCAGAGGCCCTGCCTTCCAGAATCCCCCCAGCAGCCTGGGTGAGAGACAGGGAATCAGGTACCTACAGCACAGGGAGGTGGGGGCTCTGACCAGGCGGCGCAGGGGGCTCGGGGAGCCCAGAGGATGAAGGGCAAGTCTGTCTCCCTTTGACTTTGAACCAAATCCCAGGAAATGGGGCCCCTGCCAGTCTTCCTTGGGGTTTTGTATTCCAGCCCAGAAGCTGGTCTTATTTTATCCTGCGCACATCTGGCTGTTCTCACATGTGGGTGCCTAACAGAGGATGCCAACCACCCCCCACCCTACCTTCTTCCTCTCTCCAGATCTCTACATCTCTGCACTCACCTTGACTGTATGTCAGCCGCACCTGGGGAACTTTTAGAACGCTGCTACAAAGACCACATCGGAAATCAATTAAATCATAAGCCCTGGGACGGGACCCAGGCCGAATGAGTTTTGAAAGCCTTCCAGGAGATTCCAGGGTGTAGCTAAGATGGAGAACGCCTGCTTCTGCTTGTCCCTTGACCAGCCTGCTCATCGACTTCTGATCTGGGGTCCCCCTGCTGGCTCCCGCCCCCACCTGGGAGGCCACGTCCATTGCCGGGTCCAGGGCCTCCCGTTCTGGCCCATCCCAGGCCATGGCTCCCGACATGCATTCCCACAGCCGGAGGCAGTCAAGGGTGGCGGAAGGACGCTTCTATGGCTGGTGCCTCACAGAGACTTCAGAGTCCGTTAAGTCTATTTGCCTTGAGTTTCTGCATAGATCAGACACAGGGAAGAGACCCAGAGGATGAGCAGACAGCGCCCGCCATGCATTCCAGCGGGCACAAAAGAAAGTTCTGGCATCCTTCTCTCGGTGACGTGGAAGGCAGCTGCAGGACCTTAGGGCATGAACGACATTTCTCTTGTTGAGCCCCCGCCAGGTGTCCCTGCTTTCGGCTTTTCCATGCATATTTTGGTTCTCCCTCATGTGAACCCCCTTTAACGAGTGAAAGAACTGAGGCCCAAAGACCATGACTGGGTGTTTGAGTTCATGCAGCTGGCAAATGGAGAAACCAAGATGTGAATTGAGACATGCTGCTGAAGTTCAAGTTGTTTCCACCCCATCTAGTTGTTTCTACCACAGCAGCTCAAGGAGAACAACGTGGTCCTCGAGACAGAGCCCGTTGGGGCACAATCACCATTCCAACAGCACCTCCCATGTCCTGGGCTCTGTCCAGGTGCCTCAGACAGGCGCCGGCTGGGAGGAGGAGGCCGGCTGTCACACGGACAACCGCACCGGGGTGTCTGGGGGCTGGGATCGGCGACACAATTCAATCCTGAAGTTATCCGGTGATTCGGGTTTTCCAACCAGTCTCCTGTGAGTCTGGACGTAGGGCCTGGTGGCCAGCATGTGGGCCCCAGGCCCTTGGGAGACCTTGGCCAGGCAGGCAGTTCAGTATCCACCGGGCACAGGATCTTTCCAACAGGAACCTCAGGTGAGCCTCCCTCCTGGCCTCTTGGATCAGGGGGCCTCAGTTTCCACCTAGAGGTTTATTTTCTCCCCTCCCTTTTTCTGCCTGATGATACACCTTGTTGCTTTGTCTTTGGAATGACACTGGAATGATGTGTCTTCCGAAGCCAGGATCCATTTATGGGTGAAATAATACGAAAAACACGTATGGAGCTTTATTGTCATTTCTCAGTAGATGCTGGGTGAGGGGACAGCTCAACAGTGAACCTTATGGATGATGTCACGATTACTATTGGCCTCCTGAGATGTTTTTAGCCAGATAATAATTTTTTAATGTTTATTTATTTTTGAGAGAGAGGGAGAGCAGGGGGCGGGGCAGAGGGAGAGGGGGACAGAAGATCTGAAGTGGGCTCTGTGCTGCCGACGCGAGGCTCGGATTCACAGACCTCGAGATCACGACCCAAGCCAAAGTCGGAAGCTTAACGGGCTGAGCCACCCAGGCGCCCCAGCCGCATAATCATTTTACCAGCAAAGGATCAAAAATTCCAGATCATTGCTCTCGTCTCTGCAGCACAGCGCCTTCTGACTGAAAGAGGAACCCCAAACAGCAGTGGGGCTTTCAAGAAGCCCCGCTTCCAAGAACGTATGGCGTAGGGGTTCCAATATCTCAGAGATTCCACCTGACCTCAAATCCCATGGTCTTTTTACAGCGTGGCTCCTCACATAGGATTCCTCTTAAAACTAGCCCGGTAGAACCCAGCACTGGCCTCCGGCTCCTGCCCCCTGCCCTTTCCAGCTGCGGACTCAGCCCCGGGGCAGGCGTTCGAACACCAGCTCCCCTCCCTTCCCGCCAGGGCGCTGTGTTCTCGCCTCCCCAGCCTCTCCCACCCGGCTTCCCACTTGGCTGACATTCGACACCAGCTGGCGGCTTAGATGTTTTCTCTTTCAAGCCCAGGAACCAGACTGAAGGTTCTCTGGAGGAACCCTTCCAGTGCTGGGAGTCCAGGAATCGGGGGTATGAGAGTGGCCTCTCTCCCAGGAGGCGACTCCAGCTGGAGCCTCCTCAGGGCCTCTGGAGGAGGACACGGCACTCAGGCCGGGAGCCTTTCCCGTCATCTGCCTTTCTGAGCTGTGCTCTTGGGCCAAAACATTGTGTGCTTTCTAGTCCCCGAAACAGGGGAGCCCACTTTGAAGGGAGAGCAAGCCCCTCCCAGGTGTGGTTGTCTGCTTGGCCTATTGAGCTGAATCCACTTTCCCCAAGGCCAGAAGCAGCAACCACACAGTAACCAAGACGGGGTGAGCCACCAGGCATCCAGTGACCTTTCCCAGAGGCGCCTCCCTTCATGAGGGACAAGTGTTTGCAGGTTCTGCTCATTGTGACAGGCCAACCGCACAAAGAAAGCTATTGATGGGGGTGCTTGTGTCCAGGCGCCACTGCTGGGGAGCCCTGGGACCCCTCAAGGCCGGACAGGGACGCGTTCGCATGACTGTCCTGTCCGTGTTTGTCACAGGCTGCTAAGACGCAGGACGGCAGCCTGGGGCCCATTCTAAAGAAGGATTTCCACGTTATCTGGCCATGGGACAATGACCTCCCTGCCTGCATAAGTTCAGTCAAAGACTTACAGTCCCTGTCACTGGCCCCTAAGCCCTCCATGGCTCCCTTTGTCAACAGTGTGAAGGTGGAAGCTTCGAGGTCTATGCAAGGCTCTCCAGTACTGGTCCCAACATGGCACTCTTCATACGCGTATGTGCGTGTGTGTGTGTGTGTGTGTGTGTGTGTGTGTGTGTTGTTTCTCCTCTTTCCATGAGGCCACCAGTCATACTGGATTAAGGTCCCGTCCTACTCCAGTATGACTTTTTGGTTAACTAATTACATCTACAAAGACTCTGTTTCCAAGCAAGGTCGTATTCTGAGGCTCCATGAAGGACCGGGGGACTATTTTTCAACCCAGTACATTCATACTTTAATCTCGTTCATTTTTATAAATATTACGAAAGTGGTGCTCATTTGTTCTGTTATTTGAAAGCAAACAAGAAAAATGAAACGAAAGCCAGAAAGCCTTCTGGTTGATGGACATCCTTCAGAATCGTCTCCAAGCTCACATGTTATATCCATACACCCTGCCTCTCTCCTGCTGCAGTGTTCACGGAGGGTGTGGTACTGAAAGGTTGGTTATAACAAAACTGGAGAACTGAGTGGGTCCGGTGTCCCTGCTGACCTCCCGTCCGGAGGAGGGGACATGCTCCCTCACCAAATCTCCCCCCCCCCCCCCCAGCACTTTCATATTCTCAGGCTCGTTCCCTCGGGGATGCTGTGGTGACAGCATGGGATACTCTGGGCTGCCATAAGGGGGACGGGGCTGGCCCAAACGAAGAGTTTCGTCTTAGGGGTCTTTGTTTCTAGAACATCCCTGAGGAAACAGAGCTCTTCTGTCCTCACGGCTTTCCCGCTGCAGGTCCAGCCCCTGGGGAGTGGCAGCTGATTTAAGCTTCTCTCTCCATCTGTCTGGTGCAGATGTTCCCCCAGCCCCTCAAAGACCAGGTCTCCAGTTGTCCGATTCAAACTCTCCTGCTCTGTGTCTTTCTCCTTCACAGCACCTGGGTTCCTTCTTCCTCTTTTGGTTCCCGAGATCCATGGAGTCATTTTTTTTTTTTTTCCAGAAAGTCCTAGAGGCTTCTTCTTGCTCTACTTTACCAGTCAACTTGGCCACATACCCTATTTTATGACTATAACAGAAAGATAAAGATGGGAATAATAACATAGAGAAAGTGGTGACTGCCAGACTTTCATGCTTCAGGGGAGAGGTACTCTTCTCCTCAGAGGTGGACCAGGTTCTGTTGGAGACAGTCTCGGAGGGCGTTTGGACCATGAGAGGCGGGACATCCTGGACCAGACCAGGTGGGTGGGGAGTGAGGCAGAGAGCATGCTACTTAACAAAGTAAGAGGTATTGGAGGATTATTCACCGTCAGCTTCTTAGTGACCAGAGAAGGGACTAGGCATCCGAATGAGAAATCTGGGGGGGCAGAGAGACCTGGAAACATGGAGGAAGCCAAGGTCTAATGGGGGACCCAAGCCAGCAAGAAAATCTCCTCCTCATCAGTTTGTGGAGACTGAGACTCCTGACTTTCCACCTGAAGCGCCATGCCCCTAGCTCTTCAGGGACACCTGTCAAGCACGGCCACCGTGTAATGGCAGTGCTCCAAGGGGGTGAAGGGGAAAGGGTGACTTTCATCCCCCGAGTGGTAAAGGGCAGAGAGAGGCCAGGGGCCCCCAAAGACAAGAGGGCAAGTGAGGACTGGAATTCAGCAGGGGAAGGACGGGCATGAGCAATGACCTCAAGAATGCTTAGATATTGGGAAAGGGCACTGGGCACTGGGCTTGTTTGAGTGTTAACAAGGACACCCTGCAGGATGGGAACGTTGTGGACATCTGAGTTCCACAAGCGTGGATAGTTCCCCAGATTGCAGGGTGTCTTCTTCGGTGTCTGGCTGCAGTAGAATGACTCTCGTCTAGCGTTTTCTGTCCTTTGGCTCAAGAGAGCAGACTTTTGTGGGGACTTTCACTGACTGTTCCCTCTGGTGTCTCTGGCCTCTTTTGCCCCAGTCTGGGCACATGAGGCGACAAGCAAACCCAGAAACTCATTGCCGTGCTCCTCGAGTCTCGATCCCTAACCGGCCTGCCTTCTCTCTGCTTTTCAGATCCTTCTTGTGTTCGTTTTCTATCTCATGTCCAGAGTTTTATTTTTTATCCATTTTTATTTTTTAATGTTTATTTATTTTTGAGGTGGGGGGGAGGGGCAGAGAGAGAGGGAGACACAGAGTCCGAAGCAGGCTCCGGGTTCCGAGCTGTCAGCACAGAGCCCGACGCGGGGCTCGAACTCACCAGCCGTGAGATCATGACCTGAGCCAAAGTCGGATGCTTAACCGACTGAGCCACCCAGGTGCCCCTTCTAATGTCCAGAACTTTTAACCAGATCTCACTTGTTATTTTTTACGGTCATGTTTTTGGAGAAAGGCTCATTTCTCACAACTAATTTGATTTACATCCGGAAAACGTTTTACTTCAAAGATCTGTGTAGTTAACAAGAATCACTAGCCCAGACAGTCCTGGCTGCCCTACTTTTTATGTATTATAATTGCTTTTTTAAGGTCCCCTACATTACAATATTGGAGCTTGAACTTTGATAATGAACTTTGATCTGTAGAGCATATATTGTTACAGTTCAAATGTCAGTTAATGATGAAGAAGTTTCTGTTTTTCTTTTTTTTTTTTAAGTTTATTTTTTTTTAAGTTTTTGAGAGAGAGAGAGAGAGAGAGAGAGAGAGAGAGAGAGAGAATCCCAAGGAGGCTCCACACTGTCAGTACAGAGCCCAATGCGGGGCTTAAACTCATGAACTGTGAGATCGCGACCTGAGCCGAAACCAAGAGTTGGATGCTCAACTGACTGAGCCACTCAGGCGCCCCAAGTTTTTGTTTTTCTAAAGAAGCAGAGGAAAAGGTGTGAGAGGAGTGTTTCGGAGGAAAAGCCTCTGTGATGCACACGTCAAGGCTTCAAGCCACACCCCGGTGGAGGTGAACTTGCCCTCCAGGGAATTCACACAGGGGACCTTCACCTTGGCATAGGGGTTCCTGTGTGGGGTTGAGGCTCAAAAGCCAACTTTCAGCCCCAAATCCAGTACAGATGAAATTACTCTTGGTGGTGGGATTTTAGGCTTGCATTTTCTTTCTTTCTTATACTTTGATGTGTTTGAACATTTCATACTCAAATATTCTAATCTACCCTTTCTATTCTATTCTATTCTAGCCCACAAATAGCCACCTTTTCTACCCTTGCTCCCCCCATCCTGGACAGGTAGGCCCAACCCCCTGGGTGATGGGCCATCTTAGGGGTCCTGTTGCCCCCAGCCTGTGTAGGACACCCCCTTAGGAGTAAAACCGTTTCTGGTACACCACTTTAAAAAGATAAACCGAGGCATCTTAAGAATTATGAGAGCTTATTTGACTAAAACTCAACTCCAACTTGAAGGTGCCCAATGGTGTGCTCCAGCAAAAGGAGTTGGGGGAAGGAGGGTTGCATGCAGACAAGAGGCAGCCGCAAAGCGAGGAAAGTATTTGAGTGGCCGTAGCCCAAGTGGTCGCCTTATTTGGAAAGCCTAGTTGGCTGTTTGTGATTGGGTGCCCTTAAGTTTCCGTCGCTTAACCTGGAGGCAATACAGGCTTAGGTTGTAGTTTGCTTACAAAGCTACTAAGACATTAAATCGTCTTGTTTTGGTCCTGCTGAGGAAGATCCTAAGAAGGCCAAAGGCTGGCAGGCTGGCCTCGGAGTTCTGGACAATGTCATCCCTTCCCGCACCCTCACCTCATCCTCCAGAGTACCAGAGCCGGGTCTGAAGCCTCATCAAATGAGAGCTGTCCAATTCTCAGCATCATCCCTTCCCTGCTGACCTCTGTCTAATGGCCTCCTTGTTTAATCAACTTAACACCACAGTCCCCATTAATAGGAGTTTGGCATCAGTCACTAGCCCAGGAGTCTGTTCCTGGTTAAACCTAACCTTCCTCTTCTACAAAGCCCCAGGAAAATTCTCTCTGGTCTCCGCATCAGTCAGAGCCATGCTCTTCCTTGGCAACGGGTTTATTTTTACCTTACAGACGCTGAGAGTCAGGGGAACAATCATGCTATCATGTTTCCTATTCCCATTGGCTGCTAGAAAGCTCAGAGCCAGAGCACTGCTTATCCCCAGCAGGTGCTTAGGAGGTCGAGGCATGTATTTTGTGCGACAGTCTCACTCCTGGCTTCGTTTTACTTTCCCATACTTATTTTACCTTTCCGGTATCTTTCTTCTAGTTAATTCTATGGATCTATCTTGAAGTATTATTTGTATATTTGCAAGATTTCTCTTCCTTTCTGGAAGGAGGTGGATGATGGGCAGATGGATAGACAGGGTGAGGGAGGGAGGGAAGGAAGGAAGGAGGGGAGGAAATAAGGAAGGAAGGAAGGAAGGAAGGAAGGAAACAAGGAAGGAAGGAGGGAAGGAAAGAAGGAAGAAAGGAGGGAAGGAAAGAAGGAAGGAAGGAAGGAAGGAAGGAAACAAGGAAGGAAGGAGGGAAGGAAACAAGGAAGGAGGGAAGGAAACAAGGAAGGAAGGAAGGGATGTGTGAGTGAATAGACAGATGGATAGGTGGATAGGGGTGAATCAGTGGGAGGTAAATGAGTAGAGAGAGAGAGAGGGAGGGAGGGAGAGCCCTCTCCTCTGCTAGGGTCTTGATCTACCATTATTTCTCGAATTGTCCTACAAGATGTGCTTTCCCAGAAGATGGAGAACCACCAACCTTCCCAGAAACCACTGCCATGAGGCTGTGCAATTGACATGGAACCTATGGACAGCCTCAAGGTCCTCCATCCAGGAGGATCTCCCTTCTCTTGCACGCATTCTGTGAGGTGTGCTACGTTTTTCTTTGTAGTCATCCTGGACTTCTTTAGGTCACTTTCAGTGAGGGAGTCACTGCTTTCCCTATGTAGGAAGGAAGAGGAAGAGGAGATCTACGAAGGACGTATAATATCTGAGGCAGGTGCCAAGATCCCGGGGTTCTCAGACTCTAGAGGAGATTCCAGAGATGTGAACTCTCAGGAAAACCATCACAAAGCCAAAAGTAAGCAAAGCAGATGTTGGAGAACTGGAATATCACCATGCCCACGAACATCACCCAGAGGAGAGACCCTCAGAATTAACTCTTACTTTTCTACCTAATTCTGACCGACTTGGTTTCCTGGTTTCCACCTTTCTAGGAGACCGGCAACCTCCCCTTGTGTTCTTCCTTGCACGGATTTAGTACCTTGCCCCTGGACTCCCATTGCCCTTACATTCTGCGTTTGTAACAAGTACCAGCCTTCTCTTTTCCTAAACCAGTCAGTACAATCTCTTATGTATTATTCATGTCTTTCCAAATAGTCTATAAACAAAATAATAAAAGAGCACTGTTCCCCCTCTTTGTAATGTTCCGATTTCCTTTGATCTTGTTGATACTTCTTTTTCTTTCTTTTGCAGTTTTGTATAAAAGTGCCATAGAAATTAACATTGCAAATGTCTCCTTTCATTTCATTCTCCTCAGGAAGAGTTGCCGCGCTTCAAAGGCTTGAAGCCAAAAGAAAGAAGCTGAATCTACCATTTATTTTTGGAATAATCAGTTCCCAGCTAATTTGCTCATTAATTTCATGACTGCGTGTGAGCGGGGAGCACCAGAACGAGGCTTGTCAGACGGGAGCGTCCTCATCCCGGGTCCTCCCTCTGCTACCGAGCTCATCCTGAGTAAGTGCGTGGCCCAAAGCCACAGAGGATGCCCGTGGTGGAGAGGAGAGGACCGCACTGGGAACAGTCAACGAGGGGGAGGCAGATGACGCAGGACGGAGAGGAAGGAAGGGGCTGGACCTCACAGGACTGAAGAAGGGACAGACACGGTCTGGTGATCGTGTGAAAATCACTTCACCGCTATGTGGACAACGGATTAGGGACACTAGTGAAGAGGGTCTTACAGGGACCCGGGGAGAGGTTAGGTAGTCCTTAATGAATTAGTTACCTTAATTAAAGTGACCCTGAATTACTGAAGGGTAGGCTCCTGGTAGTCGAGATGGGAAAAGTCATCTTTTGGAGGTTGAAGAGCCTCTCAACAGGGCTTGCTAATAGGTTGGGTATATGAGGAGGGGGAGAGAGAAATGAAGAATTTAACCTTGACGTTCGTCTTGAGCTCTGGGTTGATATGGATCTCACAAAGGCAGCAGGGAGACGGGCATGGGAGCCGTTGGAGAATCTGAGCAGAGGTGTCCTGCAGCTATTGGGAACACGATACCCGAATCCTACAGGGGGCGCAATTGTGCCCCCATTGCATCCATGCAGGAAGGAAGCCCAGGGAGGTCTAAGGTTCAGTTGCTTGCCATGCACACCCCACTCTATCGTGGAGCTTGTGTTTGAGTCCGGTTCTACCTCTAAGCAACTGAGAAAATGAGCTCTGTTGCATAATTAAGGTTTTCAAGATACTGGGTTTATCCTTTTAAGAAGTGAAATATTTGACTTTCAAATGTGGATGGGAATTTGCCCAGACCAAATCAGAGACTGTACCGTTTCCTCGTTGCCCCCCAGGGAGCCCCGCACGGGCAGCCAGTAATGAACGTAGCTCGGCCCTTGGGTGAAGGTGCCCCCTCCGGGTTCTCCAGGGTGTGGGGGCCGTGCCGTGTGCCTGGTGGTCCAGATCGCCTTGCTTTTCCTGGGCCACTGAGAAAAACTCCCTCATGCACCTCCTCTCCAGTTTTATTCTTCATCGCCATCGACGAGAAACAGCAGGCTGTTCCTGCTCTTGCCAATTATTACTAATTTTCTGGGATTTGCCGGCTGCCAATGTAGGTTGCAACATCAGAGATCAAGAACACACGCCTGTGAAAAAAATAGGAAAAATAAGGTAGTCTTGGAGTGAGGGCCAGAGGGTTTCCCTTATGGAATGAATGATATATCTGGGTGTCAGGCTTTTGGCTGCACAGAGATCTTCTGGGTTCACATCCGGAATCAGAAGCTTGCGGAGGGCCGGAGAAGTCCGATTTCTGGATAAACAAGGAGGCTGCCAGACCGAGCTCTCGGCCTCCCTGGGTGAGACTGTAGCTCTTGCTTAGACCACTGTCGCAGACACGGCTAGTTACTGGCTGGATACACATTCCCCCCGTTTTACTAATTAAAGGAATCCCAGTCAGGAAGAGATATCAGTGTGTCCAGCCACATAGTTACCTTCCAGTCTTCTAGGCGTCCCTGCAGCTGGGGGTGGCCCTGTGACATTGTACTTGTTGTGAGCTTAATCGTGTCCCCCAGATCACATGTCGAAGTCCTATCCCCAGGTCCCCCGGGAACATGGCCTTATTCAGAAATGGTATCTTTGCAGACCTAAGAGGAGGTCGTTCCCGAGTAGGGTGACCCTTATCCAACATGACTGCTGCCCACAGAAGAAGAACAGACACAAAGAGATCAAAACACACAGGGAGAAACTCAGATGACAACAGGGACCAAGACTGGGGTGATGCCTCCAAAAGCCAAGGATGGCCAACCACATGGGAAGCTGGAAGAGGTCAAGGAAGCATCCCCCCAGAGCCTTCAAAGGGAGCGTGGCCCTGTTGACAGCTGGATTTCAGACTTCCAGCCTCCAAACGGTGAGACAAGAGATTTCCGCTGTTTTAAGCCACTTGGATTGGGGTACTCGGTTGTGGCAGACCCAAGAAGCAAACACAGTACTGAGGAATGGGAACAAAAATCTCTAACTGTGTCCCATCCCTTATGGAAAGGGAAGGTTCCTGGCTCTCTGGCCTTCCTGCCTGGTCAGGGACATGCGGTCTGAGGTGCAAGCATAGAACCCAAGCCAAGGACAGCAGGGCAGAAACGCATGGGGTAACATTCCCCACCTACAAATAGAACAGTAAGATCTGAGTGCCACACCCTGTCATTTCCTTCGGACACGAGGGTAAGAGTGTGGAGAGCTGTTGGCATCTGTTCGAAAGGCAGTAAAAGAGGGGCGTCTAGGTGACTCAGTCAGTTAAGCGTCCAACTCTTGATTTCGGCTCAAGTCATGATCTCATCGTTGTGAGATCGAGCCCCACATCAGGCTCCACACTGAGCGAGGAGCCTGCTTGGGACTCTGTCTCTCTCTCTGCCCCTCTCCTGCTCACGCTTTCTCCTGCCCCCCGACCCCCCATCTCTCTCTCTCAAAATAAATAAACATTTAAAAATAAATTAAAAAGGGGCGCCTGGGTGGCTCAGTCGGTTAAGCATCCGACTTCGGCTCAGGTCATGATCTCATGGTTTGTGAGTTTGAACCCCATGTCGAGCTCTGTGCTGACAGCTCAGAGCCTGGAGCCTGCTTCGGATTCTGTCTCCTTCTCTCTCTGCCCTCCCCACTTGTGCTCTGTCTCTCTGTCTCTCAAAAATAAATAAAGGTAAAAAAATGATAATAAAAAAAATAAATTAAAATAAATTAAAAAAAAAATAAAAGCAGTAAAAGAACATACCACAGCAGGCAAATAAGAATAAACCAGAATAATTGTTATTATTTTAGGGATAGCCACGCTGTCAAACACCACAGCAAAGCATCTGAAGTCACTTTAGAAAACATAATAACCAATATTAGCAAACAAAATCAAGATACTATGAGGGGAATGATCTCAGAAACACGAGAACCGAGGCTGCGAACAGAGGTTCACAGAGTCCGATGAAATTTACAATCAGAGACACTCACCAAGACCATGTCTCATAAAAATTTTAAACCACAAGGGAAAAGATAGAATTGGGCAATCACCCAAGCAGACAAGGCAGGTTACAGTGAAAGGGTATGAATCATAGCTGCCTTTGATTTCTCCAGGAATCTACCTTCCCAAAGACAAAAGAAATACATCTATAGGTCCCAGTGCGGCAGCAAACAAATGACCTGAAAACTAGTTACGCAAACAACTTGTCATTCATTCCTAACACTGCAGAATGACGCCTCAGACCTGCAGAATGTCCTTATATGGCCCTACATAGATCAGAACCCCTAACAAGATGCCGTTGTGTTTGAGAACCTAACATGTACTAAGATAAGCAACAGCAAACCCTGAGGAAATAAAGGGCTATTTATTAAATGAAGTTAAGCTAATTGCATAGGGATGCGGAAATTAATTTAGACCTACGCCTCGCATCATGCCCCCAAAATAGACTCCAGATGCTTCAAGAAGTTAAATAATTTTAAATATGTGACATTCGGGGGAAACTTGCTAAAAATAGATTTGAATATTAATCTCAACTTCAGAGAGAGGCTAGCTTCTTCAACAGGAGAAATTGCAACGGCAAAGAGCATTTGACCGCCTCGTTGAAAATTTAAATCCTTAGTATTGCGGAAGCCAAGAAACCTAAAACCTAAAATCATATGGAGCTACGATGTGTCGAGCTGGTGCTGAGCGTCAGGTACGACACCAGCAAGGACGCGTCACCACATTTCCTCTGCAGCAGTGCTATCCCGCTTTGCCAGGATGGGCGGAGGCTGCGTGCTTCCCAGCTTCGCAAGAGGAGCTGCGGTTCCAGCGGACACCGAGGGGGGAGGGGGTGTGACCCGGAGATCGGGGAGATCGGGGAGCCGCTACATCTCCAGGCTGGAGGTGCAGAAGGGGCAGGGGTTGCGAAGGATACAGGAAAGCCACCAGCACCCCGGGCTGGAGGTCACAGCCTGCGCTCAGCCCCACGCTACTGGAGCTGCTGTCCCCAAGCCACCACCAAGAGCACCAGGACTGACACCTTCACCCCCGCTCCTAACATGGTGCCAGGGCCTCCCTTTGGCCAAATCTAGCTGCTCCCCGGCTAGCAAGGGAGGCTGGGACACATAGTTCAGCGGCTTTTGGCCCCGCACTGTGTGGCAGGCAGAATGATGGCCCCTATCCTAACCCCCAGCCCCTGTGAATGTGCCCGGGTCAGTGGCAAGGGGGACTGGGGTTGCAGGTGGAACCAAGGTTTATAACCAACTGACTAAAATAGGGAGATTATCGTGGATAATCCAGGTGAGTCCAACGTTCTTTTTTTTATTTAAAAAAATTTTTTTAATGTTTATTTTTGAGAGAGACAGAGAGAGACCGAGTGCAAGCAAGGGAGGGGCAGGGAGACAGGGAGATACAGAATCCGAAGCAGGTTCCAGGCTCCGAGCCGTCAGCACAGAGCCCGACATGGGGCTCGAACCCATGAACTGTGAGATCATGCCCTGAGCCAAAGTCGGACGCTCAACCGACTGAGCCACCCAGGTGCCCCAGGTGAGTCCAACGTTCTTAAAAAAGGAAGCAGGGTGGCACCTGGGTGGCTCAGAGCGTCAGACTCTTGTCGGACTCTCAGCTAAAGCTCAGGTCATGATCCCAGGGGTGTGGGGTGGAGCCCTGCGTGGGATTCTCTCTCTCTCTCTCTCTCTCTCTGTCTCTCCCTCTGCCCCTCTCCCCCACTCACATGTGTTTTCTCTCTCTCAAAAAAGAAAAAAGGAAGAGAGAATCAGAACAGAGACCAGAGAGAGGGCAGGGTGAGGATTCGTCTAGCATTGTTGGCTCTGAAAATGGAAGAAGGGGGCAGCGGGCCAAGCAGACAGCTTCTAGAAATGCAGAAGACAAGGAATCAGCGTCTCCCTTAGGGCTCCAGGAAGGGAACACGCCTTCATGGGAGCCCAGTGAGACCCGTGTTGGACTCCCGATCTACAGAACCCTAAATAGTAAGAGTGTAGTGTTAAGCCACTAAGTTTGTGGCAATTTGTCATAACAGCTGTTGGAAACAGATGCACTTTCCCCATCTCAGAGGAACATTCTGAGTCACCCAAAGGGTTGCTGCTTAAAATGAAAAAGCAAAAGGCCCAGGACTCCGAGTTAGCAGAGCCAAACTTCCCTGTTCTAGGGACCTAGAGCCTCCAAGAAAGTGCTGTTATTAGCTCTCCTTTCTAAATTAAGAAAGGGAGGCACAGAGAGGTTAGGCACCCTACCTAAAGTCATACAGCTATTTCGCGACAGTTCCGGGATTCGAGCCCGGGCAGTCCGACTGCAGGCTGTGTTCTCATCTACTACCTGATACTGTCTTCTTCATGACGAGCCATGTAATTTTTGTGGTTTTTTTTTTTTTTTTTTGCCATGTAATTTATAGCAGGAAGACACTGGAAAAATCTCATTATCTGACAACAGGATTAAGTCGATTGTTACCATGCCTCAACTCAATGGGAGTTACGGAGGTTTTGAAAATGATAAGTATGAGCAACATGGGGAAATATTTACAATGTGAAATGAAAACAGCAGAATGCAGGATTACTCTTACCCCCTGATCACAATATGCCAAAGCCTTAACAGGAGGGAGAGGAAATGGAGAACTCGCTGGGGAGGGTGCAAGGAACGAGGGCCCGTGGCCTTTCGTGGCTCCTTTATATGAAGGTGGTGCCAGAGCTCACAGCACGGGACGGTGAAAGAGACAGGAATCTGTTGTCAGACACGGACTGGGGCGACCAGGAGCCACTCAAGCTCTGTGTCTCGTGTAGAACCGGAAAACGCCCTCACTGGCTGCTATGACGGTCTCATCAGACGAGGTGTGCAAAACTGTGGCTGCTGTTCGGTAACGTCAGCCCCCTCCCTCTCCCTGACCTTGCCTTTGCCGAATGTTTTTAACAATATAACGGTTTTTGAGACCCTAGCGCTTTTAAGGCTTATGTTGGGGTCACGAAATGTTCCAAGCTCGCTTATCTTGAGGACGATGGGCAGGGCCATCGTGAACCCCAGGAGGGGTCCCTGGCCGTCAAGAGGTTGCACGGGCTCCCGGCTCCCCCGCTGGTGTGTCAGGCGTGTGCCTGTGCTTCGGGGACCCTCGCCAGTCGGGTGGCCACCGTCCGTCACGCAGTCATCTCTGGGCGCCCTGCCGTGCCTCCTGCCTTCTCCCCTGGCCCCAGGCAACCGCCCATCCGCTCTCGGTCAAACTGGTGATTTTGAACCAGCAATTTGGATTTGTTGCCAGTGAGGGCTGCAGTCAGAGTCTACACTCTTTTTGGGTAATGAAATAGGAATGAACTTATGTCGTGAGCTTACGGGACAAGGCAATCGCAACCTCCATTTGTGCATTGATAGCTGAGCTCTGATGAAATAACTGTCAAGAGAACAACTCCTTTTTAAGTCTCTCTCAGGGCGCGATGTGTACTCCAGTAATCAGCAGACAGGTGAGCGGGTCTAAACGTCTCCACTGTCCTTTGGCAGATATTAGACATCCTGTTGGAGCCCTTTGGGGCTTAGTCAATGTCACCAACGCGGGCTTAGATGATTGACATCTAAGCCAGGAGCCCTGGTTCCTGGTTTCTACCCGTCTCCTTCCCCGAGCCCTCCAGACCCGACTCCCCAGCTTTGGAGACTCTGCCCCTTCCCAGTGCCTCACTGCCAGGGCCATCCTCCTCTGCGTAAGTGCCGGGTGGCTCTCTCCCGTGCCTGTTCGGGGAGGGTCCCTAGTCTGAGCCTTCCAGCACCACACCACCAGTCTGATTCCGGCTTGGATGAGGCTGCTTCTCTGGATGTGACTGCCTGGGCTGAAGTGACTCACAGAGAAGCCTTCTTCGTTCTCTCCCTGGTTTCCCTGAGGCCAGGTGGGGTGGGAGGTGGGGGTTCAGAGCGGGCGAGAACAGACCGGAACTACCAAATCTGGGACATCAGGTATATAATTGTGACTTAAAACAAATGCGGGAAAATATCAGCTATAAGAACAGCCCTTGGTTGATCCTACTGAGAAGTTACAAAATAATCACAGCCTGGGGACTGGAACCAACAGAATGTGAGGCGGTAACCGATGGCCGGAGGGTGGTTGGTTACCTCCTAGAAAGCACGTTCTAAAAAGCAGGGGTTTGGACCCCTGCTCCATGCCCCGCAGATCGCGTCCTCTGTGATCGTTATGGAAACTCCTAGCCTTGGTTTCCCCACAGGATGACACAGCCACTTCTGTGGATCCCAAGGAAACCATCAAACACCGTAAGTAAAACATCTCAGTGTCCAGGAACAGACCAATAAATGCTCAATAAATGCTCCCTCCTCTCCTTACACAGCACTGAAAACTCTATTTACTCTGCCAGATGGGAGACTTTATAAAAAATTCATGACATTCATTTTTTTTTTTTTCAATTCACAATAGATACACTCCAGAATAATTCCCGGATGGGTAGGTGTCTCCCAGATATCAGTGAGAGTTACCAAGGTGCCTCCCAGTTACCAGTGAGAGTGCAGGTGACAGCTGATGGCCTGTGACTGGCCCACTCCACACCCCAGGAAAGTCGTGACAACCTGATCTTGACTGTGGCTCTAAGGTGCTAGTGGCCCATCCGGAAGGAGGCTGCCCAGCCTGGAGCGGAAGAACGCAGTGCCCCATCTCAAACTCAGAGCGGTACAGCCTGGGGTGCGCATAGCCATTTGCCAGCTCCAGGACTGAAAAACAAGAGAAAATTTGCCCAAGTCTGATTTGTTTTCCCAGACCTCAAAAGAAACTAATCTCCATGGAACAAATATCTCATATATTAATCATTTGGAATTCTACTCCACTCCTCTTCAGAGATTCAGTGAATGTCTTATTAGCTAAGATGCTGAAAATAATTTCTAAAATAATCAAATAGAAGTCTAAATTATTGTTTTACATTATTTCTACAAGTGTTGGGGGATACCAGATGGCTTGTAGGAACAACGGATTCTACAACTATTCTTGTAAAAAAGTGAATTACGAGTATCCATGGATATTCTGGCTCAGAACCTGAAGCTTTCCAATGGCAATTAAAACATGTGACACTGGTAAGGGGATAGAAAAATCCATGGAACGAAGTCGAGAATCCAGAAACATGTTACCTACTAAGGGTCTGATGAAGATGCTATTTCAAATCAGTAGGAAAAAGACCGACTAATCAGTATATGATAGTGTTACAATGGGCTACCCATTTAGAAAAAAAATTAAGATTGTGCCCTAACTCTTATCTCCTACATGAATTTTGGGTGCATTAAATATCTAAACATATGTCTTCAAATCTGGAAGGAAATTTAATGACCTTTAAAAAGGAAAAAAAAAAAAAAGCCAAAGCATCCAGGAAGGGTTCACTATGAGGTCTCTCCGGTTTCAACCCCCTTCTCCCTGATGCCGGGAAAGAGGTCTTTTCCCAACAGGTCTGCAAGTTATGTCCTTCCGATCCTTGCGCTCATGCCCCTCCTCACCACCACCACCCACTCTAAGCCAAATGCCAACATGGAAGAGAGGACGTAGAAATTACTAAGACCTTTGGCAAGAAAGCAACCTCCAGCCCACCTTCTCCTCTGTAGTCACTTTCAGTTCCTTCCTTGGAACATTTCAATATATTCTGGATGAAAGGAAGTAGGAGGGAGAAAAACATGGTTGTACCCAAATGGGAAAACAACTCAGATGTGCCTGTTTAATGGAGGCTAATGGTAAATGCTAGTTACAGGAAATAATGGAAACCGTGTAAATTACAAAGGCTTCTAGGAGGAGTCACCACGGCTCAGGAAGATGAGTGGGAATTAAGCCAACAACAGGAGGGTGGATGAAAAGGAAATTAACACAGAGACAGAAGGTAGAGGGGTTTCTTTCCATCTGAGAGATAGAGAGAAAACAATCAGCCCCAAAAAACGTTCCCAACAGATAACAAAGACTCAGAATAGAACAAGGAAGATAAGCGGCGGAAGAAAATTCAAAGGAAATCGGTTCGTATGAATGAACCAGCGTTAAATGGGCTTCAGATTTGCTGACTGTGGCTTTGTGCCTCGTCCTGACCCTGCCACGTCATCCCGATGGCTCCAGAGGGAGTGAGCAAGCCTCCGAAAAGTTAGACTTGCCCGAGTTGGCATGGTCAGTGAAGGCTGGAGCGGGGACGCGGACCCAGGCCTTCTGACTTCACATACGGGACCATTTCTATTGCTTCATAGAGGCCTTGTTGAAAATTAAAGGCAGGGGAGAAGTGAAGTCAGGAGCCAAAGGGTGAAGCCTCAGAGGTCCCAGAGGGACTCCAAGAAACTCCGGCTCTCCACCAGAGCACAACCGAAGACTAATTCTGGGAATTTAGTGCTTTGAAGCACGATTATATATTTGCTGGCACGCTTCCTATTTTTAAGAGCAAAATTTGATGCCCAGAAGACTTGTAATTAAAGCCCACACAAGCAGCATCCATGACTGCACTCTACCCTGGTCAGGGAGAGCATCCGCCTCCCCAGGCGCAGAGCAGGCAACATCTCTGAGGCACCACGCCCCAAAGCATCGGAGACCGGAGTCCAATAAGGGCACTTACAAAGGCAAAGAGCCGCAGCATTTATTTTTAACACTTTAAAATGGCATCCTCGCGACCGAATGGTTTTTCTTTGTGACCATGCTGCCCCAATCCACCTTCAGAAGGCAGGCAGGAAGGTCCTGCAGAAATGACTCTCTCGGGGGCGCGGGAGGGACAGGGGTTGTCTGTGTCTGCTCTCAGGATACCCTGCGGTTTCAGACCAAAGAGCAAGGGCTAGAGTTGAGAGCAATTTCCAAAAGCAGGGAAAAGCTGTCGGAGGACTGCATTTTAGCTGAGCCCAAAGGTCAAAGAAATCATGGTCTGTCGGGACTCGATCAGACTTCCAAGCTGGGGCCCTGAGGACTCTTGGCGGGACTCTGGACGGAGCGGCTGGGGAGCCTGGGCAGAAAACTGGCTTTGTTGTTCGACTAACTCCAGACTCAAAATTGCCAGCCCCCGGGGCAGGGGCTTGAGGGGATTGCCTACCTGTCTGAGACTCGGTCAGAGCAGGGTGGGGGTCGGGGCCTCTACGTTCCAATGAGCCGCATCCCCAGAAAGGAATCGACATGGCATGGTTTTGCTACATTTCATGATTTCCCACAAACTGCGTCGGGTCGCATCCTCCCTTTTGTTCTCTGGTCTGCCCCTCCCCCATCCCGCTGTGACCCTAGGGTCTCTGGCAGAGAGAGCAGGGGTGGGGGCAGGTCCCACAGGCTTCCTTCGCCGCTGACCCGCAGCGGGGATAGATGGATTTCCTTGGGTGAGGGCTGCGGCTTCCTCCGGTTTCTCTGGCCCACCCCAAACCATCCTCTGTCCCCCTGGAGTCCAAATGGAAACGACACTTGTTAAAAGGCTGTTCAACAGGCTGGATGAAAGGCAGTAAAGCATGGGATTCTTCCAAAGGAACCAAAGAGACAAGTTGGGAACGGGGCAAATGCAGGAGTAGCCGGTTTGTCCCCCAAGCCTCCAAAAACCTCGGGGGTGACCAACCGGCAGTAAACCAAGGACCGCTTAGTGAGGACGAGGGGAGCTTTGCCAACCGGTGTTTGGTTCAGTGCTCAGGGTGACGTGGTCAGGTGGATAAGCAGGTGTGAATGTCCCTGTGTGGACAGCGGACGGGAGCCTCTGCTTCCTGACTCCCTGTCCAGTGCTCTTATCATGGCCTCCCCTCCCCCCCCCTCGTCCTGGGCTGTTCTCTGCTAGACGGTGCTAGAAGGTGGGTGTGATATACAGCCCCCTAGGGGACATGAGGTCTCAGAGAACCAACGAAGACATCTCTTCCCTCGCGGAAATGGTATCCATACATTTAAATTGGTATCTTTATAATCAGCTTAAGGGCTTCTTATTTTAATATAGCAGCTGAGAGGCAAAATCAGGTCCCACTTCAAACGCTACCAAAATCTGCTGTGTGGGTAGCTTCTCCGATGTGGAAATGAGGCACCCTTAACAGCCACCCACACAACAGCCTAATTTTCACTCAAGAGTCGCTATTGAAAAAAAAAAAAAAGAAGAAGAAGAAAAGGTGACTCAAAACCACCAGCAACTTTGAATTTAACTTCGGAAAATCTCTAGTTGATGGAGCTGGGGACTCGTCCAAGCAGAGTGAAGACCCCAGCGGGGGCGGGGCTGGACTCCAGCTTTAGGCCCCGGTCAAGGTCTCGGACCCAGCCTGTCCTTCAGGCACGCTGCAGCTGGGTCACCGTTCTCTGGACGAGGGGTGTGCATGCCCAGACTCAGATCCACGTTTACACCTGAACCCCAGAACCACAGTTGTGAAGGCGTCGTTCACGAGGCAGTCGAGGGAGAGTCCGGGAGGAGGACAAGTCAGCTCTCCCGGATCACAGGAAACACTGATTCCTTCCGGGCCCCCCAAAGCTGTCGCTCAGCCGGCCTCGTCACCTTCCGCGTGACGCGGGGACGGCCGGCAAGCTGGTCCTCCCGCCTCGGCTAGGCCCTGCCAGTCTCTCCTCCTCTGTCAGGCTGTGGTCTCCCTCACATCCTTGAGAGGACATCCCGGGCTCCCTGGAGCTGACCCTTCCCTCCCCCAGCATCCCCCAGCCCCTTTGGCCTCACATGCACCCTCCAAGGGACCCACATGGCGGAAAGCAGGAAACACACTTTGTAAATATGACCGGCTGGTCAAATGGGATCTGCTACAGTAAGGAACAAAGTAAACAACCAGGAGGGACCAGAGGGAGCCTCTCCCCAAAGTCCTGCTAACAGGCAACCGATGATTCTGTACCAACCCTGACCGAGGAGCCGGCCTCAGAGAAGAAAGTTCTGGAACAGAGGTGGGGGAAGCCTGGTCACACTCAGAGGAGCCCCTCAGACGGGGTGAGACGTGCACACAGCACAGCAGGAGTGCTCCCGGCCCAGGCTGTCTAACACGGTTGTCAGTAGGGACCCTCCTGGGGGACCACATGCCCCCCCTAAAGGGTCTTCTGCTTTGTCTTGTCGCCCAGTGAGTTCCTGTGCTCTCCCTCTGCGGCCCCTTCACACACCCTCACATAGCGAGAGGCCGAGCTTTGAAAGACAACAGCTGCTTCTTGTTTTTGTTAAAATATCCCCAGTGTTTGGATATGAGAGAAGGAGAGAGGAAGAGAGAGGCAGGGGACGGCGGGGGGGGGGGGGGGGGGGGGTGAAATACGCATTCACACATAGTTAAAAAAATTAATCAAGAGTGATAACAAAAGTGTCATGTTCCCCCTCTCTCCCCATCACCTAGCCTCGGTCCAACCCCAACAATATGCCAGCAATATGTGGGTATTTCCACCCCACAGGTGAGGCTCTCGGCTCCCACGGTCTCCCACCCCTCTCCTCTTGCCTTCCGAATTCTCCGATGATGCCGTTTTGAGTCCTTAACCAGCAATAGAGGGAAGTTGTTCCGCATCTTGGCTAATAGTTGTATCTTATGAGACTTTAATTTTTCGTCAGTCTCGGGGCGGGGGACGGGATATTAAGTGATATCCTACAATGGTTTGAGTCTACATTCCTTTATTTACTAATACGGTTAAGTTTCTTTTCATTCTTAATTGGCTCTGTTTCCTCTTCTGGGAAATACTTCCCTCTTCTTTTCTTTTTTCTTTTTTTTTTTTTTTTTAATTTATTTTTGGGACAGAGAGAGACAGAGCATGAACGGGGGAGGGGCAGTGAGAGAGGGAGACACAGAATCGGAAACAGGCTCCAGGCTCTGAGCCATCAGCCCAGAGCCTGACGCTGGGCTCGAACTCACGGACCGCGAGATCGTGACCTGGCTGAAGTCGGACGCTTAACCGACTGCGCCACCCAGGCGCCCCTCTTTTTTTTTTTGTATTGGATAGTTGTGTCTTATTAGAAATATTTATCGGTTCTAGATCTTTCACCAGTTATGTGTTGAAAATACGTTCTGCTAGTTTGTGGCTTATCTTTTTCATTTTTTTATGGCATTTGGAAGGACGATACTCCTTTAATCCCACCAAATGTTTCTGTCTTCACCTTTACGACCTGTTTAAGCGATCCCTCCATGGCCTGAGACTATAAGGATATTTTTCTAGATCTTCTCCAACTTTTGACTTTAACACTTAAATCTGTAATCCACTCGAGAGTGATTTTTTTTTTAATGTTTATTTATTTTTGAGACAGAGAGAGACAGAGCATGAACGGGGGAGGGTCAGAGAGAGAGGGAGACACAGAATCGGAAACAGGCTCCAGGTTCTGAGCTGTCAGCACAGA
This sequence comes from Acinonyx jubatus, assembly GCF_027475565.1. Lineage (NCBI taxonomy): Eukaryota > Metazoa > Chordata > Mammalia > Carnivora > Felidae > Acinonyx > Acinonyx jubatus. Next base: position 129,926,182 of record NC_069388.1, on the reverse strand, counting down.
GCCCGACACGGGGCTTGAACTCACGAACTGTGAGATCATGACCTGAGACGAAGTCGGACGCTTAACCGACTGAGCCGCCCAGGCGCCCCGAGAGTGATTTTTGTATAAGGGTTGAAGTCAGTGTCTGATGACCAGCTACCCCAGCTCCACTCATCACACAGTCCTTCTTTCCTCCACTGAACTTTAGGACCAGCTCTGCCAACATCATGTGATCTTGGGAGCCCCGCCGCTGGGTCGCCCCTCCTCTGCTTGTCCACCTCTGAGCTAACACAAAACGTCCCCAGTTACCTTTGCTGTGTAACACGCTCGAAACCCCAGAAGGCAAGCTCCCCACCCAGCTCCAGTCTGGTTTTCTTTCAAAGAGTTCTTAACTGTCCTCAGCCTATCATTCTTCCATATAGATTTTAGGATAATCTTGTTGGGTTTAAGGAAAAATCCTACCGGGGTTTTAAAATTAGAATGACATTAAATCTATAGACCAATTTTGGAAGAATTCACATCTTTGTAATATGGAATCTTTCCATTGATAAATGTAGCTGGATGTTTTCCATAACGTCGCTCAGTAAATTTTACCATTTTCGCCATAAAACTTGGGCATATCTTTGTTAGATGTATTTCTAGGTAGCTGGATTTATTTCTGTTTGTTTGTTTTGTTTTTGCAGCCATTGTCAATGGTATTTTATTTTAAATGACAATTTGTAACTGACGTGTGGCGTATGGAACTACAGTTTTTAATTTAAAAATGAATCTAGTATCTTGTTGAACTCTTATGAATTCTAATTGTCTAATCTCTTGGGTTTTCTACATAATAGTCATATCATCTGCAAAAATACGACAGTTTGGTTTCTTCTTGTTCAATCTTTAAAACTTTTATTTCCTGTTCGCATTGCTCTGGCTGGAACTTCTTGTACCACATAAAATTATATTGTGGGGGTGGGCATCACTAGCTTTCTTTTTCTGGGTTTCACCAGGAATTACTTTAGTGCTTCACCATTAAGTAAGATGGTATCTGTAGGTTTTTTGTAGATATCCGTTATTAGGTTAAACATGCTTTCTTCCGAATCTTAGGTGGTCAGATTTCTTTCCTTTTTTAAAAAAGTCACACGTGGATGTTAAATTGTATCAAATGCTTTTCATGCGTCTATTGAAGTCACTGTATTCTTTCACCCTGTTAATATGCTGAATTACATTAACAGCATTTCTTTGGGGGCAGGAGAAATTGAGGTTTAAAAAAATTAAGAAATATCTTGTAATCAAAACCCTTTGTGGGGCGCCTGGGCGGCGCACTTGGTTGGGCATCTGACTTCGGCTCAGGTCATGATCTCGCGGTTCATGAGTTCCAGCCCCGCATCGGGCTCTGTGCTGACAGCTCGGAGCCTGGAGCCTGCTTCAGATTCTGTATCTCCCTCTCTCTCTGCCCCAACCCCGCTTGTACTCTGTCTCTCTCTCTCTCAAAAATAAATAAAAGCATTAAAAAATTTTTAAAAATAAAACAAAAACCTTTGCTTAAACCTTAGCCTTTGTTGGCTGGTTGGATGGCCAAGCCTGGAAGACACATATATCAAAGTACAACAGTCATGTCGTATGGACAAAAACTGTAGGAACCTGATAGCACCACTTCCCTGATGAAGAAATGAAGGCTGTTGCTCTAAACGTGTGCATCTGAGAAGGAATTCAGATGCCCCAGTCCCCTGTCAAATGTTGCTTAGAGGAAGATAACTCAGGCCCTTAAACTGTTTTTGTCAAATTTATTAATTATTTAAATAACAAACATCGACTTCTTTGTTCCCTTGAATCGCTAACAGTGAACACTTCCCCTCGGCAGCCTGGCCCGCCTCGGTCAAGAGCAGGAGATCTCAGACGACTTCAGCTCTGAGGGCGGGAACAGCTGTGCCCCTCCTGGGCTCATTCCTCCAACAGCCTTCGCTCCGCTCCATCACCAGGGCCATCATGTCTGTTACCAATTGTCTTTTCTTTTTTTTTTTTTTAATTTTTTTTTACGTTTATTTATTTTTGACAAAGAGAGAGAGAGACAGAGCGTGAGCGGGCGAGGGGCAGAGAGAGAGGGAGACACAGAATCTGCAACAGGCTCCAGGCTCTGAGCTGTCAGCACAGAGCCCAGACGCGGGGCTTGAACTCACGGACCGCGAGAGCATGACCTGGGGCCGGAGTCGGACGCTCAACCGACTGAGCCACCCAGGCGCCCCCGTTACCAAGTTTCTCGATGCCAGGAAGATATCTGGCTTTCGGATGGCCATCCTGCACCCCATTCTCCTTTTTCCGATTAATTTTGTACTTCTTGAATATCATTTCAGTGGATGTTTTGGAGACAGGAGAGGTATGCTCGGCTCGCCATTTTGAATCATAACCCAATCAGCCCTTTAATGCCCAGGAAATCAACCAGGGAGCTCAGAGATAGGATCATGGGTCTCCCTGGCTTCATGCTCCAGCCCCTTTCCTCTGTCCCGAGACCTCGGTTCACATTTGCTCCCTGGGACTATCAGCCTGTGAAAGCAGGAACCAGGTTCTTTCTCCAGCACCAAGCACCCGGGCTTGGCAGACGGCCCCCACGCAACACGCATGCGTGGCTTTCTGAAAATAATTATCTGTTGAATGACTGAACCGACGAATTAATACCAACAGTACAGTCAGATTTTAACAAGGCCTCTGTAAATATATCGGACAAAGACTTCCTTTTTCTTTTGCATTTGAAAAACCGGGGAGGGAATCTTTTTAGTTATGAAAAATTGATTGTTTTCTTATCTCAGTTCCACAGTGCAGTCTGCAAGAGCCCCAGCCAACCCTGCTGAGAAATAATTCACAGACCCCTGCGGAAGGTATGCCATAGCCCAAGCATGAACAGTGTCGGGAAGATTCCATCCCTTTTCAATATCGGAAGCTGTTTTTCAGGTGCAGGAAAAGTCCTTCGGGATCAAAGTTCCTGCCTGATTTCTGAAAGTAAAGGCGGTGATTCTAGGGGGCTTGGCTATCATGAGAAACTGTAAAAATTGCACTAGAAAATGTCTAGGGCGGAAGCCAACCAAATGTATGCATAATGAACCCTCTACACAGCTTTCATGGTTGTGCGGATTGAATATATAGCAAACCAAACTATGCTACCCCAAATTCACCAAGTCCCATACCAGAACCTACGTCCTCTGCCATTGACGTACGTGGGCACCTCTGTACGATCTATCTTGCGATGCCCTGGGGGTAGTGTAGGCTCCAGCTTCTCTCACCAGAGAGGAGGCAGCTCCTCGGAGAGGAAAGCTGCAGGGACCCTAGAGATGTGGAGTCTCAGCTTCCTCAGGGCTCTGCCCGCGGGCTGGGCCCCACCATCTCCCGGGGACACCCGCCTGCCTCAGCCCACACCCGGCAGGAAGCAGAGAGGAGAGAGACGGCACGAGGGCTCTGTCCCAGGGACCGTGGAGCCCTGGTTCCTCTCTGGAACTCTGGCTTCCCGGCACCAGCTCTCACACCTCCTCTCCCTGGGCTGACACGCCAGGTCTATCCCCTGCCCACCTGCCGGGTCCCACCTGGACATAACGACCGATAGCCTGGGTCTTCGGGGAGGATCCCGATTTCCAGTTCTCTGGCCCATTGTCCTCCGAGGACACTTACGGAAGGTTCATTGTTTAGAATCTGAGTTTGGTCATCTCTCCTTCCAGCCCCTCTACCTTTCTGTTCTCAACCCTGTACTCCAGCCTGCTCTGGAGTACCGGCCATCCTGGCTCCAAACCTGACGTGTTCCAGAATGTTCAACCTTCCTGCCGCCCACATCTTAGATTGGCACAACTGTGGGCATGTTAGCAACCTACCTAGATGCGATGAAATAACCCAGCTTGACCCTTTACAATATGGACCCTGGCACCTCTACCCTCACTCACCCTGTGCCCTGCCCCACAGGGGCAGTGAAAAGTGAGAAGTGAGGCTTTTAGGAATCCATCCCCAAAGATGAGGCCAGTCTTGCACCGAGCGCCTGTTGCTTTAGATAACAATGGTGTGGGTCTGCGCTCATCATGACTGTTTTCTGGGGCCACAGGCTGTATCTGCTGGCAATGAAAGCAGTCAATGAATGGTAACAAAACCTCCTTCAAAAATCAGGCATCTCGTCCCCAGAGCCAGAAGCCTGGTTTCTAAATAGGATTCTCCAATAAAAGGAACCAGGGCTTCCTGGAAAAAAACGCCTGATTCTAGGGACAGAGCAGGAGAAGTACAAGATAAACCTGAAGAAGTCTGTAGTTATCAGAAGGTAAAGCAGTCCTCAAAAAACAAAAGGACGGGGCGTGTTAAAGGGACCCGGAATGGGGCGCCTGAGTGGCTCAGTCGGTTAAGCGTCCGACTTCGGCTCAGGTCGTGATCTCTCAGTCCGTGGGTTCGAGCCCTGCATCAGACTCTGTGTAGACAGCTCAGATCCTGGAGCCCGCTTCGGATTCTGTGTCTCCCTCCACTGCTTGCACTCTGTCTCTTGCATTGTCTCAAAAATAAATAAATATTAAAAATTTTTTTTTTTAGTAAATAATAAAGGAAGCAGCTTGAAAGAGTCAAAGGCTGGGCCCGTTTGAGCAACAGAATAAATAGCATAGTATGGACGACTGCTCGAAGTACAAAATACATCGGCAGGGTCCACCCTGATTATAAAGAAACACTTGAATGAGTAAAGAAATGAGATAAGAGACAAGTCTTTCATACAGAAGAATTCCAAGAATATACGTACGTATTACCCATCCAACAGGTGGAGCTTTTCCTTTGGGTTCTGGATGATATCACCATCCATGAGCTTGAGTCCCGCATTGGGTGAGCCCCGCTTGTCTCTCTCCCTCTCTCTCTCTCTGCCCCTTGCTCACTTGCGCCCCCACCACCACCACTTGTGGGATTCTCTTTCTCTCTCTCTCTCTCTCTGACCCTCGCTCACATGCGTCCTCTCTCTCTCTTAAAAACGAAAAAAGAAGGAAAGTTGGTGCAGTCCACATAAAGGCTGGGGTCCCAAAGTAAGGTCCCAATGTTGATTTTTTTCATTTTGACAAACAGATCATGGTCATGTACACTACTAACAGGGGAACCCGGAAGAAACTCTCTGTACCGTATCTTTGCAACTTTTCTGTGAACCCCCAAATTAAATTCATTCCAAAATAAATGTATTTAAAAACACTTAAAAACAGGGGTCTTTAAACTCTCAAGCCCTGCACAACTCAACACAGCCTTTCCCAGGAAACGTGTCCAGGATGGAAACCCCAATGTCGTTTCTGCCTCCTGTGACAAAGGAACCAGAAAACGTGCCGTTCTTCGTTGGCCTCTATTCCCAGGACTGGAGCAGGGCTAAGCCGCCGGCCAGGCCTGGTTGTCTGAGTCTTATCTGCGCGACCCGGAAATGCAGGGCGACCTGGAGGCTGTGAGATCAGGGGTGACGTGAACAGCAGCCCTGCAGGTGGCCCGGTCTTGATTTCATCCCTCTCTCCGATGGGTAAACCCCAGCACTTCCCAGGAGGTGTGCAGCTGGTGTATAAACAGGGAGGGTGCAGGAAGGGTCAAGAGACAGCGGTGTTGGCTCCCCGCTCCCCAAAGCCTGAAGTGAAAAATCCCGCAGGAAGCAGGCAATTTTGGGGAGCCTGCCAGGAGGTGCCAAATGCAAAACGCTGCCACCCCAGCATCCCAAACGCAGACAGGCCCTCGTTCTTCCGGGGCAGCCCCGGACGGTCAACGCGGCAGCAGCTCAAGGGTGTCTCCCAACCCCAGGGAGGGAGTGGTTACTTAGCGGTTACCTAGACCAGAGTACTTACCTAGTCCGACCCCCCCAAACCCTGGAAGGTGGAGTCACCATCCTCCTTCTAAAGAGGGCAGGGAAGGGGTGGGCGAGGACAGGGCCGGGTCCCGCTGTCCGGGAAGAGAGTGGGCTTTATCCCCTGAGACGGGAGGAGGTGCCTGGCCCGGAGGACTGAGCTGCAGCAGAGGCTGCCCCAGAGAGGCCGGCGTGGGATGGGGTCGACGGCGAAAGCAGACACTGGCCTGCTGGGTCCCCGCCATGGCTGAGCTAATGGGAAAGGCACGGGTGCCGTGGAGTTTGTCCCCAAAGCAGAGGACGCTTGAGGGCACCTGAGTCCTCCAGACTCAGAGGTTGAAGCCCTGACGCCCCTGTGACTGTGTTTGGAGAAAGGGCTTTTAGAAGGTAATTAAGGGACCGATGCCTGGGTGGCTCAGTCGGTTAAGCATCTTGATTTCAGCTCAGGTCATGATCTCACGGTTTATGAGTTTGAGCCTCGAATCAGGCTCTGTGCGGACATTGAGGAGCCTGCTTGGGATTGTCTCTCTCTCCCTCTCCGCCCCTCCCCTGCTTGTGCACTCTCTCTCTCTCTGAAAATAAATACATAAACTTAAAAAAAAGAAGGTAACTAACATCAAAGGGTAATGAAGTCAGAAGGGTGGGGTCCTAATCTAGTAGGATTGGTGGCTTTATAAGAGGAGGAATAGAGAGAGATTTCTCTGTCTCTCCCTCTCCACGTGCATGCACTGGAGAGGCCACGGGGAGACACAGGGAGAAGGTCGCCATCTGGAAGCCAGATAGATAGAGAGTGCTCACCGTAAATGGAATCCGCCAGCACCTTGAATTTGAACATGCAGCTTCCAGAACTATCTGTTGTGTAAGCCCCCCAGCCTGTGGTGTTTTGTTATAACAGCCCGAGCCAACCAAGACCTCGGTGCAGACGGGGCTGCTTCACAGAGACACATCCGAGCCGCCCCGGGGCTTGCTGGGCAACCGGAGAAAGCTTCCTGGGGGAGGAGGGCCTTGGCTGAGAAATGGGGATGGAGAAAGGACAGGGGGGTAGGGGGGTGGGGAGGCCTCCCCAGGAAAATGGTGATTGAAGAGGCAAAGCCATCTTCCGAAAATATGTTCTGGAAAGATGCTGTGCTCTTTTCTGTGGTTAAAATTCCACGTTGTGTCAAGAAGATTTATGTTTCCATCTTAAAAAAAGAATCATGCCAGGCATTTTAAAAAAACCTCTTAAAAATAGAAAAATGAGGAGAAACGAGTGGTTGGAGAAGTAGAAATGTGAAGCTGATGTGTTTACTGCTTTAGGCCAGAGGAAGAGTTGAGGGGGGTGGTTCGTGGGTCTCCCCTCTTCCCGCCCCGAACCCACACACCGGAGGTGTGGTGCATGCACCTGCTGTGAAGAAGGCCTGCCCGGAGCGCAATGAGTAAGCAGCGAACCCATTTTCTCGGGTCTGGAACGTGCCTGTTGCTGAGGGAACCAGTTCCGAAAAGAAGGGAATCTGAAGTGAATGCCTTGTCTCCTCTGTTTTGCCCCAAAGTGACTGTCGGAGCTGGCTTCGCAGAGACGAGTAGAGTCTGGTTTGATTCCAAGTTAGGAGACATCCAAAGTTGCAGCCAAGTACGATCAAAGAGGCCGGTGTCTGAGCAAAACCCCAGACGGGTGTGTGGGATCCCCGTGCAAAGCAGGACTGAGGTCGGAGGGCCCTGAAGAGGGGCGACTGACCCTGGGGTCAAGGGTGGCACCATCCTAGAAGGCCCGCGGGGTGGGAGGGTTCCCAGGCAAGCACAACGCAGACCCCCGGGGCCCTCCCGTGCGGCAGAGGATGGGGCAGCGGTGAAGAACCAGACAGAGAGCAGGTGTCCGTGTGGACACAGAGCGCCGAGTACCCGGGGCCCCGACCTGCCCTAACTCCCCTGGTACCTAGAAGCTACCCAGGAAGAAGGAGGAGGCCCCAGACTGATCAAACCTAGGTCTCTGCCACTTCTGGCGAATGGCACTCTAGAAGTTTAAATTACGAATAACAGAAGAAAAAGGAAGATTTATTTCTTGAAGACCACTATCGGCTACACTTCATTTCGTGCAGCCAATTTTATTCTAAGTTCCTACCGTGGGAAGAAGCACATTTGGAAAGAAGGAAGATAACTCGCCCGTGGGTCTATTTCCTGCCCCGGAATCGGGTAACGAGACCAAGGAGAGGATTTGTTTCCGGAGAAAGAGTAACACAAGGTGAGGGTAGAAATGTGCGCGACTCAAGCCTCCTGGGTGCCATCCGGGTGCCCAGGGCTCCACAAGAACTCTGCACCTGCCTCTCCCTGGCCAGGAAGTGCCTCCGGGTCACAGCCCCACCTCCCTTGCCCAGTAGACCTTTGCAGGTGGAGGCTGTGTTTGCTCCTCTCTCCGCGCTGACTGCAAAGTCAGCCTTCACTAAATGAGTGTTCACTGTGTTTGGGGAAAGGGAACGAATGTAACAAAACAGCAGAAAACAGCATCACAGGTGTTTAAAAGGAGAAAGAAAACTGAAGCCTGTGTCCCTTGAATACCACCTGCCAGAAGTTCACTCCCACAGGTATTTAAATATATTAATTTGGGGCGCCTGGGTGGCCCAGGGGGTTAAGCGGCCGACTCTTGATTTCAGCTCAGGTCATGATCTCATGGGTTCGTGAGATCGAGCCCCGCATGGTCTCTACGCTGGGATTCTCTCTCTCTCTCCCTCTCTGCCCCTCAGCCCTGCTTGCCTGCTCTCTCTCTCAAAATGAATAAAGAAACATTAAATATATATATATATATATATATATATATATTCTTTCAATATACCCAACACCCTAAGGTAGATACATTAATTGCATTTTGCAGATGAGGAAACACGCCCAGGGAGGTTAAATGGTTTTCCCAAAGTCACTCAGCTGGTAAATGGCAGAGAAATTATTTGAACCCAAAGGTGTCTTGCTCTAAAAACCTTTGCTCTCCCCACTAAATTGGTTGCCTGTGACAACTGTGAAGGAGTGTCTGTGGGGTGAAGGGCCACTCACCTCCTCTTTGAAAGCCACACCCCCTTTTACAGGCCTTACTCATGGGATCGCACCCACCACCGAGCCTCTTGCTTGTGTAAGGTGCCCGCCGCAGGTGCTGGGGGGGGGGGGGGGACAGTGGCGCCAGGCACACAGCCCCGCCTTCTGCTGCTTATGCGGGACACCCGGGGTCCGGGGACGGTGGGAGGTTGTGGGAGAAGCCCCCTGACTCAATCACAAGTCCCAGAGCTTAACTTGAAACCCGTCAAGTAGGATCCGGTTCAATTAGCATAAAAGCAAATTAGCAATTACCAAGCTGTCAAGTCACAGCAGAGGCTCAGGAATTTCAACAACTATCAAGACATCATTTAAAAATATTTAATTCCACTTACATCATTCCAGCTGGGGAATCAGATTGCTTTTGCTTGGTTAGAGGTGTTCTTTGGGGAAAAGCATGAAAAGTGCCAAAAAGTTTCTCCCCCCACATAATGAGCCGACACGCGGAGAGCTGTGTAGACACGTTAGAGATTTACATGGAATAACAAAGCATGTTACCCAGCTTCCTGGAGACAGTATAAACTTTAAATAAGATTGAAAATCCATCATACCTATGTTGATCAGATAATTAACAACATTTGCTGTCAGTGCCGTCTAATGCTACAACGCCTCAGGATGGTCCCTTTCTGCACTTAAACTTCTGAATCAGGCTTCTGTGGACAGGTAGTCACAGGTCCTGGTTCTCCGAGGGCGAGCAGCTCTCTCTGAGGGTGTGTCCCCAGCATCCCTCTCTCTGAAGATGTTCCCAGCATCCTTCTCTCTGAGGGTGTTCTCAGCATCCTTCTCTCTGAGAGTGTGTCCACAGTACCCCTGTCTCTACGAGGGTATGGTCCCAGCATCCCTCTCTCTCTGATGGTGTCTCCCCAACATCTACAGATAGCAACCCTGTGAGATGGAAATTATTATCCCCATTTTACAGGTGAAGAAACCAAGGCATGGGATGTTTAAAGAACTTGACCAAGTGATAGAAGCCATAGCCAAACATAATGACTGCAGATCTAGGAAGTGCTTGGATGAAAAAGCCAATCTCAAAAGGTTATATGCCGTAAGGCTCCATTCGGCAACATTCTTGAAATGATGAAATTCTAGAAAGGAAAGCAGATTAGTTGTTGCCAGGGGTTGGGGTCGGGGTGCAGGGAGGAGGGAGGGGGGTGTCATTATATGACAGCGACAGGAGGGATCGTTGTAGTGTTGGAACCATGCTGTATCTTGACTATGGTGTCAGAGATGCGGACCTTCACACGTGATAAGGTTGCACAGAACTAAACATGCACAGAATCGAGTACGTGTGAAACCGAGGTATCTGAATCAGAGGCACAGGTCTATGTCAATATGGCGGTGCTATTGGAGTCAGTTCTGAAAGATCCACCCCTTAGAGGAAAACGGGTAAAGAAAACATGGGGTCTCGCTGTGCTGTTTCTTAGAATAACTTATAAATGTATAATCATCTCAAAATCAAAACTTCAAGTTTAAAAAATAGCATTTATAAAAAGTGCATGGGGACACCCATCAAATGTAGTATATATCTAAGAGGCTGTGACGTGATGTGCAGAATTTGTAGTTGTTTCCATCTGTCTAACAGCATTTGTTTTTTAGAGAATGAACAACTGGGGTGGGGGGAGGGCAGAGGGAGAGAGAGAGAAAGAGAGAGAGAGAGAAGTTCAAGCAGGTTCCATGCTTAGTGTGGACCCTGATGTAGGCTCGATCCTCTGACCCTGAGATCACGACCTGAGCCCAAATCAGGAATCAGACTCTCAACCGACTGAGCCACCCAGGCACCCCTTCTCTAACAACTTTTATAAATTCTATTTTAAGGTTCTATACATGCTGTGAACTTCAACTAAAAAAGGTGTAATAAAAATAAATGCGTTTTGGCTTAAAAAAAAAAAGTGCTCAGAAATTTAGAGGAACGATTCCCTTCTTGCTGAAAGAATGATGCGGACGATGTTTGAGTTCGGTCTTGAAGGATAAGGATAAGGTGTGCCTTGACAGGTCAGGTGAAAAGGAAGAATGTTCCATGGCGAAAGGACAGAAGCCAAGTTCAGACAATTCAAGACAAATACAGTTCGAGAACTGGTCCCATTCAGACAGGAAGCACAGTCCCAATCCGTACTTGCTTAATCTTCAACAATGTTGATTTTTTTTTTTTTCAGTTTTGGGGTAAAGTTACATTCAGTTTTTGTTTTCCTTTTGAACGTTTTTTTTCTACTTACTTAAAAATTGCGTGTCTCCCCCTGCGCTTGTCCTCTCAATGCCCTGTTCTCGGCTGTCGAGGAGACTCCGCTCGTGGTGATGGAAAAACCATGGCTCGACGACCAAAAGACCTCAGTTCAAATCACTATTCCATCCCTCACTTGCGAGCTATCATCCCACAAGTATCTGGACTTCAGTTTCCTCTTTTGTAAAGTGGAGATTATATTACCTACTTTGTAGGGTTGTTATGACCACCCAGCAGCATGGTATATGTCAAAGTGCTTTGCCAATGGTAAAGTGCTAAAGAGATGTGAATTGCTAATATTGACAAACTCATTCACATGAAGGTATGCATTACTGATAACAGCTTCATATCCTGCTCTTTGAGGACAATCACTGTGGGAGACAGTACAGGCTTGGAGAAAGGCAGACCCGATCCAGATTCCCGATATGCCACTGCATTAGGGGAACCTCATCCCCTTGTGCAAACCCTCTCACGTTTCAGTTTCCTGATCTGTGAACAGGAGTAAGAGAACCTCACAGAGTTGTCGTAAGAATGAAATTGTGACAAGTAAGCAACATACATTAAGTTCAGCGAGATAATTTCTATAAAGTACATAAAATATATGTCATTCACTATTACTATTACTATTACTATTTCAAAGGAGTGACTTTTCAAGTGATGGGAAGGTAACCCCTGGGCTTGGCTTAGATGCATTCTACTGCCCAACCCACGCTCTTCCCACCCCGACATCACCTCGGTTTCAGCCGTCCATCTTCCTCCACGGTCCTAAAATGCCCACCTCACTCCTTGTGCAGAGGCCTCCTCAGTCATCTCTTGCTTAGTGAAGCTCATTCTCTAGTAGATTCTGCCGGAAAGCATTAGGGTGCAGCGTTCCCCAAGTTCTTGTCCGTTTTGAAAACTGTCTTACAGGGGCGCCTGGGTGGCTCCGTCGGTTAAGCATCTGACTTCGGCTTGGGTCGTGATCTCACGGTTTGTGAGTTCGAGCCCCGGGTCGGGCTCTGTGTCGACAGCTCAGAGCCTGGATCCTGCTTCAGATTCTGTGTCTCCCTCTCACTCTGCCCCTCCCCCACTCACACTCTGTCTCTCTCTCAAAAATAAACGAAAAAAATTTTTTTTAATTTTTTCTTGGATTATCATTTTGAATATTAGCTCTGTCTGTCTCATTTTCTTTCTTTCCTTGGGGATTCCAGTAACACGGATGTAATTCCCTCCTTGACTGTCCTTCCCACAACTTACTCTCTAATCTTAGTTGTTTCCATCTTTTTAAAAAAATTTTTTTTAATGTTTATTTCTGAGACAGAGAGAGACAGAGCATGAGTGGGGGAGGAGCAGAGAGAGAGGGAGGGAGACACGGAATCAGAAACAGGCTCCAGGCTCCCAGCTGTCAGCACAGAGCCCGACCCGGGGCTCAAACTCACGAACCGTGAGATCATGACCTGAGCTGAAGTCTGGTGCTCAACCGACTGAGCCACCCAGGCGCCCCTCTCCAATTTTTTTCCTGAACTCAGTCGCCCTTTTCTTGATCTCTTCCTAGTTGTTGTCGTTTACATCTTTCTTCTTAGTTTTTGAACTTCTGATTCACCGTGGTTTTATCCTCAAAGGCATCTTTGAGTATATTTAATTCTGTTCGAACTGTCCTCTGGTCTGGGGCGCCGCTAACACCGGGTGGACCCATCGACCTTTTTCGTATCGGTGCCCGTGGTGTCGGTGTTTTGCTGGACTCCCGGCTGAACTTCACTCTGTCCTGTCAGCGGGAAAGTCCAGGGGCTCGAGTGGATGTTTTTGTTTGGTTCGTTCGGCAGCTAGGGCAGTGTTTGCATGTTCTCCCACGTGTGGCTCATTTTTCTTGCTAGACCCCAAACTTTCTCCTCTTGTTCCTGCCCCCCTCCAGCACCCAGTTTTTAAAAGACTCCTTCCTCTCTCCCTCCCTATTTGCCTTTCTAGCCTCAGAAGCTGGTTTTTATTATTTATTTAATGTTTTATGCGTTTTTGAGAGGGGGGAGGGGCAGAGAGAGTGGGGACAGAGGATCCGAAGTGGGCTCGGTGCTGAGAGCAAAGAGCCCCACGCAGGGCTCGAACTCACGAACCGTGAGATCGGGACCCGAGCCGACCTCGGACACTTAACTGAGCCACCCAGGCACCCCAGAAGCTGGCGTTTTTAAAGACAGCTCCTTCGAACTACACGTCGTTTTAAGTCCCTTCCTGGAGTCTGTGTCCTGATCTATCCAAATACACTCTTCATGTTTTCATATTTAGGGTCCATTTTGTCTTTGTGACGATGGCTGTGGACCAGCTTCAGGCTCCTCACCAGCACCACTCTTCTCTCCTGCTTCTGTTTTTCCTGGTTTGACTTCACTGTCTTTTTTTTAAATGGTTATATACTCTTGAGACAGAGAGAGAGAGAGAGAGACAGAGCGCAAGCAGGGGAAGAGCGGAGAGAGAGGGAGACGCAGAATCCGAGGCAGGCTCCAGGCTCTGACCTGTCAGCACAGAGCCCGACGCGGGGCTCGAACCCACAAGCTGTGAGATCATGACCTGAGCCAAAGTCGGAAGCTTAACCAACTGAGCTACCCAGGCGCCCTTGGACTTCACTTTCTACAAAGCCTGAGGTCGGGTGAAGAACATGAGAAATTGTGTTATTGGATTTGGTGGATTTTTTCTCTCGTAACTTATTTGGAAGAATGGGCATTCTCTGCCTTCGAATTTTTCTGACAGTGAACATATGTACAGATTTTTCCCCAGAGCATTAGAAATGAGGAAAGACTCCCGAATTCCTTTCATGAATCAAGTGTAACATTGGTACCTGTGCCTGATAAAGACGGGAGGAATATAAGATCGCTACAAACCAATATCACTCGTGAGTATCAATGCAAAAATGCTAAATAAACTATTAGCCGGAAACATAAAATACCACGTTAAGAAAACACTCAAGAAATGAACAAGCCGATTTCATCCCAGCAATGCAATATTTACAACATGTGGGGCTACACAGATTAACTACAGGGCTCAGTCGTATGGCATCTGCCAAGGCATCGTGAATATATAGAAAATCAGCTTGCCAAATGAAAGGAGGAATATGAATTATACATCCAAAAACCCACCCAGACAGCATGCAACGCTTTTAGGAGACAATATTTGTCAAAAGTTGAGTTAGCGAACACATCGAAACGCACTCAAGGCAGGGTTTTGACTCTCGCTGGATGAGTTTCAAACACCTTTGTGTCCATGTTAACGCTGCCTCCTTCTCTGAGCTGTGTTCAGATATAGATGTTGTCGCCCTCTTCCAGCAAGGACGGGGCCAACCGTTCTGAGGTGCCCCTTCCTGGGGCCCCGGCCTCCTGTGAGCCACGTGTTCTCCTGAACTGAGCCACGTGTCCGTAGACTAAGCTACCACGGTGGGTTTGGTCTGTCCTTCAGTCCTCCTCCCTCCTGTCTCATCTGGCTCACCCTGGTTTCCAACGAAAATGGCTCTAACAGTAGGAAAAGGCTAGTCCTACGTTCTAGGCCCTGCTGTGCTTAGTAGGTGCGAGATTTTGAACAAAACACAGAACGGTCTACCTCCGCTTCCTCGTCTGTAAAACAGATCTTCATCCTTCACGGGGTTGTCGTAAGGCTGAAATGATCTAGTCCTTTGAAAGGAAGAAAGAAACACACGCAGAAAAGCGCAAACATACAAGTACATGGTCCTTGTTGCATAAGGGGGACAGGGTGGCTGTCATTGTAAGCTTTGGGCCAGGAAGTCTGCCAATTACTACAGTTTAATCAAGAATACATCCTGGAGTGCCTGGGTGGCTCAGTCGGTTAAGCGTCCGACTTCGGCTCAGGTCATGATCTCACGGTCCGTGGGTTTGAGCCCCGCATCGGGCTCTGTGCTGATGGCTCAGAGCCTGGAGCCTGCTTCGGATTCTGTGTCTCCCTCTCTCTCTGCCCCTCCCCTGCTCATGCTCTGTCTCTCTCTGTCTCAAAAATAAATAAAAACATTAAAAAAAAAAAAGAATTCATCCTAATTCCCCCCCCCATCTAAATTTACAGTTTAACAATAACTACTTTAGCCAGGAAGCTCTAACTGCTTTCATTCAATGAAATAAAATGAATGTCTCATTTCGCTCGTTCTTTCACACAGAGAAAATTCCTATCAACAATTACAGGAAGAAATCACGTGACAGAGACAGTTCCCCGGTGACTAATCTTGTGGAATACCTGTCTGTCTCCTCCTCGGGTTCCAGAACAATCTACCCACTGAGAACAAAGCCGACTGACATGCTCTTCCCCACGCAGAGAATGCACAGGCTGGTTCCCAAGGCTTGAACACCCACCATCTCTCCAACAAACAAAAGCCTGACAATTTGTGCAGTGCTTTCTTTCTTTCTTTCTTTCTTTCTTTCTTTCTTTCTTTCTTTCTTTCTTTTTTAGGTCAAAACACCAAGTAAAGATCAAAGACATTTGAATTTGAAATACACAAATCCTTGACACTTCGGATCGGGATCTCTGCCTGGGACCACAAAAGAACATTCAAGTCTTCTGACATATTTGTAGCACGGGGTAGGCTCCCTCGACCCTCGAAATCCCTGTCAAAAGAGGTCTGCATAACGCAAACCCGCTCGTGACCCGGTGGTTGATTAGATTACAACAGAGTCTCTTCAACAACTTCGTTTATTAAAAAAAAAAAAGTTTTGGGGGTGCCTGGGTGGCTCAGTCAGTTGAGCATCTGACTCTTGGTTTGTGCTCAGGTCACGATTTCATGGTTCACGAGTTTGAGCCCCGCATCAGGCTGTGCACTGGGATTCTCTCTCTCCTTCTCTGTCTGCCCTCCCCTACTCGTGCTGCCTTCTCTGTCTCTCTCGAAATAAATAAATAAATAAATAAACTTAACCAAAAAAAAAAAGTTTACTGAACTCCCATTATGTGGCAGGCACCACACTATGTCACAGCTGCCCAGGGCAGACCACCCAGATGGGGTCCCTGCCTGCGGGGATCTGACCATCCAGCCTGACAGACTCAGACATTAATCCAATAACTAGACAAGCGCCTCGCTCTCCCGAGGCGAGGGTGTCGAGGAAGGCTTCATGGTCTTCATGGTTGCAAAATGGCTGCAGCTGTCTGGGCATCACACCCAAATCTCACAAGGGCTGGAAGAGGTTCCCTTCGGCCAGACTTGTTTCTCATACCTGTGTCAAAGCCAGTCACAGAAAAGATTGAGACCTCCGTGACAGGACTGCACCTTCCTCTAATGCCATGGTGGCATCTAGACAGAACCGGCCACGATGAAGGAGAGAGAGATTTTGAATGACAAGCCAACTGCCCACTTCCCCCTACTGGGTTCCAGGCACTTCTTTTTTTTTCTCCTTGTACCGTTTCATTTTTAGTCGCTGTAAGCAAGGACTTTGAATGCCAACCGCACAGTCATTACAAAGGACTTTTGCTGCACCAAGAGACCAGGCATGCCCTGTGGCGTTTATTACAATGGATTTCCATTCCATTTCATTTGTTTAGTAGAAAAGTCATATTCAAAACTCACATTTTCCTCCCCTCTGGGGGCCTCCACTGTTCAGATTCATACCATCAACAAGCAGTCCTAAAAGCCTGTCGGATAATCTAAAAGAAAAGGAGAACAAGAAAGATTTCTGTGTTGTTTGTCTGTAATATCCTAGGGCAAGACTTGAATTTGTTTATTTGGAACAATATTGCAGCTTGCAAAGCCTATGAAAACTCTCAGTGCTATAAAAACATCTAATAAATGCAGCTCTTAAAAACAAAATTAGTACAGGAACAGTTTCTTTGTTACTCTGTAGCTTTAAAAACACTAACAAATAAAGTTAATGTGATATCTTTAACTTAAAAGCGTTAGATGGTTTTAGTATCTGGGCTTCAGCAGATGATGTTTCATGGAATTCGCAAATACGGTGACCACAGTCCATTTTATGAGAGTACTTTTTTAAAGTTTATTTACTTTGAGAGAGAGAGAGAGAGAGAGAGAGAGAGAGAACAAGCAGGGGAGGGGCAGAGAGAGAGGGAGAGAGGGAGAGAATCCCGAGCGGAGCCTCTCTCAGGGCAGAGCCCCATTGCAGGGCTCAAACCCACAAACTGTGAGATCGCGACCTGAGCTGAAATCAAGAGTTGGACACTCAACTCGGAGTTACCCAGATGCCCCGAGCACCTTTTGTGTGTGAAGATGCCTTACCCAAGGATGCTCCCACCCCTCCCCCTGCTTATAAAGTGTTGCCTTTAATTTCCTGATGAACACCCTCCCACCCTCCCCTAAGCCCCCACCCCACCCCCACTCTCGTCCCCAAGACTCACACATGACTCCTGGACACCGTACCTTGTCTCTCAGCTCTGTTCCTTTGCCCAAGATCTCCCTCTGTCTAAAGTACCCCCCACGTCGCCACTCCCTTCCTTGCTCAGATAATTCAGCCCATCCTGCTTCTTAGTCTCCGGGAACATGTCCTCAGTGCCCGCACCCACTGCCATCGACCGTATGCTGGGACACTCGGCGAGTCCTCTCTGCCCCACATGACCCCTCATTGCACTACTACTCTGATAAAGCCAGCTTCGCCACAGACACTGCCTTGGGCCCCAAGCTTTCGGGTGCTGCTCTGACCTTCCCCAGCTACCCCTCCCCGTGGGTCAAGGCCGAGGAGATGCGCCCACCTGGAGCCCATGCCCCTCCCGACCCAGATGGTGCTCCAGGTGCCCAGGCTTCTGGGAACTCCCACTCAAATGACCCCCAGTGTGCTTTGGGCCACCCTCCCGAAGGGGACACAGGCTGGTGGGCACACAGGCTCCTGGGGCCAAGGACGAGCCAGGCAGTGGCCGTTGGAGAGGCTGGAGGCAGCTGAGGCTCCTGACTCCCCGGCATGGGGAGAGAAGAGACGGGCAGACCTTGGCGTTGGGCTGGGGCTGGAGGTCATCGTACGGCCGCCTTTCCACACGAAACCCCGATTCACTCAGGAATTCTAAAAGCATTCCTTGCCTTCCAGGTACTCGTGTCAAGACAGGAGAAGGGGTTCTGCTTCCTCTAACACCTCATAGTAGACGGACGGGCCACAGGCGTCCTCTTGTGCCCCCGGCCCGCCCTACAAGCCTTAGGGGCAGGTCTGCGACAAGTCCCCTTGCGTGATGCTCGGTATGATGGGCCCCTGGGAGGGTTGTTGGTGCGGGTTGCCCTCCAGACTTCGGGGGATTGGCTGAGGTAACCTTTACCTCCTGGAGTAGCCAGGTGGCCTTCCCCAGGGGAGACCAGCCCCCACCCTCCAGAACATTCTCTCGAGAACTTCTTACAGCGTTGACGAAGTAGCCTGAGTTCCAACAGCTTGGTGTTTAATATCAATTGTTTCTGTTTGAAATTTGCCTCGCGGTAACACTTAGGTTTCAGTTTTTGTGATGATATTTGATTCTGAGGGAATTCAGTCTGCCACAGTAACTTCGATGGAAGATTTCTTGCGGCGCCATAGAATCCGCTGCCTGCTGAATGTGGGCATCGTGCGCTGTGCCCGCCGGGAGACGCGGCTGGTGGTCACATTTTTGTAACTTGCAACACTCTGGACCAGGGGCTCCCAAGTGCCCGACATATAGAGACGACACAGAACCACAAAAAAAATCGGTCTGGGGCAGGCACAGGGATCTGGGTCGGCCAGGATTTTGTGAGTTTGGGTTTTGTTTCGTTTTGGTTTTCTAGCTTCCCGGGCGATTCCAGGGGACTTAGTGTGGCGGTCACTGACCCAAACTAGCAAGGGGCCCGGGTTTCAATTCCGCAGACCCTCATCACATGCCAGGCCCTGTACCATTTGGTTGCACGCGTGATCTTCTTTTGAACCTTCCCGGCCATCCTGTGAGATAGGGAGACTTCATTCTCCTCTCCAACAGAGGAGAAAACGGAGCTAGGGGAAGGCTGAGTGGTTCTCAAGATCACAAGCCGAGTTCATGGTGAATCTAGGGCTTAACTAAAGACTTCTGGCTCCAAGCCCAGCGGCCTTCCGCGGGAGCACCAGCCAACGGCAGCCTTGAGAAATCGCTCGGCCCGCACTGCGTTAGCAAAAAGGTTTATGGCCCAGCTTTCTCTTCGGAGACGTCAGTTTGTCAGGATAATTCCCGGTCGCTGTGCATTCTCCACATTTAAGAAAAAAGCCTGGCAGCCGCACTTAGAAGTTCAGGTGGCTCCCGCCACGATGAAACCAGGGCTGGCCAAGGGAACCATGGCGTTTCTAAAGACGTCGGTCTCTGAGGCCATAATGGGCCATTAGCGAAGGGAAAAGCTCTCAGTCCCCTGACAACGCCGTTTAATGCAAGAACACGAGAAAGCTTTTACAGCTTCAAGAGCAAACGCACGAGGTTTCACTTTTTCAAACGCGGGTCCCCCATGAAAGCTCTGCCCTCAGAACGGTCCCCAAAGGGTATTTCTTGCCAGTAATTTTGCAGTCGTAACGGCATCGGCTTGTTTCCTACAGTTGTTTTCAGAAAAACTGGTGCACGGATCCTGTTTGTTCAAAGGTCCTTTGAGAGATGAAATCTGCTTTTAGGGATTGTTGCCATCCATCCCCCAAATAGCCTCTTCTCTCTGGCAGAAGGAACTGGGGACTCGCCCATCTTTCTTCCTGTCTCCTTATCGCCCTCTCTCCTCCCTCCCTGAAGGCCCGTTGTTCTGCACTCCAAGCACAAAGCACCCCTCTCCATTCTTCTTTCACGTGACCGTGACCCTGACCGTTTTCTCCGACCTCTTTTCTTCCTAGATACGCCGGTTTCTTGGCCGCTCTGATATTTCTGTGGAGCGATCAGAAGGGTCGCGAGGAGTAAAGTTTAGTGCGAAGCCTGAAGATGTCTTTGGGGCTCCCCCTTTTTTCCCATAAACACAAGCTCTTTGCTTGGATAAACATCTCTGGGTAGCTATATGGCTTTACACACAATGTTTACAAACTGTATAACTAGTCCTACACTATGCTTCTAAATATATATGTATATGATTATATCATATTTGTAATTAATATATAATATATTTAATATAATGCATACCTATATTTGAAGGGTAGTGATTTGTATACACTTTTTTACACAACCACATTTCTGCATTACCTTTGCTTACACAGATTTTGGGGGGGTTCTTTTGGGTTTTTCAGCGATAACATGTGACAATAATGATTATTTTACCTCTTCCTTTCTACTGTGTTTGCCTCATTTCTCTTTCTCATCTAATTGGCATCAGCTCTTTAACAATGTTAAATAATAGCGTGATACAAAGAACTTTCAGAAAATTCACCGTATGTCAGGCCACAAAGAAAATCTTAGTAAACTTCAAAGAATGGAAATTGTATGAGCAACATCCTCCGATCATAATACGACAAAAGTTGTGATGTCAGCAATACAATAAACAAAAAAATCTCTTCTACCTGGAATTAAGATACATACTATTAAACAAACAGAACCTACAAGATGGGCAAACATCTTGTAGGGCAAACAGAACCTACAAGATGAATTTACCCAGCTTCTTGAAAATAAAATGGACTGAAAACATATCAGTACCGATGGGATATGCAAAAGCAATTATCCAGGGAAAATGTATAGTATTAATGTCACGTAAGTAGAGTACTACTCTGGATGACAGAGTAAGCTAAAAGAAAACAGAAGAAAAAATAAGGATAAAGCCATTTAAAGAGTTAAAAAAAAGAAAAAGAGTGGAAGTAATAATAAAAAATCTGGCTCTGAAGGTGAAAACCCTCAAAAAAAAGACAAATCATCAGCTAACCTAACCAGGAAAGAACTAAGCCATACACCTGATGAGTCTACTCCGAAAAGCACAGCCCCATCTCACTAGTGAACGTCAATGCAACACCCTTAACTAGAAAATTAACAGAGAGAATCTAACAGCTTTTTACAAAACATTTGTAATCCAAAACTCGTTCATGGAGAAAACCCAATAAAATAGGAATTAAAAGATATCTCCTTGGGTGCCTGGGAGGCTCAGTCAGTTAAACATCCGACTTCGGCTCGGGTCATGATCTCGCGGTACGTGAGTTCGAGCCCCACGTCAGGCTCTGTGCTGACAGCTCGGAGCCTGGAGCCTGCTTTGGATTCTGTGTCTCCCTCTCTCTCTACCCCTCCCCTGCTCATGCTCTGCCCCTCTCTCCTTCAAAAATAAACATTTAAAAAAAGATATCTTCTTAACATGATTTCACATATATAATATATATATAACATATTATGTATTATATATATATGATATATCATATGTAATATATATATATGATCCAACATTGCATTAAATGGAAAACACTTGAAGATTTTCACTAAAGTGAGGAACAAGTCAAGGATTTGTCAAGGAACAAGACAAGACAGTGTTTAGCACTGTATTGGAGTATTAGCCAATGCAATCAGGCAAGAAAAAAACAAGAAGAGGCGTAAGAATTAGGAAAAAAAAAAAAGGTAAAATTCTCACTATCCACAAATGATGCGATTTTATCAGTGGAAAACCCCCAAACAGCCATGGAAATACTGTTACAAACAATACAATTCAGTTAAGTAGCAAGGTACAAAATGAACATAGAAAAATTGATAGCTTTCATACGTAAGAACAGCAACCACTTTAGAACATACTTCATTCATATCTAAAGCATTCATTCATTCAAGTCTACAGCCTTTGTCACAGTTTGTGTTCTCGGGGAAGCAGCTGCCAGGATGGAGTCAGAGTGCAGAAAGTTGAAAGTGAAGGAGGCTGTGTGGGAAAGGAAGAGCCCTCAGACCCCTCATCTGTGAGAGTCCCCACCAGCCCAGCAGGAGATCCGGAGTTAGCATCGTCCTGTGTTGGTCAGAAGAATAGCCAGGCTATTAGAATGGCCTGACTCAGCTGATGGCCAGGGCCCCCCTGAAAACATAACCAACACAAGAGGTGGACTTGGATATTTTGTGATGTATAATAAGAAATATATATTTGGTCGTCTTCCTATTTCTGGCAGAGCTCCGGTGAAACCCTAAAAATTTCCTAAGTGATGAGAGCCACAAAGTGTCTTTTGTAATGTTAACGAGGTGACTTTTGGCCCCACTGAGGGATCTGGCTGGTTGCCAGGCCCGTTCCAATCCATGGGATTGGAAGGTTGGAGGCTTCAAGCCCACTGCCTGACCTCCAGGGACAGGAGAGGAATATTGCAAATATGATTATCAGAGGAATTGACAGCCAATGATTTAACCAATCACAGCTGTGAAATGAAAACTCTACAAAATCCCCAAAAGGATGGGGTTCAAAGAGCTTCTGGGTTGGGGAACACATGGAGATTTGGGGAGAGTGGCACCCTAGAGAAGGCATGGAAGCTTTGCCCCCCTTTCCCATGCTCTGTGCTTGATGCACCTCGCCCCTCTGTCCGTTCCTGAGTTATATCCTTTTATAATAAACCAGTAATCCAATAAGTACAATGTTTCTCTGAGTTCTGCTAATTAATCGAACAAATTAATCCAACCCAAGAGGAAGTCATGGGAGACTCCCATCTGTAGAGACTCCCATCTGTAGAGACTCCCACCTGATCTGTTGATCAGATGCACATATGACAACCCAAACTTGCTACCGGTAAAAGAAGGAGGGGAGGTGGCAGGTGGGGAGTGCAGCCTGGTGGGACTGAGTCCTTAACCTCTGGAGTCTGACACTATCTCCAGGTAGGGGGTGTCAGAACTGAGCTGAATTGTAGGACAACCTGCTGGCGTGAAAGAATTGCTCGGTGCTGGGAGAAAACCCGCACACGCGTTGGAATTGGGTGCAGCATCTTGTCCTGGAAAAAGTACCTGCTGGAGACGACCAGCTAACCGCCTGCTTCTCACTGGAGAGACATTTGAGCAGCGTGTTTCTGCGTCTTCCAAAACCTACATGGGAAACAAAACTAGAAAGCCCTCTTGAGACAACAAAAGAATGCGAACAAATAGAAAGACATCCTTTGTTCTGACAAGGAAACTCAACATCATAAAGATGTTAGTTCTCCCGAAATTAAGTTAGAAGTGGAAATGCAGCCCAATAAAAATACCATCAGAGTTTTGGTTTGTTTGTTTGCTGGAGCTGAACAAGTTGATTATGAAGTTCATTTGGAAAAACAAACAAGCAAGCAAAAAACAAGCGAGTTTTAAAAATTGTTATTTATCGGAGGAGAGAAGGAATAGGAAGGATAGAGAGAACAGGTTTAGGTGTCAGTCTTCCCTGAATATGCGTGTTTTATAGATTTCATGTAAATATTTTACGTATTTTGAAACAATAATACACTTTACAAAGCAATCCCTTAAAATAAGGGCAAAATAAAACAGATGACCCTCTCCATGTCTCTGCATGTGACCCATCCCCATAGAGAACACTATTCCAAGTGATTTTAAAGCATAGCATCTTGATTTTACCCACCAAGGGGGATATAGCCTCTGAACAAAACAAACACCCCCGCCGAAGAGGGCTTAAACTGATTTTTGCCATTCATATTATTGGTCATAGTTTTGTAGCATTACTCTGAAACTATTGCGTGTGCATTTGTGGCATAAAAAAATAAGCATTAGGTTCAACTCACTGTAACTGGAATTTTTGGAGTGGGAGAAGGAAGTGTAGTGTAAAGTCAACAAGCCTAACAAAAACTGCGTAAGTCTGTAATTTGCTAGTGAGGGCCACTAACAAACATGAAAACAATGACGAATCCAGAAATAAGATGCTCCCCCAGCTCCCAGTTGTGGTCACTAACACCATTTCTTTTTATTTATCTGTTTACTTATTTTTATTTTGAGAGAGAGATAGTGCATGAGCAGGGGAGAGGGGCAGAGAGAGGGAGAGAGAGAATCCCAATCAGGCTTCGTGTTCAGTGCAGAACCTGACATGGGGCTCGATCCCACGACCTGGGATCATGATCTGAGCTGAGGTCAAGAGTCAGACGCTCAACCTACTGAGCCACCCAGGCGCCCCAATACCACTTCTCACTAAAAGGAAGCCAGGCCTCCTTGGAGGAATAACTGATTCCAGGCCTGGGACAGGCAGTGTGATGGAGAGCCCAGAACATATTCACACCAGAGGCATGGAGTTATCAAAGATTACTAGAGTCATGGTGAATGAATTGACGAGTAAAGAGAACGCCACAGCCCAAAATTGGATAATTTGAGCATTAGCAAGGTTAGTCACCTCAAAAGATCAAAACATACCAAATATGTCTAAAATAGTGAGTTCATAATGATAGGAAAAGCAAAACGTAAAATTCCTCATTGGTCACCTTTGGGGAATACTAAGAAACCAACTCTGTTTGGAAAACTGAAGATTAAGAGACAGAGTCAAGCACTTATCCTACTGTTCCCATATGAAATGTACCTTGGGATAGCCAAAGAGTTGATGAGGGGATTATTCTTTCTACTGAAGGAAGCCAGCTTAAGAAGAAATGGTAGAGTTAGAATATTACCACTTAGCAACCTCTGAGGAATAAATAGTTGTCAGCAATAATCATCGAAGGTTGTTGACGTCACAAAAAGAGACCGCCAGATACCATGTGCCTCCCGATGGAAATACGTAGCTCATCTATGAAGTAGGATTTCCCCCCCCCCAAATTAAACCTAAGACCGATGAAATCTTTAGATCTAACTACCAATTTACGAGAAAAACAGTGGACAGAGGAACATGTCAAATGACACCATGGAGATGTAATCAGCAAAATCCATACCATGGGATATTGAATTGGATTTCCTCACAATAACAGAGGGGGGGTGAGGTGGGAGCAGAGCACAAGCCCAGATGACGAGAGTCCTAAATTCTTACGCTGAGAGTTCTGTCAGCCACTCTCAATGTACAGTTGTATTTTCTTATATGTTGAGTTTAAACAGCATTTGGATTTTCTGTTCTTTAAAAATTTTGTAGCATTGTCTTGTGAGGTCATCTGGCCCTTGTATTATTTGTTTTGGAGGTAGTTCTTTGACTTTTTTTTTTTTCATGCCACGTTAATTGATATGTTTTAGGTTTTAGGTTTTCTAGTTCCTCTGGGGTCATTCTCAGTCGTGTGTATTTTCATAGAACATTGCTAATTCCATCCAGGTGCTCACATGTATTTGCAGAGAGTTGAATAGTAGGTTGAACCATCGACATGTGGTTCCATCTAATAATTTTCAGCAGAATCATTTTGTTTTACTTGGGGCACCTGGATGGCTCAGTCAGTTAAGCATCCGACTTCGGCTCAGGTCATGATCTCATGGTTCATGAGTTTGAGCCCTCGTCAGGCTCTGTGTTGACAGCTCAGAGCCTGGAGCCTGCTTCAGATTCTGTGTTTTCCTCTCTTTCTGCCCCTCCCTTGCTCTCACTCTCTCTCTCAAAAATAAACATTAAAAAAAATTATTTTGTTCCATTATCGTTTCTTATTTTGTATATTTATGCTTCCCTTCTTTTTAGAGATTAGGTTAGCTAATGGTTTATCCTTTTTATTTCATTCTTTACCCCCCAACTCAGCTTTTGGATTTAATTGCCATTCTTATGTGTTTTCTGGTTCATTTTATTTCTGCTTTTATCTTTATTCACTCCTTCTTTCTGTGTTCTTTAGGAGTATTTTGTTTTTATTTTGCTACTCATCTGTCTTGAAAGTTTAACTTGGAAGCAGGACAAGGCACATCGGGGCCGCCTGTTTCAGAAGACAAAAGGACGCACGTTAACAGGGGGGCTGGCCAGGAGCCTCTGGCTTGCGTCAGCTGTGACATTCACAGAAGAGCAAATTCCGGGGGCGCCTGGGCGGCTCAGGTGTGTGCGCATCCGACTCTCCGCACAGGTCACGATCTCAGTTTCATGAGTTCGGGCCCTGCGTCTGAGTCTGTGCTGGCAGCTCAGAGCCTACTTGGCATTGTCTCTGTCTCTCTCCTGCTCTCTCTGCCCCTCCCCAGTGCTCGCTCTCTCTCAAAATAAATAAGCTAAAAAAAAAAAAAAAAAGCAAATTCTGGCTGCAGGCATGCGACTGAAACAGAGAGAGGAAGCGGAGGGACAATCATTCTGGTTGTAGCAAGTCAGGGCTATTAAGCAGCTCGTTCAGCACGCAAGCGGCTGCCACGAGGTTGTACGTTTCAGATCCGTTCGCAGGGAACATAACTCGCGCCTGCGCAGATGCACTCTCGGATCAGGACGGAGGGGCAGGGACTCGGAGGCAGACCCCTTCCTGGGAGATGGGTCGCCTCCGACAGGTCACGTGGTTCAAGGACTCCCTGATGGCCACCTCGCCACCCCCCACCCCCCGAAATGCCTGCACGGGGTTCCCCAGCTCGCCTGGCCGCTGCACATTCCGCCCTTTCTTCTCCCACGGGCCAGACTCCTTCTGTTTTTCACCGTGAGGCGGTGTCTGCTTCTCCGGGTTCCCAAACTAACCCCAGAGGTGCGAGGGCTGCTGCAAGAAAACAGGCAGTCAGGCAACCCCTCGGGGGTGGGAGAGTTACTCCTTAGACTGGATTCGAAGTGGGGGGGAATGTTAAGACTGGCAAGCAAGAGTTCATGGACGGGGACACTATCTGGAGACACAGGATTGTCTTGAGACACACAAGGGCCCTTGCCAGGGGATGTTAGGGTCCAGAGTCATAGGGACCCGGTGGTGACTGGACCACCAGAAGCCAGGAGGCCGCAATTCCCATGACCAGCAAGGCCCCTGGCTTCCTTCTTTGTGGTAAAAGACAGTACACAGTTTACCTTCCCCTCAGAGGGGATATCCGGGCCTCCCCCCGACCCATTAATGGGCCCTGATGACTTCCCTGAAGGGGCGTTGGCCTTGAACCGGCACCGAGTGTGTCTGCAGGCGTTTCTCCCAGCAAGGAGCTGAGGGGACGGTTAGCAGAGCTGGGTGCCCACGGGGGCGAGATCGACAGGCAGCCAACAGGGCACCGCTGAACATTTACGTCCAATAAAACACGAGAATGAGGGGCGCCTGGGTGGCGCAGTCGGTTAAGTGTCCGACTTCAGCCAGGTGACGATCTCGCAGTCCATGAGTTCGAGCCCGGTGCCAGGCTCTGGGCTGATGGCTCAGAGCCTGGAGCCTGTTTCCGATTCTGTGTCTCCCTCTCTCTCTGCCCCTCCCCTGTTCATGCTCTGTCTCTCTCTGTCCCAAAAATAAATAAACGTTGAAAAAAAAAATTAAAAAAAAAAAAAACCCACGAGAATGAGGGAGCCAGGGGCTGAGGGCGGCCACCCTAATTTTAAAAATTATGGCCCCTTGCTCTGTTCCCCGGACCCGAACCAAATGTTCAGATCCCAGACCTACTAAGTTAAGTGGTCGGTGCCCTCGGGCAAGGTCCCCAGGACGTCGTGGCAGATTTTGCCTCTATGGTGCCCCAAGTCCTTCCCCGTGGGGACCTGCAGCTCCTCACTCGGGTGGCTGTAGGCTGGGAAGGGAGAGTCAGCAGACATGTTGAGGATGACGGGACATGGGGCCTGAGTTGACTCCGATCCCCAAAGAACCACCCTGTTAGAGTGGGGGCCTGTGTCAGCCATGAAACAAACAGGGTTCTGAGCAATACAGCTCACAGAGGCCCTACGGGATCCACGTGCCCTCCCTGCAGTCACTTCCCTTATCGAGGTGCCCCAACTGACCGTGACCCAAACTCACCACCTGCCCTCCACACCTGCTGCTCCTGGATGCCTATCCGAGACCACCACTGTCTACCTGGTCACCCAAGCCATGGTGGGATGGCAGCTGGGCCCTCCGGGTCTCTCCTCAAACCCCAAAAGGGACACTAAGCCCGTACAGCCCACACATCCCGCAGACTTTTTCCCAAACCAGGGATGGCCCTCGGGGCCAGGCCTGCTTTGCTAAAGCAAGGCAGAGACGAGTGAAAGCAATGAATCGACAAAACACCTAGTCGATCACGGAGACCCTCCCCGTACAGCTGTTCGTCTCAGAGAGGGGCGGCTTTGTCGGTGCCTGGTTTTTGACCCAAGGTGACGTCACACAACATTCAGACAATGACCACGTATGGCTTCAAATCCCTGTGCTGGCGAGGTTTCTCCCTTTTACATGTCAGGCCTATTCAGGACAGGAGTCACCTTCCTGGGGCAGACTGGGTGGGAGGTCTGCCCACACCCACGGAGAGTGGCCGGGGGGGGGGGGGCGCCTTCTGGACGCAGCTTCCTGAACAGAATGTCCTCATTCGAAGCAGGTTCCATGGGCCATCCTCTCTCTCTGTTCTTTAGTAAGAACGTTAAAAAACACCCAGGCAAATTCTGGGCAGAGTGATTTCTCAGAGGGATTTTGTAAGTAGTACACGTTCTGGAAATGTGTAATTTATCTTCTAGAAAGGGGCACACAAAGCTTCCTGTCACTTAATGACAACAGACAGCCCTCCCATTTGCTTCCCAGACGGAAAAAGAAAACAAGTCGTGAAATTGAGTGTCACGTGCTGGGGTGCCCTGGTCCTACGAAGGGGGTCCCCGGCCGGGCCCCGCCCAGGACAGGCCCTCCAACATGCTGGACCCCCAGCCTCCCTGGAGCCCCGAGGGTGAAGGCAGTTGCAAAAGGAACCTTTTCCTGTTTGATCTTCTAATGGTTTCTGTTGGTTTATAAGAAAGCTAGTGATACGTGTGGGTTTTCTGTATGCGGACATTCTAATGAATTCCCTTACCGGCGCAGTAGTTTTTAGCTGATTCTCTTGAGGATTTTGTGTGTCTCCATCCGTGAGCAAATAATGATAATGTCGTCTCCCCTTTGTCAGCGGCTGTGCATCTTAATGCCACTTTCCGCCTCTCAACAACAACTGTGGTAGATCCCTCGAGTTGTTGGGAATGATGAAAAGGGGGCTGAGCGGCTACCGGTGGATGGGTTTAGAAACAGGAAGTAGCTGGGAGCGTTTGAGGTAAAGAATTAGCTAACAACTTCAGTTCTTCCTGAACATTTCAGTCCAAAGCCCGTAAGCTGTGCTATCAGGCAGGTGGCCCTGCGAGGGCCAGAAGGAGCTGCAGGCCCAGGGTAAGAAGTCAGGGTCCAGTCACAGAGAAAAGGGGGTCTTTGAGGCCTGGCGGAAGCAGCTTGGGTGTCGGAGCCCAAGAGTGTGAAGAAGGTCTTCAGACAAGGAGGTGGCCCAATACCAGTGTCGGAACCAGAGCCGAGTGAGGGAATGTCCACGTAATGGGGGTGGCGTGAGATATCAGAACCCAAGCGAGGTCAGGGGGTGTCCCCACGGAGGGAGGGCCAGGAAGCAGCCCAGCTCAACGGGTTGGAGCCCAGGCAAGGTGGACACAGAGAAGGACATCCATGGCGGGTACAGCCTGGGCAGGGTGTCCAGCAGGGTGAGAAGACCTGCCGGGCGATCTCCTAGCACAGGATCGGAAAGGGGAGCATCTGCTTAGGGGAGGAGGCAGTGCCAGTGAGAAGAGATTGGCCACGTTGCTCTAACAGGTAAACACATAAGGATAACGGGAGGCCGGTCTTCTGTCGTAGAAGTTGAGTTTACAAATTTGGAAAGAGGGAAACCTAAAGCGAGCCCTAGGGGGTTGAATTGCATTAGAAAGTATCTGTGTGAACTTGGGGTTTGGAGATAGATGATAGATAGATAGATAGATAGATAGATAGATAGATAGATAATAGATAAATAGATAGATGATAGATGACAGATAGGTAATATTAGGGGTGAAGATGTCTTTCGACTCTGCTTTCCCTTCCTGATTTGCAGTCACACTAACTCATGCACGTACGTAGGTTTTGAGTCTGCATGTTGTTTTTCTTTTAAAATGGGTAATACCACATAATCTTGTTTACAACTGGCGTTTTCCACTTCAGAATATCTTGGAGGCCAACCATCCAGGTCAACAGAAACAAATCTAGGGTGCCTGGGTGGCTCAGTCAGTTGAGTGTCCAGCTCTCGGTCTCAGCTTCGGTCATGATCCCAAGGTCGTGAGATTGAGCCTCACTGTCAGGCGCCACACGGGGCATGAGGCCTACTTTAAAAAAGGGGGTGTCTGGGTGGCTCAGTTGGTTGAGCGTCCAACTCTTGATTTCAGCTCAGGTCATGATGTCAGGGTCCCAAGATTGAGCCCCCCCACCCTGGGCTCCGTGTTGGGCATGGAGGCTGCTTAAGATTCTCTCTCTCTTTCCCCCCCTCTCCCCCCATCTCTAAAACAAACAAACAAATAAAATCCTTATTTTAAAAAAAGCAGGGTGTTGGCATCTGGGTGGCTCAGTCAGTCAAGCATCCGACTTCGGCTCAGGTCGTGATCCCCCAGTTTGTGAGATCGAGCCCCGAGTGGGGCTCTGAGATAACAGCGTGGAGCCTGCTTGGAATTTTTCCCTCTCCCTCTCTCTCTGCCCTTGTCCGCTGCTCTTTCCCTATTTCTCTCTGTAAAAGTTTTCCAAAAAAGTAATATATACCTAAATATCTTCAAACTTCTACGGCCTTAAGGAAGAACCACTTGAGAGTTGGAAATCCCTGCAAGTTTACGTGTCAGTAATTAGCCCGCATCCCCGAGGAAAAACTTGGGCTTTTATTTTCAAGGGCAGAACACCAGTGTCCAGCTGGACCTGCTGACGAACCCCGTGGTGGGAATGTCGCCGTTCAGCTGTGCCGGGGCCCCCGCACCGACACCCCTTCTCGATAAAGGACAAATACAGAAAAACCCCAGGGCAAAGCGCAGGCCCGTGGGAGGCCCGCAGGTGTCATTACGGCCCCCGCTGCGCCCTTCTCACCGGAGGAAGTGTGTGCTGTGGCCTGTTTTATTCAAAGAGGCATCTCTCTCTGCTGTTGTCTGGGGTTGGCAGCTCTTTCTTCTAATAAATAGCCCAGCTGTTTCCCTTCCCAACTGTCTCCCTCTGACCCAGTGCGCAATTGCAGACAGCACAGACAGTGGGGGATCCTGCCCCCGGAAGGCTAGTTTTGCAGGCGGCCACAGAGAGCAGTGGACAGAGCTCCCAAAGTCGCACCCAAGAGCAGAGAGGTGATGGCCCTGCTCTGCTTTAAGCTGGCCCAGGGCCCCTTCAGGTCCCTCACGGCCCCTCCTGGGGACCCCGGACTTCTCATCTGAGTGCCTGGCAGGGTGGCTTCGAGGGTGATGATGTCCTGGTGGACCCCGTCTCCCTTCTCGACGGGCCCAGGTGGGCGGGACGGGGTGGCCCAGCCGGAAGGGGAGGGGACCTGAGGGTCAGTGAGAGATGGCGTCCGAGGAGGCCAGGGAGAAACTCCAGAGGAATGGAACGGGGCAGGCAAGGTGAAAACGGAAGACAGAGAAGGGGAGCAGGGTTTCAGGGGAAGCTGGAACAGGCGGATACGTGAAGAACGAGAGGGAAACCAACGCTGTGGGCCGGAGTACCCGGAGCCAGCTGTGGGGGTCAGCTGGCCAAAAGCAAAACACAAGGCCATGGGGTCACCTCTGCCAGCCCCCATTCACCAGGCCAGTGTACTTCACACCCGCCCCCAACCCCCCCAGCCTGAGCGAGGCTGCCCTGGGGCACAGTCCTGGTGCAAAAAGACTTGCCCGTGGGAGTCACCTCGCCCAGAAATGCCTGTGGGCTGCCCCTCCCCTCCTCCCCTCACCCAGACACCCCTTCACCAATGACTGACCTATATGGGGACACAAAAGGCCGGGGCGTTTCAGCCCTTCTTCCTCTCTTTCTCCTTTTCTGCTGCTTCGACGGTGGACACAATGGCTGGAGCTCCAGCAGCCAGTTGAGACTGTGAGGCTGCCTTGCGATTAGAGGTGATGCGCAGCAAAACAGAAGATGGAAGGAGCTCGATGACTTCATGCAATCACCACACCAGCCCTGGGTTGCCTCATGTCTTAGCCCGTTTGAGCTGCTCTAACACACTACCAAAAACTAAGTGACTTGTAAATAAAAATGTATTTATTTATCTCTCATAGTTCTGAAGCCTGGGAAGTCCAAGGTCAAGGTGCCCAAAGATTTGGTGTCTGGTGAGAGTCTGCTGTCTGGTGTATAAACGACTGTCTTCTCGCTGTGCCCTCACTTGGCAGAAAGGGCTATGGAACTTTCTGGAACTCTTTTATAAGGTCATAAGACCATTCCTGTGGGCCCCACCTTCATGACCTAAGCACCTTCCAAAGGCGTCACCTCCCAACACCATCACATTGGGGATTAAGCCTCAACATACGAATTTGGCTGGGGGGGGAGGGGACACAAACATTCAGTCTACAGCAACTACCTCTGAACTTTTGTGTGAACTGATAAGCTAACTTTGTGCGGTTAAGCCTCTGTGATCGGGCTGAGTCACTAGCGGTGAGCCTAATCCTAACCGATACGTTCTTTGCTGTTCCCTGACTTGCTCACAAGGAGAGTCCGTTTGTCCTCTTTCATTCTGTGTTCTCATATTTAATGTGACTTCCTCAGCATCTAGTAATGAGTTACACAGTGTTTTGTTGGGCTTGATTATCTTTCTCCCTTAAAAGCAATAAAACATGAGGGATTCTTCGAGAACATAAAATCGGGGGCACCTGGGTGGCTCAGTCGGTTAAGCATCCGACTCATGATTTTGGCTCGGGGCGTGATCTCATGGTTGGTGGGATCGAGCCCTGCATTGGGCTCTGTGCTGACCATGTGGAGCCTGCTTGGGATTCTTTCTCTCCCTCTCTCTGCCCCTCCCCCCCCCCCACATAAAATAAACTTTATTTTCAAAAGAAGAACATAATATCAGCCATCACCATCTCAGTAAGTTAAATATTTCAAGAGCAAAAAGGATTAAGTTAATTTATTTATTTTGAGAAAGAGAGAGAGAGAGCAGGAGCAGGGGGCAGAGAGAGAGGGAGAGAATCCCAAGGAGGCCCTGTACTGTCAGCACAGAGCCCAATACGGGGTTCAACCCACACACCGTGAGATCCTGACCTGAGCTGAAACCAAGAGTCGGACGCATAACCGACCGAGCCACCCAGCCGCCCCTTAAGGGTGAAAAGGGTCTCTCTGACCCAAATATTGATGATCCCAAGTGTTGCGTGGAAATGAGCACCAGTCTGGTCGCACGGGGGGCTGACTGCTCTCCCCCAGACCCACTGCCCCCTTGTCAGTCTGCCGGCCCTGGGGGAGGGGGCAGCAGAGGAATCAGGAGACCCAGTTTCGGGCCACAGCCATGATAAGTAATTCCCAGATGAGGGGCCCTGGCACCCCCCCCCCCACTGCTCCCCAGGGCCTCAGTTTCCTCACCTGTAGAAAGAAGGAATCCTGGCTCCTTCTGAGATGAACGTTCAGTGACTTCACGATCACATAATAGCCACGGGGGTGCCAGGACTCAAATCACGTTTCCACGCAAGGTGAGGCTCCCCAGGTGTCCTGAGTGGAGAGACGTGCCCAGTGCGAAGGTGTGGCCGGTAGACGGGCCCTGCCTCTCACTAACCACCCCGGCACTGACCAATGGTCCTCCGCCCCACAGGCCCTGAGATGAACTGAGCAGTTCACCTTCCCACGGTCCCCATGGCAACAGACACAGAGGGTCGCTCTGTGCGACTGGTTATACAAAAGCAAACGGATTTTCTGCTCCATGTTTCTCAGTGTCTTGGTGTCTCACAAAATCCAAGGAATAACTCGCTCTTGGCTTCTCCCGTGTTTTCCCCACAAACCCCTCCGCGCACCCGTGGCTCGTGAACCCGGAGTCAAAGAGGACGGATGGAAAAGGAGGGGTCCACCACGTCCTCGGGCGCAGGTGGCCCAGAGGCCTGGCCTCACGCCCCACAGTGATGGCTGGGCAGGGCCCAGGGCTGAGTGGGACCCGTGTGGCCGAGCAGGGCCGCTTGGACCCTTCCCAAAGCCGGCCTAGTGGAATATACAGAACGACGGAATTCTGATAGATGCCATGACACGGATAGACTTTAGAAACATTTAGGGAAATAAGCCAGACACAGAAAGACAAATGCTCTAGGGTTCTCAACTGAAGTACTCAGAGCAGACAAGTTCATAGAGGCAGGAAATAGAGTAGAGGTTGCCAGGGGCTAGGGGGAGGAAGGGAGGGCTATCATCTGATGGGGACTGAGTTTGAGATGATAAAAAGTTCCAGGTGTAGATAATAATGATGGTTACACAGCAACAGGGATGTTTTGAACGCCACTGAATTTAGTCACTTACAAATGGTTACATTGAAAAATACCATGTAATACATATTTCACCGCAACTTAAGAAAGATACCCAGGGGCGCCTGGGTGGCTTAGTCGGTTAAGCATCCAACTCTTGACCTTTTTTTTTTAATGTTTATTTATTTTTGAGACAGAGAGAGAGCGTGTGAACAGGGGAGGGGCAGAGAGAGAGAGAGGGAGACACAGAATCTGAAGCAGGCTCCAGGCTCTGAGCTGTCAGCACAGAGCCTGATGCGGGGCTCGAACTCATGAGCCACGAGATCATGACCTGAGCCGAAGTCGGACGCTCAGCCAACCGAGCCACCCAGGCGACCCTCGACTCTGGACTTTGACTTGGGTCATGATCTCACTTTGTGTGTCATTGAGCCCTGCGTTGGGCTCTGTGCTGACAGCACGAGCCTGCTTGGGATTCTTTCTCCCTCTCTCTCTGCCCCTCCCCTGCTTGCTCTCTCTCTCAAAATAAATAAACTTCAAAAACAAATTTTTTTTAATACCTACTGGTCCAGGAACAGGTGCTTAGTCTTGGCATCAGAAATGGGGCGAGGGGTCGGAAGGGGGGAGAACGGTGTGCTGGGCTGGGAGGGCCAAGTCTGGGCTCATCACACGGCTTCTGGGGGACCTAGAGAAGCTGCACCTGGGTCTTTACCGTTGACCAAACTTGGCCTCCGGGTGCCCCCAGCACTGCCCGGGCACTTACAGTTCACCCGCCAGGGCCATCCTCCGCAGATTAGGCAAATGAGCACCCTGGCCTGTTCCTCTGCCCCCAGCAGTGACAAATGATCATTACTAAGGAGGAAAGCATGGTCCATTTGTCATTTCTGACATGAGAAGTCCAGAAGGTCCTGTTGACCGTGGAGTCCCCTTCCTCCAGGATGTGACAGGCCATTTACCAAGCCTGTGCGGGATCTTTTATAGCCGTTCAATTTACACGAAGCCAGCACAGCTTGGGGACGAAAGCAATATAATTTTAACACTTAATTACTCCGCTTCCTCATTGACAAGACAGCTGCATCCGATGCAGCTTGTCATTTCATTAGGCAATAAATATTGAAAACAGCAAATAAACCAATGTGTGCCACCACAGCTCGACAGCCCGTGGGCTGACGCAGAGGGAACGGTGGCATTAGGGACGCTGCACCCTTCTTCCTCGAAATCAGATGCAACCGCCTGTTTGGGTCCCATCGGCCACCACCACCATTTCCCACCACGGGTACATGATTTGGGGCAATTTTGACCCCAAACTGCCGGTTCTTTAGTTTGAAGACACGAAGCCACCTTTCTTGGGTCCCTGACAGACAACCCATTGAAAAGGCAGGATTGTTTCCCTGCCCCACCTGCCGCAGGCCTTTGTAATGCTCAGGGCATCTCCCGGCCACGTGGGAGGCAGAATTTCGAGGGAGGAGAGAAGGGCGGGGACTCTGGACACCAAGGAGGGAAAGTGATGACCTGGTGTGGAGGAGGCCGGGCTGGGAAGGATCAGGAGAGGAGTGATGGCTGATGGACGGTCATTCCGGACCAGGGGGACCACGAATATCAAGGGGGGGACCCACGGCCTGGCCTGGACAGCAAGGAACCCCAACCAGACCAGACGTACCGCGGGGGACCAGGTCGCTGTGAGCTGATCTCACAGGGTTTCAAAGCTCTCCAGGGACAAGGCCTGGACTGGGACCCTCTCTCTCTTTCACACACACACACACACACACACACACACACACACTCCGATACCCAGCTCTATTCACTCTCACAGCTCTTTGGGGTGACGGTGACAGGAAGAGCCCCTGACCCCCTCCCACCAGCTTCCTGTAGGCTGAGGAAGCAGGGCCAGCAAATGGTCAGCTCTCTCTGCCCCTCTACCCTGTTCACGCTCTCTCTAAAAAGAAATAAATAAATTTAAAATAAAATGAAATAAAAGAACTTGTTTAAAAAAAAAACCACGTTGACCCTGTGTTACGCATATTTTCATTATCCCATTTAACTCGGAAACAGCCAGGTGAGGTAGGTGCCTTTAGCTCCGCCTGCCTAAGGTGACCCAGCCAATAAGTGAGGCGGTGGAGACTTGAACCCGGATCTGTATGTTTTTTCCCTTAGCAGAGCCAGCAAAGCCAGCAAAAGTATCACTTCTCTTAAGCCTTCAACCTGTAGAGTGACAAACTTTCTTCAGACTTAGTGCTCCCTCCAATCCTCCACCCAAAGTCAGCTCACAGATCTGGTAGTAGTCGTTTACACTTTAGTGAGAATTTAAGTCCCCGTGCTACTTGTCCCAGAAGCAGTTTGCTGGTTCCAGCTCTGCGGCAATGGGAATTGTCTTAGCCAGCTTGGTCTCCCGTAACAAGATACCATTATGGAGGCTAGAGGTCCAAGATCAGGGTGCCAGGACAGTCAGGCTCTGGTGAGACCTCTTTGTGGTTGGTAGATGAGTGCCTTCTTGCTAAATCCTCCTATGGCTGAGAAGGAGGGGCCCTCTGGTCTCTTCCTCCTATAAGACTCTCATCCCATCGTGAGGCCTCACCCTCATGATCTCGTCTAACCTAACCACCTCCCGAAGGCCCCAGCTCCGAATGCCAGCACTTTGGGGGCCTGGTCTGACTTGGGCTCAGGTCACGATCTCTTGGTTCACGCGTTTGAGCCCCACACGGGGCTCCCTGCTGTCAGTGCAGAACCCACTGTATCAGACAGGTCCTCTGTCTCCTCTCTCTGCCCCCGCCCCCGCTTGTGAGCGCTCTCAAAAACGAATAGACCTTTTAAAAAAACTTTTCTTGACTTTCTCTTTTATAGGTACACATGTAAGTTTTTACAAAAATGCTGAAGTGGGAACATATCAATCGTACCGATCAAACTTTGTTGTATTGGCGGGTTTCTTTCTTTCTTTCTTTCTTTCTTTCTTTCTTTCTTTCTTTCTTTCTTTCTTTCTTCTTTTTACTTTTGGCTTCCTGCCCCCCCCCCACCACCTTTCCCCACCACTGTTTCTCTGGAAAACCCAGCCTAAGACCGACTTGAGAACCCAGATTAATATACCCACAAACCCAAGTTGAGAACTTAGCATGTATACATCCAGAGTATGATAGAAGAATATAGGATTCAGTAGGCAGAGAGGGAAAGATTAGGGCCCGGGGCCCCTGGGTAGGGAAAAACACCTATTTAGGAACAATGCTGGGAGTGTCTGACCACAGCAAACCCCCTCAGGTGTAAGGTCCCTCTTAAGAATGTAGGGGCGCCTGGGTGGCTCCATTGGTTAAGCGTCCAACTTCAGCTCAGGTCAGGATCTCACAGTTCATGAGTTCAAGCCCCGCGTCGGGCTCTGTGCTGACAGCTCAGAGCCTGGAGCCTACTTCGGATTCTGTGTCTCCCTCTCTGCCTCTTCCCTGCTCGTGCTCGGTCTCTTGCTCTCTCTCAAAAATAAATAAGGATTTTAAAAATTAAAAAAAAAGAATGTAACAGACCCCACCTACTCCCCCTCAGGGTTCCCCTCAGGAGTTTGACAAAAGACCTAAGTGAGGCCATAGGCCACCCCTCATTCAATGGACACGGGCCAACCAGGAATGGACAACCCAGCACTCAGAGCTATCCGGCCAATAGGGGTAGGAGCTGGGAAGGAACAAGGGGGAAGGGAAGGGAGACGCTGACCAGAACCTTACAAAACAAGGACCCTTGTCCAGAGTCACGGGCATTCACTTTCCAAAGTCCCCTCTCTGTAAAAAGAGCTTTCGTACTATTCTCCCTTTCTAATCTTACATTCTAATAAACCTTTGCCTGCTGCTCATTGTATGCCCACCTCTCCATTCTTCGAAGCAGTGAGACGACAAATCCCGGGGACTGTGGTCAAAAATCCTGCCACAATAGTTCCCTCCCCACCCGTGTAATCCCTTCCAGATCAACACACACGAAAGCCAGCGTGCTCACTGGAGGTAAATTAGGAAATTTCTCAGAAAAAGGCTCTAAAAATCCTATCAAGTCTACTCCGTCTCTAACATCCCCCCCCCCGTTCTTCTATCCTGTCCAACCCCACCGTGTCCCCCAGGAAAAGACCCCTCCTCACCCCATCTGCAGCCCGTCTCTGACCTGTCT
Source organism: Acinonyx jubatus (assembly GCF_027475565.1). Taxonomy (NCBI): domain Eukaryota; kingdom Metazoa; phylum Chordata; class Mammalia; order Carnivora; family Felidae; genus Acinonyx; species Acinonyx jubatus. The sequence goes on along the minus strand of NC_069388.1, from coordinate 129,888,055 downwards.
CCTCAGAATCACCCACCCAGCCCCACAGCTCTTACCAAGCCCCGGCACACCTCCTCGGTGCTCCCAAGGAAACTTCTGTCCGTTCTCCAAACACCAAATCATACTGAGGCATAACTTCTTATTTAACGTTTTCTTTTCTTTTCCTTTAAATAACAAAATGGAAGTTTCGAGACAGCAGGAACCACGCCTCTCTCGGTCAACACCGATTTATCAGGCGGTGGAGGGGAGAAACGGGAGGGTGTGGACAATGGAGTCAGGGGACTCCGTAAGGGCGATTTCCACCTGGGAGCTCTGGCAAGATTATTCTGTCCTCACTGCCGTCGATCCCTGCGCGTGGGGACTGGGTGAAGCGGTCTCTAATCACAAGGAACGTCTGTCGAGAAGCTAAGTCTGAATTTAAGCCTCTTTAAAGATGCGTGTGATTCCTAACTTGTATTAACTGCTGTGCGGACAGAAGGCTGGAAATACTTGCAAAACCAAATCCATGATTCAGGATGATAGCAAGCAAGAATTTGGAAATCAGTGGCCTGGGTAATTCCTCGCAAATACTAGACATTGAAACGATTGATCTGTTACCCAAAAAAGCACCCCAGAGAGAACACGAAGCCAAGCAGGAATCCATCCTTAATTCAGAAATGTCCCCCGCCCCCCGCCCCCGTCAAGGAGCAAGGAATCACTGTCCCTCATGACTGATTTTACAGCCCCTGCTTGAAAATTCCTCTGTAAAAGAGGAATCCACAGTAGACCTGTTCTCCTGGAAGCTGGAAGCTGAGAACCACAGGGAGATATAAACACAAATCAGCCGGGAAAGTGATCAAAATCATCCTGGCTTTCAGACGAAGAGAAAGATTGGAGCACATCTTGGAGATTTGGCAGAAATGACTCTTAGCGCGAAAACCTTTGAAATAGACCCACATGATTGCAGGTGTCATGGAGGAAAAACCAGACGTTGTCTAATCCTGGGTTTTCTCATTCGGTGGAGTTTGCAACTTTCATTTTACGCAAGCTACTCCGCAGTTCTCTAAGGTGTAACTCAGATCTGCTTTCTATGCTTGCCAAGGGTTTCTTTCTACATTGTGTCGATCCTTTTGTATCGATTGCCTTCGGCCATGTGAGCGGCTATCACTCAAACACTGTGACTCAGGTGGCTTATGAACAACTGACATGTATCTCTCACAGTTCTGGGTGCTGGGAAGTCCACGATCAAGGCCCTATTTCTGATTCATAGATAATCTTTTCCTTATGTGAGGAGTAGTAGAAGGAGCCAGCGAGCTCTCTGGGGCCCCGGTTGTAAAGGCAGTAATCCATTAAAGGCCCCACCCCTCCATACCACCACCCTGGGATTTAGGACTTCAACAGATGAATTCAGGGGTGGGAGGCAATGCAAACATTCGGTCTAGAGCACGGGTTAATGCCCTGGGCTTTGGGATCATTTCTTTTTATGTCTATTTTTTTTTTTTTTTGAGAGCAAAGCACCAGTGGGGGAGGGGCAGAGTGAAAAGGGAAGAGAAGCTCCAAAGAGGGCTCTGTGCTCATAGTGGCGAGCCCGACACAGGGCTCGAACTCACGAACCACGAGATCATGACCTGAGCCGAAGTCAGATGCTCAACGGACTGAGCCACCCAGACACCCCAGGATCATTTTTGCTAAGAGATTACCTCTAACGTCTAAGTCAAATCTTAATCCCTAAAATACCCCCCAAGGTATCTGAGATCTGTCTGGACACACCTAGACAGAGAACATTGTCTAAATTTATCGACTACAACATCATTTCCACAAGACCCTTTTCAAAACTTACTAATGACATTGCAAAACGTTCACATCAGTTTCAGCTAGCCCGCCTAACATCCAGCATGTTGCGGAAGAAAGAGTGTTCGATGTTTGCGAATAGGTGCAAATATCAAACTGGATTGTCTTTATCTGTGAAACTCTTTGAAATGTACAATGAATGGAAAGGCACTTTGCTGTTGACAAACCCCAGATGTTCCTCTCTGGTTTTTTGGTTTTTTTTTTTTTTTTTCCATTGCTCTATGAAAACTGATGGATTCCGAAATCTTCAAAATATATCTTAGTGCACAGGGGAGCCCCCAAATGGAGTAAACCTTAGCTATAAGACTGATGGTTCCGCCATATTCGTTTTGCTTCTACTTTGTCCCCTCTCCCGCTCACGTCTGCATCATTATAATTTTCCTTAGTAAGTGCGTCTGACTCATCTCTCACCTAGCGGTACTTTTTAAAATTGTCCCCACACAGAAGAACCTCTCAGATGCGTAATTAAGGAAATTACAAGCTTGTATTTGTTCAGTAATGGTTTTTCAGCTCTGTAGGAGGGTAAGGTAGCACCATAATGAATTCAACATTCCCAGGCATCTCTTCGACAATTACCAGAGACATGAATCGAATTTACCATGGCATCCTTTGGAGCTGCATACACAGAAAAGAGACAGCTGGTCCGTGTTACACAGCACAGAATCCCCGGCACAAAATCTTGGGACAGTGCAGAGCACATAGAAGGCTGACATTTGAGGGGAACGAGGTAGAATTTCAAGGGCTTGATAATAACGAATTTTAGGGGCACCTGGGTGGCTCAGCCAGTTAAGCGTCTGACTTTGGCTCAGGTCATGATCTTGTGGTTTATGCTGACAGCTCAGAGCCTGGAGCCTGCTTCAGATTCCGTGTCTCCCTCTCTCTCTCTCTCAAAAATAAACATTAAAAAAATTTTTTTTTGATTTTTTGCAATGTTTATTTGTTTTGATGTTTTATTTATTTTTGAGAGAGAGAGAGCGTGAGCAGGGGAGGGGCAGAGAGAGAGGGAGACACAGAATCCGAAGCAGGCTCCAGGCTCTGAGCTGTCTGCATGGAGCCTGATGCAGGGCTCGAACCCATGGACCGCGAGATCCTGACCTGAGCTGAAGTTGGACGCCCAACTGACTGAGCTACCCAGGTGCCCCTAAAAATTTTTTTAATAAATAAGTAAATTAAATAATAATGAATTTTAAAGCACATTTCCCCCCATATAACTCGGTGTGAACCTCCCCCTTAGGAAAAGATTGCAAAACTGTGCTTGTAACTGATGAGCTCTACAGACACATTTTTTCTTAATGTTTATTTATTTTTGAGAGACAGAGAGAGAGGGAGAGCATGCACGAGAGAGCAGGGGAGGGGCAGAGAGAGAGGAGGGCAGAGGATCTGAAGCGGGTTCTGCACTGACAACAGAGAACCCGACGTGGGGCTTGAACGTAACAAACCACAAGATCATGACCTGAGCCAAAGTCGGATTCGCAACCGACTGAGCCACCCAGGCGCCGCAGTCCCGTGTTTATTTTTGTAACAGGAATGATCCAGAAAACAAGATTTCACCATGCTTCCTTGTCCACCTCCCCTGAAACGTCCGTTGTCTGTAATTTGGCCAAAATACGTAACACTGAAAATTCCAGCAAGTTCAATGTTATCATGTCTTTTCCCTCCTTGACTGATGGACCCTCTGCCAGCATCTCCTCCATTTAGTTAAAAAAAAAATTTTTTATTGTGGCAAAATACACATAACATCACATTTACCATCTTAACCATATGTAAGTGTATAATTCAATTAAGTGTATAATTCAAGGAGAGAGAGAATCCCAAGCAGGGCTCCTTGATGGCAACATGGAGCCCGACGCGGGGCTCGAACTCACGAACCGTGAGACCACGCCCTGAGCCGACCTCAAGAGTCAGACAATTAACGACTGAGCCCACCCAGGTGGCCCCAGTATTTGTCTTTTTGTGACCGGCTTGTTTCACTCGGCATAATGTCCTCAAAATTCATCCACATCGCACTACGTGGCAGAAACTCCCTCCTTTTGAAGGCCGGATAATATCCCACTGGAGGCACATGTCACCTTTTGTTCATCCACGAGGATGGGTGGTAGTTGGAGGGTTGGGAGGGTGAAGACTGAGTGCTTCCGGGCACGGGGTGACGAAAGTGTTCTAGTCAGCGGTGGTGATGGTTGCCCAGCCTTGTGAATTTACTCAAACCCACTGAATCGTCCGCTTGAAATGGGTGAGCCTTACCGCGTGGATATTACAGCTCAGCTGAAATAGGGCGACTGTCCCGGCCGGTCAGCTTGCACCGGCCGGGAAGAGCTCTCCTGGGGGTGTGGGGCCCACGGAGAGAAGGATCAGGAATGGAAGGGGATTCCAACTGCCCATAAGTAAGGACATGTTCCCCCTCCCCCCGCATCCGAGCCCATCACTCGGCGCCCATCGCCCTCGGGGCACACACCCCTTCAGACAGGTCCTGCCCTCCCTGTACCTGAATAACCACAAGGTGGTGACGACAGCTTCGTGCTCCGGCTCTGCTGGTAGCCGGGCACCTCCCCATCTCGAAGTCCGGTTCCAGACCCGAGCCTCGGCTTCCCCGGCAGATGTCAGAAGTGCAGGGTCTCAAGCCCCGCGTGAGACCTGCTGAGTCAGAATCTGATTTTAACGTGATCCCCAGGTGACATGAGCCTCCTTCATCCTCCTAAGCCTTTAGCTTCTTAGGGTTAAAAAAGGGGGGATTCATTTCCCATTTATTCTTTTTTTTAATATGAAAGTTACTGTCAAATCGGTTTTCATACAACACCCAGCACTCATCCCAACAGGTGCCGTCCTCAATGCCTATCACCCCACTTTCCGTTTATTCTAACGCAGTGTCATATTACCATAAGCAACGCTTCTGGGTAAGAGGCTTGCCTACGTGTGTGTGTGTGTGTGTGTGTGTGTGTGTGTTTGCACGCACAGATGAACACCTAGCAGAGGTCCCGGCCACTACAGAGAAGAGCAGTTCTCAAAGGAATGGCTGTTTAGATGAATGATTTGTGAAGACCTAACATTTATTGAACACCTGTTAAGTGCTGGGTTCTGGGCTAGGGGATTTCACGCACATGACCTTTCTTAATCCCCCTGCAAACCCTCTGAGCAGGCTGCTTCTACCAGATTTCCAGGTGGTTGCAAATCCATGAACAAACAGGAGCACTTACTGGGTCGAACGGCACCCTTACCAACCAAGGAGCTGGGAGAAACGACAACTCATTTAAACTAACAGATGATTATCCTTTGGAGTGGAAATATTTCTTCTGGAACTCACCTAAGTGGGATGTATCCACTGCATATTACAGTCGGACACGTCGACCACGATCTTCTTCCGGAACGTGATTAGAATACGCGTGTCCGCTTTTTCCCACGACACCAAGAGAGGGCATTTTCCTTCCTGTCTTTGTGAGTAAACCTCAGCCTCATTTTCTGACCCACTAAGGTAACATTTACAAGTGTAATTCTTTCCGGGCCCCACACACTGCCTTTTCCATCCAAGAGCCGGGCAAAATGGCTCAGAATAATCCAGAAACAGAAACCTATTCTCCCTAGTCGTGTTGTTAGCAAGCCAGCCAGCATGTAGATTGCAAACCTTGGTTACTGAGCGAGAGAGATCGTCACCGCTGAATGAGGAGAGAGCCCACACGGTCCCAAATCCCTGAGCCGAGGGGGAGGACGCGCGCTGCCTTCCCGTCCCCTTCGGCGACCCCACAGAGGTGGGGGTGGTGAATGCTCTCGGGTCACCGGATGAGGGCACTTGGGACATCCCCAAGCATTCCAGCACCTGAGCCCACAGAGCCTTCACGGAGAAGACACCCATCTGCTGTGTGCCCTCAGCCAAGTGACTCCAACTTGCGGCTCCAAAGTCCCCTGGCAACCCAGTGCTCTGTGATCATCACGACAGCTACCAATGTTTGCCAGGCACTGTACTGAGCTTCTAAACTCCAGAAGCACCGGGAGAAACACCAGTGTTCTTAGACGCATCCATCAGAATCACCCGGAGGATCTCTTAAAACACAGATTAGTGCCCCCCCTGCCCCCGTGACATGGCTGCCAGACTTAGGAAATGAAAATACAGGATACTGACTTACATTTGAACTTGAGCTAGGCAACAAATATCATTTAATGTGCGTGTGCCCCCAATATTGGATGAGTAGTATTCACCGTCTGTCCGAGATTCAAATTTGCCTGGATGCCCCCTAATTTATCTGGCAACCTCACCCCCCAGGGTTTCTGAATCAGCAGGTGGCGCTTGAGAATCTGCGTTTTCAAGAAGTTTTCAGGTGACGCTGCTGGCCTGCGGGCCACACTTGGGGAACCCCCGAGGAAGGTAATGTTTTTATCCCCATTTTACAGGGGAGTAGAATGAGGCACAGGGAGGTTCAGCAACTGCTCCAGGGCCAGACAACCGTGACTGGGCCCCGACAGCCTGGCTTCAGGCCTGCTCATCGGCCACCTGGTGGGTTGTTTCTTCACACACTCGCTCCCTTAACTCTGTTCTCCACACAGACCAGAGTAATTCTTCTAAAACTGAAGCCGCATCACGTCACTCCTTTGCTCAAAACCCTACAGTGGCTCCCATCTTCCCCTGAGTAATAGCCATGTCCTTACTGTGGCCCCCGAGGATATCCGATGTGGCCCTGCCTTCCTCTCCCATCTTATTATCCTCACACTGGCCTCCCTGCTGATCTTTGGACACTTCAGGCAGACTCCTGCCTCGGGGCCTTTGCACTTCCTGTTCCCACTGCTTGAATACTTTTCCTTAACCCATCTCTCCCGGGGTCTGCGCTGCAACCTCCTTCGTTGGAATCTTCCCCGACTACCCCACCTAAGACAGCACCTCCGTCTTCGTTCTCTATCCCTTCGTCCTGTCGTTATTTCTTTTTTTAGGAAGGCTCCACGCCCAGAGAGGGGTTTGAACTCACCACCTTGAGATTAAGAGTCTCACACTCTACGACAGAGCCAGCCAGCGCCCCCCCCCCCCCCCCCCCGCCCTGACAGATTCCCTTACCGCACTTACGACCATCTAACCTTCTAACCTTTTGTGTGGATCGGTCATTGTCCAACCCGCCATTGCCAAGAAACAATGCCGATGTGTTATAAAAAACAGAGTGAGGCATTTCATGCAAAATCGTCACTCGACGTCGCTATCAGAAATGTCTGAAAAACACCAATCGTCATCGGCTTTGGGGCATAAACACGGAACTCAAGTATCAAGCATACGTCCCGGCCCCACGGACAAAAAAGGCCGTCTTCTTAATACGCAACCGCTTGCTCGGAACGTGATGTGTTAATCCACATGCATTGGTTGCCAGCGGCAGCTCAACATTCAAGCAGAGGCCTAGAATTAAAACGTCTCCACTTTTCTTTAGCCAGTGGTAGTTCTAATTATAGCATTCAGGCTGGCATGCATATTTATTTACTCATCTCTAGTCCTGGCTTATAATTACGAGCTAGTGCATTGTACCTTGGGAAAGGGGGTGACGCATTGTTACAGTGCTTTCTGGGGCTGCATGTGATTAGAGCAGGGCGGTTAAGGAAGTTGGGGCGTTATTCATTCCTATAATTATGCCGTCTTCTTACATCTAGTGTGTGTGGCCAGGGCCGTGACACACACACAGGGAATGAACCCGTGAGTCTGTGTCCCACGGGAGGAACATGCGAGCCACCTGCCCCCAGTTCCAGAGAAGCCCTCCGAGGGGCTCACGATCCCACATTTGTGAGGTTTATCTGACCTGCCGGCAGAGCAAAAAGCAGGTGCTCAATAAATATTTGTAAAATGAAGGAAATGTGTCAATAAATGAAATCATTAAAGAAAAGCCCTCAGCCCCATTTTGAACGTCCCTTTCTTTCTTTCTTTTTTTAATTAATTTATTTTTTTTAGTGCTTATTTATTTCTAAGAGAGAGAGAGAGCACAAGCTGAGGGAGAAGACAGAGAGAGAGAACCCCAGGCCGTAAGTGCAGAGCCCGATGGGGGGGGCTTGAACTCACGAACTGTGAGATCGTGACCTGAGCCAAAACCAAGAGTCTGACTCTTAACCGACTGAGCCCCCTGGGGGCCCCTGAACGTTCGTTTCTGACAGCGTATCTCTTATGACAGCGCCCCAGAGTAGTCGTGATCCTACTATAGAGGCACAAGATTCAAATCCGGCTGCATTTAGCGCCTCACTGCATGATCCCGGACAAATTACTGAATCTCTCTGGGCCTCAGTTTGCCTACCTGTCAAATGGGATGCGATGACGTTCACTTCACACGGCTACTGGGAGAAACGAGGGAGGTGATACGTGTAGAGCATATGGTGTCAGATGCTCAACGGACAGTGATTCTGTGGCCTTACTTGTGCCCTCCCCCACTCTACCCACGCAGTCACTCAAAGCCGTTCAGAGGGCAACAATGAGCCTAGCCAGGTGGATTCTGTTTCAGGTCACGCTGAGGGCCATGGTCAGTCTTACAACTGTCCTTGTTTCTTCTGCTCCGATATGCTCACCAATGTCCGTCATCTCCTGGCCAGGGCTCAGCTAGGGGGGGTGGTTCGATGCTGCCCTAGAAGAAGAGCAGGGTTGGTCAGTGTTCCCCAGGCCACAGCTCTGAGAGACGGCCCTTGTGGCCGTGGGGCTGGCCACCCTGTCACACTGTCCTAGAAACCCAGGGGAGCACGCGGACCCGCATAGACCAGCCATCCACCCCCACATCTCTTCTTTCCCCCATTAACTCCAGACACACACAGGATTCTCCCCCAACTGCCTTTTAGTGGCCCTGACCTCCAACATGCCTCAAGGTAACCAGCACTTCCTGTCATAAAGCGCACTTCTGGATTGACTTCCCAAATTTCATCTCCGTGGTTTATCACAATAATCCAAATACTAGCGTTGTGTGAAATGAGCGTCATTCGGGGCTTCGCAGAAAAGTAGAGAACAGTGTTTCTCACGGCCCCCGTGGGAACTAGTTTGTGTTTTCATTTGACGCAGATATGGGGGCGCCTGGGTGGCTCAGTCGGTTGAGCATCCGACCTCGGCTCGGGTCATGATCTCGCGGTCCGTGGGCTCGAGTCCCGCGTCGGGCTCTGGGCTGACCGCTCGGAGCCTGGAGCCTGCTTCCGATTCTGTGTCTCCCTCTCTCTCTGCCCCTCCCCTGCTCGTGCTCGCTCTCTCTCTCTCTCTCTCTCTCTCAAACAACAACAGACATTCATTCCATGCAGTTCTGCAAACATCAGGGTGTGGCAGCTCTGGGTCAATCAGGGACCCACCCCCCCTCCCCCCACCTGAGGACGGCTGCTGGTTCACACATACCTTCCTACTTCCTCACCACATGCCCACCACAGATCAGACCCTGACGTCAGGAGCCAAGGGCTCGACCTTGGGGAGCTCTCAGTCTAAGGGTGCAGGCTCAGTTCTCACGCTGGGTAGGGGAGAGGTGTTCTCATTTCTTTCTCTCCTCAAATCCTGTCCCCTAACAGCTGTCTCGGCCTCAAGGCTGGGGCCGGAGAAGGTCCCACTTCGGGAAAGAGAAAGATGTGGGACAGAGGCACCCTCAGCTGCCAGTGGGAAGGTTCCGGCAAGGTGGGTGCAGGGGGAAGGGACGGAGGCAGGCGTGTGGTCAGGGGCCACCCCGCGGCTTGGCATTAGGAAGGTTCACCGGGCGCTGTGTGCGGGCTGGGTGAATGCTGCAGGGTAATGAAGAGACAGGGGCCCTGGCCGAAGAAGTCGTGCCCCCAAATGTGGCCCAGGCTCTGAACACGATCCAAAAAAGCAGCCTTGGGCGTCCCTCACAGTGAAGGCGCCATCAGGAACGGCCCAGGAGGTGAGGTCCTGGGAGGACCACGCTGCTCCGTGGGGACCCTCCGAGGCACGACCTCGTCCTGAGCCAAAGCAACTCTCATCTGCGAACAAGGGGAAATTCCACGTCAAAAATGTGCTGTAGGCTGTCAGTCCCTCGCCTTCCTTCTGGAATTCAGCATCAGAGCCTCCAACAGCTGTGTGCCTGCCCAACTAAAATATTAAAAGAAATGTTTTTGTGTTACAGAATTCCTGTGCTTTGCCAGACTCATGTCGTACATTTTCGCGACCATTTTCTGGGCTCCCCGGAAGGCTAAGAAATACACCCAGAAGGAGAGCCTAGCCGAGGGGCCGCGACAGCACTACCGATTTGCATACCCAGCACAACGAATCCGAATCCGAGGCTGCCTCTTGTCCTCACGCCTCTGTCCTTGTAAAATCACCTTCCGGTTGAAAAGAAAAAAGTGCATGGGAGCCTGACCCTGAACCAACGGTGACTGCCTGTCTACACCGAGAACTCCCCCGTGAGGACAGGAATCAGAACTCTCATCGGCCGGGCCCCCTCTGTCTGGCTTTACTTTGTCCATGTGGCCATAGCTGAAGTTGTGACTTGGGGTTACCACGCAGTTGAACCACTCACCTATTTTACAGATGGCAAAACTGACGCAGAAGAAAAAGGTGCTTTGTATACAGCAAGCAATACAAGCAAATTAAAATAAACTATTTTTAAAAGATCGATGAGTGCATAGGTTCACGTCAGGTGAATAAATAATTAAATTCCACAGGTGATAAAGCCAGCTGGAGCCAGCTTCCCCAAGTCCTGCTCGGGCCATGCCACAGCATCTGATGTGTCCGGTGGCCGTGGGATTCGTGAAGGCGTGGCCTGGGGAAAGGAAGGTCCCCTGCCCCTCCCTTTCCTGCTCTGAAGGTTTCTCCCAAGTCCTATTCATTCCTCATGGGGCTTAGTTTTTGAATCAACTCCGTCCTTAAACTTCACCAGATGCCCTGACTGATCCACTATTTAACTTCAACTGGGATCCACACATTCTGTTACCAGACTTCTCACGTCATAGGAAAGGCAATTTTCCAATGAGAGAGAGAGGGTAAAAATGTTTCCGGTCACACTAATTTGACATTTTCCGAACTAGCTTATGGCCCAGGAAAGTCAAAGAGCTACAAGGCCCCATCACAGATCAACCCCGAAACCAGGCAAGGAAGAAAGAGGTCAGTGGTAGATGTAACTAGAGTGTATTATACTAAGCAAAATAAGTCAGAGAAAGACAGACACCATATGATTTCACTCATATGTGGTATTTAAGAAACAAAACAGATGAACATATGGGAGGGGGAAAAACAGAGAGGGAAGCACACCATAAGAGATTCTTAAATACAGAGAACACACTGTTGATGGAGGGGAGGGGCGTGGGGGGATGGGCTAAATGGGTCCCGGGCATTTGGGATGATGTTGTACGTAAGTGTTGAATCACTGAATTCTACTCCTGAAACCAGGATTGCCGTGTGTTAACTAACTAGAATTTAAATATACATTTGAGAAGAAAAAAAAAAGAGTGGTGGAAAGAATTAAGATTTTTACAGAAATAGAAACTAATGAATTGACCAAAAGAGCTTCAGGAAACACCAAAGGAAGTATTTCAAAAAGAAGAAAATTAAACCTAGAAGAAGGACTGAAATGAGCAAAGATAGCAAATATGCCAAGAAAGCAGAACCAGCACTGAGTAAATAAAAGTTATAGTTAATTTGAGGAGAAACAAAGACAAGGTGGAACTCGGATACCACGCAAAAATCACACGTAAAATTGGATGAGTGATCATAGTGAAAACATTCTAAAATTTGTGTATTTTATGGGGCGCCTGCCTGGCTCAGTCGGTTAAGCATCTGACTCTTGATTTCGGCTCAGGTCACCATCTCACAGTTCACGGGTTCGAGCCCTGCCTCGGGCTCTGTGATAACAGTGCAGAGCATGCTTAGGATCTGTCTTTCTCTCTCTCTCTCTCATCAAAATAAATAAATCAACTTAAAAAATAAACAAAATAAAATTTATGTCTTTTATAGCAAATGTTTGGGTGAAGGATAGAAAAACTGCAGAGCTTTACAAACTGAGTGAAACACATACGTTAAGGACAACCACGAAAAAAATTTTTTTTTAAAAAGGCAATTTTCCAAGAGCTAAAGAAGAGAAATAGAGTTTATTTCAAAGTGATAGAAGGAATGGAAATTTTAAAAATCAGGCTAAACAGAAAGTAGGAAGTAAGATTGTGGGAAAAAAATCAAAATATCAATAATTACAATAAAAATGGACTAAACTTGCTAGTTAAAAGACAGAATCTGTCAGACTGGATTTTTTGCTTTAGGACAGCCGTATGCTGTTTATAAAAGACTTACCTAAAACATAAGTGCTCGCATTTAAAATAAACGGATGGGGAAAGACATCACAGGCAAATATTTATCAAAAGAAAATGAGTATAGTTATATTAATAGGAAAAAAAAAGACCATGTGCTTCATAAGACAGCAGACTTATCATTTCATGATGAAAAGCACACCGGAATGGTCTAACAGTCTTGAGTGTTACACATCTAACAACACAGCCTCAAAACAGAGAAAAACCTGACCTTTTGGGGCCCTCTTTCCTCATTCACAGAAAGAAAATCAAACACGCTGGAGAACCAGCGTTGGGAGGGCTCAGGGAACTGGCGCACGGGAGTCATTAGAGCAGAGAGTGCTGCCTAGGGTAGGTGGCCATTGTCAGGGAGACACCCACCTTGCACGGAGAGACAGGGTAGACACATTACGGCTTCTGGAAGCTTCTGGACCACTCTAGGTCCAGGGGTCCTTTGAGAAGCTGATGAAACCTACAGATCTCCTCTGTACCCCAAAACTGTGCACCTGCAGAAAACATCACAAATAATTTCAGGGGTACTGAAGGACACGCCTGAGATTTTTCAGGTTTCTGAGATAAGGAGAGGAAAGTGACGCTCCTTGAGACCATGCCGCGGAAGGAATGTCCAGAGATGGGGGGGTGGGTGTCATCTTAGGGAAGAGGTCTGAGAGCCATCCTCAATTACAGAGAGGGCCATCATGAGTCTTGCTCTCAGCAGGTCTAGGGGGCAGAATTGAGACTAGTCAGTGAAGCTGACTGTGGCAGTGAAGCTTTCTTAGAGCGAGCTCAGGCTCGCTTTAAGAAAGGCATTGCTGAGAAATGCACAGGGCATGTCATAAGGTGTGGAGCTCTCGATGGAAATGGCCCAACAGCGGTAAGGAGAGGATGCTACAGAAGGAACCGCCACCTCCAGAGGGATGCCGGACCCCAAGACCTCAAGCCCCCCTTCCAATCCCTTAGAATCCTATGGAGCAGACACGAAAGGATCAGGTGTGGGGATAGCCCCGCCTCCTCGCTTCCTTCCACAACTAAGCACCCCACACATGCCAGGCAGCACTGTAGCTGGAGATGGACCTCTGGCATTTTGCCTTTAGTGAGGGAAACAGACAATGAACAAAATGACTTGAGAGTGGCAAATGAAAGCCGGGCGGGGGGGGGGGGGAGGCAGAGACTATCAGAGAGCTGGGTGGGAGCTCGCGATTAGGTGGTCACGAAAGGAACGATTTTTGAGCTGCGACTGAATGACAAGAGCGAGCCAAGCACAGCAGAGAGCGTTCCGGAGTAGAACAGCGTGCAGACATAAGGGGTGGGGGGCAGCTTGGTGGAGCGGGAGCACAGGTGGGACACAGGTGCAGTCATGAGGCTGTGGGAAAGTTCTGTTTTGGTGTGTACTGGGAAGAATGAGCGTGTGTTGGCTGAAACGAAACCCAGGCTTTGATCGCTGAGATCGGTATAATCACTGAGAAAGTGAAAATTAGCCCTGCTGGCTGGCAAACTGAGATAAACAAGTTTTCCAATGGGACACAGATGAAGCCAACAGAACAAAGGAAACAAAGAAACCCAGGCGAGGCCATGTTGCAGCTGCAGAAATGACTAACACTCTCCCTCGAATCGCCCGGCACAAGGCTCCTTTCCAAGACTTGAGTTCCTCCGTGGGAGCGCCCCCTTGCTGCAGCAAGCCACATACACCCACTGCGGGGACTACGGGGGTGTTCTTGTATCTATCTAGGGGGCTGCAATGTAACCCGGAACTGTATTGGCCAGCATTGTTCTTACTAGCCCGAGGGCAGTTTGCTAAGAACGTTATACAGAATTTGTGACATTTCATGTTGCCTTAACCCTCTGCGGTGACCGCTATTATTACCACCTTCTTCCCAGGAAATGGCACTGAGGCTTAGCAAGAAAACTAGAAAACAGCCAAGGGGGATTTCGACCAAGCCCACCCCCACAAGGGAGCTGTATTCCCGCGGCTGCACATGAGCAAAGCTACTCTCAGCATTTGAGGGTTGGTGAGGGCGAGAGCTGGCGCTCCGATCCAGGTCTGACCCCTAAGTGCTTGCTCTTAACCAACATATTTTACCACCTTTCGGGGCAGAAAGCCAGTGAGTGAATTTCAGCCCTCATGCAAAATGCAACTGGCCTCCCCATCTCCGATCTCGAGTGCACTTGGTCCCAGAAATGTACAAGATGCGAAAGCAAATACATTCTCCTTCCCTGGAGGCACTAACCCCTCCACCAGGGAGGGCCCCCGAGTGCACACGCACCACCGGTGTTGGGGATCGGGAGCAAACATCTTTCTTCCAGTGCACAACTGTGACACTGTAAGGGGCTTCCTCAGGTCCCGGCTGAGTTTGCGGTCTCCTGAGGACCCCTCCTGCTTTACAGATTCCCCACCAGTTTGTGGAACCCACGTGTGAGAGGCAGCTGTTGGCCTCTACCGGAATCAAAACAAGGCTACTATCGGCTAAATGATCAGCAAGCAATTTCCACTGTCAGATCGTCTCCTTTAACAAGGCTTCCCTGCCTCCCTGGGTTAGAAGAGAACAGATTTCCACCTGAGCAGCGAGGGAGGGGCGGCAGGAAGAACTTGGGCCCCAGGAGGACTTGATGGGGGATCGTTTCCAAGCTGCTCGACTTTCCAGTTTTGAGAGTCAAGCCCTCCGAGCCCACCCCCGCCTCCCTCCCGTTAGATCTGATGTACAGACGCCTGTCCTCCTATTTTCCCTCCTGCTTTGAAAACCCAGAACGGGGACACCTGTGAGTCCTGTCCTCTTCCCCAGCCTTCGTCCTGGGAGGTGACCGCTCACTGTGGCCCTTGGGGATCTCTGCTCCTCGTGCGTCCAAGCTGCAGGGCTCAGGCATTTCACCAGAAGGCCGCAGAGGCAGACCCGGAACCTGGCCAACAGCCAGAGCACGGTGGCCAACGGCTAGGTGTGCGGCTGAACCCAACGAGAGTCCCCTCGGCCGATGTGCAGCGAGCCCACGGAAACCACCACCCAGTGTCGCAGTGAGGAATGACGGGCTAAGTGTCGGTCTGGCCCCACCCGGGAAACTGGGAGCCAGTGCTCTCAAGTCCCGAACTCCCTGACGGCTTGCAAGTGAGGGTTTTTTCAAGGGCAACATTTGGGGCAGGGGTCTCCTGAGAAGGTGGGCACCGTTGACTGGAGCCCCGTGAGGTGGTGTTAGAAAAACTTGTGTTGCTGCTTCATCCGGGCCCCTGGAGGTGACTCCCTGTCAGGAGATTTGCAGTGTGAAAAATGCCTCCCTTCCTCAAGTTAGGGGTGTCACCAGGTACGTCTGGTGACTATCTTTGCAGTAACGCGGATTCACTACGTGTCCTACGGGCTCCCGTGAATGATAAGCAAGCATCCCTATCTCTTGGGCTTAGGCCTACATGTCCCCCCAGCCGGGCCGCGGGGTGCTAGGACCTGACAAGATGGTTGCCTGCTTCAGTGGACCTGTGTTCCTCTGACTCTGAATTCCCACCCTCCCATCCGAACGCTCGGGACTTGTTTCCTCATCTGTAAAACAGAGAAGGGAAGACCCATGTCTATTACGCAGGGCTCTCTAGAGAAAAAGATGTACCGATTTAGACACGTAGAGTTAGGGAGATCGATGGCCAGACACAGATAGATCTGTTGTAAGGAGCTGGCCCACACGATCACAGAGGCTGACAAGTCCCCAGAGACGAGCAGGTGAGCTGGAGACCCACGAGAGCCGATGGCGTTAAGTTCAAGTCCAGCAGCAGTCAGGCAGGAAGAGTTCTTCTCCTCCTTCTTTTCTTCCTTCTTCCTTTCTTCTCCTTCTTCTTTTTCTCCCTGCCTCCTCCTCCCTCCTCCCCCCTCTATCCTCCTCTTCTCCCCTCCCCCCTCCTCCCCCCCTCATCCTCTTCTCCCTTCTTCTTCTTCTTCTTCAAGTTCTTCTTGCTCCGAGTTTTTGTTCTATGCAGGTCTTCCGGTAACTGGATGAGGTACACACGTAGAGTGATCTGTTTTACTCAGTCTGCAGTTTCAGATGAGCTTGTTCTTAGGAGGCAAGCTGCCGGTGGTTGTTGTGCTTCGCTGGACTTTAATCCTCGGTCTCTCCCTCCTCGGCCACTTCCACATTCTAGACCAGATCCTCCCTGGAAGAATGAACTGAACACGGACACACGGGGCGTGGATGTGCCCCGCACTTCCGAGTTGGCAGGGCCGCTCACGTCCACCCTCCCATCCTGCCCTCACCAGCAGGACCAGGTCAGGGTGGAAGACGGTGGCTCGTCCACGGTCTCCTGGGGGTGGGGCTGGAGCTGGGATGGAGATCTGGCGGACACAAATCCCACGCTCTGTACCTGGCCAGGTGCTCTCCTCCACACCCCTAGGCTGCCCAGCTGCTCCCAGCTCCCAGTCTCTCACCTGGGAGATGGCCAGGAGCAGCTGGAGGAGCTCGGGGGAGCCCAGGGGCAGGGGTGAGGTCTGGCAGAGCAGGCTCCTGGGGCTCAGACCTGCTGGGTCAGTCACGGGGGCTCTGAAAGCCAAGGGCAAGGCAGCCTGACCTGCTGTTAGAGTGTAGTGCATCCCCTTGATTTGCAAAAAGCTCCTGTTCTCATAACTCCCAATCCTATAAACCACTGGAACCACAGAGCTTGGGCTGAAGGGATCCTAACACTATCTGCTTCAGGCCCCCGCAGACCTCACCTGGGCCAATAATCAGCCTGTAACCACTGGTTCCGTTTTTAAATATCGAGATCCTGAGGGGTGGGGGAGAGGGGAAAGAGGGTGATGGGCATCGAGGAGGGCCCTTGTTGGGATGAGCCCTGGGTGTTGTACGGAAACCAATTGGACAATAAATTATATTTTAAAAAGTAAAATAAAATTTAGCTCAAATTAAAAAAAATCGAGATTCCTTCATACCAACTAGTAAATAGCTGCCCCCGATCCGCCCCCCTCCCCGTCCCCACGACTCCCCTCTCACCTCTCACTCCTGCACACCTGCAGGCCTGCAGGCAGCCTCCAGTCCTTTCTGGCTGGTGCCTGGGCCGCACCTGTGGTTGACCATTTGGGTATCACCCCCCCCCCCCACCTCCACTCAGAGCCACTGCTGCCTGAGGGCTCCTTGTCAAGCACGGGCTTCCCCCAGGGCCACTGCTGAATTCCTTCAGGGACCCCTTCTCTGGACATCACATTCATTTCCATAGTATCTCGCCTGGCTTCTCACAGGGTCTGGGATAACAGAACAGGAGGAGGGAACCGCAGAGTTGAGAGCGGACGGAGGAGGCAAAGCGACATGCTGCCCCCTGCTGCCCAAGATGTGCATTGCAATCACCTCCAATTCAACTGCTTCCTCCTAAAATGCATTCAGCTGCCCATTAGTGGGAAATTACAGAATAAAGAAAATAAAGACGATGTCCCCGGAACATTTTTTCCAGTGCTTAAAGTGCCCCCAACTTCCAGGGATCCAGAGTCTTCAGAATATAAACCACTGAGTTTATAGGTAAAACTGTTTATGTGGGATGCTTTTCCTCTGCAAATAATAATTTAGGAAGAGATCAGAAATGTCAGTCAGCAGGGGCCCTGGTCCTGGCACCTCATTTCCTGCCCATGGAACCAGTGGGGGACATGGTTTCCTGAGCACACAGGCTCTGCACCAAATCCAGATATGATCAACCACCCCAGGAGGCGGTTATACTCCGGTGAGAAATGCAGACGTACTCTCCGACCTGAAGTGCTATGCGATTATTATCATTTAAGTAGGCTTTGTGCCCAATGCAGATCCCAACGTGGATCTTGAACTCACAACCCGGAGATCATGACCTGAGTTGAGATCAAGAGTCAGATGCTTCATCGACTGAGCCACCCAGGCTCCCTGACAATTATTATCGTTAACGTAAATGTCTATCAGGGAATATTTATATTATCTCCCAGAGCCTAGATTGGTATAGAGTGCCTAATTGCTGAAAATTATCAAGGAAGTTCGTGGGGAAAATGGGGACTAGTTAAGTGTTAGAAAGCGAAATCACGAAAGTGCAAAAGAGTTAACACAGTGTGGCTGAGACCACTGTCCTCAAGAAAGGCCTGCTTGCAAGATTGGCCCTTCACTGGTATCTGGGAACCCAGATTTTGGGAGGATTCCCTCCATTCCCTGATAATAGGCTCCCTATGCCTACGCTGTGCTACGATAATTCCTGCTGCTGAGAACCTGCTTTCCTTCTGGGAATCTGGAATTTGGGGACGTGCCACACGAAGTGCCTATATGACTTGCCCCCAGTGAAAGCCCGGGGAATTGACTCTCTAAGGAACCTACCTGGTCGACAATCTTTGACACACACGTTGCCACAACTCATTGCTGGGCGGCGTATCCCGAGTGACTCCACAGGACAGGGTTTAGAAGCTTTTGCCTGGTTTCCTCTGGACTTCGCCTCATATGCCTTTCTCTTTCCTGATTCGACTTCCTTTCCTCTGGCCAAAATAAATCAGAGCCATGAACATTGCCATATGCTGAGTCCTGGGAATCCTCCCAGTAGATCGTCAACCTGGGGGTGGTCTCAGAGACCCTGATCGACACCCAGCGTCCAGTTCTGGCGGGACCAGCAAAGCTGACACACTCATGCTTGGCTGGAGAGCAACATTGCCCTGTACACTGCGTGTCATTAAGATGTCCCTATCCTCTGACTCCGTCATCCCATTTTGGGAATATGTCCTGTTGAAACAGTTCCACAGAAAGAGGCACAAAGATATTCACCGGAGCTCATGCTAAATCCGGAAACAAAGTAAATGCCCAGGAAGAGGGAAAATGGCTAAGTAAATTATGTCACATCAATTCTAAGAAACGGATTAAAGTGAGATGTATAAAGATCACGAAGAAACACACGAAAAGGTGTTTCCGATGTTAACTTTTTTGAAGCTGAATACAAAACGGTGGGTACACTGACAGCAAAGAAATAACAAACAGTAACATCAAAAGTGACTCTTCCAAAGTGAAAATGGCCTGGGATGCCACGGGGGTGTGGACTTATCCACAAATAAATTAACCTTGACCGTCGCCGTGGGGATAAACTCAGAACTCTCTGGGGACTTGGTAGGAGCCTCTGGAAAGGTGTGAAAGGTGGCCCCAAATCCTCTGGCTTTCATCACCTTGGATAAAGCGTTCAGGGTGTGCGCCTGGGGAGAAATGGAGGTTGGTGTTAAGCCAAAATTTTTATCCGGGTCAGCGTTCCAGGGCACAGGAGGGAAGCCTAAACTACACAAGCAAACACTTTCCCCACCGCAGCCCCTGCTTCCTGGAGCCCCGCCGCCCTTCCCCTGAGCCTCATTTGTCTCGTTCCCAACTCCCGCAACCCACCTCTGCACCGGCTCCCTGAGGCCCCTGGGCGCTGCCCCGCAGCGGGGAGCTCCCCCTAGGGACCTGCCCTCCGCCAGCCAATTGGGGAAGGGGCGGGGTCTACAGGAAGTGGGCGGGCTCCTTGAGCCAGCCCCACCCACGTTTGCCCCTGAGGCTCCACCCCACCCGGTTTAGCGAATTCTCCCCTGTTGCTGGCACTTGGCCCAGTGGGGCCCCACCTGTCACTGCACATCAGAGGCTAGGCTGTAGAGTTCTACCACAACCTACGTTAAGGTCCTTAGGGTTGCGAGAAACCCATTAAAATACAGCCCCAGCAAACCCCCAAATCCAGGCATTTTTGTCCTGTCCTGGAGAGTTGTATATAAAGTTAAATCTCAAGATGTGGGGTGTGGAAGGGGCAATGACTTGCTCAAGGACACCCAGCAAGTCATTGGAAGAGCTGGAACTGGAACCCAGTGTCCTGATTCCCTCCAGGCTGGGCTCAGTGACACCCACCCAGAGTGGATCTGAACACTTTTCCAGGTCAGTGACTGAGGAAACAGAATGTGTTCAAGCAGCACCGGCAGGTGAAATCTCCCCGAAGCCCCCCACATTTTTTAATTTTTTTTTTAATGTTTATTTATTTTTGAGAGAGACACAGACAGAATGTGAGTGGGTTAGGGGCAGAGAGAGAGGGAGACACAGAATCAGAAGCAGGCTCCAGGCTCTGAGCTGTCAGCACAGAGCCCGACGCGGGGCTCGAACTCACGGACTGTGAGATCATGACCCGAGCCGAAGTCGGTCGCTCTACCGACTGAGCCACCCAGGCGCCCCATGCCCCCCACATTTTATTTTGAAAAATGTCAAACACATAGAAGCGTTGAAAGAATGGTACCGTGAACACCTATATACCCATCACCTAGATTCTACAATGAATGTTTTGTTCTATTTGCTTTGTCACATTTCCATCCCTCTACCATCGGTCAGTCTGAAATGGTTTCTAAGTTAAATGAAAAGCCAACCCCCACAGAAATATTCAGCCTCTACACTCACCAAGCCCTGGTTCATCCTGGAAGCACCTGCTGGCCTTGTTGGTCCTGTTCCATGTCTCCGGAGCATGTGTCCAGGAGACCTGGGCCAAAGTATCTGAGCAAACCACATGGCTATTCCAGGCTGTTCCAAGCTGCTCTACGTCACAGCCTGTGGTTGGCTTTACAAGAGGTGTCCCACGCGGCAGGCACTGCCGTCTCTAAACACGCTCATGGGGCCCCTTCCAGAGGTTCCAGGAGGTAGGAGCTGCTACTCCTTGGCAAAGCAGAGACCTGTCCCAGCTGTGCTGAGGCCACAGACACCAAAGAGACAATAGCCACCGGGAAAGCCTGTTTCTGGGCCCCCGGGGTTCCACCCAGTTCATCTGCATTGGGAAAAACGTCAAGGTCACTGAATGCCAGCCTGCCTGTCCCAGCTCTGGAGCAAGAACAGAGGAGAGAGAAGAGACAGACTCCACCCGCCCCACAGCCTCTGCTTTTGGGCTGGTTTTGTTCCAGAAGGTCACACCACTCAGCCACCCCCTCAGGTAAGTGCTGGCGGCTGTCACCACATCTCTGCTCCAGCCCTCTGCGCCCCCCCCCCCAACCAGTGTGGGCTTCACCGCCTCTCACCTGGGCCCCCGCAGTGGTCACTCCCCAGCTTCTTGTCCTTTCCTGATGCTTCTTTGCCCTGCAACCCCCTGGGGCTTCAAGCCAGCAGGGTCTCCCCCTTGTGCACTAACTCGGGGCACAGCTCCAACACCTGTGGCCGGGGGGCCCCACTCACCAGCCTCAGACCTCCCTTCTCTCACCTCCCCCCGATACCGATGCCCCCTCTGAAATCCCCGCATTTGTGCTTTCCCCAATTTTTCCACCTGGCAAGTTCTCTTCACCTCTCCTTGGTGCCTCTCTCGTGAAAACAGAATCCAGTGCGAGCTCAGGTGCGTTGGCTGAACTTGTCCACACACCCCGGGGCACCCTGTGCACACCGCTGTGGAGTGTGGCTTTGTCTGCGCCTAGTCGGCTACGAGTCTATTTCCCAGCTATGCAGAGCTGTGAGCGCTGCGCCCAGCTCCATCGGCCCCCCGAAAAGCTTCAAGGAAAGAGAGGAGGGTCTGCCAGTGGCGGGGGACAGCCAAAAGCCGAGACACCTGGGAGCATTAGTTCTGGGAGCAGAAGCCACAGGGGAGGGGTGTCGGAGGAGGCCAACTGAGCCACACGAGAAGAGGCCCGGGCCACAGTGCAATCCGGGCCACACTGGGTCAGGGCAGAATCGCAGCCAGAGGTTCAGAACGAGAATCCCCACCTGCCGGTTCTCCTTGTTTCCTTCAGAGGATCCAAACAAACTCAAGGCCAAGTCTCAGTTAGTGACTGAGTGACCTTGGGCAGTCACTTAATCTTGCTGGGGAGGGCCTCGGTGTCCTCATCTGTGGAACGGGGTTGGAAATACCTGCCTTGGATGATTGGGAGGGTTGAGCAAGATAACGGATAGTGCTTTGCAAACCCTCCAGCTCTGCGGAGCCAGAACAGGCACGCATCGCACAGTATCACTAATTTGCCCTTGCCTGCCACAGGCTCACACCTCCTCCAGGGAGAAGGGGACATCACACCGGTACCCGCCCTGTGCCCTGTCGTCCACACTTCGTCCACCTTCTCACGGGAGCCCTGCATCCACGGGGGAGCCGAAAGGATTAGTGTTGCCAGTTCCCAGGCTCCCAAAGGGGCAGGGGCTGCTCAGGGTCATGTGGCAGTTGGGAGGCTGGGCCCAAAGCCCCACATCCTGTCTGGGAGCCAAAACAGGTGTCTTTTCTCACCGCCCCAGAAGTCTGGGCTTTGATCCCTCTCCGTATTTGATCCCTCTCCCCCTATGTTGTATTGAGATCTCCAGCCAGGCGGGCAGGGGACAGAACTGAGGGGCGGCTGAGTTGGGCCTCGCACAGACCTCTCACACGCATACACACACACACACACACACACACACACACACGCCCTTCCTTTTCTTTCCTGAGCTCACGTGGGTGCCGCCCAGTTCCCAGGGCAACAGTCAACACAGACAGAGGCCGAAAACGAAGCTGGGCTCAAGGGCTGTCCCACCACTCTGAGCTTGGGGTCTTGAGGGGCAGCGACCCCTGCCAGGCTCCCCTGGGGTTCAGAGGGAGGGGGGATCCCAGGAGGGTTCCGAGCTCAGACAGGAGTCTCTCTGTCTCTATCTCTGTCTCTCAGTCTGTCTTTTTGTCTCTTTCTCTCTCCCTCTCCCTCCCTCTGTCTCTCTCAGTCTGTCTCTCTGTCTCTCTCTCTCTCTCACACACACACACACACACACACACACACACACACGGATCCATGGGGAGTCACCCCCACCCTGGGTTCCAGAGAACCACATCCGCTGGGTACCGGCTCCCCTCCACCAGGCCGTCCGCCTTACACACCCCCACTGCCCGGAGCGGCCCCGCAGTGGGCAGGGGTCTCGCTGGCGGTCGCCGAGCCCCCCAGGCCCCCGGAACTGATGGTGTGCAGCAGGATCAACTGTGGAGGGAGCTCCTGGAGGCCGAGAGACGGGGCCAGCAGCGCTGGTGAGTGTTCTGCCCGACCCCCAGCCCAACTCAGGGTCTAGGAAGCTTCTGGAAACAGAGAGACAGATGAGAAGGAGTAAGCCAGGCAAACGGTGTTGATGAAGAAGTGCTCGGGGCCAGGGGGCCGGGAGCACATGCCTTGGCCGGACTTGAGCCGGAGGGTGGGAGAGGTGGGCAGGGGCCAGGTGACCCACCTCGTTCATTCTGGGGTCCCGTCTGCCTTTGGAGTGGCCCCTCCGGCTGGTGCTCCCGGGACTGACTGCGGGGGGCCGGCCAGGACACGGGGGGGGGGTGGCTTTCTGGGGGAGCCCTGGCCCTCGGACCAGGGGAAGGACGTCCCTGCAGGCACCACTCGGTCCAGATGCCGCTAGGAGGGCCACCTTGTCGGGCCGCGACACGGGACGGCCTGGACCTGGCTCCCGGAGCGTGCACTCTCAGGACAGGGCGGCCAAGGAGCTAGTGGAGAGAAGAAAAAGTAGGGTGTGACTGTGTCGTGGGGAGAGAGGCGCTCCGAGGGCCTCCGGGACAACACGGCACTCAGGAGGTAGGGGTGACGCGTCTCCTGCCTGGATGATTAATGGAGGCGGCTCTGGGGTGGAGACTCGGAGGGCCGGCTGGCTTTCAAGCCCCCGAAACCCGTCCAGCTGGAGCCGGACATCAGTAGTCCAGAGCTGGGCACTGGACCCACAGGGACAAAAAGCAGAGAGGTGGCCAGGAGGGGAGGGAGAAGAGAAGTGACCACCAAGAGACACGGGGTTTCTTTTGGGGGCGACGGACATGGTGGCGATGGTGCAGAACTCGGAATATGCCGGAAACCGTTGGACCACACATGTAGGAGGATGAACGTTATGACATGTGGATTTGATCTCGAGTGAACCAAAAAGGAAACCGGTGAACAGAAAGAAAAGAAACTGGCCCTGGAAAGGTGATAAGCTTTCCCTGGAAGGGCATGACGGGTCTCCAGCGGTGAGGTCATAGCACAGAGCTGGCAATGTTCAGTCGCTGGACGGAAAAGTAGCCAGGAGACTGAGAAAGGCTGCCAGAGAAGAAAGGGTCCCAGAAACCAAGAGGACAGGGTTGAGGGAAATCCAGAACCGTTCAGCCCGACAGAAATACGAGTCACAGGCGTACTTTTCCATATTCTAGTAGCGACCTTAAAAAAATGTAACAAGAAATTAGGGAAATCCATTTTAATAACACACGTTTTTGTGCTTTTTATTTATTTTTGAGAGAGCGAGAGAATGAGGGAGGGGCAGGGAGTGGGGGGTGGGGGGTGGGCGTGGGACAGAGGATCGGAAGGGGGCTCTGGGCTGACAGCAGCGAGCCGGATGCGGGGCTTGAACTCACGAACCGTGAGGTCATGACTTGAGCCAAGGTCGGACGCTCAACCGACTGAGCCACCCAGGCACCTCTTCATAACATATCTTACCGAAAATATTATCTTTTGGGCATGCAGTCAATATTTTAAAAAGAATTAAAGAGATACTCGCCTTCTTCTTTGTACCAAGTCTGTGAAATCCGGTCTGTATATTTTGCACTCACAGCAGACCTCGACTCACAGGTGCTCGGTAAACCAACCTCCTGGGGTTTTACCGACAGAGAAACTGAGGGCCCAAGAACACAGTGACCTCGTCAGGGCCACACAGCAAGCGAAGCGGGCTGCAGGCAAAGCCAGGACAGGGGCCCCGCGTTCTCTCCTCATACCCTGCTGCCTCCCGCGAAGTCTTAGCCAGGCTCTGAGGCCAAGGCCCGTGCCTTCTGTCAACTCAAAACCAAAGCTATTGAAACGTGGCTCCCTCGTGACAGGAAAGGGGGTGATGGTGGGGGGGGAGGGTCAGGACATTTGGGGAAGATGGAAGGAAATGAACGGGCAGAGCGGGGAGAGTGCGGCACAGAAGGGCAGAGGGGAGACAGGCCCCCAGGGAAGGCTCGGGCAGGAAGGTTCCAGATGTCTCCAGACGGCTATACACAGGAGACTCAGTTCAAAGCCTGAGCATGGACTTTGAACAATCAGGCAATTTGGAGAACAACCAAAAAGAACCCCTAGAAATAAAAATCCGTAACGTGGAAATACAAAACACAACTGGAATGAGGATTCATAAACTCAGATAGACGCGTTGCAATTACTCAGAGGGGGACCCCACGGAGGGATCAGAACCCTAGAGAACAGAACCAACATACCCTTCACCAGAGCTCCCCAAGGAGAGACTGGGAGAGATGAAATATTTGAGGAGAAAATGTCCAAGAACTTTCTAGAATCAAAGAAATGCATGCCTCCACAGACACTGGAGGATGTGCTCCACGGCAGGAGAGTGAACAAGGAAGGAAGGCCTGGGATTCAGAAAGAGAGAATCCCCGGAGTGGAGGTCGGGACAGCAGGAGCAGGTCCTGGGCAGCAGCCCCGGTGGGCACTGGGCGACCCGGGCTCCTGGACGGCGGCCTCTGGAGAACAAATGTGAGAGAGACAGCTGATTACCTGTTGCATCTGATTGTGCAGAAAATCATGCCGCAAGGGGCTTCACAATTTTGTTGGAGGGTTTGGAATCAGTGATATGAACAGAAAAAGCTAAAAAAAACAAAGGAGAAAAGATGGGAGGGGCGTCTGGGTAGCTCAGTCCGTTGAGCGTCCGACTCTTGATTTTGGCTCAAGTCATGATCCCGGGGTCATGGGATCGAACCCTGTGTCGGGCTCAGTGCTGAGCACCGAGTTGGCTTAAGATTCTCTCTCTCCCTCTGTCTCTCTCCCATTTGTTCTCTTTCTCTCGAAAAAAGAAAACAGGGACAAGATGTGATTATGAACCCCAGGAAAAATTTGAAGCCGTACAAGGAACTGAGCTCATATGATCTTAGGTAGTTGCTCCATGAAGTTCATTTACAGAAACCCGAGGATGTAAACAATACATATCAATTGAGCCAAAATCTAGCACAGAATAATTTTGGAGGAAGTGAGGGGAAGGAAAGGGGCAAGAGAGCTAACTCAAAATCTCCCATAATTGAAAGTCCACAGATACGCTTACAGTTTCAAAAACTCAAAAAAGGGCAACCTAGGTTTATTGTTCCAGGACATGGTGGTGAGACGCCCAAAGAAACAGCCAAAGCCGTGGAAACTTGACCCCAGGCTGGGGGCGCTCAGGGGCTGTGAGGACGGGGGCACAGAAGCCTGTTTTTACTATGTCTTATGGAATTGTTCAACTCCTTAGGAACAGATTAAAATAAAAATTACACTAGCAACACAGGTAATGCCCTTCTCGTGATCCCTGTGTCTGTCCCTGTCCCCTGCCCCTTCCCGCCTTCCTCTGCCGTGCGCACTTGGACGCGCAGTGGGTGAGCGGAAACTGGTTTTTCTTCACAAAATACTCGGGGGCTCCCCTGTGGCCCTAAAGATGCAGAGGCACACGGCGGGGGCGGGGGGGGGGCTCGCACCACTGGGTTTCTCACCGTGGGCTACGTCCCCTGGCACCATTCATTCCACCCAAGGAGACGTCAGGAATGCTGGAAATATTTGTTCGTTCTGTAGGACACGCACTGGCTGCGTTTTCTGTGTTTGTTTCACTTGATCACGGAAGCTCCTTCCATGACGTAACACGTGCATCAGCGGCCTCGACTCATTCCCTTGACGCCGCGAAAGTCCCTTATAAAAAAATGCCACAGGGAGATGTAACACTGCCCACGTGTTTTCCTTTCCAGGGCTCAGAACTGGAGTTTCTTGAAAGACTATGATCCCCTGGTAAGGCCAGCGATGTTCCTGTCGCGCACCCTTGAACCGGGAATGTCCCCGCACTCATCTGACATTGATTGAGGACCTACTGTGTGTTAGATGCTGGAATGTGCAGAGACAAAAACCAAAATGCTCTCTTGTTTCAAGACACTCGGGGTCAGGGGAAGAGAAAATGCTTCGAGCATTTAGGTGTTAGTTCTCCCCAGTGTTTCTTGATTTTATGAAGATGAACCAACTAGAAATGTTTTCCCCCGTGTGAGGATGTCAGCCATGTGTAGTGAGGGGTATGTGGTGTTTTCCTTATGGAGAATGAGCTTGGGCGGGCATATTTGTAAACCAATTCCCCGCTTTGACATCGCCACCTCCGGTCCATCCTCCATGTTGCTACCGGAGTAATTTTCCCAAGCCACAAAACTGGCCATATCCCTCCCCTGCTTAAAATCCTTCAATAAATCTGCGTGTCTCGGGGTGGCTTACAATGCTTCTCGCGATCTAGCCCTGCCTGCCTCCCCACGCTGACCTACACGCTGTTTTGGTGAGGCCTCTGTGCATGCCGTTCCCCTGCCTGGCGTGCCCTTCCCACCTTGTCCGCATGAGGGGCTCTTAAGTCTTGGTCATCCTTCAAGACCCCACTCAATTCCCTCCTCCTGTGACATCTGTCCTTCCTGAGCGGGTTCAATCAGATCACTCTGTTCTTGACTGGCCAGCGTATCCAACCCCCTCCTTTGGTAGAGCGCGTCGTGTTTCAATGCTCAGTTTCACCAGGCAGTGGGCTCCCTGAGAAGGGACAAAGATGGCTTCATCGCTGTACCCCACCCGCCAGCTGTGCCCTACCCCCCAGCGTCCAAAAAATAGTTGGCGCTCCGTTAACGTCGGAGGAGTGACCCAATGGGAGAATGAATCATGAGACCTGAAATCCTACACTGAGCCCCTGGTCTGGGCTTCCAGCCCCCGGAGTCCCCCTGCCAGGAGCTAGGTGTTAGCCACCCGATCACCGAAACCTGAGTCACGTCCAAAGGTGGGGCCACCCGGGCACGGGCCTTCCTCAGTGAAAGCCAGCATCCTATTATTCCACTGGCCCTGCAACTTCTATTTGACACGGGGTAGCACGGAGTTAACCCTTGTTTCAACAAGGGCTCACCCGATTATGCTCAGCTCATGCATTTACTCACCTTTCAGTCACCGAAGTCACCAGAAACACGTGCGCAAATGTCCAGAGCGGCACCCCCAGACTGGGAATCAACCCCAACGCCGTCCGCGGCAGCAGGGGTGAATGATGGGGAATGTTCGTGCACGCCACGCAGTGGCACGCGGGGTAGCAAGGGCAACGAATGCGCTGCAGCCACACCCAGAAAAATGTGGATGAACCCGGAAAACGTTCAGGGGAGAAAGGAGCCACGGTCTTTTTACGATAAAAGATAAGACAAAGTTCAACACCGGGCAAAACCCGGGAATTAGAGAGGGAGCCCAGGACGCGTCGGGGGTGGAGACTGGCTGCGGGGTGGGGAGGAAGCGTGTCCGGGTCCTGTGGTCATTTCTCGATCTGGGTGCGGCTGCCCAGACAGGCCCACGTCGTGGCGGCTTGTGGAGCGGCACGGTTGGGGACGTTCCTGCGTGTGTCTTAGACTTCGAGTAAAAGCTCACCCCGAAACCAACCCTCTGTGCTCCCACCGGACGTGAGGCAGTGTCTCAGGTCACGGGGATAGAGAGAGGAGTCAGACCCGGTCCCTCCCAGGTCCCTGGAGGTCAAGCATCAAAGCGAAGGGGTCAGGGGAGCGGCCGAGGTAGGGAGCCCCGGGTGAGGAAGACGCATTTGGCCATAGATGAGGAGTCTCGTGACCCTTCCGGGCTCCCAGGTCAGAACTGGGACGGAAGCAGCCGGAGAAGGCAGCCTGCTGAGGCCACCTGCCCCCTGCTCCCTGTGTCCCCTTCCCTGCTAAGGGCTTGGCCGCCTGCAGGCCTCTCCTGCATTCCCTGCCGCCTGTGACACAAACTGTCCCCGCTCTCAGGGCGAGAAGAAGGCGCCTGTGACGTTGCCGGAGAGCGTGCCTTTCTTTTCCGACGCAGTCCCCAGTTCCACGAACCAGGTTGTGGGCAGCAGGGTGGACACGCCCCTGGGGCAAACCCTCATCGGCATGGACTTCTTCTTCGTGGAGGGGGTCCGGAAGAAGAAGCTGGAAGCCGAGCTGCAGCCCGTGTAGGAGGAGGAGGAGGGCCAGGGCCGGCGGGCCTGCCCCAGGTGGGTGTGCGAGTGGCGCGGGGAGGCCGCGGCCCCGGTCAACCGCCCACGCGTGTCAACCGGCCCCGCCTTCCTTCCCGCGCGGCCCTTCCGAGCGCCGCACTGGCCCATTTTCACACACGAGATCAGAAGGACTCCAGGGACCCGCCCAGGGTCATAGAGCGGGCGGCGGTTGGGACTCCCTCGCGAGGCCGGTGACGGGCCCTGTGTGGCGTTGAACAGGTTGTTCGAACCCTCCGTGCCTCCATTTCCCCACCCGTAGCCCGGTGCGTTTGTTTCCCCTTAACGAATGGCCACCCAGCGAGTGACAGAAAACAGCACATATATATGATCTCGCCGCGCTGGGCGTGCCCGGGCCTGGTTTGTTTCTGGAGGCCAAAGGCCTCTTGCGGGTAGGGTAACATATCCGCGGGCCCCAGGGATTAAGACATGGGCGCCACCGGTAGGCCAGGTTTTCTGCCACCACATACAGAGGTAATAAAAGTACTGATTTTATAAGGTTGAAATGAGCTTCCGCTCAGAGCAGCCCCCGGACCATGGCCTGAGGGTGTGTTTGCGGAGGACGCCCCTCTTTCGGGAGGGAGAGTAGCATCCCGGCGAACCATCCAGGGAAGATGCGGGTCCCCACACAGGGGCCGCGGAGAGGTCAGCTCCCGGGTCAGTCTCTCCGTCTCCCTCCTCCCCGTGTGATGGTCTGCGAGGTCACGGTCAGGCTGCAGCTGAGCCGGGAGGAGCCGTCCCACAGAGCCCGAGCTGAGGCCCTGTCAGCTGCCCCTGGGAGCCTGTGACCCGGACCCACTCCAAGCCCTCTGTGCTCCGGGGAGGACACGGAGGGGCCTGGGCCTGGGCTCAGCCACAGCAGGAAAGGGGAGCAGGGCGCCTGGGGTCCAGATGGGGTCTTTTTTATGTTTATTTATTTCTGAGACAGAGAGAGGCAGAGGACGAGCGGGGGAGGGGCAGAGAGAGAGAGGGAGACACAGAATCCGAAGCAGGCTCCAGGCTCCGAGCTGTCAGCACAGAGCGCGACGCCGGGCTCGAACTCAGGAGCAGTGAGGTCATGACCTGAGCCGAAGTCGGCCGCCCAACCGACTGAGCCGCCCAGGCGCCCCCGGATGGGGTCTTATTTCCATTTGAGAGAGAAGGTGAAGCAGGAGCTATTCTGGGAACTCCCAGGAGGTGGGAAGGGTCGAGGTTAAATGCAGATGCGGGGAGAGGAGCCCAACAGACCAGAGGGAATCATCCAGGATCCAGAGCTTCTCTGCCTGCCCCTGGAGGGAGGGTGGGAGGCCCGGGGACGGGCGTGGGCTCCGCCACTCCCTGCGAGAACAGCCACTTACGGACAATGCGATTGTTGAGCACAGGCTCTGTGCTTGGCACAGGACCTGATGGTCTCTTTTATAAGGATCATTGTCACCATTTGAGAGGCTGGGAGACTAAGCCCAAACTCCATTCCGTCCGGCCAGGGTCCCACAGCTGGCGAAGAGCCAGGCTGATGCCTGACTCACCACCCTCTCCTCTCCGGGCCTCAGTCTCCACAGCTATAAAATGGGGGAGGAGGGACTGATTCCCAGGACCTCGCCAGCTCAGGGCTGTACCTCTGGGCACGCAGGGGTGCAGGGGGTACCGAATCCTGCCGGTTTACAGGTGCATGCGTTGGTTGCAGTCGTGCCGAGTGACATCCCACTCCGTCTCTGGCTCCCGGGTCCCCATGATCTTGACTGGCTCGGCTGGACTTGGCTCGAAGCTGCAGGTGGGGTCCAAGTCCGTCCACGTGTCTCTCATTATCTCGGACCCACGGCTTCCTGGGGCATGTTCTCATGGCACACGCGAGTCTTCTGCGTGTGCACATCCACTGACGTTTCATCGGCTAAGCAAGTCACGCGGCCGAGCCCAGCCTCACGAGGGCAAGAAAGTACACTCTGCCCACAGCGGGAGCATCAGAGGGCAAATCTTGGCTGAATAATCGTCCCAACTAGGACCCAGAGGATCTGACCAATTCCATGAGGGCCTTTGGGCAATAGTTAGTTCTTTGTAAACTGAGCTGGTCCTTGAGAAAAGGTCAGGGAGATGGGGGAGGGGAGGGCTTTTCTGCTGGATGGGAGAGACAGTGCCAGAAAGGGCTGCAAGGCACGGTGGGGGGCGGGGGGGGGGGGCAGCCGGGAGACCAGCGCTGAGCAGAGATCCCTGGGGAATAGCCTCGTTCTGCACCCCGCCTGTGCGTGGTACCATCACGGGAGACCCCTCCTCACGGCCGGCCAGCTGTACCTTCCCTTCCCTGCCACGTCTGCCCTCTTCTTGAGAGGATGCCTGCTTCCACCTTCCCACAAACTGGCCACGTCACCCACTGGGAGCCAAGAAGATCGGGGCCACGGGGCATCTGCTATATGTCTCCTTTGGAGCGGAACGAAGAAGGCTGGATGGGCCAGGAGGAGAAGTGGGTACCAAGCCAGCACCAGCAAAGGCACCAGTAAAGCCAAAAGGGGCATTAGAAACAGGGAGATGAGGCCAAGGCCAAGGCCAGGAAGAAGCTGGATACAGCTAATGAGATAGTGAGGCTGAAGGGTTCTTTCTGCCTTTTTTTTTTTTTTTTTTTAAGTAGGTTTCACACCCAGCGCAGAACCCAGTGCGGGGCTTGACATCATGACTGTGACATCAGGACCTGAGCTGAGATCAAGGGTCGGATGCTTCGCCCACTGAGCCACCCAGGGGCTCCTCTGTCCTCGCTTTATCACTGCTTCTCTGAGCACCCCTGCCTCATTCTCCTCTCTGAGGCAGAACCAGATTCTCTCCTTATATGCAAAAAAAAAAAAGAGAGAGAGAGAGAGAGAGAGACCACTTTCCAGGAAGCATACAGGGTGAGTCCGGACTTCTTCCTGTTCCAGAAAGCGAGGAAGTGTTCAAAACGGGATGGGGGAGCATGGAAGGCATGGATGGAAGAGTCAACTCGAAGGGGCTCCCACTGGCCAAATTTGGGACAAGGTGACTTTCAAAATGATGCCCATACCTCACTGCCCTTACAACTTCCAGGCAAAGCCAGTGCCCGCAAATCCCATCAAAGAATAATAATAATAAAGAAGCCATGTGTTCATATCAATAAATGTTTTCGATCTTAAGCAGAGGAAGAAAAGCTCTTCTCTACTGGAAAACGTAGAATAAATGATAAAAACAGAAAATCACCGTTTTATCACCGACTTCAGTAAGAATCAGTAAAAGACACTAAACGCACTGGGTAAAGATTCACAGGGAGTGATAAAAGGTGACGTCTGGGAGGCTCCCCTTAACCACGTTGTTAAACTTATCCTCACTAACAAGAGTACAGCTGACATCATGTGGTGTGACCCGCTTCCTGCCTGATGGGACCCCCTGTGGAGGAGCACCCACCTGGGGAGCACTCCCCCCCACCCCCTATAACCTGAGCCGCATCATGAAGACACGCTAGGCACAACCCAACCGGGGGGGGGGGGGGGGCATTCTGCCGAACAGCCGGCCGGGATTCTTCAAAACGTCAATATCAGGGTGCCCGGGGGGGCTCAGTCAATCGAGCGTCTGACTCTTGAATTTGGCTCAGTTCATGATAATCACATCAAGGTTATGTAGAAGAATGCCTCCCGTTCTTTTTTTAAAATGTTTTATTTATTGTTGCAAGCGAGAGCGAGTGTGAGTGCGGAGGGGCAGAGAGAGAGGGAGACGCAGAATCCGAAGCAGGCTCCAGGCTCTGAGCTGTCAGCACAGAGCCTGATGCAGGGCTTGAACCCACAAACTGTGAGATCATGACCTGAGCCGAAGTCGGACGCTTAACCGACGAGCCACCCAGGTGCCCCTGAATGCCTTCCATTCTTAAGGGATGTATGAGGAGTAGTTAGGGGGAAAGTGTCATGATGTCTAAAACTCCCTTGCAAATGGTTTGACCACAACAAAATGTGTGCGGTATGTAAATAGAAACAAAGCAAATGTGGACAAGAATGTTAACAATTGACAAACGTAAGTAAAGAGCCTATGGATGGTCACCGAAGTGTTCTTGCAACCTTTCTGTCGGTTTGGGAATCTTAAAAACAAACACACATGGTGACAGTGGAATGGCCACAGCCAATGGTTCCTGGGTTGACGGCTCCCCTACTGAAAAGCTGGGATGATAACGGAATCCGTCAGCGCTCAGCCCCGAATTCCCCGGGAAGATGTGGTGTGACCAGCTTCCGGGGTGGGGGTCAGGCTGGTGTGACAGGCTGTCACCCATACGCTGTCACCCGTCTAACCGTGTAGATGGAGAAGAAGCAGAGGTCTTCCAGATGGGGACAGGTGTTGTGGGCTGGAAGATACCCCATTGGGTGTGCACTTAGCCCCTATCCTGGCAACTCCCCACCCGCCTAGGATACAGAGGAGTCCCCAAGGTCAGCCACTCGGATGGGCCAACATGTTATGGGATGTCCCAGCTGGGACCTGGGGCCCGGGGCTCCCCACCTTCCTGCAGGGCCCAAACCTGACTCCACCTAGAGCCACCCTCTCCCCACAGTCTCAGGAGCAAAGCCAGTATTCACGAATCCCAAAAATACTTTGCTACTTTGCACTCGGTAGGGAATCACCATAAATGAAACGCCTACTGTGTACCTCGCAGGAAATTTGTGAGGTGCGTATGATTATCCCCATTTTATTATTTTTTTTTTAATGTTTATTTCTGAGACAGAGAGAGACAGAGCATGAGTGTGGAAGGGGCAGAGAGGGAGGGAGACACAGAATCTGAAACAGGCTCCAGGCTCTGAGCTGTCAGCACAGAGCCTGACGCGGGGCTCGAACTCACAGACCGCGAGATCACGACCTGAGCCGGTGTCGGACGCTCAACCAACTGAGCCACCCAGGCGCCCCTGATTATCCCCATTTTAAGACGAAGAAATTGAGGCCTAGGGAAGTTAAGGGCTTGACCATCTCGTGTAGCCGGTGAGGGCCATGCTGGGAAGACAGCAGAGGTTTGCAGGACGCCTGGGTCCCACGACCACATCAGCCACATCCGGGGCTTCATGCAAAGCAGCCAGGGCAGGGAGAGGCTCACAGCCAGGGGGAGACCCTCTTCCTACAGCCCCACCGCAGCCGGCGGACCCCCAGAGCTGGCGGCTTCTGTCTTCGGCCTGGTGGTTGTTTGTCCCACACCAGAGAAAGAGAGCTGCGTCTCACAGAGCTGCCTTGGGCGGAGAGCGCTTCCAGAAGAGAAGGGGCAGGCTGGGCCCCGGGCTGGAGCCACTCTCTCCTGGAGCTGTTCCTGCGGAGCCAGGATGAGCAGAGGGAGAGCAGATGAGGAGGGAGAAGAGGGAACCACAAAGTGGAGAAAGCCTCAGAGCTTCAGCAGGTAAGCGGAGCGCCATGGTGCAAGCCACGCAGCAGGCCCTCTGCAGATTCTAGATGCTTCTACCGTTGTCACTCCTGCTACTGCAAAGCCTTTGATGCGTGTGAGAAGGCTCCTGACTCCCCCGTCTTACTTCCTACAAGCAGCAACTGTCCGCTGATGAGCAATCAAACCCCACCGCACATACGGAAGCAGGAACAGCTCGCACCCACGTCACATTGTCTGAGAATGCGCTGGGTTCACTGAAACCAGGGGGGGCACCTACTCAGCTGTGTGGGTTCCCCTTGCCGTGACGCCTCCACAGCCCTGAGGCACAATCCCGGATCCAGACAGAGCAGAGATGCTCCCCGTCGGTGCTCCTGAGGGCAGGCTTACCACCTCCTTCTCTTCCAGGGGTGTCCTCTGCCCCCTGCGTGGTGCCCGGCATGCTCGTGCCCTCTTCCATCTCCATTCTCAGCCGCTCATGGGAGAGAACCCAGAACTCAAAACCACAGGTCCACGGCCAAGTCCAGACGAGTCATTTGTGTTCAGAGCAGCAGGGCACTCTGGAAGGGTCAGGGAGAGCGGGTGCAGAGGGCGGGGAGTCCCCTTTGCCCCGAGATGGTCGCAGACACAGCCGTGGTGATGTCTCTGCCAGACTTCCTGCAGCCTTGGTCCTCGCAGCTGGCCCCTGGCCCTGGGGCTCAGACACTCTCTCTCTTCCCCACGCCCTGGGTCCAGGGCCCTCTCCAGTCCGCCCATCTCCTTGCACTGGGAGCCCTGCAGCCTGTCTGAGCCCTCGGCGCTGGAGGGAAATGAGATGGGAAACTGTGGGGAATAGGCTTAGAAATCCCCCAGGCTTACACCAATGGGTTAATAAGGCATAAAGAATTACAAAGCCATAGGGTGCTCTCACCCCCAGAATAGAGAGGGAGGGGCAAAGGCCCCAGAATAGAGAGGGGGGCAAAGGTCCCCAATACAAAGGTATATGAGGTAAGCAAGATGAGGCGTTCAGGGCAGAAGCGCCCCCCAACTTAGTACTATAGCAGGAAGCTGCTTACACAGGAAGGAAGGACCAAATTAGGTAAGTAGGTAAATAGGGTATAGACGGCTGTGCTTCGGGAGAAGCTGCCCAGAGCAAAGATGATGAACAAAAGAAAATGTGCCTTGTTAACCCTGAGGTTAAGTGTCCTACCTGTCTCATCCCTGAGGCTAGGATAAACCGAGGTGGTGCCTCGTGTCGTGTCTGCTGTAAACATCCTTCCATCTGACTGCCCAGTGCCAGGATTTTGTTTTGTTATTAACCCAAACCCCTAACCCTGAATATCTTCAAGACCCCCTTTCCCTCACGTCCATGAGTTAATGTTCACAGATTCATAGTTTCTCTGTGCACGTCCATGGCCATGTTTGTAAGCCTTCTGATCCTAATAAAAATGGGGCAAGGACCCTTACTCGAGGCACTTGTCTCCTCCCGGACGTTAGCCATCTCTCGCATTTTAATCCTGCGTCCCGCTTGCTTGCTGGACAAGAGAGAACTTTAGACCCACAGTCTGCGACAGGAAATCAGGGCTACATGGCACGGACTTTGGACAAAAAGCTCCCACTCACCCTATGGTGGCCTCAGCCCTCAACCTTCAGCTTCGACACCCACACATATCAGAGCACCAACAGTTTAGACCAGGTCCGCCCTGCATGACTCCCCCCACACCCTAGCATCCAGGGAGGCACGAGCAACAGAAATTTTGTCTCGT
The DNA here is from genome assembly GCF_027475565.1 of Acinonyx jubatus. Taxonomy (NCBI): domain Eukaryota; kingdom Metazoa; phylum Chordata; class Mammalia; order Carnivora; family Felidae; genus Acinonyx; species Acinonyx jubatus. Next base: position 129,852,124 of record NC_069388.1, on the reverse strand, counting down.
GTCTGAAGCTCCCCAAATCCTGCTAGGTTTGCCCTGTAGTCTCCGTGCTGCAAGCTGAGGGCGCGGCCCTGTGAAGTCACGGTCTGTGACGGTGGAGCCACAATGAGGCTGGCCCTGGCAATCGGGCCTCCCGTGTGACCAAGCTCCTGCCGAGCAGGTGCGTCCCCAGGAGACCCAGAATGCAGAAGGCACAACCCCAGGACCCTTCCGCAAGTACAGAGACACAGCAGTGGGTCCTTCTGGGATAGCTGGGCCGGGGTGCCCTGTGGCAGGCCCCAGCTTCGAGAACACTGGGCAGCAGCGGAGGCAGCCTCCTGCGGTGGGGGACACACGCACACAGTTCACCTCCCGGGGACGTTCTTCAGCGAGTTTTCTGTTCCTTAGAGACTCTTTCCAACATCTGCTTCCTCGTCCTTACGCTGCTCAACACTGGGTGACCATAATTAAGCTAACGAAAGCGGGGGGCCGTGTGGTCTGTAACTGAATCTTCACCAACACATTCTTCTTGGCAGAGAACTTCCGGACCCCTCAAACGTCCGGGAGAACGTCCCGTCGTCTCCTGGGACCCAGTCTGGGAGGCTCGCCCAGACTCGTTTTGAATTTACCATAGGGAGCAACCTCACAAGCGTGCAAGTCTGTGACGCAAAGAGAAGTTACGTTGACCCTTTGGTTCCCACGGGCCGTGGCGACCAACTGAGCCACCCAGGCGCCCCTGGGTGTTTTTGTTAAAAGGAAGATCCTGGTTCAGCAGGTGTATGTGATACATGATATATACATATACATATACATACATATATATATATATATATATATATACACACATATATATGTATGTATATGTATATTTCAATATATACAGAGTATTATGAATATATATATTATGGACTAAATTCTATCCCCCCCCCCCAAATTCAAATGTGGAAGCTCTAACCCCCCAAACTGATTGTATTTGGAGACAGGACCTTTAAAGAGGTAACTGAGGTCATAAGGGTGGATCCCTAGTCCGACAGGACTGATGTCCTTTTAAGAAGAGCGAGAGGGGGGCACCTGGGTGGCTCAGTCGGTTGAGCGTCTGACTGTAGCTCAGGTCATGATCTCAAGGTTCAGGAGTTCGAGCCCCACATCGGGTCTGCTATCAGCACAGAGCCCACTTTGGATCCTCTGCCCCACCCCCTTTCTCTGCCTCTCCCCTGCTCATGTACATACGCGCACACACACTCTCTTAAAAAAATAAACATTAAAAAAAAAAAAAAAGGAGAGAGACCAGGGATGTGTACACACAGAGAAAAGCCTGTATGAGGACACAAGGAGAAAGCTGGGGAGAAGGGTCTCCCCAGAAACCAATCTTGCCAGCATCTTGCACTCCCAGACTCCAGAACCATAAGAAAATAAATTTCTGTTTACGCCACCCAGTCTATGGTATTTTGTTAAAGCAGCCTGAGCAGACTAATACCACACACGCGCGCGCGCGCGCGCGCGCGCGCACACACACACACACACACACACACACACCCCCCCTCACCCTAGCTCGGTCTCCTAAGAGGGCAGATTCGCCTGACGCCTCAACAGCACTGAGCACATCTTATCCCAGGTCTTTGTTTCTAAACACCAGGCTCTATTTATTAAAAGGACTCGAGGCTCCTTAGGCGAATGGCTGGTTCCTAGAGAAGCCTGGGAGCCCTGTGTGGTAGTCAGGGCACGACTGAGCCAGAGAATCGCAAAGACACATGGCTGGTGGTGCCAATCCAAGAGAGCCAACGTTCCGATGAGTGCGGGGAAGCCGCTGATGTACCCACCCTGCGGAGAAGACTGAAGGACCAGGAGGTTGAATGAATCACCTACAGTCACACAGCTTATAGGTGTCAAAGCTGGAGCCACCAAGCCAACCCAGCGTCTCGGCTTACACCAAGCTGGGGTGGGGGGACAGGGGTACCTACGGAGAGTAGAAAGGGCGCTGAGCCCCGAGAACAGGGAAGGGCTCCAGCTGGTGCTGGTCCCTGGACAGGAAGGACGCTGCCTCCCCAAGCACAAAGGAAAGGGGTTTACATCCTTGCCATGGTGATGCGAGAAACGAAGGCTAATGAAAAATTAAGTTCCCTTCCTGCCTACAGCCCACTGACAAGTCCTTGAAAGGCAGAGTGACCTCCCTCTAGGAGCTCAGCTGCCTCCAGGGTGACACTTTGCTGGGGGCAAAGGAGAACCTTGGCTTAACTTTGTCCCAACCTCAAGGATAATGTGAGTCTACTTCCTTTACCTAAACTGCCCCAAGACGTATGCTGGGAATCCCACTCCAAGCTTCTGGCCGCAGTATAAACATCTGAAGGGTCTCAGGACTGAGGTTGTATTAAAAGGTTTCCCTAGCAACAGCTAGCCCCTCAAGGTCCTGGAAACTGTAAACCTTGCTTCCGAAATATCTTAGAGACTTCCTTTATCCCTGTGCCCCTCCCAACCTGAGGGTATATAATGAGTTACCCTTCAGGACCCCAGTGAGGCTCCTCCTGCCCACGGGTCCTGTCCCCGTGCTATAATAAAATCACCTTTTTTGCACCAGAGAGGTCTTCAAGAATTCTTTCTTGGCAGCTGGCTCTGGACCCCTCGACCCCCACCATCACCCCACAACTTCATCCACAGTAAATCCCCCCCATTCCCATAACCAACGCCCAAAATTCTCAGCTCACAGCTTGTCTTGTTTTGTCTACACTCCCACCCTTCCACGCAAGCCCCCAACCTTTTGAAGCAAATTCCAGACGATATTAGCTCATCTGTGAGTATTTTTCCGGAGCTCTAGAAGAATTAAACACGCACACTCTTTTCCTCTTAAAAGTTTCCTTCTGGGAGCGCCTGGGTGGCTCAGTCGGTGAAGCCACCGACCTCGGCTCAGGTCATGGTCTCATGGTCTGTGGGTTCGAGCCCCACGTTAGGCTCTGTGCTGACAGCTCGGAGCCTGGAGCCTGCTTCGGATTCTGTGTCTCCTCCTCTCTCTGCCCCTCACCCACTCACGCTCTCTCTCTCTCTCTAATAAAATAAACTTGAAAAAAAATTTAAAAAAGTTTCCTTCCGAACATCCTGTTTCCCTTAGCTTAGAAGGAGGACTCGATACCTGTTTTTCTTCTTCCAGGGTAAGGTTTTTGATGGCCAGGTGAGGGCTGGAGGCGCAGGGGCAGACAGAAGGAAAGCCTGGAAGCCTGGCTGAGGTTCACGGTACCAAACCAGCCACCGTGGATTCTGGCGTTGCATTTTTGTGGCTTTTTTCTGCTCCATGACCGGGACCTGCTTCTGCGATTCTGAGAGTTTGGAGAACACACCCCGCCCCTTCATTTTCTGCCGCGTCTACCTTCTTTGATCACAGAATCTATTTAACCGCCTTAAGAAAAAACGTTCCCTCTGAAGTGGTGAAGGGCGGGACTTCCAGGGGCCTGGAGGGCTAAGGCCCGGGTGGCGGGGACGGGCGCCCCCTCCCCCCCACTCAGCTTCGGGAAAGGGCAGGAAGTGAGCCGACCCCGGGACATTCTGGCCCCTCAGTGACCCCTCAGTGACGGCCAAAGCCTGTGTCCCCAGGTAAAACGAGGAGGACGCACGTAAACGAAGTTGGGTCCTTAACGTCCTTGCAAGTTTTCATCTCTCAAATGCATAGTCAGAAAAACGAAGAAAGGAAGGCACTCAGGGAGTGCAAAACCCCAACACCACGGTCCAGCCCCCCGTGAGGAGGTGCATGTCCGCCCTCCCGGGATTCAGCCTGTACCCACCCAACCCTCGGGAAAGCAGAACCGTCTGGGGGGGTCTCCGGGCAGCTCGGCACCCAGCGAGCTTAACACGGAGCAGTGACTCCGCAGCGCGTCCGGTCTGCGGAGGGCACCGCCCAGCGGCCGCCCCGGGACAGGGCGGGGTCGGGGCGGAGCGGGCAGAAGGGGCGGAGCGCTCCCCGACTGGGCGGCCCCGGGGCGGGGTCCCGGCGAGACCCGCGCTAGGTGGACGGCGGGGTCCGGGGTGGTGAGGGGCGAACGCCGGCGGGGTCGGGAGCGGAGATCCGGACGGAGGAGCGGACCCCGGGCGAGGGTGGACCCGAGGCGGACCTGGGGAGGGGGCGGGGCAGGGCGAGGGAGGGGGCGGAGATCCGGGCGGAGGAGCGGACCCCGACAGGGCGGACCCCGGCGGGGCGGCCCAGGGCGTGGGCGTGGGCGCCCAGGGAAGGCGGAAGGACTCGGCGCCCGGGGAGGCCCAGCGCTGAGCCGTTCCCCCTCCTTCGCGCCGCGGCCGCCTCCGCCGAGCCCCCAAGCCCGGAGGCGGAGCCCCCAGCCCCGCCGGCGCCATGGAGAAGCTGCTGCTGTTGTTCTGCAACTGGAGCACGCTGGGCGTGTGCGCCGCGCTCAAGCTGCCGCAGATCTCCGCGGTGCTGGCGGCGCGCAGCGCGCGGGGCATCAGCCTCCCGAGTTTACTTCTGGAGCTGGCGGGGTAAGGCCGGGGCGGCGGCGGCGGCTGCCCTCCCCGCTCGCCTCTGCGGCCTGGACGGCCCGGGAGCTCAGGAGCGCGCCGCGGGTCTAAGTAGGGCCGGGGAGCGGGGCCGAAAGCGCCCGGCCGCTGGGGGGCACTTCCCGGGACCGCTCGCCTCCCCTGTTTATTTGCCGCTCCCCGTACGGACTGCGCGTGCCCAGCTTGCAGCTGGGGGAAACCGACCCCTGGCCAGGCCCTCACCCCGCCCGTTAGCCGCAGCGCAACCGCGCGGCTTGGAACTAGGCCATTTGCACCTGAGGCCCTCTGATACACATCCGCCCTGAGTTCCCCCTCCCCCCGCCGATACCCCTTAGCTCGGGTCTCGGTTTCCTCGCGTGTAAAGCGAGGCGTTGATCCTCCGCCTTTAGAAAGTTAACACCTGGGGTGGGAGGATTCCGAGAATGGGGGGCTCTTTGGAGGAAGGGGAGAAAGACGAATCGGGCCAGAGCCAGCCAGAGAGGAGCCGGTGCCGCTGGGAGAGCGCTTATCCGTCCGAAATCGGGAGTGGATGCCTTGACTCGGTATTTAAAGATGTAAGCGCGAAGAGCAGAGTTCTAAAACTCGGTTGGGAGGCCTCGAATTGGTGGGAGAGCGGGGCACGGGAAGCCCGGGAGTCTACCCGCGAGTCCCTGGCAAGGCCGGTCCTCCCCACTTTGCTCCTCGCCGCCCCCCTCCCCCCGCCCCCAACCGGGTTATCACTCGGCGACCGCGCGGGCGGGTCCTCCGCGGAAGCACGACCCGGGGGGGCCTGGGCTGGAAAGTAGCCTGGGGCAAGGGAGGGTGAAGAAGACCTCGGGGGTGGGGGAGGTGGGGGGTCCTGCGCCCGGCGCGCCCAGCGGGGGAGAGGCTTTATCTAGAGAGTCGGCCGACTGGCGGAGGTGTGACCCGGCTCTGATTTGCAAACGACCCCACAACACTGGGACCCCCCCCCCCCCTCCCCCAGGCTGGATAGCGAGGATTGGAGAGTTCTCCACCGCCTCGAAGTGGCCGCCGCGTCAGTTCGGGTGGGGATGGGAGAGGGGGAGGAGCGGTGGGGGAGTGTCCGGGAGGGTGTGGACGGCCTGGGGGAGGGCCACGGTTTTTAACGGGTCCCTGAGCCTGGGAAGGTGGGGCTGGCCCATTGCGGGGTGAGTGGAAGTCCGACTGATGCCCAAGGAGGCGAGTCGGGAGCCTGCCCACACGCTACATACAACCCGGCAGGCGCTGCCAGCAGGTGTCGGCCGTCACTCTATCCAACCGTGCACCTCGGCAACACCTGCCCTCCTGGCAATGGACGTGGGCTTGCGTGGGCGGGGGAGCCGGAGTCGGCGCGGGAGGCGGCCTCGTGCGTGTCCCGCGGGGATCGCCGTGCACGCGGAGGGCCGGCCGGCCTGCCGCTCACGCTTCGTGGAGGGCCAGGCACGCAGGCTGCTGTGTGCGCGTGGCTGTGTCTAGGCCCGGCCGGATGCCACCCTCTCCCCGAAGCTGGAAGTGGTCAGGCGCTCCCTCCTCTGGATTCCGAGGTTTTATCTACACCTCGCTTTATCTTACTGGTGGGTCTGTGTGTTGGCGCAATTTTACTCGATCCTCAGGGCGCCCTAGGGAGTAAGCATTGTTTTCATCCCCAGAGACTAGTAGCCTGAGGCGGAGGAAGTGACGCACCGTGCCCAACTTCACCGGCAGCAGCTGGGCCCTGGGTTTCACCCGGGCCTGGCCCTTTCCATCCTGAAGCCTGGCTCACCTCCGCTCTCCACGCTCACTGGGTTTTTCCGCTTCCTAGACTCGTCAGCAATATCGTGGGTGGGGGGAGCGGGTTGGCAACACCCTGCCCCCTTCCCTTTACCTTCCCCAGCCTTCGCTGGTGAGGGCCCTGGAGAAGCTGGGGGGCACCGCAGGCCTGCCTGTGCCTGGTGCCCGCCTTGCCTGCCTGCCCACCAGCGCCCCCTACCGGGCCAGGAGCAGGGTAGCAGCCAGAATCCCGGCGGACAGAACCCGGAGGGCATCGCCATCAGGGGGACCCTTTATATCCTGGGAAGCAAAAGCCAGACTAAATTTCTTGGGGGACGTCTACCTGCCTTGGGTCCTGATCTGTTAACGCTAAAAGTCCACTTTTGAGAGAACCGGGTCAATGGGAGCATAAGCTGTATCTTAGTGAGACCAGAAAATGGCTTTGAATGCGCATCGGCGTGAAGTGCAAGAAAATGCCTGGATTTTAGAAGTGCCTCCAGACGTGTGCAGGGCGACAGCCACACGCCCGCGTCAGCAAAGAAAAGGAGCTGACCAAACCTCCACTGGAGGCCCCACGTTTAGTGAGGGGGAGGCCTGCAGGGCAGACGAAGCTGGCTCAGCCGGCTGGGGGAGGGGGAGGCTGGCTGCGGGCCGCACCGTGTCTGGCGCAGAAGGCGGCACAGACGGGACCCCAGGCAGACGGAGCGGGGGGGGGGGGGGGGGTGCGCCCTGCCAGCAGGCTGCTCATTTTCTCCGTTGCTGGAACAGGTGTCCCAGACAGGTTCCGGGGAGGGGAAGCGGGGAGGAAGTTGGCGGGAAGTGCATAGCGGGCACCTCTCTGCCCAGGCTGTGCCAGCCTGACGTTCCGCCTCCCCCCGCCCCCGCCCGCGCCCGGGTTCCCCGGCTGATGGGAGCGCGCCTGCCTCAGCAGCTCCAACACCCCTCCTTCCAGGCATCCCTCCTGCTCTGCCCCCTTGTGCCCTCCTGGGTTCCAGACACAGTTCTGCTCACTGCACCTGCTCTGGAACCTTCCGTGGATGGGTTTTCAGACTCCCGATTCAGCCCTCCGCTCAGACAAGACAGCCCGGCGGGGGGGGGGGGGGCGGGGGACCCCCCTGCTTCGCTCCCCAGGCCCAGCGGGCCGACTTCTGGTGTCTGGCTAAAGATTCCTTTGGAAGAGGCTCCAGCGGCTCTCGAGCTGCTGCCTCTGTGAGCGCATGTGTCGTTTTTCGTTCAGACCTCTAGCCTGTGTGTGGAGGAAGGAAACTCCAGTCACTTTGCAGAGCGGACCAGGAATACCAACAGGTGTGTGGGGCCGCGGGTCAGACACCGTTCGGCCTGACTTTATTGTAAGGAGGGTTCTAATATATTACTTTTTGATGAAAAGAAGGACACCTAACTGCCCCCAGGCCACAGGAGTGACAGATGGTTGTCCTTGGACGTTTGGATCCCCGAGAGAGAGCAAGAGAGCGAAAGAGAGAGCGCGCGTGCGCACTGCAGCCTGGCCACCCGGCCTCCCTGGAGGGCCCCGGTGGGGTGGGGTGGGGGTTGGTGGCAGGCACCACTGCTGGTGGCCGGGGAAACTCATGCGCTCGTCTTCGTCTTTTCCCTGAATTCTCATATGACCTTGGTTTCTTGGGCCTCAGTCTCCCCAAGTGGTCTGTAAAATGTGGAGGGCACGGTGGATGGCCGTGACCTCAGCTCTGACACCCTAGGGCTCGTGCCTGTCCTGAAGGTCTGTGGCTGCACTCTGGGGGTAGGGGGGTGCGCTCAGTGAAGAGTGAGCAGGTGGCAAAGACCCCCCAACGCCTGCTCGGTTGTACCGCCCGCTCATTCGGCAGGGTCGTTGTCTAGGCTTCCCGAAGTGCCTGGGCCCCGCTGGCTGCAGCCCTGCTCTGCAGGGGTGGGTGAGCTGAAGCTGCCCCCTCCCCTGGCCCCCTAGGCTCCCCCTCAGATGTGGACAGAAAGGTGCCGGAGGCCTGGTCTGGAGACCCCTGTGCCCGGGCCACTGCTGGCCTCCCCCCCTCCCCCCATCCTGTGACCCTCGCCCCCAGCTCAGCCAAGGTCCGAAACAGGATCAAGGGCACAGGCTCCCCAGCCCACTGGGTGCTTTGTGAACCCCCCCCCCCCCAGCTGAGGAAATGAGAGGGGGTTACGTCTGGATGAGTGATGGAGGCTGTGGTTCACCTGGGGGATGAAACAGACTCTGAGGGGACAGCAGGGGGACTTAGGTTCTTAGGGAGCTGACTGGCTGGGCCGAGAGCTGGAGAGGCAGGAAGCTCAGGCCTTTTGTCCCGACAAGGGTCAGGTCCTGGGGTTTTTACTTGCCACTCCCCACCCCCCCCTCCCCCCCCACCAAATTCCAACCTCTCAGAACTAGAATTTTTTTTCTTTTCTCTTCTCTTTTTTCCTTTCTTTCTTTCTTCTTTTTCTTTCTTCTTTTTTTCTTTTCTTCTCTTTTCTATTTTTCTTCTCTTTTCCTTTTTCTTCTTTCTTTTCTTCTTTCTTTTCTTTTTCTTTGTCTCTTTTTTCTTCTCTTTTTTTTCTTTCTCTTTTCTTTTTTCTTTCTTTCTTTTTCTTTTTTTCTTTTCTTTTTTCTTTTCTTTTTTCTTTCTTTTCTTCTCTTCTTTTTTCTTCTTTCTTTCCTTTGCTTCTCTTTTTTCTTTTCTTCTCTTTTTTTTCTCTTTTTCTTTTCTTTCTTTTTCTCTTTGCTTCTCCTTTTTCTTTTCTTTCTTTCTCCCTTCCTTCCTTCCTTCCTTCCTTCCTTCCTTCCTTCCTTCCTTCCTTATTTTGAGAGAGACAACAACATTGCGAGTGGTGGAGGGGCAGAGAGAGAAGGGGAGAGAGGGAATCCCAAGCAGGCTCCCCGCCACCAGCGCAGAGCCTGTCGTGGGGCCTGAACTCATGAAACCGTGAGATCACGACCTGAGCCGAAACCAAGAGTCGGACACCCAACTGACTGAGCCACCCAGGCGGCCCTCAGAGCTGGAATTCTCTTAAGGAACTGATGACTGTTCGTGCCTCTCGCCCACTGCTCCTCCTCGATGGGGAGCACTCTGGACGGCCGCAGGGATCATCCAGGTGGTTGCTCCCCCGCTCAGGGCTGGCCAGCCTGGGGCCAGAAGTGCCGTCTCTTCTTGTCCTGGCCTGCCGCTCGGACCTCAGTGAAACTCACTTGTGCCACCATCTCCGGGGACTTGGCAGTGACCATGTGCACCACGCCCAGCTCCCAGTCAGTCCCGGATGCTTGAAAAGCTGCGGACAGTATTAAGTTACCGTCCCACGCTCTGTGTGCGAAATCTCCCCCCACCCCCTGACGTTTCCAGGTGCCAACCAGCAGGTCCAGGGTTTTGCACACAAACCCAGGCTCCTGGGCGCTGGCTGGGCCTCCCCGCCGCCCTGTGCTGGGCCGGCCCCAGCTCAGACGCTCCCCCTCTCTCCCCAGTTTCCTGGTGTTTCTCCGGTACCAGTGTTACTATGAGTACCCACTGCTGACCTACCTGGAGTATCCCATTCTCATCGCACAAGGTAACCGGCCCCTCGGACCCCCTCTGTGTCGGGCAACAGCCCTTGGGCCCCCCCTCCCGCCTCCCTCACAGCCTTTCTCTTTCAGATGTCCTCCTCCTGCTGTGTGCCTTCCATTTCAACGGGAACGTGAAAGGAGCAGCCCCGTACATGGCCATGTATCCTTTTCGTTGTCCAGGGATCCGATGGGACTGGGGAGTCAGGTGCTTTTGCCAGATCTGCATTCTTGTGGTCAAACTGAAAAAGATCCCAAATGCACGAGAGTGAATATGTACCCTGCCCGGGGCCTCCCCACACCCCGAGCCCCGGGCACCAGGCCCGTCCCAGCTTCATTCTTCAGGGGAGGCGGAGACATTTCTTCTTCCCTGAGAAAATGTCCCCAAGTTTGCGAAGTCATAGTAACGGGAATATCTGTCGTGAACCCCGAGGCCACTAACGCGCCCTCTCTGCCCGACAGTGTGGGCGTGCGGGTTCTGGACGGCTGGTTCAAAGTGAAAATCGTGGCCAAGACATTAGAAGGGTCTTGGTGGTGGCGGGTGGGCGGGGCATCTGGTCGTGACGCAGACCTATGCTCACTCACGGTGCCTCTTCTGTGAACAGGGGCCGGGCTCTTGTTTCGGTTCTGTAAACCTTCAGAGGTTCTCTTGGGAATTCATGGTCCTTAAAAAGCCAGGAAAGCCTTACCAGTGACAGCCAGTTAATGCGGCTGTGTCTGTTAAGTGACCCGAGCGGGTTACTCGTACACCTGCAGGGTGGAGGAGAGAGGGAGGGCACCCTTCCTGTCTGCGCTGGGCTGGGCGCCTTGGGACGTGGAGGCTGGGGGACACCTGCTGCGCCCACCCCCTGGGTGTTCGTGGGCACAGGCCGGGAGCTCCCTAAGCTGCAATTGTCCTGTCCCATCCCGCCTGTGAGATGACACAGTCATGCCTACCTTGTGGCAAGGATCACAGTACCAGGAGCACAGGACAAGCTGAGCAAGCGGCAGCCTCACGGAGGCTGTCCGACTGGGCGGCTGTGTAGGGAGGGGACTGAGTCCTGAGCCCCTGCTGTCTGTACCCATCCTCCCCACTCAGCTTCTCTCTGCACAGTTCTGCCCAGCCGGTAAAAGGGTCTTGAAAACAGTACGTTGAAGATGAAAAGCGTCGTGTCGTTTACTGTTTAAATAAAATACGACAATTTACCTTTGTACGGGTGGTGAGGCTGTGGACTGCAAAAGCTGGGCAGCTCCCTGGGTGAGCGGAATACTTATAACCTCCTCCTGTGAGTGGTGATGAACCAGAAGTAGGGTTACCATAGTAACTGATTTTTTTTTTTAAGCATAAGTATGTCCCAAATATTGCATGGGTCATACTATACCAAAAGACTATTTTTGTTGGTCTGAAAATTCAAATTTAACTGGGTGCCCTCTGTTTAAGAAACTGAGTTAGAGTGTTTTAAAAACAAGATTTCATCTGCCTAGGTTCCAGCTGCCATTCTGGCGTTGACCAGGTTGCCAGGAATTCGTTCTAGTCACGCCGGGCATTGCCTCTTTCGATCCCTCCATTTAAGTAATGTCATTCATTATAATCGTAGCGCGTTGGGTCCCTGTGACGTGCACCGAGGCACTGAGGGGGTAGATGGGGCAAAGGAATGTTAAGACCGTTTTGCGGATAAGCAAACCAAGGTCAAAAGAAGGAATGGGACTTGCCCAAGGTCACAGCAGAGGCTGGTGGTCATCCCCTCACCCGCCCGGCTTCTGGAGCCGGACTTTCTGTGCTTTTTGCCGCCTCCCTGGGGGGGGTGATAATCCGCTCTCGTTCCTCCTGTCCCCACCTGGGTTTACACCGGGGTTAGCAGGAAAGGGGGAAAGAGAGTTTCACGTGACCCCAGTTTTGCAGAACGTGCCTGCCCTATAATGTTGAGCTGCTTCTTTAAATGCTTCACTTTTGACATCACCCTGGAGAGGTCTGCATGGCTGGGAGTGAAGTGGGCGGGCAGAATCGTTTAGAACCACAAAGGCAGGGAGCTTGGCAGTTTTGTTCTGTGATCTGCTGTTACGTTGAGCCATTTTTGTCTTTTCCAAATCAGACCGGTCCTCGCAGAGCCTTTCCCAGGTTGGCTTATGTGCGTCACCTCCGTGCTCTTGGCGTGTCCCCACGGGCGCGGGGTGGGGGGCGGCCGAGCCACCGCTGTCTCCCTTAGCGCTCGGTAGATTTGTGGCCTCGTGGTTCGTCCTTCCCCTGCAGAAGTGGATCATAGATCTGGCCATGGTAAGTGCATCGCCCCTGGAGAAGAGAGACCACCGTTCCTGCAGAGAACTTGATGGGCCGAGTGTTTAACCTGCTAATTGAAGGATAAGGGGTTGAAAGCGCAGCCCTACCCCAATGTTACAAGACATTAGTCTCACTCAGGCGTTTGGTAACATTTTCTTACTTCTTTTTGGGGGGGCCATGGAGCACCTGGCTGGGGAGGTAATTAACAGCAACAGAACGAGCAACGGTGGTAGAATAAGCCTAAAATAAAGAGCTTCTTATCAGGTTAATGATTACACATTGGCTACATACTCATTTTTTTTTAAATTTTTTAATGTTTTTTTTTTAATTTATTTTTGAGAGAGAGAGAGAGACAGAGCATGAGTGGGGGAGGGGCAGAGAGAGAGAGAGGGAGACAGAAGCAGGCTCCAGGCTCTGAGCTGTCAGCAGAGTCCGACGCGGGGCTTGAACTCACAAACTGTGAGATCGCGACCTGAGCCGAAGTCAGAGGCTTAATCAGCTGAGCCACCCACGGGCCCCATACTCATGATTTTTTTTTTAACTTTGCCCCTCTCCCCCCCGAAACATTTTTGTCCTTGGAAAACGGTTAGCCCTGTGCATTTCTCCTACCTTGGGTAAGGCCCCAAAGTCCCATAGTGTGAGAATAGGGCTCCGAGCGTGGGTCAGGGAGCATTTGAGCCCAGATCCTCTCTCCAAAGTGACTGGATTCCGCTTCTCCACCCAAAGGGAGAAGGAGAAGGATCGGTGGTCACACCCAGGCTCATGAACTTCACCACCCCCTCCCCAGCGTCTTGGCTGTGACCCTTGCTTGGAAGGGTGTTACATTCCAACCTTGTGACCTACGGGGAGCAAATGGGCAGGGTTTTAGCATAAATATGTCCCAAATATTGCACGGGACGTACCTATGCTAGAAATTACTTGTTGTTGATCTGAAATTCAAGTTTCCCCGGGCGTCGTGTAGTTTTATTTGCGAAATCTTTCCGGGCCTTGGTTATGAAGACTCCTTCTTCTTGATTCCGAAGATGGCATTTCCTCCTGAAGACGGATCCGGTGGAAGGTCCAGCAGACGCGGTTAGCGTATCTGCTCGGCAGTGGCCTTCCCCCTGACACGAGTGGACAGGGCCCTACCTAAGTCCTCGTGCCCAGGCTTTCTGAGGCCCGGTCCTCCGTGCTCGCGGTCCCGACCCGACTCCCCACCGGCCGGGGCTGCAGACGCCGTCTTCCCACCTGGGGTCAGTCGTCCGAGCCGTGTGTTCCTGGCGTGACCAGTCTTCGGATCTGAGCACAGGCCCTTGCTCTCTGCCTGGAGTGCTCACTCGCCCGGACTTCTCCACAGTCCTCCCATGTCCCAGCCACCCCTTCCCTCCTCCGCCTTTACCAGGACGTGTTGCTGTAACCCAATAAGAACGGGTCAAGGGCCAGCCCTGAGACAGGTGCGGGGGACCGAGCAGAGCCAGACCCGATGCCCCACCCCCAACCCAGTCATGTTGCTTTCCTCCTGAGGGTCGGAAGTTAAACGAGCTGCTCCGGTCAAGGACACCAGCCACTTGCATTCGAGCTAGAGCCAATGGCGCTTGCTGGTCCTCACCTTGGCCTCTCTGTAGCATTTGCTGCCCCAGCTCAGGATTCCTCCTTGGATCCTTTGGTTCTCTTGACTTCCGGGGCGCCTTGCCCCTGGTGTCCCCTCCACCTACAGCACAGGCCGGGCCCTGCTCGCCGGGGAGGGTGCTGTGGCGCCGCAGGCCAACTCGTTGTGGTCTTACCTCGCGGGGCAGTAGAGGGCCTGAGCACAGCCCCTCAAGGACTGGTTGGAATAGCTAGAAATTCAGAGCCCGTGTGCCTCGCCTGCTGCTTGGACTTTATGAGTCTGTGTGTTCAAAGCAGCATGGTTTTCCCCAGGCTCTAAAACACCATATCTCTCTATCACCTGTCTATCCGTCATCTATCCACCCATCTGTCCATCTATCCGTCCATCATCTATCTTATCTATCTACTTATCTATCCGTACACCTATCTTATCTATCTTATCTCTCCGTCTATCCATGCACCCACCCATCTATCTTATCTATCCATTCATCCATCTATCTTCTCTATCCGTCTATCTTATCTCTCTCTCTCTCTCTCACCTGCTTTTATTGGCAGGTGGTCAGATGGATAAGCCTTTGTGGCCATGCAGTGATCCTTACTCCCACCTCCACACCAGCTGCACGCCCACCAGTTACCCACTGAACAGTGGGATTGGTGCATTTATAAACCAGCATCTCGCTGCTGCCTGCTTTTTCACTGAACCCGGGCTTTGTCCTTGCACAAACCAGTTGTCTCTTGTCCTGACAGTTTGGCTTCAGAAGCGCGCTCAGTACATGGCGCTCTCGTTTCTTTAACTGAGGGACTCCTAACTTTCTCATGTTTTGCCTGCAAACAGAATCTAAGTACTTTCATCAGCGTGGCCAGCAAGTTTGCTCAGCTCCAGTACCTGTGGAAGACCAGGGACTCAGGCACCGTGAGCGCCCTCACCTGGAGCCTCGCTGCATACACCTGTGCAAGTAAGAGCCAGATGCTGTCCCCCCGTCACGGTCCCACAGGCTTTAATCCTTTGCACATAGAACCTCCACGTGGATCCGTATTTATGATTCTGATGGCACGCGGGCTACTTTCCATTCTCTGCAAGATCCCTATTCCACTTGCTAAAAACAAATGTGAAACACCCCTTTCTCCAAAAATCTGGCTGAACATCAACAGTCCTCTTTTGCTCTTTGAAAAGCATCAATAGGTTGATTATATTGAGTCCACTAACTTGTTTTTAAAATATGACCCTTTCTGATGTAACAGATGAGAGATGAGAAGCATACATTGGCTTTTGAGAATGAATAGACTTTGCCAGGGTGTGTTCCTGGAGCCATGTTGTTTGGTCTCAAGTTCAGAATTTCCACTGTTCATCTGGATTCTTGCAGGAACCTAAAATATATACATATATATATATATATATATATATATATATATACACACACACACCTATATATATATATACCTATATATATATACCTATATATATATATACACACATATATATACATATATATACATACATATATATACATATACATATATATACGTATATATATAGGTATATATATATATATAGGTATATATATATATATATATATATACACACACACACACACACACACACATGCTATTTTAGGTAGAAAACTTTAAAAATTCAGGGCTATGACGTTACTTAGATTTATTAGTTTTAGGTATTCGAACTATGCTTCATGTTTCTTCTGTGTATTAATGGACCGATTTCTCCATCAGGGGTTTCTGGGAGGGGTCTTTACGTCCCAAGTTATGTAAAATTAAGGCTTCTTGGGTTTTATTTTTAGCTTGAGATGTTGAAGTGTTATGATATATATATATATATATATATATATATATACATACACACACACAATATATATATAGTTAGGAAATATATATACATATATACACGTATATATGTATATAGGTGTATGTATATATGTATATATATGTTTCTGGAATTGCTGATTTGATATATTACTTATTAGCTCCCTAATTTTACCTTCAGGTAATCTTAAGTGTTGTTTCTTAAATTTTCTTGTAGGAAACCTTTGGAACTTGTAACTTTAAAGACCATGTATTACATTTCCATCTGTTTTGCATGGTACTCTGTGCTTGAACAAGTCCTTAAATACATATTGGATACATGACAAACCGAGGATTATAACTTTATGGGGAAAAAGTGAACTGGCTTTAAACCTAATTTCCTAAATGTGTGATGTGTGAGGCAGAGGGAGAGTTTTGTGTGGGTGGGTTCGGGTCAGGAAGGAAGGGCAGGCGTTGAGTTACAGGTAGTGTCCTCGAAATCCCACGTCACATCTCCCACACGTGTCTCCTGCGGCCACGAAGGAAAGCGCTGTACCAGACAAACGAACGGAACAATTCTAGTTAGACCTTTAGGGAAATCATTGCCCTTTGCTGGGCCTCAGTTTCCTTTACCTAGAAAATCTCTACAAAAGAAGGGGGTCAAGTTCAGTCATTTAAAAACCTTGCTTTTTGTTAGTGGAAGCCTTTCTTTATTATTATTATTTTTTAATTTATTTATTTTGAGAGAGACGGCGTGAGTGGGGGAGGGGAGGGGCAGAGAGAGAGGGAGAGAGAGAATCCCAGGCAGGCTCCGTGCTGTCAGCACAGAGCCCGATGTGGGGCTCCAGCTCATGAAGCCGTGAGATCATGACCTGAGCTGAAGTCGAGAGTTGGACACTTAACCGACTGAGCCACCCAGACATCTCTGTTGTTAGTAGAAGCCCGTCTTTAAAGTAAACCTTACCAGAAGTCCCATACGTATGAGATTTTCCAAACGTGCTCTTTGGGGTAGGGGAGCTGTGGCTGGGCACACACCGTGGGTTCTCGGCTTCTCCCCGGTCCCTTGGGCAACACTGCTTCTGCTCTTGGGAGAGCCTCAAAACCACTGGGCTAGGACGCGTGGCTGGCTTTGAGAGGTTTTATAAAATACAGTACCGATTTGGTGTTCCGTACTACCAAGATCTTTCAGGAACAGTTAGCATCTATTCCTGTATTTGAAATGGGAAGACGTTAGCTGAATACCGACATAGCTGAGAAGCAAGTTGACATTGTTGAATATCTTCTCTTACAGCAAGAATAATAACAACGATAATGACCACTGGCGATCTTACGAGTAAGCGAAATCTTTTTTCTTCCCATTTTTTTGGACTGCGTGCCCTTGGTGGCTCCTTCCAAGTTGTCTTAGGGTTTCACGGATCAGCTTGCTCCACGTACAGTTAGAGGCCACGGTGTATTCCCGGGCGTCAGCCCCCGCTTACAGGGCTGAGCACCTACTTCGTGTTAGCGCCAGGGATACGGCCTGCAGCACGAGGTCGTAGACTGCCGTCTTCGTGACGCTTCCACGCCAGCAGTGGGTGGAGACGGACGGTGCGGTCAGCGCACAATTAGCTACTCAAGAATACTGGGAAATGTGTTCTGGAAAAGCAGGCCAGGAGGAGCACCTGATGGGGGAATGTGACCTGGCTGGAGGGGCCTGGGGAGGTGAATTTGAAGAGACAGATGGGGGGACGGGGGAAGAGACGATGACAAGCCCGTGAGCGGGGGACACGTGGCTTAGCCATGGAGAGTGAACAGGAGGGCTGGGGGTGAGTGAGGACGGACTCTACTGAGGTGACAATCATTTGACCCCCACATCCTTGTTTTTTTTTTTTTTTTTTTTTTTAAGGGGGACACTGTGATGGAGGAGAAGATATGTGGGTTGATGTAAAAAGAACTTAGTAATTCCCTAGGCTGTTTTCCACCCCCCAGCCAAGCATATACATTTTTGGAAAAGAATGAAAACAAATGGTGTCGAAGACTAGAGACATGTCCCTGGTACACATACCGGTTAATTGTTCCTTGAGAAATATGGCTACAGGAGAGTGAGGCACCCCTGTCCCTTTGCAGAGACTGTATTTTGGGCTGCAACACCTTCTGTCAGCAGTGAGCAAAACACTAAAAGTGCTGTGGTCAAACTGTAAACCTGGGTCAAGTGGGGAAAGATAGGTCTGAGTCTTCTCCGCAGGACTTGAAGAATCCTGTGTATGGGAAGAAGAATCCAGCCGTAAGGAAACAACAAAACGAACCTACGTATTACAATTTTGGAAGATTGGGAATGTTCTAGCTATGGTTTGCTTTGTAATTAAAGTGACAGCTGTTCCTGAAAGCGATCAGTGTATCTGGGGACAATCTTTTAAGAACAGCTTAGCTGGTATCTTACAAATGTTTCACAACCACAAAGATACATTAACTCTCAGGAGAGTGTTCATCGAGTCACTTAGGGTAAAGTGCTCTCCCCCCAGAAATATTTGGAAGCAGGGTTGTTGAAAAGTTCCCACGAGGCGGTGTTGTGAATCTTACGTGGTAGATGGGGGTAGGGGCGGGCAGTTATTTAGGCTTTTAGGCTTCTACTTAGAGCGGTAGGGCAGGAGTGATTTTGCATTAGAACGAGAAAACAGTGCTCTTTAACATACTTTTTCTTTTTGATCGATTTCAGTTCTTACACGTTTCGTGATCATGCTTGCTTTAAACGTGTGGGTAACCACCACGGTCCTTCGCTACAGGAAGACGGCGGTAAAGGCTGAGTAACAGATGCGCTGCCCCTCCACACGAAGTGGATTCCTAATAACTGAACCAAAGCTCACTGCTGAATCAAGGTCTCTTATAAGTTTAGTCAATGGCTTCAGAAACGCTGAATTGAAGCCAGATGTATTTTGGACAGGAGCCACTTAAACACTTGTTGAGAAATGTTGATTTCCTTCCCACTCCTCCCCTTCGTGAGGCGGAGGCAGGTCTCGGACACCTGCAAGTCGAGCAGTCAAGACCATGCTTTTCAGCTTTCAGAATCTTCTAAGAAATAAATCCTCTCTAGAGCACAAATGATTATGAACGGAGTGGGATTTTAGTCAGAAGTGAAATTGTAGTAAATTACCAGGGTCACTTTCTGGGGCGGTTTTTTTAATATAGATGTAACAGGATGGCCTTGCTGTATCATAATACACGATAATGCCTCCTTAGGCTATAGTAAGGATATCGAGGCAAGCAAAAACGTTAATTGGCTCGAGTTTATATACCCAAGTAGTGCTGTAACTTCATATAGTGCCTTTAGTTCCTAAGGAAAGGCCGATTGGCTGCAGTCTCTACAGCAGTAGGATGAGGCAGTCCCGATGAACTTTCTGATTTAAGCACAATGCTGCCATCTTTAAGAGTCACACCTTTGAAAAACAAAAATGTCCACTGAAAATAGATGCAGTAAAGGGTATTGCTGGGGTGCTGTCAACTTCTTACGGATTTTATTCTTGTTATATTCTAAACGTGATGTTAGGATTACTGGACACTGCATTTTACCGTAAAAGTTTATAAACGCTAGAATTTAAAAGCTCTTTCCCTTTATAATTGAATGGCATTGTTATACGTAATAAGTAAATGATGTTTATTAGAAAATGTTTTAGTGTCCTATGTAAGAAATAAATCATTCTGTAGTTTTTAAAATCCTAGTTGTCATTTTTTTATTTATGTAAGCTCTACACTCAACGTGGAGCCTGAACTCACAACCCCGAGATCGAGTCACATGCTTATATTAACTGAGCCAGCCAGGCGTTCCTCACAGCTGTCAATTTAAAAAAAGTCCAAGTGAACCTTTTCTCATATGCAATTATAATCTAACCATTAGGAATAAATACAAATTAGGTGGTTTGAGTCCATTTTATTTAAATATACTTATTAGAAATTTATCATTGCTTAAAGCTTCTCCTTTAAGAAAATACTATCTTAGGGGCGCCTGGGTGGCCCCGTCAGTTGAGCGTCTCTTGATTTTGGCTCAGGTCCCCATCTCATGGTTCATCTCATGAGCTCAAGCCCCGCGTCGGGTTGCGTGCTGACAGGATCCTGCCTGGGATTCTCTCTGCCTTCCCACCCCCCCACTCCACACTCTCTCTCTATGCCTGTCTCTCTTAAGTAAACTTAAAAAATAAAAAGAATACACACTCTTAGGTGAAGAGTTCCCCATTTTTCCCCCCTTTGTCAGAAAAAGGAACAAACATTTGAACTATTCCAGATATCCTACGCACATTATCATATTTAATCCTACAACAATCCTGTAAGTAAAAGTCTCCGTTTTACAAAAGATGTAAACACTGAAGCTGAATAACCTGTCCCGGATCCGGCAGCCAGTAAGTATCCTAGATAAGAACCCACTGGTTACAGGGGCGCCTGGGTGGCTCAGGCGGTTGAGCATCTGACTTCGGCTCAGGTCATGATTTCGCGGTTCATGGGTTCAAGCTGTGTCAGGCTCTGTGCTGACAGCTCAGAGCCTGGAGCCTCTTTCGGATTCTGTGTCTCCCTCTCTCTCTCTGCCCCTCCCCCGCTCATTCTGTCAAAAATAAAACAACAGAAAAAAGAACCTACTGATTACCAAAGAAATCACTTTCTTGAAAACTACCTCTCAGCAAAACAGGCACTCTGCATCTTCTCCTTATCCTGGACACTCAAATGAGATTGTTCGATTTGCAAGTCCCTCAAAATACCTAAATCAGGCCAGCAACAGACTCCTTATTGAAATTCTATTTTTATTTCTCCACGGACTAAAAGACACGGCTGAGCATTCACAGGTCTGTGACCTTAGTTATGATTTGTTTTGCTACACACCCATCTTTTAATATGTATCTTTCAGGGAAGGCAAACATTCTGGGTAAGTATCAGAAGGCTGCAGCATTCTGGGACTATTTCACAGGAAGAGTATGAAAATGCTCAGGTCTCAATTTCTTTTATTTAATTTTTTTAATATAAAAAGCAGGCATAAAATACAATTACATTACTACAAAGATGCAACAAAAATTTTTTAAAAAGATCGGGGGGTACGATTTTTGTTCAGAGGGGACAGCTGATCAAATATTTACGATTATCTAAACCATGCAATTCATAACTTAATACAATTCCAAACAAAACTCATTACTATGGGGAAGGTAATCAGGGACAGGCCCCCCCAAGCATAATATTCAGCACTGTCACACAGCGCCTATTTTCAAAGTGCTTTGTGAATCAACTATGGTGTCTTCACGCCAGAGGGAAACTGGAGCCTTCTTCCAGGGGAGGAGACGTGATTCAGTAGCAGTGTCGACACAGACCGAGAAACTCAGAAGTGACTTCCTCTCACAGAATACTAAACATGTTATTTAAAGCATGTTTCAAGAAAGTAATACAGCGTCTAAGTTTCTCTATTTTACCACCAGAATCCTGTGGGAACAGATTAACAACAGCAGCAAAATTTCTTCAACTGTGGTTTGGCAAACCTAGAGTATTTCTTTTTGAAGGTCTACAGATGAACCGACACAAAAGACATCGTTCAGAGCCAGATTTGTGACTCCAGCACAGGTCAATTTTAAAACACTCACCTTATTTTAGATTTCTCGGTATCCTTTAGAAAGCTAAAGGCATTTACAAATTTCAGATTTTTTAAAAACCTTGCTTCTAGATAGCACGTTTTAATACTTTTCAAAACCTCACTATACATTAATTTTTACCAGTAACACCGGCACCAGTTTTCCTTCTACTTCGGTCTCGCTATCCCCACTAAAGAAAAGTACAAAATCCAACTAAGAAAATCCCAGTATTCACTACTTCTTAGTTCTCAATAGGAGGTATTTATGGCTCTAGGAGAAATCAGGTGTGAAGAAATAAGCAACTTCCGGTCTTGCATTTATCCGGGAAGCTTTGGAGCCTCAAGAAAAAGAGAAGCTGGCCAAAATCAGGTTGTTAAACCGAGTCAATATCGTATTTAATGAGTGCTGGGAAGAGGACATTTGGATAGGGGTATGCATTCATGCACGTACATGAAATGAGCAAAAGGGTAAAAAGCAAACTCTTACCCAAGGTCAGAATTTTTATTAAGCGCATTTCCATTAGCTGGAGAAACGACCTAAAAACCCTTATGTTAAACCATATAATGTGAAGAATCTCCATGGGAGAGATTTTTTCCCACCCCTTAGAATACTTTCTTTTCCCCAAAAAACTTCACATTAATTTTCCTTGTATAGTTGCAGCACACCATGATTCTCCATATTCTCTAATATATACAGCATTCAAAATTTAAACTTTTGCCATTTTTACTCAAATATTTCAATTACTCATGTGTAAACTTCAAATTATTTCACCTTAATAAAGTTTATTAAAAATATATATATATATATATATACTCTCCAATTCAGAATAATATGATAGAACCTCCCATAGTGTAACAAAATCTTTATATAAAATATTAATTCAGTCTCCTTTTAACAAGTCTAATGAATGGAAATATTTATTCTATATAAATTTTATATAGTTCTCATTTTTAAATCTTAAAAACAAAAAAACAAAACAAAAACAAAAACAAAACCCCAAAAAAACAAAAGCTGTGTCCCCAAGCCAGAACCGCAGAACATCCCGGGGAGGGAAATGGCATGCGTGTCCGGACTCAGCACAGACAGCGTGAGAGAGCGTAGGCGGGACAATGTGAGAATGACAAGATTCAGGTTTAGTCCATCAGGCCAGAGGCCACGGTTCAATTTCCACAACAGTGTCTATATTTTGGGGGTCTAACTCTTTAACCATTTCTACACTGACCCCAAGGGGAGTCAATGAAAAAGGTCTATTTCCTTCACTGAAATATTAGATGATGTATTTCAGTATCACACCAACTCCGTATGTATATAAAGAGACTAATAAAAGACTACATACTTTTTTCAAACTTAATAACTTAGCATTGATGCATACTGTAGCAGTAAAAAACACATTTTTCTGGGATAATGAGAAATATGGCAGAAGTGGTCCTGCATAACCTACAACTTTAACATCACTTAAAAAATAAAAATCAAGTTAAGAGCCTTTGAGGCCACTTCTTCCTAGTCACCAGTTTTCTTAACCCAATACTGAAATATTGCCATACTCAGTTGTGTGTTTGAGGGATCACATTTAAATATTTAAAATATATCTACAGTATGTCTTAGTTTTCTTTATATTTGAGATAATCTTAGAATCTTGAGTGTGAAAATGTAGAAACAGTCACAAATGTCTCTGCCAGAAATAAAAACACATCTAGGGTAGCCAGCAAATTCAAAGCGAAGCAAACATTTCCTACTCATACACTAATACTGAGGTCTGTAAGCAGAGTGGGATGAATAATAAACATAAAAGATATATTAGTTCCAATATTATCCATTATTGTTTCTATCACGGGTACTTAAAAAAAAATTCTGTTATACAATCAAGATAGTCTGACACTGATAACTATTACATGTAAAAATAGTGCACTATTTTTCTTTTGCAAAGCGAATTTGCATCCTAAGAGCTGGTAAACACTTTTTGTTCAAAATACAGAAAAAGGTGAGACATTAAAAAAAATTAAATTAAGGCATTCAAAATGGGTAAAGTTGCCTATCATGAAGCATTAGGAAACTGATAGAATTAACTTCAAACTTCTTGTTACAGTAACTGCTTAAACATGATCATGCAGCTTCCATGGGGTATACACAAATGAGGGATACAAACTTCAACGTTATGGCTTTATACAAGTGCATAGTTGCAACTGCAGTTTGTTATGATATCTGATTACTGTATGTAAAAAAATAAATGGGACATTTGAAGAACCCTCTTGCAGTAATACAGTACTATGTATATGTGTGTGTGTGGGGGGGTGTGTGGGGGTATGTATGTATATATACATATATGTACATATATATACATACACACCCCCACACACCCCCACACACACATAGTATAATGGTCACTTCTTAAAGATGCAGTCTCCATCACTGTAGTGGAACCCATTCCCAGACTCTTCTGGTGAATGTGCTGGTGAAATCTCTCTGTTGAAGCTGAAAAGATGATTTCTTTAACTCTTCTCAAGCCTTTTGTGCAATGTAGTGTGAGTGACTGCCAAGAGAGCTTCATGGAACAACTGTGGAAGAGTTGCATGATATTCTTACTCTATTAACCAATCACTGTTGGTTCAACATGTTGCTCCAAAGGAGAGCAGAAAATCTCCAAGATTTATAATTTATATTGCAGGAATAAAGGGAAATGTGTGTGTGTGTGTGTGTGTGTGTGTGTGTGTGTGTGTGTGTGTATCAGTCTCTCAGGAAAATATAGCTTTTTAAGAAATTTTGGGCCATCATATTTCAGTCTTGTTTTAACTGGAAGAATATGACCACCTTGAATAACAACTGCATTCACAGAAGGCAGCTAGCTGGAAAAAAAGAAAAAACAAAGTTAGTTGATACAGTAAAATACTTTAAGAGACTGTTAAATTCTTTGAAAAGGCATTCCATTTATATCATTAAACTATGTAGTCTTCCAACCCCTATGCTTTTAACACCTAAATCATACATAAAACATATTTACTATATTACTTTTCTGATTTTTAGGTACATGCAATTATATTCTTATATTTTCCTACAAACACAACACACAAGTTTTAATACAGTTAACTGGCTATTAGGGTTAGATAATACGTCACGGAGTAAGTCAGGGGAGTGTTAAGTTTGCCTTGGAGATTAAGTGCTCCCGACTCATGTAGCTGAACGAACAGTGGACTTTTGGATCAGGTTCTATTGGACTATTTGACTCTTAGTCACATTTTTTTTAAATCTATGACATGGGAACAAACACATTGTTACAGTAAATATATGTAAATATCTCTGTAAATCTTGGTTATAAACACCTCCCAATGATACATGATTTAAGTCTATTTTTGCAATATGCTCCCTTAGGTTAAGGCAGATATTACTTCTTTTAAATCCATTCTACGTAAATGGTTTAATCATGAGGTTCAAATTTCCTTTAGCCACTGTTAACCGAAGTATTTTTTTTTTTTTTTTTTTTTGGTAACCGAACTATTTTATTTGTTCTACAAGCACAAGAACTTTCACAGCATATCAGTAGCATTCTTCGGCAAGAGTAACATTATCTTTTCACAAAGCAAACGTTTCACAGCATCACAAAGAAAAGCCAAATCAGAAACAGCTATTTCACAGCACTTATTAGACTTACAAAGTTTTTACAGTTTCAATTCTTGCAGGTTAGAAAGAAAGAGGAGGGAAGGAGAGAAGGAGGAGGGAAAAGGAATCCCATGCTATGTTCACAAACTAATACAGTTGTAGGAACTTGAAATCATTGTAAATTTCACTTGTCTGAATATATAGATTCTTTGGAATGAAAAAAAAAAAGTACTAGAATTAGCTTCTTTTGTTATGTCTACATGTTCTATTCCTAAGATAAAAAACTAATTCAACTGTATTGAAAATATGTAGCTAAAAAAGATTCTGAACATAGCATTTCACTTTTATAACTTAACATGGAAATTTCAGTTAGAAGCTTTTCTGAAAACTACTTTTCAAATATATTATTAAAAATAAAAACTTAATAAAATTCAAAAACTAGTCAAAACCAATGAAAACCCAAGTGCAAATCACATGCACTACTTGGAAATACTAAGATAACTCATTTTTCATTTTTTGATTTACCCCATTTATTTCTTCAGAAATCAAAAACATCGTCATCATCATCACCACCATCAACATCATCAAATGACCAATCCCAGTCTTTAAATGCCAAATCAAGCAATCTGCAATAGGAGGTTTGTAAATTTACACTCTGACACTTTAGAAATAGCAGTTTAACATGCTAATTATCTAGAAATCACACTTTGTGCTCCCTTCATCAATAACAATACAGTCAAAATTAACATGGTGGCACACAGGGAACGCTTCTTTCCCTTTATATATAAATGCATATAATGTACATATATAAGGTATGCTTTCCAGAATACCAGAGAACCAGATGATATTTGTGGATAAGATACAATCTTCTCCCCACTGGGCCCAGATGATGTAACTAACCATCCTGATGCCTACTCTGATTTGAGAACTATGAAAGCTCAACACCTGTCCACACTCCCTTCACAAAAGGACCCAGAGTACCAGCTCACATTTTTCTAGAATAGTACCACAAGTCCTAGTTTAAAGAGAGAGTAACACTAAGAATGCAACTTTCTCGATTCTAGCAGGACCCTATTTGTTCAATGGATCACTGATAGTGATGCTCTCGGTGAACAACTATGAACAAGAGAAAAACCACAGGTATACAGTAAAACTTGGATTGCAAGTAACTTGTTCTGCAAGATGAGCAAACATTTCTAATAAATTTTAACTTAATGAGCGAGCAGTGTCTTGCAATACAAGTAGTAGGTGAGGCTGAATGTCATGTGATCACAACTGAGCCAATGGTGTTCTCCCTCTCCCTCTCTCTCTCTCTCTCTCTCTCTCTCTCTCACTGTGGGATTGTGGGTGATCATCTCCCATGCTCTGATGCTTGATCTCAGACCATGGTGTTTGGCAAAATCAGTGATTTTTCGGAACGTTGGAAGGTGCCCACAACTGGCACTAGTATATTTTTTGTCACTTCAAAGCATCTATGGAGGGGCACCTGGGTGGCTCAGTCAGTGAAGTGTCCAACTTCAGCTCATGATCTCACAGTTTGGGAGTTTGAGCCCCATATGGAGCTCTCTGTTCTCAGCACGGAGCCCACTTCAGATCCTATGTCTCCCTCTCTCTGCCCCTCCCCTGCTCGCTCTCTCAAAAATAAATAAAAACATTTAGAAAATTTTTAAACAAAACAAAGCACCTATGGACAGTCCTTTGCTGTTGCACACGAGAGTAAGCTTAGGAATGCTTTGCTTCATTCTAGGCCAGACTGCCTGCAGACACAGACCCTTTCCTCTGCTGCTTTACTGCCAGTTTCATGAAATGCAGTATATGGCAAGAGTTTAATAATAATGTACTGTAGTCAACATCGGTGCAAGCTTACACGATGGCCCCCATGCAGAAAAAAGATTCCATTGAGCCAACAGACTGTAGTGATTCCATTAGTGACAGTGAAAGTCATCCTACACAATAACCCTCCTCTCTCGTCTCCCTCACACCAGCCACAAAGGCTTTCAAAGGTAGGTAAATACAGGTTAATCTATTTTTCTTTATATCTTGTATTTTCTTTATTATTTTGTATTATATTACAGTACTGCAATCATTTTTATATGAATATTTTTGGGTTTTGGAACAAATCATCTGAGTTTCCATTATTTCTTACAGGGAAATTCACTTTGATATACAAATGCTTCAGATTACAAGCATGTTTCTGCAACGAATTATGTTCACAAACCAAGGATTTACTGTATCAGCATCATAGCTACTTATCTTCGCTGAGTAAACTGGACTTAGAGCAGGGATATACGTGGTCTTTTCTTTCCAATCTAATCCAATCATCTAATGCAACATCCAATGTAGTGTTAACTTTTTCACTGTTGTAACTGTGATGTTCATGAATCAACTTATGCCAAGGAATTCATATGGCCCCTAAAGTCTCATCTGTGACTTCAACTTTAAAGTTAGTTTCTGAACTTTAATTTATATGATTTACTCAAAACTATTTATAATACATATTCACGGGTGTCATCCCAAGAGCTTCTGATATAATTGGACCACAGGGGTAGTGAGGCCTAAGTATCTGCATTTTTAAATAACAAACCTGAAATGAATTCTGATGCAGCTAGTTGACTTTGGTAATCACTGACAGAGTATGTTGATGGATGGTTACCCTAATTTAAAAGTAAACAAACCCACTCAAATCACTCTACTTTAAAATGTGCTAACTATAGAACAATATATAAGAAAACACACAAATATAATTATTCACTTAGACACATATCACATTTTTCTAGGCTTACACAGACAGTAACTGATAGCTAAGGTACTGCTTGGGAGATCAGTGGGCCTTCCTGATCAAGCCCCAGCTTTGAAAAATCTGCATTTCATATCCTTCCAAAACCTTTGAAGTGTGTGTGAAGTGTGCACCTGTGTCCCAGTCTTCAAATTTCAAAAGTCTGGTCACTAGTCTGTTAGCACGATGTCTGGCAAGACTTCCCTTAAAGCATCACCACCCCCGCCCGCCACCCCCCCCCCCCAGCCCCTTCCAGTCAGCCATCGAATTATTGTCATTTCACCTTAAGAAAGCTTTCTCTAACTTGGTTTCTTCCCTCCATTTTCAATGTCAGTACCTTAGTGAAGGAGCTCATTAAAGTCAACACATACCAATCTCCTGCTGAAAGACTTCTATCTGAAGAACAAAATAAACACTCCTCTAGCATAGTGTACCCGGTCCTTTTCAACTTGGCTCAAAGTTTTCTCTCCAGTGTCAGCTTCTTCTCCCTGTCATACCCTCGCCCCATCTTAATCCAGCACATTATAAACGCATAATACGCAAGTAATATTGACAACTCAGTGCCTCTACAAGTCAACATTTTGCCTACCACCGTCTTTTCCCTTATTATTCTGCCTGGAAAATTACTGATCTTCCCTTTTTGGAGACGTTTCTTGATACCCTGAGGCAGAATTCTCCATGCTTTCCTTTGTTCCCCTCTAACACTCACTCATGCTTCTTATTATGAAAAAAAAATTTTTAAATAGTACTGTAACGATCTGTTTGATTTCCTATCTCCTCCCTTAAATTGATCAGTAGGGATACACTTCAGGCCCATGAAAATTATTGCCAAAGACTGCTTTGGAAAGGGAGCATTACAACTTTGAGTTCTGCTAGACGTATAGTAGACTGCCCATTTCTTTACATCTCGCCAATACTATGTTTCTTAATCCTTACCAGGTTGGCAGTTTTAATTTAATTTCTTTGCTTAATAATCAACTTGATCTCGTTTTTGTATTTATAGTAATGCTGCATCTGCATGTTCCTCAGTAATGTTTGTACTGGGAAGAGGCAATCTTCTTTTTCTTAATGACTTATCTATATACAAAGATACTAACCCATCTTTCTTATACGTATTGCAAATATATGGTATTTTTAAAACTAACAAGGCTTTAGCTTTTGATTACTCAATCTCTAACTTTCTTTGCTTTTACTCCTAAGAAGTTCTCCAATCCAAGATCAGACACATACTCCCCTATTTTCTTCTACTTCATTGAATGGATTTATTTTTGACACTTCAAGTTGTATATAGTTTTTTTCATTTTCCCCTAAATAAGCAGTCTGTTAACTTTCTAATGTTTATAAACGGGAAAGAACAAAACTAAAGTAATGATGACGTAAGAGCTCCCCCGACACTTAAGTTTTAACAGGGCTGGCAATGCTTTATTTCTTAAAACTGGGTAAATGAGCATTTGTTGTATTTTTGCTTTACACTTTTATGTGTGGCTTAAACACTGGATTTTTAAAGAAGACCTTGAAAAGGAAAATAATTAAAGAGAAATGCCCTCAGCAGAGACCAGCATTCTGTGTCCTGCTTTGGAACAAACTAAGGATCTCTCCAAACTATTTTGATCACAAATCAGTATTTTGTTCACAAATTTCCTACTTTTCTAGCAAGGTTTTTTTTTTTTTTTTTTTTTTTTTTAGTTCAAAACTATCAAGAAATCATTCCCCTGGAATAGCATTTCTACACATTCTGCCTTATAAGCTGTCAATTCATTTCTACTGTTCTCACTGTGAGGCAACGTGGTATTACAGCAGAGGATGTGGGATCTGGAACTAGACCATCCGGACCTGAACTCATGGCTTTGCTGCGTGTTAGGTGTGTGACCGCAGGTGCACAGTGCTTCTGTGCCCCAGCCTCCACATCTGTTAAGTGGAGACATTAACGGCTAAATCACAGGCTGGTTATAAGGACAAATAACTTACATGGTTAAAACTCACAGAAAGAGCGCCTGACATAAAATATGCCCTCAAAAATACTATTTCACATAACAGTAGCTAACACTTACTTAACCATCAACTTAAAACACTTCACTACAGAGAAAAGGAAGTGCTGCAAAGACAGTTAAGAGGAGAATGAGAACCAAGAATGTCACAAAAGCCAAAAGAAAAAAATGTAATGGTGTGGTCATTAACAAAGACAACTACTGAGGAAAAGTTAAAAAAAAAAAAAAGACAGATTAGATGTTTATGGGTATTATCTTTTAGTGTACACATAAATACGTACATACTTAGATATACACATTTGATGATGTCTAACAAAGCCAAACATTTAAGAAAGACACCGTGCATATTAGTTCAAATAAAGCTGGGCTGACACAAAGAGCTAGATATTATATTACTGCTGACGTCTACCAGAAATGCTGTTCCTAGATGTTCCTGAATGATCCTTTAACAGGTCTACCCTTTTATCTATAGGAATGTTATAAATTTATGAGTAGAATGTTAAAGGCCATCAAGTCCAATGCTTGACTACCCTCCAGAGCCGTGTGGCTGTCAGACTACACACACGTGACAGGCTGAGGAGGGTGTTCTTCCACAGTGTCACCCAGCAGTCACTTGACTCAGGTACCAACAGTGGTGACAAGGCACTTACTATTCTAGAGCAAGCCCAGCCTTCCAATTCTGGAAATCTCTGATTGCCTGATACCTTTCCCTTGCTGAGTTACAAATGTGCCTCTATGTTTGGTTCTTGTTCTAATATGTCATCCACAGAAAAGTTCTTTAAATCTTTACTGCTATTTATGATCTCCCATCCTTCCAAATCATTTCTTCAGAAGATTAAATATCTTTAGTCCTTAGGGTATCTGGGTGGCACAGTCAATAGAGCGTCCTACTCTTGGTTTTGGCTCAGGTCATGATCTCGCAGTCAGAAGATCAAGCTCTGTTTTGGGCTCCATGCTGGGTATGGGGCCTTCTTAGATCTCTCTCTCTCTCCCTCCCTCTCTCCCGCTCACATGTGCACACGTGCACACTTACTCTAAGGAAAAAAAAATCCTTAGTTCCTTCACTTGCTACACGTGTAACACTTTCAAATGACCCACTACTACCTCGGTTACTCTCTTCTGGATACCCCCCAATTTGTGTATGCTACTCTTAAAATGCGACACCCAAAATGAAATGGAAACTGGAGGGTGATTCATGTAAGACAGACACAGATACAATTCTATGAGTTAATGAAGCAATGGAGGCACAGATGTTAACAATGAAAATCATGCTGCAGATGCATAATAAAGTACAAAATTGCATCCTAAATGTGCCCATCTCTATGCTTTAAGCTTCAAAGAGTATATATTAGATGAAAAATATTCACAAAACACCCTATACGTTTTACGGTCAGTTTTGATATTAGTTTCAGCTACATGCATAGTTGTGAGAGAAAGAAATCCCTATTACTTACTGTTGCTATGCAAAATGTATTAAAAAATCAGTGAAGAATGATTCGAAGGGCGGGGCCAGAACTAAAATAAAACAAAAAGCAACAAAAATAAAAAGTAAATGTGCCTCCAATAGACCATAATGCTGAACTGGAGGGAAGGGGATGACAAAGAAAGTATTTACAAGGAAGTGAACATGAAAACTGTTATGTAATTGAAAATATGCCCCAGTTGGTCTGAAAACTGCTTCATAAACGAATTCTGTATGTTATCGCAAGTAGTGAAATCATTAACTTGTCAAATTGCACAGAAGAGTAAAATGTATCAAAAGGATTGGAGTTCTTATTGTCCTGACTCTGAAATTATTTGCCCTTCTAGAGTCTCAATCAAAAAGAAAGACAATAATACCTATCTGTTCTACTCCACAGAAATATTTTAAAGTTCCAATGACAGAATATATGGAAAGCTGAATGAGAGAACAGATTATAGAAGCACTTTGGAAGCTGTAAAGCACGAGATATTGTAAGCTATTGAAATAGCACAGCATCTATGCATTAATTGTTCAATATTAATAACAGAAATTTAATTTTTAGATGTTTTGCACATGGCACACAGAATGACCTTCAGTGTCTCTGAATTCTTTGAGCTTCTTCAGCTTAATTACTATCATAATCGCTAATTTTATAGTATTTAATTTTCCCATACCTCACAGAAAAATTCAGCATTTTCACTGCTAAAACACCAATTCAACCTTGAAATACTAGTTTCAAGAAAAGTTTCACTTAAGATGTCTGTGGTTAGAATGCAAAGGTCTCTGATAACACAGCCAGGGCACATCATTACTCATGCATTGAAGGCCCTGTGTTAGGGAACAAAAAGGATGCCCAAAACTGGATACCTGATCTCAGTGTATACTTTATCCTTTAGCTAACCAAATCTTCACATTCATTTCAATAAACAGCAATATTTACAAATGTCGTAGTAGCTAGTAAGCCAAGAAATGGTTATTCTGAATCAAGAATTAAATTACTATAATGTAGCCATATGAAAATGGTGCCATCAAAATGTTTTTTGCGTTCATCATTACCTCTGGATTTACTTCCTAGTCCCAATTCTGCCTCAAATATAAGGCACACCCACTTCAACCATTAATCAATATCTGCATTTTTAAGGTTGATCTCTATTGCTCTTTAAATGAGAAACAAGTTATTATTCTAAACTTATAGATGTGAAATTAAAACTTAAGGAAGATTTTGATCCTGCCTCCCAAGTTGTCTAACATAAAAGAGGTTTGCAATATTAAACACAATATGCGTACCTGACACTTACGGATCTGTGCGTACATCCTGTCTACTAAATCACTAAATCAGTCAATATGCTTACAAAATCTCAAAATATTGTGATTATATACATAAACATGACAAAAATGAGCCCTTTATATATTTTAGGTTGAATTTAATATGTGTGTGATTTAGTAAACAAATCTGTGTTACATTTAACTGAATCAATAAATAAGATATATACACTAAAATAGTTTCCAACATTTGGTAGTCCACAGTTCATTAAAATACCACGCAAAGGTACATTACAATCAGGAAAATTTGTAGTTGAACACAAATAGCGAAATATTAAAAAAGACACTGTAATTTTTAACATTTTTATTTATTACCTTGGTTTGTTTGGGGCAAGCTGTCGACTTGGCCGTCTAATAGACTGGTTTTGTTGTATCTTCATTGAAGTTCTAGGAGATGACCGTGCAAAAGGGTCTGGGGCTGGAGGCTTTTTAGGTATCTTTTTCACCAACCGACTAACCCACTTTTGCTGCTCTTCTGTAGAATTTGCCAATAACAATAGGTTCTTGGCCGTCGAAATATCATAATAAACTAAAAAGAAATATTTGGAAAAAACTAATGTGTTTAAATGGACCTGAATGTAAAGAACATTGATGGAACAAATAATTTACTATTTACCTTTGCAAGGTGCTATAATCTCCTCCTTTCTGTCCATGTGATCTTTATGACATTTAATGTGGCAGCGGCGGCACTCTAACGCAGGGGGGGGTTTGAACATATGCCATAAAGGCTTCATACAAGCCTCACAGTTGGTTGGGAAATGATAGAGGGTAGGAATGAACTCATGTCCCTTATGGCAAATATAATTTGACTTTTCTCCCACGGGCTCCACGGGAAATTCTTGTTCCTTCTTACTTTCTCCTTCATTGGCATACAGAATCTATAAATAGCAAAAAGAATGATGAATGATTTCCAAACAGTTTTATGTAGTAACAATTCTTACAGTGTAAATAAAATAAAAATTAGCCTAAATTATTCAATGAAAAGAAAATGACATTCAAACATTAGTAGGTTCCGTCTAATCAAAAGCTTATATGAGAAGCCTTTTAGACAGTCACTTGGTTCCCTTTTCAGGAAAAAATCTATCTTGTTCAAATGTGCCTCCTTATTTTATCCAGGAGATCTTACTGTGTTTCAGCAATTTTATCAGAATAGGCCAAAAGGTAAATTTTTGCTTGATGGGTATCAGAAAGTTTTTCTGGGAGGGAGTGTTCAAATGAATCCCCCCAAAGGGATGTGGCAATTATACAAACGGATGCTCTATGATTCTCAAAAACTGACAACTGGGTGATAACTGCTAACATAGCTTTAATGGAAAGATTTGTATTTGTAGAGTTGAGGAAGAAAGAGGAAACGATGTATAATACACCCCAAATAAACATTACAAGTATCCAGAAAATAAGTGGCCAACTCTCCCACAGTACCCCAAGCACAATGGTTTTCACATAGAAGGAACTCAGTAATTGTGGGTTTGACTAATTTTAAAACAAAAGTAGAACAGGGAAGCATTTGGCTTCACTTTAAATTGGAAGTAAAAGGGCTACTGGGTGCAAAATTCAACTTTACAAACAACTTTAACTTTATAGAGAGCTGAGCATAAAATCAGAAACAGAAGAGAAAGGGTATAGTTTAAAAATGTCGTAATGAGGGGCACCTGGGTGACTCAGTTGAGCGTCCGGCTTCAGCTCAGGTCACGATCTCACGGTTCGTGAGTTCGACCCTCCCATCGGGCTCTGTGCTGACAGCTCAGAGCCCGGAGCCTGCTTTGGATTCTGTGTCCCCCTCTCTCTCTCTGCCCCTCCCCCACTTGCACTCTTCCTCTCTCTCAAAAAAATAAACATTAAGAAAAACTTAAAAACTAAAATAAAAATGTCGTAATGAACCTTGAACAAAAGGAAAGCAAAGGCCAGAAACAGGATATAAACATACTACAGACTTTACCAAGACAGGAATAAAGATGTATCCAAACAGAATAAGCATGACAGACACAGAAGGCTGTTTACCTGAAATATCCTTGGAATTTCTTTAGCATCTGCTCTATATACATCTGTTTGTGTAACTGGTCGGACATGAAATAATTTGCTATAAAAGATTTTTAATAAAGGAATAAAATATTACTAGAGGATCAAATTACATTAGTTATCCTATACTTATGTCGGAAGTTAAAATGGACTACTTTGACCCACGTTAGAGGGTCATAGGATACCTTGCTTATATTAATTCAATCACTCCTTGAGATTTTGAGTATTTCCAGGAAGTCAGAAATTTTCTAATTAGTTTCAGAAAACATGTTTTAGCTAACTCTATACCCCAGACTTTCATCTCTATGAGGCAAATATGAGAAAATGTAACAACAATACAGTAGGAGCTATACTATATATACTTATGTATAAATAGCACTAACTTGACAAAAAGGTCACATTTGTCTCATACACTTTACAAGAGAAAGTTTCTAAATATTCTAATAAAAACACTTACTCTATATCTAAAACCATGTAAGGATTAGATTGTTCTTTATCTTGTTCACTGTCATAGAAAAGAATCTTCTTACTGCTTACAATCACATACTGTTAAAGAGGGAGAGAAGGAATTAATGACTAAAGTTAATCTATGTATCACATTTATTTTCTTTGAAAACAAATTCTACAGCAACAAAAATGATGTAATACCTAAGTTAAATAACCAAACAGTTCTCATTATATCCTTAAAAGGTCTTCCTTAAAATAACAACAAATTTATAGTTTGCATATATATTTTTTAAATAAGCAAATTGGGAAGGATATTAATTCAAATATTTTTTAGACTGATTTAGCTTCAAAATTCAGTAAGCACAGGTAGCCTTATTGCTATGGTCTGAATGTCTGTGTTCCCCCCAAATTTTTATGTTAAACCCTAACACCTAATGGAAGGGGCTTTGGAAGGTGAACAGGCCATAAGAGCAGAGCCCTCATGAATGGGGTCAGTGCCTTACAAAAGGGGCTCCAGAGAGATCCCTAGCCCCTTCCACCACGTGAGAACATAGCACGAAGTCTGCACCTAGAAGAAGGCCTTTACCAGAACCCAAATATCCTGATCTTGAGACTTCCAGCCCCCAAGAACTGTGAGAAATAAAATTCTATTGTTCATACACAACCCAGTCTATTCTGTTATAGAAGCCTGAATAGACTAAGATATTTATCAGAAATGAACATCATGATACCAATAGTCATAGTAACAGAAGAAAAGAAACAAATAAGCCTTTCTATCATAACCACAGTTGTTTGTCCACTGAAATAGCAAAACACTGAAGTCAACAGGCTTCTGTTCTCCTAGCATCAAAACCTGTTTTATTGTTAACAGCACATTAATGACGAAAGGCTTTTTTCACAAAGATACATAAAATCACATCATTCCAAATCAAAGTCCAAAGTTTTATGCGTCTAAAAGTTCTAGTTATATGTATCTTACAACTGCAAAAGTAAAATGGCTAGAGCTAAACCAAAAGCCAAATAAAAGAACCATGTGCAAAACTACCAATTACCTTTTTAACCCATCCAAATTTCTTAGTGTTGTTTCGCACAGGCAATGAAAGCCATCCTTCTAGTCTTGATTCTATCAATAAGCACAAGATATGAGGATAAATATAACAATTCTCCTAAGAAAATGAGAACTATAATAACATTTTAATAGAAAAGTCATAGAACAAATCAAATACGCCCCTCAGAATTTATCATTATATTATTATCTAGGCTGTAATAATGATGCAGGATCAGTATAAGCAAGTTATGAAATGCAAAACAAAATCCAGGTTATACCACATTGGCACTATATATGCTATAGTTTATATGGTCAAATGCCCCCTGCTGATTAAATTCGTGCATCTGCGAAGTTCAGCAGAAAAGCTGCAAAAGAAGAGAAGCAGTTCCCTATTCTCACTGATACAACAATACGAGAAATTTTTTCCTTTGGAACAAGGCCGAATTATAGATTTACTGCATACGTATCTTCTTTGAAGAGAAAATCTTTTAAGTTAATAATTACATGTTCAGAGAAAATGGATTTTTTAAATGGCTAAAATAAAATTAAATACAGTTGTGTAAATTACAGATCAAATGTGGTTAATAAGTAGCAATATAACCAGAAGATTTCTAAATTCCAAAACAGCAAAATTGGTAAAATTCTAGTTCAACAAAGGAAACTGCCTGAATCCTTAGAATTTGTTTCAAAGGCATTTGATCAGTATCATTTAATGAAATAACTAGGGGCAAACCAGCATTTTTGGAGGTTATTCTAATAATCACCTACTGAACTATGCTAGATGCTTTTCATAAATTGCGTCACACAAGGACACAACTCTGACTCCAGTACCTATCTATACTCTCTTACATCAACAACCTTCAGACTCTATAACAGAAATGCTGCCATTAAAAGCAGCCCATATACGGGCACCTGGGTGGCTTAGTCGGTTGAGTGTCCGACTTTGGCTCAGGTCATGATCTCGCGGTTCGTGGGTTCAAGAGCCGCACTGGGCTCTGTGCTGACAGCTCGGAGCCTGGAGCCTGCTTCAGATTCTGTGTCTCCTTCTCTCTCTGCTCATCTCCACTCACACTCACTCTCTGTCTCACAAATAAATAAACATTTATAAAAACAGCCCACATAATGTGAAATGTCTGGATGTGGTCCTACACCAACTTAAGGGACTTAATCAGATGATCTAATAATTTGAGTAAGACTGAAATTTACTGCCAAAATCTAAAACTTCAATACAGTTACTTATGATTTATATTATATACTGTTTTATACCTGGGAAATGTGGCAACAATAGAAAAAAACTATAGCTATTTCACTTTGCATTCAATTAGTAAGGGATTAAATTTTACCTCATAGTCAGATGCTCATACACTAATTTCCCACGGCATTTACATTAGACCTGCACTTATACTAACTTTGCGTTCAACATAGTGATTTTATGTTTTCCATCTAGTTTTTCACTTAAACTAGTCCTTTCAGGACCGAGACTGGGTTGAACTGTCTTTTAAGGCTTAACACAATGTTGACTAGCTAAGCACTCAGTGAAAACCTATATACATCCTCGCAAACAGTCTACGTGCTTTTTTTGTACCGTCACTCTTGATATGAAACTTCAGGAAGAATTTCTTGTTGGATGAAAATGGACGAAACAGACAGTAAAACCATACGCTCTTTAATGATCTGAAGTTGACAAAATAAGTCTATCGAATATAGTAGCAATGCCATGTGACAATACCTTTAAAAATTCTTTATTCATGCAGCACTTTCTTTTTAACGGAGACCAGAACAATTGGTTAGTGGATAATTAGTCAATGTTACAAAAACTTTGCAGAAGGACTGAAATTAAGGGGAGGGTGACAAACCCCAAAGGTGAAAGATTTTCAGGATATCACCTGTACCATCAGGTTCCGATGAAATAGGTAAGTAAGGCAAAGATTCTTCTTCTGAGTCAGAATCAGAGTCAAGAAGCATATGAGAACTGGAAGGCTTAGTGGCAATATTGAGAGAAGTAGAGGAACGTTGGTAGGTGAATGACAAGGATTCCATAGTGCGTGACTGAGTGATATGAACTAAACATCCAGCATGAGAGGAAGTAAGAATGCAGAAAGAAGTTAAGAGAAAATAAAATGAAAACCTGAAAAGAGAGCTTCCTGTAATACATAAAGAGCTAACTTAAGCAAATATGTGGAATTTTCTTTTGCATTGTTTCGCAAACATTTTTGTCAAAAATCAATAAACACTGTAAGTTTAAACTGTCATTTGAATCCCCACTCCAAGGAGGAGGCTTTTCTTAAAGAAATGACAAACATTTTTCTCAAGAGCAGAATCAATCATAGGGCTTAAAACAATCAACTGCTTTATCTTTAAGACGAAGTCGTTTAATAAAAATAGCCTAAGAGCTGAAAAGAAATCCATACCTGGAAAGCCATCATCTGCCTCAGCATCCCCTGGTCCACTGCCTATACTGGAACTATCCAGACCAATATGCAAGGCCTGGAGCTGTGACCGCAGCTGCTCAATGTCACTGTCTTTACTGTCCAGGGCCATCTGCAGTTCAATTCGAATCTGGCTCTCTTCAGCTATTTGCTACAAGAAATTAAATTACATCAAATTAATCTGATGCCATATACCTCATAATTTCTTTTCATTCAATTCACAATTATGAAGTAACAGAAATGCCCTATAACCAATAAAATATGTGCAGACATGAAAATAATTCTTCTTAAAAAGAAGTCTTCGATCTAGAGTTCAGAAGGTATTCTTACAGCCTGCATTTCATTCAGTTCTTTCTGATACTTGATCATCTGCTGGGTCAGTTTTTCACGTTCAGATTTAAGCTCCATATGTAGCTTTCTATTCTCTTTCTCTTTTCTCCGCACATCAGTGTCACTACCACGCTTGACAGGTTCTTTTCGATTCATGATCTCGGCCAACTTGTTCACAGCCTTAAAAACATAAACATAACTTTGTAATAAAATACATCGATGCTTCTTGATAACTCACCAATAGCAAGTTATATGACCACTAATAATCTCCTTCCCTATACATACAGGGTGACAGAGAAACACTGTCTATATTAAGTAACACACCCTCCATTACTCGTTACCCTTCTCCAACCTACATTTGTTTCTCACGCTCATGTTTTCTAAGAAATATAATTTAAAATGTTTAAAGTACATCAGGTTTGATCTAATGTCACTTTCTATTACTGTGAGCGTTTAGTTCCTAGAGAGACTTTTACGAGGCAGATCCACTTTTATCCTGGAGGAAGAGAATGCTGCACTGGCATCACATTAATAAAATACAGTATGTTCAACCAGAGAACTAAGCATGTGGGACCCACAAAGATTCAGGCAGCATGTACAACCATAAATGTTGGCAGAAGGAGGCTCAAATGTTTACTCTCTCTAGTTTCCTAAAAGCAGAAACACTTACCAGATTACAATAAAAAATTAGGAGGGAGTGTGATTCCATATGGAAAAATTAAGGAAACCGTAAGTAAACACTGAATTGGACAAAGTTAATAACCGCATCTAGCTTCTTCTAATCTGGCAAAAATCAGGTAATTGTGATTGGTTCACAAATACTGATTCATTCAATGACTGCTACAGCCAATCTGTAATGCTGGAAGTAAAATGTAAAAGAGAGAAGAAACTGAAAGAATTCAAAATCATATTTAGACTTTATTACACATACTTGAGTTTTCAGTGTTCTCTCTGTTAATAGTTGCTTCTCAAATTGTGCTTTAATAGCGGCTGCACTTATCTCCTCATCTTTCAACCGTGATAGCTCTGAAATATGGAAAAACTCAAAAAATTATATTAATAATTACAACAACTGACAAAACATTAGGCATATTTAAAATATAAACCTTATTCCTTGTTCATACATACGTTCTTGGGCATCTTTTAATTTGTTATTTAATTCTTCTTTCTCATTTGCAAGATTGGCAACATCACTAGTTAGTGTCCTGTTAGTTTCTTCAAGCTAAGAACGAAAGTGGAAAGAAAATCATATCACAACTTACAAAATCTAAGTTATAAAGCAATAATTCAAAATGAAAGTATCCTAGAATGTTGCTAAAATTCTTATTTTTCTAAGTACATCTATATCTATGCTTCGTGGCTTTGTGGAACCTTATCGAAATTCACCCTTGGTGAAAATTTCACTGACTGTGATAGACTTCATATGCACCCCAGGAAGCAAAAACATTGCCCTTCTCTCAAAAATCCTTAGCG
The DNA here is from genome assembly GCF_027475565.1 of Acinonyx jubatus. Lineage (NCBI taxonomy): Eukaryota > Metazoa > Chordata > Mammalia > Carnivora > Felidae > Acinonyx > Acinonyx jubatus. The sequence goes on along the minus strand of NC_069388.1, from coordinate 129,812,297 downwards.
GTATTTTTAATGAGAAAAACATTTAATAAACTAAAAACAAACAAATACTATAACAGATCTCTGCATTTCATCATGCAGAATAAACAAATTTTTAACTGTAGTATTTCCTCCAGGACATTTTAAAACGAAATAAAATTTTACTAAAGAAGCTGACATCCTTTTTTATTCTCTCCAAATCCTATTCCTATTCTTCCTTCCCCAAAGAAATTTTATTGTGAATTATATACTCATCCTTCCCATCAATGATTATATCCTTTTATTACAAACACATAACATATAGCGTGGTTTTATGTGATTTTAAATTGTCCATAAACAGCATCACACTGTATCTCTCTGTAATTGCTTTCACTGGAGATCATATTAAGAATTAAATTGTTGGGATGCCTGGGTGGTTCAGCGTTTAAGCATCTGACTTTCGACTTCGGCTCAGGCATAATCTTGTGGTTTGTGGGATGGAGCCCTGTGTTGGGCTCTGTGCCGAGAGCACAGAGCCTGCTTGGGATTCTCTCTCTCTCTTTCTGCCCCCCACTCTGTTCTGCTCAAGCATGTGTACTTTCTCTCTCTCCAAATAAGTAAACTTAAAAAAAGAATTAAACTGTTGATATATAAAGATCTAATTAAATCATTTTAACTGATATAGCCGTCCCATCTTCTACCACATACCATTTATCCATTCATTCATCTACTGAGAAGACTGACTGCTAAGACATTTGAATTTCTTGCTATTACAAACATTTATGCTGCTAGAAAAATTGTACCTGAATTTCTCTACCATATTTATCTTAACATCAACTTTCTTTGGATTATATGAATATTTAATTTTTCATATTTAGAATAAATAATATTTAAATTGCCACATTACACACTATACTATACCATACTAAATCTATACTCCTCATAGCTTTAAATAAGAATGTCATTTCCCACACACCCTTCAAACACTTGAAATTAGATACTGAATTCTGCCATTGTAATGAACAGGAAATGGTATTTCAAAGTTATTTTACCTAGCCTTTCTTAAAGAGTATTTAGGTTAAGCATCTGCTTATGTTTTTAGGGTTTTCTCTTTTGGCCAATCTTTCTTTTGGATTGTTTAACTTCTTCTCATTGAGCTCGAGAGTGCCACACGCGTTCTAGATACAAATCCCGTTTAATAAAAACATTACAAGTGTCTTCTCCCTGCAGTTTGTGGTCTTCTGCTACAGTAAGTTCTGGATTTTGTTCTGTTTAAAGTTTTTCTTTTTCATCTTTAGATCTTTAAGATAGCTAGAATTTATTCTTGTTATGTTGTAAAAGGTAAGGATCTAACTTCATTCCTTCCCACACAAAAAGAGTCATCCCAAACCTTTCACTGCATCTGTATCCTTTCCCACCGATGTGTCTGTCCACACTGCTCTCACAGACCAAGGTCTTTACGTGCGAGAGTCTACTTCTGGCCTCCCTACTTATTTCCGCTGAACGGGAATAAGCATCCCTGGCTCCAATGCCACACTTTCTAATCAATGTACCATTTTAATGACCCGGATAACTGATAAAACAAATTCAACTACCTGATGTTTTCTGTCTCCTTGAAATTCTCATTATAATTTTTTTTCAACTTACATATGACTACCTTCATGGTAGTTTCAAGATTCTTTTGAACTAAGATTTGTTTAGCAAGAAAAAAATGGTTTACACTGTTTTCTGCTTTGGCTTTTTCCCTTTCCCTTTAGTCCTTTCACTCCGAATTAACCGACAGGCAGAGCCATTGCAAGTAGTTCTTTTTTTGAGCCTCCTTCTGCCAAACGACACCGAGAAGCTAGTGGTTAACTGGATAAAACGTCCCAAAGCCAGAATACACAACTTTTCATTTCTGTCTGCAGTACTTTCCTAGCGCTTCTAAGTAACATGTGCGATACAGTAATTTAATTAAAATCAAAAAAGGACTAAAAAACTTTACTTACAGATGCAATTGTAGCATCTTTTTCAGTGAGTTCCTGTTTGTGTCTAGCCATCATCTCTTTGATCTCAAGCTCTTTCATGATTTTCTCTTTTTCCAAATCAGAATATTGCTCTTCAGCAATTGAACGAGCCAGCTGCTCAGAATCTGCTTTGGTCAAGGTGATCTCCAGTTGAGCAGCCAAGGAGTCTCTACATTTTAATGATACATAATTTTAATGTTCAATTTTCACTAGGAAGTCAAAGGTTCTAATACACTTCATCAACAAATTCTTACTGAGGGCACAGCAGGTACTGTTCTAGGAGCCGAGTGCCCAGTTATCAACAAAAGAGGTAAGAATCTCGGTCTGTACCTTTCGTCCTCGAATTCCTGTTTCTTCTGCTGTAATTCTTTACAAAGTTTAGTCTTTTCTTCACATTCTTCTTTAAGTTCTCTCACCTGTGTTTTATAGAGAGTCTAAACAGCAAAATAGAACAGAAGAAACATGTCACTGCCATTATCACCCATCAGCAGGAACATTATTTCTACATTCAAGGTCTATCTACACAAAAAGTCAAGCTGAACACAAATATGTTCCTGAACACTGAGTAATGTTGGGCCTCCGAGCAAACTAATAGTTTAATGGGCTTTTCTAGTAATCAACCAAGTAACTAATACAAGTTCTGCTAATAACTTGGAAGCTGGATTTAAATTTTTTTTAATTATTTATTTGGGGGCGGGGGGGAGAGAAAGGGCGCACACACGCAGGCCTGTGTGAGAGAGTGGGGGAGGGGCAGAGAGAAAGGGAGACAGAGGATCTGAAGCAGGCTCTGTGCTGACAGCAGAGAGCCCGAAGTGGGGCTTCAACTCACACACTGTGAGATTGTGACCTGGGCCGAAAGTCAGACGCTCAATGGATTCAGACATCTGAGCGCCCCAAGAAGCTTGCTTTTCAACTGGGTATCAGAATTTCTCATTAAATGACACAGATTGGTAGGATTAAAGAGGCAAAGAAGTATACTACTAATTTAGACAAGGAAATTTTGTTGGCTTAAATAAAACAAAGGTGACATTACTACTTCATATTGTAAAACTGATTCAAAAAATGCGAACATTAAAATGACAATTTCTTCATGAAAATTCTTCCTCAAAAAGCAATGTTTTTTAAATCAACTTCACTGATGTGCTTAGAACTATTTTTCTAGCAATGATAATAGATTTCTGTTAAGCTATCAATAGTCATTTGCCCAGCTATTCTTTCTACATGAATTGTGTGGTACAAAACATCCTATCCCAATCTGTCTGATGTTTGCTAGAAGAATCTATCCTAAAGACAAGAATCGTTTTCCTCATTCTGCAGCAAACTTTTAATTCTACAAACACGACAATTTTCAAACTAACGTATCCGGAACTTACTGAGAAGTACTGCTCTGCTTCAAGCTGATCTTGGAGTTCCTTCATTTGCCCGTCTGCATCTTGACGTTCTCTGTGGGGACATTAAAGCAAAGGTTCAAATAAGCTACCTATATATTAAACCAGCAACTCTTGAAATGTGGCCTAGGGAACCACTGGGCATCCCTGGAGCCTTTAAAAAAAAGAAGTCCCAAGAGGTCAAATTATTTTCGTAATACTGATCACCAGTGTGGTGGGTTTTTTTGTTTTTTTTTTTCAAATTCTCATTCTCTCACTAGTAAGTATAGACTTTTTTTTAAAGTTCTATAACATATGATGTCATCATTCCAACAGCTAATGAAATATGTTTGTATGCTCTTGTGTTTTAAAATTTTCTCAGTTTTGGGGCTCAGTCGGTCGAGCATACAACCCTTGGTTTTAGCTCAGGTCACGATCTCACGGTTCACGGATTCGAGCCTGCATTGGGCTCTGTGCCGATAGCACAAATCTGCTTGGGATTCTCTCTCTCTCTGCCATTTGTGCTCCCACGCTCTCTCAAAATAAATAAACATTTAAAGTAAGTAAATTAAACAAATAAAATTTTCTCTGTTTTGATTTCTAACACAAAAAATATCATGAGACATAACTCACATAAACAAAAATTTTGGGGGGCCCTTCATAATTTTTAAGAGTGTAAGGGGGTGCTGAGGCCAAATAGTGATATATTAGAACAGTAATACTAAATTACATATTCTCACACATTCACTGTGATCAGCCATTTCTGCCCAACTAGTAGAATTAAAAGAGGACCTGAGAATTGGTCATCTTAGGATGAGTGAAGAAATAACTGAGAAGGGGCCAGAGGGGAGGAAAGACACACAAGTTTTTATGTTTATTTTATTAAAAAAAAAATTTTTTTTAGTGTTTTTAGTGTTTGTTTCCGAGAGAGACAGAATACCAGCAGGAGAGGGGCAGATAGAGACAGAAGAGGAGACACAGAATCGGAAGCAGGATCCGGGCTGAGCTGTCAGCACAGAGCTCGACGAGGGGCTCGAACCCATGAACCGTGAGATCATGACCTGAGACGAAGCTGGATGCTTATCCAACTGAGCCACCCAGGCGCCCCTAGCTTTTATGTTTAAACACAGATGTTTAAATTGCACAGATCTGTACATTTTGTAAAAATTCACGAAGCTCTACATATCATTTGTGTATTCTTTCTGTATGCATTATTACATATATGTTCTTCAATAAAGAAATAAATTAAATAAAAAATACGTAAAATAAAAAGTGAGCCTCAAAACCCATTTTAAGAGGTTGTGTTGAAATAAATTCTGGAGTTGTTTTTTTTTTTTTTAATGTTTATTTATTTCTGAGAGAGAGAGAGAGAGAGAGAGAGAGCACGTGCAAGTAGGGGAGGGGCAGAGAGAGAGGGAGACCTCAAGTGGGCTCTGTGCTAACAGCAGAAAACCCAATGTGGGGCTCGAAACCCACAAACTGTGAAATCATGACTTGAGCCGAAGATGGAGGCTTAATCGACTGAGCCACCCAGGCACCCCCAATCCTAGGGTTACTAAGAAAACATAAAAATCACAATTATTCCAAGTCTAAGCTAAGGGGAAAAAGGCAAATTGGAGAAGAACACCACATGTATGATACAATTAGAAAACAAAAATGCTCCAAAATCTACAAAAAACTCAAGCCTACATACACTGTACAGATACAGAAGAGTAAATAACGAACTATCACAGTAGATTCTTTCTGGCGAGATGAACTACGTCTGCAGTCATTAAGGGGAACATTTACTGTTTAGTCTGAGTATTTTATAGGGAAAAGACATTTAAATACCACCTAGATATTTAAAAATATACACAGCAAGAAAGACTTAGACCAAATGATTTAATCATACTGTTTTCAATCTGTGTGTGACTTAAGGCTTTTATTCTTATTCTCATTTAACATAATTTGGTCACTTTGTTTACTTACTGGCTCTTAAAACCTCCACATAAAGAAAGTTATCACTCATTGTCACTTTATGTGTTATATCTGTATTTTACTATTGAGGTGCCTGCTATTAAAAGCGAGGATTCTAATTTTTCTGAGTCAAAAATGGGAAAGATGCTGATTAATACTATATAAAAGGTCAATTTTTGGAATGATCTCATCATCATCGGCTAAGCCCATTTGCAGCAAACCTCAGTGTAATTTTAATATCCTCGAAGAGCTGCCATCATCCACTTACGTGTAACTTTAAACACCTAACATTTATTAGGGATTTAAGACAAGTACTTTTCAAAAAAATAACCCATTATACGTACATGGTTACAATGAAAAAGTATACAATGGCACAGAAAAAAATCGCCCAGAAAGGTAGCGGTCTCTCTTTCCACACGTCTTCACACCCTCAATTCACTCCCCTGGAGGAATTCACTTCGTTTCAATTCTGTTTTGTTCTTTTGGTAACTACGTCCACGTCTCAGCTTATTTCTTGACACAAAGTTAAACTCTTCTTTACTAGTTCCCTGCTGCCAGAGTGGGGAGTTAGCTCCTCCTATCCCTCACCTCTCCCCAGCTCTCCTAACACGGCCATGTCACTGGCCTCAGCCATACGGCCAAGCCTCACCTCCTGCTCCGTCGGCCACAAACCACAGCCCCCCCAGTCCGGGGTGAGAACCGCAATACTCCCCCCGCCCTTTCTCTTGTTTTTGAAATTTGACGAGAACACGTCCAAATGCGGGTCTTTTCTTCACTTATTTTCGGTTGAGTCCTTTCGATCTGACGACTTCTCTTCCCGCCACGGGAAACCTGTTTTCCATCCATTGTTTCTCTAACAACTTCCTCCTCTTCCTTCCTTCTCTAGACTTCTCTGTCTGGGGCTAGAACCCCTGGGTCACACACCTCCTACGTCATGCCCTCTTCTTCCACAGTCGATGAAATTTCTTTGAATTTTTCTTTAAACCATCCTAATAAACGTACATGCGGTCATTTTTCATCTTTAACAGCTCGTTCTCATTCTGGCTGCCCTTTTTGCTTTATGCCGGCTTCTTGTTTAACGGAAGTACTATCTCCTAGAAGTTTTGATCAATACTAATTATTACTAATAGGCTTTTTTTATTTGTTTGTGCTTTCCTCTTCTTTCCTTAATACATTCCTCATCCGGGGGTACGTTTCCTTTTTCTTTATCACAGTCTTTCTCTTTAGTACTGAACACTTTCCTCAAATGCCTGGTGATACTTGGTTATTCATTTACAGAGGCGGCAATAGGTAGAAGTAGTAAAAAAATCATTGGGGAAGCAAATATCATCTCGAGGGATAACAGCGGCACTCAACACATTACTTAAACAGAAAAAGAGAGCAAATGTGGTCAAGCAAATGATCAAAAGAAAACCCCCAGGTAAACCAAAATTAAGGTAATTTACATGTGGATACTCATATATATGAACAAAACTTTGTCTCAAACAATTTACTTACTTTCGAAGTTCAGCATTCTGCTTTTCCAAGCTCATTTTCATTTCCATGAGATGATTATTCTCCTGTTTTAACTGCTTTTCTGACATTTTTAGTGTGTTAACTTGCTGTGTTTGCATCTTCAAGTCATTTTGTGTAAGGCAGCGCTTTTGAGTTTCTTGCTCTATTTTTAATGTCAAGTTTCTGATCTAAAAAATAAATTGTATACTTGGTATATAAATAAATTCCTTTGACTTTATTTTTTTAATGTTTATTTATTTTGAGAGAGACAGAGAATGAGAGTGTGAGAGTGAGAGTGAGAATGAGAATGAGAAATCATGAACTAGAAGATCATGACCTGAGCTGAAGTCGGACGCTTAGCCGACTGAGCCACCCAGGCACCCCTTGATTTTGATTTTTCTTATCAATGAAGCTTGCAGCAAATATGATCATGCGAAACAGATTTTTGTCCTTAGGCAGCTAATTCACTTCACAGTAAAATATTTTTTGTATTTCTGTTGTCGTACTTTTTAAAATAAAATATGGTCTTTAGGGTAAAAATAACTTCAAAATTTTAAATTATGATTCATTTAGCATATCATCCAAATTCAGTAAAATTAAAGGTTGCAGATTATAAGAAAAAAATTTTAATTATGAAACCAACATTATGGATAAACCTACGTGGACTATGAACTCATTACATAGTTTATTACTACTTATTAGTAAACTTCATACTCACATCTTCATTTAGCACATCTTTCTGCTTAAGGAGTTCATTTATTTTCTGCTGTGACTGTTTGAGGTCACAGTCTAATATAGAGCATCTCTTCTCAGCTTCCAGCAACAGGTTTTCCACCTTCTGCTTTAACGTCCTTTCCTCTGAGAGGTTTTTCTCCATTTCTATTGCCACAAAAATGGACACAGTTGTGCATCCACATACCAAAAAAGCATATCAAATACGTGACACCATGCTATGAAAACTGCTGTCAATGATGCTGCCTTAAAAACATTTTTTTTAATTTCCAATTTAATATTTTCATCACTCTCCCTAATGTGCTTGAAATGTCAACAGTTTCACGCTTAGAAATCAGGAGTTGGATTTCCAGTGTCCAGAAAAATCGACCACTCTGCAATATTACGTCTATTCTAACTGGAGTAAAATTGTGCCTTCACTTATGATTCTAAAAGAGGCTTACATCTTTTTAATAAAGACGTATTTTATTTGCCTGCTGCCCTGTGCCTCTTGGTGTTCCTTTTCTTACCCTAAAACATCCCGGGTAGATTCTATGACGTCTATGGCTCTTTCCATGTTAGCATATTACTATGCAGAGAAGGACAATTATGCTCTGGGGAAATGGCAAAGGACAAGCCGCTGGGACCAAAGTTCCTAAGGTTAAACCCTGTCTCTGACACATCCTAATTATTTACAAGGGCACGTTAGTCAGGCTCTCTGAGGCTCAGTTTCCCCATCTGTAGAATGATACCAGTACCTGTCCTCCCTTACAGGGATGTTACGAAGATTCTTAGTTACTATCTGTGTGGCACTTAACAGCTGGCTGGCATACAAGAAGAATTTGGTAAGTGCTCAGTATTTAAGGACAATGTTAAAAAGACCTAAAGAGAATGTTCACAGTATTATTTTCAAAGAAAAAAAGCAAAAAGGGTATAAAAATTTCAGAAAATATACAAAATAGCATCCTGATTAGTAAAATTGTGGTTAATCTTTACTTACTTCTTTATACTTTCCTGAATTTTCTAAATGATTTGTAATGAACTTTTAATTTGTTTTATTAATCAGAAAAGGCTTTTAAAAGTGAAGAACAGGCAAAGTTTATGTCTAAACAAGTGATTTCATATTAAATGTCAGTTATTACCATTAAAGGATTACCTTTTGATGTACTGATTAGAAAATCTTTTCAAATCCAATTGGGCTCCTCTGCTGTTTCATACCTAATGCTCCATATTGAATTATCGTATTACAAAGTTATATAAGGGAAAATTAAGCCTACGAATTTTCACTTTTTAATGAATTGCCTTCAAAAGTGTGGAAAAAATGAAACTATTCTTCACATTCTACTAATAACAGCTAATATTTCTAAGCATTTTCACGTGTCATTGCACTTGGTCTTCAAAACAACCTAAAACTCTTACCTGTCTAAGAAGAAACAAGGCACAAAAAAGGTTAAGTAACTAGACAAGGTCACATGACTAGTTTTCATTAGTAAGCCATAGTCTTAATCAAAGGAAGCTACGGAATGGCAGTGGAAAAGCCAAAGGCTTTTAGAGCCGGTCTGAGCACCAGCAACATTTAAGTTTTGTGTACTCCTATAAACTACGAAAGTCACCCTACATCTGATGTTAGTATTCTAAAAAGGAGTTTGGAAAAAAAAAAAATGGTAGGTACTATTACTCTGAATTGGTTCATTTTTATCAGTTCAGAGATAACACATGGACAGATATACTCACTTAAAAAAACAACCACTCTAATGTGGGCACAGAGAATAGACAGGGGCATAAGTGAACTTACTGAGTAGGTGATGAAAACACAGATTCTATGACTTGTTTTGAGTGGTGGTTACATGTGTGTATTACAAATGCGAGAAGTGCAATGTGACTGCACTTGAATTATACCTCAAAAGAAATTCAACTCTATCTTCTAGGCCCCTGACAGGGAAACATGGCCCACTAATTTCCACTCTTGTAATTAGATTTTTCTAAATAAAGCACTCATTTCATCTCTTAACATCCTTAACTACTGCCTTAAACTAAACTGATTTTAACCAAGAAAGCTCCAATTTAAATTTCATTCATTAATTTTTAATGAATTAATTAATTAATTAATTTAAAAAAAGGCTATTTTTTTTCCAAATTATTCATAAATGTTATGCTTCAATTTAAAATAAAATTTCTGCTTAAGAGTTCTATGAATCTTTCGCAAGGATCTTTTATTAATTTCCTTTGGAATTTCAAATCCTTCGTAATTATGAACAGTCAGTTAGGAAAACAAGAAATTATCCTAAGACAATTCCAAGATACAGGCTGGTTTGTGGAAAAGTTAACTCTGTTATTTTACCCTATATTCATTAGTAGTGGATGACTTTGACCAGATCTAGCTAGTATCTTCATCATGACAGAGTTCAAAATATTCAATGAGCTTGTATTCTAGTTAGGTCAACTACTATTTCCAAAATACTTATTTTGCATAAACTGGCAACAATTTTGTTATACAAACTGGTAAATGTCAAACTAAATATTACAAAAATAGCAAATCCCCCCAAATCTGAAAAGATACATCTAGAACCTCATGCTCTTTATGCCTGTTACTATTGCTATCACTGAAATATTCATTTCTCTCTGATCCTTATATTTGGTTGAATAACTCGGTATTTGGGACTTACATCTTAGAAATGATCATTGCCATAAAGAGAAAAAATGATATGTATGTAAAGCTTCCCTAATGTTTTTCTTTACAGTTCTCAATATTTGACAATAAAATATAAAAAAATATTTTTCAAAATCAAGAGCTGACTACAGAATCCATTCTTAGGAAAATGCTGCAGAAAAACCCTCTTAGAAAAAAGGCATACCTTTCATGGCTTCGGATTTTGCTTCTTCAATGGATTCATAAATTTTATTTTTATCTGCCAGCCGTGCTTTTGTAGCCTTATGCTCAGCTTCTTCTTGTTCTAAGCTCTGCTGTATAACTTTTAGTTGGTATGTCATATCTATTTCCATGTTGTTCTTTTCCTATTAAAGATTTAGAATAGCAGCGATCAACAAAAAAGACTGGCTCACAATTTCAAAAACTTATAAAGCTGTTTTTTACAAGCTAAGAATGTTCAATACTTTCCCTCCCCCCTTCACTCAAACTTCTTGTAACAACGATCCACGGAATCCACCTGTTCACCTCCTGCTGAACCTACGGCCCATCCCTCCACGCTACCGTTTGGAGATCTGCACCGAGAGTGTGTGATCTCAATGAAGTAACACATGATATTCTCACCACCAGATTCGACAAACACTTTTCAGTAGTTACCCCATTTTGACTCACTGTTGCCCTGAAACTATTTCCCTGACATACCTGAGTGCACTCACTTGGCTCCCCGCTTCCTGTTCTCATCTTTTCTGTCACCTATGAAGTTTCCCCCCAGCTATTCCTTAAATGCTGGTCTTCTCTGGAGGCGGCGTTCTTCAGCCACTTCAAGCTTCTATATCATTATTTCTCACCTTTAAAACCTATCTAATATTTCCCTTTGCTGTATCTGACGACAAATTTTCAGGATCCTCTACCATTTACCCTGATATTCCACATAGGAGACTTGTTTTAAGTTGGGACACTTCAATAATAGAAGTCAATCTATTTTCTCTATATCCTCAAAAGATTTTCTAATTCTTTGTTTCTATAGTTTGTATCATATATGTAAATATTTCTTTTGCTTTCCAAATAAATCCTTAATACTGAAAATGATTTTTTTCTTTTTTTAAGTTTATTTTGAGAGAGACAGCAAGTGAGCATGCGCAGAGGAGGGGCAGAAAAGTGGGGGAGGGGGAGGGAGAGAGGGAGAGAGGGAGAGAGGGAGGGGGAGAGGGAGAGAATGAATCCCAAGCAGGCTCTACAGGGTCAGGGCAGAGCCCAAGGCGGGGCTTGAGCTCACTAACTGTTGAGATCATGACTTGAGCCAAAATCAAGAGTCAGATGCTTAACCAACTGAGCCACCAAGGAGCGCCTAAAAATGAGCTTTTTCAATCCAACAACAGAGGAATCAACTCTGCCCTGAAAAACCATTGCTCTAAACAATCTTTTCCAAGATAGGCTCTTGCATTCACACAGCTTCAGCTACTTCTGTACCAATGACTCTCAAACATTTCTAGCTTCAACATAGTTTACTCCTTTACGAACATCCTAAGGCACCTCAAACTTAGGACTAAAATAGATTTTGTCATCATTTCTTCTAAAAGAGCTATTTCCCTTCATTCTTTTCTCCCCTTTATTCTTTATGAATTACTGTTACCATTATTTATCTTGTCACCATGTAAGAGCCTAGAACTCCTCCTTAAATACCACACATATGCCTTATCAGAGCCATCACTAAGTGCTACCAAATATTCTACCTCCAGATATTTCTCAGATTCACCCCCATTTTCCATCCTTTTAACCACCGTACCAGTAACCACGTTACTGAAAACGTCTCTGACTAGTCTCCCCCCTTCTTATCTTGTCCTCCTCAAATTTATTCTCCACACATGGAACACAACGATCTATCTTAAATGTATGTCTAAAAAGAGCATCTAATTTAAAGCCCTTCAGTGGCTGGGTCCGTTGCCTAGAGAAATTAAGTTTAACAGAATATTCAAACTCTCACATGATCTAGCTCATGCCTAGGGTTGTAGCTCATTCTGGTCAGTGAATTCCTCACACTTGACATGAGAACCACACTGCAGTCTTCAGATGCATTTTGGCCTGATGTCTATTTTTATAAAATTTCACTGGAACACAGCTACACCCATTCCTTTACGTATTGGAGCAGAGCTGAGTTGCAACAGATTATATGGCCCTCAAAGCCTAAAATATTCATTGTCTTTTGCTTAGAAGATTAAAATCTGTTGACCCCTGCTCTATACTCCAGAACTATTGAGCAGTTAACGTTAAATAAACCAGCTATGCCTTTTCTATTTCCCATCTTATACTTTTGCTCCTGCTGTCCTGCCCAACTCAGAATGTGCCTTTACCCTGCCACCCAATCCTGCCCTGTCAGATTAGGGCTTCGTCCTGTGCGTCCAATATACCCTGTCCATTCTTCGAGTGGTCTGTCTATCACGCTGTGTTAGAATTATCTGTGTACTTTATTCGTGACTTTAGGTACTACTCCTTAGATTGTATTTTTTTAAGTAGGCTCCACGTCCAACGTGGGGGCTTGAACTCATGACCTAGAGATCAAGAGTCACATGCTCTACCGTCTGAGACAGCCAGGAGGCCCCACTGTGGGACTGTTAAAGGCAAGCAAAGACTGCATCCTGATATTTCTACCACAGATGATACATTAAATACTTGAATTGAATGGACAAGTGAACAAAAATAACACCTTAACTGCACACAGCCTAAAAATCATCCCTGGCTTACAGAAGTTTTAAAGAAAAACTTTTCAATGCCAAAAGCCACTGTAACTTTCTATCATTTTAAAGATACGTTGTAGGGGCGCCTGGGTGGTGCAGTCGGTTAAGCGTCCGACTTCAGCCAGGTCACGATCTCGCGGTCCGTGAGTTCGAGCCCCACGTCAGGCTCTGGGCTGATGGCTCAGAGCCTGGAGCCTGTTTCCGATTCTGTGTCTCCCTCTCTCTCTGCCCCTCCCCCGTTCATGCTCTGTCTCTCTCTGTCCCAAAAATAAATACACGTTGAAAAACAAAAAATAAAATAAATAAAGATACGTTGTAGTCAAAATCTAAGTTTTCCTTGGGTCCCTAGGGAGAAACATCCACTGAAACCGTACCGATACCCCTTATTTTAGAGTTAAGTTTTCCAATCTAAAACTCTTTGTCATTCTCCTACAAAATATAAAGCTGAACATGTTTTACCTTTTCCAAATCAGTAAATCTCTCCTGTAGTTGTCTCTTCTCCATCTCTACTTTTGCTAATAAGATTTTGCCATTCTTTAAGTCTTCTTCTAGGCCAGATATTCTACCTAAAATTGCAACATTTTAAAAACAATAAGCCCACAAAGTATATATATGTTAAATTAAGAACAAAAAATTTTGAGAAGTTTTATAATTGTTGGTAGAGTGCTTTATGGCTAAGTCAACTGGAACCCAAACCATCACTTTGGGAGGTGGTTTTTGATAATTTAAAATATTTCACACTATTTGAAAGCAAACCTTCTATTCATAAAATTTTCTATCAGTGCATTCCATATGTTATGCTTCACATAACAGAGTAGTATATTCAGAAATGTGCTATTCCAGCACATACATCCATCATCTAAAGTTATTTCCAAAATATAAATCATCAGGATGAATTCAAGTGCAATCTCTACTTTATAATACCTTGTAAGTCATTAATTATCTCTGATCCGTGGGTTCGGTCCCTCCTTTCAGATTCTAGAACTGACTGAAGATTGATAAATTCCTTTTCAAGTTTTAACTTGGCAGTCTCCAGCAGACAATTTTTATCTTGAAGATCTCTATTGTTAGATTCCAGCTGCTGAATCTGTTTTGTACTTTCTGCCTGGGTTTTTCTTAATCGGGCTGCAGTATCAGATTCTGTTCTCAGCAAAGCATTGGTTTCATCCAGCTGTTATTCCATTCAAAATCAAACAGACAACAACAAACACGAGTGTATATAATGAAAATACTTCTGTTTATCAGCCTGTTACAAACTAAAGTAAGAAACAAACCTAAAAATAGTTTCCTAATGATTTCCCTTTAAAATCAGAGGCAAAGGCCTTTCTGTAACATTCCCAATTAAAATTAGTATTAGTAAGTTATCATCAAGAAAATTCAATATCCTATTACAAATGGAGATTGACCTACTTGTCTCTGGAGTTGATTTACTTTCTCAGTGGATATTTGAGAGTTCTGATTCCTTTTTTTCAAATCTTCAAGTTGATCCTTTAAACTGTTAACTGTGATTAAAAAAAAGCATTTCAGTGGGAAGCTCCGACAACACACACATACATACACATTAATTTTTTTCTTGGTAAGTATTTAATATTCTACACCACAAACCATCGTTTTCCAAATTTCGTTTCTTGTCTGCTTCGTGATCAGCTTTCCGCTGATATTCTGCATTTTTGTGCTGAAGAAGTGCCTTTTCTCTTTCTAATTGTCTTAATGTTGATTCCACATTTTTCCTTAAGGTAATCTGAAATAATGCTTAAAGTTACTATCAAAGGAAAGTATGTATAAAAATCAAATGAAAACACTATTTTAGTATTTCAAGCAGATAAAAAAGAACTTTAAAAAAGGCTGTAACTGCTGTTTTGTTAAAACTTACAATAACGTTTTCCATTACTTTCAAAATAGCACACCTCTCTTAAATTATTAAGACCATACTGTTAATGGTTTACTACTGAAAGTCAAACTTTCCGTAACTTCCATTACCACTGAACCATCTTCACTTAATATAAACTATGGATCTGAAATGTTAGGAACAGAAATTTAAAAGAAGAAACAATGGTCACTTTCCGTTGTTAAGCCAAGTAATTGACACAAATGCAAATTTTTTTACGTGAAATATCTACACATTCTAAATTCACTCAAGTTTGCAAACCCATAACAAAATGAGGCTTATCACCAAGGTTATCCTGTAACTTTAGTCCTGTTCGCCAGTGCAACATAAGGTGGGTCTTACTATGTATCAAGATGGGTGTTAATATGGTTCTAAGACAACTCCCTGCAGGGAAGGCAGGCATCACAACTTGTAGCAAACAAAAATATTAATGGAAAGCACACAGCAACTTTACCTCCTCTTCTAGCTCCTTTGCTACCTTCTCAAGGCGAGTATTAACAGATCTAAAGGATTTCAAAAGAAACAGTGATTTACAATAAAAACATTTACTTAGTATAAATTCAAGATGATCATATAATTACTTTACAACTCTTCCTTTTTGGTAAAACGTTTGAACTTAAATTTTAAAAGACAACATTTCGTCATCTAAACAACATACTTGCACTTCTGCTCTAATTCTTCTTTGGCTTGTATCTCAGTGCTAAGGTGTTCTTCTAACGTGTATAGTTTTTTCTGAATCTGTCCGGAAACAAGAAACTATAATTATAAATTTTGGTCACATTTAAAATATGAGAGGCTTAAAGACAAGGATAAGCTGTTTTTTAAGCTTCATATAATGGTACAGTTTTTGTACCTTCTTAATGTGACTTTTACCAACATAAGGAAAAAATTCTCCATCTCTTGCTTTCTATGTATGTAAACATGACGTAAATATACGAGTGAGACGCTCTAATCTTGGCAGAATTCTTCTATGACGCCAAGTCTCTCATTCATTATGAATAAAGGAGACCCTCTGATATGCTCCACTGTTCTTCTGCAGATTATTTATGTAAAAATACTGTCACACAGTGTACTTACAAGATGAAAAGGTCTATATCTGAAACAAATATTTGGAATATTTAACTGCACTTGCTCAAAAATACATTACTTCTCTTAAAAATGAGAATTTAAGTTCTTCTTTATATCTTTCTACACAGTGCCAGGAACACTACTATAAGGAGTTACGGTCAGTAAGTCTTCCAGGAATGACGGCTAATTGATTATAAGTCATTTCCTTGCCATGCTTTACATCTTCTTCTAGGCCAGATACGTTGATCTTTAAACCAACTGCAATTATATTACGTACTAAATAATCCATTTTTGGAGCATCATTACCTTCATAAAGGGCTCAACTTTTTGAGTGCCTTTTATGCCTTAGGTACCATGTTAGGCACTTTACAAATACTGTCTCATCAACCCTAACAACAACCCTAAAAAGGTGGTAGGTAGTGTTGTATGTACTCAATAAAGAAACTGAAACTCAAAAAAGGTGAGTAACTCTCTAGATGGCTTAGCTAATAAGTGGCTGTGCCAAAAATCAATCCAAGTCTATTAGATTCCAAGGCCAATATTCTTTCTAGTGATTAGGTTTCTTTAAGAAACTCATGGTTTCTTAAATATTTTATACATCTTAAGCAAAACTATCATTTTTCCCTAATAAGAACACACAGGCCAATGAACAAGTCATGTTTAACTACTTTTGGCTATTATTACATTAGTATAATTTGATCACGCTTGTTTTCACTTGTTCATTCAAAATTCTTACTATCAGTTATATATCCTTAACAAATAAAAATAAGAAAATTACATAATAGATACTTAAACAATAAAGCCATAGGGGCAATAATAAAAGAAATACTTGGTAGAAACAAGGCTGGGAACCTCTCTCTTAAGTAGATGTAGCACTCCAAATGCTAGGTGGAAAATGGCTCTATCAAAACATTGTCAGAGGGATGTGTTTTTCTCAGTTTTTCAACATAAGTGACATCAACATACCTCTTGGCTTTCCTATTTAAAACAAAACAAAAAGGAAATTTAAAATGTATGCATGCTTTATAAAATTCCTAAAATAAATCACACCAAAATTATCTAACCAATCTTTTTACTTTCTATAAATTTTAAGGAGAAAATGTTAGCATCCTCGTTAACGTGTATGCGTGCGCACGGTTTACTTTTGTGTATAGTTACAAATTATAGAGGCCGCAAAATATTGTTAGTTTGATAAAATTAACCTTTGTTTGAATTCATTCCCACTCAAAATATTAATTTCTCCACAATTTCTGTACCCTGATAGCTTATTATCTATATTCTTTTAGAGTACTAAGATTATAAAATTTTCTGAGATTGTAGATGTTTATAAACCTATCACTTTTTTGCTATTAAAACTATGCCTAAAAGCTATGTTTAATTCATCTTTTTACTAGCCACCTATCTTCCACAATAGTACCTGTCAAATAAATCCATCATCTCAATGTTTTGTGAACTGTATTACAACAAAGAACACCAGAAAATGGTTCAAAAAGTAGCATCAAATGAACTTTTTAAACACATGGATATTACTAAATTAGTCGAACATGTGACTAAATAGTAAAAATTTATACATACTTCATTTTTCCTTGACTGTATTGAATCATTTTCTCTGCAAGATGGAGAGTCACTTAATAACCTAGAGGGAAAGACAGGAGATAAATTCTTTGCATGTCATTTTAATCCATTTTCTAATATCCCCAAATTATTCTCATAATTAAACTCCAACCACAAAGATTTCTCTTTTTTACTTCAACATATTTTAAATGAAGCACTGTTTTCCCCCTTTAGACATTTATATCATTCTCAATAATTTAAAATGCTGCACTTGTTCTGTCCCCCACTCTTATCTGATGTTCTAGTCTTTAATATTGTTGAGACTGGAGTCACTATATGGCCTATACCTTCCCCCTCTTCATCTCATTTTGAGTTCCTAGAACTATCTTATCTAGATATCTTCTAGAAAAGAGACCCCTCTCCTCCTTTTCAAAGATAACATCTCTTGATTCCCAGGTCTTAATACATAAGTCATCACTTCTATTTAAATATCAGTATCTCACTTTAACTGGGTCCTTCCTCACTGCCTATAAATATGCTTGGGTTTCTCCAGGCACTCATATCCTCATCTTGGTGAGCATGATAAGAGTTTTGAGAGTACTACCGTTGGCAGGGTGTCCAACTCATCCTGGTCTACCTAGAATTTTCTCAGTTTCAGCATGAAAGTCCCTGGCCACATCCCAGGAAGCCCCTCGGTCCTGGGCAAACCATAATGTTTGGTCACCCCTACCATTCCATACATGGAAGTACCAAGTTTCTCAAATATGTTTCTCCAATGTCTTTAATGCCTCGCTACGTGTCAAAGTCAAAAGTCCCTCAGTATAGCACACAATAATCACCTACTGCTTAACTCCAACAGTTTTTAATCTTTACACCCAATACTCACTGCAGTCAATCAGTATTTACTGGTCTTGTGCCAGGCTCTGTGCTACAAGGAGAGATTGTAGGCAAAACACTCGCAATCTCATTAGGTCTTCCAAATGATCAAAATACAGCAATAAGCACTTTGTGTTTGAGCCCTAGGACCACACTACTCTGTCCCAACGCATGCTAACACACCACACTTTGGCTTCCATGGTTCACCTGCCCACAACTGTCACCTAACCTCCCCACATCTCAGTCACTCAAAACCCTTTCTTGTTTTTACAAACGCCACCCCTTCCCTGAGTTCTTACCTGACTTCATACCCTCACCCCAAAGATGTGACTTTAATTTTTCTTCAGAACCATTCTATTTGAACCACCTCAGATATTTTGGTGCCTTTCTTTTTTTCCTTTTTTAAATGTATGTACTTTTTAATGTTTTTTGTTTTGTTTTGTTTTGTTTTTTTGAGAGAGAGAGAGAGAGAGAGAGAGCGGGAGCTGGGGAGGGGCAGAGAGAGAAAGGGGTACAGAGGATTTGAAGTGAAGCAGGTTCTGTGCTGACAGCAGAGAGCCCGATGAAGGGCTCAAACTCACAAACTGTGAGATCATGGCCTGAGCTGAAGCTGGATGCTCAACTGACTGAGCAACCCAGGTGCCCCAAGATTTATTTATGAGAGAGAGGGAGAGAGAGCAGGGGAGCAGCAGGCACAGCGGGGGGCGGGGGGGCGGGGGACAGAAGATCTGAAGCTGGCTCTGTGTGACAGCAGCAAGCCTGATTGGGCTCGAACTCACAAACTATGAAATCATGACCTGAGCCGAAGTCAGACGCTGAACCAACTGAGCCACCCAGGTGGCCCAGTACCTTTCATAAGGCAAATATCACATTCTACCCTTCATTACGACTATATTATTCTCTTATATCCCTCATCAGTTGATAAGTTCCTTCAAAAGTACGTATTTGGTCTTACTCTATATCCCCCAAAGAATACAGAACAGTGCCTTGCATTCATTTGTAACTGAATACAACATTCAGAAATAATGGAATTAAATGAAAAGTAACTTTTGATAGTCCTTTTGAAAAACTCAGTTTAAAACAAATGAGCACTTTATCTTCTATAGTCCAGAGTATCACAGTAAGACAACTCTTATAGCACAATCTTGAAAGAAATAAAAATGTAACAAACAAATCACATACAAATTTTCTCTATAGTAGGTAAATCCTATAAAAGGCAGCTGATTTCCCACAAAAGCTTTAGGAATTGGGAAGGTTTCTACATCTCCTTTATCATCTTCGATGTCATCAAAGTTGCTGCTGTCTATGTCACTGCTGAGTTCAGGTACTACAGGAGCTGCCGCTGTTAGAAGAAAAGAAATGAATTGTTTTATGCATAATCCAAATATACACTAGCCACCCAGATTTTGTTTTATGTCAATTACAATATGTGATTGTGTGATACCAGCACATGACATATTAATAATATATAACTAATCAATAACATTATGATTTACCATAGAAAATTTTGGTAACATGGTTTACATTTTATCATTTCAAAAAATGAAAACCTTATTAACTATTTATTACTATATCAGATCAGCTTTATCTATAGATAAATCTACTAAACAAGGAGAGGAATATGGTATTATTATAGGTACTAAAATTGAAAGCAGCAGTAACTTGCACATACATTCTTCAGTCTTCGGCTTTTTATACTCTGTAAGTAAAATATTTCTTACTCTTAAAATGAATTAATGTCAAATATATATAAAGTTAAAATAAATTACTATGCTTATTCTAGTATTCATCAAAGTATGCTCTCCATATAGTGATTTATTAATTCAAACTCATTCAAATTCAAGGCTATTTCCCTGATTCTGAAAGTTATTTCGATTCATAAAAAATGTGCCAAATTAAGAAATCTATTATAAAAGTATTAAGAAATATTGCTAATAAATACAAATTAGTTTAAGATATTGAGGAACATTAATTTAGTTATGAATATTGCCACAGAACAAATTTGAAATGAAACCTCCCAATTTAAAAGTAGTATCATTAAGAATATCAAACATGGTTATTAATTCAAAAGAGGAATCAATTTTTGAGATTTAAAATGTGATGGAATGGAAATATTTAAAGTTACTGACTTACTCTCTCTTATGTTATCCCAATTCCACTGATCATTCTTAAAGAAAGGATGTTGTTTGATTTCTTCTACCCCATTTCTCCCAAGTCGTACCTCCCTAAACAATACAAGTTAAGACTGTATTATAAAAAGATTATGAAAAAAACAAAAAAAAAAAACTCTTATCTTGACAAGGATCAAAATAAGGATCACAAATGACTTTGAGATATCTTAAAAAAAAAATTTTTTTTTAACGTTTTATTTATTTTTGAGACAGGGAGAGACAGAGCATGAACAGGAGAGGGTCAGAGAGAGGGAGACACAGAATCCAAAACAGGCTCCAGGCTCTGAGCTGTCAGCACAGAGCCCAACGCAGGGCTCGAACTCTAGGACCGCAAGACCATGACCCGAGCCGAAGTCGGCCGCTTAACCGACTGAGCCACCCAGGCGCCCCGAAATATCTTTATCAAAAGTTTCAAGCTTAAATGTTTTTCAAAAACAAGCAATGCCAATTTTATAATATATGATCTCTCTAGATTAAAAGGACTGTATAGTAAATGCCATGGAAAAGGAAATGTATTTCCCTCTGTAGTTTGTATCAAACAAAAGTACACATGAGGCTTTCAAGTAAAAATATTCATCTGCATGGGCCAAAACTGCATGACCAACTTCATGATGGAAAATGAACACAGGTCTAACTTTGATACAGAAGAGTTATTCAAAGCCTCTCTAATAAAAATGTTATTTTAAAAATCTCTTAAAAAGAATTCACACATTGCTAGAAGCTATCAGTATTAACTCTGATGAACAATTTCATTCTTTGACCTTTTGAGTCTTCAATGAAGATTGTATGGACATAAAAAGCATCTTTTTTTTTAATATATGCACCTGGAGCTATGTTTAATAGAAACAAAAAAAAACCTGTAAACTTTAGAGGGAAGTACTGCTAGCACAATGAGGGCAATAAATTCTTTTCAATAATGGAAAAGAAATTGAAAATATCTTTTCTCCATCTACAATCATTCCTTGGACTGCACCACCACCCTGCAATAAATTGTTCAGGCAAATTTCTCATGAATGGTACTCCTTTCATTAACATGTGCTATATATCCTGTTTTATATTATACCTTTCAGCACAAATTATGGTCATCCTCATCAACCCATCTAGTCCCAAATCAAACACTATACAGGATCTGTTCTGAGTTTATCAGCATGGATTGGTAATCAGATATTAACAAATCTTGTAATTGATAAACATATTAAAATGATTAACCTCTCTAATGAGAAAAACTAACAATGCTTCAGATGGAAATAAAATCATGATATTCAGTTTGATGAGAATGAAGAAGTAACTATAATCAACGGATATACACCCTCATGTGACTTCTCTGGGTGTCAATTTTGCAACATCAACTCATTTTAATTCATTTTTTAATTACCATCCAAGTTAGTTAGCATATAGTACAACAGTGATTTCAGGAGTAGATTCCTTAATGTCCCTTTCCCATTTAGCCCATCTCCCCTCACAATCCCTCCAGCAACCCTCTGTTCCCTATATTTAAGAGTCTCTTATGTTTTGTCCCCCTCCCTGTTTTTATATTATTTTTGTCCCTTCCCTTATGTTCATCACTTTTGTATCTTAAATTCTTCATTATGAGGGAAGTCATATGATATTTGTCTTTCTCTAATTTTGCTTAGCATAATACCCTCTAGTTCCATCCACGTAGTTGCAAATGGCAAGATTTCATCCTCTTTGATTGCCAAGTCATACTCCATTGTACATATAGACCACATCTTCTTTATCCATTCATCCATCGATGGACATTTGGGCTCTTTCCATCCTTTGGCTATTGTTGATCGTGCTGCTATAAACATCGGGGTGCATGTGCCCCTTTGAAACAGCACACCTGTATTCCCTGGATAGATACCCAGTAGTGCAATTGCTGGGTTGTAGGCAGTTCTAATTTTTAATTTTTTGAGGAACCTCCATACTGTTTTCCAGAATGGCTGCACCAATTTGCATTCCCACCAGCAGTGCAAAAGAGATCCTCTCTCTCCACATCCTCGCCAACATCTGTTGTTGCCTGAGTTGTTAGACATTCTGACAGGTGTGAGGTGGTTATCTCATTGTGGTTTCAATTTGTATTTCCCTGACGATGAGTGATGTGGAGCATTTTTTCATGTGTTGGTTGGCCATCTGGATGTCTTCTTTGGAGACGTGTCTATTCATGTCTTTTGCCCATTTCTTCACTGGATTATTTGTTTTTTTGGGTGTTGAGTTTGATAAGTTCTTTATAGATTTTGAGTAATAACCCTTCAGCTGATATATGATTTGCAAATGTCTTCTCCCATTCTGTCAACTGCCTTTTAGTTTTGCTAATTGTTTCCTTCCTTGTGCAAAAGCTTTTTATTTTGATGGTCCTAACAGTTCATTTTTGCTTTTGCTTCCCTTGTCTCCGGAGACATACTGAGTAAGAAGTTGCTGTGGCCGAAGCCGAAGAGGTTTTTCCCTGCTTTCTCCTTGAGGATTTTGATGGCTTCTTACATTGAGGTCTTTCATCCATTTTGAGTTTATTTTTGTATATGGTGTAAGAAAGTGGTCCAGGTTCATTTCTCTGCATGTTGCTGTCCAGTGTTTCCACCACCATTTGCTGAAGAGACTGTCTTTATTCTATTGGATAATCTTTCTTGCTTTGTCAAAGATTAGCGAGCCATATGTTTGTGGGTCCATTTCTGGGTTCTCTATTCTGTTCCATTGACCCAGATGTCTGTTTTTGTGCCAGTACCATACTGTCTTGATGATTACAGCTTTGTAATATAGCTTGACGTCGGGAATTGTGATGCCTCCAGCTTTGGTTTTCTTTTTCAAGATTGCTTTAGCTATTCGGGGTCTTTTCTGGTTCCATACAAATTTTAGAATTGTTTGTTCTAGCTCTGTGAAGAATGCTGGTGTTATTTTGATAGGGACTGCAACATCAACTCATTTTAAAGTGTGTATCCTAGAATTCTACCTTTAAGATCTTATCCTCCAAAATACATGCAAAGATATGAATACATGAGGACAGTCACTGCAGGACTCCTTGTAACAGCAACTGGCTAACAATCAATATGGTTTGCTGAGAAATCACAGCACTTTTGAGCTCAAAATGCCCTCAGCTATCATTGATTGAATCTGACCCCATCATTTATGGGTAAGTAAAATTATTTCCTTAAGATCATAATGCTAGTGTGTCAAGTTTGGACTGAAGTGCACACACCGGTTATAAATGTTGCCCTTTGATAGAATGACTCTTACCACAAATCTAAAGGAATTAAATAGAAAGGCCAAGGAAGAAACTCCAAAGAGTTTCTATCTTCTCCTTTTGAGGCAGGTTTTCACAACACTGTTCACCCATTTTGTTTTAAAAAAATATCGAATTTCCCAGGCAGACTTACTCATATTCAAATGCAAATATAAAAGGGCTGGGAAGGGGGCACTCCCAAGTCAAATACAAACAGCTTTTGAGATTATAACCAGTCAAGTATATCTGCACAAAACACACTTCTCTCAAAAGATGTACAAATAAGAGTCCTATGGCTTAATTACTTTTAAGGATAAAATGTGAATAACATAAGCCTTATTTCTTTCAAATACATTATCTTACCAAGTTCTATTTTTCTCTTTTTAGACACAAAGGTTAAGGTCAGAGTTAAGATTTCAATGGGATTGCGCACACATAACGACGAGAGTAACCCAACACCAGGCCTAGCAGTAGGAAAAGCCTCACCCACAATTAAATGCAATTTGGATAAAGAGAACGAGATCTCGTATGCAAATAAGAGACAGCTATGCTTTCGTTTCTACGAATTTAGAAGGGCTCTCTACAAAGAAATTCAATGTATATTACCTATCTGTTAAGAAGGCACAGATGAGATTCTTCGCATGTTTAGAAATTTCTGCATCTTCTGGGAAACACAGTGAGTTTTTATGATCCATAATTTTGCTATATGTTCCTACAAGTGAATCTGCATAAAATGGAGTATCCCCTAGAATTCCAAGAAAGAAGACACAGAGTGTAACAGAGAATGCAAATTAAACACTTTTCATAATATTTAAATATGTTAACTTTAAATCTGTCAAGTGCATGGAAGGACAAATGAATTCAAGATTTTTCTAGGGCCATTTTTAACTGCAAAAGAGTCCTTTAAATGAAGTCCAGTGCTAACTAACCTGAGCAGGCAGGCACCAGAGTAGGCTCAGAATACTGTAAATCAGTGTCATTCAAACTCATTAAATTCAACTCTCAGAGTTGAAAACAATAGCAGGAATTTAAATGGTCCCTTCAAAGGTGTCATGTGAGTTCCTCCAAAGTACATTATTTTCTAAATCCCTAGAAGACTTCAGGCAAATCCTAGAATATATTCTACTTTCAAAAGATTACAAAATGCACCTAATGTATCATCAGTTTGGGCCAGAGGTGGGGAGAATGGACAGCTACCAGGGAACACACTCTGCATATAAAGCAATGGTGGGGCGCCTGGGTGGCTCAGTCAGTTGAGCGTCTGACTTCGGCTCAGGTCATGATCTCACAGTTGGTGAGTTCGAGCCCCGCATCGGGCTCTGTGCTGACAGCTCAGAGCCTGGAGCCTGCTTCGGATTCTGTGTGTTCTCCTGTCTCTGCCCCTCCCATGCTCATGCTGTCTCTCTCTCCCTGTCTCTCAATAATAAATAAACATTAAAAAAATAGTAATAAAAAATAAATAAAATAAATAAAGGGATGCACTTCAATAACAAAGGCCCAAGACAATGTAGGTCATACAATAACATGAGTTTAAGCATAGCAAGATCAGTACTACATACACAAGATGGTCACCAAGAGAAGGCAACTTAGGCCACAAAAACGGTCCATGGCTAATTATTATTTAAATTTGAGACTTACCAAAATATTCTCATTTTTTTTTTCAGTAATAATCATACTCAACTATCCCACAGATTTCACAGATTTTCCGCTATCAATTTTTTTAGGGACATCCTCTAGAAAATAAATTCTTCAATTTCTAAAAATATATTTTCAACTCTGAAGTTATTTCATATAATGTTATCAGCCTTATCACACTTGCCCCAGAAAGTAGATTTAGCTATATCTGCCCTCATCCCCAAGCCAGATGATTCAGTCATTGGCTTCCTTAGCCACAAGATATTTTTGTGACCCCAGTACTTTGGAATCAGAAATCTTAAGAATGAAAGTGATGATATAAAAAAAGTTTTGGACTACATGAGCCTTTCAAATTTTGATTTGGTCACAGTGAAAGAAATTATTAAATATGCCTCTGAGTTTTCTGAGAATGAAATACTATTATAAAGTATTTTTATCTTGATAGTCAAATAGGTCAATAACTATTTAACGATTTTACTAGATTTACTAACCATAGATAAATACAACAGAAGAAACACAGTTGACAAGAATCAATTAGGTAACATAATTACATAAACTAAAGAGTACTTTTAGTCTTCTATTATTATTGAAACAAATATTAACAGCTTTACATTTAAAATATTTACAACAAATACTTGGTCAAGAAAATCTTGGACTGGAGGCCCACTGCAGTTGTATACTTGCTTCTTATTCTAACACTGTCTTCATACAAAAAGGTCTACTGAAAGACTATTCCCAGCAGTATACTTTTAATTCCTTTTATAATCCACTAAATCACTGTGTCAGTACAAGGCTTGGTTTTAATTTTCCAATAACAACCTGTCATAACTGATAAAACTAATTCCACGTTTTAAAAAATTCCACTTCTTTCCACAGCACACAATTAATTTCCTCATATTTTCAAATTCTTCACTTAAAACTAAAGTGGTATCAGGTGGGTTTTTAAAAACAGAACAAGTTAAAATATTTACTTACCCACCAGCATCTCAAAAAGGAAAACACCCACAGACCACCAATCACATTCTCGCCCATAGTAACCATCACCCCCTTGTGATTTGAGAACCTCAGGTGAAATATAATCAGGTGTTCCAACTGCTGTATCACAATGCACCATGCCTGTCTGGGTAGAGAGCAGAGATCAAGAAAAACAGTTGTATGTAAAACCATTGACACATAAATGCAACTAACTCATGTTATTATATACATAGTGGCTACAAATTGCTACCAATAGAGCTTCACTGCTGATACAGCTTTAGGAGGACAGGAGGTAAATGTATCACGAAATGCTTAGAAGTGTCAGGATTACGGGAAATCAAGGGTAACTTTTCAACTCTAAAATACAGGAGGCTTCATCAATGAAAGAAGTAAAAAGTGGTACACTGCATGGGAATTCCTTGCAAATCAACACCTTTTGTTACTTTTTCTTACACTACTAATTAGTTAGGAGGGCAGTTACAAGGAAGTACAAAACGTGATCTTAAGGCACTAACCTGGAGAAAAGAATTAGGAAGCTTTGGTATTTTCAAAGGAACCGGCAGTATTTAAGATTACAAAGAGCCTAGTTTGGAGGCTGGATAAAAACGGTTCTTATTATTAAGAAAAAAATGGGGGAAATTGATCTAATGTTTAAATTAAAAGATCTTAACAGTTTGAAAGCTATACCACCAAGCTGCATATTTAGAAATACAGAGCTGTGGCACGAAGGTTATTTGACAAAATGATAAAAACACCATTATCTGTGTTTAGTTTTGGTGTGTAATAAGATACTCCCTATCTGATGTCTTTTTGACAAGGACAAGAACTATCATAAATACAAGTACGTGTGTGCGTGTTGTAGCATATATATGTGTGTATGTTTGTATATGTGTGTGGGCTGTAAAATTAAATCAGTAAAACAATGTAACACTAAATAATACTCATTCACCTTTAGCTCTGTCCAAACCTGCTAAGATTTTATAGATGAATTTAAATGCCCTCCATTTCCTTTCCCCGCCCAGTGAAAAGTATGTCACCCACGCTGCTCATAAGGAAGCTACATAAATTCCCCCATACTAAGTATTAGGACTTTTCTTTGGGAAAAGGAAGTTCCATGTATTTTATAAATATGATTTATGTAAATGTATTTAATAGCAATAAAATATGTTAATCATAGGAAATTAATTTCAAAAACAATCTTTTCATTCCTCATATTAGCAACAATTCAATCATTTTACTTTCCCAAGAATACAGCAAATAGAGCATAAAAGCCATTTTAGTTTGAATACAAATAAAATAAAAGTTCTGAAAATAATGGGGCAAATTATGAGGGTGATAATTTGTATGGATCAGTACTTAGGATAAAAGACAAAAAAATCAGTACCTGACTTCAAAATGCAGAGCATAAAATCAATTTTTATCATGGACTATCCTAAACTTCTACTAGAGGAAACATTAAGAGATTTATTTATTTATTTATTTATTTATTTATTTATTTATTTATTTATTTATTTTCTATTTGAGAGAGAGAGAGAGGGAGAGGGAGAGAATCCCAAGTAGGCCCTGCACTATCAGCCCGGGTGGAACCTGAGGCAGGGCTCAATTCCACAAACTGTGAGATCGTGACCTCAGCCAAAATCAAAAGTTGGCCACCCAACCGATCACTCAGGTGCCCCAGAAATTAGACTTAAAAAAAAATTAGTTAGCATTCAAAGGTTTAGAGGAAGGAGAGGAAAGGGTAAGACACAAAAGTAACTGGCATAAAGTTAGGCTGTAAAGGCTTGGGTAAGTCAGGCTTGAAAGGAGGGCCCACGACATGACAGCTAGGGCAGAAAAAGAGCAAAAGTAAAGAAACAAGAATGACGTCATATAAAGCAAATTCAAGAAATGCAGTAAAGTCCCAATCAGCGAACAGTAAAGCTTCACAACAATGAAGACAGGAAAGGTAAGATGGAGACCGAGTTTAACAATCACTTGCAGAATACTTTCACAGGACTAAAGAACTGACTAAAGAACTCTGCTTTTGGAAAAATATTCCAACCATAGTTTCTGACCAGCATATTGGAGGTTGAAATTTTTTTTTAAAAACATTTGGGAAAGATATTTTAAAATTATCTCCTGGAGAAGTTCTCATATTATATGAGCACAGAATCCACATTTATGACAAGTCTCTTAACGTATTCTGAAGAAATACAGGAAGGACACACCAGAAACTAAAAAGACCTGGTTTACCTATGGGGTGGTGGGTGAGAGAACAGGGTGGAAAGAAGGAAGTATGGGAGTGGGTAGTAGGAGTAAGGAGGCAGGGATCCTTCTCTGAGCATGCAGTTGTACAGTTTTAATCTTAAAACCAGGGAAATGTTTCACACATCTTAAAAACTATAAATAAACAATATCAACCAGGATGTGTGTGAGGGAGGTACACTAAATGGAATACATATAGTAAGAAATGAACCTGTTTTGTACGTTAACAACATAACCACAATAAATGGGGTAAGGATAAAAGAAATGACCTAAGTAACTTTGGAAAACAGTATCTTTAACATATGCTATAAGGCTAAACACAAAAGGAACTGCACAAAATATAATACATTCTAATTAATAAATCTGTTTGTCACAGAGGTAGGAATTGGTAATTCTGAAATAATTTTAAGTGTATCCTAGAGGTGAACAAGTAGGTAAATATAGTGTAGACAATGAGAGCCAGGTTTCTCATTGACTGAAAAAGCAATTATCAAACAGAAAGGAGGAGGATGCGAATGAACCCTGCGGTGTAGGACAAGAATCAGAATTATCAGTATGAACTCAGAACTTTTAAGTAGCCTATATATACAGACCCATAAGTACAGAATTAAATACGCATGTGTGTGCATGTGGATTAGCACATATAGTCTATTTGGTATACACGTGTCTGCTGACCAGGCCTAGAAATAATGACACTCCAGGGGCAAGAAGCACACCGAGCGCCCAAATACTGATTTCTAAATACCATTCTTTTTGTTGTTAAGTTTCATTTATTTATTTTGAGAGACAGAGAGCGTGGGGTAGAGGAGGGGCAGAGAAGGAGAAAGAGAGAATCGCCAGCAGGGTTTGCACTGCCAGCAGATGGCCCGACATGGGGCTCGAACCCACGAACTGCGAGATCGTGACCTGAGCCGAAACCAAGAGTCAGACACTCAATCGACTGACTGAGCCACCCAGCCGCCCCTCTAAATCCCATTCTTGAATAAAAGAAATCTGAGCTTCTTAGAGAAGCAGCTGATTCCAGAGCGGGGACAGAGAAAATACAAGACAAGTCTTCGACTTACACTGCCAAAAAAGAAGAAAATGCTCCAAAAAGGAGGTGTGTCCAAAGGACATAGGAGTAACCTGAGGAGCTTTTGCAAGATAAGAAAACTCTGCAGTGAGTTTCAAGGTATGAGTAGGAATCTGCCAAGTAAACTGTATTCAACATCATATATGAAGGCCAGGAATCATGAAATTATTGATTTCATGGCATAAAAAACAACTAAACGTAATTTAAGACCCCTGAACCATAAGGTACAAAAGGTCAAATGATAGAGAATGAGGGTGAAAAGTGGAAGGGATCATGTCATCATAAGAAGCTTTGTATGATGGGGTGCGTGGGTGGCTCAATCAGTTAAGCATCCGACTTCGGCTCAGGTCATAATCTCACAGTTTGAGTTCAAGCCCCACATTGGGCTCTGTGCTGACAGCTCGGAGCCCAGAGCCTGCTTCAGATTCTATGTCTTCTTCTCTCTCTGCCCCTCCCCAATTGGTTCTCTATGTCTCTCAAAAAATAAACATAAAAAAAAATTTTTTTTTTTAAAGAGAAAGAAAGAAAGAAAGAAAGAAAGAAAGAAAGAAAGAAAGAAAGAAAGAAAGAAAGAAAGAAAGAAAGAAGCTTCATAGGACAAGCTAAGGAGTTTGAACTTTATTCAGTAGATGACAGAAATCTAAGCAGGAGAGCAACATAAATGGGTATGTATTTTCAAAAACTTCCTCAAAAATACTTTAAATAGATCAGATTAAATGGTTGCTAAAATATATCTGGCATTTTATAATGGATAAAATATCATAAATGGGGAGATTTACTAAAAACACAAAATCAGTCCATCACAAATCATGAGGTTGGTCCAGGAAACTATTCTTAAATGCTTCCTGTAATGGGGCACCTGGGTGGCTCAGTCGAGTGAGCATCTGACTCGGTTTCAGCTCAGGTCATGATGTAACGTTTCTTGGGTTCGAGCCCTGCCATCAGGCTCTGTGCTGACAGCAGGGAGCCTACATGGTAATCTCTGTCTTCCTCTCTCTCTCCCAGTCCCTTCCCCACTCACATGCTATCTCTCTCAAAAATAAATAGACATTTATGGGGCGCCTGGGTGGCTCAGTCGGTTGAGCATCTGACTTCGGCTCAGGTCATGATCTTGCTGGGTTTGTGGGTTCGAGGCCCGCGTCAAGCTCTGTGCTAACAGCTCAGAGCCTGGAGCCTCCTTCAGATTCTGTGTCTTCTCCTCTCTCTGCCCTTCCCATGTTCATGCCGTCTCTCAATAATAAATAAACATTAAAACAAAAAAAAACCAGACATTTAAAAAAAAATAATAAATGCTTCCTGTGAAAGTGGGAAAACTTGTAAATGGCGTTCTTAATTATCAGACACATTAAGGCCTCAGCTTGACTGCTACATAGGCAGGAGTCTATTTGCTTCATTTTAATAATTAAAAATAAGTACTTGCACCAGGAGCTCCTTTCTCAAATAGGCACATCCCCTGCCTCATAACCTTGGGCTAGCAGAAAGTCCTACTTCTTCTTGTGTTCTATCTAAAAACAGCCCAACTGGTTTAGAAGCCCATCTCCATTTGCACTACACAGCACCCAAGGCACAAAAAGCTGCCTGTTATTCCAGTTATCTCCTGGGGTACCAATTACTACTTTCATTTGGGCTCTGGTTACAAAGCTG
This sequence comes from Acinonyx jubatus, assembly GCF_027475565.1. Classification (NCBI taxonomy): domain Eukaryota; kingdom Metazoa; phylum Chordata; class Mammalia; order Carnivora; family Felidae; genus Acinonyx; species Acinonyx jubatus. Next base: position 129,781,082 of record NC_069388.1, on the reverse strand, counting down.
CATAGCTTTTGAATGGTCTATCCCGACCGCGTCCAAAAACCTGTTCTTCTTCATGTATAATTTTGCAGAAAATAGGGTTTTTTCAGAAACCCGAGTAGAGACACCTCCATTTTTAAAAACTGATGTCATTTCTAGAAGGGTTAAGAACAGGAACAATTTGCCAATTAGCTTTTAAAGAAGTATAGCCTCAATTTAATCAAATAGTATACACTAGAATATTCAGGGTTATAATTTTACATTATTCCTAGGTAATTTAAAACACTAATGTAAAATGTGCCTTAGAAGCTGGTAAAGTGGCTATGAAGTGCCTAATGACGAGCAAAGAAGAAACTCAATTTACCCAACACAGCAGGTAATTTCAATAGCAGTACTTCTCGGCTATCATGGAGATACACCTAGATATAAATATACTACGCTGGGGCATTCACGTACATCTACATATTTTTTCCAGAGAGAAAAAGAATAACAGCATCAAAAAAAACCTGTATTAACCACAGTTTATTAATGAGCGAACTTAATGAGATATGCCATTACTCTTTAATGAACTGTGACAGTAACAAATTAGTCTAGTCCTTGTATAATTTTTAGTTGTATTTTATTTTTGCATTTATCCACGGCATATTGTTTCCTATGATGCCAGAAGAGCTAAAAAATAATTTGAGAATCTCAGTCAATATTGTAGTAAAGGGTTGGCAAACTTTCCTTTAAAGGGCCAGTAAATATTTTAGATTTTGTGGCCACACAGGATCTCTATCTACTACCTTCTCTCTCTTTTTTTTTTAACGATCTTTTAAAACCGGACAAACCGTTTTTAGTACAAGACAGGCCACAGGCCAGACCTGACCCACACCCCAGGGTGCTGATCCCATCCACAGACAAGCAGATGAAAGAGAATGAAGCCAGGAGCGCCTCTAACAGCTTTGAGGCCATAATGAGAATCAAACAGAGGCAGATAAAGTGATGAACCTGAAATATGCAACAGCACTATTTACATTAACAGCTAAAATAACAAGATTATGAATTCTATGTACTACAGTTTTTAATAAAAAACTCCTTTGTTCTTCAACATACATAGTTGTTCTCATCATTATTATTACTTGAGGCATGGAAGTTTGGGGTAAAACAAACAACATTTTTAAACTTCAATATTTAAAAAATACCTATTTCACTATGTGGAAAATAAGAATTTCTGTTCGAAAGACACAAACGGGTAGCTGACCGGAAGATCTGTGGAATCACTGTCGAGATTACATAAGGAATTCTTCACTTCAACAAGTTGCTTTTAAAAGAGTCAAAAGACACACACAAGTAACTCAAGAGATAAACGACTGGCAATTACATGCAGAAAAGTTTGCTACCATTAGTTATGAAAGAAATGGCAATTTCTTTTTTAAGCTACTACCTTACACCCATGGAACTGGTAAGAGTTAGAGAGTGATTAATAGGAAGGGGGAGTGACGACACGGAGACAGAGTCGCTAATGCACAATCACAGCCATTCCAGAGGTCAGGTAGTCCGTACTTTACGTATCCTCTGAGTCAGAGTCCCACCACCTCTAGGTATGTATTAGAGGAAACCCTTGTCAGAATACACATGGGCCACACCTAAAGATGTTCAACATCTAAGTTTAACTAGGCTCAACATGGCACTGTTGGTGGCAGGGGAATGGATGTGGCCTAGGAATCCAACATAAGAGGGAATAAGTAAAATTAACAGATAGACCCTACGGAATACTAAGAAGCAATGAGCTAATTTACATATATTAGAAAAGATATAAAACAGTGTTGAGCGAACAAAGTTTAAAAAAATGACATTCATGCCATGATACCATTTATACATATGTACATCGTATCACTAGCGTGCAAGAACTTATAGTAAACACATGACACTGGTTGTTTATCAGGGAAAGAGAGAATAAGACTGAAACAGGAAGGGGGAAAACATTATAAAATAAAAACAAGATGAAGCCTTTCTGCTGACTACTAACAACAATAAGCGATGAACCAAGGATTATAATTAGCTCAGGTATATGTACCTGACTTAAAAAATAGTACATAATTATATACCACATTTTATTTTGTCTTACTAAGAGACAATTTAAGATATTTAAATTGCTAAATTTAGGGGCGCCTGGGTGGTGCAGTCGGTTAAGCGTCCGACTTCAGCCAGGTCACGATCTCGCGGTCCGTGAGTTCGAGCCCCGCGTCAGGCTCTGGGCTGATGGCTCGGAGCCTGGAGCCTGTTTCCGATTCTGTGTCTCCCTCTCTCTCTGCCCCTCCCCCGTTCATGCTCTGTCTCTCTCTGTCCCAAAAATAAATAAAAAACGTTGAAAAAAAATTTTTTTTAATAAATTGCTAAATTTAGTATTCACTTACATGCTTGTAAGATTATGCTATAAATACCATATTCTGTCCTGTTTCTCACACTCTCACACTCTATATACCCCTCTTTCCTTAGTCATTTTCATTTTCACTACCCTAAAAACATGTGACGTGACTTATTTCTCTACACCCTCCCAAAAGTTTTTGGTTTAATTAAAATCAGAATACACTCATGGAAGTTCAACACATAAACATCACTCACTTTGTACAACAGACATAAAAAAGTTTAGCATCCTATTAGAAATTATTTTATACTTTATTTTCATTGAAGATAATTTTTACTATTAACCATTTCATACTATTTACTATTAACCATTTCATACCACAAGAGGGAGCTCTGGGGACAAATGCTCCATCTATTAAACACGGACTCATGAATGCAGAACATGGACACAAGGACAAAATCCAGGAAGAAGACCAAAGGAGAAAGGAATGTTAAGTATTAGTTGAGTAGACAGGACATACAAACCTAGATACGTGAAAATGGCCTATGAAACACAGCACAAATTCTAAATAAGTGAGAACATTAGGAAAGTGATCTATCAGGTTAGGATTATAAGGAAGACTTTCTAAATGAGGTAAAATCTGAGCTGAGCTCGGGACATTACAGATCGCAGATGGGGGCAGTATGATCTATAGAAGTGAATGTCACATAGGTGGCATGAGTAAGAGGCAAAGAGAAGGAAAATCAGCTTACTTCAAAATAAATATCTTTATAAGATATTCTTTTTTTCTTTGATAAAGTATTCTGGTTATGAAATATGAATAGCTATACAGGCATACTGGAAGGTTATGAACACCATACAAAAGATGGCATCCGGTTTGCTGTCAATTTACATTAACATTTAGAAAGTCTGATGGATGTAAGTCACCCCCCAAGATCCAATAGGGAAACTAAAAAACAAAACAGGAATTATACGGTACACTTATAGAGAAAAAGAGATAAATTTTACAACAGGAATAAATCAACATAATCAGCTATGACGTTAACACTACTGAATCTATTGATCAAAATGTGAATTGTTTACCAGGTAAAGTACACAACAGATGATGTCCCCAAATTTATTCACTGTGGTTGACGCAGACAGGGTTAGCAGGTGATAGGATCATAAACTTCTTACCTTAGCTTTTTTTTTTTAAAGGAAAAATACAGAAATAGTAATGGTGATGGAAATACCCATGTACCTTAATTTATATTTTGTGTCTTATTTCTTCACCTGGATCATTTTACACATGCAGTAGTTTTGATTGGTAGCAACTGCTTATCAACATTCTATGAGGAAGATGCCTAAAGTTATTTGCATTCTTATTTCTCTTATATTCACCAAATCCAATGCTACATAATTATAAATAAAGCACTCTGTAACAAGATGATCAGTTAAAAAAAGTTTTGTTTCAGTCACTACACAGTTAGCAAAACTAAATTTATCTTTGCTCAAAAATAATAAAGATTTGAAGTTTCTTTTATTTTTGTTTTTAAAAAGTAGCACTTTGGGGGGAGCCTGGTGGCTCAGTCAGTTCAGCGTCTGACTTTGTTTCAGGTCATAATCTCGTGGTCCGTGAGTTCAAGCCCCATGTCGGGCTCTGTGCTGACAGCTCAGAGCCTGGAGCCTGCTTCGGATTCTGTGTCTCCCCCTCTCTCTGCCGCTCCCCAGCTCATGCTCTGTCTCTCTCTCTCTCAAAAATAAATAAAGATTAAAAAAAATTGCTTTTTAAAGTAGCATTTTTTTACTTGCTTATTACTTACTTCATCCATCTTCATACATGTGCCAAAATCCGCTAACTTTAGATGTCCATGTTTATCCAAGAGCATGTTGTCAGGCTTTACATCTCTGTGAATGAGACCCATGGAGTGTATGGCATCCAGAGCAAGAACAACTTCAGCAGTATAAAATTTGGCCCACTTTTCAGGGACATCATAGTTACTCATAAGGTTTACAAGATCTCCACCAGGCATGTACTCCATTACCATGTACAGATACTTATCATCTTGAAAAGCACAAAAGAGCTGGAAAACAAAATGGGAAGGAAAAAACATTTTTTTAGAAAAAAGAAAACCAAAAGCTTAATAGGAACAAAACCCAAAAGTATCATTACTGCTGAAAAAGGCAAATTATTTTACAACCAAGAGAGTTTAATTCTATGAAATCTTTGATTTTAGATTTGGACATCTTTAATGGAAAAGGAAGTATCAGAGAAAACTTTTTATATGGTTATCTTCCTCATGCTTATTGACAAGAAATACATAAATGAGTCATTTTCCCTCTTAGAGAATACAAAAATCTATTTAAATAGAAATATTTTAAAAGAGGGGCGCCTGGGTGGCTCAGTCGGGCAAGCGTCCGCCTTGGGCTCAGGTCGCGATCTTGCAATCCATGAGTTCGGGCCCTGCATCAAGCTCTGTGCTGACGCAGAGCCTGGAGCCTGCCTCAGACTCACTCTCACTCTCTCTCTCTCTCTGTCGCTCTCTTGCTCATGCTCTCTCTCGCAAAAATAAACAAACATTAAAAAAAAGAAAAATATTTTTAAAAGAGAAACAGTAAAAATGAGGAACATAAAAGGTAAAAAAAAAAAAAAACCCAAAGAATTCATAATTTAAAAAAAAACAGCTTTCTGAAAACAAAACAAGTTACTGCACCTAATTCACAGAGAAGAAAGCTGAGGAGATAGAGGCAGTTGAGAAAAACCTTTGAGATACCACATTCGATGGACAGAAGAAGAGGGAGTAAGCACCACACCGCTGGAAAAGAGCGAGTCCCTGGTAGCCACAGTTAAAACAGGGCCTTCTCCTCTCCTATTCTCCACGATTTGCTCCTAAGCAGCATATGGCAGGTGCTACCAGCACCTAGACTAGAGCAGTGGCAGTGGGACCAGAGATATTACACCTAGCTAGGTTGCTACTGACCCCCCCAGAGAGACAGGAATCACAAATTCAGAAGAAAAGTTATTTGTATATTCCACCCACGTCCCACCCCACCCCCCAGAAGCAAGCAACGCAAACTGAAAAGGTTTCCATAAATAGGGAAAAACTAGAACCGAAGCAATAACTCATGCTCAAAGAAAAAGAATTCCTACAAATCAATTATTTCAAACAAACAAAGAACGTAATGGGAAAATGAGGAGACTTAAGCACGTATAAGAAGATACTCACATAAGAAGATATTCAAAGACGAAAAGGCATGAAATTTCATTAAAGAAAGGTAAATTTAAATCACTGTGAAAGAAACGCCACTTCACAAGCGCAAAAATGATCAACTTTTAAAAGTGACAATACCAAGTGCTGGCAAGGACAAAGGGAACTTAGAAACTAAACCTCTATAATCACATTGAAAAAAAAGCTATTGGGGCGCCTGGGTGGCGCAGTCGTTTAAGCGTCCGACTTCAGCCAGGTCACGATCTCGCGGTCCGGTTGTTCGAGCCCCGCGTCGGGCTCTGGGCTGATGGCTCAGAGCCTGGAGCCTGTTTCCGATTCTGTGCCTCCCTCTCTCTCTGCCCCTCCCCCATTCATGCTCTGTCTCTCTCTGTCCCCAAAATAAACAAACATACAAAACAAACAAACAAACAAAAAAAAAACGTTGAAAAAAAGCTATTATCACCTACTAAGATAGACTACAGGTACCCAAAAATGCCACTCCTAGGAATAAACGCAGCAGAATTAAGTACAAGAACATTTACAGGGCACCTGGGTGGCTCAGTTGGTTAAGCGTCCGACTTCGGGTCAGGTCATGATCTCACGGTTCGTGAGTTCAGGCCCCGCGTCGGGCTCTGTGCTGACAGCTCAGAGCCTGGAGCCTGCTTCTGATTCCGTGTCTCCCTCCCCTCAGCTCCTCCCCTGCTCACACTCTGTCTCTCTCTCAAAAATAAATAAAGATTAAAAAAAAGAAATTAAAAAGAAGAAACATTTACACTACTTGTAACAAATAACATTTTGAAATATACCAATAAATTATGATATATACATGCAATGGAATAAAACACAGCAATGAAATTAATAAACTGTAGCAATCTAGATTAGATAACTCTTTCCAACATAATGCCGAACAAAAAAGCTAGATACAAAAGAGATATTCAGCGATTTCGCTTATATAAAGTTCAAAAAACAGGAAAACCAAAGATCATGGGTGCTTGTTTAGGTGATACACGAGAAGGAAAAGCAAGGAAACGATTACTAACAAAGTCAGAAGAGTGGTTATTTTCGGCGGAACACACGGAGGTAGTGATTAGCAAAGAGTGCAAGAGAACTTCTGGAATTCTGGCAATGTTTATTTTTTGACCTGAGTAGTAAATACATGGGTGTTTGCTTTGTGATAAATCCTGTTGTTTGTTTTATATATTTCTCGGTGTCTGTTTTATATATTTCTCGGTGTATGTCACAAATAAAATCTTTTTTTTGTTTTTGTTTTTGTTTTAAAGTATGACATGGGGCACTTGGGTGGTTTAGCCGGTTAAGCGTACAACTTTGGCTCACAGTTCGTGGGTTCGAATCCCACATCAGGCTCTGTGCTGACAGCTCGGAGCCTGGAGCCTGCTTCAGATTCTATGTCTCCCTCCCTCCCCCTGCTTGTGTTCTTTCTCCCAAAAATAAACATGAAGAAAAAAAATTTTAAGACAAAAAAAATATTTTAAAGTATGACAAAATTAAAGCAGGACTCAAAAGGAATTTGTAACTTCAAATGCATTTATAGGTATTTCTCCTTATCCTTTCAATATGCAATAATCACACAGGTCTCTGCACTGTAAAGTAAGGACAATAAAAATTAGGCAGATAAAGAAACTAGAAAAGAACAATATACATCTAAAGAAAACTGGAGCTATGGAATTTTTTTAAAGCAGTAAATAATTACAAAAAAAAACTAAGGGTGTTATTTTGTAAATAAAACAAAAAAAACCACGTTAAGACTAAAAAATGTACGTATACTCTATTCAATACCAAAGTGGAAAAGAAGACGGATACTGTCACAGAAAATATAAACTGACAAGAGGTAAAATAAAAACCTGAATTAGTCAAAAATCACATGAGAAAAATAAAAAGGATGATAAAAGATCTAGTTGGGAAGAAGGAAAGGAGGGATTGAGTACAGAAAAAACATCCGAGTTTTAGGACAGCAAGCGCTCTCTCAGAAGAAAGGGAGAAAAGATTGGGTAGGAGAGCAAAAGTCTTTCAAGAATTCTTGTAATTTTTTAGTACTTCAAAATTAAAAGATTAAAATTAGCTATGGAAAAATGCTAAAATTTTCTAAACATTTGTAAGACCAAAACCAAAGAATGCTTCCAGATGGCTTATCAGGCAAGCAAGAAAAGCCATTTACCAATAGCGAATTAATTAAGCTGTGTTTCATTGCATCTGCAGAAGAAATGTGTCCAGTGGAAATCAACTCAAGGCTATCAGTCTTTTTTTTTTTTTTTCAACGTTTATTTATTTTTGGGACAGAGAGAGACAGAGCATAAACGGGGGAGGGGCAGAGAGAGAGGGAGGCACAGAATCGGAAACAGGCTCCAGGCTCTGAGCCATCAGCCCAGAGCCTGACGCGGGGCTTGAACTCCCGGACCGCGAGATCGTGACCTGGCTGAAGTCGGACGCTTAACCCACTGCGCCACCCAGGCGCCCCATGGCTATCAGTCTTTCAACAACAGTTGCTCAAGGAGTTGAGGACACTGGGGGCAATATCAGTAGTCAATTAAAAAACAAGGTAAATGATTTTGAGTGGTTTTTCTCAGCTCTTGGTGAGTCAACAGATGTTGCTGATACTATGCAGCTGTTAACCATTTATTGGAGGAGTAAGTGCCAAATTTGAAGTAAAGAATTAGCCTCTATAAACAGTCTGCATAGGTCAACTACAGGCAAAAATATTTTCGAAGAAGCTGAGAAAACACTAATTCAGTACAAACTGAAGTAGGTGTGTTAACAAAAGACGGTGGTAAAAATATATGTGGAGCAGAAAAGGTTCATTGGACAAATTTGCAAAGCTTGTGAAAATGTATGACATTGAAGTCTGTAGTTAGTCTCTGTAATACTCATCTTATATAAGAACTCAGTGGAAAATACATTTGAATCTCATGTAATAAATGAATACTATTAATGGTTGTTATTTGCTCTTTGTGGACTTAACCATCTTCATCTGTTTTTGTCAGAAATAGAAGATGTGTATCCTGACTCACTTTCCATACAGCAGTTCAATCAACGGCTTAGCACTGGGAAAGTTGTATTGCAATGATCTGAGCTTAGAGCTGAAACTGAAATTTTTCTCATCAAGACCATCCTCAACTACTATTACTGAACACTCAATAGCATGGAAATTAGCTTTAGCTGCAGCCTTAATAATGTTTCGTAATTAATACAACCTAAAATGACAAGGTAAAATAGGGCTTATATACAAAACTTAAACTTTCGATGACAGCTAACATCAAGCCCCTTTTTGTACTTCCCATTGCTATCAAAATCAAAACAAGAAGTGAGCTCTCCACTCAAGTGCACAAATTTGCAAGGGATGTATTTTCTGAGCTCAAACTACAGTCTCACAGTTCCAACAGTATTTTTTTTTCTTTTTGCTGTTTCATGTTTCAAAATCCATTTAAACTCTGTAATTGAGAAGCTTCTACCCAATCTGCAGTTGGAAGTAACTAACCTGCAGTGTGATGACATTGTTACAATGTAAATATCAAGATAAGAATTTAACAGAATTCTATAAACATCTTCCAAGTGATAAATATGCTCAATCAGAATCCTCTGCTCGAGGTCAACATCAAGTCATAAATAAAGTATTGGTATATACTCTTAACAAGTGATGAAAATGGCACTTTACCTCTGTAATCTTTCCCTAAAAACTCATAACCTGAATCTAAATAATGAGAAAAACATCAAATTCTAATAGAAGACTATACACATATCCTACGATATTAACTGATAAGTAATCCTTAAAGTTGTAAAGGTCATCAAAAACAAGTAAGTCTGAGAAATTCCCATAGCCAAGAGGAGCCTAAGAAGATACGATAACTAAATGTAGTAACATACTATCTTGGATGGGATCCTGGAACAGAAAAAGAGCACAGGTAAAAATTAAGAAAAACTGAATCAATTATGGACTTCAGTTAATATAATGTATCAATACTGGTTCATTATTTGTAACAAATGTACAAAACTATGATGTTAATAGAGGAAACATTACGGGGTGGGAGGGTGGTGGTATTATGAGAGCTCTCTACCATCTCCAAGTTTTTCTGTAAATGTAAAACTTTTTAAAAATAAATCCTATTAATAAGTAAAAAAATAAACCATATGCTGTTGGATAACAGTATCTGGCAGTACCTACCTGTGTGAAAAGGTATTTTCTAATAAAATATGTAAAAAATCTTATTACACATTAGCATTAATAGAACACCTACAAACATTGACTGTGAACCCCAATTCAACAAAATGTTATTGCCCCAGAAAATAAATTCACTCGTCTCCTTAACAAACTTGTATTTTTTTTTTTAATTTTTTTTTCAACGTTTTTTATTTATTTTTGGGACAGAGAGAAACAGAGCATGAACGGGGGAGGGGCAGAGAGAGAGGGAGGCACAGAATCGGAAACAGGCTCCAGGCTCTGAGCCATCAGCCCAGAGCCTGACGCGGGGCTTGAACTCACGGACCGCGAGATCGTGACCTGGCTGAAGTCGGACGCTTAACCGACTGCGCCACCCAGGCGCCCCAACAGACTTGTATTTTAAAAAATTGTACTTTTTATCACATTTTGAATTTCATCAACAATGTGTAGAAATGTGTTTTCTCATTATATAAACTATCAACATAAAATCTTTGATTTGTGGCCATCTTGGGCCACAAAGTTTAAAATATGTACTAACTGCCCCTTTACAAAAAAAAAAAAAAAAAAAAAAACAAAACTTGCCAATTTCTGGTGTGACTGAACCATGGTAAGACCGGCCATGGTTGGTAACTGTTGAGGCTGACTGAACAGTACACAGGGATTCAATATATCTTCTTTCTACTTTGGGGTACATTCGAAATTTATCATAATAAATTTTAAAAGCTAAAATATTTGTCATTAAATATACTGAAAATTTTTGCTTAAAAGATTTGCAAGCAAGGGGCACCTGGGTGGCTCAGTCCATTAAGTGCCCAACTTCAGCTCAGGTCATGATCTCGCAGTCAGTGAGTTCAAGCCCCACATCAGGCTCTGTGCTGACAGCTCAGAGCCTGGAGCCTGCTTCAGATTCCGTGTCTCCCTCTCTCCCTGCCCCTCCCCCACCACTCAAAAATAAACATTAAAAAAAAAAAAAAAGATTTGCAAGTAAGTTCAATTCAGCCTCAGGGAATGAAGAGTTTCTATTTTATATAACTGTACCAAAGCTCAGAAAAAAGTGGTATGTTTCTCAACTATTTATTAGGGTAGTCTCACCATGATACGAAAACCAGTCAAGAAAGCCCATGTGTTTTTTTTATTTCTATGAATATAATTTATTGTCAAATTGGCTTACATACAACAACCAGTGCTCATCCTGCCCTCCTCAATGCCCATCACCCATTAAAAAAAAAACTTTGAATTAAATCAAAGGTCAAATGTCACTTATACACACAAACAATTCCTTAAAATATTAGTAAATCAAATTCAGTACTCTATTCAGAATACAAAATTATAGCAAGTGGCATTTTCTTTACATTTTATACTACCTTGAAAAAAATTTAGTGTACTATAGTAACAGATTAAACAAAAAAAAAATCTTGAAAGCAGCTAAAGAAAACATTTTTAAATACTTCAACATTATTCCTGATTAAAAAGTACTTGATGAGCTAAGCACAAACGGACCAAATCCTTTACCAGCTTACTCAGAAAGCTTCAACAAACATCAGACTTAATCATTAAGTTTAAAATAAAAAGATACGGATAAAAATTTCTACTAATTCAACACTAATACTGAAAGACTGAACCAATGTTATTTTTTTGGCATTTTATAACGTCTACATTTTTAAAAACCAATTTTCTTATGCCTGAGTTTCTTCTGAACATATTTGATGGCAAACAGTTTACTGAAAAGCAAACTGTATACAGAGAGATATACTATCCTGTTATGGGAGGGCTTAATATTCCAAAATAATCCAAAGAACCAAAAATATCTATCAATTAAAGCAATGCAAGAAAAAACTGTAGTGTATTTTTTTAACAGAATGAAAGGCTAATTCTAACTTCATAGAGAAAAATGATTAAGAACTGCCACAAAAATATTATAAAAGGAAATCAATGAGAAGACGTGCCCTACCAGATACAACAATGTGATTTTGGTGCAGGAACAAATAACAAACCAAAATAACAGAACAGAGTCAAAAGAAATTCATGTGTATATGGTAATTTAGTCAATGATATAAAGGACATTTCATTTATTTCATGGGAAAAAGGCATTTCTACAAATGGTATTGGGCGTGGCTGCCCATTTGTGAAAATCTCACACATAGAAAAAAATAAACTCCCGGTGACTCAGAAATAGACTCCCACTCCTCTCAAAATTAAAATATAAAAAGTTAGGGGCGTCTGGGTGGCTCAGCTGGTTAAGCTTCCGACTTCAGCTCAGGTCATGATCTCACAGTTGGTGGGTCCGAGCCTCGCGCTGGGCTCTCTGCTGACAGCTCAGAGCCTGGAGCCTGCTTCAGACTCTGGGTCCCCCTCTCTCTCTGCCCTTCTCCCACTTGTACTCTGTCTTTCTCTCTCCCTCTCAAAAATAAATAAACAGTAAAAATAAATTTTTTTAATAAAATCAAATATAAAAATTTAAAGAAAGTATAAAGGAATATTTTTATAAATTAAGGATGGGGAAGGTATTCCCCAGCAAAAATCAAAATACAGAATGCATAGATATGACTACATTTGTGTTTAAAGATTCAATAAGCAACAGACAAGTAATAGTCCAAGAGAATATATTTCCAACATATATAACAAAGAATCATTATACAGGGTCCATTACCATTCTAATAAATCACTTTTATTTTTTTTAACGGTTTTTTTAATTTTATTTTTGAGAGACACAGAGACAGAGTGTGAGTGGGGGAAGGGCAGAGAGAGAGAAGAAGACAGAGTCCGAAGCAGGCTCCAGGCTCTGAGCTGTCAGCACAGAGCTCGACACGGGGCTCGAACCCATGAACCACGAGATCATGACCTGAGACAAAGTCGGGTGCTTAACACTTAACCAACTGAGCCACCCAGGCACCCCATAAATCGATTTTAAAACAGCGAAACGACACAGAGAAAAATGGGATAAGCAATAAAGGAATACAAATTACTAACAAGCATATGGAATATCTTGAACCTCATAATTAACCAAGGAAATGCAGCTTAACACAATAACATCTTTTTTTCTTGAGGATATGACTAATACAAACTTTAAATAACTACAATTTCCAGTATTGGCTAAAACGCAGTGAAATAAAAATGTTAAATAATTAGAGTAATATAAACTCATGCAAACCTTTTTTTCCACGGTAATTTGGCACCATCTACCAAAGTGTCAAATGTGCACACCATATGACCTAGCAAATCCAATGCCAGGGATCTAGTCTAAAGCAATATTCATCCGTGTATTAAAAGATGGAGGCGTAAGCATGATTAATTCCACATCAAGGACAGAAAATGTACAAGATTGGTCTGGAACTTCCCACAGTATCAGATAGCAAGCTATCAAAGACGGCTAAGTTTACAGCAAAAGGACTCAGGAACTGGGGTGTCTGGGTGGCTCAGTCGGCTGCACATCTAACTTGCGCTCAGGTCATGATTTTGCGGTTCTTCAGTTTGAGCCCCACATTGCAGTCTATGCTGGACAGCTCAGAGGCTGGAGCCTACTTTGGATTCTTTGTCTCCCTCTCTCTCTCGGCCCCTCCCCGACTTGTGCTCTATGTCTGTATCTCTCTCAAAAATAAACACTAAAAAAAAATTTTTTTTTAATAAAGAAAAGAAAGGAAAGGAAAAACGAGGGGAGGGGAGGGGAGGGGGGAGAGGAGAGGAGGGGAGGGGGGAGAGGAGAGGAGGGGAGGGGAGGGGAGGGGGGAAGGGGAAGGGGAAGGGGAAGGGGAAGGGACGGAAAGGGACGGAAAGGGATGGAAAAGGACTCAGGAACCAACCTGAACAGGATATCATTTGCCAAAGGTGTCAAACTTTGAGCATCAATAAGATATTCAAAGGACTGAAACATCAAACAGGTTTTAAGACTGAGTTCAAACTGATACATCACCCCCAAAATTGTTCACCTTTAGAGAATAAAAGGAAACTAATCCTTTATTTCGAAAACTGGTAAATATAGGGAAAAAAATAAAGGATTTATCCTGTCCTTCCTGTCCTTCTCTACCCAGAATTATACTAGTAGGTAACCAAATAGTAAATGGGGGAATATTTTTCTTTATAGAACTATTCCAGTCAATATAGTAAAAAAAGAACGACTCGGAGGGTAAAAAAAAAAGGCATGACTGAATTGGAGCATCACCATTCTGAAATCCTTAACAAATTAACAGACCTAGGCATTAAGCACAAGTAGCTGGTAAAATAACAGAGAGAAACCAGACATTAGCCTAACAGAAAAAAAACACTGCCCATGAAGTTGCCCTGCCACCCTCTCCAAAATCATACCTGATTCTGATCCTCTATATCCAATTACCAACTTACACAGTTAAACTACACAAAGACAAAAGCAGCAAAATCCAGGTTTCTTCCACAAATAAACTGATAAGACAAAAGAAGAGGAGGGAAACCCTAGATTGAGAAACTTTAGAAGAGATACCTAAACTTAAATTTAAAAAAGCTAAAAGTAAACTGAAGTACTTAAGGGTACACACCTACTCAGCTGTATAAAACTATAAAGAAAAATAAGGAGGTGTTTACCATAAACATATGGACATTAGAAAAACAGCCAAAGAACACAGTAAACTGTATATAAGAGATGGCATTAAAAAGTCTTCTATGTCAGCAAGGGAGTAAGTTTTTTAAAATATGCCAATATTCCTCTATTAAATTCAAATCACACTAAGAATATATATTAAGAAATAGAGATGGGCCAAAAATAGATGGTGTATCATAATTTATATAAGAAAAATTCTTAAAGCCCTTTCCAACAAGAGTATAGTAATAAAGTATGGGGACCTTCATACAATTAAATATTGAATAGTCATGAAAAAATAAGCACTGAGACGTGGGAAATAATCTGCTAAAATTGATTACAGTATATGCTATGACCCATTCATTTTACTGCAAGGTAGGTTCCTAACAGAAATGTGTGAACATATGTACCAAAATCCATATGAAAGAGTTCATAACAGCACTATTCACAACAGACAAAAAGTAAAAACAACCCAACTGTCCATTAACTGATGAGTGAATAAAATGTGGGATATCCACACAATTGATGATTATTCAGCGATAAAAAGAAACGGAGGGCTGACACATGCTATTCATGAATGAACATTAAAAACATTATGCTAAGTGAAAGAAGATATCACAAAAGACCACATACTGTATAATCTCATTTATACGAAACACCCAAAATGGGCAAATCACAGACCTAGAAAGCAGATTAGTGGTTGCCAGGAGTCAAGAGTCAGGGTGAATTGGGGAAAAACTGCCAATTGTTTCAGGGTTTCTTTCTGAGATACAAAAATGTTCTATAAATGTACTGAAACTCTGTAAATATATTGAAAATCACTGAATAATAAAATTAAATCAATAAACAGAAATAAGTCAGTCATTTTTACAAGGTTTCACACAAAATCACACATTTCAGACATATAACGGTGCATGGAATATCCTTTATCATAGAGATAAACAAATGAAAGCCAGACTTCTGTTACTTTTTCAATTGTACAATGTTTCACTACTGACTGGCGTCCACAGACCCATTAACTCTTTATCTCAATGAACATTTTATAAGGGTCCACTTAGCAAAATTAAAGATCAGAACTAGAAACGGCAATGATTCTGTTACTATGAAAGCAATTTAAAGCTAACAGTGGAATAATTTATTACCATCATTCCTTAAGTAAATTATTAGGATATATGATTTGCTACAAAAATTTTAGTTTTAGGTACACATACAAGAATTTCTATTCACTAGCTACAATAACAGAAATTAAGTGGAGAGAAAGCACTGAAGCTCAACACCATTAAATAAGCAATAGTAACGAGCTTTTAAATTACATTGTCGTTCACGTGGCAAAATTTTTTACCCGCAAATTGCCTTCCACAAGCAAGGTATCAAACTCCCAAATCATTTAGTAAGCATTCTGAACAAGCATTCGTACATACCTAATCTTACTCGTGATACTCGTTCAAAATGGTTGCAGAATTAGATATTAATATAAAAACATCTTTAGAGAAGCAAAGCTAATAAGGGATAAAATTGAAAAGGAGGCAAAATACAATTATAAATTCCTCACTTCACAAACAAGAGGCTGACTCAGGAAGCACAATGCTGTCGTACACAGTAGGTAATATATAAAGGACTCGGAGGATTTTCAAGATTTTTATTGTAGGAAGTTTTGGGTTTTTTTGAGACAGGCTGGTTCTTGTTCCTATTATGTAAATCGTGAGAAAGTGTAGGCAGGGAATAACGGCACACTGGTAACCGATCTAATTCTTCATAAAGGAATTTCTAAAAAGTTGCAAATAATACTTGATTTCACACACCAATTTAAGAATTACATGTAATGTCTATATGACATACTATTTAGGAACATTAAACAAGCATATCGAATCAGATCTTATTAAAAATGACAGCACTGTTACTATAGGAGTGAGATACAGGACTTTCAACATACAAAATCACATCTCATGCACTTACAAAAAAAGGAAATAAACTTAGAAAAGTTTGTAGGCTTACCTGAACCACCCAGGGACTGTTGGCGAAGGCCATAATATCTCTCTCTTCCCAGAAAAAAGCAGAATCTGATCTTTTTATCATTTCAAACTTACTAAGAAGCTTCATAGCATAAACCTTCTGTGATGCCTTATGACGAACCTATAGATTTTTTAAAAACGCAAAAATAATTTTATGAGAGAAAGGTGAACAGATCATACTATTATTCTATTATTAAAGACTTTCAAAGAAAAAAATGGGGAATAATTCAGATAAAAGGAATATAATTCACCAGAAAGGCATAAAAATTCTAAATATGTATGCATCTAATAAATAAGCTTTAAAATTCAGGAACCAAAAACCGACAGAACTAAAGAAAGAAACAGACAAATCCAAATCCATAAGTTGGAAATTTTAACATCCCCTCTCAATATTTGATATGATAAGTAAACAAAATATCACTATGGATATAAAGAAATTCACCCCAGAATGAACACTGCTTAATCAAAAGTCACGATTACAAAGGTTTTTGTATTAAGTTACATCACTTCTCATTTTAAAATATTTTAAAATTTGAAGAATCTTGACATATTTTAATTTTACATAAAAAGAATCCTATATGCAAAGGGTCAAATTTACGATGAGGGCCACACATTATATCTATCTTCTATATTAAATTACTAAACTGGAAACACAATTCCTTCTTTTTGAGAGTGTTAGGACATTTATAGAATGCTGAAAATAAACACATGTGAAAGCAATATGAAAACATGGGCGGTGGGCAGGGGATTAGGGCACAAAGGATCCTCGTCTGAAAACCAGAAATCCCTTCCACAGCAGATAGACCAGATTTTTAATTGATTTGTATCAGATTAGCAAACTATCTCAAAGCAAATTCCAACAACGCTGTTAAATGTTGCTTTAAAAAAAAAAAATGTTTACAATATTATTAGAGGAGTGTGGGCAACCTGGGTGGCTTAATCGGTTAAGCGTCCAACTCTTGATGTGGGCTCAGGTCATGATCCCGCATTTGGTGGGATCGAGCCCCACATGTTGGGCTCTGAGCTGACAGTGTGGAGCCTGCTTGGGATTCTCTCTCTCCCTCTCTCTCTCTCTGACCCTCCCACACTCGCTGTCTCTCAAAAATAGGCAAATTAACATTTAAAAAATAAAATAAAAGATTATTAGAAAGAGATTGCTAAGGTACTCCTTCTATATTTATGTCACTCTTCAAATCTTCATTTATTCTAAGAACAAATCAGATTTTGAATGCTTCCTAACTTCATTAGAAAAAGTAATCCATTAAACATTAAGGGTCACGCAATCACTTTATACCATGATATTACTTATGCTGGACTCGTACCGTGACAAGAGTTTTAAAAATTTTGTAAAGCAAAGCTATGACCAGAAACTAAAACCTCTTTGTCAGCTGATAGAAAATAGTTAAATATTTGTAATGTTTTATACTGAACCAAAACAAACCAGGAACAAAAAGACCATTCATTCAAATACACAAAAATTTATACAACATAGGTATAATTCTCTGAAGATGAGAAACAGACTTATTCACTTTACTTTCGCCGATTCTTTATGCAAAACTATTCCCTCTCTGTGCTTCCACAGCACTTACAACAATCTAGTTACGTGTCTGCTTCATAAACTCCTTTAGTCAGAGCATAAACTTTCATTTGTGGGGCTGCCTGGTGGTTGGCAAAATGCTGAATATGCAATTCAGCAAACTCAACAAAATTATATCTATTTCTATATGAAAGCTTTACATTTTTAAAAAAAATTTAAGTGTTTATTTTTGAGAGAGGGAGAGAGAGAGAGACAGGGCACGAGTGGGGGAGGGGCAGAGAAAGAGGGAAACTGAGAATCTGAAGCAGGCTCCAGGCTCTGAGCTGTCAGCAGAGCCCAGTGCGGGGCTCGAACTCACAAACTGCGAGATCACGCCCTGAGCCGAAGTCGGCCGCTTAACCAACTGAGCCACCCAGGCTATCCCTGAAAGCTATAACATTTTTAATAAATAAAAACTATTTTGCTTAGATGCTCTAGTTAATGAGGCCTGAGTTTCATTTAAATTACTATGATAGAACACTTAACTGGCTCGTAACACAAGAGTCAGGAACCACCAGCTTGTAGCCTTTGACTTGATCTATAGAACAAACATTAAGAGGCAATAGTTGTATTCATGCCAAACAGCTATCTCATACTTTGAAAATTCATTAGCACTAGTATGACAGCGAACTACAATAAAGCGCTGTTACTTTAGGAAAGCTGGTTTCCACTGATCTTCCTTCTGAGGATGTCTCTTTCTGAAAGATTCTATTATAATCTCCCTCACCATCTCTGTACACTTCCCTTTGTTCCTTCTCTATTCAATATGGATGGATAAACAGTCAGATATAGTAGCCATTCATTACCACACTGTACAGAGTACTGCTTAAAAGCAAGGATTTAGATGTCAACAAACCTCTGCAAAAATCCTAACTATTTGTGAACTATGTGGCCAACTTACTTAACCCCTCTAAGTTTCAATGACTGCATCTACGTTAAGAATCTCACGGAACTGTTGCAAAGACAAAATGAGATTATGAATAGAAATACTTATTAGCACATAGAATATACTCTATAAAAATGTTATAAAAATGTTAGCTAACACTACTATGTTCACTCTATTATGAACCTTTACCTGACAGACAAAAAAGTTGCTCTTATTCCAATGTTTCTATTTGTTAGAGAAATGATGTTTATATTCCTCATTTTCAATTTCAAAAGTACACAAGTACAAAAGCACTATCTAAATGATTCTCGCTCTCATGCACTTTCTCCCCCTCTCTCTATATATATAATATAAAACACACTAAAAACAGGTGAAAGAGTGAACACTGGTTTTATCTCAACTGATGGAATTCTAGGTGACTTCTATACTCTTATATTTGCTTATTTGTATCTTCTACAGCAAATATGCACTTCTTAAAAAAAAACTTTTAGGTAGATGAAACATTCCTAAATGTACTAGAGACAAGACATGTTTGGAAAATCCTGAAATGGACCTAGATCTCATGGAACATTTACGGACAAAAACTTTCAAAAGTCATTCTGTTTTGTTGTTTTTAAAATTTGTTTTATGTTTATTCATTTTTGAGAGACAGAGCATAAGTGGGGGAGAGGTAGAAAGAGAGAGGGAGACACAGAATCTGAAGCAGGCTCCAGGCTCCAAGCTGTCAGTACAGAGCCCAGCATGGGTCTGGGACCCACGAACCGTGAGATCATGACCTGAGCTGAAGTCAGACGCTTAACCAACTGAGCCACCCAGGTGCCCCTCAAAAGCCATTCCTAACAAAATGCCTCATTTGAGGTTTTCAAATTGATTTTTTTTTAATTTTTTTTTAAGCGTTTATTTGTTATTGAGAGACAGAACACGAGCAAGGGAGGGGTAGAGAGATAGGGAGATGCAGAATCTGAAGCAGCTCCAGACTCTGAGCTGTCGGCACAGAGCCTGATGTGGGGCTCGAACTCACAAACCGCGAGATCATGACCTGAGCTGAAGTCGGTCGCTTAACCGACTGAGCCACTCAGGTGCCCCACAAATTGATTTTTAATATAAAAAAATTACAACTGGGGCTCCTGGGTGGCTCAGTCAGTTAAGTGTTCAACTCTTGATTTTGGCTAAGGTCATAATCTCGCAGTACATGGGTTCAAGCCCCACATCAGGCTCTGTACAGACAGTGCAAAGCTTGCCTGGGATTCTCTCTCCCTCAAAGTAAATAACAAACTTTAAAAATCTATGTATCAAAAATTACACTAGATTATTTTAATAAGACAATCCAGTTTGACAGACCTGGAGCAGTTAGTTTGTGTTGCTAAGGTTTCCACTAAAAATGCAAAAAGAGCGTCTTCATGCTTTTGTCTGGTCTGGTTGTGGCAGCCAAGACTGAATGAGGGAATACAGGAATCACAAAAACATGGAGGGAAGGAGATAATTCTTGCCAACTCAGAAATAACCTTGTAACCAGCAAATTCACTCCAAAAAAGGAAGTAAAAATTTGAGTTAACGTGACAAGTGTTAGAAAATCATTTCCCTTATACTCTTTCCTTCTGGTTGATTCTACTTTAAAAGCTTAGTTTAAACCAATTAAATTAAAAGCAAGCCAGTGGGAAGGGAAAAAAAGAAGATCCTCATCTCACATCTGCCTTGAGTCCCGTCACTGATCATCTGTATCCCTGAAGCACACTGGATCCCAGGAAGCCTCTCAGCCCAGGGATCATGAAAGATCACAATTAATTCACTTCAATAAACACTTTCTATGTTTCAGGTTCTGTGTTGTACAGGATATAAAAAGACAAGAAAAATCCAATCACAAATATGATCTGGCTGCACACACATATTGCTTACCAATGTCTACAGCCGAACTGACAAATGGCCACATGTGTGAGGGCTCTCCCTTTTTCCTTGCTGTTCTACACACATTCTTCCTAAACTGTGTACTTGACTAAACATAATCTCTCCAGATTATAGGCAAACTATTTTCACATAAGTGGCTATGAGCCCCAGATGGGAATGCCAAAAGTATCTGAAAGATACGATTCCTACTCTCAAAACAACATATAAAAGGATTCAAAGAAACAAACATATAAACTACAGCACAAGGCATAATATGGTAAATTACATAAATTTATGGAATTAAAAGATGCACAGGAAATATCACACTCAGATAAAGGGTAGGAAGGAGAACAGGAAAAAGTTTTCTTTCAAAATGAACACAGAGAAAGACAGTGAAACATGATTGAAGAAAGAGACAAGAAAATAAGGAGCATGCTCTGAAATGAGTAGCATGCCCAGGATGAATAGCATAATGGAAAATAAGATTTCAAAAACAAAATTAGTGACATCTTAAAAAAGGGCCAAGAAGGCCAGGATGAAGACTTCATGCTTCATTTAGTAGTTAAGGGAACCATGAAACCCAAATGAGAGATACAATAAATACATTTTAAAAAGGTCAAACTGACAGCAGTTTATATTAGGCAAATCAGATCTGTATTTCCCACCTTTTATGTATCTCAGAAAGAAAACAGAAAACATGTTAGAAAAGCCCCTAACTGATTCTACTATACCCATACCCAAAATGGGGGTTAAGATAGGAGTGATACATGAAAATACAAGAATATGAAGAATGGGAAAAAAAAAAAACAGTCAAATAGTAATGTGGGTCCAGCTGAGCCTGAACAGCATGAATTACAGATTTAATAAGCACGGTCTTGATAGTTTCTCCATCAGCACTTGCCAATCCAAAAATCAACCGTACAATGGGGAAACATTATTACAGCAGTGGAAAACAAAAGAAAATACTAAGGAGATACTCATACCTGACTAGAAATCAAAGGGTGTCTTGGATGACAGTGATGACAGTGAACCAAAAAAATTAGGCTGGAGAAACGTTATGAGTAGGACTCACTAACAAGTTAAATTTCTTAAAATGAAGAAAAGAGAAATCAATGACTTCCAATTTGGCTTGAGCAACTGGATTAATAGTGGAGTCATTAATTAAGATGGGTTACAACTTTGTGGAAAAGTTAGAGAGGGAATCAAGCATTCTAATTTCATATGTTTCAGATGTGACACATCTTTTTTATTTTTATTTTTTAACGTTTATTCATTTTTGACAGACAGAGACAGAGCAAGAGGGGGCGGGGCAGAGAAGAGGGAGACACAGAATCCCAAACAGGCTCCAGGCTCCAAGCTGTCATCACAGAGCCTGACGCGGGGCTCGAGCCCACGAACCACTGAGATCATGACCTGAGCCGAAGTCGGGTGCCTAACTGACTGAGCCACCCAAGCGCCCCTTACATGTGACACGTCTTAATGGAGATACCAAATAAGCCACCACGGATAGGAGTGGAGAGCAAACAAGAAAATGCTGAAGAGCAGCTATGAATCTGAGCCTTGACATCATATGGACTATATTTAAAGTCACAGGAATAGGATGAACGCACCTCAGGAGAGAATGCAAATCAAAGAAACAAGAGCCTGGTCTTTGGAACTACGATATTTACAAGTCAGGTGGAGAATGAACCACTAAGGAAACTTCGGAAGAGCCAGGAACACCGGAAGAAGTGATGTTTCAAGAAAGGAGAGCAGGATACTAGTGAGAGACTGAGTAAGAGAAAACACCGTGCAACCAGTAAGGTTACACAAAGTCTCTATTTCTGGCACAGAAAAATGATTATGACCATCCAACAAAGAAAACAGACTCTGGAGTCCTCTACCTAGGTTCGAGTCTCAGTTCAACCACTTAGTAGTTACGTGAACTTTAGCAGGTTGTTCATCCTGTCTGAATTTCCCTCTCTGCCAAGTGGGCATGACAGTAATAACATCTATCTGAAGGAGTGCGTGAAGGAAGACTGGTTACTATACAGAAGTTGCTTAGAAGCCTGCCTGGAATGTAACTGCTATAAAAGTGTGTGTTATTATTTAATATTACATTAAAAAACCACAAATTACAAAACCATGTATATGATTCCTTAATACACATATAAGACACTCATACATTACACAAATCTTTAGAAGAAACAGAAGTGAGAAAGCCATACATCAAAATAATAAAAGTAGTTATCTCTCAGTAGTGGGACAATCAGTGATTTTAAAAAGCATAACGCTATCTCACTTCTACTAGAAACGTATTTGTCACATAAATAAAAGAATTTTTATTTTTAAGGAAGGATAATCGGCATTGATGCAGTTTTTATAACTCAAAAGGGAAAGGTTTTAACTTTTCTAGAATGAAAACAATTACAATAAAATATAAATACCCACTGAAAATAATTTGGTCCTAGTTTTCTATCAGTTCCCAATGTTTCCAACTATCAAAGCACTAAAAGAATACCAACAGGCTAGTTACCTTTATGTTTGAAAATGAAATAAAGAGAAGACATGATAAAAGGAGATTTTCACATTTTATCCTACCCAATTCTAAACAATTTAGACCTTTGAGAGCAAGAATGCATTCATATATTAGTTGTGTAGTTTTAAATAAAACCACAGGAAAAATTTAATGAATACTTTTCTTAAGAAAAGTGAGCAGGCAACATCACAAAACCAACTAAACATGTGGCCCCAAACTCCAAAATAAGATACAACTTCAAAAACAAAAATGCTAAGGGCACCTGGGTCACTCAGTTGGTTGAACGGCCAAGTTCAGCTCAGGTCATGATGTCGCAATTCATGGGTTCGAGTGCCACATCAGGTGCTGGGCTGACACCTTGGGAGCCTGGAGCCTGGAGCCTGCTTGGGATTCTGTGTCTCCCTCTCTCTCTGTCCCTCCCCCACTCACACACTCTCTCTCTCTCTCGAAAATAAACATAAAAGATTTTTTTTTTAAATGCTAAACATATTTCCATTATTGAACAGGAAAACTTTTTATACATTTCCCCAATAAAGAATCATAAATAGGTAATTCCTAAGATACATGCATTACATTTAAGAAGGTTAACTTCGAACTCTCTTTTAGAAGCTAGGCCACTATTTCTTTTTGACACTATAATAGTGACCAGCTCAAAATAAAAGCTCCATGAATGCAGGTGCCTTGTCTGAGTAGTTTACCTATACAATGTATTGCCAAAGCTTATAATGGTTACCTGACATTAAATAAACATTTACTAATCAATTAACAAAGGAATACTAAAGAACAATGTATATTCTATTACCAGAGATGAAGACTAAATATGTACCTTAAGAAGACATTTGCCAGGCTAGAATTCATACCTTTCTTTTTCAGAGAAAAGTAGATTATGTCCTATGTAACTGTAAACAAAGAAATAAGCATGCATACCTGTTCAAAAAGGTAATTTCACTGAAATGTTCATCCCAACACACATACACATGCTGTTATGGGATGAACTGTGTGCTGTCTCCTTCTGACCCCCCCATATTTTGAAAGCCAACCTCTAGCACCTCAGCATGTGACTGTATTTGGAGACAGAGCCTATAGAGAGGCAAGTAAGTTAACAGAGGCTATTAGGGTGGGTCCTAATCCAATCTGACTGGTGTCCTTCTAAGAACAGGCAATTAGGACACACAGTGACACAGGAGGCACAAGCAAGCACAGAGGAAAGACAGTGTGAGGACACAACAAGGCAGCGCCATCCACACGCCAAGGAGAGAGGCCTCGGGAGAAACCAAACCTGCCGACACCCTGATGTTGAACTTCTAGCCTCCAGACAGTGAGAAAATTAAGTTTTGTTGGTTAAGTCACAGTAGGTGCTTTTTGTTACGGTGGCTCTAGCAAACCAACACACGTAAATACATATAAAATTTAGAGCAACACTTCGGATTATTTATTTACCATTAAAACATTTAGGGGCGCCTGGGCGGCTCAGTCAGTTAAGCATACGACTTCGGCTCAGGTCATGATCTCACGGTTCATAAGTTTGAGCACCGAGTGGGGCTCTGCGCTGATAGCACGGAGCCTGCTTCGGGTTCTCGGTCTCCCTCCCTCCCTCCCTCCCTCCCTCCCTCCCTCCCCCACCCCCCCCTCTCTGCCACTACCACTACCACCCCCACTAGCTCATACATGCTCGCTCTTGCTCTCTCTCTCTCTCTCTCTCTCTCCCCCTCTCCAAAATAAACATTAAAAAATATTTTAAAAGATTAAAACATTTAAATTTATAAATCCTTAGAAACTGGCAAAAGTGACAACAGACAGTATTTACTTAATACCTACAATGTGCCAGATCCCTCCCTGGTAAGTACCACACATGTAGAGCTTAATTTAGTCCTCAAAAAAATTTCTTGTATGTTCTATTATTACTGCTACTCCGAGATAAGGAAATTAAAGCTTTGATGACAGAAAATCTATACATGATAGAATAGAAACAAAAGTAGTTGACTCTGACTATTCTTCCGAAGTATTGCTCTTAATCAACCTAATATACAGAATATTATTATTTTCCATAAAAATGAGATGTGATAAATGACCTAAACAGCAGAATCTAAAAATAGTGGTATCAGATAAGATCACCCATGTTACAGACTTTTCATGATATAAAAACACAAATATACATCACCTCTGTAGATGGGAGAGAAAAGACAATAACCAATTCTGCCCACCTAGAATTATAGAACTTTTCAATCTATAAATAAACGCCTTTTTCAGATGAGGAAATTTAGGCTCAAATAAATTAAATGACTGAGCACCTCCTCTTTTTTTTTTATTAAAGTTTATTTATTTTGAGAGAGTGTGTGTGAGCGAGGGAGGAGGGGGAGGAGGAAGAGAGAGAATCCCAAGCTGGTTCCACACTGTCAGCTCAGAGCCCGATGCAGGGTTCGAACTCACGAACCATGAGATCACGACTTGAGCCAAACTCAAGAGTCAGATACTTAACCGACTGAGCCACCCAGGCACCCCTGTACTTTCTTGACTCATGGCATTCTTACATGCTATTCCCTCTGTATTTTGACTCCCACCCCAGTCCCTCTTCTTCATGTGCCTAACTTCTTTACATCTAACTCAAATGTCATTTTCTCACAGTGAGGTCTTTCCTAACAACCCTACCTGAATTAAGCACATCCCTCCATTATTCTCTCTCGTAACATCCAGATCTTTTCCTTCATCGTATTTATAATTTGAAAATACTTCACTTATTTAAAGTAAAATTCCTTATCTCTTCCACAGAAGTACCACTTTTAGAAAGATTGAGGCTATGTTATCGCATCTTTAAAAGCTAGCAAAGCTCCTGAAGCAAAACAGATCCTGATTAAATACTTCATTGATGGAAGGCTACATGAACCATTTCATGTGTGGCAATTAACTGCTAATATTTACTAAGCACTTACTATATTCTAAGAAACTGTTCCAAATTTAATTACATATACTTCTTCCACTAATGCTATGGTTTAAATGTTACTGTTATCTTCATTTAGCAGATAAGAAACTGAGGCAGAGAGTGATTAAGTAACGTGTCTGCACGGACAGCTAGTCAACAAGTCAGAAGTCAAGTGTAAGCAGTCTGACTCTAGCTCTTAAATACTACAGTATAGTTGCTGTGGCACACTAAAGTTACTTTTACAACGAGAATTTTCTTTGTAGAAACGGACTGGTGGGCCCTCTGTGGTAATATATATATATTTTTTCAACGTTTATTTATTTTTGGGACAGAGAGAGACAGAGCATGAACGGGGGAGGGGCAGATAGAGAGGGAGACACAGAATCGGAAACAGGCTCCAGGCTCTGAGCCATCAGCCCAGAGCCTGACGCGGGGCTTGAACTCACGGACCACGAGACCGTGACCTGGCTGAAGTCGGACGCTTAACCGACTGTGCCACCCAGGCGCCCCAGTGGTAATATATTTTTAACCTGACCAAAAAAAGTATTCCATAAGACAAATCTGCACCTACTATTGTAAAACTTTCTTTGGATGACTAGAAAAACATAATCATAAAGATGTGCCAAATGTGGAATACTGCCTACACAGCTGTCAAACTAATTTATCTAACACATGCAAATCAACTTTAAAAGACGATGGAAGAAGCACTTGGACTTTTCATTTTGAATCTTATCCTTCTTTTCAAGACTCCCTGCCAAAGGTAACAGAACAAAGAGCTAATGCCAAAACAAACATGCTCCAAGTTCTTAGGTCAGGTCAGCAGATTAATGGAATGTTAAAGTGTTTCTCATTTTTAAAAACATGTGAATTTGTTTTATAGAAAATAAAATTTGGAATGGAAAGTTAACAACAAAAATAAAACCCTCTTCTTTTCCTTTCCTTTCTTGAACGTATTGAATTTGAATTATCAAACTAACCTAACACAGAACAATGACTACCCTGCCACAAAAACATGACAAGCCAAAATCTGTCGCATTTCCTTCAAAAACAGAATTCCAAATTCTATTCTCTCTTATCTACACTGAATCCTGATTATGAAGAAACAATGTATTTATTTCAAATACTAGTATTATGAATTTATGTATCAAATAGGCAATAATTTTAATAGTGGCTAACAGGGAACACTATAGGCTTATTTTTTTTTAATTTATTTAGTGTGTATTTATTTTTGAGAGAGAGAAAAAGAGAGGGAGAGGGAGAGAGGGAGGGAGGGAAGGAGAGAGGGAAGAAGAGAGAGAGGAAGAGAGAGAGGAAGAGAGAGAGAGGGAGGGAGGGGGGAGAGAGAGAGAGAGAAAGAGAGAGAGAGAGAGATCGAGTGTGAGCTGGGGAGGGGCAAAGAAAGAGGGAGACACAGAATCTGAAGCAGGCTCCAGGCTCTGAACTGTCAGCACAGAGCCTGACGCGGGGCTCAAACTCACAAGTGGTTGAGTGTCAGAGCCAAAGTCTGACACTTAACCAACTGAGCCCCCCAGGCTCCCCAGGCTTATTTATTTTTAATTCACTTAGTCCCTTATAACAAACCCATGACACAGGTATTATCATCTGTATTCTATAGTTGGGAACTCAGAGAGATTGAGAAACTTGCCTATACTCACTATGAGTTAGGCCAAGGCAGAGATAAGATTCAATTACTTTATATTTTCCACTATCTTACAGGCCCTGTCATAACTCAACTACCATGTAATCTAATCTCTGACCCTCCCCCCGCCCCCGCTCCCCCCTCCAAGCGCATTCTACTAGCCGAAGTTACACCACTTTTCACAGACTCGAAACAAAACAAACAAAAAGCACATTACCTTGCAAGGCAGCCCACTCCTCAAATCTACTCCAAATTAACTTCTCAATCCCTTCAACCGCACCTCAGATGGCACCATTTCAAGTCCCTGAGCGTTCCATCCCTTGAGTACCCTCTACCAACATGCCTTTTAAGACAGGGCAACAGTGCACAGAGAATGAGTATTCCATTATGGCCCAATCATCTCAAAAGAGAGAACACAACACCTATATCAAAGCAATCCAAACTTCCTTTACTATTTTGGACAGCCACACCACCAACGACTCTTGCTTGGTTTACATTCAAGGAAAATTGTTCTTCAATTTATAATTACTGTTAAGGAATCTATTTCTTGAGTTCTTCACATCTAAGTACGGTTCTTTATTCTGGCTAAATTTCACTTTTATTGGCCAATGGCCTTCTCAACTAATGATTTCTGGATTTTGACTTATCATCTGAAATCATCCTCATACTTCAGTTTTAACTCATTTGCGTCATCACTGCCCCCATACAATAAATGCCTTATTAATAAAGTGGTGAATAGGAGAAGAGAGAACTCTAAAATCTGTCCCTGGGCATCTCTGTCCAAGGTACAATTCATGCCTTCCTCAGTCTCCTTAGGATACAGCTATTAAATTAGCTGTCTATTAAATTATATGTCTATGAAATTATAAAACTGTCTATCCATATGCTTATTCGTTGACATTTCTCCATATTCTCTTCAAGCATGACAGACTTTTTCAAATATCTTATAGATATACATCACACCTATTACACTACCCTGATCTACAAGTTCAATAAACCTATCAAAAAAAGAAGGAATGAAAGAGAAGCAAAAGTGACTTGTTCCTAAAGAAATTATGCTAACACACAGTGATCAGTGTTTTTCTCATGCTCCATCAAAAAATAGAAGAACACTACTGAGCAAAAGACAGAATTTGACCCCATAATTTAATCAAAGAGATTAAGATTAATCTCTCTAAGATAGTGGAAAATATAAAGTAGTTGAATCTTATTTGTAAGGACAAAAAGAGTGGAATTTCGTATTCGAGTGACAAAAACAGGAATATTATTACAGTTCCTCATGAACACAAATGACATTTATTACAAACATTTATATTTCCAGTTGGTACCACTTTCATCTGCAAAGATAAATTTCATATGTACTTTCAGTTATTATTATGGCTTTCAGTTATTGCAATGTTTCTCATATTATCCAAATAAAATCTGTTAAGGAAGAATAAATGTTATTAACCTGAACATATTAAATAAAAACACAACAGTTCTTGTGGAATATTAACTGCTGGAAAGGTCACGTATGAAACCACACTGGCCTGATTCTAAATCTCAGTGTTTCAGAGTTACAAGAAACGTGGGGTATCAGTTTACAACTACCTCCTTTCACAGGTGAAGACACCGAGGGTTTTTGGAGATGGAATGATTTGACCAAGCTCACAAAACTAATTCTGGCATGGCTGGGCAGAAAAATAACATCGACTCAGGGGCTGTTGGTAATATTTCACAAAACCCTGTCTTTAAAAATAATATAAAAGAAAACAAATACTTTCTTACCAGCTGCACTTCACCAAAAGCACCTCTCCCAATCACTTTTACAACATCATAGTCTTCTGCCTTCATCTGCAGACCTCTGATTTTTTTCACAATTTTCTCATCTGCAATAAAAAAGATTACATTTATAAACAATACTTTACAATAATCACCATATTTGTAAATAAATTTTCATTTCAAGAAACTGGGATTCGTTTTTAGCTAAATCGGTCAGTTTTCAAAGGTTGCTTTTTAAAAAGCTAAGATACATATTAACTTTACATGAAAGAACCAAAATGCTATGGTTTATTAACACATATAAAACAAACAGTACTGACAACCAAAAAGTAAGAATTAAGCTATTCTGTTGCTTGACAAGATGACAGCTGAACAATGAGGATCCACGCGTCCTAGCAGTGCATTCTGAATCACGGCAGAGAGCTGCTATGAAATCACTTGCAAGGCTAACCTTAGTAATAAATTTTCATAGTCTACTTCTTTGGGAAGTAGTAATCACATATTGTAGATATAGTATCTAAAGACAAGATTGTTTAGTCATGAAAATAGCCCAGTCTCTAACAATTCCAACTTAAAAAGCTTACTATGATGATATAAAGTGTGTATTAGATTATTTTGAGAATTTATTCTTAGAATTCAACCTCATTTACACCTTCACTCCAACATCAATACTGGCAAATATTAAGTTACTGCATACATGACAATAATTGTTATTGCATTTTCTTTCATTACCTAGACCGACATGTCTACATTCATACAAACATAAGGCTCATTAAGTCTCCTAAGTAGTGTAAATCTAAGTCTTAAAATTGTTGGTATTAATTTAAAAGTTCTCTTTGAACTGCCATAAATAACCTGTGCTAAACTCAGTCTGAATAATTTATATAAAATCTTGAACTTTAACATACTGCAACTAGATCTGCAGTTTTTCTTTAAAAATAAAGAATGCTAACATTTAAATGAACCAACTAGCAAACTAGTTTATAGACTATAATATTAATCAAACATAAATCTCTTATCAAAAGTATAGTTATAGGATCAAATATGAAGGTTACTCACATCTATTTAAGAAATTATCTATATTCTTGTTTTTCCTCAAAGCAGGAAAATCCAAATCAAGGACCAAGGAATTTAAGCCATCCTGTTTAACAAAAAATTAAAAAAAGGAAAAAGAAAGTTGTTACAATTTCCAAATATTAAAAAAAAGTCTTTAAATTTTGTATGTTGTTCTTGCTAAATAAATATCAATCTACTTTGATATGAAATTGTCCAATGGTTCCATATCCAACAGTTTTAACTCATTTCCTAACTTCTGCCAGAGAATATTATGAATGATTGTATCATGTTTTCCTTTGTTATTTTAGCCAGTAGAAAAATATCAGTTTAAAATATGCACCCACTATTATTTCTGCTAGTCAGATGTCTTCCTTTCTCTCTTTAAATGCCCAGTAAAATTTCACCACGCTTTTTTGACTTTAAGAAATGCACACAGGGGCGCCTGGGTGGCTTAGTAGGTTGAGCATCTGACACTTGATTTTGGCTCAGGTCATGATCCCAGAGTCGTGGGATCGAGCCTCATGTTGGGCTCTGTGCTGAGCATAGAACTGTTAAAATTTTTCTCTCTCTCCCCCTCCCTCCGTTCTCCCTCTTTCCCTCTCTCCCCCTCTCTCTCTGCCTCTGTTCCCCATTTACTCTCTCTCTCTCTCTCTAAAATAAGAAAAAGAGAAAGAAATACAAACAGACTAAAGAAATTAAGAAAATAATCCCATTTACAACTGCATCAAAAAGAATAAAATACCTAGGAATCAATTTAACCAAGGAGGTGAAAGACCTGCACACTGGAAACTGTAAGATATTCGTGAAAGAAACTGAAGATACAAATAAATGGAAAGATATTCCCTACTTATGGATTAGAAGAGTTAATATTGTTAAAATGTCCATACTACCTACCCAAGCAATCTGCAGATCCAATGCAATACCCATCAAAATTCCAATGGCATACTTCACAGAACTGTAACAAATAACTGTAAACTTTGTATGGAACCACAAAAGGTAACAAATAGTCAAAGCAATTTTAAGAAGAACAAAGCTGGAGGGATCATCCTCCCAGATTTCAAACTATACCACAAAGCTATAATAATCAAAACAGTATGGTATTGGTACAAAAACAGACACACAGATCAATAAAAAGGAAAGTCCAGAAATAAACCAATACATATATGGACAATTAATCTTTGACAAAGGAGGAAGAACATACGATGGAGAAAGGACAGGCTCTTCAATAAATGGTGTTGGGAAAACTGGATGGCAACATGCAGAAGAATGAAACTAGACCACTGTCTTACACCGCACACAGAAATGACCTTGAAATGCATTAAAAACTTGAACGTAAGACCTGAAACCATAAAATTCCTAGAAGAAAACATAGGCACTAAGCCTTTTAACATGGTTTCAGTGACATCTTTATATGTATCTGACTCCAAAGGCAAGGGAAAGAGAAACAAAAATAAAGGACAAAAATAAATTTTTGGTACATCAAACCAAAAAGCTTCTGCACAGAGAAGAAAACGTACTGAATGGGAGAAGATATCTGCAGACCACATATCTAATATGGGGTTAATATTCAAAATATATAAAGAAATCCTACAACTCAACAACAAAAAGCCAAAAATTTGATTTAAGAAATGGGCAGAAGATCTGAAGAGACATTTCTCCAAAGACAGATAGTACATGAAAAGAGTTCAACATCACTAATAATTAAGGAAATACAAATCAAAACCACAATGAGATTTCACCTAATACATACTAGAATTACCAAAGAAAAGAAGTAACAAATGTTGGAGAAGATGTGGAGAAAAGGGAAGCGTCGCACACTGTTGATGAGGTTGTAAAGTGATGCAGCCACTATGGAAAACAGTATGGAGATTCCTCAAAAAACTAAGAATAGAACTACAATATGAGACAGATATTCCACCTCTGAGTATTGATCTGAAGAATATGAAAACACCAATTTGAAAAAATATTTACAACCCTAAGCCAACTGCAGCATTATTTGCAATAGCCAAGATATGGAAACAACCTAAGTGTTTATCAACAGATGAATGATAAAGAAGATAGTGTATATACAATGGAATACTACTCAGTTATAAAAATGAATGAAATTTTGCCATCTGCAATAACATGGATGGACTTTGAGGATATTGTGCTAAGTGAAATAAGTCAGAAAGAGAAAGAGAAATACCCTATGATTTCACTCATATGTGGAATCTAAAAAAACCCAAATGAACAAAATAAAACAAACACAGACCAGTAGTTACCAGAAGGGAAGGGGGTGAGGGGTGGGGGGTAAACAAAATGGGTAAAGGGGGTCAATTGTATGGTGATGAATGATAACAAGACTTGTGGTGGTGATCACTTTGTAGTGTATACAAGATGTCAATTATAAAGCTGTACACCCGAAACTTATACCATAAAACAAAGAGAGAGAGAGAGAGAGAGAGAGGGAAAGAAAGAAAGAAAGAAAGAAAGAAAGAAAGAAAGAAAGAAAGAAAGAAAGAAAGAAAGAAAGAAAGAAAGAAAGAAAGAAAATCAGACAGACAACCCGACTAAGGAAGTTCCCATTCACTTAACAAGCATTGATTTTTTTTTTTTTTTTGGCCTAATGCATACAAAGAACAGAACAGAAATATCCAAAAATAAATATGACACTAACTATCCTTACACTCAGGGAACTCAGTCTCAAAAGTAAATTTCCCCTAAAAACATAAATACAGGAAAACACAATGTTCAGATTTCTTTTCAAGTTTTCTATATTTTCTCTACTTTTTACAAGCATACATTAAATTTATAGTCAAAATAAGAAAAAGTACATACATATAACTTGATGAGGGTTAAGAAAAACTAATAAGAAACAAAGTCTTTAATTACTCAAAGGATATTTCTATGAAGGTAACAATATTTCTAAAACACTATTTCATATACTGTCTCATCCCTAAGTAATTCTGAAGAGGGTATGAAGAAGTACTCTTCATTTTAAAATATAAACTAAGGCTTAGATAGTAAGTGATTTTGATTTGTCCAAGTTCATGCCATTAGGAAATGACATAGCAAATACTACTTAAAACTTAAAGGTCCAATATACTTAACTCATCCCTAGTCTCAATGGCCAGACCAACACCAAGAGGAGCTTGGAAGAGTAAAGAAGGAGCTTAAAGAACTGAAGGATTGCTAAAAAATAAAACAGCAATTAAAAAGCCTTTTAGGAATGTGAGTACGGTGGAATGGGAAAATTAGAAAGGCAACTTGAGTTTTTAATTTACTAATTACAGAGAAACTGCACATCCTATGTTTATTTACCATTCAGTTATACTTCATATTTTTAATTTTCATTTTTCAAATATTTTGTTCACATTTTATGAAAATATTATTTAATAACAGAAAGGGCACAGGTGTTAAGAGTAAACTACAAAATTTTTTTTACCAAAATTAAAATTCTTTATAACCCACTGATATCATCAATGCAGACATATAAAACAATCTTAATGCTCCTGAACTGAAAAAAAATACATTAAAAATAATAAATATTCAACTTCCAGTGAAGCTGAGATTATTCAAGTCACACTTTGAGATCCCACACATATATACACCCACAATTTCCCTCTCCAGGACAGATGAACTGCTTCAAGGATTCCAGCATTTTAGCATACTTGGCTATTTTTAACTACCAAATTATTGCTATATCTTTTGGGCATAATTTTGCTATTAGCAATAAATTTACTGGTTTAAAATGCAAAATCTGAATCACTTATTTTTTTAGGTATACCCATAATTAATGGCTTTAAATCAAAGAAAGGTGCATTTATTTGGAAAGCCTTCTTCTGTACCTCCATAACCTACCTCTACAAGAATTAAAAATTTTAATTGACGAGGCAAAAGCTTCTATTACAAGAAGAAATTTCTTCTTCTGGTTCAGAGACTTTTCAAACAAATGGAATATGAACACTTTATACAGATATGATAAAAGTAACTGCATTAAAATCTCCATCTACACATTGGGGTGCCTGGGTGGTTCAGTCAGTTGGGTGGCCGCCTTCAGCTCAGGTCATGATCTCGCGGTCTGTGGGTTATAGCGTCAGGCTCCGTGCTGGCAGCAGCCTGCTTCCGATTCTGTCTCCCTCTCTCTCTCTCTCTGCCCCTCCCCCTGCTGTCTGTCTGTCTGTCTCTCTCAAATAATAAACATTAAAGAAAAAAATTAAAGTCTCCATCTACACATAACGATGAAAAAAGAAATCCTTTGGGAAAAACAAAAAAAGCTACAGCTTGACATTAATAAAAGGATTGAATCCCTGCTTATCCCACATCCTCCCTACAAGTTATCACAAGAAGATGGGATCATGTAAAGATTAAATAGTCAAGAAGAAAATCTGGAAATAACTTATAAATGTTTCCCATAATATATCCTACCAGGGTAGAGTCTTTTTCAGCAGTTGTTCACCTCATCAGTAATACCATTTTGGTTTTCTTAAGCCATTTTTAAAGATCAAATAATACCTCACCTGTGCATTTTTTTTTATATAGCATTTTTTTTTTGAATAATACTAGAATACTTTAATCTACTAATAATTTATATCCGAAGAAAATGTATGGGGTAATATATATTTTAAAATGTACATTTATACTTGAGGTTTTATATTTAAAAATTTTCACATCTGAAATGTATTCTATTTAGTACCACTTATTAAGAAACAAATTATGAATTTTTTTAAGACACCAGTATTTTCAGTATATGAAATTAATACTGAGATCCAATGGCTAGGTTAGCTCAGGACTTAAAAACCTGTGTCTATGATCGTCCTTGTTATGTACTTTCATATAAAGCCCAGGCAGTGAGATTTTCTTTTTCAGTGTCTGTGATTTCAACAGATTCCCTTTGTAGAAAGTGATACTAAGCTGAGATAAAAAAAAGTTTTTTTAAAGAATAAAACTGAAAGAAAAGCCTACTACCAAAACTCCAAAGCAATGAACAAAATTAACACTACTTGTCCCTTTCATCACTTCCAAGTGCATATAAATGACAGGACCACATTTAAAAGAGCATTCAAAAACAAAACAAAACAAACAAAAAAGAAAAACCACCTACCACTGCCAAAAAATATTCAAGGGCCAAAGAGAAAAATGCCAAATAATGAATAGGAACTAAAGGCACAAATATATAGACGATTTAAGGGCAGGGAGCAGTAAAACCAATGGCAGAAAATTAAAAGGGCCTTGATGTGGTAAAGAACCAAAACCAGACTGATTACTGGGAAAACAGTAGCTAGAATGAAAATCTCAGCCCCAAAAGAAATTGAAAGAAGTCTTACTGCCCAAGTTCTATACAAAACTGCACAACTAGGTAAGTCAGATACAGCTTTCAATCAAGTCCTGAGCTAACCTCCAAAAACCTGCCCGGTTACTAAATCCTCCACATCTCTAATATTACTGGCCGACAAAACAATGAATCTCCTCCGAGAAAACATGAATCTCCTCCGATACTGGACTGTGGTTATCTACATATGAAAAGTTAACATCAGAGGCAGAGGAAGGCAGAGAACAGTGCATTATACTACTGCCTTCCTGAACAAATAGGTACAAGCCAACACCCAATTTTTCCCATTATAATGATCATGGTGGAAAATATATATGTAATGGCTTATTTTCCTAACTTTTCCTGAATGCAGAGCCTTTAAAATTTTAAATGCCAAGAAAGAATGAAGTGCTGGACTTGATTTCACTTTCACTATAAACTGCCCCTAAATATCTGTTTTAAAATATCCAAATAAATGGGGCGCCTGGGTGGCTGAGTCGCTTAAGTGTCTTTCAGCTAAGGTCACTTTCAGCCCAGGGTTTGTGAGTTCAAGCCCTTCATTGGGCTCTCTGCTGTTACCGAGCCTGCCTCAGATTCTCTGTGCCCCTCTCCTGCTTGTGCTCTCTTTCTCTCTCAAAATAAACTTTAAAATAAAATATCCAAATAAAATGCATTCCTCCCCTCTACTCCCCCAAAAGGAACAAGTTTGGAAAGACTTCACCAACTGGGAATGCCTGAAGTGATAAGCAAAATGATAAGAGACACTATGCTAGGAATTTCAATTGTTAAATGCAGCCCAAAATATCCTTTAACTGAAAATTGTATAAAATTATGAGTTGTCAGCATATGGATAGTATTTTTTAACTGGGTAAGATCACTAAAGGAGTATAGACAAATAAAAAAGGACCAAGGGACTGAGTCCTGGGATATACCAACATTAAGAGAATGAGAAGACGGGACTAAGAAGGAACCAATAAAGGAAGAAGAAAATCTACACTTGTGTTATCTAAGTAGCAAGAATGAGAGAGTGATACATACATAGTCAATGTGACTTGTTTCAAATATAGTTATTTAAGGCTGTGAATTTAGCAATGTGGAGGTCATCAGTTACTTTCATAAGCTATTTAAACTATAAATTTGTTATTTTCAAATCACCATTTATTACCTTCTTACTACTTCTGTTTTACTATGATTGCTGTACTCGCATTTAAAAAACAAAACAAAAACCTTCTTGAAGGCATTATTTTGGGTTCACACTCACAGATCTTAAATAATACCTAGCATTCCAACTTGACCATAGTCAATATCGTATTTATTACTAACAAAAGGAAGTTTTCTAGACTTGTTTGTGCCATGTACTGTGAAATGCATTTTTACATGCAGTCAACATTTTAATCCTGATAACAAAATATAAGCTAGGTTACTACAGTTATACCCACATCAGTAGGCACAGAAACTAAAGTTATAAGGCAGGTTAAAACATCTGCCCAAGCCAACAGTTTACAAGTGACAGTATTAGAATTTTATGATACATTTATATTTTAAACACTACTGAACTTAATTAAAGTTATTCCTCTAATAGAACACTGAACAACATCCAGGTTTTAAAGTTAAGAGCACAAATGAATAGGAAACATATTTTCTGTGTATCTGCTATACAGATAAGTAACCAGGAAATGTTATTTAAATGAATTCTTCATACATTTCCTCCTTCTGTTACTGCAACTCCAACTACAAATACAAAACTAAAAACTGTGGGACCAAAGAAATCCAACTTAGCAAATAAAATATAAATTTTTAAGCCACCCATATGCACGTGGAGAAACTTCTGAAACTTAAGTATACTCCATATTATTTTTACACTATACCCTCTATCTCACCTAGAAAAATCTAAGTCATATTAATAGATCTGCTATCATTTATCAACATCAGATGAGTAAAATCCTTAATGCTTATTTTACAATATTTAGTCTAAGATCTGTCAGTCAAATTAAATTAAATAAACTAAATGTATCCTGTCACCTAACAAAAAAGAATCTTTAAAGAAAAAAAGTCATTGAGGAAAGTAAGAAATAAGAATATTGGGTGAAAGTGTCTCACACACATTTTGCATCCTATAAATTAACTTCACTATATAAACTTGAGTAGCTAACTTAATGAAGCATAAGAGAAATTTTCCTATTTGCTTATATATATTTTCAACTACCTATAGTTACAATAAAATGAGTTCTTAAAACTCCCTACTGCCTTAAAACAATATATATGGTACATTAATGAAATAATACTTTTCTAACAGTAACATTCATATTTAGAACACTTAAAGATGAGCAATTATGGGGCGCCTGGGTGGCTCATTTGGTCAAGTGACAGACTTCGGCTCAGGTCCTGCTCTCAAGGTTTGTGAGTCCGAGCCCTGTGATGGGCTCTGTGCTGACAGCTCAGAGCTTGGAGCCTGCTTCAGATTCTATGTCTCCCTTTCTCTCTGTCCCTCACCTGCTCGTGCCCTCTCTGTGTATCTCAAAAATAAACGTTAAAAAAAAAAAAAAAAGAGTAATTATATCAAAAACGTATTTAAAATCTGAACTCTGAATTGTAGGGGGAAGGAGAACCTCCTTGAACAAAGAATACAATTTCCACTGATACTAAGCCTTTTTTTTTTTTTTTTTTTTTTTTTTAAATTTAAGAAAGAGACAGCGCATGAACCATGGGAGAGGGGTAGAAGGAGAGAGAATCCTAAGCAGGACCCAGGCTCAGCGTAGAGCCCAATGCTGAGCTTGGTCCCACAACCTTAGGTTCATGACCTGAGCAGAAATCAAAAATGGACATTAAACTGACTGAGCTACCCAGGCACCCGGATCTTAAGTCTTTCCAAAGTCTCTGTATTTGAACAGGTTCCTGATTTCTAGAGCCCTTTTTACCCTCACACACCAATGTGGCTCAGCACAGCATTCTTCCAGTTCCTGACTTTATTTATAATTTTGAGGTTTATATTTTGTTCATCATTTTTTTTTTACATTTTTTAAATACTGTGATAAAATATTATTTATCTTGATTAATGTCGGTTTGGGGCACCTGCTTCAGTTTTGTGCCTACGGCAAAGTGCCTCACAGGCCTAAGCTTGGCCCCAGCCCTGGTGCTAAGAGACTGAAATCTCTGAGACACTCATGAACAATTTCATATTTTAATTTTTTAAAACTGTGCAAAGAATCATAAGTTGATTTGATCAATGCTTTAGAAAAATAATTAACCGAAATATTAAGTGCAGAGTTAATGGTGAGTATGCCGTGTTAATAAAGCAGCTACTGTATACAGACAGCTTGCATACCAGACACGGTGGCAAACACTTTCTATAACATCACTTCATGTAATTCACTGAATTTTCCAAGTAGACTGTAGAAGTAGGTGTTATTAACATCATTTTTTTTAATTGAAGAAATTAGAAAACTCAGAATCGCACAGTTAGAAAATAGCAGGGTTGGGATTGGGTTCAATGCTCCTTCAAGTAATTACTAGTTTGTTTGTTTTTTAAGTTTATTTATTTTGAGAGAGAAAGCGAAAAAGTGGGATCTGAGGAGGGACAGAGAAAGAGAAGAGAGAGAATCCCAAGCAGGCTCTGTGTTGTCAGCAAGGAGCCCAACATGGGGCTCGATCTCACAAACTATGAGATCATGACCTGAGCCCAAGTCAAGAGTAGGCCGCTTAACCAACTGAGCTACCCAGGAGCCCCAGTAATTATTAGTATTTTTAGTATTTTAACTAAGTTCTAAATTTTTTCTTCTAAAAATATTAAATCAATAGGAAGATATGAATCAAAGTACTATGCATAACGTAGTATATTGTTCAGAAACACATGAATAAAATTAAGATCAAATTGTACTTGTATTACTGTACTTTGGTTTATAAATCAAAATTGTATACCTTTTCTTCTAAAAATAAAGTTTTCCTCCTCAAGGAATATATAGTATTTTACTACTCCATATAGAATAAAACAGAAAATCAGTTACTTTCCTCCTCATTACAAAATATCAGAAAAGTTGTGGCGCCTGGGTGGCTCAGTCAGTTAAGTGGCTGACTGTGGCTCAGGACATGATCTCGCGGTTCGTGAGTTTGAGCCCCATGTCCAGCTCTGTGCTGACAGCTCGGAGCCTGGGGCCTGCTTCGGATTCTGTGTCTCCCTCTCTCTCTGCACCTCCCCCATTCATGCTCTGTCTCTCTCAAAAATTAATAAACATTAAAAAAATATGTTTTTGAATTATCATGATAGTTAATACATCATCTGATTGAATCCTATTCCTAATTTAACACTGGTATTCAGTTGCAAAACTACTAGCAGATAAAATTAAAGTTGTTATTCTAATACTGATTGTAGATAAATCAAACTTAAAAAATATTTTGCGTATCTGTTACTCACAAAATTAAATACTATACATAGACTTTGGGACACGCCCCAGTAAAAAAACTCCGCCCATTCAAGGTAACAAATATATACAAAGAAAATAATTAGTATTATTAAGAATAGGAATGTTGGAGATGATAATGGCCAATAACACAAAGCAATGTTTATTATATCTTTGTGGATGTATGCACAGAGAAAGCGAGAGAGTCAAGCCACTCTAACAATAGAGCTATGCCAGCAGTTTTCAAATTTTGAAGGTAAAGTTTTGTTTACTAGTGCCTTCTTTACTAGAAGGTAAAACAACTTGAGTCACATTTTCACTCAAAGACTAAGAACAATCCTCCAAATCTCTGTTTCCAGTCAATTGTTTAGTTAATTATACAAACAGAACCATCTCCTTCATTTTATAACTAGAAGTCTGCCCATATGATTTCCACCCACCAAGAACCTAAATATAGATCATTTCCACATTGCGAAATTAAAATTTAAGCTTCATCTCCAAACAGACCTTATCCATTTGATCCATCAATCACTCAATAAATGTTAGTTATTTTTATTTCCAGAATTTTCAATACCACCCAAATAGATATTTTGCATTTAGAGATTACATTCAAGAGATGTAGGGGCATAAAGTGCTTTATATTTGGCTTTTTCATCTAAGCCTATCAGCACATCTTTGATACTAACAGATGGAACCAAAAACAGTTCCATTACTGGGGCGCCTGGGTGGCTCAGTTGGTTAAGCATCCAGCTTCGGCTCAGGGTCATGATCTCATGGTTCATGAGTTTGAGCCCCGCGTTGGGCTCTGTGCTGACAGCTCAGAGCCTAGAGACTGCTTCGGATTCTGTGTCTCCCTCTCTCTCCGCCCCTCCCCCACTCATGCTCTGTCTCTCTCTGCCTCTCAAAAATAAATTTAAAAAACATTAAAAAAAAAGTTACATTACTAACTTAATGTGTTCCATAAAGAAAACTATTTTACTTCTTTAAATTTCATTTTCAACATCAGTATAATACAACATCTAAATCACAGGGCTAGTCTGACAACTAATCATGTATTGTTTATAAAGCCAAGTGAAACAAAGGTTAAATCTGAAAATGACTAGTCGCTATACCTATTTTTTGTTATGAATGTACTTACATTGTAATCCACTTAACAAACTCTTTTTATTCCCAAGTAGTTTTCAATCTTCAACTTTATACAGCTTGAAATTTTATTTCAGCCAATTAAAATCTAGGAATGATGACCTACAACACATAAGTGTTAGGAGCAACATTTTGATAGCAAGAAATTCAAAGCAACCTAAAAAT
Source organism: Acinonyx jubatus (assembly GCF_027475565.1). Lineage (NCBI taxonomy): Eukaryota > Metazoa > Chordata > Mammalia > Carnivora > Felidae > Acinonyx > Acinonyx jubatus. The sequence continues at coordinate 129,739,598 of NC_069388.1, read as the reverse complement.
TTGGTAAAGAAATACTAAGATTTTATTAAGGCTTGTTAGAGCTATATTAAGCAACCATTAAAAATGATGGTTATAAAGATTATGTAAAAACTAATATAAAATATTAATGCTAAAAGAAAGCACAGAATATATTGAATGTATGTATGATCATTCTACTTAAGGGAGTACGCATATGAAAAACTTTGAATGGAAATGCAACAAAGTAAATATAGAAATGTGATATGATCATGGAGTTATGTGGTTTTGTTCTTTTCTTCCCCTAAATTCTAACATTTTTTTGAGGTACATTTTGTAACTGATAATATAGTATAAAATCTAAGTGTTCACTAAGTGTTCAAGATATAAAGTACTAAAGAACACACTTTAACAAATTTAGATTTCAAAAAAGTTACTCATTTATTACCTCTAGCTCTCCTTATTTCTACTGAAACATGTCCTATTTTAAATTCTAAAACTTTTCACTGTTCTGCCTCCTACAAATCATATGTTCTTTTTCTCCCTGAGAGCTCTCTGGAATTCAAATAAATGTTGCTTCTACCCAAAGCTTGAACAGGAATTTTTATAAGTGGTTAACAGATTAATTTGGGAAGACTGGACTTTCCATCCAAAAAGCAAGGTGGGTTCCTCCATCAACTTAAATTCTCTATTTCCTACAATAAAGTATTATTTACATATATTCTATATATTTCTTGTCCAGCCTCCTCCTAAGTATTTTACATTTTTGTGGTTATTATCACATTTAACTAGGTTGGGCATGTGAAGGACACCGAGCTCCTTTGAGAAAAAAATTTTTAATTTTTTTTAATGTTTGTTCATTTTTGAGAGACAGAACGTGAGCAGGGATGGGGCGGAGAGAGAGGGAGACACAAAATCCGAAGCAGGCTCCAGGCTCTGAGCTGTCAGCACAGAGCTCCACGCAGGGCTCAAACCCATGAATTACGAGATCTTGACCTGAGCCGAAGTCAGACGCTTAACTGACTGAGCCACCCAGGCACCCCTGAGAACAAAATTTTAAACATTCCCAAATGAAATATATTTGATATACCCCATTTCTTACTAATTAATGTTCAAATACATATTAGGTAATTAAAAACAAATGTGATTTCCTTAAAATTCTGTTTAAAACTTGTACAGAAAAGTAGTATAAACTTCATGAAAAACATGAATGAGGGGTGTGGGGCCAGTGAACTTTATACTCCAGAACCCCCCTCATCCTGACTCAGGTGCTAATTATTACATCATAAGATAAAAATGAGTAAGTAATTCCTCTTCAAGTTTGCTAAATTTCAACCAAGGTTTTCTATTACAAAGACATCCTCCACTTTTAAATTCTTGTGTTTGAAATGCTGGCAGGGAAGGGGTAACGTGAAGTCATATAACCTTATACTCTGTATCACATTTCCCAGGTGAAGAAAAATACGTTTCTTATAACTCTTAAGCTCAGATGAGAAGTGGACAACTGAACTGCCGGGTGAATGAGATGGAATGAAAGGAATTTCAAACACAACACTTATCCTTGCCTATTATTAGAATTTGGTATGTCACTAGCTCCTAGCAGTATGTTTTTAAACTATAGACATTTAAATCTCTCATTTATTTTATTATTTTTTTTAATGTTTATTTATTTTTGAGAGAGAGAGAGAGAGAGAGAGAGAGAGAGAGACAGAGCCCTAGCGGGTGAGGGCCAAAGAGAGAGGGAGGCACAGAATCTGAAGCAGGCTCCAAGCTCTGAGCTGTCAGCACAGAGCCTGACGAGGGCTCGAACTCATGAACCATGAGATCATGGCCTGAGCCAAAGTCAGACGCTTAACCACCTAAGTCACCCAGGCACCCCTAAACCTTTCATTTTATATCCCACATAAAAGCAATCATTGGAAATATTCCAATCACATCATTATTCTGACACATATAATATCCTCAGTTTTCCAGTCAAATATTAATCACATCTAAATAATAAACTTCTGAAGGCATAACCAAGTTTACAAACCAAGCTCTCATGAAAATCAGAGGGCAAAAATATATACCCACAAATCACATTAGGACATCAATGTACATTGAGCACCAACTCTGTGCCGAGGGAAGTCACTTTCTTTCTCATTTAATTCTCATAAAAACCCCCACTGTGAAAAGGAATGTAGATAATGGAGAAAAGCTTTTGGACAGAGCCATTTAGCTACATAACAGAAGCAGAAGTTCTAACCAGAAGCAGCTATTTCTACTCCCCATACAACTACTACTAGAAAAGAGCAAAATAAAAAGTGTTTGTAAAGTATACACCCTTTTCCTTCTAATTATATATGTAACTCTGCAGACTCAGTGGCCCCATACTTTTACTGAAAAAGTAAAATATTCTTCTCAACAGGGGCGCCTGAGTGGCTCAGTCGGTTGAGCGTCCGACTTCGGCTCAGGTCATGACCTCACGGTTCCTGAGTTCGAGCCCCGTGTCGGGCTCTGTGCAGACAGCTCAGAGCCTGGAGCCTGCTTCAGATTCTGGGTCTCCCTCTCTCTCTGCCCCTCCCCCACTCGCACTCTGTCTCTGTCTCTCAAAAATGAATAAATGTTAAAAAAAAATTTTTTTTTTAATTTTTCTCAACAGAAACTACAGAAGCAAGGTATATTTCATCCTCACCTAGGAAGCAATGTTTCTTCTCCATATCTGAGGGGACTTTTTAAGTAACACTTCAACAACTAGAAAAAAAATTTTAACCTGTTAAATTAAGTATCTGTCCCATCTCCCTCTCCCTTCCTCCCTCCTTCTCTCTCTCTCTCTCTCTCTCTCTCATCTACTGTATCTACACTCACTCCCCCATAAATAAAAGAGAAGACGAGCAAGTCGTAAGGGAATCTAATATACTATTTTTTGGTCTGTTTTACATTTTGGTAGTACATACATTATTACTTGGCAGACAAAAGGTCGCATTGCTAAAACAATCTGAAAACCATACAGGCAAATCTAGAGTTTACAAAGGCTGATTATTAACTATCATTTCATTCATCACTCCTCTACATATTGCTCAATTTCTGGCAATAACAACACCCCAAATACAAATAAGAATTTCTTGTCAATTCAGATACACATTAGTAACCCTGGTTTAAAAAAAAAAATACCTAAAAACACTGAACCTAAATCATCCTTAACTTGAACTCAAATCACCATAATTTCTCCTACACTCAAAAGGAAAAGGTAATAATACAAACACACACATGGAGTTAATTTTAATGATCGACTTCTATGGCTGATAATTCTATCTACTATCTATACCAGGACCTAGTACCGTATTTCCAAGTATCCACAAGACGCCAACAGACCTCAGAAATCTCCTAAATTAGCTGTATGTACTCAATTGGAATATATAAGATGATCCACTAAGGTGCAGGAAGACGATATTACAATTTTGCATATTTAACCTTAAAACATTTTAAGTTCAATATAGGAGTTTTCAGTAACATCGCACTCTTGTTAGCTTTCACCGAAGTGTGAAATACTACAGTTTATATGCATCTTACCTTATTATAGGTAAATATGACCTACTAAATTCTTTTAAATTCCCCAGCAGAAAGATTTCCAAGGAGATTTAAGACAATCCATTTTGGGGTGTAAACATATGCCAAAGCTTACCAGACTGTAAAACTTAAATATGTACAATTTATTATCGACTATACTTCAACAAAACTACCCGAAGATGAATGTAATATATATATTCACAGATTTAAGATAATACTAAAATGCAAATTGTACGAATAGAAAATGGCAGTGTTAATCCCTTATCTGCTCCTTCTATAAGCTCTTATGGCCCAAATTATAAAGCTAAAAACAATGGCAAGCTAATCCTATCACCCCCCTAAAATTAAAAGTTACCTGAAGCCTACTAAATTGCATTCATAACCATTAATAACATATAATAGTTCTGCTATAATCTGAACTTCTAAAACAATTACCTCATATGCAAATAGACAGAAGGGAATGATTAGAATATTAAGTAAAATACATGATTTTTTCCAGCTTGTTAATGTTTTTAAATGACAGGCAAGCTTTCTCAAATTAAAAAGAAAGTCTTCGAAATATAAGACATTATGAAAAAAGCCAAAATTCATGCCAAAATGCTTTCTTAAAATATAAACAGTAGCTTCAAAGACCCCTACACTGTTCATGTTCTTAAGCTATCAAGGGAGGTTCCAAGTTCAGATGAAAAAGATGAGAAGACATTTTTCGTTTGTTAAAAAAAACAAAAACAAAAACATGATAAAGAAGGTTATGGAAGTAAAGGCCTTTGTGGGCCTAAATCTCAGAGAAAACAGCACAACCCTCAAGATTTAAGGCTGCAGAAATTCAAATGTCTGTGATGCAGTGTTGATATTTTTATTTGAATTGTTACTGCTCTTGTTAGTGTTCTGGTTGCAAGCCGTGTAGGTTTTACACAGTCTGATCCTATCCCATTTCTTCTCCTAAACCTTGTTAGTTATGGCACATGATTGTTCCAGAACACAAAGCTTTTCAGAATTTGTATTTCATGTCTGTGACTGGACAAAACCAAAGCCACCACAACTAGAAAGATATTTAAAACCTGAACAACAAGAATATGGAAACAAATCTCTATAATTCTTTGCATAATGTCTCCTGCCTGAATTCTTTCCAGCACTTTACCAATTTTCCTTTTTACCAATTAAACTTTACCAAGTTTACCATTAAACTTAATGATAGATGTTTGGAAGCCTCTTTTATGTTTCAGGTTTTTTGTTTTGTTAGTTTAACATCAAAAGAAGGTATTTTTCTTAACGACTCACACACCACTGGGAAACACTAGTTCTTCTTACTAAGGTTTTTTTTTAATGGCTAAAATATATGAAAAACAGGATGGTAAAAAACTAAAGTGCATTTTCTTGATAGCTGGTATCTTTGGAAGACAAACAGAAAAAATAATTGAAATGTTGAAGAAATAAGTAACAAAATAAATTCTACAATAAGAGAGGTTTACTATACAGTTGAAAGAAAGTACACACTTTTTCTAGCCTGATCAGTTTAAAAATGGTTGTATACCGGGGCGCCTGGGTGGTTCAACTGGTTAAGCATCCGACTTCGGCTCAGGTCATGATCTCACGGTTTGTGAGTTCGAGCCCCATGTTGGGCTCAGCACTGACAGCACAGAGCAGGCTTCAGATTCTGTCTTCCCCTCTCTCTCTGCCCCTCCCCCTCATGCGCATGAGCTCTCTCACTCTCACAAACAAATAAATAAATAAACGTTAAAAATAAATAAAACACTACCCTTTTAATGAATGAATGAATAAATAAAATGGTCAGATACTATTACAATGAAGAAATATATAACTAAAGAAAATATATTCTCAACAGCAAATTAATGAAAACAATAGTTAAAAAAAAACCTTTGTTAATAGTAACCACTGATACTTTTTATTTATTTATTTATTTATTTTAATGTTTGTTTATTTCTGAGACAGAGAGAGACAGAGCATGAGTGGGGGAGGGGCAGAGAGAGGGAGACACAGAATTAGAAGCAGGCTCCAGGCTCTGAGCTGTCAGCACAGAGCCTAACTCGAGGCTCGAACTCACAGACCATGGATCATGACCTGAGCCCAAGTCAGTCACTCAACCGACTGAGCCACCCAAGCGCCCCATTAACCACTGATACTTTAAATGAAATATAAAACTGCCTCTGGAACTACATGTGTAGCATTACAAATTGAAATTCATTCACTGCATCATTCACAGAACAAGTTTTTACAACTAAGAAGTAAAAACCCTTAGGAGGGCAAGGTAGTACAACATTTCATCAACACTAATATTTACGATAATAGATTGTTAACAGAATTTTATACTTTGTGAGACAAAGTTTCATACAGCACTGCAAATTTTATAAAAATAAGATCATTAAAGTATAAAAGAGTTTTATACTTTGTGAGACAAAGTTTCATACAAAAGTTTTCTGGCTATCTTGTCACAATGAACTTTTAAAAGTTACGGAACTTCTGGATGAATGACTGTTTTTCTTCTATGAAAAAAACAAGTACTCCAACGTGTGGCCTTGTCTATGATAACAAGTACCTATTAATAGTATGCTGGCAGGTATTTCTGGAAAAAAATTAACAGATTTTGTCTAAGTAAAGGTGATATTTTAACAATCAAGAGTCTCTTGCTTAACCTGGCTTGCACATGTGTGCATGCTCTCTCCCTCTCCCTCTCCCTCTCTCAAAATAAATAAATAAACTTAAGAAAAAACCAACAAAAGCACGTTCTGGGTGCTAGGTGAGCTCACTGCTGTTGGAGTATTTCTGTACTTAGACTCTTCCAGCGGACAGATGAAGGAAGCACAGGTATGTGTGTGTGCACTCACATCTACATCTCTATTTGCATATATCTTTATTGAAAACCATGTGTTTATTTAGACTGATAGCCCCACTTCCATTCCAATACCATGTGTTCACTCTAGCTTTTGTCTTTTCCCATATTTGTACCTCTTCTCCCAATAGCAAAAGCTGATTCCTTCTCCCAATATTAAAAGTTATTAATTTGCTCAGTTCTTCCATATGTTGCCAGCTCCCTACTCTTAAGACTTTGGTGTGGCTCACACATTCCTTCTTGTGAAAGCCCCAGCTGCTCCAGAGCGACCTCGTACCCCACTCCCATTGACTTGACCTCTGTCATGATTTTAAAACCTTAAAAAGGGCAGTGTGGCTAGAGAAGATAAGGAGAGCTTGAGACATACAGATTTAAAAAAAAATTTTTTAAGTTTACTTATTTATTTTGAGAGAGAGAAGGAGAGAAGGCGAGTGAGTGTGAGCGGGGGAAGGGCAGAGAGAGAGGGAGAGAGAGAATCCCAAGCAGGCTCCACGCTGTCAGTGCCCAGCCCGACTCAGAGCTCGATCTCACAGTGAGATCACGACCTGAACCGAAATCAAGAGTCAGACACTTGACCGACTAAGCCACCAAGATGCCCCAGAACATGGTTTTGAAATAGTACTCTCCTCTAAAAGGAATTAAGGATCCTTAGAGAAAGGACTGATTCTAGGACTAGAGCAGGAAAATTATAAAATGAGCCTCTAGCATCTTATGGCAAAAGGATATGTACAGGTGACAAAACGACATAAAACTATGTACATGCATCCTATCAATGCAAATAACCTAATTTTGATAATGTAGTTATGGAAGATGTAAACATTGGGGGAAATTAGGTAAAGGGTCAAAAAAAGGAACATTCTGTATTATTTTTGTAACTTCCTGTGAATTTATAATGATTTCAAGTTAAAGTTGTTACTGTTGTTGTTGTTTAAAGTAAAGAAGTACACTGGGGCGGCTGGGTGGCTCAGTCAGTTAAGCAGCCGACTTTGGCTCAGGTCATGATCTCTCAGTTCCTGGCTTCGAGCCCTGCGACGACGGGCTCTGTGCTGGCAGCTCAGAGTCTGGAGCCTGCTTACCTTTCTGTGTCTCCCTCCGTCTCTGCCCCTGCCCCACTTGTGCTCACTAGCTGTTGCGCGTGCTCTCTCTCCCTCGAGTGCCTGGGTGGCTCAGTCGATTGAGCGTGACTTCAGCTCAGATCATGATCTCACAGTCCATAAGTTTCAGTCCCGCATCCGGCTCTGTGCTGACAACTCAGAGCCTGGAGCCTGCTTCAGATTCTCTCTCTGCCCCTCCCCTGCTTATGCTCTGTCTCAGTCTTAAAAAAAAAAAAAAAAAAAAAAAAAATTAAAAAACTTAAACATTAAAAAAAAGTACACAAAGATTGACTGGATCACATCAAAAGGGCATGCAAGCCAATCTGAAAGGGCTCCAGTGGCAAATGGGGGACAATCTGAGTATTGAAATAAATGATGATAATAATGAAGTATAACCCACTGAATAAAAAAAGAATTTCTGGTATAAATAAATGTATATGAATTCTTTTTCTTATAGTAAAATGCCAACTAAAAAATGTAGAAGAAATATCGAATCAGAATATCAGTATTTGGCAATCCTCACAGTAAAAATTAATTTAGGTGAGAAACTTCAATGGATACTAAAACCAATGGGTGAAAGCAGGAACAGACAGAAACATGATTTTACACAGTCCCAAAGTATCTCCCCACAAATACTTATTAGTTACAAAGGAAGGAGGGAGTAAACAGAAACTTGGTAGACATCACCTTTTTTTTTTTTTTTAACTTTTTGTAATGTTTATTTATTTTTGAGAGAGACAGACAGACAGACTGTGGCAGGTGAGGAGCAGAGAGAGAGGGACGCACAGAATCTGAAGCAGGCTCCAGGCTCTGAGCTGTCAGCACAGAGCCCGACGTGGGGCCTGAACTCACAAACCGTGAGATCATGACCTGAGCTGAAGTCAGATGCTTAACCCACTGAGCCACCCAGGTGCCCCAGCAGACATCACCTTTAATCAAGTGATCTAAGTTATTAACATTACCTAATGGGATAAATTGTATGCCACAAAATAGGATTCATTAAGAACACAACATCATTTCTGTGAAATTGCAGCTAAAAAATACCTATCTTGGGTCTAATCATCAGAAAACATTAGATGCACCCAAATTGCAGGATATTCTACAAAATGAGCGGTTTATAACCTTCAAAATTGTGAACAGCATGAAAATCAAGAAAGACTGGGAAACCGTTCCAAATCGAAGGAGATTAAAGAAACATGAGGGTTGGCTGTAATGCATGATCCTGGATTAGATCCTTTTGGTCTAAAGAACATTATTTGGGCAATGAACAAAACTTGAATGAGGGATCTCAGCAAGGTGATACAAAAGTTTTGAAAACTTTTTCTTAAATTGGAAAATTGTTTCCAAAAAAAATTTAAAAAAAAAAATCACACCAAGGCATGTTCTTGACTCAAAGCCTTTGAATTTGCTATTTCTGTCTGAAATGATCACATCCATATATCTGCATGGCTAACTCTCCTACTTCCACTGGGTTTTTAGTTTTCAGAGAAGCCTTACTATCTCAACTGTCAACACTATATATATTCACATCTTTCTCCTTGCTTTACTTTTTTTTTCCTTATCATAAATCACTATCTTATATACAATTAAACTATTATTATATGACTGCCCATTAAAATGTAAACTGATGGCAGGGACTTTTTGTTTTGTTCACTGTAACATTCCCAGGGCCTAATCCAGGACCTGGCACGGTATAGACACATATTTATTAGACCAAATGTACACAAAGTCCTTGGGACACAAAGGACTTAAGATACAATTACAAAATAAGTTCACTTTCTCAATCACAGCGAGTATACTGAAGTAGGTAAAAAGACCTCTAGTGTTAATTTGATAGCTCTGGAGTATCATTTCAATAGATATGTCTGTAGCATAAACAAATGACCTAATGTCCCCCCTCTGAGGGGCTTAGTGAGCAAACCGGATTTCCATCAGAAAGCAAGCTGTACTAATGCAGCCAGCTAAGACAACAATATTTACCAACAGCACGTGGAAAATACAGTATAAACGCTCTAAACGCTGAGAGACAAGAATTAATTGTATCAGACTTGATTGAAAACTACCGATAAAAACACAAAGAAAGCAAGTTTTCTCCGGGAGGGAGGGAAGGAAGTAAACTCATATTCAAAGGAAGTCCATAGTGCAAACCAAGGGACATATATAACTGAGGTCTCTGATTTTATTACCACATTTCCTCGAGAAACTACCGAGACTATAATTAAACTAACCACAATGATCTCAATTAGTTTACAGTATTATAAAACATACCAAATGGTTTGTATTTAAGAAAAAAGTATAACCCAAAAATCTGCAAAATGATCTTATGGTTTCTACACATGGAGTGATCAAATCACTAACATCTCATTTTACAAATTTGTTTTTCTCCTATGCCACCAAATAATATAGATGACCTTCCTTTCTTGCATACCAAAGACAGAAAACATTATCTTCAAGAAATTCTTAAATAACATATCTGAATTCAACCCAATACTTCAAAAAATGAAACACAAAAAAGAACAACTATGTATGTATGTGTACACACACATATAAATGTATTAACGGGCATGGTTTGATAATCATTAAGTTACACACATGACCCCATCTATCTTACAACCAAACTGGTTCTCTGAAGGTGAATGAAATCCAAATTTATAAAACAAATTCTAATTTCCAATAGAAATAATATTTGTAAACCTAAAGTTGACTACAACGCTGCAGCTCAGAAATTGAGAAGCTGAAGAAAGCTTCCAGAACTCTCATCAGATTGGGAACAGAAATTAAAATTTGGGACTCACAAAGAAAAAGTCCAGGCTAAAGGGCTACATCCCAGAAATAAAGAAAAAACAGAAACAAACCAACCCTCAAAAGATTGAAAATCGACCTCAAATCTGTTCAATCATTGAGTAGATTAAGGTGGTCCTTCTCAAACCTGACAGAAAATATAAATCTCCCTAAAGAAACTTAACATTACCTAATTATCTAAGCATTTTATCCACACACAATATCCAGCAGTCAAGCAAACATTAGCAGTCATACAAGATAAAACTAAAATACCATAAAACCAGAAGAAAATTTTCTAAAAAATCAGAGCCACAGGAAATTCAGAAATTTAACACAAACCTCAAAGTCATTGCTATTAATGTGTTCAAAGTAAGATGGGAGAATTTCAGCAGAGAACCTGATATTTTATCAAATAATCAAATGATTGAAAACTCTAAAACTTAAAAACAAAATGAGTGAAAATTAAGAACTCGGTAGAAAGGAGTGAAGGTGAGTGGAAGTATAGGCTTTCTGGGTATGGACTAAGTCACAAGGATCAAAGGTACAGCATAGGGAATAGAGCTAATGGCACCTTAAGAGCCTTCGAAGATCACAGACGGTAGCTAGACTTGTGCTGAGCATAGTATACCATGCAAAGTGGCCAAATCGCTATGCTGTACACCTGAAACTAAGGTAGCATTGTATGTCAACAACACCTCAATTAAAAAAAAAAAAAGAATTCAACAGACAGATTAGACACAACTATGGCCTTTAGTGAACTGTCTAAATCCTTTAAAACATTTTTCTTATTGCTATTTAAGGTTGTAAGGTGAATTTATATAAGCTCTTTTTTTTTAAGTTTATTTACTTATTTTGAGAGAGAGAGAGAGAGAGAGCATGCGAGAGCATATGAGCACAGGGGAGGGATAGAGAGAGAGAGAGAGACAGGGAGGGAGGGAGGGAGGGATGGGGGGAAGGAGGGAGGGAGAGAGGGAGAGAGAATCCTAAGCAGGCTCCATGCTGTAAGCAGAGTCCAACTTGAGGCTTGACCTCAGGAACCATGAGATCATGACCTAAGCCACTATCAAGAGTCAGATGCTTAACCCACAAGCCACCCAGGTGCCCCTAGAAATTCTTTATATTAAGAATATCAGTGCATGTTCTGCCTTTTTAGTCATTTGTTTTTTCTCAGTTTGTTATCTTTTAACTCTTTTTAGTTTTGTTCATTTTCAGCAAATAAAAACTTTTTTTCTCTATAGATGCTTTCTTATCAATTATGTTTAAATGGGCATGTACACAGAATCATTTTGTTTATGTTTTTTTTTTAAGATAACAGCTCTTTATTTAAATTTTATTTTTAAAGTAAGCTCTATGCCCAACGTGGGACTGGAACTTGTGACCCTGAGATGAGGCCAGCCACGTGCCCCATTGTTTATGGTTTTTCATTTTGCCTTTATCCCCTTTGACATTTGGAGTTTATTTTGGTGCATATTACAAAGTGAGAAAATACTCTCATTTTTTCCCCTCAAATACTTAACCAAGTTTTTAAAGGAAGTTTTTCATTATAATAATAAATTTTATTTTGTTCTTATTGTAAGGTTATATAACACTAATTGAAATGTGTGAAATAAAAATAAATTCTAGCTTTTTCCTACTACCTGCATAAATACATAAATATGTATTTGTAAGAATATCTTTTGATACCTAGAAGTAATTAAAATGACCCAAAACTCCTTCAGTACAGGTAATGGATAAATAATTTAAAATACATCCAATGGAGGGGGGCAACTGGGTGGCTCAGTTGGTTAAGCTCCCAACTTCAGCGGAGGTCATGATCTCACGGTTTGTGAGTTCGAGCCCCACACGGGGCTCTGTGCTGACAGCTTGGAGGCTGGAGCCTGCTTCAGATTTTGTGTCTCCCTCTCTCTCTGCTCCTCTCCCCTTGTGCTCTGTCTCTCTCTCTCTCAAAAATAAATAAACATTAAAAAAATTTTTTTAATACAGCCAATGGAGGGGTGATGGGGTGGCTCAGTCAGTTAAGAGTCCAACTCTCGATCTCAGCTCAGGCCTTGATCTCACGGTTGTGAGATCAAGCCCTGAGTTCAGTTCTGTGCTGGGGATGAAGCCTACTTTAAAAAAAAAAAACAAAACAAAACAAAAAAAAAAACATCTAACGGAATACTGTAGAGATATTAAGAAGAATGAAGTAGACTTAAATGTATTAATGTATAAATATGAAAAGGGTATACTGTTGACTAAAATACATTCTGAAAAAACTATCTAGTCAATAATTTGCATTTCAGAATAACAATGATGCTCTCCTCATCATTCAATGTAGTAATTACCACAAATGCCTTTGGATTTGCTGCTCTCTTTATACCAATTTTGACTATGTGTTTTGTCTACATGTTCTATAAAGGAATTTGATTCAGACTTTGCATATACTGGCTTTTTACGAAACAGTACTATTTAAAATATCATATGAATGGTTAAGGACTACATTTGCTGGCACTAATATAATTTTCAAAATATAGCACACTATATTCATGCATAAAATAAGGACTCATATCCTCGACATTTTATATCATCAAATCCAGTAAGTTTAAAAAACAAAATATTAACTATACATATCGTTAACTTTGCTTTTCATGTTTCCTTTTATTAGAACACAGTTGAAATCAACTTATAAAAGTTACAAAGCTATATAATTAAATTTGGCCAGTATCTCAGCACCCATGATTCACTGTTTTGTGTTTGCCACTAAAGATGTTCTTCAAATAGCTAAACCATATTGTGGCAGTGATATAGCCAGGCAAATATGCTCAAATATGAATTCCTTGAAAAATTATTCATCTCCTTAAATGGCATAACCAAAAACTTTCTCCCATGAAAAGAGCTGTGAAAAAAGGAAAACAATTACAAATGAGACTACAGTCCCTAAAGGCAAGGAATGTGTCCAAAAAACTGAATTATTCTTTTATTAAAATTTCATACATATTCTTAGCTACAGGCAAAAATCTATGAGAAGGGATGAGCCACTTATCTAAATTCAATTCGTCAAACATAAATGAGTGACTACATGCCAAGCACAGTGCTATAAATTGGAAATACAAATGTAACTAAAATAACTTTATTTATATCCTGTCTTACTGCAAAAAAGATCTAAGGTAATCAAGACACAGTCCTTAAATTCAAGTGGTTTATACTCTAGTAGAAGACATAAACTTAAACCAAATACACATTATAAAGCGTAAAAAAAAAATTTAAAGGATTATATTCAAGTTATAGAACATACCCTTGTAATCAGTGCTACAAAACAAAGAGCACTATTACACAGAACATGATGTCCAACAACGGGCATGGTTAAGCAAATTATGATGGAAACCACTTAATTCAGTATTGTAGTACATTTGTTTAAAAGTTTAAGAAAAAAATTAACAGTATCATAGGAAAATCCTTATGCTACCATATTAAAGACAAAATTAAAATTAGGAAAATAGCAAAAAAACAAAAACAAAACCTGAAAATGGTAGGAGTAATTATCTTTGGGTGGTTATAAGGTTTTATTGTTTACTCTTTACATGTTCTAATTTTCCATAATAACCATATATTACTCCTATAATCAGGAATATAATAAACATCTAAAAAAACAACCATAATTTTTTCTGGCAAGCCATTTAAAAGGAGCAAATCCTATTTGTCTGTTAACTAAGCAACACTGTATAATGACACTGAAAATTTCCTGCAAATAAAGTGAGAAAAGTTTCATCGAAATGTAGACTGGTAAGAAAGGCTTGAGAGATATGAAAGACCTTACTTTTCCAAACGACCTCTGCTAGAAATTAAGACTAATAATTACATTACTAAACGACATAACTAAAATAATAAAAATCACATTGGGTACCTTCTTCAGGTCACACACAATCCAATTAGCTGCATTTCAGATACTCAAAAGATCTTCTCTCTGTGTGCTGTCCCATATGGTAGCCCCCAGCCACATGTGACTACCCAACACTGGAAATAAGGCTACTGCAACTGAGGAACTGAATTAGTTTAATAGTTTATAACTTAGCCACTTGTAGCTAATGGCTACCACATTGGCCAGAGGCGTGTTTAGACGCATTGTAAGAAAGCTCTCTTAAAAGGGATTAAGAGGTACAAACTTCCAGTTATAAAATAAGTTAAGTCACAGGGATAAAAAAAAAAAAAAAAAAAAATACACCGTAGGAAATATAGACAATAATACTGTAACAACTTTGTTTGGTGACAGATGGCAACCACACTCATCATGGTGGGCCCTGCGAAGTGTATAGAATGGATTGTCAAACCACTCTGTTTTACACCTGAAACTAATGTAACATTGTGTGTCAACTCTAACAAAAGAGAAAGAGAGAGAGAGAGAAAAGAACCATTCAGTAAGACTACTCTCAACTGGTAGCGCTCAAACTTGAGGAACCGAAAAAGTAGGTTAAGTACTGGGAAAGAAAAAAAAGAAAAAAAAATACTACATGTATCCAGTTAACAGAGGTTAGTGGAAGAGAAGATAATGGTTAGATCTTCACAGCTGAAGAACATTCAGAATTATACATTTATATATACAGTATTACCAATTTTAAATTATTTTCTTTGTTAAACTTAAATCTACACTTTGTCAATTACTAAAGAGAAAAATCATGTCGGATTTGGAAAATTATAAATGTAGCATTAAGAAATTCTATAGCACAGTGAACATGTGACCAGCTGGGAATGCCAATTCTTCCATAGCGTTTAATTTCCTGTACTCCAAAAAAAGGAAAGACCCAACAAACTAAAAGGTTACACAAACAAGGACTTATTCTCAATAGTTCTGGCATCTGTCTCTTCCATCAGTGAATTTCTTTTTCAGGTATGCAATCAGTCTTCATTGCACTTAAGAGACAACAGGTTAAACAGGTTCTGGAACACCCAGGCTTTAAAAATATTTTGTCATAACAGATTACAAAAATTAAATTTCTTTAAGAAGTAAATGTTTTATATGATCATATATTTCAAGTAGTTCTTGGCACTCTTAGCTCCTAGGATGTGATGTGTTTGTCCTATGAATACTATTATATAACAACAAAATACTGTAGTAAGAATGAAAACCAAAAATGCATCAAAATTTCTCTGGGGCACCTGGGTGGCTCAGTTGGTTGAGCATCCAACTTTGGCTCGGGTCATGATCTCACGGTTCGTGGGTTCAAGCCCCACATCGGGCTCTGTGCTGACAGCTTGCTCAGAACCTGGAGCCTGCTTTAGGTTCTGTATCTCCTTCTCTCTCTGACCCTCTCCTGCTCATGGTCTGTCTCTCTCAAAAATAATAAATGTTAAGAAAAAAATTTTTTTTAATTTCCCAAGGAATTAGAAACTTAGGATAGACTAGAAGATTCAACCTGTTTTCCTCAGATCATAGGTGCAGTAATTTAAAGCTAACCATACCTAAAACTAAACTTTAACTGATGAAGACACTAGCATACTTGAAAGACTTAAACAAAGGCTAGGTTGAGGCCTTCAGAATTAACCATCATGTGCGATAGAAACCTTTAAGACTGAATTACTACTAGTCTAGGGTTTACAGTGGTTTTCAACTTTGTAGATTCAGGGAGGTTTATTTTAACTTCTCATCTTCACTAATAAGCAAAAGAAATAAGTGACCTGAAACAATTAGTCACTTGCACAGGGTACCTCCTAGATTAATTTACCAACCAGAGGTGTCTCAGAAATAAAGAAGTAAAAGAGAGACATTAGAAAAGGTACCGCTTAGTGAAAAAAGTGTGATTTGGAGTCAGATTTGAAAGGGAATATGAACTCCATCACTACTGCCAAGTTACATAACTTCTTTCTCTAAACCTCAATAGCATCAATAAACAGAGACAATAATCCAACACTGCAGGACTGTGATGAAAAAGACATGAAAGAAATAAAATGTCTGTAAAACACAAGCACATACATAAAAGGAATTCTAATGAAGGGTAACTATCAATTTTTTAAAGCCATTAAAAAAACAAGTTGCCCTTTGTTACTTATTTCTAAAAACCTACCTCTTTGACAATATAAAAGAAATGATGGTAATTTTTAAGTATCAGTTTGAACTGGGGTCAGCTGCAAGTGACAGAAAATGCCCCTTAGTGCCTTTATGTCTGCTTTAAAACAGTTAAGGGTCCTTTGGAAGGACAGTGAGGTAATCTTTGGAACTGCCCCAGAAGCTGAAGCCGTCATATCCCCTCCTCTCTTTCACTTCCCATTACAAACAATAAAGGCCATTTGTACCATTCAACAAAAAAAAAAAAAGAAAAGAAAGTTAAGCGTGGATACAGTAGCTCCCATGATCATCAGAAATACGGCTCCTCAGCTTTGTTGCCATCAACACGAATACACTGCTTCCACCTCCTGATGACGGATAACGAGCACCGACACCAGCCATTAAAGAGAGGACAAGAAAAGGATACAAGCTCCCCATAAGGACTTTGCCTCGACGCTACTCACAAACCCGTTTTGTTCACATTCTGTAAGCCAAAACTACTCGTGTGGTCAATCACACACAGCAACAAAAACCGCTTTAAAAAAAATCGTTTGTGGTGATGGTTACACAATATTGTGAACATAATACTAGTGTCACTGAATTGTATACTCAAGTATGGTAAACTTCATGTTACATACATTTACCACAATAAATAAAGAGATTTAGAAAACACTGAAAATGTTAAGTAGAGACATTTGATACATAAAAAAGGACCCAAATAAAAAAATCTAGAGAGATAAAAATGTTATATGTGAGATGAAAAAATACATTGGATGGTGTTACCAGGAGACTAGACACTGCAGAAGGAAAGACAACAGAACTTGAAGACATGACAACAGAAATTATCCATAATGAAACCCAGAGGGGGAAAAAAAAGACCAAAATAAGTGGGTATCAGTAAGTTGTGGGCCAACATGAAGTAACCTAATATACATACAATTGGAAGTCACCAGAGAGGGAAAAAGAAGAGAAAAACACATGTGAATAGCGCTAGAAATTCTCTACAACTGGTAAAAACTAAAACTATACAGATAGAGGCTCAAACAAAGCCAAAAACAAGAAACATGAAGAAAACAAGGCATATCATAATGAAACTGACTAAAACCAGTCAGAAAAAGAAACTCAGAAAAAAAAAATTATGAACAAAGGAATAACACAAGTCATAAGACAGTGGAGGGATATATTTAAAGTACCAAAAGTAAAACAAAACTAGCAAGTTAGTATACTATATACTAAAATACCTTTCAAAAACTAAGGTGCCGCTAAATAAAAATAAAATTACAATTTCTCAAAATGTGTGGGTGGCAGCAAAAGCAGTATTTAAGAGAAATTTATACCAAAAAATGCAAATTTAGGAAAAGAAAAGATCTAAATTCAACAATTTAGGATTCCTGAGGAAAAACCTGAGAAAGAACAATTTAAGCCTACAAAGAGAAGAAAAATAAATATAAATGAGAAGAACTTCATACTTATTAGGATGGCTACTACAAAAAAACAAAAAACAAAAACAAACAAAAAAAACACCTTAAAATGACAAGTGTTGACAAGGATGTGGAGAGATCCCAATCCCTGTGCATTACTGATGGGAATGTGAAATGGTGCAGCCACTATGGAAAAGTCTGGTAGTTCCTCAAAAATTAAAAATAGGATTATCATATGATCCAGCAATTCCACTTCTGGATATATTCTGAAAAGACCTGAAATTCTGTCTCCAATACAGTGCACCTGTGTTCACAGCAACATGATTCCCGATAGCCAAAAGGTGGGAGGAACCTGTGTCCCTCTACAAATAAATGGATAAACAAAACTGGTATACATACAATGAAATATTATCCAGACTTGAAAAAGAAGGAAATTCTAGCGTATGCTACAACATGGATGAATGAACCTTGAGGGCATTATGCTAAGTGAAATGAGCCTTTTGACAAATACTGTAAGACAAATACTACACAATTCCACTTATATAAGGTACCTAGAGTAGTGAAATTCATAGAGACAGAGTAGAAGGGTGGTTGCCAGGGGCTGGGGGGGAGGAGGGAATGAAGAGTTGTTCTCTAATGGGTATGAAATATTGTTTTAAAATTTTATTTTTAAATAATCTCTACACCCAATGTGGGGCTCAAACTCTGATTTCAAGAGTTGCATGTTCCACTGAATGATCAGCGAACAGTTTCTACACTAACAAACACTAGTGGGCTTTAAAGATACTGTAATTCCTTGCTCATCATCACCAACCTCTCCCTAATTCTGCTATCCAAACATAAAAAAAGACAGACATTTCCATCATCTCCTTTTACTTTAAGAGACATGATTACCAATTTCCTTTTATCCAGCCAGAGCTAGAAGAGAGCTGAAGATGTCACAATTTACATGAGCCGCTTGGCTACCCTGCAGTCTGACAGCAAACCAGTCTGAAAGAAAGAATAAGAGCAGCTCTCCTTATAGTAATCCTTTTCAATAATTTGGGAGGTAATACTGCCTATCACCAGCAGTGGGGGGGGGGGGGGGGGGGGGGGGAGACAGGCCAAAGCCATGCCAAAAAGAAGAGAAAACTAGATACATGAAAGTCTAGGATTCAGATTGCAGGTTCATCATCGTAAGACTGATTAATTTGCAGAATTCCATACATGTCCATCTTCAAATGTTCCACACAAGCCCTTGAAAGACTTACAAACAAGAAGGGATTATTAGATAATGTACTGTTCTTGAACTATCCATCATACTGTAGATCTCCAGTAAGGGTAGACCATACAGAATTAATTATTCTCTCCACTTGGAGACATTAAAAAGATGAATTAATTAAAAACAATGAAAAACCCACAACTTACTTTTGGAGAGGCTCAACCTAAACCTAAGAAGATGTGGGGGAGAAAAAGTTGAACAATCACTGATATTAAAAATACTCTAAAATCTGAAATCCTTTTAATGTTAGAACATTTTATATTAATTACTTTTCTAAAATAACCATCCAGCTTGTCCAAAACTAACAGCTACCAATTTCTTATACAGAGTTTCAAGTTTGTACTTTAGAAAATAAGCATAATAATGAGAAGAGAAAAGGACACTACCTTAGAACTCTAACAGCACAGATCCTTTCATAGCTCTTCCATTTATTAGCTGTATTTCTTTGAGCAAATTATTTAGCCTCTCCAAACCTCAGTGTCCTCATTCACGAAAATAGGAAGAATAATATCTGCCCTACGTATTTCACAGATTGTCACATCAAGTGAGACAACACACAAAAATGTTAAAACATTAAATCTTTTCACTACGGAATAAATAAAACCTTTACTCATAGAATTGATGAGATTATACTAATGGATATAGGCTACTCAGACTTTCTGACTTTAATACGACTTTAGCACAGACAGGTAACACATTTTTCATTATGTTTGCAAAAAATGGGCAAGTAACTGTTCTACTTAGAAGGTCATAATATTTTTTAAATGTTTGAAACTAAGTATTTCTAAAGAAAGAATATTTTAAAAGAACATGTCATTTTGATGTGACTAGAAAATGAAACAGAAATCTAACAAATTAATAAAGCACTTCAGAACAGTGCCTGGCACATGGTAAGAACTACATGTCTCTTTTTTTATTTCCAGTAGAATTAACATACACTGTTATGTTAGTTTCAGGTGTACAATATAGTGACAAAATACGGAGTGCTTCCCGAATCTGCTTGTTATCCTTGTGCGGGGGCCACGTTAATCATCTCTGAATTGTTCCAATTTTAGTATGCATGCTGCCGAAAGCAAGCAAGAGAACTACATGTCTTGCTAACAGTATCATCACAATAACTTTTAATGATATATCATAAAAGACCCTGTATTCAATGTGCTGTTTCAAGTACCTATCATTAAGAATTTAAAATATCTATCTTCTATAGTTTAAAGAAAATTTTATGTACAGCATTTATATTACCATTTTCCATTAGCTATATTTTATATGCACTTCTCATAACAGATATCTCACAAGAAGCATGAGTTCACACTGGCAACCCCTACTTGGAACGCTCCTGTAAGGAAATCCTCTTTTTGATTTCTATAAACCAACCATCTGTTATAATTAAATACATAACTAGGTCAGTTTCTAAAAAAATATCATTGTAAATACATATTTGTCTTCTCCATCCAAAATCTGAGTTCAAACCAAACTAAGGACAATGAGGCAGAAGTATTTCCACATACTGCATATTAGTAATATTTGGGGTTCGTACTTTCATTCCAGGCAGAGATCTACATGTTTAAAAAACAAAAAACAAAAAATAAACAACAACAACAAAAAAACTTGGAAATGAGAAGAAAGCAGCTTCAAATGAAGTTATTTATTAAGATGGATAAAATTTGGGAGGAAGAAGAGAAGTTACAAGAGATACGGTTGGAAAAGTCAAAACTCAGGTTATTACTCTTGAAGAAACTATTAGCATTTTGAACTTTCCCTGAATAAATAGGAAATTAGTTATTTAAGTACTCTGAATTTTGGAATAATATGACTAGATCTGCATCTTATAAGAAGTAGTTTGGTGGGAGAGTAGAAAATGGATAGAAAGCTAGGAAAGAATAATGGGGAAGAGAATATCTTAACAACCTAAGAAAAATATGATGGTCACTTGAAGTGGGAAATTAACAGTCAGATGGGAGAGAAGTAAATCACATGTTGGAGGTAACACTGACAGGATTTGGGGACTGACTGAATGGGAGGTCAAGGATGACATACCCAAATAGCCAGATTTCTGGCTTGATCCAAGCTAGATGGATAGTGGCATTACTGAGTCTAAGATCGCAGGAAATGAAGGAGATCTGAAAGCAAAGGGGGAAAAATAATATTGTAGATATGTTGATCTTGAAGTATCTCTGGTATATCCAAGAGGAGATGCCTAGCTGATGTAGGACCTAAAGCTCAGAGGTAAGCTTTCAGATGGAAAAACAGAAATTATCAACATATAAATGATAAAGAGAGTCCCCAAAATAGACACAAGCTTAAGAAGTCAAAGAATGAGTAAAAAAATAATAAGCTGCCATTTAGCAGTGGAAGAGAAAGCAAAGCCTGAGAGAAACAGCTGAAGATGCTCTGAGTAATATCGTCAAAGCCAAGAGGAGAGGGCAATTTGAGAAATGTCAAGTACTTCTGAACATTTGATAAAAAATGACGGGTGTTCGCAGCAAGGAAATCAGCATGATCTTGCAGTGAGCAGTGTTAGTGATGGGAGAGGATGGGAGAGGATGGGAGGGAGATTATAGCAGACCAAGGAGTGAACAGAAAGTGAGACAGCAGAGTTTGTTTTGCTGAGGGGAAGGGGCAAAAGGTAGAAAGAATCGAGATTCCTTTCTAGGGGTCATTTGTTTTTTTTGTTTTAGGTGACACATTTGAACAAGTTCAGCCAAATGAAAAAGAATCCAAATTAAAAGAAAGATGAAAGACAAAGAGAATTAAGCAACGGAAGGAGAGAATGAGATCCAAACACAGTTGGAGAATCAGCCTGAGACAGAATGATGGACACCTCATCCACTGTAACAGAAGGAAAAGGAAGAACAAATGGTACAGAGGAGATAAACTCGTGAGTCAAGTAACAGGAAATTTAAGAGATCTCCTTTGATGGCTTCTATTTTCTCATGAAGGGAGAAGACCATCTGTAGAGCATACTTTGTTCAAAGAAAGAAAAGAATGTTTAAAACAGACCCTACGGAGAATGACAGAATTGCTCTGCCACCCTGACAGCTCTTACAAGAAACAGAGACCACAAATTCACAGAACCACCAATCTGCGTAGTAATTTTTTTCTCCATCAGAGCTCAACAAACAAGCTTTTATGCAGGCCAAAGAAACAAACTAATCCAAAATCTAGGTGCAGATGCATATGACAGAAATTCAACAGGGCAAGGAAACTGAGAATCCTGGCAAGAGGTCTGAAGTAATGGACAATGGATTCTTACCTGCTTATTATCTCAAAAGCATCAATGAATACGTTTAATAAAAGGGTAAGAGCTCAGGAGCAGGATGTTTCAATTAATGATCTCAAAGGTAAAACTGATTTCAGGTAATGGTAAGGTCCAGAGTAGCTTCATGAGAGTAAGTAAATGAGTTAAGTGAAGAGCTCCACTGAAGATGAGAGAACTGTGAAGCCAGGTTCCTGGGTATTCTATTCACATAAACACTGATTCACCTAGAATGGTGGCACAGCCCTGCATGGAAAGGAAGACTGAGTCAGAAGTCTGTGTCTTCAATGAGCAAGCAGAGACCCCAACTACAGTATACCCCAACTACATGAGACTCAACAACGGCAATTTTAACAAGAAGGTATTACCTTCTTGTTGCTACAAGGTACTACCTTGTAGTACAAGATAAAAAGGAAACCACCTCCTATCCTTTCCTAACTGGTATCTGTAGAGAATAAAAGAAGGTACAAGTTCCACCAGAGAAGGCTCTCCCTTAAGAAGAAGACAGGTGTTGGGGCGCCTGGGTGGTTGAGTCACTTGGGCGTCCGACTTTGGCTCAGGTCATGATCTCACGGTTCGTGGGTTTGAGTCCTGCATCGGGCTCTGTGCTGACAGCTCGGAGCCTGGAGCCTCCCTCTCTCTCTGCCCCTCCCCTGCTCCTACGCTCTCTCTCAAAAAATAAACATTAAAAACTTTTTTAAAAAAAGAAGACAGGTGTTACTACTTAAACAAAGATAAAAGTAACATTCAACATTGGGCGCCTAGGTGGCGGTTGTGCGTCTGACTTCAGCTCAGGTCATGACCTCGCAGTTTGTGAGTTCGAGCCCCGTGTCGGGCTCTGTGCTGACAGCTCAGAGCCTGGAGCGTGCTCCTGATTCTGTGTCTCCCTCTCTCTCTGCCTCTGCCCCGCTCACGCTCTGTGTCTCTCTGTCTCAAAAATAAACATTAAAAAAAAAATTTTTTTAAAGTATCATTCAGCAAAGAGTTTGAAGATGCAAGTGATTATGTTTAACTTTAGAACAAGGGTGAGAAATACTTGAAAAGGAAGGGAAGAACAGGTGAGGGAACAACAGTGAGAAGAGATGTGTATAATGACTTGTATCTTGGGCAATACATGAAAATACATGAAATGGGATTTGGTGGGATCACTTCATGGGAAAGTGGCTAAGAGGACAGGTTTTAGGAGTTCTCTAAAAGAAAAGGCATCAGGCCTCTCAAGAGTCAGCCAGTGCTAGCAATTAGAAAAGTCTATGTCTAGTGTGTCATAAGACTCATAACTCTTTGGAAGGAGCCAAATGAAGTCTGGATAATTTGTATTGGTTTAAGGCTACAAGCCAAGACTATCAGGCAAAAGTCCCACTGGTTAGGCTTAATCCGTAAGAATTGAGAAAAGCTTGCCATCTATCTTAGTAGAAATCAGTATTTGTCCTTGACCATAAGTAACCCTGTTTGGAGCTGTGCTGTTTCAAAACACCTCGTAGGGTATGATAAAGAAATAAAAATATCTCATTAACCAGATAAGACATTAGACTTAGACTTCAGACTTAATTCCTCGTTTGTAAAACAAAGGGCTGTCCTAGAACCATTACCATTAAGAGCCAACCTTCCCCCCACCTCCAAAAAAGAAGACAGCAAACCTTACATATAGACTCCCAGTTGGAATCAGACAAACCATTTAATAAAGCTTCCTAAACAAATACTAAATGCTACATATAGGCTCTGTGCTAGATAGACACCGGGCAGAGACATAAAGATGATACTACAGAACTACATTTATGTCCAGCCATTACGTCGTGTGCCTTAAACTTATACAGTGCTGTATGTCAATTATTATGTCAAATAAACTAAGAGGGAAAAAAAGAAATTACCTTTAAAACATTTATGCCCCATTGCCTAAAAACTAGTTTTAGTTCCCAAATTTCCAATAAACTGATATCCAAAATTTAGAAAAACAATGAATACTACATGGTCACAACCTTATGAGAGCCCATGGTCTGGTATATAAGAGGTAAATAATCATAATACATGATGATTCTAATAACTTACAACAGAGAATATTATGTGGGCAGAGACGAGAAAGAAAATCATTGCTTGGAGTTAGAGAAAGGGAGAAGAATTAGAGAAGACCTCACAGAGAAAATATATTTGAGATGGATCTTTAAAAAGAATTACGACTATGACTAACAAGTGCTCGATCTCATTAGTAATCAAATACTGAAATGCATCTTAAGAAAACAAAAGGAGCTACTGAGTTTTCACCTATGAGCCTGGCAAATAATGTAAAAGATTCATGATATTCAACTAGCAAAGATATGGGAATATGTGTATTCTCACTACTATTGAGAGAGTTCAATTTACTTCTAAAAAAGGCAATTGAGATTATTTTGGAATTTTAAATGTGCACATGCTCTAACAATTCCATTTCTAGAAATCTACAGAAATATTCACATATGCACAAAAATATTTAGTGATGTTACTGCAGCAATGTTTACAATAGAAGAACCCAACCTAAATGTCTATTAATAGTGAAACAGTAAAGTAATTATGGCAAATCCGGGAGCACCTGGGTGGCTCAGTCGGTTAAGTGTCCAACTCTTGATTTCAGCTCAGGTCATGATCTCGATCTCATGATTCCATAAGAGCACTCTCTCTAAATAAATAAACTTAAAAAAAAATTTTTAATAAAAAAATATTATGGCAAATCCAGACAATGGAATACTCCTTAAAAGAACTGGATGAATTATAGGTTCTGATTGGATTTACTCTCCAAGTAAATGAAAAAAAGCAAGTATGATAGATATGATATAGTTGCATTTTGGTTACCAAAAAAAAAAAAAAAAACAAAACCCTGTTAAGTATTCATGTTTTTTATATGCAGGAAAAAAAGGAAAATGAAATACCATTATACTGTTATAGGCACAAGAAAAGTGACACATTGATGTGTTCTAAAGTAGTTGTTTCAGAGACGCCTGGGGGGCTCACTCGGTTAAGCGGCTGACTTCGGCTCAGGTCATGATCTCACCGTTGGGAGTCAGAGCCCTGCATCAGGCCCTGTACTGACAGCTCAGAGCCTGGAGCCAACTTCAGATTATGGGTCTCCCTCTCTCTCTGTTCCTCCCCTGCTTTCTCTCTCTCTCTCTCTCTCTCTCTCTCTCTCTCTCTCTCTCTCTCTCCCTCCCTCCCTCCCTCCCTCTCAAAAATAAAGATTAAAAAAAAAATTTTTAAGTAGTTGTTTCTGAAGACTGAGATCAAGGAGAAGAGCTAAGAGAGAACTATACTGTATATTCACTTCTGCAATTTTAGTTTTTAAAAGAGGCATGTACTGGGGCGCCTGGGTGGCTCAGTCGGTGAGCATCCGACTTTGGCTCAGGTCATGATCTCTCAGCTCATGAGTTCAAGCCCCGTGTCGGGCTCTGTGCTGACAGCTCCAAGCCAGGAGCCCACTTCATGTCTCCCTCTCTCTCTGCCCCTCCTCCGCTCGTGCTCTTTCTCTCCCAAAAATGAACATTAAAAAATCTAAAAAAAATAAAAAGTAAAAAATTAAATAAATAAATACATAAAAGAGGCATGTATTACTTTTGCAATTTTAAAAATGAAGTTTGTTTTGCTTGGTTTTCTGTAAGCAGAGAATGAGAGGGAGCATTCCCATTAGAGACAGAGGCAGAGAGTATAAATAAAAGAACATAGCATATTAAGTCATGGGCAAAAGGATGATTGCCTCTATCTCTGGTCCTGCTCACTCTCTTCCTTTTCACATCTCTGAAGACAGAAGTCTATTCCCCCAAAGCCCATCATCTGTGAGCTAGAAACCCCATCAGGACTTTTCCCTGCTAGAGGCGCCTGGCTGGCTCAGTCAGTGGAGCGTGCAACTCTCCATCTCTAAGTTGTGAGTTTGAGCCCCACACTAGACGCAGAGATTTTTAAAAATAGTCTATGCTGAAGTCTCTATATTCTAAGAAAAAACACTGAGATATAAAAAAAGTAGAAGCAGATAAAATTCATTTCCTAATTCATAAATGCCACAATAGGGAAAGTATACAATGTATCATTATAACAGTAGCTACTCCCATATAGGTTTCTCCCCATATCCATTTTAATTGTACCCAGATGCTATTGTTTTTCCTAGCCTACAGAAATACAAATTCTTATTCCACGAGGTTGGCAAAGAGTTGACAACAGACTTATGTAATAAGACCCTGCTCTGTTAGCCAGACCCACCCCAAAATCAGCTTTGAAAATTACATGATCCAAGGAAATTAAACAGTTACTAATTATAGTAGCCATCAATACAGAATGATAACATATGCTATTATGCTACTTGTATGTATTTTCCCACATGATAAAATTATAATTACCCTGGTATACTTACGGACCAGAATCGGTATCAGAGGTAACACGGCATAATACCTGCAGTTTACATCTTCCAAACCATCCTGCTAGCTGTTGCTAAGCTCACTTTTGTCACTAAAAGTAGGCCAAAAGTTGCTAAATTCAAGCCACAGATAAAAACATCTGGTAAAACCCAAATGTTCTTTTAAGCCTTATTTAAAACACTTTTCCAAGTGAATAATGCAAAGGTTTAAAAATTTTGTCATGACTCTTCCTAGTAATTATATTCTAGGATTTCTGAAATTTAACATCACTTAACACCACCAGACTCTGTTTTCATAGTTCAATATCATACCTACTCTAAAAGAATAAACCTTAGCTGAGAAAAATTGACACCTGGAATACAAGAAGCCAAAAAATGAATATATGCAAATATTCACCCAATGAAACTAATTATCCTCTGTGAATTAAAAAATAAATATGCTAATTTTTATTCAGTGATTTGATACTTTAGAGAACCTAACATGTGTCAAAAAATGTGCTACCATTTTGGGGAAAAAGAGGCTAACATCAGGAGACTGACTGTTTGCACATACCTTTCTGAAGACAGTTACAGACATATGCAACTTAGCCTATTTTACAGAGAGTTCATCTGTGTGTAAAAAAAAAGCTTAAGTTCGGCACAGTTTACAGAACACTAATACATAGAATTAGCTTCCCACTGAATTGAATCTTCACATCTCCTTGAGAAAGACAGATATAGTCTTATAAATTATCATAGTCAAGAAGATAATTAATAAAACATGTAATTAATTAATACCAGTCTTAGCTCTTCTGACCCCAATCCAGTGTTCTTGCCAATATACCGTTGTTTCTTTTTCTAAAGAAAACACTTGAAAATTATCAAGGCACTTCCCTTCATTTTTTTCCACCTTTACTACCCTAAATAAACAAACAAAGAATCTTAAGGAAAACAATTAATTTGTTTTTTCATATATTAATACAGGTTAAATTGGATCCATTTTATGAACTTATTTTAATGGAATTTTGCTTACAAAAACTTATCTGCAATAAGTATGCTACTTTTCAGATTCTTACACTTTCATTTCACATATTTGTTACAACTTGAACCAGACTGGACGATTCTGTTTTTAAGAGGGAAAAAAAGTAGCACAGTAAAATATTATGCCAGCAACTTACATTCTCCATATAATCTTAAAAGATTAACTTACCTATGATAAAAGTTATAAAAATCCCCTCATACCAACTTTCCTCCAAAAACTGAGTAATTAACTTGTTAAAAATGTATTCAGTGTCTTACTTATGGCCTCCCTCTGTAGGAAATATCATATGCCAATTTTTACTAGTTTCCTTTTATTCGTTCTAAATTTAGTTTTATTTGTATCATCCCTTGTTCTATTCTGGAAATGTCTTCAATATGGAAAGCCTGTTTTCAGTAATGCCCTCAAATTTTTTAATTTTACAGCTTCTCCTTTTTAACAAAAATATATGCTTTTACAGAAAAAAAATTTGCATAAATTGTCTTCCAGAACTACCAGCAAAATCCTTTGAGTGAGCTTTCTCATTCTTTTATAATGTAAACATCTTGCTTTTATGACTAAATTCTTGTTTAGCCAGAATATAAAAACATTAACAAAACATAGTCCTATTTTAATTTTAACTGTTATAATCATGAAATATATATTCCATAGCTATAACTGAATTAATGCCTCAGAATGCTTCAGCATGGACATGATATCACAAATCATGAAGTCTAAAATTAAACTGCATTTTGCTAACTTTTTAGAAATGTTGGAACATCGTGTGCAACACTGAGGTATTACGGATTAGGATTCTAATGACCAGATTGCAAAATGTTTCTAAATTTGAAAAAATACTTCCAATGAAATGTTAATAAGTCAGTCACATGTAGCAAACATTTTTTTTTTAAAGATTTTAAAGTAATCTCTACACCCAACATGGGGCTGGAACCAACAACCCCGAAATCAAAAGCCCCCCCACTCCACTGAGTAAGCCAGCCAGGTGCCCCACATATAATAACAAACTTTTAAAGATAACTGAAGTATATTAGTCAGTGAAAGAAGGACCACCCAGCTGCAGATTTGTTTCACATTTTAGTTATCTTATTCACTAATCATTTGGAAAGGATGGACAGATTTTAAAGTAGAAACTGCCACAAATCTTTAGAGCTTTAAAGATACTATAGGTCACTCTATAGTCTCATAAATATTAATTAATATTGCCTTGACCACCAGAGTATACAATCTTATTAACTACAAGACAGAATCTATAAAAAGTGAGCTGCTAAAGATTTCAAATACTAAAAGAAAAAACAAAAATCACAACTGCCATTCCTCTAATAGCTATAACTATAACAAAAATCAGTAAATGCAAATTTTCAAATTTCTAAAATACCTACATACTCCTTAACCACAAAATTAAAATAGACACACAAGAGGAAGTCTGATATAGAATGCTGAAGAGAATGAAAAATATGGACAACTTATCCACTATGTATGAATTGTCTGGTTTTCTCTAATTTTCAATGATGTGAAGAGACATAACTGCAAAGAATGTGCAGTAAAAAAATCTAAACAGAAACATGTTAACACGAATGTTACATAATGTAACCAATAACCTGAAGGCTGCTCTGAAAATGAAATTTCAAAATAGTTTAATATAAAGACTTTGAATATTTTATAGCATTTTATTTTTTGCTTGCTTTTAAAGGGACCATAAAATAATTTTTGTATGCTTTTACTAATTTTTAAACACAGGCACATTCACAGATACACATACCATGCTGTTTTAGGTGCTATGCTCTGAAGGACCATACATTTCTAGTGAAATTTTCCTTCTGAATAAAATCACTGTCAGTGATTAAACAGGCTGCCACTATTTTCCCTGTTGCCATTTATTAAATATGAAACATCAAAATTATGTATTTTCCAGGCCAATCAAGAAGTCTCTGTAGAGTACATTTCTCATGAAAGGGTATGATGCAATAACATTCCTACATTGTAATTTTATACAATGTATATTTTACCACAATAAAAATTGTTTTTCATTTCTATTTGGTCTATCTTGTCTGATTCTCCCTTCAGAAAAGCTCAGCAAAGCAATTAAATTTCCTTCTAAAATAAGAAAAAGAAAAACCTTGGTCTGACTCCTACGGAGCCCTAAAAGAAGACAGAAAATGTGATGACCCTTGATATTTCAGAAAATCTGGCATCCCTCCATTCACCAGCCTTTTCTACATATACAATTCTGTGTGCCAAAGAGATCTGGATTATTTGTTTTTGGTTTTGTCAAGTCAGTAAAAGCAGCAACACCTACAAGTTTCTCAAACTTTGATCTGCAGAATACCCTGCACTGAATCACCTGAGATGCTTTTTAATTGCAAATCCCTGCCCCCACCACAGGCCAATCTAAATCAGAGGATCTGACACCATTTCTACCAAGTACTCAGGGTGTGATTCTGACTTCCATCAGATAATTCTGACTTTCTAGCTTTATCCAAAAAATAAAGGAAGAAAAAGAAATAAGTATTCTCCTTTTCTCAGACACATTTTGGACCCAAGTGCCCTCTGTGCCAATCTTTAAATTTCAATATTGCACCTCTCAGCTCAGTGGTTCCCACTCTTTTCTGCACTTGAGAATCACCTGTGGAACTTTTAAAACTCCTGGTATCTCCAGGTCACATTACATACCTGTTACATTAGAATGTCTGGGGGGGTGGAAGCCAGACATCAGTAATTTTTTTTAAGTTTATTTATTCATTTGTAGGGGGGAGAGACAGGGGCGCCCGGGGCACTCAGTCGGTTAAGCGTCCGACTTCGGCTCAGGTCACGATCTCATGGTCCGTGAGTTCAAGCCCCGCGTCGGGCTCTGTGCTGACGGCTCAGAGCCTGCAGCCTATTTCAAATTCTGTGTCTCCCTCTCTCTGACCCTCCCCTGTTCATGCTCTGTCTCTCCCTGTCTCAAAAATAAATAAAAAAACGTTAAAAAAAAATGTAGGGGGGAGACTAGGAGGAGCAGGGAGAGAGGGGGAGAGAGAATCCCAAGGAAGCACTGGACTGTCAGCACAGAGCTCGACATGGGGCTTAAACTCACAAACCACGAGACCATGACCTGAACCAAAATCAAGAGTCAGGTGCTCAACAGACTGAGCCATCCAGGCACCCCAGGCATCAATATTTCTAAAGATCTCTAGTTGAGTGCTATGTATAACAAGATTTTTAAACCACTGCCTTAGCTATTGGATTTATCAGATATAAATTAGAAAATGACCTATAAGGGCCAAGACATAAACTGTATTGGTATTAAGTTTTTAAATTTCCAGATACATCTATGTATTTCCTTTTTATTTTAATCCAGTATGAAAATTTCTGTCAATGCATTAAAGGCTCTTTAAAACTGCTTTTGAAAAAATGTAAGACACACTGTTTCACGTTGATGCAATTAAGATCATGCTATGCATCTAAAGTTCAGAGAAGTTTATCATTATTTCATCTGCACATTAATTTTGGTGATTTTATTTTGAGAAATATCATCATTGAGAAGCCAGCCAAGACAAACAGTCAAAGTTCATGTCTTAGTTACTTAAAAGCGACTCCAAATGTTAACTCCAGACAAATTTTGCTAAATTTAAAATAGCTACAATATGGTTAGATTTTGCATGAACTCTTTCCCTAATTTCTGACTTGATATCTAATTTCTCTGAAAGAAAATAAGAAGTTTGATATATTGGGGTGCCTGGGTGGGTGGCTCAGTCAGTTGGGCATCCAACTTCGGCTCAGGTCATGATCTCGCAGTTTGTGAGTTTGAGCCCCGCGTTGGGCTCTGTGCTGACAGCTTGGAGCCTGGAGCCTGCTTCAGATTCTGTGTCTCCCTCTCTCTCTCTGCCCCTTCCCCCTTCATGCTCTGTCTCTCAAAAATGAATAAACATTAAAAAAATTTTTAAAAAAAGTAGGACATATTTTCCTCTCATCTTCACTAATTCCAATATATGCTGATTGTATGATCAATTAGTGGCCCTTAAAAAAAATCTAATGATTCATACAAAAAAATTTTTTTAATCTGACTCTTTCAACACAGGCAAACTGGCCAATCACAACACACCATTTTTAACCATTCAACTTCAACTTGAACATCATCCACTATGCAATACAATAAAATATGGCCATATAATGTATATAAAAGTTCCAAATACTACAAACCATAACTCTGTAAGTTATCCCAAAACAGTAAAATTTTTCAAAATCATACTGATGTTTACACATTTGATACCTGAAATATTTTTGCAAGGGTTTCAATATATACACATTTCACTACATCTTGCAGGCCTCAGAGCTCATGGCAGTGCACTTTCCTTTTAGAAAAATAATTATCACTACAATCAAAATTTTAAAAATTCATGCTTAATAAATTAAAGCATCTTAAATACTAAAAGAATTCTTTCCTAAATTTTCCTTTCTGCTCAAAAAAGTCCCATTTGGAATTATCTTTAATAAAAACTCAAAAAATACAATCTAAACTAACAACTTCTATTTCAATAAGCATACTTTTAGTACAACCTCTAAAGGAATCATACAGGGCAAACTGTAGGGTCATATCCTGACACAGAATGCACAAATATGGCAGCTCCTTTTACATCTGAAAAGAACTCTCTTGGTTAAATTCCAAAACTCTGTTCATTATTTAATCCCACAAGTCAATATCCAATGCCACCTATGAACAAAAAAGAAGTAACATTTGTATCTGTATGTTAAATCAGAGGGGTACTGAAAGTATAAGCCAATAGTGAAGTGGAACACATAGTGTTTAAAACACTTTCTGGGGAGCCTGGGTGGCTCAGTCAGTTGAGCGTCTGACTTCGGCTCAGGTCATGATCTCATAGTCAGTGAGTTCAAGTCCCGCATCAGGCTTGGTGCTGACAGCTCAGAGCCTGGACCTGCTTCGGATTCTGTGTCTCCTCTCTCTGCCCCTCCCCCACTTGTGTTGTGTCTCTGTCTCTCAAAAATAAATAAATGTAAAAAATAAAATAAATTTTAAAAAATTAAAACACTATCATAGGAATCAACTTACAAAATTAAAAGTACGAATTGTTTTTTACTTGTTAATGTTTATTTGTTTTTGAGAGACAGAGAGAGACAGAGCATGAGCAGGGGAGGGGGCAGAAGAGAGAGGGAGGCACAGAACACAAAGCGGGCTCCATGCTCTGAGTTGTCAGCACAGAGCCCAAAGCGGAGGTCAATCTCACAAACTGTCAGATCATGACCTGAGCCAAAGTCAGGTGCTCAACCAAGTGAGCCACCCAGGATCCCCAAGAATTTTTTGTTTTTATGTAAAACAGAAAAGTTTATAAAGATGAATGTTGGGTCAATATGAGAGAAATCAGTTTATAAGCTTACTCAAGATGCTCAAAATAATCCAAAAAAAAAAAAAAAAAACCGAAAAAGAAAATATCAGCACAAAACAGAATGAAGAAGCAATCAAAGGCCATACATTTAAGTCAGAAGTACTTCAACTTGATCTGTAGCTTAGAAATAACTAGTAGAGACTTCACTACCATTATCAGGGCCTATACAGCTCAGCAAGACTCATTCATTACTTGGAAGCAAAAGGTACCACAACAAGGTTTAAAAAAAAAAAAAAAGTGCTGAGTATTAATTGGGCCTTTCAGGTGGAAACACTAACCAGTAGGATAATTCCACCTATAAAGGGCTCTGATCTATATCTATTTGTTTCTATTTATAAACACTGAAATTGGTCTGGGGGATGCGAAATGAAACTCCTTTTACTAGACCATGCTCATGATACCTTGGTAAAAAATTAAAAAACAAAATTAACAAGCACATGAAGTAGTGCTCAGCATCATTTATCATTAGTAAATAAAATGCACTATCATGGTTACTGGTTATCACAAAGATAGGCAATGCCAGGCATTCTCTGAACATGTGGAAAAACTAGAACCCTCATACATTGTTGGTAGGAATGGAAAACTGTACAGCCACTTTGTACAGTTGCTTAAGAGTTTAAGCATTAAGAGGGGCGTCTAGGTAGCTCAGTCAGTTAAGCATCCAACTCTTGATTTGGGCTCGTGGCATGATGTGGCAGCTCGGGAGTTTGAGCCCTGCATCAGGCTCTGCATTGACAGTGCAGAGCCTGCTAGGGATTCTCTCTCTCCCTCTTTCTCTGCCCCTGTCCTGCTTGTTCAAGCTCCCTTTCTCTCTCAAAATAAATAAATAAAAAAAAAAAAGTCAAGCATAAAAGAAAAAAGGAAAAAGTTAAGCATAAACTATGTATATAGTTTATATATATATATATATATATATATATATATATATATATATAAAAGCATACTATATGACCTAGCAATCCAACTCATTAAAATCTAGCCAAGAGAAATAAAAACACGTGTCTACACATATGGTGAATTCATAAACAAAATATGGTATATCTATACAATGGAATATTAGTCAGCAATTAAAAAGAACAAATTACTGGGGCGCCTGGGTGGCTTCCTCTCTCTGCCCCTCCCTCAAAATAAATAAACTTTAAAAAAAAAAGACCAAAATACTAATACATGCTACAACACAGATGAACTTCAAAAATGTTATGCTAAGTGGAAGAAGTCAGAATAAATGACTGCATATTGTATGACTCCACTTGTATGGACTTTCCAAAAAAGAAAAACTTACAGACACAGAAAACAAATCAGTGGCTGACTTCCCTGGGAGTAAGGACGGACTGTAAACATGCTCAAGGAAATTTTGGGGGGTTAATGAAAACGGATTGTGATGTTTGCACAACACTATAAATTTACTGAAAATCAGTAGTACGTTGTATACTTACAAAGGAGTGAATTTTAAACTATGTAAATTATACCTCAATAAAAAGAACTAACAAATCCAGTAAACATGATACCTATGTTCAACACCTGCTGACCACTCTCAACTGCCAGACTTATATTTCACAGCTTATTCTAAGGGCAAAGAAGAGATTGAAATACGTTTATCAACTGCACTACATCTACAGCTTGTAGTTATCATTCAACCAACAATAATCAAGGACTTACTACAAGCAAGATACTGTGTATTGCTCTCCTTTGCTAAATGACGGCCACCTTTAGACATAGAAGAAAAACCATACTCTACACTGTCTTTTTTTCTACAGCTGTTTTAAATACAATGCAAAGGGAGCAATAAAAATCAAGCATTTGGGTTTACTGAAGGATGGATTATTACAAACAATAAACTTTTTTTTTAATGTTTATTTATTTTTGAGAGAGACAGAGACAAAGCACGAGCAGGGGAGGGTCAGAGAGAGAGGGAGACACAGAATCCGAAGCAGACTCCAGGCTCTGAGCTGTCAGCACAGAGCCCGACATGGGGCCTGAACTCACGAACTGTGAGAACCTGACCTGAGCCCGAAGTCAGTTGCTCAACTGACTGAGCCACCCAGGCACCCCCCACTGTGAACACACTCACCATCATTTCATCTGCCCTTACTCATGAAGCACTGCTTCAACGCAGGCATCACCTAGGTATATAAGAAGGAACTGGATATATTTTACCAGAAGAAAAGTTAGGGGTTAGGGGAAACAGAAGAAACATAATAAATGATAAAGGCTAGGCAGCCCACACGAAGTGTCTTTAACTTCACCTAATACACTGAGTAAAATCAGCTAAATCCTTTCCAAAACAAATTGTTTCACCACAATCCAGAAAGTGTCCAATCATTATTCACTTTTCCTGCTTGACCTCCAATTCTACCATTTAAATTTATCCTCTTTGCATATACAGATGTTTACTTATCCTCTTTCCTATAAATTGTAAGAAATAAGTGATAGGAACACATAACAATGTTTATTTAGGGAATACTTTAATATTTCTTTAAGCAGGGATATATTTCTACAGGTTATCACTCCTGTTACTTAAAAGAAAACTGTTGGTTCATTCAACAAATATCTACAGGGCACAACAACAGGAAGACAAAAAAGACACATGTCCTAAAAGAGCTTATATTCTGTTCACTAAGTAAACTCAAAAACCAGGAAATATATAAGAAAACACTTAGTGGGTGCCTGGGTTGCTCAATCGGTTAAGCCTCGGACTTCAGCTCAGGTGATGATCTCACAGTTGGTGAGTTCAGGCCCCACATCGGGCTCCCTGCTGTCAGCACAGAGCCTAATTTGGATCCTCTGCGCGCCCCTCCACACCCGCCTCTCCCTGGCTTGCACTTTCTCTCAAAAATAAACATTAAAAAAAAAAAAAGACAACACTTGGTATATTAAGCATTCCTTATTATAATCATACAGGTAATTAAGATAATGCCAACCCTGTTCTCCTGTTTCCATCTAAGGTACTGCTGGAGGAGGCTCTGCTATTCATCTAAATGGCATTTAAAACCACCCCTAACAACAAAGTGTTAAAAATTCACTCCAAACCTATCATCTCTTGAAAATAAAGAAACTTTCTATCAGTTGCTTTATAACTAAAAAAGCCTAAACTCTTAAAGAATAAAGGAAATCAGATATTGAATAAGTCATCAATTAACTATAACAAAAAATTATAAAGCACCTCAGATATCTGAACAAACAACTCCTACGTTACCAAAATGAAGCAACAAACCATAAAATCATTCTTGGAATTAGAGAAACGTTCCCCCAAAATATTATCAAAGATGAACCAAAAATGAATCTCAGTATTTCCTTTTTGCGCCTCTCTCTCTCTCTCTCTCTCTCTCTCTCTCTCACACACACACACACACACACACACACACACACAGAAAGGAAGAGTGAGCAAGGGGGGAGGGGAGAGAGAGAAACACAATAAATGCTAACTATTATGATCCAAATGCTTTCCAAAAAGATGAACAAGGGTCATCTGGGACAGCCAGTTGCAGAATTTACACATATATCTCCATGATTCAATCATATTTTTAAAGAAAAAAAGTACAGATGAAAGGGAAGAGTAACTACAATCAAGGATAAAGAGGAGACAGTTTTAGTAGAGTCCCAAATGCCACCATGATTTCACAATTTAAATATTAAGCTCCAAATAGTAGGCTAACTTGCCAATGGAAAATGTTATTTTGTGGGTTTTTTCTCAAAAACCGTAAGCTGCCCTAAGTCATCCACATTCTCTTCACCAGTAACCTTTATCACTAACAGCTTATATATTTTTTGAAAGTTAGCACAGAACAGGATTTTTAAGTATAGTTCTGCAGTAGTATTCCATAAAAAAACTCAAGACACCCAAATGAAAACCAAATCTATAATCATTACCCTCTCTCTTCTCCCAAGCACCACTCTCCAACTAGACAGTGATAAGACAAGAATACAAAGATATAGGGGCACCTGAGTGGCTCAGTGGGTTAAGCATCTCTCTTGATTTAGGCTCAGGTCATGATCTCGAGGTTGGGATACTGAGCCCCGCGTCCAGCTCTGTGCTGAAGGAGGAACCTGCTAGCGACTCTCTCCTCTCTCTGCCCTCCCCTGCTCATGCTCTCTCCGTCTCTCTCAAAATAAATAAACTTTTAAACGTAAAAGGAATACATACAGAGATATAAACAAAGGCTTCTAATTATTATTTGGGGAGGTCTAATACTTAGACAAACCTCCTGATAAAATCTTTGTACCCCTATTTCACAGTTTCCAACAGAATTCCAAACGTAATAAACATAAAATCATTAGAGTACTAAAAGAAAATTGAGGTATATGATACCATAATCTTGACGATGGAGGATGTCCTAAACATAACATCTAAGTCAGAAATCAGTCTTCAGTGAGAAGATTGATAAATTTGACTATACAAAAGCTTCTATTATTAAGTGTAAAAAAAAAAATGGCAAAGCACATGTACAATGTAATTCTACTTTTTTTATATTTAAATTTTTCAGATTATACCAAAATGTTAATTTAACTCTACGTGGGGAGACTATATATGTTATTTGAATTTATACCTTTATTTCCTAAGTTTTTTACAATAAGAACATATGATTTTTATAATTAAAAAAATTTACATCTTTCTTCCCTTCAAAAAAATAAAATCTAGGTTTTTCAGCCATGGCTGTCTGCCCATTTCCTTCAGGTAAAAAGATTAAAACTAAAAAATAAATAAACTGAGCATGGGTTAAATAACAGAACCCACAAATGAATAGAGCATGAGTTAAATGACATAACTGTATCTAACAATTTAATGTAGTTACTAAGCAGTAGAGAGACAAATAAAAAAATCCACCTATCAGCATATTCGTTTTTGACAAAGGCACCAAACCCATCCAATGACAAAAGTATTTATTAAAAATTGGTGAATTTGGTGGTGACTATAGTTAACAATACTGTATTGTATACTTGAAAGTTGCTACTAAAAAAATCTTAAATATTCTCACACTAACAAAAATAGCAGCAACCACATGGTAAATATGTGAGGTGAAGAATGTGTTAAGTAACCTCACTGTGGTGAACATTTGGTAAAATATACATGTGTCAACCGTACACCTTAAACTTATACAATGTTATATGTCAGTTATGTATCAATAAAGCTGGAAAAAAATGGTACAGGATAATCTAAACAACTGGATATGGGAAATATGGGGGGGAGGGGTGAACCTTGACCCCCTAACTCACACCATACACTAAAATTGGCTTCACATGTATCCTAGACCTAAACATAAAAGTTAAAATTATAAAACTTTCAGAAGAAAGCAAAAAAGAATATCTTTGTAACAGGGGGATAGCAAGCCTCTTAGGCAGGAAAGGCAATAATCATAAAAAATTGACTGAAACAAAACTAACAAACAAACAAAAAAAACATGCCATAGACTAGGGGAAATATTGGCAAAACATATTTGAGAAAGAACTGTATATAGGATACATAAGAACTTGTGTAACTCAATAATAAAAATAAAGGGGAAAACCCCAAATTTTTTTAATGTTTACTTCATTTATTTTGAGAATGTGGGGGAGAAGGGCAGAGAGAAAGGGAGAAAGACAGAATCACAAGCAGGCTCCAGCTGTCAGCGCAGAGCCCAACATCGGGCTCAATCCCACAAACCGTGAGATGGTGACCTGAGCCAAAATCAAAAGTCAACGTTTACCCAACTAAGCCACCCAGGCTCCCTAAGAACCCAAATTTTTTAAATGAGCAAAAATTTGAACAAATATTTCACAAAGGAAGGTACACAAATGGCCAGTAAGTGCCTGAAAAAGTATTATCATTAGTTATCAGAGAAATGCAAATTAAAATCACACCGAGATACCACTACCCACCCACAAAGTGGCTAAAATTTAAAAATCTCAGTGTTGGGGCACCTGGGTGTCTCAGCTGGTTAAGTGCCTGACTTTGGCCCAGGTCATGATCTCACAATTCGTGGGTTCAATCCCCACTTTGGGCTCTGTGCTCACAGCTTAGAGCCTGGAGCCTGCTTCAGATTCTGTGTCTCTCTCCCTCTCTGCCCTTCCCCTGCTCATGCTCTGTCTCAAGAATAAACAAACATTTAAAAAATAAAGTAAAATAAAATAAAATAAATAAAATGAAATGAAATGAAATGAAATAAAATAAAATAAAATAAAATTCAGTGTTGAGGAGGAACTGGAATGCTCATTCACTGTTGTGGGAGTGTAAAATTATATGACCACTTTGGAAAGGGATCTGGAAGCTTTTTTTTTTCCTTAAGATTTTATTTTTAAATAATCTCTACAGCAGCCAGCCAGGCGCCCCAGTCTGGCAGTTCTTAAAAATTACATATACACCTACCTCTAGCAGCTCTTAAAAATTAAACACACACCTATCCTATGACCTAGCAAATCCAATACTAGGTATTTACCCAAAAGAAATGAAAACATGTCCTCATAAAGACTTAATATAAGACTGTTCTTAGCAAGCTTTATTAACAGTCAAAGTACATTGAGATACCTGGGTAGCTTAGTCAGGTAAGTATCTGACTCTTGACTTCAGCTCAGATCATGATCTCACGGTTTGAGAGTTTGAGCCCCCACGTCAGACTCCCATACTGGTGGCACAGAGCCTGCTTGGGATTCTCTCTCTCCCTCTCTGCACCTCCACTACTTGTGCTCTCTTTCAAAATAAATAAATAAACTTAAAAAAAAAAAAAGCCTAAGTATATTATATATACTAGCCAAAAACTGAAAACAGCCCAAATATCTATTAACAGGAAATGGCTAAAAGACTATGGTTTATACATATAATGGAATACTGCTCTCAGTCCTAAGAAAGGAATAAACTGTTGATACACACAATAACACGGCTAAATCTCAACAACTATGCTGAGCTAAATAAAATAAGCCAGATACAAAAGAGTACACGCTACATAGGATTCCATTTATATGACGTTCTACAAGAGGCTAAAGTAATCTTTAGTAGGAAAAAAAATCAGAAGAGTGATAGAATCTAAGGGAATGGGATGTGGAATTAGCTGAAAAGCCATATAAGGAAGATTTTTGGGTTAGTAATAATGTTCTGTATCTTGATAAGGATTTGTATTACACAGGTGTGTACATTTGTCAAAAGTCATCAATAGTCCGCTTAAGATCTGTGCATTTCATTGTATGTAAATTTAATCTTTAAAAAGCTTCAATAAATATTGAGCTCTACTCAACGGAATGCACGCTAGGGGCCCCTGGCTGGCTCAGCGGGGAGAGCGTGCGTACACCTTAATCTTGAGGTCATTAGTACAAGCCTCACGTTGTGGGGGAGACTGTACTTTAAAAAAATTTTTAACTTATTCAGGGGCACCTGCGTGACTGAGTCAGTTAAGCGTCTGACTCTAGGTCTCAGCTCTTAATCTCAGGGTGGTGAGTTCAAGCCCCATGCTGGGCTCCATGCTGGGCACAAAGCCAACAGGAAGGAAGGAAGGGAGGGAGGGAGGGAGGGAGGGAGGGAGGGAGGGAGGGAGGGAGGGAGGGAGGAAGGAAGGAAGGAAGGAAGGAAGGAAGGAAGGAAGGAAGGAAGGGAAAAAGAAAAATGCATGCTGAGGTATTTAAAAGACAAGCATACTGATAGCTACAACTTAAATGAATCAAAAACAAAAAAAGTACTGATGGATGGA
The DNA here is from genome assembly GCF_027475565.1 of Acinonyx jubatus. Classification (NCBI taxonomy): domain Eukaryota; kingdom Metazoa; phylum Chordata; class Mammalia; order Carnivora; family Felidae; genus Acinonyx; species Acinonyx jubatus. The sequence goes on along the minus strand of NC_069388.1, from coordinate 129,698,985 downwards.
TAAAGGATAAACGTACTGATAGATGTAATAAAGCAAATACAGCAAAATATTAATTAGTTGGAAAGTATACAGATGTTCACTATCAATTCTTTCAACTTTACTATACTTTGAAATTTTCCATAATAAAATGTTGGGGGGAAATTTTAACTCTACCCATTACTTTGTTATGTTGCAAATAGCGTATCTGAAAACCCAACAAAGTCCACTCCTAAATATATACCCTAGCCTACAGATAGCCTAGTCCTTCACATGGACTCCAGTGATGTTCACAGCAACAATGTCCATAACAGTAGAAAAGAAAAGAATAACAATCTAAATATCCATCAAATAGAACGGAGCACTGAAGACTGGTTTCTGTAGCACTGAAATGAATAAACCACATTGTGGGTGCATCTTAGAAATAAAACTTTTGACTAGAAAAAGCAAGTCACAAAAGAACACACTACATACGTTTTAACTTTTTTTAAATGTTAAAAAAATAAGTAAAGCTAAACAGTACTGTTTAGGGAAATATACAAATGTAATTTACAAAATAAAGCAAAGAAATAATACAAAAATGCCAAGGTAATAGGAGAGGACGCAGAAAGACTGATGAAGCAGCAGCAACACCCAAACACAGTAACTTCAAAATGCTAGTGTTCTGTTCATCCAATTGGGCAGTGATTTCATGGATGTTTGTATTTTATGCTTCATAATTCATATTTGCGCTCTATATTCTCTTAATGTTTAGAATATTTCAGAATTCAAAATGGGAAAAGAGAACTATGAGCTCATGACTCAACCAAAACAACTTAGGTTTCAAGATAATTACTCACAATTTCTTTACAACTACAGTATTTAAAACATATAGAAGTCTACACTACCCTTATATTAGGGCAAGATGTTTCCAAATTCAGAATATTTTAGATTTCAATGGTAATAGAGTACATATACCATATACACTACATTCCTGGAAACCCTCTTTTGAGTCTGCAGTAGTACCCTGAAATCAAACACATTAGTGTTTCCCCAAGGAAAGCTATTCCTACTTACACCAAGAGGGACAAACTGATTATAAATATTCTCAGATCAGATCCGGTCAGATGTTATCATCACGTTAAGTTTTACCAAAAACTTGGTTTTGAGAGTTCTTTACATATAGCAAATTGTGGGTGAAGGACTGTGAACCTGTACTTTCAAAGACACTCAACTTCACCTAAACAGCAAATGCCATAAATTACTTTTTGAAACCTCTCCAGCCAATTCATTTTCTTTAATAATCATAAAAATGCAAGTTTTTAAAAAATTTTTTAAGTTTATTTATTTTTGAGAGCGAGCGAGTGAGAGAGAGAGAGAGAAAGCACACAGGCATGGGAGGGGCAAAGAGAGAGAAAGACAGAATCTAAAGCAGGCTCAGGCCTCTGAGCTGTCAGCGCAGAGCCTGATGACATCATGACCTGAGCCGAAGCTGGATGCTTAACCAACTGAGCCACCCAGGCGCCCCAAAAGAGCAAGTTTTAAAGTAAAGTAATCCCATTGATGCTAAAGATGCCCAATTTTTATTTCACAAAGAAGAACGTGTATAAAACAATTTTTTAATTTTTATTTCACTTCACTTTTATATCTTTATGGTAGTTGCACTTATTACACGGTGGGGAAAAAATACACATAAAATTTTACTATAATTAGGTCGATAACCAGTACTAAGCTGAAATCTAAGCACTGTGGTAAATATTTTCATATAGTTTACCAGTATAATGAAATCAATCAAGTAAAGCATTTTGTATTCTAAGTCACTCAAGTTCATAAATAAAATTTTAATCGCCTTTCCCCATCAGCACCAGTCTTCCGTAAGTTTACTCAAGCCTGAATCCTACAGGTTATTATAACCATCTACTCCTTTAAAAAATAAAACACATCAAAACCCAAAAGCAGAGCTTAGAAAAGACATCTTTCCAACTGCACCTGGCTGGCTCAGTTGGTAGATCTTGAGGTTATGGGTTTGAGCTCCACACTGGGTATAAAGATTACAAACTGAACTAAACTCTCTCCAGCATAACGCTAAAGTACAATTCTTTTTAGATTATTTGGGAAAACAGTATGAGAAGCTGAGTCCTAACAACAAAACATGGGTGTTTACCAAAAAGTTTCAAACACTACAAAAGCATACCACCGAAATCCCTCCCCTCCAAAAAAAGTATTACAGAAACAAACCTCTCTCAAAACTCTACTTTTAAATACCAAGCAGCCCACAACCTGCAAACACAAAAGGGATATACTCTCTTCAGATTAATTTAAGGACCCATGTAAAGCAAGGAGCCTCTGTAGAGAAAACTTAGCCTTTTAACACTGACGTGCCCTTAGAATCCAGCTTTATCTATGCTTGATGATTGCCAGCACTTCTCTGATGGCAAATTCAGATTATAATGCTGCTTACTGAAAATTATATAGCAAGGAATAGTTGCCAATAAAATCATTTTCCTTTTCAAAGGAAATTTAAAGCAATTAACTATGCTAAAGGCAAGCACAAGTGAGCTAAATTTAACGAGCACAACTAGGCACCAAGCACTGAGTTAAGCGCTTTGCCTGTAATCTCACGTAACATTTTTTCCTACAGATTTTACCCTCTAAGAATAATTATACAGTAACTTCTGGTGTATTTCATCTCCATACTTTTGTCATCTTAGTACGCGACTTTAAATGGTGCTCTCTGAACTCCTGAAGGAAGTAACTAAGACCCACGCTGTGTTCTTAAGTTTTTTCCTCTGTTAAAGAAAAAAATACGCGTTTTCTAATAATAAAACCAAAAGAAATGCCGTATTCGGTGAAACAACAATCAACGGTGACACGCAGGCTGCATCCCAACCATTCTATCATGAGTATTTAAAGAAGTATGTTTTTATAACGCTCTTGTAAAGATTAATTCATTGAGTTTCTGTCTAGAAGGATAAAAAAATTCCTGGAAATGAATAGAGTAGTGGTGACGGCTGTACGACAACGTGAGTGTAATTAATGCCACAGAACCGTACACTTAAAAATGGTTAAAATGGTAAATTTTATGTTAACACACACACACACACACAAAGACCAACTCATTCTATCTTGCACAATGAAACACACGTAACTTAAAACTAACTACAACACAGTTGAGATTTTTTTTCAGCTCATCAATTCGCAACAGAAGCCCTGCAACCTGGCTCCAAAGAAGAGTGAGGGCCAGTTTTTGACCTGGTTAGGTTCACTCCAACTCAGAACCACAACACTCAATCAACTGAAACAGCAACAGCAAAACGTGTCCGGTCAGCAGCATCTAACGTCAGCACCAACAACACGTCACCTTACTGAAAGCGTCAAGTGTCCCGGCAGGACTGAGCACGCCGTCAATGAATGGGCCCAACTGTTTACTAAACATGCGTGATGTTTCACTTTCAAAACCAGCCTTCGTCTTAGTGGTTTAGAAAACACCGTAAGAAATGGAACGCACGAACACGTCACGGGCAGAAAACAGCTTGGGCTCGGGCTCGGGCTCAAAATAACCTGGAGAGCGAACATCGGTCAAGACCCAAGAAATGACAGTGACGTGCAAAACCTTTCTATCTGGGGCTGAATACGAACCTGACGAATCCTGGAGGTTCGCGGCGCTATTTTTAACTGAACTTTCTGGCCTTGGGTCAAAGTTTCGCTAGCAAAATACCGCAGCGAAAATGCTGGGAGCGAAGCCCAGAGTCCCTGCTCCGGCGCAGGAAGAGCTATGCCCTTCACGCAACCCCTCCTGCCCCCCGCCGAAGCCGCCCGAAGCCGCCCGAAGCCCGACCAGGGGGGCCGCCGGGCCGGGAAAACACACCCACGGCAGCACACAAAACGCGGCGGAGGAAAGCGCCCATCGCTCGAGCCAGGACGCGGCGCATCGCCGCGTTCTGCCCCCCGCACAGCAAGAGACGCGCTCTTCGGGCAGTTCCTGCACTTTGGCCAAAGTGAGCACTGAGTCACCCTGCAAAGGGCTCCAGAAACCTCAAAAGATGACCAGTGACTTCGGAAGAAAAGTCAGTTCACCACTGGAAAGGGAGGAGGCACAGTTCTCAGCACACACAGTCGCCCGGTTTCCCGACGCGGGGACTAGAACGGAACGTGGGTGCTGGGCGAGAAGACCCACCGCATCCGAGCGTCACCCACACAAATTCTGGTCCTCCAGGGCTGATCTAACATCCGGAGCGTCTTTCTCACTTTCTCCGCCTCCCCAGGGTAAAAATCCACACCTCCTTTTCCCACAAAGAGCACACGAACCAAAGCGTCTGAGATACAATCGTCTAACTTAACAAAACAAAAATAAGAAATAAGCAACCCCCCCTCCCCCCACGGTGCATTTCCAGTTGGTAAAAAACAAAAAAAAAACAAAAAAAAAAAACTCCTTCCTTAATCGAGGGCCAGCTAGCGGACTTCACGTGCTTATTCACTTGTATTTCAGGGGCTGTCTTGGGAGACAGACGCAATGAAAAGGAGAGATTGATTCTACTCGGCAATGCAGACTGGAGTCTTCGGCTCGGGCTCAACAACCTCGCACAACTAAATCTGCAGAAGTTACAACGCACTAATCGCAACCCTGGAGGTTCAAGGACACCTGAAGCCACACGAAAACTTTAGCGACGCGTTTCAAGGTGGCAGACTGCAGGGAGAACGAGGACAGCTCTTTGTCATCCACCCCAGGTGGGGACTCCCCACAGCGAGAGCATCAGGTTTCGCCTCCCCGGCTCCGACCCCGCGTCCCCCACGCAGCTCGCCGCTCTTTCAAACTGGCTAGTCCGCTGAATAAAAGAGCAAATCCTGCACCCCCACCTCCCCAAACCGAGAGGGCAGGCGGGAAGGAGAAGAGGGGTGTTCCCTCCCAGGGCTCCAGGAAAGGGGGCGGCCGCGGAGGACACCGGCGCCGGGAGGTGGAAGGGAGGGAATCAAACGTGGGTCCCTCCTGCTGGAAGTTAGTCGCAGGAGTGTCTGGCCTCCGACCCGGGGCCCGGCTGCCGGAAGCTAGGAGGGGTGGGGCGAGACCTCCCTCCCACGGATGGGTGGGCACAGAGGGGGGATCGAGGCAGGCGCTCGTAGAGCGGGGAGGGCGCCGGGGGCCCCGGCCACCTACCAGCAAGCTCTCCACGTTGATGGGCGAGCGAGGGTCTCGGATCAGCGCCTCCAGCTTCCTCTGGCGGCTCGCGCCCGCCCCGTCCCCCGACACGGCCTCGGGGGCGCCGGGCATTTTCCCCGTCGCCGGGGGCCGGCTCATGCCGCCGCCGCCCGGCCCCGCACTCCCCGCTCCCCGCGCTCCGGCCCGGGCGCCTCGGGGCCTAGCGCCGCCCCCGAACCGCCGGCCCCGGGCGGGGCTCCGCCAGGGCCCACCGCCCGCCTCTAGCCCCGGCTTCGGGTCTCCGCGCCGGTCCCGGGCCTGGGGCCGTCCGAGGGGCCGCCCGGCCCGGCCGGGAGCGGCGAAGAGCAGACGGCGTCCCCGCCCCTCAGTCAGATTCGCGCCGCCCGGTCCGCTTGTCCGCCGCGGGCTCCCTCAGGACTCCGAGGGCGGGAGCGGGGAAGCGGCGCGGCCACCGCCGGGCCCGGACCGCCCCGCCCTCTGGGGCTCCGGGAGGCTTGAAGCCCGGGCTCAGACAACTACGGCCGCCGCCAGCCCGCCCCCATGCTCGCCGCGGCCGCCTCGGTCCCACAAGCCCGCTCCCCTCGCACACTCCCGCGCGGCGCCCGTCTCCGGCCGCGCGCAGCCGCTACCCACAAGCCCCTCGGGCCGCGGCCGCCCGCGCGCGCCCCCGCTCGCCCCGCCCCGCCCCGCCGCGCGCGCGCACGCGCGCCGCCGCCCCCGCCCGCCGGCCTCTGCCTGCCGTTGCCCCTTCGCCTCCATTTTTTTCGCTTCCTCTAGTCCGCGCCGCTTCGCGTTTCTCCTTTTGGAGCCTCCTTCCTTCCCCGCTTCCTCCTCCCCCTCTTTGAGTTTTCCGAGGGTAAACTGCCGGGCGCGCGGTCACCGCCTCACTTGACCCGCCGAGCGCCAGCTGGGGGAGGGGAGAGCGCGCCCGGCGCGGGGGTCTTCCGGCGGCCCAGCTCCCGCCTGCCCCTGCCCCCGAGGGCGACCCCGCGGATTCGGGGGTCGGCCTGCCGCCCCCACCCCCCCACCCCCACCGTCCGGTTCCGCCCGGGGGGTCGTGGAGGCTGGAGTTGGGGGGGGGGGGTTGGGCCGGCCCGCCCCCGCTGACTCAGCGCGCAGCTATGCGGGCCTTGCATCACCCGCGCCAAAATAATAGCGACCGCCAGTCGCTGCCCTCGCCTGCAGAGCCGTGCGCTGGCGAGGGGCCTGCCTGGGCCGCGGAGGTTTCAATGGAAAGGCAGGGGGAGGGTGCAACGGAAGTCGGGAACCGGAATGCTAGTCCTGGGATGGAGGGCCTGGATGGGTTTTTTCCGCCCCCGGGGCAGAAGTGCTGGAATCCGAAAAGGCTTTGTGCACGTCCCCGGCAGTCTCCCAGCCTGGGCTTAAACACTAATCAGGAAGAGAACAAGAGGGCGATAGAAAACTGCTTCCATCCGCAGGCCTTCTCCAGGTCCTTGCCTTTGGGGGGACGGAAGATGGGTGGTTATAGGGGCCGCTCCCCCGCATTCCTGCCCTCTCGCGGCCCGTGCCATTGGTCAGATCCACCCAGGGCGCAATCTGAAAAATATGTGCCAAGAGCTATAAAATTGTTCATTGAGCCCCTTTGACCCAGTAAACCCATTTAAGGAAATACGTTTCTAAGGAAATGATCCAAAGGGGAGGGGAGGGGGGAACTTGCATAAAGATGTTTATAGCAGGGCTATTCAGAATGTGCATAATGACTAAAACCTAGAATGGGCCCAATTGTCCAACAATTGGGGAAGAATCCAAGCTCTGTCGCGTTAACAGAAAGAATCCTGGCAGGTACGTTGGATTTATGTCAAGCGCATGAAATTTTGGCAAGTACGTGAAAAGGTGTGTTGGAAATAAGGTTGAGTGAACAACAGATACAAAATAGTTTGCACACACTACTTACAACTGCAAAATGAACAGCCGCGAGAACAAGAGAAAGACAGTCTTTGAGTGAATAAGAGCTTTTTTTTTTCCTGTAAGGATGCTTAGGAGAACATTAAAATCTCAAAAATTGGAAAACTGGAGTAAGATAGATGGGCCACTCCAAAAAAGCTACAATCTGTTATCCATTAAGTAGTAAGAATCTTAAGAACCTTTCTCGCTGGCACGTGAGAGATAAGCTCACAAATGGAGCGTCTGAGTCCTGAAGCCTGAACGTTGTAAAAGTAGCAATTTAATCAGTAAATTTTCCAGCAGCAACATCGTTTTGCTTTGTGTCAAAGCCACTTGGACTTAAGCAGGAAGAGGCCCTGGAGGATCCCGTACAGCCCTTTCCTCTCAGATAATAACACTGACTTCTGGTCAAAAGGTAAGTCCTTTAAATCTGTATGTTGAGTGACTCATTCCTGCCTCCACAACCACACCAAGAAAACAAGAGTGAGCCAGACACTCTTGCTTATGCATTGAAGCAAAATAAGAGATGATCCGTGATTATGGATCTTTTTCCCTGAAGACCATAAAATACGCAAAGCAAAAACACCGTGTGGTTCGCAGTTTCCAAATTAATTTTTCAGTGACTGGCTGTATACTTTTATGACGCTCCGCGAGCTAACAGGAAGTCATGGTCCCAAATGCTCTACATGAAAACCTTATTTGAGAAGAAAAGGTACTGATCAACAAGATACAGTTAATGGGCACCTTCTACAATAGGCTAGAAAAAGCCCTACCGGAGAAGATTTTTGTCCAAGCCCCCCACCATTGTTCACGTGCAAGAAAAGAAGACTGATTGTTGATATGAGTTAAACCTTTTTTTTTTCTTGGCCAATAGAGCAATTCTTTTTTACCAAAGTGATGCACACATGCGTTCTTCTAAAAGTGAAAAGAAACCAGATGTATATAAAACATGCCTCAAGCAGCACTATCCACAATAGCCAAAGTATGGAAAGAGCCCAAATGTCCATCGATGGACGAAAGGATAAGGAAGATGTGGGCTATACACACAATGGAGTATTACTCGGCCATCAAAAAGAGGGAAATCTTGCCATTTGCAACTACGTGGATGGACCTGGAGGGTATTATGCTAAGTGAAATTAGTCAGTCAGAGAAAGACAAAAATCCTATGACTTCACTCGTATGAGGCCTTTAAGAGACAAAACAGATGCACCTAAGGGAAGGGAAACAAAAATAATATAAAAACAGGGAGGGGGACAAAACAGAAGAGACCCAAATATGGAGGACAAACTGAGGGTTGCTAGAGGGGGTGTGGGAGGGGGGATGGGCTAAATGGATCAGGGGCATTAAGGAATCTACCCCTGAAGTCATTGTTGCACTATATGCCAATTTGGATGTGCATTTAAAAAAATAAAATTAGGGGCGCCTGGGTGGCTCAGTCGGTTGAGCCTCCGACTTCAGCTCAGGTCATGATCTCGCAGTCCGTGAGTTCGAGCCCAGCCGTCGGACTCTGGGCTGATGGCTCAGAGCCTGGAGCCTGCCTCCGATTCTGTGTCTCCCTCTCTCTCTGCCCCTTCCCCGTTCATGCTCTGTCTCTGTCTCTGTCTCAAAAATAAATAAACGTTAAAAAAAATAAAATAAAGTAAATTAATTTAAAAAAATGAAACCAAAAAAAAAAAAAATTACTCTCCCAAATCTCTCTACACACTACACATTCTCCTGTCACTCAAGGCCTTTACCTTATATCCGTACATATATATTTGCACTTATACACAAATGTACTTTTTTCCCCACATTGACAGCATTATATCAGGTCATAGTGTTTTGCAACTTGGTTTTTCCCTTAATTAATAGCACGTCTTAGCTCTCCATGTCTGTAAACAGATTTACCTCATTCTTTTGAACTGCTGTGCTATATTCCATGGTATGGACTTTTATTTACTTTCCTTTAAACAGCATAGTAGTTAACAGATTCTGGAGACAGACTGAGCTGAAATCCCGTCTCTGCCAACACCCTAGCTGTCAGTTCCTCGGTTTCCTCCTATGGTCTGTTGTTACAAAGTGCTTAGGAGAGTGCTGCCCGTGCTTAGATATTATCAGTATTTTCTCCCTATCACAACATTGTTGCGGTTGACATGGCTGTGGTTTTTTGGGATTTTTTTCTTTTTTCTTTTTTTTTTTTTTTTGCCTTCATGTGGACATACTTGAATAGCATAGATTCCTAAAAGTGAAATTGTTGTATCAGAAGGTAGGCATACTTTAAATAGTTATAGATTCTTGGGGCGCCTGGGTGGCTCAGTCAGTTAAGCGTCAGACTTTGACTCAGGTCATGATCTCACCGTTGGTGAGTTCAAGTCCCGCGACGGGCTCTGCGCTGACAGCTCGGAGCCTGGAGCCTGCTTCGGATTCTGTGTCTCCTTCTCTCTCTGCCCCTCCCCAACTTGTGCTCTGTCTCTCTATGTCTCTCAAAAAATAAATAAATGTAAAAAAAAATTTTTTTAAATAGTTAGAGATTCTGTCAAACTGGCCTTTAAAAAGGCTACACCAGGGGCGCCTGGGGGACTTGGTAGGTCACATGTCTAACTCTTGATATCTGCTCAGGTCATGATCTCACGTTTCATGAGTTCAAGCCCCACATCAGGCTCTGTGCTGAAAGCGCGGAGCCTGCTTGGGATTCTCTCTCTCCCTCTCTCTCTCTCTGACCCTCCTACACATGCTTTCTCTGTCTCGCTCAAAATTAATAAATAAACTTAAAACAAAAGAGGCTACACCAGTGGGGCTCCTGAGTGGCTCAGTTGGTTGAGCGTCTGGCTCTTGGTTTCACCTCAGGTCACAATGGTCATGATCTTACAGCTAATGGATCGAGCCCCTAGTTGGGCTCCTTGCTGACAGTGCAGAGCCTGATTGTAAGTCACTCTCTCTCTCTCTCTCTCTCTCTCTCTCTCTCTCTGCCCCTCTTCTGTGCACTTGCACACACGCGTATGCACACACTCTCTCAAAATAAATAAATTTTAAAAACAATAAAAAAGCTACACAAGTTAGCATTCTCACTATCAGTAGAGAAAACTACCTTTACATTTGCCAGTATTCACTGTTAGAAACCTTTTTGATTTTTGCCAATCTGATGAGCAAACAAAATGACATCAGTTTTCAGTGGTATTCCTTCAATTACTATTGAAGATGAGCATTTTGTGTTTCCGTTTCTTCTGACGTTATCTGCTTATACGTTTTGTCCATTGGCCTTTCTTGTTGATTTATAGGAGCTCTTTATGTATTGTGGATATCCCTTTTTATTAGAATGTTAAAATCTGTGTTAGGGTTTGCAAATATTTTCCTCCAGCCTGTTGCTTGTCATTCAGTTTTGGCTTTGGTACTTTTTACCACCCAAAGTTTTTATCTTTTATGAAACCAAATCTGTCAACATTTTCCTTGACAACTTCCGGATTTTTGTGTCCAAATTGGGAAAGATAGTAAACCCAGTTTTTAGGACACACAGAGGGCTGACGTTGTAAGAGGCTCTATGAACTGGCAGTTTCCTAGTAATATCAAACATATCTCATCCCAAATGAGCCATAGAAAGAGGGTGTCCCTATGTTTGCACTTCTCAGGGGCATCCCCTTGGCTCTCTCTGAGGTTGGCTGCTTCCTTTTTAACACTGTCTCCGATATATCCTGAGCACCGATGCACAGGTGGGAACTTGGACAAAAATTGTGTTCAATATGAAGGAAGAGTATTGGGAAAATAAACAGAGAATAAAGGGAATTTTAACAGGCCAGACTATCAGTCTATACGGTTTTGATTCTACCATAAACCGCTAGATAGATGTGCAGGACTTAGAAGCTCCACCCCATTTCATCTGCATTTTTTCTGCTTTTTTTTTTTTTTTTAATGTACGTTTACTTTTGAAAGAGAGAGAGAGAGAATGGGGAAGGGTGGAGAGAGAGGGAGACACAGAATCTGAGGCAGGCTCCAGGCTCTGAGCTGTTAGCACAGAGCTTGATGTGGGGCTCGAACCCATGGAGGGTGAGATCATGACCCGAGCCAAAGTCAGACGCCTAACTGACTGAGCCACCCCAGGCACCCCTGTCTGTATTTCTTTTCTGTGTCTCTTCATTCCCAGCCCATTTCTAAGTGGCTGGTGTCAATTTTACACCCACTACCCAAAAGTACCTTCCTAGCTCTCCTGATACTTTGTGGTCCAAATTCAAAGAACCCCAATCTGGTCTACCTGAGACACATCTGCTCTGTTCCAGTTTTTAATTTGAGGGCACTACCTCTTTCTTAGGAATTAATCCACCCTTCAGATGCAACCTTACCTTCTCCACCCATAAATAGGGCTGTCAAAGAACCATTTTTTGTCTTTCCATCTGGCACTTGAAATCACTCATTTAATGACAATAACTATTATTTTGAGTAAGGGCTTACTGTGTGCTAGACAATGTGCTTTATCGAGATTCTCTTACTTCTCAAAACAGCCTTTTGCTAATGGTAATATTACTCTGCCCATCCTCCAGATGATGTAATAGGGACTCAGATATATGATAATGGAATGAATTAATAAATGGATGGATGGATGGATGGATGGATGAAAACAAGAAACTCTGAATGGCCTGGGCATCACCAAAACACACAACAACTTTTCTCATCTCACTTTGCATTGCAGAACAACTCAAGCTGGCATTGTAGTGAGATGCTTCTGCCCCTCATAAGCCAAGATTTAATAATAGAATAAAGGAATCAACTCTCAATACAAAGGTGTCATTATAATAGTAAACTCCACTACTATAAAGGATACATGGTTTGCTGGTTTATGAATTCAAGTGTCACCCTGGGTTTCATTCATGGTCCTGGTAATAACTCTCAGCATGAATGAGAAAATTGCCATACCCTCTGTGAGTCAGTTTCCTCATACACAAAACAGAAATAATGAAGCTTGGTTGTCATTAAGGCTCCTTAAGATCTCTAGATGAAAGGTACTAGACGCATCCAAGACAAATTATTCACCAGTATGCTATGAAAGAAACTCAGAGGAGAATAAAGCTGGTCGGGGCTCAGAAGTGTACTTGGAGGCAAATGGTAAGTCACTCCAAAAATATATGCATATATATGTTTGAGAAGAGTGGTCCCAAGAACTGGAAAGCCCAGCTGTGATCCTGATCCTGCCAGTTTGGCAAGAGACCTCGATGTCATCTCTGGCGATCTTATTTTCCCCATTGGTGAAATGGAAATGTCCTCAGGATGCTTTCTGAGATTTCCCACTGGATTTTGTGTGATTATGCATGAAACCTTCAGCCTGGAACCTGGGCCTTTCTACAAGGTGTCCTCAGCCCCCCTTTCCAGGCATTTCTTCCACTGCTCCTCCTTACTTTTTCTCAAACTGAACCCACTTGGCTCTTCTCTTCTTCGCTCTTTGGTGAAGCAAATTTTCATCCATGTGGAATGTCATTCCTCCTTCCCTTCTCCACCCACCAAGCTTCTAACCCCCTTCCTCTGTTCCTTGGCTCTTCCTGAGCTCTGGATCCCTGGTGCTTGGAACAAAATATTTAGCAAGGTGCTTGCCTCACCTACATGAAAAGAGCGGTATCTTTATTTTTCTTTCGGTGTTTTGAACATCTCCCCAAATGGGTCTGTTATGTACCTGGAGTAAATTAGTGACATCCCATCATGTACCATCCACCACGCGAAGAGTCCCTTCCTACCATTCCATTCTTTAAACACTTTGGTCCAGCAAACTTTAAACCACATAGGGCACACTGTTCCCAGCATGCCATCCCCCACTCTGAGCTTTGCTGGTGCCATTCTACCTCCCCAGCCTCTCCCTCCAGGTCCGCCCAGCACTAACCACCTTGGAAGTGACGCTTCCTCCAGGCCAGTCCCCCATGTGCTGCTTTCTTTCTAAATTCAGCTTGAGCATTGTGCTGGTTCTTTGGCAGATTCTTCCTACATAGAGTTTGGATTCTTCCTACACAGAGTTTGCAATCAAGAGATTATACATGGCAGGGGTGGGGGTGGGGGGAAGGGGTGGGTGCCTGGGTGGCTCAGTCAGTTAAGCAGTCAACTTCAGCTCAGGTCATGATCTCACAGTTCATGAGTTCAAGCCCCACCGTCAGACCATCGGGCTCTGTGCTGACAGCTCAGAGCCTGGAGCCTGCTTTGGGTTCTGTCTCCCTCTCTCTCTGCCTCTTCCCTGCTCACACTCTGTCTCTCTTTCTCTCTCAAAAATAAATAAACATTAAAAAAAAAAAAGAAATCATAAATGGGGGTGGCTGGCTGGCTCAGTCAATGGAGCACATGACTTTTTTGTTGTTTAATTTTACTTATTTTGAAAGACATCTCGTGTGTGTGCACATGAGCGGGGGAGAGGCAGGGAGAGGGAGAGAGAGAATCCCAATCTGTCAGTGCAGAGCCCAACCTGGGGCTTGATCTCACAAACCGCGAGATCATGACCTGAGCCGAAATTAAGAGTCAGGCACTTACTGACGGAGCCACCCAGGGGCCCCATGCAACTCTTAATCTCAGGGTCACGAGTTCAACCCCACGTTGGATGTGGAGCCTACTTGAAATAAAAAATAAAAAACACATTTTAGAAATGGCAATTGAATACTCAGTGTTCGTTTAATGACCAGATGGTTGAATGAACGTACATACCAAAACACCCACAAATAAAATTGTAATTCGGGAACGGTAGGTGCCTGAAAAAAATCCACAGATTACATGCAAGGAGAATGCAAAGGGTCCTGGAAGCAAAAGATCTTCTAGCAAGGGGATCCGGAAAAAGACATGGCATGTGACCTGGGTCCTTCAGATTCAGTAGGGTTCAGAAACAGAGAGACAAGAGTCTTCTAAGCAAGACAAGGACAGATGTGGAAATCATGAGGTAAATAAAAGGAAAAGTAAGCAATGACTGGAGAGCAGGTTGTGCGTGGTTCGAAGGAGAGCAGAGCAGGAAAGGCCTAGAGTTTGGACTTACATGCTGTGTGACGTCACTAAGCCACGGCTGTCCTCCGGGAGTCGCTGGGATTGAAGAAACTGGAGGAGGCCACCTTCCTCTGATTCCGTCACCCTGTGTGGTGGGCACCAGGGGAGTCATCAGCAACGATGGGCCTGATGGGGGTGGCACTTGGGACTCAGCAGCCGTATGAGGAAGCGAAGGTGGAAGGAGGCCGGTTGGGAGACATTTCCATGATGGGCAGGCCACCATTTGTAATTGGGTGCTTTACAAAGTATACAAAGAAGAAAACGAAAGTGGATGGTCGTTAGAATACAGGGATAACGCTTAGTTGATCCATAAAAGCCTGCCTTATGGTGGAATGAGAAACTGCTTTCTTTTTTAATGTTTATTTTTGAGAGAGAGAGAGAGACAGAGCACAGGCAGGGGAGGGGCAGAGAGAGGGAGAGAGAGAATCCCAAGCAGAATACACCACCAGCTCAGAGCCCGAGGCTGGGCGGGAACTCACGAACTGTGACATCATGACCTGAGCTGAGATCAAGAGTCGGACACCTGATGGACTGAGCCACCCAGGCGCCCCAGAGCTTTTTTTTTTTTTTTTTAACCAAGGAAGGGCATTTCGTAACAGACAGGCTTAGAGTTAAGCACCCTTGCATATGTGGTTTGGTAGGAGTGACACCATATCACGAAAACTACAGGTCCACAACGGGTAGAGAGAAGACACCTGTTCTCTCTCCCAAAGCACTGCAGTGTGGCCTGGCCAGGTTTGTCCCCGACCCTGAAGATTTGCAGGATTCTTCGTGGCCATTTGTCTAAGTGCTTTTTGTAGTAATTCTTGGAAGCCAGTGAATGTAGAAGCACTCTGTCCGATAGATCCTTGTTCTCATCACCATAGAGACAGGGTCCAGCATCCTTCATCTGAGGCAGCAAAACCCAATGGGGGAGATAGAAGTTGGACACATGAGACCTGGGTTCAGGCTTCAGTGCCACCATTTATGGGCTATGTGACCTCAGGCAAATCACTTACCCTTGCTGAACTGCACTACTTCCTCTGTAAAATCTACTCTGTAGAATGGATTCCAATGTTAAAACAAGAGAACATACACGAGGGGGCTCTAGAAATATGACTCCTGGCACACATTCAAAGTCCTTTCTCTCAAATCCTGCTAGAGTCCCCAGCTTGCATTCTGGGCACAGAAGAGAGGAGAAAGGAGGTGTCAAGGATGGCCTGCAGGATTTCCTAGGCTCCAGGTAATAAAGATCACCTAATGCATCTACGAGCTGTAAGTGTATTTTAACATAGATAAAAATGGAGAGGTTAAAAAACACTAAACAGAAGCAAGTGATAGGATAGTCCTTTGTGATTCTTTTGCACTTTTCCAGAAAGAAAGAAAGAAAGAAAGAAAGAAAGAAAGAAAGAAAGAAAGAAAGAAATGAAGAGAAAGAAAAAAAGAAAGAAAGGAAGAACAGAAAGAAAGAGAAAGAAGGAAAGAAAGAGGAAGAAAGAAAAAAAAGAAAAAACAAAGAGAGAAAGAACAGAGAGAGAAGGAAAGAAAGAGGAAGAAAGAAAGACAAAAAGAAAGAAAAACAGAGAGAAAGAAAGAGAGAAAGGAAGAAAGAGAGAAGGAAAAAATGAAGAGAAAGAAAAAGAGAAAGAAAGGAAGAACAGAAAGAAAAAGAAGGAAAGAAAGAGGAAGAAAGAAAAAAAAAGAAAAACGGAGAGAAAGAAAGAGAAAGGAAGAAAGAGAAGGAACGAAGGAAAGAAAGGAAGGAAGGAAGAAAAAGAAAAGAAAAAAGGAAAGAAATAGACTGTGACAACACGGAGGCTGACTGCCGAAGGCCACAGTCTTCAAATCTTTCCATTTCTTGTTGACATTCTCACTGACGGTGTTTGAACAGGGCCGGGCTGTTTACACACAGCCATTGTTTGCTGTAGCCTGGCAGAACCTGTGAGATAAAGCCGTTCAAACCTTGACATATATCACTCTGTCACCGGGACACAGTCTGGAGGAAGGGGGCAAGCTCGGCTTTCGGGGGCTCGCCCGCAGCCCTCACAGACGTGGCCTGAGACTTTGCGGCCAGCGTGGAGAGCCAAGAGTGAGGAAGGGCTCAGCAGAGTGGAGACGTTCTGGAACTGAGACACCGGCCTCCCAGCTCTGTCGTCGGAAGTGGCGCAAATTCCCAGAGCATCAGAGGCCTCAGCCCTCGAACATACCAACATACCACACGCTCTCCTTCCCAGGCCCCATGAAGGTGATTGGGGCACCAACACTCCCCTCAGGGCTCGCTCTGGCGGCTTCCTTCGGCGCACTTCCTAGTGGTTCTCGGGAGCTCCTGATGGTCAATGTGGCTGGAATGTCCCCCAGGGCCCAGGGACTGTGACCGGAGAATTCAAAGATAAGTGAGACAAGGTCACTGAGCTCATTATTTGCAGACCTCGGTAGGAGTCATGCACACAGGCCCTGGCAAGGAGTAAGCGCCCAGCTTGTTGATGGCTTAGCACGAAGAGTTGACTGACTGAGGGAGCCTAAGGCCATAGATGCAAGCGAGTCCCGCGTCAGAAGAGAGCGCAGGATTAGGAGTCTCAAGGCACAGTTGACCTTCCTGCTCCCCTACTTTCCCTCTGGGCATGAGGCTGGATACTCCTGCTTGGTCCAAATTCATTGTCTGCCCTGCTCTGTGCCCCACAGGCTGACCTCTATGAAGGACCTCCCCTGGGCTCCCTGGCCGTACGTATTCTGGCTGGGCTCAGACGAAGGGGGTCCTTGGAAAGACACAGGGAGAGGAGACAGCGTGTCCTCCCCTCCATCCTGGCTCATCCTCTACCAGCAGCTCAGGACCCAACACCGACAGCTCCCCACGCACTGCGCCCCGTTCTCTCTGAGCTCCAGCTCCCCTCGCCCTGCTTCTCACTGCTACCGATGTCTGGGTGCTTCATTATGCTTTGTCTTCCTTCAATCCTGTCTACACCTCTGGAAAGAGCTCCTTCGTGGAAACCACCTGAATCAATTCTGTTTCCTATTGAGACGCAATTTTTTCAGTAAATTCGAGCAAGTCGTGGAACTTCCTTTCCACGACGAAATGGGAACAATAGTCTCTAGCACCATGCTTGAATACGGGCCTTCAATAAATGTTGGCTACTTGAATAAATGAATGAATGGACCGATGCATGGGTGGGTGGGTGGATGAAAGAATATTTATGAGAATTAATGACAAGATGTTAATGCATTAGGTACGAAAATACTGGTTATTAAAATTCTTTTTTTAAATGTTTATTTATGAGGGAGAGAGATGGAGTGGGAGGGACAGAGAGAGAGGGAGACAAAACTCTGAAGCAGGCTTCAGGCTCTGAGCTGTCAGCACAAAGCCCGAGACGTGAGGCTCAAATTCACGAGCCAGGAGATCATGACCTGAGCCGAGGTCGGATGCTTAACCAACTGAGCCACCCAAGTACCCCTGGTTATTATAATTCTTAAGTGGAAAGTGAATGTAATAAATGGTATAAACTATCTTGATATCAAAAAATGGGCATGGGTCAGGGCTCCTGGCTGGCTCAGTCAGAAGAGCGTGAGTGAGACTCTCGATCTCGGGGTTGTGAGTTCAAGCCCCACGCTGGGTGTAGAGATTACTTATATAAATAAAAAACAAAACTTTAAAAAAAATGGGCATGGGAATCGGGAATCAGGAAAACTGAGTCCCAACTTTTGTCCTTTTGTTAATTGTGTGATCTCAGGAAATCATTTTCCCATTCTGTGCCTCTATTTCCACTCCCCTAAAACAAACAAACAAAAAAATAAGAGTCAGTAACCTCTAGGAGCTGTTCAGCTTAGACATCCTATCAAGTACTAAGCACTCCAAAGAAACAGTTTGAATTGGAGAAGTTAGGGATGTGCTCGGGGCAGAAGCAGGGACTTGAAGAACACAGTAGGGCCAAGAACAGCAGGATGCTCCAATGAGCAGAGCCTTGAGGGGACTGAGCAGGGAAAGTCTGGTCCATTCTGGCGACCAAGAATAAACATCTGGCCAGAATGGAAGTTGCCTGTGGGAAGTCAAGGGACACTGAGCATCAGGCCGAGGAACTAACACTGCAAAAGGAAGGAAATGGGACTTCCTCGAGGTCCCAGAAGCCAACGGAGAACTCAGATTCTGGTTTCCTCTTACCCCTTACCAGGATCCCCGTCTTTATCTCCTGATGGCAGCTGCCTTCTCTCTTTTGTGAACCCGAATCCTTTCTCTCAAGGTCACTTGTCAAATTAAGAATGAGGGAAAATTTACCGGGGAAGGGAACCCTTTGATGCGAGATGTCTTTGGCACTGTTCAAATCTTGGCAAAGGACCTGTTCCTGTCATTAGCCTACTTGCATTTTAAAATCCGTTTGTTCGCAGGAAAGTCAAAGGCGAGATAACCAAAAGAAAGTGATTTTTTAAAAAAACGACTGTGAAAATATAAATCCAGAAAGCATTTTTTTACTGGCAAGAATATCACCCTGAAGGATCCTGGGCACTAAGTCAAAACACTCAAAAAAAGTGATAACGTTTAACAATAAGAATACTAATGTAGGGGCGCCTGCGTGGCTCAGTCAGTTAAGCGTCTGACTTCAGGTCATGATCTCACGGCTTGTGGGTTCGAGCCCCGCGTCCGGCTCTGTGCTGACAGCTCGGAGCCTGGAGCCTGCTTCGGATTCTGTGTCTGCCCCTGCCCCGCTCATGCTCTCTCTCTGTCTCAAAATAAATAAACATTAAAAATTAAAAAAAAAAAGAATACTAATGCAAAACTGTTTTGGAGTTCATAACCACACAGTTATCTGATAATGGGGTTAGCTGTACGAGTTTGGGCGTGTCCCTTCATCTCGGGTCTCAGTTTCCCCCTATGTCAAATAGAGGAGTCAGACTCAAACGAAGGTGGGTTCTGGAAGCCTCTCCTGCCCGGGCAGGACTGGCAGCTCCCATGCCACTGCTGTCTCCCCTCTGTTGAGAACAGCATTCCTCAGAGGGCACAAGACAACTTGTACTACTTTGGTTCCAGCTTGCCTGACCTCTGTCTGCTGTGTGGCCTCTCGGAACACGGGAGCCAGAGACCCGAGGCAGCAGCTCAGCCCTGGCACACTGTGGGGCTTAGATCAGCCGTGGAAAGGAGTCAACACCAGCCTGCCGTCCAGCTGGGCCTCTGAAAAGGGGCACCTAGACATGAGCCAGCCTCACCGCCCCTGCCAGGGACAGGACTCATCACCTCTGGTGGCTGCTTTCTGGGGTGACCACTCATCCGCACCCCACAGGGCTCACTCCGTGGTCTTTCCGAGATGCCCCTCTGTGGTCGGTGTTATTCCCCAGCTCAAAAATGTTCTCCGCACCTCCTTGCTGAGCTACAGCGGTGTATCCCCAAGTGCCCCCCTCTCCTGTGAGATGCAGAACCCCCAAGCTGTGTCACTTGAGCTCAGAGAATGCCACTCTCTCTGCCTTTCTTCCACAGGCAGAGTCCCGGTGTCCCCAAGATCCCAGAGGAAAAAGACCCGTTCAGGCTCATGGAGCCTGCCATATTTCCAAAATATATTTGACCAAAGGAGTCTTCTTAAGGAACTCCAAGCAACGGCCCTCAGAACTGCAACTCCAGACAATATGTTTTGGGGACCACTGCCCTGTGGGTTAAAATCCAACCTTTCTGGAGTTTGGGAATGGCTCACTTCCGGCTGCCCCCTGCTACCTTACAGCCCCTCTCCCCACTTCTCCTTTGTACCCCTGCAAGCCCAGCGCCATTGAGTTATCAGTTGGCAGTTGATGACTTCCGTGCAAGTGAATGTTGCAAAAACGGGAACTTGGAGAAAGAAAAGAGGAAAGAAAAAAAGAGCAGGGTCTTAGGCAAGGATATTACCTGAAGGATCAAAAGTCCTTGAAAAGTGAAGTTGTATGAGCCATTCTCTCACTTTTTTTTTTTTTGGTCAATAAACCACGTGCATTTCACCTCTCCAGGCCTTTGTTCATGCTGTCCCCTCGAGCTGGAAAAGCTTCCCCTTTTATTTACCTATGAAGGGCTCATTCATCTTGCAAAGCTTAACTCAAATACCACCTCCTCTGTGGACCCTCCCCAAATTGCCTGCGAAGAAGTTATTACTTGTTAGTGAATTCCCAGGCACTTTTCGAGACCTTCTGTTAGAGTACTTTCCGTTCTGCTTGCCCTGATAGTAACATGTCATGGCTATCGTCGTGCTCCGGGCCGGTACTGGGTTGTGTACCAATTACCAGTGTACTGGTTAGAAAAATAAAGGCAGTCTCTGTCCTCTGTTTCCGGCCCCTCTCTTCTCATCTGGGAGCTCCTGAATCATATTCCGGGAACCTTCTCCCCCCACGCTGCTCCATTGGAATCTGTCTCAGCCACAGGAGTGGGATTTAGGCATTAACTTGCCTCCAGTGTGATGATCTGTTGAAAGCAGAAAGAAAACGGATCTGAGCCCTAAAAGGAAAGAAATAGATCCCAAATTCAGGGGTTCAGTTATCTGGTATTCAGACAGTCAGAAAAGAAGTCGAGAATGAACAACAGGTCTTATCTGAGGAGGCAGAGCGGATGCCCCGGAGTCGCCGGCAGGAAAATTTAGGCTTTTGCTTGGGTTGTTTTCTCCTGGACCCGGTCCTCACAAACCCACGGCACATTAGACACAGCAGATAAAAAGTGCAGGGTGGTGATACAGACACAATGCCTGAGTCAGCAGGCTGCAGTCGCTGACTGGCTAGCAGAGAGATCTGAGATGGTCTCAGCCTCTACGGATGTTACTACACTACAGTACAGAGCTGAGAGTCACAGGGGTGCCCGACCGTCCAAGAGACCATTGCATCACCTGCCATATCCCCTCTTAGAGGGCAGCGAAGTGTATAGGAGCTATTTGGGAAAAGTCTATTTTTATTTGGGGGCAGGGGGAATTTATTTTGTAAATTACGAGCGTTTGTTCAAAAGGGGAAGATTTTGGGGTGCCTGGGTGGCGCAGTCGATTAAGCGTCCGACTTCAGCCAGGTCACGATCTCGCGGTCCGTGAGTTCGAGCCCCACATCAGGCTCTGGGCTGATGGCTCGGAGCCTGGAGCCTGTTTCCGATTCTGTGTCTCCCTCTCTCTCTGCCCCTCCCCCGTTCATGCTCTGTCTCTCTCTGTCCCAAAAATAAATAAAAACGTTGAAAAAAAAAATTAAAAAAAAAAAAAAAGGGGAAGATTTCCCCCAAAGTTCCTCACAGTTCACTCTTCTTGCTCGCAGAGGTTTGCTCAAACGTCACCTGCCTGAACACCTTGATTTAAATTCCAGCCCCTGGGGCACCCGGGTGGCTCAGTCCTTTGGGCGTCCGACTCTTGATTTTGGCTCAGGTCACGATCTCGTGGTTTGTGGGTTGGAGCCCCGTGTCAGGTTCTGTGCTGACAGTGCAGAGCCTGCTTGGGTTTTGCTCTCTTTCTCTCTCCCTCTCCCACTTGTGCTCTCAAAATAAGTAAATACACTTAAAAAAAATAAATAAATTCCAGCCCCACTCACTCCTGGCATCCCTTAGCTCCTTTTCTTTCCACATTTTTCTTCATGCCAATTATCATCTAATATACTATATAACTATATAACTGTATGGCTATTAACCTTCTCTCTTAGCCCAAAGGAGTATAAACTCCACGAGGTTACGGTTTGTCTATTTTGATCGCTGTTGTATTTTAGGGGAGCTGCATCTTGGTACTAATAATAGGCATTCTTTATTGAATGAAAGTGTGAATGGATGTAGTTATTTGGAATGTGCATTTAGATTTTTTAAAGACTCTATGGAAACACTGACTAAATGCAGTAGACTTATATGAGAACTTTTTAGACACAAGGCACATTAATTCATTGGCAAATATTTATTAAGGTCATAATCTGTCCGGACACCATGCATTGGGGATTTGTTTATTTTGTTCACAGTCACACTTTTGAGTGCCCTAAAGCATCAAGTATTCTATATGCAGAGTCACTGACATGCTTCACACACACACACACACACACACACACACACACACACACACTTCCGTTTCCTCGTGTAGCTTACCTTTGATCTTATCAGCTAAGGTTTGACAAGTCTGGTCTACGTCTCCTTCAGAAAATTCTTAGAAGTAGGAAATGATGATATCGATTAGAGATGCTAGTGTTTCCCACGAATGAGCCCAGAATCAATATTTAACCACTGTTTATTGTGATGTTGGAGGCAGATATTATATCCTGGAAAGTGCACAGAGCCAGAAATCTTGAGTGCTAGCCCTAGATCCATCGCTTCAGAGCTAAATAATCTTGGCAAGTAACTTAACCACAAACACCTAGCTCAGAATTTTGGTGTGTTTTTTTTTTTTTACAGGACTTTGTAAACTATGAAGTGCTACACAATTTTAAGGAACTGTTATTATTTTGTTAAGAAATGAAAACTGCAGGGGCGCCTGGGTGGCGCAGTCGGTTAAGCGTCCGACTTCAGCCAGGTCACGATCTCGCGGTCCGTGAGTTCGAGCCCCGCGTCAGGCTCTGGGCTGATGGCTCGGAGCCTGGAGCCTGTTTCCGATCCTGTGTCTCCCTCTCTCTCTGCCCCTCCCCTGTTCATGCTCTGTCTCTCTCTGTCCCAAAAATAAATTAAAAAAAAAAAAAAAAGAAATGAAAACTGCAGAGGTGCCTGTGTTCCTCAGTTGGTTAAGCATCTGACTTTTGATTTTGGCCCAGTTCATGATCTCGTGGTTTGTGGGATCAGCGCCTGCATCAGGCTACGTGCTGACAGCGCAGAGCCTAATTGGGATTCTCTCCCTCTCTCTTCCCCTCCCTGCTTTCTCTCTCTCTCTCTCTCTCAAAATAAATAAACTTAAAAAATAAAGAAATAAAAAGTGCATTACAGGCCACCTGAAATAAGGGTGACATCAGATGCGGATGATTAATGACCCTTGAAATGCCTGGGTATCGATCTTGATATCTTGACCAATTTCATTATTATGCAATTTGCTGTGTAACCTTCCCATGTAGGACCTCAATTGCACCAAGTACAAGAAAGGATTCTACCTCGTTCCAGCATGCTGGGATGATCTCTCTGATACTGATTGCAAATGACAGGGTCTGTAGGTCTGTGGCAATAAATTGGGATGGGTTCCAATTGATTTTGCAGCCTACCAGGTAGTATTCCAAGAGCAAAACTGTAAACGTCCTTCATTCATTTATTTACTCGTGCGTCCGTTCACTCATTCCTTCCTTCCACAAATGCTCACTAAACATCGATTATGTGGCAGAGGCTGTGTTAGATGCTGGAGACAACCAGTGGATGAAGGCACAGTGCCAGCACCATCAAGGATCCAAGGTGAGTCAGAGACCCAGCTTTGTCAATGCATCATAGTTGTATATGGTAGGAGCCATATCAATATAGTAGGAGAACATATCATCAATAAAGGGCAACGAATGCTGTGACCGTCCAAGCACTGGGCAGGAGGGCTTAATCTGGGAGCACTGGGGCTTAATCTGTCCGAGCACTGTGAGGAGGGATGGGCAAAGGAAGACTTCCCAGGGGAGGTGACATTTCAAGCTACATCTCTAAGGGTAAACGAGAACTATCTAGATGACTGGATCAGGGAGCGTTCCAAACAGAAGTCAAAGCTGTGCCAAGGCCCGGAGACCCGAAGATGTCAGTGTGGCTGCGGTTGAGGACCCTGGAGGGATGTGGCTGAGCCCTCCGAGCCTGGCATCTATGTAAAGAGTTTGGGCTTCACCCCAAAGGAAGCCATTGTGGATTTTAAGCAGGGGAGTGATGTGACAAGATTTGTAGTTTGAATATGTGTATCTCTATCCATGTAATTGACATTTCCCATTCACCAACTTGGTCAACAAAATCAGGGGCGCCTGGGGGCTCAGTGGGTTGGGCGTCCGACTTTGGCTCAGGTCATGATCTCGAAGCTCGTGAGTTCAAGCTCCGCGTTGGGCTCTGTGCTGACGGCTCGGAACCTGGAGCCTGCTTCGGATTCTGTGTCTCCCTCTCTCTCTGCCCCTCCCTGGCTCACACTGTCTCTCTAAAATAAGTAACTAAGTAAGTAAATAAATAAAGTCACCCTTCCTTAATATTCAAATCTTAATGCTAGGAGCCCTTACCTACCTAGATTAGAAGAAAGAGTATCTCTGAGATTCTCTTCCCTAAATGTTTCTCTCTCTCTTTTTTAATGTTTACTTATTTATTTGGAGAGACAGAGAGTGCCCATAGCAGGGGAGAGGCAGAGAGAGAGAGAGGGAGAGAGAGAGGGAATCCCAAGCAGGCTCCCTGCTGTCATCCCAGAGCCCGAGATCAGGACCTGAGCTGAAATCAAGAGTCAGACCCTCATCCGATTGAGCCACCCAGGTGGCCCCCCCAAATATTTCGAAAAACCTACCTGTGAATCTGTCCTCACAGATATATCCTTGCTGCCCTCCCTCCAGCCCCCCGAAGAACATACACTTGGCTGTGTCCTCTGAGGCTGTCCCCATCTGTGGACGACCAGCTTCTGCCGGTGGCCTCCAGGGTGGCCCCCCTGCAGTCACTAAAGCGGGGCTCCCAGTCTTCCTTGAAAGGTGACCGTCTATGCAGCCAGTGGAATTACAGGGGTCCCATCTGTGGCCACGTGAGCATCATTGCCTCCGTGGTGGCCGATGCTTGGCCTGCTGCATCACCTCAGCGTAAAGAGAGGACCCTCCAGCCCATGTCACTTTCGGGAGAGGCCTCCGGGGGCAACTATGTCATCACTCACCAGCCCCTTCTATGCACGTAGGCAGAGGGCCACGTATCCAAAGGCACGATGGGACTACGTTAGGGGCAGCTCTGAGGTCAGCTGCGTGCTCTGCCCAGACAGCAGTCCTCTCTGACCTCAGGGTGGGGACACAGTCTTCCTCCTGTCCCGGCATCATTCCTAATTGCTTTCACTGTCTTCCAGGGTGAAGAGATCTTTCGGGTAGAGGTCGCGGTCAGCAGCACGCATTCACCACCTACTGTTGGTGGACTGGCTGCCTGCAGGTAGTCAGGCCTCTTGCTCCCACTGCAGGCGCCACTCTGAGGCCCCCAGGCAGGTCCTGGACCTGTGCCCTCCTCCCTTCGCCCTGAGACGGGCCTCATTTCCTGCCCGGGATTACCCACTTTTCAGAGCGTGTTTCCTTCGGGGACGTGGTGCCCCTCCCATAGCCTCTGCAGAGACTGACGTCAGCGTGTTTATCAAGCTAGGCTCAGGACCTACTACGTGTACCTCTGTGTGTGTGCACAAATGTCCACATGGCCCTTTTCCCACATTTTAGCAGCGGTATCTCTGGGTCTCAGCGAGCTTTACGATCTTTAGTATACTTTAGGGTTTTTTCTTTCTTCACAATCGCTGCGCATCATCTATTCAGGAACTGAATTTAGGCTTTGGAATCAGAGGCCCTTTAGGAAGTCAGATCACCCGTTTCCTCATCTCTAAAGTGAGAAACAATAACGTTTCATAAGGTTGAAAAAAAATCGATACTATTTTAATATTTCTGATATTTTTATTACTTTAACTGGCACAGATGATTATATATAAATACATAAACACGATTCTATAATATATCCTGGTGGATTTCAGATTTCCTCAAGGTGGAATCCTTTCCCCCTTCTCCTTCGTTTGATTCCTCCCTCGCCCTCCAGGCTGCTCTCCTCACATCACAGCTTTTGCTCAGCCTGGGCCAACCACACATCCCACATAACCACAGGACACCCTAGAACGTACGATCTGTATTTTCCTCCATGATACTACAGTACGAAAAGCATAGCGATATTTACACTTCACTGAATTTATATAGTCATACAAAAGGCTTTTTGTCCTTGTGAAGAAGTAACCCTATGACACACGACTTTATGCATTTTCCTTCTCTCACTCAATAACAATTTCTGCAAATCCATTCCGGTCATTCGGTAAAGCTCTGACTTGAACGGCGGCATAATATTTCATGATTTGAAAATGATATTTTTTATTCATCTGTTTCCATAGTTATGGATATTCACCTCATTTCTGGTTTTGCCACAATGAGCAATGCTGTAACACGTACGCACGCACACACGCACACACACACACCCCTTTGCGGCATAGGGGATTTTATTTCTTTGCAATAGACTTTTAGGAATGGAAATTCTGGGCGAAGTGGATATAGCCAGTCAACAGTGTTTCTAGGGTATGCTAATTGCTTAGTAAGTGCCTGTAACATGGTAATTGCCTGATAAAATGGGCTCTGCTGTTATACTCATTATTAGCTGAGGAGTTCTATTTTGGAAAAGTTTAGTCATTTATTAGATCTCCATTTAGATAGACTCCATTTACTTGAAAGACATGGGTTATCTGAAATAACCAAACCAACAACTGTTCTCTCTTTGTTTATACAGAATCCAAAGGAAATAGGACCTCACCGGAAATCTAAAATAGACATGAACGTTTACCTCCTGGCATTTCAAATCCATTTCCTCAGTAAGGCAGGAACTCAGAAGCTACAGGCTTTGCTCCCGTAACTGGAGATTCTTGTTTTATATATTCTGAAAATTGTTATCAGCTTATTTGTATATCTGATTTGAAAGACAAAAAAAAAAAGAGCTCATTAAGCCGTGTTCCCCATTGTGAATAAAGAACCAATTTGTAGCCTCTGAATGAGGTTAATGAATAAGTTCCTGTGTCAACAGCCTCGCCCCTGCCCTCCCAGGACAGAAGCGCTCCCGGAGAACCCAGCCAATTTCTGGTTTGAAGATTCTCGTGTATTTAGCCTCTCTCGCTGAACACGGGGGCTACACCTTATGAAGAGGGAGCAGTTGTACAAAATGCAGACTCAGTGAATTCCGGACAACAGCGCTCTCAAGCCGTTTGACCAAAATGTCGACGCATGACAGATTTCAAACTCCAAACTGAAATGGAATTTTGCAGGTTGGCCGAGGGCCAGGGGCTGGGCCCCGGACACAGCCTGAGCCCAGAATGTGACAGAGATTCACAGTTTTCATGAAATGGGAAACAGGAACTTCTGTCTGTCCACGGCTCGGTTCCCTTTTTGTCTGGATACCAGTGAGCCAAGGGAAGCCGCGGAGGCCCGTGTGGGTGTCCTTAGACTCTAAGCCATCAAACTGGGCTGAGCCCCAGGCCCCAGGGCCCCTCCAGGAAAGAGGTGCTGCAGGGTCACGAGTCTCTCTGCCGCCGTCTCTGCTCCTGCTGGCCTCTCCTTGTCTATCTGGTCTACGCCTCAGAGAGGGCCTGACTCTTGATGTTCTGGCTTTCACACGCATTTTGACTCCATGCTAACCCCTTGGGCAGAATTCTGCTCCCCTGCTTCGATCCTCATTGCTTCCTAATTCAGCTTTTTGCTTGTATGCTGTGGATCTTCCCACCGCGGTCTAGCTCCAGTGCTAACGCGCTACGAATCCTGCTGGGTACGGGCTGCCCCTTGGAAGGGGGATTGGGCATTATAATGACAGGGTTGCAGAACCCAATTCAGAACCCGAAGGAGGAAGAGCTGATTCACAGTTTACGCCAACTCGCTTTCCTAGCCTGTTCTACATCCATCATGCCTTGGCCTATAAAGGCTCTGAGGCCTGATTTACGGGGCGTCTACCACAGGCAAGGCCAGGCCCAAGACCAGCGTTGTTAACGCACAAGAATGGTAAGACTGTGACACATTAGGCTGAGTCCTTGTCTTCAAGGAGCTCACTCACAGACTAGATTTGGAGACCAACAGGTGCAGAGGAGAAATGCCCCCGTTCAGTTTGCTGGCTTACTGGCCAATTGCAAGGGGAAGGGGTCAGTGGTGGGGGAATCTGAGAAGGGGACATACCTGGGGACCGGGGTGGAGAGGCCGCGGGCTGGGGCCCACCCTTGGCAAACGGGCAAAGGAAGGGAGGAAGTAACTACCAAGCACCTACTACGTGCTGGCAGCAGGGTGAGAGGCTTGCCTACTTATCTCTGATGACTCCCAGGACTGGGGTTGGAAGAGAAGAGGGAGAAGAAGGCGTTTCCAGCAGGTGCAATGAACATTAATGCACACTGATGACGGTAGCGACAGCATGCTCTGAGCTCTGGCCGACCCCTATTCTCGTCATCAGATGTTTGTATAGACAAAACAGGCTTCTCGGCCAGGGCAGGGACAGACGCCATCTGCGTGCGCGTCACACGGGTAAGCAACAAGCTTAATGGGCTTACTGCACGGCCTCGATGAAGTCCTTGAGCACCTGCAGGGCTCCGGAGACAGTGCAACTCACGAGGCGGGAAGAGATGATTGAGGGTCCCGGGATTTGCCTGTGTGTATGTATTCCCACACTCTGTCCAACAGTGTTTTCCTGAATGTCTCCAAAGCACCCTGAAGACGGCGGTGACAGAAGAGACGGGGCTCCTGTGCTTACGGTCCAGGCGGACATCAGGGACAGCAGCACAAAGCAGCGTGCAATCCCAACGTTGCTACGTGAAAGATCCAGGCGCTGTGTGAGAGAAGGAACCGGGAAGGCGTCAGGAGGAGGTGACGTTTCAGATGACACCCAAGCGATGTGGACCCAAGCGTCACAAGATGGAAGTAACGCTGCTGCCTCAGCCAGGCTTGTCATGCGGATTATTTAATGCACAGAAGGCAGCGGTCCCGTGCCTGGTGAGAAATGGAGGCGCCGAACCGATGTTTGCTGAATCTCGTTCGTTCAAAGTCCCTCCCGGGGTTCTGAGTTCCTCTCTGACTTTGACCCCAGGGAGCCCCACCCTTGCTGCAGGGGCCTCGTGTGGCCTCTCTGGCTACCTGAATGAGCACAGAGGAGCCGGGAGCACGGAGCTTCCCGGAGCCCCGACTGTGACTTCCTCATGACGATGCTCGCGGGGCTTGGAGTCGGTGTCCCCGTCCGGGTCAGCAGAGAGGGCACATTCCGCTTCTCTCTGGGAAGAAAACTACCAGCTCTTTCCCACTTGGCCACGTCAAATGGCAATAACCGTCATACTGAACTAGGGACAGGTGCGTGGACATCTCTCTTCTGGGGGGCGGTCACAAGGTGACTGGTATTTATCCACTGGTCACCACCTATAAGTCTGTGAGCCAGACAGGCGGATTCGTAACCATGCTGCTCACAGACGAAAAGACTCCAGGAGGGACGCAACATGCCCAGGGTCACACAGATCAACAGTGGCCCAGACCCGGGTCTCCTGATGCCCCTCCGGCACGCCGTGTTGCTGTTCAAGAGCAGGCCCTGGGGACAGGATGTGGGTGGAGAGGTGTGTGCTTGTGCCTCTTTCGTGTTCAAGTGCAAACACCTCGTGCATGTTGTCTTCTGTCTGGCACCAAGCTAGGCCGCGGAGGCGTCGGCCTCTTGCACGGCGGTGTTTTGCAGCCTGGAATGGCAGACAGATGTCACGGGAATGAGGGTGTTTCCGACCACTGCTGGAGGCTGACTCTGAATCCGAGCGTCCTCTGATCTGAACCGCGTGCCAGCCCTGTCCTAAGGCGGTTAACCTTTGGAACGTAATCTGATCTGCTGCTGTCCTGGGCGTCTGTGCCCAGGTCTCCCAAGGGGACTGCCAATGAAAAGGCTCACATTCCTCCTTCATTAGCCCAAAGTTCCAGAACAAGAGGCAGAAACCCAGCCGTGACCAAATCGTCAGGGGTGAAGTTCTGCCTTCAGGTTTCCCCTTCCTGGCCGAGGGCTGAGTGTCCAGAGCTCCCAGGAAGGAAGCTCCCAGGACACTCCCTCGGGCTACCCCCTGCTGGATCTGGCAGGGGGTCCCTAACGCCAGCCCCTGTAACTGCAGGCTTCTGTAAGCATTCACTGCCACGTTCAAGCTCAGCCTCTCAGGGTCTTTTGAATGCTGTTCCCTGTGTTTGGAACGCCCTTCTTCCTCTGGCTGGTCCTTTTCCAACTCGACCTTCTGATACCCACAGGGGCTATCCCTTCCCTAATTCCTGTGCACGCCTGGAATATTTTGCACTGGCTCCTAGGGTCTCAGAAACTTTGGTCATTAGCTCTCCTTTCTCTACATCCCGATTGGACCATTGCACCCACAGTGCCCAGCCCACATAGCAGGTCCTCATAGCACTCAACGAACGAATGAGAGTGAATTTCCCTTCTATACCCTCAGCCACGTGGCACCCGCAACGCCACAGCCCCCGCTGGCCTTGCACCAGGGTCTGAGGCATCAGAATCAAAAGCCTCCGCAGGGTTCATCTCTGACCCCTCCCTGCAAATCCTATCCACCCCCCCCACCCCCACCCCGGGGCTGTCCTCTTTACTGGTGCCTTTGACACAAACGGAAATATGTTGTGGTTTTCTCAAGTTCTGCTGCTTGCTTGCTGTCTCTCACTCTGCTGGTCAATACAATACCATGATGTATGAGGGAACGTACACCCACAGGGGTGTATGGCAAGATAGGGTTAGGATGATAGGGGGAGTCCCAGCCACTGGTGGGTTGACCCTCAAGGATTTGCCGATGGCCACGCCTTCCCGGCCTTCGGGGATTTCAAAGATGAATAAATCGGTCCTCGCCCTCCAAGAGCTTAGCCTGGGGGTCTGGAGGTGGAAGATAGAATCAACACCAGCAATAGCCTGTACCGTTTAAGCACCTGCTGTGTGCGTGGGGGGGGGGGGGCCCATAACAGTCACCATCTTTCATTTGTACGATGACCTTGGAATTTGTGAATTCGTACTATGTGATAGGCTATGAAATTAAGATAAGTGAGCTGCCCTGTATCCCGGAAGCTTCTGGGAGTAGGATTTGAAACCAGACCTTGCCAAGGAATGGCCACAATTTATCCTTTACCAGGATGCCACTTCAGACCTCTACTCTTAGGAGTGTCTGCGTTCTTCTTCTCCCCGTCCTGACCATCCCGGGTTCTCTTCCTCTCGTGGACCCTCACCCAGGAAAGCCGGCAGGACGGGCCCTCAGCCACATCTCTCAGCTCTCTGGGCTGCTGAGAACACCTGTGTCTAATTCGGGTCGTGACTCAGAAGTTCCATTCCCGAAATAGGCAACACCGGGCCGCTCAAAGCTGTGGTCCCCTTCTTTGACCTCATGACAATAACCCCAAACTTCTGACCTTGCATTCTGTGATGGGAAAAAAAAAAAAAAAAAAAAAGGAAAGCTGTTTCCAGCCTCAACCTCGTACCCAAATTATGCCAACGGGTACAAACCAGTGTGCCCATTATTAAGAGACAAACTAAAAAGTTTAACTCATTAGGACTTAGCAAGTGGCGGGGCGCTTTGGTGGCTCAGTTGGTTAAGCGTATGGCTTCAGTTCAGGTCACGATCTCACAGTTTGTGAGTTCGAGCCCTACATCAGGCTTTCTGCTGTCAGCGCAGAGCCTGGAGCCTGATCTGGATCCTGTGTCCCCCTCTCTCTCTGCACCTCCCCCAGATGAGCTCTCTCTCTCTCTCTCAAAAATAAATACACATTAAAAAAAAAAGACTTGGGGCACCTGGGTGGCTCAGTCTCTTAAGCATCCGACTTCAGCTCAGGTCATGATCTTGGAGTTTGTGAGTTCGAGCCCCGCGTCGGGCTCTGTGCTGACAGCTCGGAGCCTGGAGCCTGCTTCGGATTCTATGTCTCCCTCTCTCTCTGCCCCTCTCCTGCTCCCACTATCTCTCTCTCTCTCAAAAATAAATAAACATTAAAAAAAGACTTGGGACACCTGGGTGGCTCAGAAAGACTTAGTAAGTGGTGGGACTGTGTGTGTGTGCGTAGTTTATCCACATCGGGGGAAAAACATTCTCTGCAGAGGCATCCCCTTTGCTTTCTCAAACAGGACGAGATCACACGGAGATGCCAATCACTTGGGAAGACCTGACCACCACCCACTCCAGGGTGAGACCCGAGAAGGAGGGACTTCCTCTTCTACAAGGTGATGTCCCTGGTGCACACCCCCGCAGCTGTAGAACTAAAAAAGTTCTATGTTTTCCGTAGAGTAAATAAGTTTACAGTTAGAAGCAGAACTTTATTCTTGATACAAGCGAATAGCCACTCTCTTTGTTTGAGAATGGGTTTTGTTCAAAACTAACACCGCCAGGGGCACCTGGGTGGCTCAGTCGACTGAGCACCTGACCTCAGCTCAGGTCATGATCGCATCGTTTGTGGGCTCGAGCCCCATGTCGGGCTCTGGGCTGACAGCTCAGAGCTGGAGCCTGCTTCGGATTCTGTGTCTCCCTCTCTCTCTGCCCCTCCCCCGCTCATGCTCTGTCTCTCTCTCTCAAAAACCAACAAACAAAAACCAAATACTGGCTACCCCTCCCCTCCAAGGATCTTCAGGCAGTCAGATATTTTAGGGGTCCAGTCCCAATGCTATGGCAAAATCCCACCATCGTAGATGAGAGAGAACGTGACGCAGGGGGAGGCGAGCCGGCCCGAGATCGGGCTGTGGTCCCCTGCCCTTGTTCCCAGGGCCCACAAGGAATCCCTACCCTCATCTAGGCTGGCCTGAGAACCCTCAGTCTCTTCCTGCGGCTCATTTCTCTCTCATGAAGTGCTTCCTTTAGCAGACACAGCGCAGTGCTCTTTTTGAGGTCTCTCTGTGGCATTTCTGGAATGTCCTTCTTCCCCAGTTCTGCTGTTCTTTCTCCTTCGCGTGAAGGCAGAGAAATCAAGAGGCCTATTTATACTGGTCCGGGCTTCTGTGGAGCCCATCTCATCGCTGAGTAGCTAAGACAGTTAGTGCTCTAGGGACAACCTATGAATTGCCTGGTGCCTCTCCAAGGGGGTGGGTATGGAGTTGCCACAACCTTGAACTTGACTCGGGCTGGGTGCCGCCTCCAGCCAGGGGAGCATGGAGTGGCCCTGCACTGGATGCCTCCCCCACAGCCCCGCAAAGCTGCAGGGTGCCCCTTCTTCTCCTCCCCTCAACTTAGGGCATCGAGGAGCCCACGGTCCACGTCGCAGGGTCAGTATCTCCCTGATGAGAACGGTCACCAGGCTCCAGACAGCCGCTTGGAGTTGACATTGTGCTTGTTCACGGAGCTCGCTTTCTCAGAGAGGTAGGTGTTACCATCCCCATTTTAAAACAGAGCAGCACATCCGTTCTGTATACGCTATCAGACTGTTCTAGATAAGCTTTGGAGTGCCTGCCTCCCATCATACTCCCCGTAACTTGAGAACTGTCCCCACTCACAGCCGTGCTCCTGCCAGTGTGACCTCGTGTCTCACAAACTTCATTTAATTCAACCAGAGATGGGCACACACCCCAAGCAAGGCCAGTCG
Source organism: Acinonyx jubatus (assembly GCF_027475565.1). NCBI lineage: Eukaryota > Metazoa > Chordata > Mammalia > Carnivora > Felidae > Acinonyx > Acinonyx jubatus. The sequence continues at coordinate 129,665,846 of NC_069388.1, read as the reverse complement.
GATATTCTCTCTCAAAGTTTAGCTTCTGGATTCCGAGATGCTTCTCAGGGGTGCCTGGGCGACTCGGTCGGTTGAGTGTCTCACTTCTGATTTCGACTCAGGTCATGAGCTCCTGCTTGTGAGATCGAGCCCTGCTTCGGGCTCTGCACTGGCAATGAGGAGCCTGCTTGGGATTCTCTCTTTCCCTCTCTCTCTCCCTCTCTGTCTCTGTCTCTGTCCCTCCCCTACTGGCTCTCGAGCACACGCACGCCTGCTCTCTCTCTCTCTCAAAATAAATAAATCAACTTAAAAAAAAAAAAGAAAAGAAATACTTCTCGGCCTCTGTTAGGTCCTGAAATGGGAAGGACCGGTGATGATACTGCCATATGCAAACAGAAGCAATGGAAGGAAGCTTGTTGTCCACAGAGCAAGCGATAAAAGTGTCAGACGATGACCCCCAGAGACCCAGAGAGACGGTTCCGACAGCTTCCCTGTTGGTAGTTCTAATCACTCTTGGGGTCCTTCGGTTTCCTGAAATATCCCTATATCTTTTTGTAACAGAATGTTCTATTAGGGCTTAGACTTATGTAACACAACGGTCTATTAGAATGAAAAAAAATTTTTTTCTTTAATGGAAAAATCTACCAGCTGCTATCTGGAGAGACAAAAACAAAAGGTCACCACGGGGCAGGTCCTTGGTGACCTCACTTAACACAAGCGAGCCGGGACTTGGCAAAGCCAGCCCCTCCAGGTGGTCTGCAGAACTCTGGAAAGGACGGGGTCAGTTTGTAGAGTGACCTGGGAAACTCCGGCAAAGGGAAAGGGTGCTTCTTCCTGATATTTGGAGATGGGGTGGGGGGCGGGCTGTGAGGTGATCGGAGATGTCCCAGTCAAAGCTCGAGGACATCGAGGCTCTAAGTAGCTACGGTGTGTGGAAGAAAGACAGGTGGGGCTAGCTGCGATGTTTCCTTCCTGACTTCTAAGAGCATCCAGGTACTTCTGGGCGGCCGGCTTCGCCATCCAGGTTAAGGTCATGAGCCTGGGCTCTCCGGTCCCTCCAGCCCCCCGCTTCCGCATGCTGCTGGCACATGGGGCCATCTGCACGTAGAAGAGGAATTCGCTGGCTTTGGCAAGTCAACATTTCTGTCTGAGAACTGATTTCAGACTTCAAAGTAGACCCCCGATATGCTTCCCATAATGTCACCCTTCTTGCTTAAACCAGTCTAGGTGGCACTGTGTCCCTGTGATCAAAGTGTCTTGTCTAACTCACAACCAGTGGGGTGGGGGTGGGGTGCCGGACCCAGGTCCAGGTCAGCCAGACTCAGATCCAAGGACTTCCCACTGTACCCCTTGTCCTCTCCGTTGACCTCCAGGGGAAGAGCCCCTCGGCGCCGGTCCGTGGTTCCGGCTCCTTGTTCTTAAAGGGGGTACCGTGGTGGCATCCCCTGGGCGCTTGGTCGAAATGGTGACTCTCCCCTGCCCCCGACCTGTGGAATCAGAGCCTCATTTCAACAGGTTCCCTAGAACCTTCAGGTAGCACTGCTCCATATCCTCACCCTCCCGTCCCTGCAGTGCTGTCCCATCCTCCACTAGCTCCCTAAAGGACCACAGCCAAGTGCTTGTCCTCTCGAGGCTTCAAGAGGGCCCTCTTGATTCCGATCTGTGGAGGAATCAACTGTTGCCTTCGACAAGATGATCCAGGGAGCAGGGGAGGAGCAGTGATGGCCAACAGATATGGGATTTCTGGTGTGTGGGGGGGCGGGTCGTGGAAATCCTCTGGGAGAAGTCAGTGGTGGTGGCTTCACAAAGCCCGCTAAGTTGTGCACTTTAGTTTTTTATCCGTCGCTAAAAATGGGGAAATTTTAATTTGTATACACCTTTGAAACACGATGACAGTAAAGCAATTAGAAAAGTGAAATCATTTAAAAAACATTGAGTCAAAGGTATATTTTTATTGTGAGAAATTTAAGCATTGTTTTTCTATATTTTTGTTTTATTTCTTTAAACTTTTGTTTAATGTTTATTTATTTTTGACAGAGAGAGAGAGAGAGAGAGAGAGAGCATGAGTGGCAGAGAGAGGAGGAGACACAGAATCCAAAGGAGGCTCCAGGCTCTGAGCCATCAGCACAGAACCCGTCGCAGGGCTCGAACTCACACACCACGAGATCATGTCCTGAGCCGAAGTCGGACGCTCAACCGTCCCAGGCACCCCTGTATATTTTTGTTTTAAAAAGTTCTATATCTACAATACATTGTCCGCTTTAAGAGGGCACATTTTAATGGGATGTGAATTATATCCCAAGACAACTATGAACAGCAGTCCTCACGGCTGCCCTCCAAAATGCCTCCCTGCCTCTCACCACCCCCACCCCTGCATCTTGCCTCTAATCTCCACATAACTTCCTTAGGCCACCAGGCCATCTGGGAAGAAGTGCATAAATATTGCATTTCTTTGCAATGCCAACGACAGCTCGCCAGATATTGCAGAATATTTACTTTAAAAGAATATTAAAAAAAAAATCTAGAAAACTGAAGATCTAGCCACTGAGACCCTGGACACCAGGCCTGGCATGCCTCTTGGGGAATTCCTAGCCTTCAGATCCCAGTTCAGATGTCACTTCATCCAGGAGCCTCCTCTGACATTTCCCCCCCCCCCCGGCCCCCCCCCCATGCCCCACCAAGGTTGACTTCTGTCCCCAGACTCCCCCGGCAGACGCCCAGTAATATTTATTGAATGCACAACTCTTGCCTAAGCCTAGAGGCAAGAGTTGGAGGAAGGACATTCAAGAAAACGAGAAAATTTGGTAAGGCATGAAACCTTGGTCTGTTGAAAGCCGAGCTCACGTTCTGACCGGGGGGAGCTTAGCCGCTAGCTTCCCTGCAGAACTGTACGTTCCCCTCTTTGCTGCCAGGTTCCAAACACTGATGACCCACTTACCCGTGCTCGGCATTCGAAGCCACCCAGGCAGGGCTGTGACGGGCATGGGCACATCTCAGGAGACGGATTTGATGTGTCATGTGTTGAAACGCTCCCCATCTGCCTCATTTTTATTATTAGTGCGCCTATGAGGCAGGCAGAATCCCTCAAAGATTAGCACTCGGCTGGAGTTGCTGGGTCAAGTGATAAAGCACAAATACTTCCCTTTCCGAAACTTTCTGAACGCCCTGTGATATCTCGACTGCCTTCACTCTCCAATCACAAAAATAAACGCAGGCTAAACCAAGCTTCTCTTCCTGCCTTTGCCTTTGCAAACCTTGCGGTGTCTGAAACAGTCATATTTTTGTGGCGGCACGTGGTGACATCGCCCGCTGTGATGGACGGCCCCTTCCCCTCGAATGGTCACCGCACCTTCGGTGCAGGGAACTTGGCTCTCGGGCTTTGACGAGGGGGAATCTGGGGTGGGCCGCTGGGCCCTGGGGCCTGGGCACCGTGGCTGGCTCCTTCTGCCTAAATGTAGAGCGAAAACAGTTTTGAGAGTCAGACTGAGCCTCTGTGTCTTAGTTCATTCAAGCTGCTCTAACAAAAATACCGCAGACTGAGGGGTTTCCACGACCAACATTCATTCCTCACAGTTCTAGAGGCTGCCGGCGTCTACAGAGAACCCCCTTCCTGGTTCACAGATGCCTTACTGTCCTCCATGGTGGAAGGGGGGAAGGAGCTCCCTGGGGTCTCTTTTATGAGGGCACCGATCCCATTCATGAGGGTGAAGCCCTCATGACCTACCCACCCCCTAAGACCCCACCACCTGACACCAACACGCCGGGAATTCGATTTTCCACACAGGAGTTTGGAGGGGACACAAATCTTTCATCTACACCACCCGTCAAGCCGCTCACCGACCGTACAACTCTGGGCAACTTGTTCTACCTCCCTGAGCCCCGGGTTCCTAACTTTATTTGGTTGAGATGAGGAACAAATGAGATCCTATATGAAAGGTGCTTGGCTCTGACCAGACTTCTAATCAATGATAATCGCTATTGGCCTCTTTGCCCAGCAGGGAAAGATGGGGCTCTCGCCCGCTCGCACAGCCCGACCCCTGTCACCCGGTGTGAGCACTGCCACCAGTGCTCTCGGGGCAGAAAGCTCAGGGAGGTAGGCCACCGGTCCCACGTGCTGCCCTGTGTCGACTTCCGGAGCTGGGCCGCCGAGTGGCTCACTCCTTCCTCACTCACTCTTTTGTTCCATAAACATGAAATGGGTATACACTGTGGGGCCACGGGGAATGTAAACACCGGGAAGCCATGTTCCCTGCCCTCAAGTACACAGATCTTTAAAGGACACGTGTGACCTCACATAGTTGCGGACACTGGGAATACAGGATGCCATGGGTTGGAGGGAGAGAGGCCTGACATCCACCAGAATCTGCTGGGAGGGCTTCACGCAAGGAAAGCCTAGTGGTTAAGCTCCTTGGAAGCTGTGGGGTTATGGTTCACAACCAGTTTGCAAACATTTATAGTTCATTTCTTCTGGCCAAGTGGGCGGGCCGGGCCTCAGAGACAGAAGGAAAAAGGACACTGTGGGCAGGGAGAGTCCCGTCTCAAAGGCATGGGGCCCAAAGCGGTACGTGTGTAAGGAATGGCCAGTAATCCCACGTATCAAGAGTGCCATCGGGTGCTTAGTGGGGAGAGCGTGAGGTGAAGGGGAAAGGGCCTTGGGGCAGCGCTTCAGACCTGGTTCACCTGCTGCTTCTGAACGAGGGCCCGGGGGCCTGGCTTCCCTCTCCAGGCACGTGCAGGCAGTAAAACCGGGCAGGGGCCAGAGAACAAGGGCTCGCGGACTTGGGGGGGGGGGGGCAGTTCTCGCACATCACCAAAAATCATTTCTACAAGAGAAATTGGGGAGGGTCTGGCGTGGGTTGATGACATTTTATTTTGCCCCGAAAGAGCAAATCGAACAACTCCCAGGGCCAGCGTTTCGCAAAATAAACGGTAAAACCAAAAAAGGGAAGGAGTTTGGTTTCTTTGAACACTCTCCACACCCCGCCCCCCCTTATTCTTCTCACTGTGCTTAAGACCACCTGAACCACCGAACCGAAAAATCCATTTTCACGCTCTGACCCCCAGCTGCTGCAGCAGCATTTGGGGATTCAGGGTTACAGGGCCAGATAACGGCTTACGAGCTTCAGGGCTGACACAGAATTGAAGCCCTAAGATGACACTTGTTGAAATATACCTTGCTTCTCTGTCAAACCATCTCCCTGGGCTACACCACCGTCTCCTTGATTCAAAAAGTCAAGAGGCAAGGCCATATCCTCCCCTCCAATGCTCAGGTCCTCCGCTAAATCAAAGCTCGTCTCTCCAAACGTGTCCCAGACGCCCGCTGGACTCTGTCTCCTTAGTTAGTGGAAGTGACCTTAGTTCCCTTCCTGCGAAGTCTCAGCGACACTTTGGGCTATTGGAAGACCACCTCTGTGCTCCCGTTCCATTGAGCTCTGATCTGTGCCAACCCTAGATTTGCAGCTTCCCGATATCAATGACGCAAAGGGACACACTTAGGAATAAGCTACATCAGGGATACAGGGCGGCTGAGAAAAAGTCCAGGATGGGCCAGAGGCCTCGATTTCCCCATATGTGTGTACGAGACCGCATGTTCTCTAGGGGGTCTTGCGGTTCTGACATTTCGGAGCCCAGCGATCCTAAAAGTTTATTGCTGGAAAGGGGTCCTGAGTTTGGGTCTACATCTCCTAGCAACTGGAATGAAGCGAGGAACATACTGGGTTACACAGTTTAGTTTTTCTGACAAAAGAATGCATACAAATTGATTTGCAAGAGCCAGACATTTTTCTGGAATAAAGCTCTTGCCAAAACTTCTGAGTGTCCTTGTAAAGAGACCCTGGATTATGGAACGGACCATGGCTGCCACTACAGTATTACACAAGACCCACAGACATTGTTCAAACAGATGACGCCTGGGGCGCCCGGCTGGCTCAGCTGGTGGAGCGTGCGACTCTTGATCTCGGGGTTGTTGAATTCGAGCCTCACGTGGGGTGTAGGGATTCCTTTAAAAAAATCTTTTGTTGAGCCTGGGTGGTTCAGTCGGTTAAGCGTCCAACTTCGGCTCAGGTCACGATCTCGTGGTTCACGAGTTCGAGCCCTGCTTTGGGCTCTGTGCTGATGGCTCAGAGCCTGGAACCTGCTTCGGATTCTGTGTGTCCCCCTCTCTCTGCCCCTACCCAACTTGCATTCTGTCTCTCTCTCAAAAATAAATAAACACTAAAAAAAAATATTTTTAATCTTTAGGAAAAATAAATAGTAAACAAAGAGATTATGCTTGTAGGGCATTTCCAAAAAGGCAGAGGTCACCGGGAACATCATAACTCAAGGAAGGCATTTCTGCCTGTCATGTTCCTGCACTCTTAGGACAAGTACAGGAAGAACTTACACTTCAGAATCACAACAGAGCCTTTAGCGTGGCTTTACTGCGAGGACCTGGGGTCTCCATTTAAGGGCCGTGGACGGCTGACATTTTATTTTAAGGAAACCAACACATGTAGCCATACACGTACGCATGCACTTATATATGCATGTTTTTTATGATTATAAAAAAAGGACTAATGTTCAGTGTAGAAAAATTTTAAAGGTAGAAAAGCGTGAAACAAAGAAAATGCCGGTGACAGCAATTCACAAAGATATGTGCCCTTCTAGTCATTTACGTACATGTGATATATCTATACATACATATCTGCCTATGACCCTAAGGTCATTCTCTGGGTCTTTTTTTCCTCCCTCGAGATTTTCATTTAACAAAATTGTCTTCAATTGCGTTATGTAGGATAGTAGTTTGGCAGAATTGTAATATGTATTCCATGAAGAGAGAGAATTAAGGTCAAGTAAATTTGGGAAATGTTGATTTAAACAGTTATTTTTTTCTTCTTCTAGGGCTTCTTGGAGACTTTACTGTTCTAATATTATCATACATTTCCAAAGCAAGGATATGGGTGCAATATTTAACTCTGGAACATTTTCCTGCAGGCATTATATAAAACTAGCGTTTTACACACATAAGTAAGTGGCATCTAACATATGGTATATCTTGTAATAAGTGTCACCCATGGTGCCTGGGTGGCTCGGTTGGTTAAGTGTCCAGCTCTTGATTTCCACTCAGGTCATGATCTCATGGTTCATGGGTTCAAGCCCTGTGTTGGGATCCGCACTGACAATGCAGAGCCTGCCCTCCCCGGCTTATGTGCTCTTTCTCTCTCAAGAATAAATAAATAAAAACTTAAAAAAAGTTAAAAATCTTTCAGGTCTATGATTTTTAATGACCGCATACTTGGCCAATGTATGACTCTTCTAATGTTCTAGAAGTAGAATCAAGGGGTTACAAGGTTTAAAATCTTTAATACATATTGCCAAATTTCCCTTCCGGGAGATTGTATTAATTCAGTAAGGAGTAGTTTAGAAGTCTAACAATTCAGGGTTTTTTTTTACCAGCAGTGGGTACTATTATTATGTTTTAAAAATCTCAACTTGAAAGGCGTAAAATCGTGATTTTTAAAAACCTTATTATTTGTTTTGTTTCCCAGATGTGGTAGACAGACTAATGGCCCCCAAAGATATTGCTCTGGACAAGAGTTTGGTTTCACCGACCAAAACTAAAGACGGGCATTCCCAACAACCTGAAATTTTACTCCGAAGCACCTGTCCCCCGGAAGTGTGTGCTCACCGAGAGACATACGCAGAATATTCATGGCAACATTATTCATAAGGACTCCCAGACTGGAAGCAGCCCCAAATTCCATCAGCCGGAGAATGGGTAGAAACAGCCATGGGACGCCCCTCAGTGAAATACTATGCGGCAAGGAAAATGGAAGACAGCATACGGATTCTTACAAACACAATGTGCAGCAGAAGAAAGCAGACACAGAAAAACCCACATACTTTGGATTCTATTGAAGAAAAGATTTATAAACACAGGCACAACTGAGAGGTAATGAATGATGGAGTAAGTGTTTATCTTTAGGGAGGAGGAAGGAAGTCATAATTGGGAAGGAGGCCATGACGGCCATCTAGGGTTCTGGCAACGTGCCATTTCTTGACTTGGGCAATAAACAGTGACTAAGCTATACATTTATTCTGTGCCTGTCTCTGTGTGTATGTTATGCTTCGCAGTAAAAATTTAAAAAGGACAACTTGAGGGATTTTTTTAAAAAAATGTACAGGGGTTTTTTTAGCCCACAGTTAATTCATGATGGTTTAGTTTTCTTTTTTAATGTTTATTTTTGAGAGAGAGAGAGAGAGAGAGAGAGAGAGAGAGAGAGAGAGAGAATGAATGGGGGAGGGCAGAGAGAGGAGACAGAATCCGAAGCAGGCTCCAGGCTCTGGGCTGTCAGCACAGAGCCGGACGCGGGGCTCGAACTCACGAGCTGTGAGATCATGACCTGCGCTGAAGTCGGACGCTTTACCTACTGAGCCAGCAGCCAGGCGCCCCTCTTCTATATGTGGTTTTGCACTTATACCCCCGCATGAGTTTGCTAACAATGCAAAACCAAAGCACCACAGGCTGGGTGGCTTAGACAACAGAAACAAATTGTCTCACAGGTCTGGAGGCTGCACTTATGAGATCAAGACCTCAGCAAGTTTGGTGCCTGTTGAGGCCTGTCTCCTTGGTTTGGAGGTGACCGTCTTTCTCCCTGTGTCTTCTCCTCTCTGTGCGTGCCCATCCCTGGTGTCTCTGTCCAAATGTCCACTTCTTATAGGGACCTCAGTCAGATCGGTGGGCTTCTTCCTGTGTTTGTCCAAATCTCCTTTTATAAAGACACCAGGACCTACTCTTGGGCCCTCATCCTAATTTAATCACCTCTTTAGAGACTGTCTCCAAGTCCCGTCACATTCTGAGGTACTGGGTGTTAGGATGCCAACAAGTGAATTTGGGGGACACAGTTCAGTCCTCAACAAGCACCCACATACTCATTGTCCTGTGGACAGACTTTTCGGGATATAAACAACGCTTCGGTGAATATTCTCACACAGGGCTATGTCGCATCTCCCAACTGGAGTCGAGTGGGCATACCTCAGAGTGGAATTGCTGAGCTCTTTGGGTTATTTAAAAATTTTTTGGGGGTCCCTGGGTGGCTCAGTCGGTTAAGCAGCCGACTTCGGCTCAGGTCATGATTTCACGGTCCGTGAGTTCGAGCCCCGTGTCGGGCTCTGTGCTGACATCTCAGAGCCTGGAGCCTGTTTCAGATTCTGTGTCTCCCTCTCTCCGACCCTCCCCCGTTCATACTCTGTCTCTCTCTGTCTCAAAAATAAACAAACGTTAAAAACATTTTTTTTAATTTTTTTTAATGTTTATTTTGGAGAGAGAGAGAGAGAGAATGGAAGGGCCAGAGAGAGAGGGAGACACAGAATTGGAAGCAAACTCCAGGGTCCGAGCTGTTAGCACAGAGCCTGATGGGGGGGCTGGAACTCACGAACCACGAGATCATGACCTGAGCCGAAGTCGGACGTTTAACCGACTGAGCCACCCAGGCGCCCCATCGTTGGGTTACTTATTGACTAGCCCACCCTCTTCTTGTTGACCCATGATACCATGTGTCATGTTGCCAAATCCACACGAGACTATGCCTGAGTTCGTCAGCTTGTGGGTCTCTCTGTCCTTCTGGACCAATGAATAAAGGAGGGGCCTCTGCTATAAGCTGAATCTTCTGCCCCCCCCCCATTCATATGCTGAAATCCTAACCCCTCAGTCCCTCAGAACGTGAACCTATTTGGAAATAGGGTCAATTGCAGATGTAATTAATGAAGATGAGGTCAGCCTGGGGGTAACGTGGGCTACTGACCAATACGCGTGGCGTCCTTCCAAAAAGGGACTCGGGACACACACACACACACAGGTTGGACTCTGTGTGAACATGAGGACGGCCATCTACAAGCCAAGGAGAGAAGCCCGGGGCAGACTCTCCCTCACAGCTCTGGGGAGCAGCGCGCCCCGCTGACACCTGGATCTTGGACTTTCAGCTTCCGGCCTGTGAGAGAATACACTTGTGTTATTTAAGGCACCCAGTGTGTGGTACTTTGTCACGGCAGCTCTAGGAAACAAAGAGAGTGTCTGTTCCACCTTCCACTTTTCGTTCCCCATCCCTATCGCTCTTCCCTGCTTGCAAAGCCAGAGGTCACATAGGATGGTGATTTATTACCTACAGGTTCAAGTCCGGACTGGCATCGCTCGGGGATCCCGCTGACCACGCCCTGTACTTCTGGCCCCACGAATAAGAGAAAGGAAAGAGCAACGCAAAGGACCAGGACTCCCGGGACCTGGCTTGAGTCCTCAACCAGCCACAGATGGCCTGCGTGTCTTTAACAAGTTGCTGGCCCTCTCTGGGCTGTGGTTTCCTTAGCTGTAAAATAAGAGAGTTAGATGGCAGTTGCCAGGGGCCAGGGGAAGGGGTGAATGGAGAGTTATGGTCTCATGGGTGGAGAGCTTTAGGTTTTGGTTTTTTTTTTTAATTTTTTTAACGTTTTTATTTTATTTTTTGAGAGACAGAGACAGAGTGTGAGCAGGGGAGGGGGAGAGAGAGAGGGAGACACGGAATCAGAAGCAGGCTCCAGGCTCCGGACTGTCAGCACAGGGCCGGCCGCGGGGCTCGAACTCATGAACTCAACATCATGACCTGAGCTGAAGTCAGATGCTTCACCGACCGAGCCACCCAGGTGCCCCTGAGCTTTAGTCTTCCAAGAGGAAAGAATTCGGGAGTCGGCTAGTGGTGATAGTTGTACCACACCACGAACATATTTAACACCACTCCAACGCACCCTCACAAACGGTTACGATGGCAAATTTTACGGTATACGTACTTTACCACAATAAAAAAAAATAATTGGGGAAAAAAAATAAGGCTGCCGGGCTTGGGACCTTCCAACTGGTCTGTTTATGACACAGCATTTAGGTCACCGGGAATAAAAATATCCCGCTGCCTCCTACTCCCCGCAAACTTGGGAGGCAAACATGATTTCAATTCTTCTAATTATCTGAGCCACGGATGGCTCTGTTCTCACCCTTGAAATGAGTTTTGGGGGTTTTTTGGTTTGGTTTTGTTTTGTTTTTATGTGAGCCTCCGCTGGTTTTACAGATGGTTATCTGTGAAAATCTGCCTATTCTAAGACAGTGTGTGTGTGTGTGTGTGTGTGTGTGTGCGCACGTGTGTATTGGGACTGCTTGTCGTAACTGCTTCTCCAGCTTCACAAGGGTGTTGTCCGGCCAGCGTCGCTCAGGATGACCGAGTCCCCACAGATTTCGGCCCGATTTGAATGAGAGCCCCAGGTGAAGTGTGTAAATGTGCCCCATCCCTAGCGCAAGGGTAATGGAGTCCTCAGTCACAGAACAACCAGTGCGTTCCAAAGGTGTCAGGAATAAACGCCAGTTTTGTGGTTCCCTGCCTGGCATCTGGCTTCATTAGGCCATAAAGAAACAGAGGTTGTGGCCCTTCTGGTCGGAACCGTCACGTTTATGATATCCACGGTGGCTGAGTGTTTATCAGCGAAAGCCAGCCAGCCACCTGACTTGCTCTGTCTCCTTGCTCTGCCCCGGCTGGTGCCGGCCACACGTGTTAGCTTTTCGAACTCGAATCAACCCTGCCAAATAGGTATCACGGGTGCCATTTTCAGGCCTGGCTCAGAGAGGCTCAGAGGCTTCCCCAAGCTCACACAGCCCGCAGAGCCTGGTTCGAGTCCGGGTTTTCTGATGCCTAGACCAGCTTGCTTTTTTTTTTTTCTTTTCCCCCCCTTTTTTTTTTCCCTAGCCAATTTGGGTGACAGTTCTACTTGTTGAAATTTGATGTCTCGGTGAAACCCTGAGCTCTGTAGACTAATGCCTCTCACTGCTGGCTAACATGCTCAGGTCTCGGCATATTTTTGGAGGACACCGTGATGTGCCACCAGACTCTGCTTTTCCCGGAGAACTTGCTTCCCCCAGCTGCTGGGAAGGCTGTCCTCAGACAACTGAGCTGTCGGCTTCCTCGGGGTTTGCCTCAGCTGCAGACAGCTGGCTGGTCCGAGGCTCTACCCTTTGTGTGGGAGCCGCATCTACCGGGGAAGGTATAAAGGCTTCGTCAGCTCGGTCTGAAGGGAGACAGCTGCGAAGGTCACTGTGTTCTCTGTGGGCTCTCTTGTTGGGCCTCACCTTCTCCCTCTGCCCAGTCCTGTTTCCCTCCTGCCCCCTCCTCAGGGGATGGTTCCGGTGATGCTCCTTCACAGACATCCTGTCCCTAAACTCTTCTCCGAGCCGGCTTCCTGGGGGACCCACCCTGTACCAGCACCCACCTCTCCCTTCTTCCTCATGACAGACCTTCAGAGACTGGCACCCAGAGGCTCCTCATCTCTGAGCTACGCCGCTGCACGACCTTTGGCCTGGCTCAGGCTTCTGGGTGCACCGCCATCTTGGGCCTTCTCGCGGGTGATTCTGAATTCACGGTCCTAGGGGCCCAGGGGACGGCTGGGTTTCTGGAAAAGCTGATGTCTGCCTGCCTTTGCAGGGTCTTTATGTTGAGGAGGGTCTGAGATGAGAAAAGTTCATGACCTTGTTGCACAGCAGGTGGGAGTTGCCTTATTATTATTTAAAGTCTGAGGAGTGAGGGGCGTCTGGGTGGTTGAGTCAGTTACATCGGACTTTGGCTCAGGTCACGATCTCACGGTTCGTGAGTTCCAGCTCCACATCGGGCTCTCGACTGACAGCTCAGAGCCTGGAGCCTGCTTCAGATTCTGTGGCTCGCCCTCTCTCTGCCCCTCCCCTGCTTATGCTCTCTCTCTCTCTCAAAAATAAACACACACAAAAAAATCTAAAGTCTGCGGAGTTGTACCTTGGTGAACCGAATTCCTTCAAGGGGATCATAGCATAGTCTCTGCCCTCCATCCTGTGCCTCCCTGCTGTAAGGGATTACGTGGCTCAGGATGCTTTGGTTACAAGTGACAGAAAGCAACTTCACTTAGTTTAAGAGCAACAACAGAAGCCAGAGGGGGGATTTATTATACGGTGTTTCACCAAACCCAAGGTCAGAAGTGTTGCCAGGACTCAGAAAGCGATCCGGTCCGTGATCCGAGACCTCTGTCCCTGAATTCTGCACCTGCACACCAATGCGAGTGCCTGTGTGTGCACGTGTGTGTGTGCCTCCCCCGAGATCAAGGGCCTCGTGATGGCCAGTGGCTAAACATCCATTCCAGGCTTTCTATACAAGTATTTGAATGATATTAAGAAACTAACTCAACTCTTTCTTGGACCCAATCCTAAATTCCTGGGTGATACAATTTTATTGGTGGACTGTGGTCGGATATTAACTTCTGATGCAATTAGACACGGGTGCTGGGGGGGGGGGGGGTGGGAGGATCATGCAGTCCAAGCCAGCCAGGACCCAGTCCTATGGCTGTGACCGACAGCCCTCAACGTGGGCACACCCAGCCAGCCTTGGAGAGCACGCTGTGAAAGATTTTAGCTGAGCAGCTTCCTGTGCTATCTGACCTGGGTGGAGATGACCGGCTTCAGGCTGAAATCGTTAAGCTCCTCTGCTCCCAGCATTGCATACGAAGGAACCAAGGGCCCATGCTGACCTCAGCGAACACTTCACGAACTGTCCCCTGCAGGTGCAGCTGCAGAACCCCGTAAGGCATGGTCTTTCCTTCCTGGAGCACACCCCCAACAGAAGACGGACAGGAGCGGCGACACAGAACAAGCTGTGAAACGTGACGAGACCGCCTGTGTCTAATGAGAAAGGCGACCCGTTGTTTGAATGACTTACGCGTGCCAGCCGTCTTAGATACATTATCTCCAAACCTCACAGCAAATTTGCCAGGAGGCGTTATTATCATACGGCTGTGTCACAGGTCAGAAAACTGATGCTCAGATAGGTTTGTGAACTCATCCAAAGTCACAGTGCTCGTCCGCGGTGGAATTTAGCATTTGATTCCGAGTCTGGTTAGTTCCAAAGCCAGTCGTCTTCCCAGAATGATGTATCGCTTTCTACATAACTAATGGATCACACAAGTAAAAACCTTAATAATTCATAAGTTGTATGATTCAGGAATGCCATTAGAGGCGAGGCGATGCCAAAACCGTTTAGCGAAGCAGTGAGGCATTCCATCAGACTTGCGTCTGGACTGATTTCAGTAATTTATGGCATGGGAAGACTTGGCTAAATGAATTCACTATTCCCATCTTGTGCTTATTAATTGTTCTGACCATCATCCAGAGGCTCGTGGTGACGCGGTTCAGGCTTAACGGCGCGACCCGTGGGAGCCGTGGGGGAGGGAGGGACTAGACGCTTTGCTTCCGGCCTCTCTGATTGAGGCGGGGAGACCAGGGCAGGCCCGGCCGGCGGCCGGGCGTGTCTACTGTGCAAGAGGAGAGGGGGTGGGTGGAAACAGCGCTGGATTTCGAGCCCAAATATCTGGCTTCCCGCTCCAGCAGAACTTGACCATGCTGGAACTCAGTCAGTCGCTTGCCATCCCTGGGCTCCTGCTTCCTCTTGCCTAAAATGGTCTTAGTACATTCAACTTGCCTCCCTTTCTGCCTTGTAATAACAATGGTTATTAGCGTGCGAGGGTAGTTACCGCATAATAACAATGGTTACCCTTAGTATGTTTACTTTCCTTACGGCCGCAAGAGGTTGATCCTAACATTAGCCCCATTAGATCCTATTATTGCCCCATGAGGCAACGAAGAACCCCAAAGGTGACCTCACGTGTCGCACCCCAAGCCCGCCTGCCAGGGTAGGACCTGTGCTGGGTGGGAGCGGGGGCAGAGGACAGATACTCTGAGTCCCATCGCCTCACTTGCCTCGGCATCACCAAGGCAACAAGCTCTCCCTTGCCGTTGCCAGGGAAACCGGCTGAACTCTCGCTTTCTCGCACCTTCACCATGGAGACAGCCAACTGGAAAGCCGCTCCTCGAGTGGGAGGGGGTGCCGCAGAGGCAGAGGTGAGAACGTGCCTCCAGACGCTCCTTGGTAGGTTTGAGAGGCAGCATCCGGTAGGAACCCAAGGCCTGGAAATTCCCATTCCGTTGAAGAATGTGGAGACATTCCCGGAGCCTACACCGCAGTACAATGTCAAAGCCAAGATGTCCCTGGGGAAACATAGGTTAGAAGAATTGTTTTCTGGATTTACTTCTAGAGGCTGTCTTTCTTTGAGTCGGCCATTGTCCAGATCAAAGGAAACCCCCCAATTTTCTTGTCTCACAAATGCTGAAAATCTGTCTTCTCTTTGTCTAGTTTTGCTCCAACCTGCTGGGAGACACTGGGTAACTCAGTTCGTCTTCCTGGGCCTTGGTCAAATCGATCTGATGGGCTATCTCAATGGCTCTTGGGATTCCTGATTTCTAGACCAGTACAAGGTCTTTTTTTTTTTTTTTTAATTTTTTTTTTCCCAAATGTTTGTTTATTTTTGAGAGAGAGAAAGTGAGCGGGGAAGTGCAGGGGTGGGGGGGGGAACAGAGGATCTGAGGAGGGCTCTGTGCTGACAGCAAGCAGCAAGCTAGATGTGAGGCTTGAACCCACGAACTATGAGATCGTGACCTGAGCTGAAGTCGGATGCTTGACCGATTGAGCCACGCAGGCGCCCCAGTACAAGTTCTTTAAGGAAGCACCAGGCTCCAGCAAGTTTTCCAGACGTTCGTTTTGTGAGATGAAGACATAACAATCCAATTGCACGTTTACTCTCCAGAAGCAGGATGGTGAGATGACTATGTTCAGTGACGTCACAGGGCCACAGCTCAGGTCCTAGCTCCACAGCATGTGCTGTGTCTTTGTTTCTTTGGAGGCAAAATTGGATTCACACTAGCATCCACCTTGTAGGGTTCTTGGGTCGATTAAATGAGACACAAGGAGGGGCGCTTGGGTGGCTCAGTCACTTAAGTGTCTGGCCCCAGCTCAGGTCATGATCTCCTAATTCACGAGTTCGAGCCCTGCGTCGGGCTCTGTGCTGACAGGTCGGAGCCTGGAGCCTGCTTCGGATTCTGTGTCTCCCTCTCTGCCTGCCCCTCCCCCACTCACACTCTGTCTCTCTCTCTCAAAAATAAATAAACATTAGAAAAATGAGAAAAAAGGTAAAGCTTTCAGCGCAATGCCCAGCATGGGACAACACACAACAAAACTTATAAATACTATCACTCTCACCATTATTTCCTAAGGGACAGTTTTTTTAAGTTTTCTCTTTTTTTTTCCGTAATTAAAAATTTATTTTTTATTTTTTTATTTTTGAGAGAGTGCGAGCGAGGAGGGGAGGGAGGGGCCGGGGGGGGGGGGGGAGAGAGAGAGAGAGAGAGAGAGAGAGAGAGAGAATCCTAAGCACGTTCCTCGAAAGCTTGAACTCGCGAGGCTTGAATTCGAAAACCGCGAGATCATGACCTGAGCAGGAATCAAGAGTCCGATGCTTAACTGAGCCACCCAGGCGCCCCTCATAAGGGATATGTTAACACCAAACGGAGATTTTTAAAACAAACAAACAAACAAAAAAAAAAAACGATGGGAACAAATCTAAGCCAAAACGACAGGGTTTAAATCGGATACATTTGGCTTTTGGAACAAGTCTCTATATTGTCCTTATGGATTCTCTGCCCCACCAGAGTGGAATTGTTAGATTCAGCGACACGTAGGTTCTTTCTGCTCTAAGAGGCAATGTCTTTGTAATTCTTAACAGCCTGATTGGCCAAAGCAGTGTCCAGGGCCCGAAGCTGAGGGACGAGTCAGGTGCCTTCAGGGGCCCTACCGAACCGGGGTCAGGTTCTGGCTGTCCCCAGCAGGCCTCTCTGTGCCTGGCCCGCGGCTTCCGGAAATGAAGAAGCACAGATGTGCAATCCTTCGCCACCTTCCTTCCCGCGTCTGTTGGTGACATCAGGGTTAAGCCACACCAGCAACTCCCCGAAGCTGCGGGGTCCTGGCCGGGGACCCAGTGCCTGGAGGTGCCCCTGCTTTGTCCTGCAAAAGCCACTGCGTGGGCCATAGTTCTCTGCTGTCATCCTGCCCCGTCCCCGCGTCCCCACCCTGGGGCTGCCGCACAGCCAGAGCGGAGGCTTAACTAGGGCGGCGTCTTCTTCCCGG
This sequence comes from Acinonyx jubatus, assembly GCF_027475565.1. Lineage (NCBI taxonomy): Eukaryota > Metazoa > Chordata > Mammalia > Carnivora > Felidae > Acinonyx > Acinonyx jubatus. Next base: position 129,648,840 of record NC_069388.1, on the reverse strand, counting down.
TTAGTGTCCCCCTCTGCCTCGCCTGGGGGGTAGACGCAGCAGGCTGAGAGCCAAGGAGCAGGAAGCAGGAAGATCCCAGAACCTAGCCGAGAGAGCATTCAGAGCCAGGATGAGTAAGCAACTTCATCTGTGGGCCTTCATTTTTCTTTTCTGTAAAACAGGGGCAATCTTGTCCACCTGACCACAATGATGGGCTCACGATAATAACATTCATTCAGGAAGGGACCCAGCTTTTGTGGGACCTGAGGCTCATTCGGTCTGGAGGAGCCTCTTTAAGAAGAATAGAAACTTACAAGTACAAAATTAAATATGAAAGGGAATAGTTACTGAGGAGAAAGAAGTCACAACAAATTGCAATTTAAGAAAAAAAGACTAGGGGTGCCTGGGTGGCTCAGTCGGTTAAGCGTCCAACTTTGGCTCGGGTGATGATCTCACGGTTCATAAGTTCGAGCCCCGCGTTGGGCTCTGTGCTGACCGCTCGGAGCCTGGAGCCTGCTTCGGATTCTGTGTCTCCCTCTCTCTCTGCCCTTCCCCTGCCTCCGTATCAAAAATAAATAAATGTTAAAGAACAAATACCATAAGGGCCCCAAAATCCAGAAAAGTAACATATTTTATTAATTAACTTATATGCTTTTATCATACTTTTTTCTGCCTTTTTTTTGGCTGTGTATACTTTGATAGCTCCTCCTATGATCATGATCACGGCATTTTCTTTTTTTTTTAATACACTTATTTTTCTAACTTTTAAAGTTTATTCATTTATTTTGAGAGAGAGAGAGAGAGAGAGAGCGGGGGAGAAGGGCAGGGAGAGAGGGGGAAAGAGAATCCCAAGCAGGCTCTGCTCAGTGCGGAACCCAACTCGGGACTCAATCTCACGACAGCGAGATCACAACCTGAGCTGCTAACAAGAGTCGGCCACTTAAGCGACTGAACCACCCAGGAGCCTCTGTAATAGCATTTTCTATAAAGAGTTGAAAGTTGATTCAGTCCATTCCCTAGCCCGGTTGATCAAAGTTTGGTTTTTCAGTGTGGAGTTTCCTCAAAAAATTAAAAATAGAACGGCCCTAGGATGCAGCAATTGTGCTACTAGGAATTTCTCCAAAGGATACAGGAGTGCTGATGCATAGGGGCACAGGCACCCCAATGTTTATAGCTGTGCTTTCAACAATGGCCACCTTATGGAAAGAGTCTAAATGTCCATCAACTGACGAATGGATAAAGAAGATGTGGTTTATGTACACAATGGAATACTACTCGGCAATGAGAAAGCATGAAAGCCGTTTGCAACAATGTGGATGGAACTGGAGGGTCTTATGCTAAGTGAAATAAGCCAGGCAGAGAAAGACAGATGTCATATGATTTCACTCATATGTTGGACTTGAGAAACTTCACAGAAGACCAGGGGGGAAGGGAAAGGGAAAAAAATAGTTACAAACAGAGAGGGAGGGAGGCAAACCCTAAGAGACTTAAATACAGAGAACGAACTGAGGGTTGATGGGGGGGAATCAGGGGAGAGGGAAAAGTGGGTGATGGGCATTGAGGAGGGCACTTGCTGGGATGAGCACTGGGTGCTGTATGTGAGCGATGAATCATGGGAATCTACCCCCAAAACCAAGAGCACACTGTAGACACTGTATGTTAGCCAACTTGAAATAAATTATTTTAAAAAAAAGGTTATTTTTTGTGATTGACAGTTTTGAATAGATGTCAATAAGAACCAAATTCTGTTCGCAATTTTATGTTGTAAGATTGTGAAGAATTTTAGTAATTGGAAGAATTTTCCACGGACATATTCTGACTTGCTTCTCCTCCACAACCCCCTCCTTTTGCAGCCTGAACTCATTCATTTCATGGTGTGGCTTTTAGTTCTACAACATTCTGCCATGATGCCTGGGTTGCTTGCCAGAACACAAGATACCTTTATGGCACCTAGGAAATTCTAAGAAGCTCCGTGCCAGAAATGGGGACAAAGACCGAGTGGAGTAAAACCTCGGATTGCGAGGAACTTGTGTTCCGCAAGACGAGCAAACATTTCTAATAAAATTTAATTTGATAAACGAGCGATGTCTTGCAATACGAGTAGCACATGAGGCCAAACGTCACATGATCACAACTGAGCCAATGGTTCTTGACATTCGCTTCGATACGCGAGTGCTTTGGATTACGAGCATGTTTCCAGGGTGAATTATGCTCGCAAACCAAGGCTTTACTGTAATGTATTTTTTTATTCTAAATCCCAACGTCACAGTAAGAAAAGTGATTCAGAGGGTTCAGAGGAGTCTCGGGAGCCAGGACTACCAGGGGTGTCCACCCAGGTGACCCCATCCCACGTGTCAGACCCATAACAAACCTGCTGTGGCTGAGTATTCAACCATCAGTGAAGCTTGGCGACTCCACCTTTGATCCTGAGTTTCATTTTTAGATTTTCCTCCTCTCCCATTGCAGGAGACATGAGCCTTTTGGGAGCTACCAAAGCGTCCTTTTGGCTTTCGCATTGAGATTTCTATTGTTCGTTAATTGCCCTTGGTTTTTCATTCTCTCTCTCTAGAAGGTCAGTGCAACCTGAGGCAACCACTGGATCTCACGGTCTTTATATATCTGTTCTGTACCCCTTGACCTTCACGCCCCACTACTTTTCCAAAGCCTGAAGTATTGCACTGCTTGGGTTTTCCCACCATCGGAACATTCTCCCAAGTCGATGTCAGTGAAGATGATGACTATTGGCTTCCCCCTTGCTGCAGGGACCCTCTGTGATCTGTGTACATACTCCCTGGGATCAAGTCCCCCCCCAATGATAACTGGTCAGGTCCCCAGACCACACCTTCTTGCCTGCTTTCTCCGGAGCGTGTCAGGCTGGTCCTCCCAAAAGCAGCAGCTGAGACAGAGGTGCGAGTAGTAGAGGTTTCTTTATTTTTTTAAGTTTTTATTAATTTATTTTTGAGAGGGAGACAGAGAGAGGGAGCAGGGGAGGGGCAGAGAGGGACAGAAAGAGAATCCCAAGCAGGCTCCGCACTGTCAGCGCAGAGCCTGATGCGGGACTTGAACTCACCAACCATGAGATCATGACCTGAGGTGAAACCAAGAGTCGGATGCTTGACTGACTGAGCTACCCAGGTGCCCCGGGAGTATTAGAGGTTACTGGGGGTAATGCCTGTAGAAACTACAAGAGGGGAGAGCGGGAATGGGTGGGGAAAGACTCCACAGGGCAAATTGGAAACCTGGGGAAGGAGGTAAGGAAGGAGACGAGGCCAATAGACACAGACTGAAATGCCTACTTGGAGTCTTAGCCAACCCAATCGGGAGCTGTGGTACAAGGAGGGCCCATTAGGGGCACCCAGGTGTCTCAGTCGGTTAAGCATCTGACTTCAGCTTAGGTCATGAATCTCGTGGTCTGTGAGTTCGAGTCCTGCGTCGGGCTCTGGGCTGACAGCTCGGAGCCTGGAGTCCGCTTTGGATCCTGTATCTCCCTCTCTGTCCTGCCCCTGCTCACACTCCATGTCTCTCTCTCTCTCTCTCTCAAAAATAAATGCGCATTAAAAATAAAAGGATGGCCCATTAGAAGAGGCCCCCACTGGGCAGCAATGGCCAGCTGCTAGGACCCTGGCACACATTGTCATTGGCTGAGGGCTGCCTGGGAGAAGCATGGCCTTGGCTTAAACATTGGAAGATCCTGGGAGCTCAATGGTGACAGGATCCCAGCTAACTGCTCTCCCTGCGGGATGCTCTTCATGAAGGGAGTTCTCACAGGCAACTTCCCTGGTTGCCACACCGGGGGTGTCGTCCAGAAGAGGCTGAAGGTCCCCGGGGCACTTGTCTCTTTGGTCCTGTAGACTCCTTACCCTAAGTGTAGGGGTGAAGCCAGAGGAGAAAAGAGCGGGACCCTCTAAAGTCTAGGGTATAGCTGCTCTTGCCCTGAACTGACGATGCCACTGCGTAGACACGGCTCAACTTCTCCTTGGCTAAGGCTCTCAGACACCCACAGCCACTAGAGCGCCACCCAAAGTGGATAGAATGTAATGCAGAGTCTGAGCGGGAGACAGCGGTCTTAACTCACGGTAGTTTTAAAACATCTTAAATTTTGCATGTTTTAGAAAAACAGGAATCCATGAATCCGTTACTTGAGTCTCTTCCAAGACCCTTGAAAGCAAGGGACCCCGAACCGTAAGCTCATTAGCTTCGTGGGAAAGCCATCTCTGCCGTAACTGCTGTCACTTGCATTCTGGGAATTTCGTGGAGCTAGAGGTTCTTCTTTTTCAGATAGCAGCTGAGGCTTCCTACCCCAGGAAAGGGGTGCCCCAGGCGAAGGCAGACAACCGAGATGGCACGTCTTGGTTTTGAAGTTTCAATTATTGCCACGGTGGAGATTAAAAAAAAAAAGTTTAAGAGAAAGGACTCTGGGCTGCCCAGATCTAGACTTTCGAGTTTCAAAATCCCAATCCTCGCATGATTTAGAAGATAAAGTCAATGCATGAAGAGTATATTTGGAAACAGAAGCATACCTGTCTCCTCAGAGCGATTTCCCAACACCCCAAAGTATTTGTTGCTTAAAGATTCTGCGGGCCAGAGGCGGTGGCAGAGAAGGAGGTCGGCTAGAGGGCTGGGTAGATACTGCCATGTGACCCCAAGAAAAGGATCCTAGAGCAGGCCCCCAGGGGAAAGGGCACAACGAAAGCTCCAGATCCATTTGGGGACTTGGCTCCAAAGAGGACTTTAGCCTCACTTCCCGAGCGGAGCCCTGAAGGGGCACGTCCCAGAGCATTTCCCCACAGGTCCAAACGAGAGAGGTAGATGGAGAAGGCTGCATGCTGACAGGACAGAGACAGCCCCTAGGGACTGCCCCCCGCCCCAGCAGAACGACAGGACAACACCCAAAGGTTTCTGGGCTTTCCAGAGGGGTGAAAGAGAACGGGACCTAGAGGGATCCTACAGTTGGGACAGGTACGCGTGCATCTGATCTAAGGACAAGAGACCATGTGGGAACAAGGATGCCTTGAGATGTCGGCGGGGAAGCGGTGAGAGAAACCACTATTGGCTGGGCATTCTGGGAGTCCCGTGGGTGTGCGTGAAGGCCCTGGGGCAGTGTCTCAGGGCCTGCGCTGCGCTGGGGTCCAGAACCGGCTGAAGAACCACGAGCCGGCTGAGATGACGTTTCCGCCACCTGTCAGAAGAACGGAGGCCCCACGTTGCAGTGACATTCTAGAAACACAAAATTTTGACCTTTACACACATGAGTTGGCCACCTGAGGTTGCATACCTACCACACAGGGTCATAGCGAGGATTACAGGTGACCGTCGTAGACGTCCCCAAGGACGGTTTCTGCCACAAAGTGCGCAGCAGATCATGGCAGGACGTTTTCCACCCCCCACCCCAACCCCCAGATTTGCTCTGCGCTGGCTCCCGGCTGTGGGAAGCTGACCTCACGGACAGGAACACAACATGGGCCATATTTGCCCTCTGGCTTCCAGTTGGGTTTGGCCCACGGGAGGCACCAACCGACAGGAAATGGGAGGGGGTGGGAGGAAAGAGCGATGGGGTTTTCTCCTGCCTGGTGGCCCTCTCCCGTGGGCACGCTCTCCCCAAAGTTCCAGAAGCTGCTCCCTCTCCTTGCCCCTGCAGGCCTGGGCATGGTGGCAAGGGCTTTCCTGCTCTTGGTGGCCCTGGGATGCTTCACTCTCTTTACACACCGTTGTCAACAGTCCCTTCCTTATGCCCCTGTGAGTCACCTCTTTGAAGAGTGCCATCTGTTTCCTGCGGGGACCCCAGACGCTACAGGTCTTCCCGGTGTCACCTTCAGATGAGAATCAGGCCTGATTTCCCGTGTGTGCGGTCCTTTCCGAGCCTCAGTTCCTTCAACTGTTACATAAGAATCTAATACCCCAGCCTTTCCTACTTCCGAGGGATATCGCGAGACATCAGAACACCGGGGAAAATACTCAGGAAAAAAAATAAGATGGTAACTATGATCCCACTGATTCAAACTGATAATAGTCGTAGGGTTCCTGCCCGTCACTCTCCTCCGATCCCCCTCTCTTCTCTCCGCCACCGGAGGAGGGATTCCATTTTTGGTGCCTGGCAAAGCTGTTTCCCTTAGTTGTGAAATCCCATTGCCTGCAGAGAGATGACACTTTGTGACCAGACACGGCACACAGCTCTCACGGCCGCTGCCACCGCACGTTGACAAATGATGGCCGTGGGCCCCAGGCTACGCTGCAGGCCCTCTGAGCTCTGTCTCCCACCCATGCAGCCTCTGGCTGTGTTTGCTGGGAGCTCGACATCCCCGCTGAGACCACATGCGCGCCAGGGTCCCTCCCGGGGAGCGGAGGGTGGGCCGGGCCTGACTCGGTGAGAGCTGGCTGGGATTCAGGCTGCTCCAAGCTCTGTCAGAAAGAAAATTGCCCGTGGCAACTTCATGGCCAGGCGGGCTGTGACTGCCCCAGAGCTTTCAGGTTTCCGGACCCACTTTTAAAACATTTATTTATTTTAGAGAGAGAGAGAGAGAGAGACCGAGCACAGCAGGGGAGGGACAGAGAGAGAGAGGGAGACACAGAATCGGAAACAGGTTCCAGGCTCTGAGCTGTCAGCACAGACGCCACCACGAGGCTCGAACCCACAAACCCGTGAGATCATGACCCGAGCTGAAGTCGGACGTTTAACCGTCTGAGCCGCCCAGGAGTCCCCCAGCGCCCCCCCACCCCTGCACCCATTTCAAAACAAGGGCACGTTCCTTGGCTTCTCTTGCCCCTCCTTCCAGCCTTTTACTCCATCAGGTGCGTCCACTGGTCTTTCTACAAAGCCCGTCGCGTCCACCAGGCCTGACGGGGGTGGGACACCAGGATCAGCAAGGCCGACAGTGGCCTCCTCGCGATCAAGAGGTCGCAGACCCATGTTGTTTGCGATCCAAACTCAATGCCTCTGGAGCTACAGAAAGAACGATCGTGACTCAGTTTAGGACTGTGTTCTGTTGCATTAAGTGGACGCCTGCCTACAGTGGATGATTCAAGGAGGCTTACGTTTGTTTGTTTGTTTGTTTTGTTTTGTTTTTTTTCTTTTTCTACTTGTAAAAAGACCTAGAGGGAGGCAGCCCTGGGCTGTTGCAGCCGTTTAAGGAGGGCTTCTGACAGCTGCTCACCTCCAGGTGTCCTTCCCATTCGCATCTGAGACCGAAAGGGCGAAGGGCTAAATGAAGATCTGACCAGGTCTACTTTTTTTTCCCCCCCAAAATCTGACTCCCCCAAACTCTCTCCGCCAGGATATCACTAGCACATCTGGGTCCTCTGGTCTAGCCTGGGAATCCAAACCTCATTAATTCCACAGCGCTCATGGGAAAGTCTGTTCTGATCTCCAGCACTGGGATCCACTTGAGCGGCTGGGACGTGGACCAAACTGACACCGGGAAATGGCTGGGTCAACTGTAATCAGATGTGTCAAATCCGGCAGGGAGGCTGGGCTTGGAAAGCTGGAGGGGGTTGGCGGTGGGAGAGGGACGGGAAGGGACAGAGATGTAGGTGACCCCGCAGTATGATAACACTGGGAAAAGCCGGGGGACGGCGTGCTGTAATATCAACCAGGCAGCTCAAAAGTGAAGGCTGCCCTGGGCTCAGGTCTGTCAAGAGACTCCTCCTCCCTGAGCGTCCCTTTTTCTGTCTGGCTCTATTTAATGGAAAACAATGTCTGTGGCCCACTCCCGGGGCCTTCTCCTCAGAAGCAGCTATGGGGGCAGGAGTGTGAGCCTGAGGCCTTCCGGAGGCTTCCAGATTTAAACCAATCCCACAGACATGAGACAGAATTGCCTATAGAGAATTGTATTATAGCCAAGTGCCCGGGGATATATTTATCCGGGCCTTGAGGTTCTCATCTCTTTTTAAAGAAAAAGCCACACATTTGGCCAAAAGACAAAGTGGAAAAAATGTACTCTTGAACAAATATCCAGGATGGTTGCTCAGAATGCTTGCGATGATGAACTGTGTGGAAAAAAAAAAAAAAGAGTGCCTGTGGCAAATTGTTAGCAGGCTATATTTGGGGGTCCAGATCCAGGGCCCCCGCCAAGGAGTCACCCAGCCCCAGTGTTTTTCCATGTCTATTTATAACTATCCACACATTCACGCACAAAAAATGCAGTGGACATTCGACTCAGTTTCGAAATGACTAAAATGTTCTAATGTATCTGCTTCCAGCACGTGAGAACCCCGGGTGCCGCCCGCGATCGGCCTGCCTGACTGGCCAGGGGACTCATCAATGTGCCGCAAGCAACGAAACACGATCCTCTGGGGATTTGAAAGTATGAAAACAGCTTATCCTTCGCTTCCTTTTTAAAAGACATAATTGACTTCAACAGAACTTGATTGAGCTCCCACCATGTGAACGGCTAACTTGAGACCTGCCTATGAGCAAGTCACAGTCTCCGGTCCCAAGGAATTGTCTGGGGAGGTACAGATACTGGAATAAAATACATTCAAAGGATGATCGGTGCCTTCACACAACCGTGGACGAGGGTACTGGGCACACAGAAGAGGGAGTGTGTGTAATGAGCAGGTCAGGTCTCCCAGCGTCCTTTCCTTCTGCTCCCCTTGGGGGAGACACAGGGTTCGAGGAAAGTACGGCCGATGTGGTGCACGTGGCCTGGATTGGCCAATCAGAGCTCTCCATCCCCCTGGGCACGGTGATTGGCTCCTGAGTGCCAAGCTCTCTAAGCTGGACCAATCAGAGTGAAGGTCAAGCCTCCGGCTGGGAAAGCGACCACAAGCTCTCCTTTTTGTTGGATGTGACGGTAGAGGTCCCGGGAGATGCTGAAAGCTATTTTGTACCCATGAGGCCAGTCACCCTTGGGAGGGGTTTGACTGCAGAAGGTGAATGAAGAGACCAAAATAAACTAGTTCCTGAATCACCGGAATATTCCTTACCTAACACCATTTTTATTCCTGCTCAGTCGCATGAGGTAATAAATTCCTGTCATTGCTAATGTCAGCTTGCGTTGGGTGTTTTTGAACTTCCAGTTTAAAGCCTCCTTACTAATATAGGATGTACTTCCTGGAGGAGGTGGTATATGACATAAAACTTGACAATGAGTAGGACTCGGACCTGTGAGATGGGAGAGGACAGGGTTATTCCCAGTGGCTGAACAGTTGCATGTGGCTGGATGAGGGATGAACCCTGTTCCAGCTAAGCTGACCCTGGAAAGATTGGGCTGGGTCAGGGCATGCTGAGTCGTGAAGGACAGTAAGGAATTGGGTCTTAATCTAGTGCAGTGATTGTGTGGGTGTGATGGCGGGTTGTTCCCTGCCTTTGCAACCCCTTCCCAGGTACGAGGAGTTCACACATTACATTAGCATTTGCTATTCAGAGACTGGGGCTCAAATTTTATAGCAAATACATCTGTAAAGACCCTATTTTGAAATAGGGCCTCATTCTGAGGGTCCAGGTGGCACAAATTTGGGGGGACACCATTCAACGCACTCCACTGACCAAAACCCAAAGCCAACCTATGCTCCAGAATTTATGCCATTTAAACCATGGGTCATCCTCCCGATGGCTGTGCTGGGGCCAATCGTGAGCATTGCTGACCTTCAGGCCTCCTGTGAACCCATCTAGGACTGCCCCCTTAATACTTAGAATAACTAATTTAGTGAGGACTCACAAGGTAAGACTAGTTCCCTAGAAGCTTCCTCATCAAGTGCAGGTACTCCCCTTGGCTTCTGACAGGGCAAGGATGTACTTGACAAGTACAGTGAGAAAATAACAAAGGAGGGGCATGCCCGGGAGGTCTTATAACCCCACTGTGCAGATTCGGCTCAAAGAAGCAAAGCAACCTGCTCCGAGAGGAAGGAGCACTCTTTCTTTTTTCTTTCTTTAATTTTTCTTTAATGTTTATTTTTGAGAGAGAGAGAGCGCGCGCATGAGTAGAGGAGGGGCAGAGAGAGAGACACACAGAATCCGAAGCAGGCTCCAGGCTCTGAGCCGTCAGCACAGAGCCCGACGAGGGGCTCGAGCTCAGGAACGTGAGATCATGACCTGAGCCGAAGTCGGACGCTCAACCGACTGAGCCACCAAGGTGTTAGGGACACTCTTTCTAACTCCACGCTTGTGTTTTAAAGCTCTCTCTGACCACTTTCTTGGCTCAAGAAAAGTAAAAGCCTGAAAGTTTAATGAATAACCTTGACTCTTGCTATTTTGATGGTCAAGCAAAGGGAGAAGAGGAGAAAGCCACTGAGCAGTATATTTGAAAACCTGTAGGAGCATAATCCAGGGGGGAAGGGTCAGGGTGGGGGAGTAAGCCAACAGGAGATTGACCTGATGCTGGCAGGACATTTTGTTTCTGGGCTGATCCATGGCGAACAGTAGTGGGGGGGGGCAATGAAAAGGAAAGACTTTTAGGGGGACACTATTCAACTTATACATAGAAAAAGATTAATGACTCACGTTTTGAGAGGGACCCAGGAGAAAGACTTTGGGTAGAGTCAGTATAGATTATTCTCTGAATCCAACAGGCTACTATGTTTTTATGGCTCAAAAGGCTAACCCAGGGGCAACTGGGTGGCTCAGTTGGTTAAGCACCCAACTCCTGACTTCTGCTCAGGTCATAATCTCACGGTTCGTGGGTTTGAACCTCACACCGGACTCTGTGCTGGCAGCACGGATCCTGCTTGGGATTCTCTGTCTGCCTCTCCCTCACTTGTGCTCTCTCGCTCTCTCTCTCTCTCTCTCAAAACAAATAAACTTTAAAAAATTGCCATTGCCACCAGTTGCTGTGCATTTCTTAGAGGATCTTTCTTAAAAACAAAACAAAAAAAGGCTAAGCCAGTTGGGACACGATTTCTTAGGGTTTTGGAAACGAACCAGAATATATCATCCTCCTCCCGTGCGAAATCCCAGTGCATTTGCGCCTGGCATTCTGGGTGCACTTCTGGTGGTTTGATCTCAGGAGAACTCCTGGAGTTGCTCGTTTGTTTACCTGATGGGGGATAAGATCTCCGTATAAGGGAATTTTCCAGGTAGTTGGAGATCAACCAATTGAGAACCATGGATTTGGGCCATTTGGGGAGGACCCTTCCCGAATGCTCCCTCACCTCCTGCACCTTCTGAGACTAGGAAGGGAAATGATGACTCAGGGCAGTAATAGCAACATCACTCATCATACTGCCCCTGTATAGCGATGCTATGGGGGCCGGACGACACAGTGGGGCGGTCTGGGCTGTTGAGTCCGGCTGACCCGGGTTTGAATCCAGTTGTGCCCCTCCTCCACCCCCAGCTACGCCACCTTCACAGAACCTCTCAGCCAGCTTCTTCCTACGTAAAGCAGAGATAATAATCCTCCCCCCCCCCCCCCCCCGGGACTGTTGTGGAGATTAAATGAGATCGTGTATGTGCATAATGTACGAAAAACTTTCAGGAGCATCCCTGACAAGTAGGATGCGCTTATATCATTAACATCATCACCGACGCACAAAAAAAAAAAAAATCTGCTCTTCTCATTGCCCCTGTACCGACTACCCCAAGACCGTTGTTTTCATCGAGTTTCACGTCTGTTCTGCGTTTTTTACGTGTTTTTTTTTTTTCTGAAGGGGGAGGCGATCTGATTCCTTCCTTACCTCCAGACCTCTCCCTGCTGAGTGTGCTTGTCAGAAATCGCCTTCCTCGTGCTTCCTCATTCCATTCGCTCATGAACATCCACTGGCGACAAAATCCAAGGAGGAAAATGCGTGCCAAGAAAGAGCTCCAGATACAGTGTTTTGAGAACTGAGGGAGAGGGGACGAATAAACGAACAATGGATGAGTGTGAAGGAGTTGATAAGGAGGTCGAAAGAGCGAGAGGAGACTGACAGAATACACTCCGTGAGCCCAACGGACCCCCCTCCCAGAGCGCGCACCCAATTTCCCAGGGTCATCAGAGAGCGGCCTACAGCATCATAGGGTTTGCTTTTGGCACGAGAGAAAGGTCCGGAAGAATCTCGGAGGTCCTCGGGGCCAAATCCTTCAGGATACAGTTATGTGGACCTTGGTGCCTCAAAGTCAGCAGATCCAAAATACTAAGCAGCCTGCCCTCCTTCCGCGCACGTTTCGTCTGTCGCAGAACATCAGCAACTCGGCTGGAAATCGGGGAGATGTTGGGGGATCTACCCCCACACTTGATTCTTCTCTCTGGTCACTCCTCTGTCCCCCTCTGTTTCTGCTCCTCCCCTCTGGTCAGGGCTTCTTGGATCCTTTACTGAAAACTTGGCGCGTTCCTTCTAGTAAACGCAATGTGTGCCCTTAGGGAGGAGGGACCCAGAAGGAGGGACCACAGCGCCAAAGGTGCAGAGAAGAATGAGGTCTGGGAAAGGTCGATACGCATGGCGATAGGAGGCCACTTTGGCTGTGGTCTACATTGGTAGTTTTTGTCCAAAGTGCAGGTTGAATCAGGGTTATACTGAAATATCTCCGCACGCGGTGACAGAGACTTGGACATCCATCGGCACGAGCATCAGATCCGAAAGGATTAAGTCTCCAGCCCACGCCTTTTATTTTGCAGAAATGGAAATTGGGTCCAAAGAACTAAGTGCCTTGCCCCAGACACAGCGGAGTCTAGAACCTCAGGGTCCCCGAGTCCCACAGAGTGTAATGTTTTTTTCCCCCACGAAATCAGTGGTTCTCGGCGTGATTCATATTAGAATCACCTGGAGACTTTTTACAAAAACACCTAAGTCTGTCTTTCCCCCGGGGATTCTGATGTACCAGGCCTTGGATCGAGCTCAGCTAGAGCTCAGACCTCTTTTTCTTTCCCCCCTTTATTTTTAACCTCAGTTGAGAACAGCTGGGCAAGAATTGGACCCCCCCCCCCTTTTTCCTGGCTGAGCTTCTTACCTTCTGATTGAGCTCCTTGAAGGGAAGTAAAGAAAACAATGCCTATCTCAGTTCAAATGAAAAGCAGCGTGTAGTGTAGTCGGTGAATCAGGAAACACTCAAACCCAAATGACATTAGAGATAAAATAGTCCAGTAGATTTAAAAATACTTTTAGCTGTGGATCCCTTTCTCCAAATGCATCCTTAAGAGGTCGCCCGCCATTTCAATAGTGCAGGCTGGAACTCACTGAGTTGCTGTGGACACCAGGGGCGCCAGGATGGGCACTGGGGACAGCAGGTAGAGGCCGGAAGCCCCTCTCACCCCCACCCTGGGTTGTAGGGGTGAGTGGAGTGCCTCACTGCCTGAGTGTCCCCGCCCACCTGTCCGGGAAGCTGGAGAGCCTGGGGCAGAAAGCAGCTAGGAGGGCCTGGGGGGAACGGGTTCTTGTAAAATGCACAGTTGACTTAATCACAGCTTTGCGGGGATCACATCGGTATATGCTAATGTCCACAATTTAAGAAAAATTAATGGGTAGGAGCATACATGTCTCTGTACAGTTAATTACACGTACTGTCTTTTTATGGTATAGTGAATATTTTATTGAAACACATCTCAACTTTTTCATTGGACAGTAAAAATTTTTATTTGAGCCCATCCCGACTTTGGAGACGTTTATGAATTGCTGTTGGCAGGGATACATGACACCCAGAGGACATGTGACCTTTATAACCTTGAACTTGATCACCTTCAGAATTGATCAGTATATTGAGATTACATATCTGCATTTCCTTTTGGGTTAAACTCCTAGTTGGATTCTTTTTTTTTCCCCCCTTCTCAATGGAATTACCTATGACTGTTGCTAAAACAATTTTCTTGGTAATCAGTCAGGAGCTTTTTTTTAAATTAAAAAAATTTTTTAATGTTCATTTATTTTCGAGAAGGAGAGAGAGCATGAGCAGAGGAGGGGCAGAGAGAGAGGGAGGCACGGAATCCGAAGCAGGCTCCAGGCTCTGAGCTGTCAGCACAGAGCCCGATGGGGGGCTCGAACCCATGAACGCCGTGGGATCATGACCTGAGCTGAAGCCATGACCCAGGCACCCCATGGAGCTTTTGATTGATGGTTGTTCTAACACCTGGAAAAAGTTACCTTTCTAAGCTAACCCTGCTTAGCTCAGAAAAATCTAAGAGAGGGGTGCCTGGCTGGCTCAGTTGATGGAACATGGGGCTGTGGGTTTGAGCCCCACGTTGCGTGCAGAGATTACTTAAAAATGAAAAAAAAAATCTTTAAAAGAAAATCTATGGGACACCTGGATGGCTCAGACAGCCAAGTGTCCAACTCTTTTTTTTATGTTCATTTTTTATTTTTGAGAGAGAGAGAGCGTGCAAAATCGGCTGAGCCACCCAGGTTCCCCAAGGGTCAAGTTCTTGATTTCAACGTAGGTTATGATCTCGCCATTCACGGGTTCAGGCCCCACATAGGGCTCTCCACTGAGAGTGCTTGGGATTCTCTCTCTCTCTCTCTCTCTCTCTCACTCCAAATAAATAAATAAACTTAAAAAAAAAAGAAAAATCTAAGATATTCTGAGAGATCTGGTGATTTCAATTACATTTTATTGCACTGGTATATGAGGGGTCGTCTTTGGCATCGAAATGACTTCCGTCTCCATGTTGTGGTGCCGTGTGACCTTCCAAAGACATTTTCGATAAGAGTTCGGGATCCCCACTGAAACGAAGACCACGGTGTGGGACAGCACCGACACAGAGGACTCGGCTGCAGATGACCGGTTGCAGGGGTGCGTCTCCGGAAGGACCGACCCTGCCCACAGGCGGGTGAGGACTGTCACACCGCTGGTAACAACCTGGGCCTGGCTATCCCAATGGCTGTGCCTTCCTTTTTGGTGTTCCTTGCAAGATACACCCTCTCAGAGCCGTCGATTGTGCAAGAAAATACTAGGTAAATATGGAACTTGAACAGGGAGTCAAGGGAAGGAGGCCGGACATGCTGCGGTTTGGGCAGGTGGGGGTGTTGAGTCCTTCCGATTGACGCACGTCTTTAGTTTGTGGCTACCGTCTGCTTGCAATGGAGGGCATGTCAGACACGGTGACATCGTATGTGTAGTGGGGATGAGGGATGAAGGGTTTTTCGATGCATCTTTCTACAGACTGTGTTTTTGGTTTTTAAGATCTTGAGTGGAAAGTCCAGGAAATCCCAACATCGAAAAGGAAATGATGCAGCCCCACTGTGCAGACTTGCCTTTGGAGGATGATGGGATGCCATCACTCTGGAGCAGAAATCTCCTTCTGCCCTTTGATGCAGGGAGAGCGAGCACTATTTCTAAGACTCAACGCAGCTGGGACCGAGATGAGCTGCTGTCCCTTCTTGTGTGTGTGATTATGGTGGGTTGGGTGGGGAATATGACTTATTTCCATTTTCAAGGGTTGCCCTGAAGGACTGGAGTCCGAGAGTAAGCAGAGTCTCTTTAATTTGCAAGAAGGGCCGGCTCCATGAACGTGGGGTTGCCATTGTGAAATTAGATGCAAGATGAGAATTAATTCTGACCCAGTGATACGGTCGTAAATAAACTATTAATAGAACGATTTCCATTTTGTTCAGTAACTTTATATCTCTGAACAGAAAGGTCACATTGTTTTGCTCTCTAGTTGCAGGAGGCAAAGTTCTGGGGTTCTCCTGATAAACCCACAAGGCTTTCTGTGTCATGATGAACGCTGGCTTTTTATGCTTTTCCAGGTTAGAATGCGCGGTAGTGTGTTCCTTGGGCATCCTTCGCCATCGTTCGGAGCCACCGTCTTGGCCGGTGTGTGGGGACATCCAAGTCTACACACGAAGAGGAAGTGGTCCCAGAGTTGAGATAAAATCCTGCATTACGTGGGCTGCATGAACCCAATCTGACCGCTTGACATTTCGAGTCTAAAGAATCTTTCCAGTTCTCGGATTCCGGCAGGAATAGGAGAACATCTTGGACGTTTCTAAAATTCAGTGACCTCTTTACTTCATTCCACTGGAAGGAAGAGTTAAATTTCTGGACCTCAGTTTTCCAAGGCTTTCCAGAATGGACATGTGCCATCAGCTCCCCCTGCAGGCCCGAGTCTTTCCTGCCAGGAAATTCCTGGAGGTCCACCAGGAAAATGGCTCTGGAGCGAATCTAAATCGTGTCTCACAGATGGAACACTTCAACTGCTTATAACTGACCCACCTTTCTTCTGGGAGATGCACGTTCTGGGAAAACATCTAGGTCTAAGCTCACTAGTACATACTACGCATCAGGAAAACACAGAGCCAAACGGAAATCCCAGGACCAGTTAGTGGGTTTCCTGCACAACGTGAATTTTGTAATACTCTAGTCTCTCTCTCCTTTGTAAGCACCGTGGTCTTTTGGTAGATTCATTACAGATAAAATTGCCCCTGTAAGAACCATGTGCTAAGAAATGACATGAAATTATCAACAATAGCCAAACTATGGAGAGAGCTCAAATATCGATCGAATGTTGAATGCATAAAGAAGCTATGTGTGTGTGTGTGTGTGTGTGTGTGTGTGTGTATTTATATTCTAGCTCCATCCGCATCATTGTGAATGACAAGATTTCATATTACCCAGCCATCAAAAAGAATGAAATCTTGTCATTCACAATGATGCGGATGGAGCTAGAATGTATTATGCCAAGTGAAATAAGTCAGTCAGAGAAAGACAAATACCATATGATTTCACTCATATGTGGAATTTAAGAAACAAAACAGATGAACATATGGGAAGGGGGGGGGGAGACAAGAGAAGGAACAAGCCACAAAAGACTATTTTTAAAAGTATTTATTTATTTATGTATTTTGAGACAGAGGCAAAGAGATAGGGAGAGAGAGAATCCCAAGTAGGCTCTGCACTCTTAGTAAAGAGCCCAATGTGGGACTTGAACTCATAAGCTTTGAGATCACGACCTGAGCCGAAATCAAGAGTTGGACACTTAACCGACTGAACCCTCCAGGAGCCCTAGAGACTCTTTTTTTTTTTTTTTAAGTTTATTTATTTATTTGGAGAGAGAGAGAGAGAAAGAGAGAGAAAGAGACAGGCAAAGGGAGAGAGAGAATCCCGAGAAGGCTCCGTGTTATCAGCACAGAGTTCAATGTGGGGCTCTATCTCACGAACCATGTGATCACGGCCTCAGTGAAATCAAGAGTCGGACACTTAACTGAGCTCCCCAAGTGTCCCACCACAAGGGACTCTTAATGATAGAGAACAAACTATGGGTTGATGGAGGGAGGTGGGTGGGAGATGGGCTAGATGGGCGATGGGTGCTAAGGAGGGCACTTGTGATGAGTCCGGGGTGTTGCATGTAAGTGAAGAATCACTTGATTTCTACTCTAAAACCAATATGGCAGTGTATGTTAACTAACTAAAATTTAAACTTAAGAAAAGGAAAAAAGAAAAAAATGACGTGAATGCTTATGGTGTGTTAAATTCGCACATTTGTTTCTCAAAAACTTTTGGATTGTCCCAAATTTTACACGGTAGTTTTTTAATTCATTCCTTTATCCATTCAACTAATATTGTGTTGTGATAGGTGACTGATAGGTGATGGATCCTGTTTGAGATACTCCGGATAGACAAAGGACGAAGACAGACTGAAGTTCTATCCTCATGGAGCTTAAGTTCCAGTGGGGAAAACACTTTGTAAACAAGCACATGAACAGATGCATGATATAATTTCATGGGGGAGGTGGTGCTATAAAAGAAAAAAAAAAGCAGGCTGAGGATTGGAATGACTGGGTGAGGTATACTCTTTTTGGGAGAGTGATCAAGGTTGGTTCAGTCAGAAAGGTGGATAACATGGGACAACGATCCATGCCAAGATGTGGGTGAAGCGCATGTCAGGAGAGCAAACAGCACGTACAAATGCCCCGGGGCAGACATGAGCTGGTGTGTTTCTGGAACAGCAGCAAGGCCATTGCTGCTGGAAAGGAGAGAGTTTAAGGAGACAGTGGTAGGAGATGAGATCCCAGAAGTAGGCAGGGCCCTTTATGTAGGATCTTATAGAATATGGTAAGGAGTTTGGATTTTATCATGAGATGAGCGGCCGTTGGAGCCCTTTGAGGAGTGGAGTGATGCGATCTGCTTTGTGGTTTTCAAGCTTCGCTGTGTAGAGAAGAGACCCAAGGAGCGTTAAGAGTAGAGATGGAGGGGAGCCTGGGTGGCGCAGTCGGTTAAGCGTCCGACTTCAGCCAGGTCACGATCTCGCGGTCCGTGAGTTCGAGCCCCGCGTCAGGCTCTGGGCTGATGGCTCAGAGCCTGGAGCCTGTTTCCGATTCTGTGTCTCCCTCTCTCTGCCCCTCCCCTGTTCATGCTCTGTCTCTTTCTGTCCCAAAAATAAATAAACGTTGAAAAAAAAAATAAAGAGTGGAGATGGAAAACAGTGTGGAGGTTCCTCAAAAAATTCAAAATAGATCTACCCTACGACCCAGCAATAGCACTGCTAGGAATTTAGCCAAGGGATCCAGGGGTGCTGATGCAGAGGGGCACTTGTACCCCAATGTGGACAGCAGCACTTTCAATAATAGCCAAATTATGGAAAGAGCCTAAATGTCCACCAACTGATGGATGGATAACGAAGTTGTGGTTTATATACCCAATGGAATACTACTTAGCAATGAGAAAGAATGAAATCTGGCCTTTCGTAGGAACGTGGATGGAACTGGAGAGGGTTATGCTGAGTGAAATAAGTCACACAAAGACAGATCCCATGTTTTCACTCTTACGTGGATCCTGAGAAACTTAACAGAAGACCATGGGGGAGGGGAAGGAAAAAAAAAAAAAAGGTTAGAGAGGGAGGGAGCCAAACCATAAGAGACTCTTTAAAAACTGAGAATAAACTGAGGGTTGATGGGGGGTGGGAGGGAGGGGAGGGTGGGTGATGGGCGTGGGGAGGGCACCTGTTGGAATGAGCCCTGGGTGTTGCATGGAAGCCAATTTGACAATACATTTCATATTAAAAAAAAAAAAATACCCTAGAAGTTCATAAACTCAAAAAAAAAAAAAAAAGAGTGGAGACGGAATCTAGTCGGGTAGGGGTGGCAGCAGCCTGAGTGAGAGGGCAGGGTGGCTGGGTGGTAGTCATCGAAGGGGTGAGAAGTAGACCAACCCTGCCGTGTTTTGAGGGTAGGGCCACGGGGCTTGCAGGTGAACCGGATGGGGGAAAGAAAGATCAGCAGCAGGGCTCCGAGGCATGTGGCCCCAGGACCTGGGCAATTAACTGACTGGGTAGGCTGGGGGAGGAACAAGCGTGAGTGGGTGGGTAGAATCCGGAGTTCTGCTTAGACAAGTCAAGTCGCAGCCACTCATTAGTCACCATCTGGAGACGTGGAGCAGGCAGCTGGCTGTGCCCGCCAGGAGCACACGCGTGACGCAGGAATAAGGAGGGGAGACTATTTCTGGGAAGAGGAGCTGCAGCCTGGGGCGTGTTGTGCCTTTGCCTTGACGGTCCGCTCCTTCCCCGCGTCCCCGTTTCCACGGCGGTCCGGCGGTGGGCCGGCGGGCCTCTAAGGGTCCCTTCCGCCGGGCGAGTGTGACCTAGAACATTGGCATTGAGGCCACGGGGTAGCAAGAGCGGCTGCGCCTCTGTCTCGGGACGGGAAGACCGACCCGAGGTGCAAACCCGGTAGCTTATCTTCAGGATCAGAACTGGAGACGAGTCTCTGCAAAGCAACCGGAGCGGCTGCCTGTTTTGAAAGCGGGGCTGTTGGGGAAGGAAACACTTTAGCCGCAGAGGGTGAACTCGATCAGAGCAGCACAGTTTACCACTCGGGGGGTGGGGGGTGGTAAACCGGCTCTGAGGGGAAGGGCAGCGAAGGGCGCCCCGGTCGGTGCCCTGTCCCCTGTCCCCTGACCACCGTGATCCGTAGGTAGCACAGGTGCGTGCCGGGAGTATCGCCCACCAAGAAAGGACATGTCCGCAGAGGACTTTGTTTTGTCTTTTGCTTTGCTTTCTTTGACCCTGTCCTAAGTTGCCTAGGAAAGTTTTCGGGTTGTTTAGTCTCTCGTGTTTCGGAAGTCGCCCTTTATATAAAGTGGAAGGAGACAGCAAGCGTTTGTATTTTGTCTCACAGATTTACAAAGCGCTGTCACCTCTCTGCCCACCTCAGGGCATCCGCGGAACAGCCCTAGGGGCTGGGATGGTCATTACCCGATCCTGTTTTGGGACGGAGAGAGCCGGGCGCCGAGAGGTTAGACAGCTCATTCAGATCCCACAGAGGAGATGGGGCTGAACTCATTTTCAACCCCAGGTTTTGCGAATCCCCAATTCTTTCCTCTTTCCATCCCTCCATTCAATGTGCCAAACCAAGGGGCTTGAGAAAGGTCACTCGGCCCCATTCTCGAACGCTGCGGTGGCACAAAGGATTCTCCAGTCGCTTTCGTTTCTGCGTTGGAAGGGGATCGAAAATCACCCTGGTTGGGTTTTCCGTGTTGCCTGGTTAAGCTTTCTGTGTGGCGCTAACGCAGTGAGGCCCGTGGCGCGTCTGACACCGTGTTTTGAAGCACTTCAGAGAGAACCTTCGTCAGCCCACCCTGTTCAGAAGTGCCGGCTTTCTCTTTCACGAGGATCGTGGACAGGAGGGAAGATGGTCACAGCGATATCGCTGGGAGAGGGAAGAACTTCCAGTCCAAGTTCATGGTGTAGCAAGAGGCGGGCGGGGGGATGCTGATCCGGGACTGGTTCCGCTTAGTATGGCCACCTAACAAATGATCCCCACGCCCCTCCCTCCCCCCAGGAAGTAAAGATGAAAATGACTTTGTGATGACTCTCACAATGGCTCCGCACCCTCCTGAGGTCTGGGGAGATTTAAGGACTGGAGGGGACTCAGCAGCTGAGACTGGAAACCCTGGAGACCTTTCGCTCCCGCGTTTGCTGGTTGACCCGTCCGTTGGCGGAGCGTCCGCTGCAGCTAGCCATCGGGAAATCCTCGTGTGGCCTTTCTGAGCGGTTGGGCTTCCTCCCAGTGTGGGGACTTCTTACACGGAGACTCGTGGCTCCCCAGGCGAGTGTTCTGGAAAGCAAGGACCATGCTGCGTTGCCCTTTAAAATTAACCTCGGGAGTCCTGCGTCATCACTTTGGCACATTCTGTTGGTTACAAGCAAGTCACAAGCCCGCCTGGAGTCAAGGGCAGGGGACATAGACTCTGCCTCTCCATGGAAGCCTGTCAAGGTCACATCGCAGGAAAACATGTAGAATGGAAAGCAGTGTCGCAGATATTTTTGGAAAATACCACCTGCCATTCCGGGAGGATACGTTACTTTTGGGTTTCGCCAACAATAACGAAGGGACGTTGTGCTCATCAACCAAACACCATGAAAGTATGGCTGGGGATGTGGCTTATGGCCAGTTACAACCGGTTGGGTTTGAATGTTATCTCCCAACCAACCAACCAATGGGAACCAGTCCAGGAACAACCTGTCTACAGCAACACCTAGCAAGTGGCAGATACTGGGCTAAGAGACAAGGATACGACAGTGAATCAACAAGGTCTCTCTGTTCACAGAGCTCCGAGATCTTAAGCTCGTGTAGGGAAAGCTAGCTGGAGTAGTAGATTAAACTACAGATTCCTATCTCCCTCCCCCTATTCTCGTTCAGTTAGAGGTAGAAGGGGCCTCTACCTTGAACTCTCTCTCTTAGTCCTAGGTGTAATGGCTGCTCCTTACATCGGCTATTCCTATATTTTTTAGATATAAAACATCGGCTCCTTATATCGGCTGTTCCTATATTTCTTTACTTCTTTTTAACCAATCCTTTGTAACTTCAATCTCCTGTTCTAGTTAATAATTCTTTACATTTAACTTTGCCTGTTCGTATTATTATGTGATTCCTTTACCGCCGTCCAACAAACATTCACGCCCTTCTTCTCCGTCTTCACGGGAAAAATATATTTTCCTGCCCCACTGATGTTGGGCTTGGCCACGTGACTTGCTTTGGCCAATAGGATATGAGCAGAAGGGACAGCGTACCGGTTCCCAGCCTAGGCCTTAAGAGGTATCACGTATTTCTACTGGCCCCAAGGACCAACCACCGTCCCTCCGGCCTGGGCCCCCAGATGAGACTGTCCAACCAATCCACAGACCTGGGAGCTTGAGGCTAAATTATCAACATTTTATTTTATGTATTTATTCCTTAAAGATTTATTTATCTATTTTTCTAAAATTTATTTATTTTTATAATTTACATCCCAGTCAGCATATAGAACAACAAGGATTTCAGGGGTAGATTCCTTAGTGCCCTTGACCCCTTTAGCCCTTCCCCCCTCCCACCACCCTTCCAGCAACCCTCTGTTTGTTCCCTATATTTGAGAGTCTCTTATGTTTTGTCCCCTCCCTGTTTTTATACTATTCTTGCTTCCCTTATGTTCATCTGTTTCGTATCTTAAAGTCCTCATAAAAATAAGGAACGCTTCACGAATTTCCTTGTGCAGGGGCCAGGCTAATCTTCTCCGTATTGTTCCAATTTTAGTATATGTGCTGCCGATGTGAGCATTTATTTATTTTTGAGAGAGACAGAGACCACGTTGGTGGGAAGAGGCAGAGAGAGAGGGAGAGAGAGAATCCCAAATAGGCTCCAAGTTGCCAACACAGTGCCCGATGTGGGGCTCGAACACATGAAACCATGAGATCACGACCTGAGCGGAAACCAAGAGTTGGATGCTTCACCGACTGAACCACCCAGGGGCCCCAAATTATTAACATTAAAAATTTTTTTTGTTGAATGTTTATTTCTGAGAGAGAGAAAGAGAGAGAGAGTGCATGGGCGTGAGCGGGGGAAGGGTAGAGAGAGAAAGAGGGAGACACAGAATCCGAAGCAGGTTCTAGGCTCCGAGCTGTCAGCACAGAGCCCAATGTGGGGCTTGAACCCACAAGCCATGAGATCATGACCTTAGCCAAAGTCGGATGCTCAACTGACTGAGCCACCCAGGCGCCCCCAAATTAGTAACATTTTAAACCACTGAGTTTGAGGAGGGGGGGGGTAGGGGAGTTGTTGCACAGCATTATTGTGGCAATATTTGATCAATATACTATCTCAGGAGTAGGTGTTGCAAATATAAGATTGAGATGTGGGACGGGGATGAGTAAGTGGGCCTCCAGGAGGTTGGTACCTGTCCCAAGATGGCCAGCAGTCCTGTGACATTCCAGGACATTTTTTTCCTTCCTGACATCATAAAATGGTCAGCAAACTTTTCAACAAATAATCCTAGAACAACTGGACGGCCACATGTAAAAAAAAAGACCTTCCACCTTTCACAAAACAACTCAAAACAGATCACAGACTTGAATATAAAACACAAGACTATAGACCTTCTAGAAAATAACACGGGAGAAAATCTAGGTGACCTCGGTCAGGCCTGCGATGACTTTTTAGATACAATACCAAAAGCATGATCCATGGAGGTTGATAGGTTGGACTTGGCTGCAATTTAAAACTTGTGCTCTGCGAAAGACCCTGTGGAGAGACAGAGAAGACAAGGGGCGCCTGGCTGGCTCAGGATGAAGAGCGTGTGACTCTTGATCGCGGGGTTGTGAGTTCAAGCCCCACGTTGGGTGTAGACATTACTTAAATGAGTAAGTAGTGGAAAAAAAAGAAAAGAAAAGGAAAGCCAAGCCACAGACTGGGAGATTGTGACATGTGCCACGCTGGTGAGGCTGTGGAACAGGAGCAGCTCTCTGTCATTGCTGGGGGGGAGGCAGAATGGTACAGCCACCTTGGAAGACAGTTTGGGGGTTTCCTACAAAGCTAAATCTGGGCTTACTGTGAGATCTAGCAACCGTACTCCTCGGCGCTTACCTAAAGGAGGCCAAACTTAGGTCCACGTGAAAACCTGTACGTGAATGTTTATAGCTTTGTTCAGAATTAACAACACTTGCGAGCAACCAAGATGTCCTTCAGTAGGTGAACGGATAAACAAACCCGGGGCGCCCGGGTGGCTCAGTCGGTTGAGCGCCTGACTTCGGCTCAGGTCACAATCTCGCGGCTGGTGAGTTCGAGCCCCGCGTCGGGCTCTGTGCTGACGGCTCGGAGCCTGGAGCCTACTTCCGATTCTGTGTCTCCCTCTCTCTCTGCCCCTAACCCACTTGCATTCTGTCTGTCTCTCTCAAAAATAAATAAATATTAAACAAAAGTTAAAAAAAAGAAACTGTAATACATCCATATAAACATAACGCTTATGAGCTCAATGCTTACACGGCTACGTGTGGTATGATTCTAACTATAGGTCGCTCTGGAAACCACAAAACTAGAGACAGGTGAGTTGTTGCTGGGGCTTGGGGGAGGCTGGAGAGGGGGCACGGATGGGTAGAACAGGCAGGGTTTCAGGGAGATGAAGCTATTTCATATGATACTGTAATGGTGGCTACAAGACATGAGGCATTCGTCAAACTCCCCAGAACACGACCACACAGAGAGTAAATCCTAATGTAGACTTAAGGCTTTGGTTCATAACAAGGTAGCCATGTTGGCTCATCAGCTGTAACACACCCCCCACTAATGTAAGACACATACCACACTAATGTAACAGGAGAAACAGTGCAGGAGGGGCGGGGTATGGGACTTTGAAATTTCTTAAAAGTATTTGTGTTTCTAATATTTATTTATTTTTGACAGAGAGAGAGAAAGCATGAGCAGGGGAGGGGCAGAGAGAGAGAGAGAGAGAGAGACACACACACACACACACACACACAGAATCTGAAGTGGGTTCCAGGCTCTGAGCGGTCAGTACAGAGTCCGACACGGGGCTTGAACTCACAGACCGCGAGATCATGACCTGAGCCGAAGTTGGACGCTCAACCGACTGAGCCACCCAGGTGCCCCGGGACTTTGAAATTTCTGTGTCATTTTGCTGTAAATCTAAAACTGTTCCAAAATACGAAGCCCCTCCTTTTTTTTTTAAGTCATTGAAAGGAAAAATAAAAATGCAGCAAACATTGATTTTAGAAATTTAGGCCCCATCTACCCCACCCCAATTCTGCCTAGTATATCCGATTACTTCTTTCCATATTTACAGTGGCACAAAATGAAAATAATGCACGCTTCCCATTTTATTTAAAACATTTTGTAGTTACATGTAGAGGTATTTACATTCCACGTTACCACGTTCAACTCATCCACAGAAAATAGTGACGTGAAGAATGCTATCGATGTTTTCACTTTGCAAAAGGGATTTTATGGAGGGTGCCCTACACAAGCTTCACGGCAAAGGACGAGCCGGTGGAAAAGCTAAATTTCCCCTTTTGGATCTGTCTCCCGTGTGTGGCGGTAACAGCAATTTCTAGAAGAAAGGTCTCGGTACCGCTGCCAGATCGTAGCTTCAGGAACATACGCCAAGTGGGCTGTTTTCCATGGGGACGACTCATCCAATTGGCGTCACCCTACATTGTGAGCTGCTAAAGATACCGCGGCTCTCAGCGCTAACGTCAAGCGTCTATACAGCTGATTGCTTGCTCTGAGTCCCGAATTGGAAACATGAGCTTGCCCGCATAAGAAGTTCCAACGAACCTGACGAACGCATCCTCAAATGCTCCTCGTCATCACTTGCTTAAAAAAGCGCCAGTGAGTTTTCATTGTCTCAGGCTGCTGTGGATGGTTGCCTATTAGAGGGAAAAAAAAAAAAAGAAAAGAAAATGGACAAAAATCAAGCGGGATATTTCCCAAGGCAGGGTAGAAAGAACCAAGTACAAAAAAGGATAAGAAGTTCCAACGCTGAAAAAAATAGATGGAGATTCCTGAGCAAGAAGCCACATTTTGGGGAAAGCAGGTTGTGTGCTGTTTTATTTTTAAATCGAGATGCCATGAATGAGTCACACACAGCACGGCATGAAGTGTGTACTAACCTCTCTCCCCTGGTTTCGTTTTATTTTTCTCTCCCCTCATTTGCCCTTTGCCCCAGTTCCTTAACTCTTTGAAAGATACATCGCGTTGCGTATTTTCCCCAAATGTTAAAAATACGGTTTGAGATGATGTGAGGTGCAGATGAGTACGAATGTCATATTTCAAAGCACTAATAACTTTCTGGATTTGCTGTGACAGGTTGTTTTAGGCGAGGCTGCATAAAAGAGCTCACACTGAGTTCCTTAACTGAACATAAAAATAAATATTCCAGATTTTAAAAATCAAGATCTAGGGGCACCTGGGTGGCTCAGTGGGTTAGGCATCTGACTCTTGGTTTCGGCGCGGCTCGTGGTCTCACCGATCATGGGTTCGAGCCCCACACCCGGCTCTGTGCTGATGGTGCAGAGCCTGCTTGGGATTCTCTCTCTCCTTCGCTCTCTGTCCCTCCCCTGATCTCCCCTGAGAGAGAAACTCTCTCTCAAAATAAATAAGGAAACTTAAAAAAATAAATAAAAATGAAGATCTAAACAGTTCTACCCCAAATTTATATCTCTCAGTATATATATATATATATATGCACATCCTATGTATGTATATGTGTATGTATATATGTATCTACCTATCATCTATCTACCTAGTGAGACATATAATACAAATTTCTAACTACAGTTTTAGGGGTTCACTGTCCAGATTTATATATCTCTCAGTATATATATATATATATATATATATATATATATATACACCCTACGTATGTATGTATGTACGTATCTATCTATCATCTATCTATCTAGTATTTGTCCCAGCTTCTGAATAATTGTCCCCAAATTAAGACATGTTCCCGTGGCGAGAGCGCGAGCCCAAAGAACTCCAGAACTTCAAGTCACGTAGGCTGAGAAGGGGATCGCCGTCGTGCCTGGAAGGAGTCTGGGACTGAATCATACTGTCTTGGGTCCAAAGCCGGACTCTGGCACTGACTGGCTCGTGCAGCCCTGGGCAGGCATGTCACAGGCCCGCTGGAGCCTCGGCCTTCTCGTTTCTAAAACGAGGATAATGATGCCTACCTGGCAAGATAACGTGGAGACTAAACTACTGTCTTGTATTCTAGTGATTAGCACGTGATAAGCGTTCACTAAAAGTAGTTATTTAGGAGTAGATGATAGCTAGAAAAGCAATGTAATGTAATGTAAGACGACGCCTAACTAAGAGCGTGACAGATCAAGGCATGGCTTGAAATTGCTACAACTCCCTGCCCAACCGTGACATTAACATTTACCTGCCGCCCGCTTTTCCTTTCGCGACTAATTAAATCCACCAGCGCAAGTGAGCAGGCTGATTGTCTGAAAGGATTGTGGCTCTATTTTCAAAGTTAAATATAAAACGAGAGCCTGCGAAAGACAGCCGAGTTGGCCTGGTTGACATTTTCTACCGAACTGATCATTAGAGGATTCAAAAGAATTTTGCAAAGTACTGGACACGATGTTCAGCTTCTTCGGAAAGCTGACGAGTACTCAGCAATATAAATAGCAAGTGGGTGACATGACCTTATCTCTCCTTCACCGGATTATGAGTTGAGTAAGGAACCATAAGTTAAATGAGACAATTTTTCAAAGCCTGTTTAAGAAAGCAACATTTCAGTGTTTCTTTCAAGGCTGATTTTTTTCCCCACCACTGACACATTTTGGTTAATCCTAATATTACCACCTCGGTCAACCAGAGGCTGACAAAGAGCCAATGTAGGAATATTTTCCCAAACGGGAAATGAGCTCAAAGTGTGGATTCTTTATATGGGCCATGCCACAATCCTAGAAAGATAAATTGTGGATACTCAATGATTAACCGTGTTCGTTTTACCCACGGGAAGAGGCAAAGTTCTGTTTCTTCAAAAGTTTAATATACACTCTTTCTCACCACACATAAGGATTATAAGATTTCTTTTTTTCTCCGCCTTTTTTTGAGGAAAAATGAATAGAGATTAAAAAAAAAACCCACAATGCCAATTTCGTGAAATGGTCATGACCCATGTTCAATGGTAGACTTATCTAATCACTCACCCTTTGGTTAAACAGCAAGCTGGTTCCTGAGTTTATATTTCATGTACTGTGTTCCATATTGCCAGTAGTATAAATTTATTGCTAATATGCGTTATTAATGACGATGCAGCTAGATAAATCAGCTTAACTACTTTAATAGCTCAACTTATTTTTTTTTTTTAATTTTTTATTATATAGAGAGAGCGAGCGTGAGTGGGCAAGGGGAGCAGAGGGAGAGAGAGATAATCTTAAGCAGGCTCCACACCGACATGGGACTCGATCCCACAACTCTGGGATCATGACCTGAGCAGAAATCAAGAGTCTGACGTTTACCAGACTGAGCCACCAGGCACCCCTAAACATTTTAAATAATGAAATAATTGGCGAAGCTTAGTTATTGTGTATGAACATTTGGGGGAGGGGTGGCTGCTATAATAAAATTGTATAGAACTTTGCTTAATAGAGCTTTCCTTGGGACGGAAACGTTCTCTGTGCAGTGTGGGAGCTTATCTGCCATTGAGCACCTGAAATGTGACAAGTTATGACTCGCGAACTGAATTTGACATTAATTATAATCTAGATTTAAATAGCCACATAGGGGCGCCTGGGTGGCTCAGTCGGTTGAGTGTCCGACTTCGGCTCAGGTCACGATCTTGCGGTCCGTGAGTTCGAGCCCCGCGTCGGGCTCTGGGCTGATGGCTTGGAGCCTGGAGCCTGCTTCCGATTCTGTGTCTCCCTCTCTCTCTGCCCCTCCCCCGTTCATGCTCTGTCTCTCTCTGTCTCAAAAATAAATAAAATGTTAAAAAAAAAAATTAAAAAAAAAATAGCCACATAGAGCCTAGTGGCTCCTGTATTGGATGGTGAAGGTTTACAGAGCAAGGTTTAAAACCGAAATAAAAGTCCCGTTATATAAAAAGTATTTCATCTTGTATGAATTGGAACTTCAGTCTCTCTCACTGATATTTGGAACTTGGTAAGAAACTGCTGAGACCAAAGTACCAAAAGGATGCTCACCTTGTTTTCATCCTACTGTGATTTCCGGACACATTAGGCCAACCAAGAATGTCTTCCTTTCCTGCTACAAAAGGAAGAGATCGCCTAAGTGTAGCTCACATTGCTTTAGCTCCCACGTAATTAGTGAAATATTATTTTTTTTAATCTTTATATATTTTTGAGAGAGACAGACCGAAACGGAGTGTGAGCGTGGCAGAGAGAGGGAGACACAGAATCTGAAGCAGGCTCCAGGCTCCGAGCCGTCAGCACAGAGCCCGATGCGGGGCTTGAACCCACAAACTGTGAGATCATGACCTGAGCCAAAGCTGGACGCTCAACCGACTGAGCCACCCAGGCGCCCCAATTAGTGAACTATTATTAATCTCAGACAGCCTGAACATGATAACCAGGATAAGTATGAATATGTTTTGTGTTTGTCAGACATTCATTTCTTTGTAATTACTTTATATTATTTACTTTTTAATTTTTTTAGTTTATTTATTTCGAGAGAGAGGGAGAGCGAGAATCCCAAGCAGGCTCCATGCTGTCAATGCAGAGCCTGACTTGGGGCTCGATCCCATGAACCGTGAGATCATGCCCTGAACCAACACCAATAGCTGGAAGCTTAACTGACTGAGCCACCCAGGTGCCCCTCTCTGTAATTATTTTAAAAACTTGAGGTCTGACTTCTTACGTTCCTGAGAAAGGGACATATTCCTTTTGAGAATCACAGCCAGCCCAAAGTTGAACTGTCTGTTCTTCATGGGAATTCTACCCCTGCCCATTTGCGGTCTTATTCTCCATTCCAGGCATGGAAACAGCTTTTTCAGGAAGGACTGCTTTGGCTCATTATCAAGGTGACAATATTAAAAAGCCCCAAGCAGGAGTCTGGCAGTTGGAAATGAGCACCCAGCCTCCACTGCCCCTGTGGCTTCGTGTCCAGGCTGTTAGGCTTGAGCACGCTCTTGGGGCCCATTGTCTTGCTTGTCCCATACGTCCGCCGTCTTCCAACAGAATGACTTGAAGTCAGCAGTGAGATGAACGGTGACAGCCTCGAATCCTCATCTGTCATGCCACATCCGGGCTTCCCATTCAGACGTAAGGTGATCTGCTGCCTTCTTGATGACGGGCCTGGCTTGGCTTTGCGTGGTTCTCCTTCCCCAGAAGGAGCACTTTTCTCCCCGGAGATTTCTGGAAGCAGCCCACAGAAGCCTTCGCGTCCAACTAGGTCCGCCCGGGTCTTGTGCATCGAGACTACGGAAGCAGTGCACTCCCCCGGGGTGCGTCCCGTGCTCCCGAGGCGGCTGGCCAGGAGGGCCGTGAGCACACACTCTGGGACCGAGAAAGGCTTGGGCATGTTCAGAAGCCTCAACGCAGCGTAGCGGCTGCCTCTCGCTGGGGGGACGATGGGCAGAGCCACAGGGGGCTCAGTGCACAGAGTGAGGCCACGCCCTCGGGGACAGAAGAGTTGCAGCAAAGTGTACTTACTATCCACACAACCGGCTCCAACCTACCTGCCTCCTGGGCATAACGTTAGTTATAAAATGGCTAAACAGATAAGGACAGCTTGCTAGGCCCTCCTGGCACTCAGTCCTGAATTCAGCAGCGCCACGGAACAGGCTACAGCAGGAATCAATCGCAGATGTGTTACGGTTTTTTCTTAAGGGGAACATAAAGCCTGTGAACCACCGTCTACTTCTTTGGGAGTTGAAACTCATCTGGCTTTGGCCAGAGCGTTCGCTGCAGCAACGGTGTGCATGGATGCTGTGGGTGGCTCCATCTGTCCCCCGTGTTCGCACACAGGTCAGCCCAGGGCCGTGAAAGAAGCAGAGGGCCCCCTACCATGTAAGGAGACCCTCTGATGGACTGATAAATATCCATTCAATTACAGCCTCAACTAACACAGAATTCAGATCAGCCTCATTTCTCTTAGATTTTTTTAACTAATCAAATACTTACATAGAGTAACATGCTATGTGCCAGGCCCTGTACATTAAAAACACTTTAAAAATAAGTACTAAAAAATATGAATGCATTAAAAAAATTTATGTTTATTTTTGAGAGAGAGAGAGAGAGAGAAAGAGCGCAAGCAGGGGAGGGACAGAGAGAGACGGAGACACAGAATCGGAAGCAGGCTCTGGGGTCCAAGCCATCAGCACAGAGCCCGAGGCGGGGCTCGAACTCACAGACCGCAAGATGGTGACCTGAGCCGAAGTCGGACACTCAACCGACTGAGCCACCCAGGCGCCTCAAAAATATTAAATGCATTTAATCCTCATATAAGGACTCATGCATTTGATCATTTTTTTTTTTGGACACAGAGTAGATAACAACTCCTTTCCAGTCCAGTATAAGATACCAAATTAAAACACACCACGTATGTGTTCTAAAGCATGTCAAACCACTTCTCAAAATTTAAGGTTTTTAAATTATTTTTAAGTTTATTGATTTATTTTGAGAGGAAGAGAGAGAGCGCGTGCACACACGTGGACAGGCAGGGGAGGGGCAGAGAGAAAGAGAGACAGAATCCCAAAGCAGGCTCTGTGCCACAAGCACACAGCCTGACGCGGGGCTCAAACCCAGGAACCACAAGATCATGACCTGAGCGGAGATCAAGAGTTAGACGCTCAACCAACTGCAACCCCCAGGCGCCCCTGAAATTTAAAGTTTTTAGAAGCAAAATGTCCTAGTCAGTAACTTCAATACAATCTATACATTTTCCAAAATGACCGACGCGGAAATTAAAAATAATCTTATTTCCTTGCCACTTGCTTCCCTCTTTTAAGTCCCTCCTACGTGGAGGGAGAAAACAGATATTTACTGAACGTTCGTTTTAAGCCGGGAGCTATCTTCCCCCCTCACGGGAACAACACTTCCATGGGTGTTAAACCTGAGCTCAGAGAGGTTAAGTAAAGGATTATCGGTTTACGCGTAAGTGGAAGATCCAGGATTGAAGCCTAATTGGTCCACCTTTCTGAGGGTGGACCGTGGTTTTCTTTGCACACCTTCTGTGCTCGGAACCATTGCATGTGGGTTGTTGGCTGGCGTCCGAGAGAGCTAAATACAGCAGGGAATATGTCGTATTTGTCTTTCAATGCTTGAGACAGAACTTTGTCTCCGGAAAGGACTCAGATGTTCACTCTTTTAGAGACCCCCTGCCTGCAGTTAATGTTTATGGGATATAAATCCATCACATGATAGGTCTTATCATTTGCAATGACTGAAAATTCCATTTTCAGCTTTTATTATTATTTTAATGTTTACTTATTAGAGAGAGAGACAGAGTGCGAGCAGGGGAGGGGCAGAGAGAGAGGGAGACACAGAATCCGAAGCGGGCTCCAGGCTCCGAGCTGTCAGCACAGAGCTCGACGTGGGGCTCGAACCCACGAACTGCGAGATCACGACCTGAGTCAAAGTTGGACGCAGAACCGACTGAGCCCCCCCAGGCACCCTGTTGTCCTGATCACGGTAAAGTACAGTGCGGATGGGCGAAGGTGAGAGCCCCCAGCGAGGTCAGCTTGCGTCCATGCGGTGCAAACCATGTTACGAAGCACACCGTCGGAATGCCAATCTAAGAAACACCTCCTCTCCCAGGCATCGACTTGGGCTGCATGTGATCTTGGAGTCAGGGATCAACCTAGCCTCACAGAATCTGAGAACTACAAAGGGCTTTTATGATTAGGCTGCGGAGGAGCAAACGGGGCCATCTGCCTAATGTTAGAGTTGGCCAAGGTCAGAGCTGGGGCTGCCCCACCCTGGGGCCGCTGTCATTACGTGTTCCGCTGGGTGTTCGCTCTCTCTCAGATCCAGGCCCGCCTGTCCATTCTGTTCAGTCACGGGGGGCGGGGTCTGCAAATTCCATGTCCTGTGTCCCCTGCCGGCCGGTGGGGTTCTGAGAAAGAAGCAACGGGAAGAGGACGGCAGGCAGGAGGAGGAGGGAAGGGGCTTACTTCCTCATTCTAGCTTCTGCCAGTGTCCCTCGAGCAGCAGGGGACAGCAGTGGCCCCAGTTTCCTGATTCTGCGGGTAGCTCTAGCAGCAGCCATGGTGTGTCCCCCCCAAAAGTCTCGGCACTAATGGCTGTAACCCCCTCAGGGGCGTGCACACCTGCTAGGTCACACCCCAACTGGAGGTTTGAGTACCAACCACCTGCTGGGCGTCTCTGTCCCCACCGGAGGCCCAAGCACCAGTGTGGCATCTCTTTCGGAGATGTGCGTCCTATCCTCTGAGCTCCTACGTTGTGGCGACCCTGCTTTATCCCCGGGGGGTGGTTAGCTACTTCCTGAATTATTCATATTTGCGACATCAGTGTCCCCTCTGTGCTAGTTCAACCTCCTTGTGTTTTTGGAAAAAATTTTTAATTTTTTTTAATGTTTATTTATTTCTGAGACAGAGAGAGACAGAGCATGAGTGGGGGAGGGGCAGGGAGAGGGAGATACAGAATCTGAAGCAGGCTCCAGGCTCTGAGCCATCAGCACAGAGCCCGATGCAGGGCTCAAACTCCCAGACTGTGAGATCATGACCTGAGCGGAAGTTGGACGCTCAACCAACTGAGCCACCCAGGCACCCCATGGAAAATGTTTATTATTTTGAGAGAGAGAGAGAGAGAGAGAGAGAGAGAGAGCTGGGGAGGGGCAGGGAGAGACGGAGAGAGAGAATCCCAAGCAGGCTCCGTGCTGTCAGCACAGAGCCTGACACGGGGCTCAATCTCACAAACCGTGAGCTCATGACCTGAGCTGAAATCAAGAGTCGGACATTTAACAGACTGAGCCCCCCCCCAGGTGCCCCCAGCCTTCTTGTACGAACTCACCTCTGTTGTTAATAGTTTACAACAAAACCTACCATGGTTTTCTTACTGGACCCTGACTGATCCAGCACTTGATATGAAGAGTTGGCTTGTCTAGTCCCTTTGACACACTTATGTCTTATATCTGAATTACTTGCGGCTTCCAGATCAACAGGTCAATTTCATGGACCACTGTGACGTTCTGAACAGCATCAAGGAAATGGAGATCTCTGTAGGCGAGGTTACAACCAGAACAGAAAAATTGACATAGCCTGGATATCACGCTGAATTCTTAAGTTGGCAGCTGTCCATTCCTTCTTTCCAAGGTATCCTATTTAAATAGTAACACATGAAAATTAGTATCAGTTCACTTCATCAACCAGAATGGGGCCTGAACATTTCCTTTTAAAGTTAAAGCGATTCTTGGGGCGCCTGGGTGGCTCCTTCGGTGAAGCGTCCGACTTCAGCTCAGGTCATGATCTTGCGATTTGTGGATTCGAGCCCCGTGTTGGGCTCTGTGCTGACAGTTCGGAGCCTGGAGCCTGTTTCGGATTCTGTGTCTCCCTCTCTCTCTGCCCCTCCCCCTCTCATGCTCTGTCTCTGTCTCTGTCTGTCAAAAATAAACAAACATTAAAAAGAAAAAGGTAAAGCAATTCTCTAGCAACCCCTGCTTGGTTGAAAGCAATTGAAGAAATGTGAACAAGTGTCGATTCCCCACTAGGTGGCAATCATGACGTACATTTGAGTTAGACTCCCGCCACACCGGTTGCAAACAAACGGATTCAGAGTCAGTTGACCGATGCCCGTTGGGAGTGGGCCAGAGGTACAGGACACGGGTTTGACTTGAGGCTGTTTTGACAGCATTCTTCTTCCACCCCCCGACCTGTGGCTAGGGGTCCCCAAACCTACTAACTTGGATGATGTCGCTTCTGTTGCAGTAAGTAGCAAATCCCGGCCAAACAAATGCCAATGGTTTGATGCATTTCTTCGTGCCAGCAGGCTGCCAGGGCTTATGCCACACGGCCTCTCGGGGACCCAGGCGGACAGAGGCACCAGTATCTGGGAACGGTGTCTGTGTCCCCTGTGGCTTTCGTGGTTGCTGTGGGGTGGGGGGGGGAGCCACTGGAGAATCGTGCCTGGTTTTCTCGCCGCGTGTCACTCCTCATGGCCACCTGGCTGGAATTAGTCCCGTGGTCTCACCAGGAGATGCCCAGACAGTCAGATCTCCGCAAACACCAGCGCTGCCTACCACACCCCACGTCCTTTCTTCCCTTCTTCAACAGCGACCAAGCTCCAGGGCGTTCGCTGGGTACGCGACCGTCTGTGCCCCAGTAACGACTACGTTTTCTCAGTCTAAATGGTTAAGTTGTTGGGGCGCTTGGGTGGCTCAGAAAGTTAAGTGCCTGACTTGGGCTCAGGTCATCATCTCACCGTTTGTGGGTTTGAGCCCTGCATCCGGCTCCAGCTGACAGCACGGAGCCTGCTTGGGATTCTCTCTGCCACCCTCTCCCCACCCCGCCCCACTCACACTTTCTCTTAAAATAAATAAATAAATACACTGAAGATTTTATATATACATATATATTTTTTATATAAATATATAAATTTTATATATTTATATATATAAAACCTTAAGTGTACTCCTATATAAGTGATGTATACTATGGTATATATATATATATATATATATACACTATACATATATATAGTATATAGTGTGGGTGTATATATATATATATATATATACACATTAACTATTTATACTATATATATATATAGTATAAATGGTTGTCAAGCATGAAGAATATTTTATATAAATATATATAAATATATATATTTATAAATATAAGTATATACATATACATATATACAAATATACATATAAATACATATAAATATATAAATGTTATATATTTATATATAAAATCTTAAGTGTATTTATACATATGTGATGTATACTATAGTATATATATATATATATACACACACACACACACACACACACATTAACCATTTATACTATGTATATATATACATGTACATAGTATAAATGGTTAAGTTGTCAAGCATGAAGAAAACTACCTGGAAGGAGCCTCAGTCCATGACCCCCTCAATAGTGATACCAGCTCTGAATTAGCTACAGACTTCCCATATGTGAGAAATAAACTATATCTTCTTAAAGTTACTGTTATTTGGGGCTTTTTCTGTTACTTGCTGCTGTATTTAATCCCAATACGGTACCCAATGCAAAGTCTGTTATGGGTTCTTTTCCCAGTAACATCCCTCCTCCCCTTCTATTTTCAGAATTAACTGACAGAATCCCCCAGCACTGCCTGCCTCAGCCCCAGCTACCCCAGCAGGGTGCCCCCTGTACAGAGCGTCCCTGGACATCCCAGCCTGCACCGGCTTCAGCTCCTGCTGTCCCACCAGAGCAGCCCAGAGCAAAGCGCCCGGGGACCCCCAACCCACACCAGCCACAGCTCCAGCCAGGGTCACCAGGCAGCATCCACACCATGCATGACCAGACACAAGAGCATTCCTTCAAGTTTAAGTAGTCGTTCTGCCTAATTCACTAAAGCAAACACAGAAGGTCAAGCAAAATGGGGCAGAGGGTTATGCTCCAAACAAAAGAACATGACAAAACCTCAGAAAAGACCTACGAGATGGAGATAAGCCATCTACCTGATAAGAGTTCAAAGTAATGGTTATTCATAGAGATGCCACCAGACTGGAGAGGAGTGGAGGAAGTCAGCGAGAACATCAATTAAGATAGCACATATCAAGAGGAACCAATCAGAGCTGAGGAACACAATAACTGAAATGAAAAATACACTAGAAGGGCACCTGGCTGGTTCTGTCAGAACAGCGTGTGACTCTTGATCTCAGGGTCGTGAGTTCAAGCCCCACACTGGGCGTAGAGCTTACTTAAAATACACTGGAGGGAGTCAACAGATTAGCGGGTGCAGCACAGATCAGTGATCTGGAAGACAGGGTCACGGAAAGCACCCAAGCTGAATGGCAGAAATGAAGCATTTTTAGAAATGAGGATGGGTTAAGGGGTGTCTCGGGCATCATTAAGTGAGCAAACATTCGCATTACAGGGGGGTCCCAGAAGAAGAGAAGGAGGCAGAAAACTCGTTTGAGGAAACAATAGGTGAAAACTTCCCTAACCTGGGGAAAGACACAGACGTCCAGGCTCAGGAGACACGGAGTTCCACGCAAGAAACCAAGGAGGTCCACACCATGGCACTTGATCTCGTGTCAGAGATGAGGGAGAACCATGGTGGCAATTCCTGACCTAGAACTATAGAATTGAAAGCTCCGAGGGCAGGTGTGGAAATCTGCGTTGACCAACAAGCCCTCCATGGGACTTCATGCTTACGGAAGTTTTTAGAGTGCCACTTAATATCAAAATGACAGATCTTAAATTCCTTAACGTGGCTTAACGCAAGTCCCAATTTATAATGGAGTGTGTGTGTGTGTGTGTGTGTGTGTGGGGTCAGGGGAGCGACAGACTTGAGCAGGAGGAGTGCTCAAGTTTGATGGGCCCCAGAGTCTGGGGACTGGTTAGGAAAATGACAATTTCCTCGAGGGTGGAGAGTGGCCATCAGACAGGGCGACGGAGAGGAGGTGCGTGAACAGCGCTGGTGACTGTCTTACGTTTACGGCGCTTGATGCCTGCTATGGTTCACTATGCAAGTCCCTCTGTGAACTGAAGCCTGTCGTGGGGACAGTTCTCAAAACCTACCGTGAGGTATGAACTGGATAGACTGAGACGTACAATGTAAACCATGTATTTGCACTTGAGCGGAGTTGGCATTTGCAGGACTGTGGCATCCTTTCAAAGCCCAAGTACGTCATGACTCCTTATTTTGGGTAACTTTTATCTCCACCAATCCCTCTCAAACCTGGATACAACTTGAACGTCACGAACCAACCACCAGCTTAAACAATGGCAATAAGCCAGCCGTTTACCTACTTCGTTAAATGTCCCTCTCCACTGCACACTCGTCTTGGAACTTTTCAGAAAGATAAACTTCGAATCTAGACCAAAAAAGGTGTTCCCATACTTTGCCCGGTGTCCCCCGGGGAATGACATCTCCCCCCGCTGGGGGTTCCCCGGCCTCACTGAACACCTGCAGGGCCCCATCTGGGCGAGTCAAGAAGCCCCTTCCACGGGCAGGAAAAGAGGAAACCCAGGAGGGCCTGAGCCTTGCACGCCCAGTTCTGTTTTCCAGACACACTGGCAGAAAAGCCTCCCTTTTCTTCTCAAGAGGAGACTGAGGGGGGCGGGAGAGGCCAGGAGTGGTGGGTTCCAATCAGAGTCCCTGCTGAGGCTGGTGCAGTGCTCCCGAAAAGCCTTCCTTCTTTCCCGCTTCCTTTCATTGTTCACTTTCTCCACCTTCTCTCAGCATGACTCTTCTTCCTCTGCTGAGCCCCACCTCCTGTCCTCTGCAGGGCCACCCAAACAGTCCCGTCCACCTATGAGGACAACGGGGCCTGAGAAGAACAAGCTGCCGGTCTGTCCTCAGTGGTCAGGGAAGCTGTCAGAGCAAGGGACGGAAGCCACGGCTTAATCCTCAGCGCTGAAGCCTGGTGGCTGCGTGGCCCACAAGAGCGGGATGAGCCAACTCAGAAACACCGGAATAGGGCAACTTGCTTTAAAAAAAATTTTTTTTAAACATTTATTCATTTTTGAGAGAGAGACAGAGCATGAGTGGGGAGGGGCAGAGAGAGAGGGAGACACAGAATCCGAAGCAGGCTCCAGGCTCCGAGCTGTCAGCACAGGGCCTGATGTGGGGCTCGAACTCACGGACTCGAGATCACGACCTGAGCTGAAGTCAGACGCTCAACCGATTGAGCCTTCCTGGCGCCCCAGCAACTTGCTTTTAGAGACTTCTGTGACTTTATTCTGATTTCGAGTTTTAATTTTGGTAGATAATCAAGGAGCAGATTCCTGAGTTTTTTTTTTTTTTTTTTTTTGAGAAAGAGAGGGAGTGAGAGTGGGGCAGAGAGAGAGGGGGAGAGAGAGAGAGAGAGAGAGAGAGAGAGAGGGAGAGAGAAGCAGGGCTCACCTGAAGCGGGGCTCTCGTGCTCGCCTGACACAGGGCTCGACCTCACAGCCATGAGATCATGCCCTGAGCCAAAGTCAGATGCTTAACCGACTGAGCCACCCAGGCGCTCCAGATTTCTTAGATTTTGAGCCATGACTTCTCACTCACATTCCCAAGAGAAATGCTGTTTTTGTCTTAAGGCCCTCAAGCCTCTAGAGGCGCGACCATTCACTCGTGTGACCTTCAGCGTCCAACTCGACACCAGCTGTGACATGCGTCCCTGGTGCCAAACCCCGGTCCAAAGGGAGGGACAAAAGGGGTCCTTACTGACTCAAGTTTAAAGCCTCCCTCTTGAAAAGGGCGTGCTCACACCACAAAGGTCTTCCTCTGCCGAGGTGAGGGACAATCAAGCAAATGTGCTGTGAGTTCACAAAACACAAATGCAAAATTGGTACAGAGTGGTAATTTTTTTTCTTCCAGCGAAAATTCAGTTTGTTGGTCAGTGTTTTTGCAAAATCAGAGTTTGTTTTTAAATTCCTGGGAGTCAGGTTGAACGAAATCAGGTCACTTTTCTTACCAACCAGCCAAAACATATGGAAACGTACCTAAATACGAGAACTATGAACACGTCAGGTGTGGGCCCTCCACTCTGAGAGCACATAACGCGCTGGGAAAACCTAACAGCCACCGAAGAGGGTGGCTACCAAATGCTCTGTAGTGACTGGAGGCGCGAGGGCAGGAAGTGGAAGGAGGGGTTTAAGCCAGGTCCAGAATGAAGACCTAATTCTGGAAAGATAAGAGGGCAATCCCAGGCGAAAGGGTAAGAGCAAAGGCACAGCAACCAGATCGACTTGGTCCAGGCTGGGGGCTTGTCCAACAAGTAACAAGCTTTGGACAGTAGGCTGGGGCCGGCTGGGAGGCCTTCTACATCACGAGTGTGGACTTCAGCCTGAAGGAAGTAGGGGAACACTCAGGGGTTCTTTAGCCCTGAGCTGGGGGAGCGACACGAAAGTAAGTGGTGGTCTCCTCACAGACAGGCGGGCGGTGACACTGAGCCCGGGAGCGGGTGGCAGGGCCGTGGGACCAGTCCTGAGGATGCCCGCTTTGGCGGTTGTAAAGATTAGAGACCAAACACCTGAAGACAAAGTGACAAAGAGAGATTCATTTCTAGAACACGCCTCCGGCAGACAAAGGACTTTTGCTTACGTGATCTCAGAGCAGTTTGTAAATCACAAGCGTTGTCACATTTCACACTTAAGGAACGAACCGCTGGTTACGAACGGCGGACTTTCGGCAAGGCTTCCGGGGCCACCACCTTCTCCCCAGCCCAT
Organism: Acinonyx jubatus; assembly: GCF_027475565.1. Lineage (NCBI taxonomy): Eukaryota > Metazoa > Chordata > Mammalia > Carnivora > Felidae > Acinonyx > Acinonyx jubatus. The sequence continues at coordinate 129,608,952 of NC_069388.1, read as the reverse complement.
CGTTCCTGCTCAGGACAGGCTTTTTATTCTGCATCTCCTCTTAAGAAGAGGCGTCCGCGGGTCGCTCCTCTGCTCCGGCTCACCCCCTCGTTAGATGGGCTCGTCCAGTCGCACGGTATCCGTCTTCGCACACGACCTGACGTCTGCCGAATCGCACCGCAGAGCTCGGAGGTAACTTGATCCCAGCCCTCGGCATTATTTTTCAGTATTTTGATTTGTGACTCCTCTTGAATTATCTTTTTTTTTTTTTACACGGTTTTAATTTCAACTTGCCTCAAATCTCTCTCTGAAAGCGAGAGAAGTTTAAACAGGACTCTGCATGACGACGACAAGAATCCTGTACGACAGACGAGTGTTTTCAGACGAATTTTACAACTCACTCACTCACTCAGTGATTTGTTCAAACATTTATTGAGCACTTTTTATGTGCCAGGCATGGTGCAAGGCGCTGGGTATAACAATGATTAAGACAAAGTCCCTCAAGGAGCTCACAGTCTAATGGTAAACTACTGAGTAAACTGAGGCACAGAGTGGTAAATGATTTACCCAATGAGGTAGAAATAGCTAGGTTCTTGGAAATGTGGGACTAGAGCTGGAGAGAGGGCAGGGTACAACCAACTCATCAAAAGTAAACCCCTTTGATTGAAAAGCGAGGCTGCATACAGAAACGTTACAAAATCTGCTTGCAAAAAGGTTAAAATAGTTTCCAATTTTCATGATTAAATTCATGTCTTGCAAAGAATTAAGCCATTACCTGATAGTATTTCTATACTTGCCCCTAAAGCCTCAGGGCCCGCATTAACCGGCTCACACACACTAACCCTGGAGGAAGCTTGAAATCAAGAAGTATCAGATTTCAATTTCAGCACTGGGAACCATATGGAAACACTTTAATTAAATCCATGATGTTCAAATGTCTAGCATATTTATGATACTTCTACATGTAGAAGTTTGGAAAAAACTTTCCTCTAACCCCCATTCTGAGGATTCTAATAAGTTATCGATACCACAGAAATTAGAGAATTTGTCTGTTACTTTCCATATATACATTATTTTGGCTGTACAAGGGTGGAAAGTTTTACTTAGACATATTACATAAGTCATCTAAACATTATACAGATATATACAGAGACATCACGGTTAGACGCCTGTGTATACTCATCCAAGAGCTAATTGCAGACATGAACCCGCGTAAGGCAATTTCCTGCGTGATAATGACACATGATCCTCGAAGGGAAGGGCAGAGTCCACAAAGCACGGTCTGCTTCAGGCCCGACCGCCTTTCTCAGGGATACTCTCCGTGACGGGAGAGTATTATTTCAGTAGGCAGGGTGTCTATTTCACTGACAAAAAGCAGTGAATAATTATAAAAAGAGTTGTTTTCAAATGCAGAAACCAGTAGACCTAAGTAGTGAACCCCTCAAAGCCACCACTGGCCTTGATGCTGTCTCGGAGAAGCAGAGAACTTCGTGGATGATTTATTGCTCTAAGAATCAAATCTGATGCATGATTCATCCACACGGGATGCTCCCCAAAACTCCATACACGCATCTGCAAATGCTGTCAGTTGCTCACTTCAAGTAATTCTTCACTTTGTTGTGGAGGCTTTTCTTCTGAAAAGTAACAAACACGGAAGAAATTCTCCTGAGTGAGGGTTTGAAAGGCGGACAGGTAAGCGAACACGCACTTCAAGTGCTTAAAAGAACCCTGAAGAGCCCTGGTCAACAGCCACACCGTTCTGTCAATGGCACAGGCTCCTGTTGTAAGTCTCCCCAGAGTCAAGCGAGGTCGCACGTGCACCCGCCAGCACCTGTCAGAACGGAGACGGCTTCTTACCCAGAGGCCGCGCCGGGAGGCACCACCACGGGACCGACTAGACTCTAAGTTTTCGAGATCAAAACTGCACAGCATCTAACTCTATTTTTGTTAGAAACAGGCTAAACTACCTTGTCGTCTAATAGTCTAAATTACCTTGTAATTCTTTAACTCGTGTTTTCGTGGCTAGAAAGAGTAAAAATATCCGTAAGGCTGTAAGACGCATTTGTAACAATATACTAAAAATCATATGTATATACACGAATTTAAGATTCTAATGATTTTTTACATATATATATATTTGTATATACAAATATACAAATTTGTTTTGTATGGTTTTGTAAAAAGCCATCAGAATCTTCAATTTTCCTCATCACACACTTGGTATACTTACCTTTATCGGGGTGTTCTGGATGTTTGTTTTTAGATGAAGAGGTGCCCGCTCCTTCAGACACTTTATTACCCGAATGATCGTGTTCCACCTCACATAAATAAACATCGATGGGTCCTTTGGTGCTTCTTATGTGTACTGTGATAGAGTCCTGGTAAAATATAAATAAAACACCCTAAAGAAGACATGTCAGGATGTCTATTCACTGATTATATTTTTTCACTCACTAGAACTGCAAAAGTTTCCATTCAAGGGATATTGCTGAAAATTTAAATGCGGGTGGTTTTCTCTCTATAGTATATTTGAAAAAACCACGGACGTGGCCAATTCAAGGGATATTGCTGAAAATTTAAACTTTTCTATTGTATATTTGACAAAACCACGTACGTGGCTTTAGTCACTTCAGTGTTGGCCAATAAGCCACCGGCCAGCTCACGGGGCTTAAACGACGACTCGATGGGAGTCATGATGTGACTACTTCAGCACTCAAGAGCCCATTTTTCTCTACTCAAGGAGTTGACCCCTTCTAGGACTCGGTCCCTGAGGGTCCACGATCAGTGTCTGGATAACAGAGAAATCTAAAATACCCTGTAGTCTCAAATAAGAAGGGTGTGTTCAGATTTTTTGACCCCTGAGAGGTACCGAGTTAACTGAAAGAGCCGTTCTTTCGTCCACGTGAAAAAGATGAGATCCTGACAAAACGTACCTTAGTGACTTAAAAAAGATTTAAAAAGTACTGCGTATAAAGGACTATTAATTAATTACGATTATTCACATCTTTTGGCTTTGGATTTTTCAATTTACTCAGGGTTAGTTATTTTTTCTGTAAGGTATCAGGAAATAGGGGCTTCTACTGACAGTTATGCTAAATCATCATCTTTGTGTGTGTGCCAGGACCCCGAAATGAACCAATTTACGCCAAAATCTGAAGGAACGGTTCCAGTTATACATGATTCCTTTGCTGTTTTGACTGGAAGAGGGTCCAACTGTGACAGAGTCTGTTCTCTTCCCCTTTCCCGCGGGGAGGCCCGGGCTTGGCACAGACACCGGGGCCCCCTCCTGCCCCACAAACCTCACTGTCATCTCCTAATAGGGCTCGGTGAGATGCGGTCTCTCAGAGGGGCTTCTTGGTACCAGACGTGTAGGCCAGAGAAAGTACACGTATGCTCAGGGCTCTAGATCGCCAGGCCAGGTCTGGTTTGAACGGTATTATCTTACGCCACTCAAAAAGTATCTCTAAACAAAAGAAACTGGGACGTTGCTCGGAACTGGCAGCCAGCCGAGGACTTCCTACGTCACCAAATCAGGGCTGACAAACGCTTTCCGCGAAGGGGCTTGTGGGCCATACGATCCCTGTGTCACAACTACACAACTCTGCCATCACAGACTGAAAGCGGCCAGAGACAATATATCCAAACAAACGGGCAGGTGGCTGTGTCCCAACAAGACTATGCCTCAAAGCCAGCGAGCCAGATCTGACCTGAAGCCCAACCACCCTGGCACCAGCTCCCCAGATCTCGCCCTGGATCTCTGAGGGCGGCGGGCTCCCCTGCACGCAGTGTGCTCCTGTCTACTGCTCCCGCTCTTGCCCGACCGCGGAGCAGGGCTGCCCAGAGGGCCCACGTTCCTCAGCCTTCAAACTGGACTCTCAGTCTTGGGCGGGATCAAAAAACCCAGCAAAATCTGGCAATTATGGCCTGAGGCAGCTCGTAGAGCAGGGGGAAAAAACCAAAACCCTGTCAGTCACTGCCGAATGGACTATCATGTCCCCGGGTAAGGATGTGCTGAAAGATTAGTGGTTATTTAAAAAAAGTTTGAACATCTCTCAAACAACTCCTATTAAACACAAATGTTGCTTAGGAGACTTGGATTATATTCAAATCTAAATAAAATAATGAGGAAGCGTCACCAAGAAGTCACAATTTGCGTGTGACTAGATTAAAGGCTGTCCCCTGACTGACTTATAATACACTGTCAAGTAACAACATGGCGCTCACTTGGACAGTGGTCTGGTGGGGATGAAAGGACAGATGAGTGGTAAGAACATTCTTCACTGTGAGGGAGGGAAGCCCCTATAGCAACGCAGAGCGGTCACTATGAGCACCGATGGGCCTACAGGCTGTCAGAACTTGACGATCTGCCCCAAGAATGGCCACATTCCTTGGTCCTGATTCCATCCTTACCAAGCAACCTTCTGATGACAATTATCTTTCAATATAAACTTTCCTGCAAGGGAAAGAGTGTGCTAAGCAGCTGGCGGCTGATAAGCATTTCATTTATACAGCAATTTTACATTTTGTATTAAATGTACCACTTAGGGAACGCCTGGGGGGGCTCAGTCAAATGTCCGACTTTGGCTCAGGTCATGATCTCAACGGTTCCTGAGTTTGAGTCCCATGTCGGGCTCCGTGCTGACAGCTCAGAGCCTGGAACCTGCTTTGGATTCTGTGTCTCCCACTCTCTCTGCCCCTCCCCTGCTCATGCTCTGTCTTTCTCTCTCAAAAATAAACAGTGAAAAACAATTCTAAAAAAATTAAATGTACCACTTAGCGTTCCTGTTTATTCTTTCTTTAGTCTTTCATGAGCTTGGTTAGAGTGAACTTCTAGAGCCTTGACTGACACCCAATCTGGCACTTCAGCAATGGGGCCAATTCTTGGGAGATTCCTCTAGCAGGCATTACAATAGGTTATGGCATACTGTGGCAAGTGGAGGCACTGCAGCGCATTATAGTATAGGAAGAGTTCACGGACAGAACAATGGTCAAGAACATACTCTGGAGACAAACCATCTGGGTTTGAATTCCGGCCTGTCGCTTACTGTGTGACCATGAGAAAGTTAATCTTTCTGTGCTTCAGATTCCTCCCGTCAGAGGATCGTGATCATGACCGCTTCCTTTGTTGCGTTATGCAAAACAAGCTAAAACGTGCAAAGTGCCTCAAGCGACGTCAGATGTGCAACTACCACACACATAATGCTTGTGAAGATATTACGACTGCAACACAGCAGCCTGAACAGCTGACCTGCCCCCATTCTTTACAAGGTCTTCTTAAACATGCAGGGATACCTACTTCTCTGGGAGCGGGGACATCCAATCTGGTTTCTGCCGGAGCTTTCACTGCGATAACAATCTGTTCGTGGAAGGCTTGGATGCTGTGAATATCTTGATACGTCACGTACGCTAGTGTAAACGTCAGTCAAGGGTCTCTAAGCAGAATGCTACTTACGGAGGAGATAACTGATCTCTGATAATACACGAATATAAGTGTCATGTTAGAATCTCTGTAGCTTTTATGGGCTACAAACTCACAATTAAGGAAAGCAATTAGTAGAAAATCATTTCATATATAACTCTTACTACTTCATAAACAATTCTTTAGACTTTACAAAATGTTTTACAATATGTATAGCTCAAAGAATTCCTTTAAAGCCTACCGTCGTGACTATGGTGACAATTTCCGGACAAACTGTCCACATACACATAACACACACACACAAAAACCTCAGGTGAAGGTATTTAACTGCTCCCTGCCCCCAATTCCCTATTCGATGCTAGATCTAACTATGAGAACGTTTGGGGAAAAAATACTCAATTTTGATGAGACTCTCCAAAAATGCAAGGTGGAAAAAATCTGTAAAAAAGAAAAAAAAAAAAGTGGCATCAATCTGGAGAATATGTGTTCCAGGACTACCATGTACTCATGGGATTTCCCACATCCCAAATTATTTTCCATCTCACTATGTGAATTTTTTTCTTCTTGTTTTACTGGGTTGCTGAAATGTTACCAATTAAGTGACTTACTGCATTTCCCCAACGTTTTCTTTCTTTCTTTTTTTTCTTTCTTTTTTTTTTTTTTTGCTTACTTCACAGACTTTCTGATTAGGTAGAGGAACAGCATTTATTTCCCTTGTGATAACTGTACTGTGAAAATAGGTTTTAACTGATGCGGAGTGTGAGTAAACTCAAAGCATGAAGCAGCTGGGAACCAGTGGAGCCTCGCAAAGGTGCAGTGAAAACAGAGCAGTAGGTGGGCCCAGGAGACCCAGGAGAACATCGCCGCCAAAGACAGGTCTGCCCCGCTGGTCCCATGTGGCTACACCGTGCTCTGTGGACCAGAATGGCAGCTGCCATTTCATCCACTGCCATTTCAATGGCAATGTCATCGTTTCAGAAATAAACCTCAGTGGGGTGCCTGGATGGCTCAGTCAGACCGAACGCGTCCGACTTTGGCTCAGGTCATGATCTCACAGTCTGTGAGTTCGAGCCCCGCGTCGGGCTCTGTGCTGACAGCTCGGAGCCTGGAGCCTCTTTTGGATTCTGTGTCTCGCTCTCTCTGTCCCACCCCCACTTGCACTCTGTCTCTCAAAAATGAATACATATCAATTAAAAAAAAAGAAAAAGAAACCTCAGTTAACAAATTAGGGAAAACCTGAATTTCACAAAAGCCAATTTCACAAAAGATAGTTTGCTATCTTTACAGCATTCTGACTGAAAAACGAAGCAAGAATGTGTCACTATTTTAATTTGATATGCAAACATGAACCTTGGTACACGGTCTGAATGTAGCATTTGACCTGAACAAATGCCACATGAAAGAGGAAAAGGCAATTATCTGTGTATGCTTGAGGCTATACTCCTAACTCTTTGGTTACTTCAAAATTTCTAAAGGTCTAATTTTGTATCCTGAGTATATGAATTAAATTCCCAGGCTGACCCTACTATTTAAAGTAACCTCTGCCTTGGAAGCGGAATTTTTTTTTTTTTTTTTTAAAGGACAGAGTTAAAGGATATCTTTCGTTTTCTTTGTCATCTGTTAACTCGAACAACTGCTGGGCACAGTCCTTAATCAGCTCGTCCAAAGCATCTTCCATTGCTGATAAGTCAGAAAGCTCCTCCTGCAGCTTCTTCTGTTGAGGCACCGCCCCAAAATTGCTAAGGTCAGACCCTCTTTAAGAGAAAGGCATTTAAAAAAATAATAGTAAGGACAAGACAAAAACAAACAAAAAACTCCCTGTGAGTCACCTCCAGGAGATGAAGACACAAGTTAGGTTATTGGAACTTCTCCCGATGTTGACATCAGGCATTTCCCAAAGCGACAGATAAAACTAGGTACTTCACTTCACTCCTGACCTCCCTGTATTCCAGACAACCATTATTCTTCGTAGAGCTACACTGCTTTCTGTCCCCGTTCTAGTCTCTTACACAGGGATCTGAGGAGACCCAAGGGACCGTCAGAACTCTACGGAGACTGAGTGGTGGGCAAAGCGGACGAAGCACACCGAGCATCGCCCAAGAGTCAACGAGACCCAGGTTAGGTCCCAGCTCTAGCACTGACAGCAGGACTTTTGAGAAGTTGTAATCTTTTAGTCCCCTGATGACAAACAAGGGGCTCTGACTAAAATGACAGCTCCTCTGATAAAATTGAGGATTCTCCCTAATGCGCATCTTCTATCTGGTTCGAGCTGAATATAAGATTGTATGCATTATTCTTAAAAGATGTATTTTCTTTAGTTATTTCTGTCTACCTTATCGCAGTGGTTATGATCTGACCCGAGCAACTGATACTCATTGTTTTTCTTCTTCATGAAAAATAATGAGGAAAAAGGCTGTTACTACTTTACCTTTTGCTTGCTACTTTTCAAACCTGATTGCAATTAGCGATTCCGAATGCAATCTGATATTAACCCCTAAGGTGTTATTAATGTTATTTAGCAAACACGTTCAGATTAGAATTCAATCTGCATTTCTGTATTGCTGAAAAAAATAACTTCCTTTATGAACCCCTTTCCTCTATCAGCAAAGTTCGTTATTTAAAACCATTTCATGATCTTTGTTGGGACATCTGTCATTGCCTGAAATGAAATGTATTTACATGCACTTCGAAGCTGGAACTGTTTCTTACTCTTCCAAAATATTTGCCTGTCAGAAGTATTAACAGCTTTCTTCTCATGCACACACATATCCACATCCACATGTGTATTAACAGCTTTCTTCTCGTGCACGTACGCACACACACATCCATGGGTGTATCTACGTCTATGCCATAGGCTTTTTCTCCATGGGATCTTCCTCATCAAAAATAAAGTCTTTAGCAATTGCCTTTTAGACATGGTCCACTGATTTTTATTTTTACATTCAAGACAGTGTGGATCCATAGTCAATCAGACTCATAACCACCTGGGGTAATTAAGAAGGAAGATGAGATTCCCACCTTCCCCCAAAACAAATGAATTACAACTCTTGGAGCAGGAAGCCTCTAAGCGTTTATTACATTACATTGTCTTACGACGACCTTAGCGAATTTCTTCCTGATAGCAATAACCAATTGGAAAAAAATTTCCTAAACAATCAGATGTTTAAGATCTTCTTATGATCTTGAAAAGCGAGTCTTAAAACCGATTATTATTCCATTTAACTTTTCCATAACACCAGAACGATATCCTAGATCTATGGCTTTTATTCAGTCCTAAGTAGGAAAAAAAATACTTATGTACCTTGTGCGACAACAAATGAACAAAATTTTTATAGAATCTTTTTCTAGCAAGAAGCCATATCTTACTTTGTTTTGTCCTGTCAAAACACTACAAAGACTAGTTTGTTTCAAACCTGGGTATTGTCACTTAAAGAGAAGGAAAAAAAGAAAAAAAGCACGAAAAGTTCAAAACCAACTCACATCCATCGAATATGGTTCTTAGACTTTTTTTCAACCAGATCGATTCCATCTAAGACATTGGTGATGTCATATACTCTTCGTTTCCGCACCCCCAGTTTCGTGGCGACCTTGTTTAAGTCGAGAATCCCCCCAGGAGCCGATCTGACAAGATCCATAAATTTTCGAGTTAAATAAACCAGAGATACATCAAAACGAGGTCTCTTCACTTTTAGAGCTTCTGGGAAACAAAACAAACAAATTTGTAAAATACTCTATAGCATTTCTTTCTCAGCTCATTAAAAAAAATAATTTATCTCCTCAGTAAGCATAGACACCCATCGAAATTCTACATACTGAACACATCATAGCTGATTTTTATGAACTAGATTTCTCACACCAGATCAAAATGTATCAGCCTATGCCAAGTAAGCAAAGGCTTTAGACTTAACAGAGTATCTGAAATATGGAGCCAGGTCCTCTGGACACGGGAATCTGCAGGGGTCTGCGGCCTCTTCTCAAACATAAAGCGGAGAGTTTGCATTTGTACTTACACCACTCTCAGGAACAGGATTAGAATTTTTTTAAGTTTATTTTGAGAGAGAGAGAGGGCACGAGCAGGGGAGCGGTATGGCGGAGGGGAGAGAGAGAGAAAATCCCAAGCAGGCTCTGCACTGTGAGCGCAGAGCCCAACACGGGGCTCGAACTCAAACTGTGAGATCATGAGCTGAGCCGAGATTAAGAGATGGATGCTTAACCGACTGAGCCACCCAGGCGCCCCAAGACGTTCTTTATAGAAGCAAAGGCAGAGACTTGGCTTTTCCTCTTTAATACTTAAAATGTTCCTGTACGTGTCACAGCGTAACCCTGATGGAAGTTTCTGTAAGAGCTCAAACTGGTCTTCCATTAGAACAATTAAGACATACCTTGAGGAAAAGCAAAAGTCTTCAAACTGATTATTATTCCATTTTTAAATATTCACTAGCCTATGTTAACAGATAAGCAAATAAAGGGGGGAAAATGTCTCTAATTCCCTCCATCCCTCACCTACTGTGATTCTGGTTTTTCATACATGCCCGGCCCCCTCCACACACAGACATACACCTATCTGTCAATATGTATACGTGACTTTTAAAAACAAAAGAACAGACTATCCTCTAGCATGTTGTTTTAACTCAACATCGTGAACATCGTCGCTTGTCAACAAATGTATTTCAACGTTATTCTGAAGGGCTGCGTGATAGTTCACTTCATGGAGTATTTGCTACACTTACTCCGATACTGGAAATTCCAACTGTCTCCAACTTTGCTGTTTTGTCCAATACTTCAATAAATCTCCCTGCAGCTAAATTTCTGTCTGCATCTTTGTCTCCTTCCGGTAAGTTCTGCGGTTTGGAACTGATGGGTAAAAGGGTACTTTAAGGAGTGTGAACATGTGCTGTTACACCTGCTAGCCTACCGATTTCACACAGTGAATGAAGGCCTCAGAACTGAGTATTACGTTCCTTTCATCTTTCCCTAATTTGATACTAAAAAACAAGTTCTTAATAGTTTGGTGTGCAGAGTAAATAGTTTCAGGAATCACGGAGCTGCCCTTTTGGGGTGGAGAATATGATCTCTCCTTTCTGCTACTTTCACAGCAGACAATGACCAGTACGCTTCAGAAGAAATAGTCATGCTATCTTCAATCGGAAATTCCCGTGTTCAGAATCTCTACAATGTCACATTCACTTTAAAGGCTGTTGGTGGTTACTCCAAGAACAGAAGTATGTATTTTATAATGCACATGTCTTCTCTGTGGAGACCACTCCTACACTTCGGATTAAATGGGATTAGGGAGGAATGAAAATTTCATTTAAATTAGAAGTCAGAATTCTACCAAAACCCGTTGAAGACTACAAAAGAGAAATTCTAACTTTATTAGGGTTTTTTTTTTAACGTTGATTTATTTGTTCTGAGAGGCAGCGAACAAGCACGAGTTGGGGAGAGTCGGGGAGAGGCGGGAAGAGGCGGAGAGAGGTGGAGAGAGGGAGAGAGAGAATCCCAAGGAGGCTCCGTGCTCAGTGCAAAGCCCAACACGGGGCTCAATCCCACGACTGTGAGATCGTGACCTGAGCCCAGATCAAGAGTCGGATGCTTGGCTAACTGAGCCACCCAGGCGCTCGAGAAATTCTAACTTCAGAAAGCATAAATCTAATCACCCTCATTACTAACAAAACATGGTCTTACAAGCTCAGGATAAGAACACTGCCACCATGTTAGCCACTTTAGAAAGAACAGATGTTAACTGAAAACCTAGAATATGATAGTTGCTGAAAGAACATAAACATGACTTAAAAAGGTCTTCAAAGTGAAGATGTTCCCTAGTCGATCACAACGCCCTGAGGTCTGTGCTAAGAGAGGTGTCCAAGCTGCCTGAGAAGACGAGACGAAACCTAACCGGCACGGGAAGGAAGGAAGTCCTCACGAAGGGGGTGTGTGGGCAGAGGACACGAACGTGAAGAGGAGGGTGTCTCCCCTCTTGACAGAGGGCAAGGGGCTTAATATGAGACAGAGGAAACAGCACGTCGAAAGACAGAGCTGTGTCTGGGGACAGGTGTATGTAGGGAAGCCCCAGCAGGCAGAGCTTCAGCGATGGGTGAGGGCGGCAGCTGGAGGCCCAGGCCGCCCGTGGGGCAAGAGACAACGTGCAAGGGCCCCGTCTTTCCACCTGGCCGCTCTCCACAGCCTTGCTCCTCTTAAGGATCTGAGGTGGCTTATAAATTTAACACAAATAAGTAAAATGAAATACACGAGGAGTCGGAGTTTTCTCTGTATGTAACAGAACATCGTGGAAGAATTCCGGGTCGAGGGAGGTCCCGATCCCATTTCTGTGTTAGGAAAATCACACCGGCAGCAGCGTGGAAGAGCCTATGGGCAGACAACCTACTCAGGAGGCTATCTCACCACATCAGGCAGGGAGAGACGGAGAGTCTACACTAGAAGCAGGGGTCTAGCCCCGTGCTTACAACTAGAGGTGAAGTCAGAGAGGTGGGGAATTGAATCCCGACTGAGCAAGTCCCTTGACCTCTCTGGGCCTCAGTTTACTCAACTATAAAAAATGAAAAACAATCCACGCTTACATTTTAAAGGGTTGTAGTGATAATCCATGCAAAGAGCTTAACACAGCTCGTACCGTACAAGCTCGACATGTGTTAGATGTTACCGTGAGGTGGTGCTGTGGGCCGGACGGAGGACACGCTTCACAGGTAAAACAGACCAACTACAGGTGAGATTGTGGCAGGGGCCGAGGAGAAATTAGGGCTGATATTAAGATTTATCTGGGATCTATGCACTGTCCATCCATCGCGGTTAGGACCAAAATTAAGAGAAAATCGGGGGGGGGGGGCGTTCTACGGTTATAATTTCCAGAAGGATAGGGAACTAGAGCAATGGGCGCTTCGCCTCCTTTAACTGACTCCGCGCTCTGGTCCGTGACAGAGGTGGGAGACAGCGAAGGGAGTCCCAGGAATCTGGAGGGCAAAAAGACTGGTTCTCCTGACTGTGGTCAATGGCCTTCAATTCTGCTGAAAGCAACATGTAATCGCTCTCACAGAACTTCGAGAAAACACCCTTAAACATAGACCATTCATTCATTCAGAGCATATGTATGCAGGGGAGGCACAGAGAGAGACAGGAGACAGAGAATCCCAAGCAAGATCCACGCTGTCAGCACAGAGCCCGAAGCGGGGTTCGATCTTATGAACTGTGAGATCATGACCTGAGCTGAAATCAAGAGTTGGACGCTCAACCCACTGAGCCACCCAGGCACCCGGGACCATTCCATTTTTAAAATGCATTTCCCTAAGCAGCAAAGAATACACTGACATTTGTTTACACTACTCAGCCCACAACCTCACAAGTGTTTGCTGAAAATCAATGTACAAATAATACATTTTCAGTTTTGAATCCACTTATGTACATTTAAAATAAATCATTTAAACCACGTGAAGTTCAAACTACAAAACCTAAAACCTATTTAGGAATCAACTTACTTCTCATGGACACATACTGTACATTATCTTCTAAGTTAATCCTTATTTTTGATGGCTGGAAAAAGGAAAACACAGAAATGTAAATTAGCAATTTAAAACCAATGATGCAAACGAAAAAACGCAGATGAACAGCATTTACTGGAAAATACAGAGGTTTTTATTCTCCCTGGGGTGACCATTTGGATGCGAGAGAAGCACTCTTTCTTCTAAGCTGTCACCACCCGAACTGTACTCGTGACTGGCAGGGTTCATGGAGTTAAGTTTCTAACGCTGCACGGGCTTTGGTAAGTATGGACATTAAGTAGTTTCAGAACGGGTGGAGGAGAAATACGAACGAGAAATTCTTACTGAATAGGCATTACTCTATTATCTGTATCAGACACTGAGAATAAAAAGGAATACGAAGATGATTAGGACGCTGTCTCTGATGCTGGAAAGCTCAGCAGAGGTGCAGAATAGGTCTAAACCAGGAAATGCTCACCCCTTGCTATCTAAGTGTAAGTGGCTCCAAAAAATTTGCTCACAAGCTTTCACAGGTGGCCATGCATTTCCACTATAATTAAGGTAAAAACAGCATTTACTTCTTTAATTAAAAATTATTTATTCTTTTTTTTTTTTTTTTTTAGTTTATTTATTTTGAGAGAGAGTGAGCACGCACGCATGGGAGGGGCAGAGAGAGAGGGAGAGAGACAGAATCCCAAGCAGGCTCCATGCCTAGCTTGGAGCCCCACTTGGGGGCTCAATCCCATGGCCCTGGGATCATGACCCGAGCCAAAATTAAGAGTTGAATGCTCAACCAAATGAGTCACCCAGGCGCCCCCAGCAGCGTTTCTAATAATGGAAAATAACGTATGCTACGTAACTAGAAACCTTGGTGTTAGACTAATTAAAAAAACCGCTTCTTTTAAATTCTTCAAACAACCAGGAAATGAGTACTAGTTCTGCTACCAATGACTACCATCTTATCAGGTATTTAGAAGCTATGAAAGTTTACGTAAACTGCTAGTAAAACATTTGCCACGCACTTAGAAACTGTTTTTGCAAAAAATAAATAAAACATTTAGATAAAGCCATGTAAACAAAAACCTGTATTAGCCTCATGCTTACAACAAACTACAATGACAAGAGGAGCCTCCAGACAGGCCGTGATCAGGTTTGGCTCTTGTCAAGTGAAAAAACTCGCCCCCAAACTGGCTGTAGCAAAACTGGGATAAGAGAAGAATCAACAGGAATACTGTGGATGCACCCGGAGAGGGATATCAGAGAAGCATTCACAAGGAAGGGGATCCCCAGCTGGGCCTTGAAGGACAAGCCAGATTTTGCCTGAACCTGTGGGAGCTTCACGAAGGAGGGAAAAGATAGGATTCCTAGTGCAAGAAATGAAATGCACCCAAAGTACGAAAATACAAATCGCATGGCACCTTTTGCACACCCACCTGTGTGGCTGGTGCAAGACTGACTTGACACGGAAGTCAGAAGGGCATGAGGAACCACCCTCGACACAGACACGGAAGTCATGCTAAGGAGTGTGCGCTAAGGAGTCACGGCAGTGAGGACGCCCGGCAGATTTCTGAATGAGAACGTGACATACCCCAGCTCACGGTGTAGGGATGGAAGTACGGTGGCAACACAGCAAAAAGACTGGGGGGTGAGGAAGCCTAAAGGCAAGGTGGACGGCTTAGAAGCTCTTTGTCTGCCTCAGCATTAAGGACCAATCTTTGCCACGACGATCTCCCTGCCATTTAGGACAAGATTATAGCATCTACCAGCAAGTGAACCTCGTATGGACTAACTCTACTGACAGAGAATTCTGCTAGAAGATGAACTCAGCTGTTAGGATTTAAGGGAAAACGCAGACCTGCTGGGCTGTGCAAAACCAGAGTTGGGAAGGCCTGTCTCGGGGGAGGGCCTGGGCCTGACGAGCCCCGCCAAACAGCAGCAGTGATTTGCAAACACGGTGCCCACCGCTGAAACGCTGACGGGCAGTCCTATTAAAGGACACAGATGAATGTGACCCACAGTCATTGCTATTTTTACATTTAACCCTTCTGCTAAAAGTGTACGAGACAGCGTTTATCGTAGCAAGATTCTTAAACGACAAATAACCCGTCTTTATCACATTGCTTTGCAACACATAAACAAATACCCTAAACTCTTTTACATTCCTGAGAGAGTACACAGGAAACACAGAAAGGGTTAACGCCACTGCGCTCCTGGGTGCCGTGCTACAAATAGACTGTTCTTAATTTAGAGTAGCAAGGCCAAGGCCTACATACGAGTACTTGACGGCATCCTAATTGGCTCTCTCGGTATCTGCTTGCCACATATTTCAGAAGGGCCTCTCTTCTGCTCCCTTCTCTCTCGTCCTCTTATCGAGACGGCTGCCGTTCCCAGGCTGGCACAGGGATAATGCCTCAATCGGGCACAGCAGCAGGAGCAAGGACAGGTGTTCACGTTTTACTACATTTGCTTTACCGCTTTTTCCTCTGTGGACACACGATTTTTTGTCCTTGAATCAACTGGGACCAAAGTGCAGACCCTTAGACAACCCCACGTGTATCTCAAGGATATTCTCTTACACGGCCACCGTACAGTCACCAAAGTCTGTTCAAACTGAACAGTTTTGAAAGAAACTGTCGGCAGAACCCTGGGCGCCGCGGTGGAGGTTCCAAAGGAGGCGAGGACTGTGCCGTCAGACGCCGGAAGGGAGACCTTGGTTGTTACGTGAAGATGGGACGCTCACCGTCCACCGCACTTCCGCGGGAAGCAGATGCTAACGGATGCGGGTGATCTGAGATTTCCCTACAACGTAGGCAAATCTGGCACCTATCTCTCCCTGCAGCGCATAGAATGAGAGAGAGAGAAATCGAGAAATCAAGAAAAGGACTGTTAAACGAAAAGGAGCCAGGACGTAAAGCCTTTAAAAATTCTCAGCTTCTCCAGAAGCTCAGAGTAAGAAATGACTTCTGAGAAAGACCAAATCAAAGGCATAATCTAAAGAAGAAGGTGAGGGTGTGACTGCACAGCTTGGGGATAAGACACCCAGTAAATCAAAGCGGGCGCCTCACAGCACTGCACAGTCACATAAAAGGCCTTGACGGAGATGAAGGATGAGCCCCACAGATCCTCCAGATCGAAGCCGGGGCCTCTCGGAAGGTCTGGGGCACCGTCCATCAGCCATTCGAGCAGGAGCCCGAGCTAGACGAGGGTTTATCCTGAAGAAAGGTGGGACTTGGTTCCGCTGAGTGAGCCACAACAGGATTCACAGAAGGTCCACACCGTGTCTGAGAGAACCGTACCAGCGAAAACACCGTCAGCTTGGACTAAAAGGGACACAGGGTGTTTAAATCGAAAAGAGGTGACTCAACACCGCAAATTCTACTGCCAGGAAGCAGGCGGAGAAAGTCACTCTGTTACAAATAGGCAGCTCCTTTCATGAGGAAGAAAGGAAGACACACACAGTGGAGCCAACAGCCCAGAGAGTCGAGCTGGGAGCAGAGAGAAATGCTCCCAGGCCCTGGGACCTAACCAAGGAATTCCTAACGTTTCCCAAGCTGACTTTCAGAATTGCTCTGGACCAGTTACCTTCCCCTGTGACTCCCGTCTCCTCCCCTGGGAACAGGAAGGTCTGCGGCAGCTACCCGGTCTGTCCCAGCAGTGTGGGCTGGGTGTGGAGGGAGGAGGGTCGGATGACGGTCTTTTTAGTTTCCCTGGCCTGGAGACCCGGAGAAGCAGGACTGAGCTGGGTTTCAGGAACTGGATTCTTCTTTTATTCTGTGAGCAGAAAACCTGTTCTTGTAAGGCTCAGAGTGTCCCAGATTAGGCCAGCGGGAGCCTTTGCAAAGTGGTTCCTGTGCAGGGCACTTACTCTGGACCTTTCCAGCGTCTTTATGGTGGCAGTCCTCCCATCCCTGCGGGACGAAGCTGCCCAGGCCGCAGCACAGACCGCGGCTTCCGGTTCTGCCCCACCGTGGGCTGAACCACGTCTCCGTTCCTCTAAGGAAGTCTCTCTGAGAGCTCACTCTCGGGTAATCTCCCTGAGGGATGACTGGGGACAGCTCAGTGGTAGTCACATCCCAAGAACCTTCCCTTTCAATCCTCACAGTTTCTGTTCCCCATTTGTTGACTGAACACCCAGCCTGGGAAGCGAATGGAGAAGGCAGAGGCCGCCAAACTTGAAAGATCAGTGCGACCTATCGGGGTGCACACAGCTCTCTAGGAACAGGGAGCTCCTGACAGGCAAGTCAGAACATCCGAGGCTGTTTTACCAGTACTTCAAGTCCCACATCTGAAGACTACGCAGGAAATTATAATTTGAGATCGCAAAGGACAAAGAAAAGAGAAAAGGTCATTTTAGGGACTAAAATCTTAAGCATTGCCTCTAAATTGGTTAAGAATTTCTCTATACAGATGCCTCTTTGTACCGATTGCCTAGTTGGGGGAGCTCTACGCCTTTAAGAGCTCTCGGGAAATAGACCATTAAACAAGGGGTTTGCATTCACCTCACTCATTCGATTTTCCCTTACTTTTCAATGTGCAGACTAAGTTCCACCTCCAACCAACCCTACCTTCTCCCTTCTCTAAATTCCGACAGTTTGCAAGCCATTTACCTGGGGAACATCACTCAGATACATAATAACTAATTTTTGCACAGCTATGTAGTTTGTTAAATACTTCCAGTCACTAGGCAGTTAAAAAACAATGAGGTAGTTGTTTACACCACCAGTGTACAATCAGAAAAATAAACACACATTCAAACATTTAAGTATCTACTTCATCCATCCAAGAACTATTTACCAAATCCTTTTGTGAGAGGCACCACACCGCTGTGTAGGAAATGGACAGAGTCACTGCACTCAGGGACCTAAGAGCCATACTTTGCAAAGACAGGGTAGGCACAGGGTGCTTTAGGAGCACAAAAGGAGTGCCTAACCTAGTCTTGAGACATCAGGAAAGGCTTCAGACAAGGGACCTCTACATCTAGACCTGAAAACCAGGGCAGGTAACAAGAAAAAATAAGTTTTGGAAGGGGGAGTATGTACATGTAGGAATCCAAAAGAATACGGAAATTTGGAAATCTAGTAACTACAAGCAGTTCAAAGAAGATAACACCAGGAACTTTATTATATTAAGAAGTTTCTACTCTATTCTGAGAGCACTAGGGAACCATGATTGATTAAGCCAAACAACATGATCAGAAACATGCTTTAAAGACCATTAATGGACGGTTACTATGTGGAGAACATATAGAAAAGTCTGGGGGGCTAGACCAGAAGCAGGAAAACCTTGCAACAATCTTAAAGATAGATGGCTACAGGCGCAACTATTGCTGATTAGTTTCATTAGATCGGGAGGGGAGAGGGGGTCAGTTTGGAAAAGGGTAAAGGCAAGGACGATGCCTAACTAAGATGCTAGTTTGGACAATATGGTGGGTGTGGTACCATTGATGAAGATGAGACACAGCAATGTTGTTGCCTGCTTAGGCCAAGATGATCATGAATTCAACGCTGGATAGGAGTTTGAAATCTAAGTAGAGATGTCGAGTAGACGGTTGGAAAACTGAGCTGAATTTATAGATTTGGGAGTCATTATGATGTGGCAACCGAAATTACCAAAGTAGATAAGAATATCTAAGACTTCAAGGGATGTGTGTATTCTTCTGGTATTAAATACGAAATTAAGTGGTTTTTCGACGGTGAGAGTTCAGGGCTTGTATCAAATTCTCAAAGGGGAAGACCCACCAATAGAGATGGTAACAATAAAGAATGGACCAGAAATCCTAGGAGGGGTGAATGACGCCCCACACGAAGAATGCGTAGGGAGGGTAGAAGAAAACCCCAAATAACACGGGCATGTAAGGAATGTGGAGAAGAGGAGGAGTTTGCAGGGGAGCACAGGAGAGACCAGATGACTACATCTGGAGCACCACGAGCAGGTTGCATCAAAGAAGCGACTCAAAGCGAGTTTCCAACAAAAGCAAGACATCGGTCGGTTGTGTCAAAACTACAGAGATAAGGAGTCAGACATCTGCTGGAACTGACAAGGTTGTTGGCAACCTTGGTTAAAACAGTCTTAGAGCTGTGCTCAGGGCAGAGCACCCCCTCCCCAGTGGTAATAACAGTGAGCAGTGGACACAGGGAATCCAAACAGTTTTTTGGAAAAGTATGGAGGGAAGATACAGCAGATGAAAGGGCAACTAGAATGAAAGGAAGTCTCTTTTGAGATGGGGAAATATTTAGGACGCAGTTTAAGTACGTAGTCAAGAATTCATCATCACGGGTCGGACGTTGTGAGGTTAAATCCAGGCTTTCCCAGGCACGATCTAATCACTGGCAAGTCACTTAACATCTCCAAGTCTATTTTGACAAACGGAGAACAAGAATAGTAATGTCTCGGGACTGCTGTGAAGAATTAAATGAGACTGTGCTCACAAACTATTTTTGAGGACTGAGTCACCATGGGGATTGGGCTTAATATTAACTTCAGCAAACATTTAGTCATTACGGGAAGAAACAAGCAGAGAAGTTGAAAACACGGGGAGAAACAGAAAATGATGAATTCATCAACGCCTCTGAGAACCAAGGAGAATATACTGCTTGTAGTCTAGAGCAAGAATAGAGAAAATTAACCTTACGCAGGGAGGGAGCACAAGCTTCCTTAATTTGCTGAATGGGCAGCTGCGGGGTGGGAAACGTAGTGTGCACAAGGTTTTAAATGGCCGCAGTTAAGAGAACGGGAGAGGAGAATGAAGAAAAAAACCCAAATACGTTGCAGAAATATAGCAAGGATCCAGTGTTGGTAGAAAAACAGGGCTTTACAACGCGGTGCTGGGCAATATTCTCCAACAGCGCTGCGCAGCCCCGAGGTAACAGCCAGGAAGACTGACAACACGTTTGGGAGCAAGTGTTGAATGGGAAGGCGAGAGAGTTCACGTGAATGACCGACCCACCGACCAGCCTGCGGGAGAGGCGGGGAGACCGACGAGCAGCCAGGAACCCGGCCCAGAGGGAACTCACGACCCAGACGACTGTGGGTCCGGCTTCCCCGCGAAACGAGGGCAGGCGGCCGGACCTGGGACCCGCCCCCGCCCCACCCCGCGCCGCGCCAGGGCCCCGGGCGCTCCGGGCACGAGCCACCCCCGGGGGCTTACCAGCAGGCCCTCCACGTTGATGGGGTCGCGGCACCGGCGGCGCACCGTCTCCTCCGCCGGGTCCACCAGCAGGCTGGGCAGTTTCCGCGCCGGCCGCTGCTGACTCATGCTGCCCAGCCGGCCGCCCCTCGCCTCGCACCCCGCGAGCTCTCCCGCCTTCTCCCGCTCCGGCCGGGCGCCGCCCCCAACGCGCCGGTTCCCGGAGGCCGAGCACGAACGGGGCCTGCAGCTTGCTCGGAGGCGCCGCTGCCTAGGCCGGCCCGCGAACGAACGCGCCACTGCCCCACGACCTGGGGAGCTACGGAGCAGGCCGGAGGAGAGCAGGGCGACCCACGGTTCTCAGGACGCCAAGCCCGCCATCTTCCCGCATGCGCAGTGCGCCGCCCCCAGTGCGCATGCCTGCCGCTGCCGGAGCGCTCCCAGGCCCTAACCTTCTCCCGCGTCCGGAGCTCGGGAAAGCCCGGACGAGAAATCCACGGAGAGGATGGCAAGGGGGAGGAAGAGGTGGAGCGGGAATTTCAGAAGAAGGGAACGGGGCCAGAGAAGAGAGGCCGCCGGTGTGTGTGTTTGGGGGCGGGGGAAACGCAGTTGTGGACACATTGTTGAAACTTCTGAGCGCACGGATGTTCATTTAATCTTGAGCTTCCCTCTGCCCACCCCGGGCACTTGCCCCGTGTTGATGCTTAGTAAATGGTAACCAGACCGTGGTGCAATTGTCTACTTACGAGCGTCTTTTCTTTTCTTTTCTTTTCTTTTTTCTTTTCTTTTTTTTTCTTTTCTTTTCTTTTCTTTTCTTTTCTTTTCTTTTCTTTTCTTTTCTTTTCTTTCTTTCCTCTCTCTTTCTTTCTTTTCTTTTTTATTGTTTCCTTTCTTTCATCTGATGAATAAATGATTATCTGTCGTGTCAGACATCATGGTGGGCACAGGAGATATCCATCGGAGTTTGGCACAGACTCAACCTCGTCTTCCGATGGAGGAACCAGATAAACAGAACATTTAAAACATTTAAAGTGTAAAGCTGGAGTCAGAAACCGTGTTTTCGAATACCGGCTTCTCTCTTTAATCAGTTTACAAGATCCTAAAACGTGCCTCAGTTTCCTCATTCGTTAAATGGGAATGATGACAGTAAGTTTGTTGTGAAATGAATTAACTTACTTAGAACAAGGACAAACACATATTTGGGATAAAAAGGCAAGGCAATGTGGTTCAGCACAGGGTAGAGGGCAGCCCCTGAGCCTCATGGTAGTTAGACCCCCGGGGGTTTCTACCCAGCCTGAGGCGGGGGACAAGGCAGGCTTCCAGAGAAAGTTGGCTCCCCGCTAGATTATAAACTCCTCCAGGCAGAGGCATTCTATAATCTTTGTATGACCAGCATCTAGCACAATGTGTGGCAAATAAATAGTAAGAGCCCGGTAAATGTTTGCTAAATGAACGGCTTGAAATAAAGAATAACATAAGGGCTAAGTGTCTAAAAGATTGGATTTTGTTGCAGAATGGAGAATTTCCCAGAGCGGTTAAAACATGCCTTTATACCCACCAGAGTCCCTGAGAAGGCAAGTGCTGGAGACCAGAAATGAATGTTTTTCATAAAAAGACATAAGCCAGCATTTGCTGTATGTTCGGCGTTCTGCTAAACGTTCTGCATGCATTTTCGCATGTAAAGCTTATATCAAAACTGAAAGTTGTTTTCCTGCTCAATGTATAGATTACGAAAATGAAGACTAGCAAGATTGCAAACGTCACCCAGGGTCCTGGGGAAGGCAGCGGTTCGAGGCAGGATTTGACTCCATAGCTGATTAGTTCATTTGGGATGCTGATCCTTGAGACCGCCTAGATTGTGTCCAGCTAGAGATGCTGTTGGGTGAGTAAAGGTGGAGTGTGGGTCAGGATGGGGGTGGCAGGGACTCCAGGCTGAAGACAGCACGAGAACGGTTGTGGAGAGCCAGGCAATGACACTTGGCTTCAGCGCGAGACTTAATCATTCACACGTTGTTGGAGCAAGAGCCTGGCACGGAGGAGGTGCTGAAGGGGAGTCCAGTCTGCCAGGGACCTTACTTTGTGCTGCAGCTGTCCCCAGCCTGGGGAGACACATCACTAGAACACAGAAGTACCATCGGAATGTGCATCACATGCTATGGGAGCACAGAGGAGGAAGAAAAAAGGAACCGGAATTTCGTGTGAATTACAGGTGTTTTTTTTGTACACATCTCCCTGTGAGGTAGATATTTCTAGACTACGTTGCAGATTAGATATAGAGGCTCAGAGAGGGGGCCCTGTGGGGACTCGCAGGACTTCAGTCACCATATCCTTCCCTTTACCAACCATGCCCCACAATGGTGCCCAGACACACGTGGCTATTGAGCCCTTCCAACGTGGCTAGTATGTCTGAGGAACTGAATTTTAATTTAATGTTTAATTTAATTACACTATTAATTTAAATAGCCACGTATCTGGTGGCTACCACATTGGATAGCGCAGGTGAAGAAATGAAAATACGCAGATATCGTCTAGTCCACTGCTCTTCTAAGTGTGGTCTGTGGACCGCAACATTGCCATCACATGGGAGCTTGTTAGGAATGCAAGGTTTTTGGCCCTACCCCAGACCTACAGAATCAGAAACTCTGAGGATTTGGGCATACTCTGCGAGGCACTGGTCTAGCCCAAACCCTTATTTTTTGGATGAAGCAACTGATCCCCAGCCCCTTTTCAAGTGTGTGATACCCCAGCTAAATTGAAGCCAATTTAATCTTTCTAATGCAGCCTTTTGGGAATGAGGATCAAATCCAAAGGTTGCCATTGTAATCCAATTATTTGCCAGATGTTACAACTTTCTGCATATACCTGTCACACCAGCATAGGCATTTTTAGATCTTAAACAGAAGAGTCAAATTGGAGGGAAGGAGAATGGACGAGAGGTTGTCACCGTCCCTGAAAGGGCGGCTGGTGATGGCCCCAAAGGTGCCGGCAATAGTAAAATGGAGGAAAGGATAGATTCGAGAGGTAGAAGGGACAGAGAGCTTGGGGGTTGATCGGGTTTAAGGGAAGGCTTGGGCTGAAGGAGGTGATCTGGGTACTTGAAGTCCGGGAGTAGACAAGATTTGTTCAGGGAGCAGGAAGGTGGGGCAGAGCCAGAGGGTGGAACCAGAGAACAGCCAGGGGTGAAAGCACTGGAAAATACTATCACAACTGTTTTGTTTTGTTTTTAAATGTTTATTCTTTTGAGAGAGAGAGAGAAAGAGAGAGAGAAAGAAAGAAAGAAAGAAAGAAAGAAAGAAAGAAAGAAAGAAAGAAAGAAAGAAAGAAAGAAAGTGCGGCAGAGGGGCAGGGAGAGACAGGGGGACAGAGGATTTGAAGCAGAGTCTGCCCTGACAGCAGAGAGCCTGACGCGGGGCTTGAAATCATGACTGGGGAGATCCTGACCTGAGCCGGAGTCAGAAGCTTAACCAACTGAGTCACCCAGGTGCCCCACTATCACAACTGTTGCTTTTGTTTTTAAATTAAACAACAACACTACTTAAGAGAGTAGCCTGGGAGATGGAAGGTGAATCTGGACTATGAGTGTTTTAGAGATTAAAAGAAGGGATGGGGTTTTTTTCCCTCCCTTCCCCTTTCCTTCCTTCCTCCCTCCCTCCCTTCCCTCCCTCCCTCCCCTCCTTCCTTCCTTCCCTCCTTCCTTCCTCCCTCCCTCCCTTCCCTCCCTCCCTCCCCTCCTTCCTTCCTTCCCTCCTTCCTTCCTCCCTCCCTCCCTTCCCTCCTTCCTTCCTTCTTTCTTTCTTCCCTTCCTTCCTTTCCTTTCTCTTTTTTTTTTTTTTCAGGTGGAAGAGACCCAAGTTTCTCAATGTTGATAACAAGGAAGGGAAGTTGATAGGAGGAAGGGAAGTGCTGAAAACCCAACGGAGGAGACAAGTCTGAGGGCGTTCCTGGGGGTGCGATACAGAAGGAAGGAGGGAAGCAGAGGCCAGAGGAGGGACCCCACTCTCACAGGGACAGGAGGACAGTGTCAGGACAGAGGCAGGCAAGCCTGAAAGGTAGTTTTGGCAGAAAGTGGAGGGAGTCCCTGGTCTGCGAAGCCTAGGTCACTTGCTGGGGCTAAGGGAAGACGGCAGAATTGCAGATTTTAGAGACAGTGCAGGTGCTCAGCCATATGCTATAGACGGATGGGGCGGGTGAGGCGCCCTGGAGGACAGTGACTTGGGAAACACGGTGAGGTTGTGGATGACACTGTAGACCTCTGCTCTGGTCCACGGCTGGCTTGTAGTTTCTCTGCGTGCATCCCCTCCTATGACAGGTGGAGGAAGAAGGGGCCTGTGTACAAGATGGCAGAGGCGAAATGATGCCAGCAAGGACTTTTCCTCGTTAGTTTTCTGTGTGTCATGTTCTGAGTCAGAGCAGGAAGCGGTCCTGGCGATCACGTAGCAAAACCCTCTCCTTTCACAGGAAAGCGAACAGAACCGAGGGGTTGAGTGACTTGCCTAAGATCAAAAAGGTGCAGAACTGCAACTCCAATGCTGGCCTTTTGCTCTCCAGATCAGCACCCTCTTCGGAAGGTGAGATGAGGGGAGCCTGGGTGGCTCAGTCAGTTAAGCGTGTGGCTTTGGCTCGGGTCATGATCACGGTTGGTGGGTTCAAGCCCCCCATTGGGTTCACCGCTGTCAGCATAGACTGTTTCAGATCCCCTGTCCCCGTCTCTCTCTGCCCCTCCCCCTGCGTGCGCACGCGCTCTCTCTTGAAAATAAATAAACATTAAAAAAAAAAAAGGAGGTGAGATGATGTGGCAGAAGACACACTTGGCAGGAGAGGAGCACCGATGAGATGGACAGATGGACAGACGCCGGAAGAGGAGAAGGTGGCCTGGAGGAAGGGGCAGGCCCATGTGGGTCCCACAACAACCTTGACTAGCCCTCACTGGCAGGTGACTTCACTTCTAGGACCGTCAGTCTGTGCGTTCGTAAGCTGGGGGCGAGCGTCCCTGCAATTCGGTTGCATGAGGGGTAAGGGACAGCAAGCCTCGACCCACGACCTTCAGCACCTGCACGAACTTCCCTTTTCCGCAGGGTCTCTTCCAATCCAGCCTCCAAGCTCCCTCTCCAGCGATTGCAAATGGCTCTACAATGACATCCCACGGAACCAAGAGAGGCGCAGTGAACTCTTGGAGGTTTTTGCTCAGAATTGGACGAGCTTTCCCCGAGAGCTCCCAAGAAGACACGAGCCCATGAGAGTCTTGGCCCAGCCTCACGGATTCGGTCCCTCCGCTTAGCAACCGCATTTGTCTCCCGCCTCCGAAAGGAAACAAAAAAGCAAGCGCAGTCAAATCCACCCACAAGGGCAAATCCCCATGAAGGCTTGTCAAAAAGTTGCTGTGGGAGAGATGATCCATGGGCTCGCGCCTCAGTGGGCTCCAATGAGGAGCAACAAAGGCCAGGAGCTTCGGTTTCTCCCCCCTCCCGACTCCCGCTGCCCCGCTGCTGCCCTCCTCCTCATTGTTCCAGGGCCTTTATCACTGCTTCCTAATTCATTTCCCCGTCTTCCATCCCCCCACCTACAAGGGACACCACACTATCACTGTCAAATTAACAATCGCCTTTTTTTGGCCGGGGTGGGGGGGGGAGGGTTGACTTGACCTCACATCGCTGGAGAAATCTTTCTAAGGCACAGATCTGATCTCATCCCTCCTCTGCTTGAATCTGCCGGTGGGCTTGCTTGCGCGTCACCCAAGGTTAGTATTTTTCCCCTGCATGCTGGTCACTTGCCTGCCTGGCTGTCTCCCCCACTGCCCTTGGGGAGGGCAGGTCCCACGCCCTGTCCCCATCATGGGCCCTTTGGGGGGCACTGCTGTCTCTGGCCACAGCCACAGCCACAGAGATCTTTATTCCTTCCCTCAAAAGCTTTCTTCCCTCCCTGCTGAGCCCTCTCACACCTTGTTTTCTTTGCTAGAACATTTCCCTTTGATGCTCCCTCAGACAGCCTTCCCTGAACCCCCAGATGAGGCTAGCACCCCAGTCTCCTCCCCCTGTGTCGTCTGATGAGCCCTGAAACCTGGGCTGGTGCCTTCATAATATTTCACCATCAATACGTACATTACATTATCAACAACCAAATAGCACTTGGGAGAAATAACACCTTTACTATGCTCGCCTTGAAATGTGAAGTCTAAAGCAAAGCATAGCACCCCGAAATATAATACCATGTTGCCATGAGACTTCCGAGCATACTTTTGACAATGGATTGGTTTTGATTCAGACTTATCAGGTTATTGATAAGTTTAGCAACTTCTGTTCTTCTTCCTGCCTGATTTTTTGTATGCGTACTGATTTTCTTAGTATTTCTTAAATATTGTAGATTTAAAATTAATTTTTTAAAATTTTATTTATCTAGGGGCGCCTGGGTGGCGCAGTCGGTTAAGTGTCCGACTTCAGCCAGGTCACGATCTCGCGGTCCGTGAGTTCGAGACCCGCGTCGGGCTCTGGTCTGACGGCTCGGAGCCTGGAGCCTGTTTCCGATTCTGTGTCTCCCTCTCTCTCTGCCCCTCCCCCGTTCATGCTCTGTCTCTCTCTGTCCCAAAAATAAATAAACGTTGAAAAAAAAATTTTTATCTATCTATCTATCTATCTATTTTTGAGAGAAAGAGAGCACGAGTGAGTGAGGGGCAGAGAGAGAGGGAGAGATATAGGGAGAGAGAGTGTGGAGCCCAGAGTGGGGCTCAAACCCATGAATGGCGAGATCATGACCTGGGTCAAAGTCGGATGCTTAACCAGTCGACCCAGCCACCCAGGCGCCCCAAATTAGTTTTATTTTGGAGAAAGAATGCTATATTGTCAGGATTGGGAATTCTCATAAATTTGATTAATAAGGAATACACTTCAAGAAAACCTGTTCTTAGGCTGTCATATTTTTGATAATTCATCTTGCACAAATCTGTGGCGTTCCAATTTGTTAAAGGTCTTATCATAGCAAAGTTTCACTGGTAATAATTCAGATGCATTATTTGAATTTTTCTTTTGCATTTTCTGCATGTAGGGATATGTATCATAAATGTCCATTTGAATTAATTGTGTGGAAAAAAGAAATACAATTATCTAACTTGGAATCTTGTTAGGTATTGACATATCATTTATGTATTTATTTATTTATGTATTTATGTATTTATGCATTTATATATTCATTATCATTACATATCAACATACAAAAGGTAGACCATACCTGTCCTAAAAGAAGAGAAAGTTGCTAAATGTCAGAGACTAATCACATTGGTTTCAGACTTATGATACCAAAATTGAAAAATAGTTTTAAGTTTTTGAGATATTTTGGTCAAGGCAAATTAAATTAAAAATATTCATTTTAGGGACCTCTGGGTGGCTTAGTCGGTTAAGCATCCAACTTCAGCTCAGGTCATAATCTCATGGTTTGCAAGTTCGAGCCCCGCGTCGGGCTCTGTGCTGACAGCTCAGAGCCTGGAGCCTGCTTGGGATTCTGTGTCTCCCTCTCTCTCTCTGCCCCTCCCCAGCTCATGTTCTGTCTGTCTCTCTCTCAAAAATAAATAAAAACATTAAAACATTTTCAAAACATATTCTTTTTGGGGGCACCTGGCTGGCTCAGTCAGTTAAGTATTCAGCTCTTGATTTTGGCTCAGGTCATGTTCTCATGGTTTGTGAGATCAAGCCCTGAGTAGGGCTCTGCACTGACAGTGTGGAGCCTCCTTGGGATTCTCTCTCTCTCTCTCTCTCTCTCTCTCTCTCTCTCTCTCTGCCCTTCCTCCCCCTCAAAATAAATAAACTTAAAAAATTAGTTTAAAAAATTTTTTTAATTTAAAAGTTTTTTTAATTTTATTTTTTTAATGTTTATTTTTATTTTTGAGAGAGAGAGAGACAGAGCCATGAGCAGGGTGGGGGGGGGGTGGGCAAGTAGAGAGAGGAGACACAGAATCTGAAGCAGTTCTAGGCTCTGAGCTGTCAGCATAGAGTCTGATGTGGGGCTCAAACCCACAAAGTGTGAGATCATGACCTAAACCCAAGTCAGACCCTTAACCGACTGAGCATCCCCCAAAACATTAGTTTTTTGAAGCGATACATTTATAGGGCCCCAAAGTGAAAAGGTACAGAAGAGTAAATAGTGAAAAAAATCTTTCTCCCACTCTGTCCTTTAGCAGCAAAGCCCTTTCTTGGGAGGCTACCATTATACCAGCTTTTTATGCATTCGTGCAGGGATGTTTTATGCACACATATTTTATCTATGTTTTTTCCCCTGACCCTTGTTTGCACACTAATAATCATACCATTGATTTTTTCAACCTGGAAAAATATCTTGCAGATTGTTCAATGCAATAAAAGTTTTTCTCACTCTTTTTTGTGTATGTACCATAAATCCCCCGTGCTGTTCCCCAAGGCTGGGCACTTAGGCTACTTCTAATATTTTCCTACCAGGAACAACACTCGGTATGGGCTAATCTTGTGCATACTTCCTTTCACACAGGTGTGAGTATATCCAAAAGATAAGTGGCTAGGAGTGAACCACTAGGCTCTCAGAGATGCATTGGTGATTGTTTTAAATGTTTATTTTTGAGAGAGAGAGGGAGGGAGAGGACCAGAGTGCAAACAGGAGAGGGGCAGACAGAGAGGGAGACACAGAATCTGAAGCAGGCTCCAGGCTCTGAGCTGTCAGCACAGAGCCCGATGAGGGATTCGAACTCACCAACGGCAAGATCATGACCTGAGCCGAAGCTGGATGCTTAACCGACTGCGCCACGCCACCCAGGCGCCCTGGTGATTTTGTTACCTATTGTCAAATGGTCTTTCAAAGAAGTTGAATCAATTTACACTCCCTCTAGCAAGAGCTAAGGGTGTGCAAAGTAAGATAAAGCAGATAAAATTTTCACTTGGCCCTTAAGAAATAGCACTGTTCACTTTGTATTCATACATTTCTCAACAAAGGCATCCTTGTTCTTCTGAATAGAAAGAAGTTATACATCAAGAAGCTACCAACCACCAGAATAGTAATTTTTCTTTGCTGATGCTAAATCATTGGGGCTAAAAGTCTGACATGTCAGTTCCATGAGTTATACATAGGATTTGGGGATACATGACAACAATCCAGGTGTTTTATACATATTTGTAATGTGCATGGTGTACATTATACCATTACATTCTTAGAGGAATAAACTCCCAAGAGGTATTCTATTTTTTTAAAAAGATGTTTAATGTTTAAGGTTTAAATTCTCTGGGGGGGGGGGGGGAATGAGTGGGGGAGGGGCAGAGAGAAGGAGAGAGAGAATCCGAAGCCGGCTCTGTGCTCTCGGTGCAAAGCTCCGCGTGGGGCTTGAACCCACAAACTGCGACATCATGACTTAAGCCGAAGTTGGATGCTCAACCTCCTGAGGCACCCAGACACCCGGAGGTATTTTTTGGAGAAAAAGAGAAGAAGTGTGATGGGTCCCAATATCTACAAGTGATACTATTTGTATCATTTACATTGTCTTCAGCTCTATGTAATTGTGTTCTGGAAATGCCATTAGCGATGATGGTGGCTTATTAAACCTTGCTGCACAATTGGCAGAGTGATTTATTTCTATACATAGTGATATTTCTATACAGAGTGATTTCTTTCTATACATACATTGGAGCAGGGCATCGCAAACTTTTATATAATTTCATATTTCCTGATTATGAAGGTCCAGCGTGAAACTCTTAGTCTGTGCCTATGTTGCAACCGGGTTTTAAAAGAAAGTCTCATCCAAGTTGAGTTATTGCATTCTATTCCACCTGAATTCTATGTAAGCGCCATCTAGTTTGCTTACTAGTGTCTTATCGTTTGATGTGCTCTACTTAAATGTTCAGCTTCCATGCACTACCCGCGTGAAATGTATCAGTTGCACCAACTTTGTTTTGCTCCTCTGACTCTTTCCTTTGATATCAACCTGCTAGCGGTCGCCTTACAAGCTGGTCTGTCATTCGCTGAAGTGTAGCGTCTCGACTCTCCACCAGGTGGAGCAGTTTCACCTCAGGGAGTCCATCGAAAAGGGCTTCTGAATTTTGGGTGCTCGATATCCCCGCTAAAATGGAGGTAACTGACTGAGTGGCTCAGTCAGTTAAGCTTCCGACCTCAGCTCAGCTCGTGATCTCACAGTTCGTGGGTTCGAGCCCCGCGTCGGGCTCTGTGCTGACAGCCTGGAGCCTGCTGCCGATTCTGTGTCTCCCTCTCTCTGCCCCGCCCCCACTACAGCTCTGTCTCTGTGTCTCTCAAAAATAAATAAACATTAAAAAAATAAATAAATGGAAGTGGAGAAGAGAGTGGGTGCAGTTCGATCCGAGTTTAAGGTTCCAAACGAAGCCCTGGCCACATCTAGGGTTCCGATGTACGACTGATCAAGGAAGAGTTTGGCATCTCTGGTTTGAACCATTAATGGTTGAATTGCGTTTCTTATTCCTGCTTCTTTCCATATTCATAAGTTGAAGTCTTAACCCCCAACCCTCCTTATTTGGAGAAAGGGTCTTTACAGAGGTAATCAAACTAAAATGAGGTCCCTACAGTGGGTCCTAATTCAATGACTGGTGTCCTTAGGAGAAAGGAAACTTGGACAGACACATGGAGGGAAGACAGCTATCCACAAACCAGAGATGGTGGGACGGGGACAGATACCCCTTCACAGTCTTCAGCAGAAGCCACCCAGACTGACCCCTCAACTGTGGGCTGCTAGCCTCCGGAACTGTGACATGATACATTTCTGTGGTTGAAGCCACCCAGTCTGTGGGACTTTCTTATGGCGACGCAAACGAACCAATGCACCTAGCCACACACATTTTGGGGGAATTTAAGCAAGTTGAAAGCAGTTACTATACCAGAGGAACATTTTCTTAACACAGGCCAGGTTACAGAAATATTTATTGTCAGAGACTAAACTTTAAGTAATTTAGAAGCGCTCTTTATGTAGAAACACGTGGCAGGCTGATAACAAATGACTCCAAGCGGCTTGACAGGCACAGATGGGGGCTTCCAAAGTCTCCATCCTAATTCCACTCTGCGGCATTTCCCTTGGGCGGTTGGGCTAAATGTGATCGCGAGCGGATGCTACTTGTACCAAAGCAGGAAAGGAAGGGGACTGTGTATACATCTGTACGTGTGGCCAGATGAGCAAATATACATAGATATGAAAACGTGTGAGAGAGTACACGCGCATCCGGGGGGAAGTTGTGGGAAAATGGGTGTAAGCTGGAAAGCACGAGGCGGGCAAACAGTTGCCTGTGCTAGAAACGGGAGGAATATGGGCACGGGGAGAATGCGTGTCCCGAGGGGAAAACTGTCTGTGTGACAAGGCGGGTGGGTGGGCCTGTGTGTGTGAAAGGGAGAGAAGTATTTGGCGGTCTGTGGGAAGGAGCACAGGTATGAGAGACACGTATGTATGTGAAAAAGAGCCATAGGTATGTCTGAAGCACGTGTGCTGTGTGCATTTCAGAAAGCAGTGTGGGTAAGGGGTACATGTGTTAGCACATGCATAGACTTGCGCACTTGCGTGTGGGATGATGCGTATGTGCGAAGGATAGAAGAATGTGTGTGTGTGTGTGTGTGTGTGTAGGTGTGCGAGAAGTGGACGCGTATGATTCTTCAGGATAATGCTGGTCAGGGAAACAAATGTGCCCAGAAGCCATGTCTAATTGCCTTCCCGACCCCATGGCCTCTGCGAGAACCTTGCTTACTGAATGGGCTTGGGGATTAACAGCCCCTTTGTGAGTTTCAGCCTGGCCACCACAGATTTTTAGTTTGCTCTCATTCTTCTCAACCCCCATGGTAAATGAGGTTGATTCTCCTCATTTGAGAAAATATCTTGAAATTACTTTCTGTTCAAGTTCGATAAAGACACATAAAGTAAGCGGGCCAGGTTCGGTTCAGGCAACAAATCTAATCGTTCGTATTTGTGTGCTAGTGTTTAAATCAATAAACTAGGAACGGAGAGATGATTCATTAAGCAGCAAAACAACACTCAAGTTTTTCGTCGGATCTCATGTCTTGTCTAATTAATTCTTAGTTGGGAGGAGCCTATGCATTTCTAAAATTTGTTGTAGATTTTAAGGATAGGATTAAATGGTTTCTCCAAAGTCGTTGTATTCATTCAGCTAAGGTATGGGACATGTTTCTAAGAATTTTTCCCAGGTAGTGATCTCATATTCGCTTTGATTCTTCTGGTGAGCCAAATTATGTTTTTGTTTTTATTAAAATTTTTTTTTTAGCATTTATTTATTTTTGAGAGACAGAGATAGAGCATGAGCGGGGGAGGGGCAGAGAGAGAGAGAGAGAGAGAGAGAGAGAGAGAGAGAGACACAGAATCTGAAGCAGGCTCCAGGTTCTGAGCTGTCAGCACAGCCCGATGTGAGGCTCGAACTCACAAACTGTGAGATCATGACCTGAGCCGAAGTCGGATACTTAACTGACTGAGCCACCCAGGCACCCCTATTTTTGTCTTTATTAAAAGTGACTTCCTTTTTAATGTTGGATTTTAAAGAAAGGAATGATGTTATTATAACAAGAGATAGGCAAACTAACTATGGCCCATGGGCCAAATGCACTCAGCTGCCTGTTTTTGTTTTGGTCCTAGAAAAAAAAATTTTTAATGTTTATTTAGTTTTGAGAGAGAGAGAAAGAGACAGAGTGCAAGCTGGGGAGGGGCAGAGAGAGAGGGAGACACAGAATTTGAAGCAGGCTCCAGGCTCTGAGTTGTCAGCACTGAGCTCGACGCAGGGCTCCAACTCACGAACTGCGAGATCATGACCTGAGCTGAAGTTGCACGCTTAACCGACTGAGCCACCCAGGTGCCCCTGGTCCTAAAAAATTTTTAATGGCCCGTGAGATAATTTTTCTTTTACATTTTTAAAAGGTTACATTTTAAAGTACTTATATAAAAGACAGCACAGATTTTGCCTTTTGGCTGGCAAAGCATAAAATATTTACTTCTGGTCCTTTAAGAAAAAAGTGTGCTAACCTCGGTTCTGTAGGATTTTATTTGCTTGATAAACTGTAAGCTGTCAAAATGGAAGGGGAAAAGAAAGTAAGGGCATTTCTTACAGTGATTACTGGTTTAGCAATTGCAGAACCTAAACCACAGAGCAAACATATTGGTTACCGTTAATTCAACAGTTATTCTGTACATGTTTTTACTGGGTTGAATATGGGCTATACTCTAGAAACACAAATACAATTCCAAGAATGTTCACTACAGTCTTGTTTTTTAGTCTTTATTTTATTTATTTATTTATTTTTTTAACGTTTATTTATTTTTGGGACAGAGAGAGACAGAGCATGAACGGGGGAGGGGCAGAGAGAGAGGGAGACACAGAATCAGAAACAGGCTCCAGGCTCTGAGCCATCAGCCCAGAGCCCGACGTGGGGCTCGAACTCACAGACCATGAGATCGTGAGATCCTGACCTGAGCTAAAGTCGGATGCTCAACCGAGTGAGCCACCCAGGCGCCCCTATTTTATTTATTTTTTAATGTTTATTTTCGAGAGACAGAGACAGAGCATGAATGGGGGAGGGGCAGAGAGAGAGGGAGACACAGAATCCCAAGCAGGCTCCAGGCTCCAGGCTGTCAGCACAGAGCCCGACGTGGGGCTCGAACCACAAACCGTGAGATCATGACCCGAGCCGAAGTTGGACGCTTAACCGACTGAGCCACCCAGGCGCCCCATTACAGTCTTGTTTATAACCATATCATAATCAGCGCTGATATCTATCAACAGAAGAACGTGTATGTAAATTGTGCCATAGCCATACAATGGAATACCATTTAGCAGTTAAAATGAATCAAGTAGGGCTCCGTGAGTGACCAGATGGCTCTCACAACCATAACATTGAGCAAAACAGTATGAAATCAACCCACTAGATTACAGAACGAAACATAGGGTGTGATAATACCCAGAAAGTTTGTAGAACTGATAAACGTGTTATATTTAGTTCACGAACGCGTGCATATGTAGTAATAGTATAGAAACATGGATGGCATGTTGTAGAAGAGTACTGGGAGAGGGGGCTGGGGAGGAAAGAACTGGGATCACGGAGGGCTGCCCAGGGGCTTTAACTGTATTGTGATATTATTTATTTTGTACACGAACATCCGAAGCAAGTATGGCAAGATGTTAGGATTGGCTGGTTCTTGGGCACACAGGGAGGGCTCATGACATCGCCTCTCCAGCGTGTGTTTGAAATACTTCACAGTAAGGAAAATGACGGTGCTGCCATTCAGGTTACAGATCTGCCACGATTGATTCAGTCAACGTCTTTACTGAGGCCCTGCTTGTGTGCTGGCATTTGCTGGGAGCTGTCCCCTCATTCTGTCATTTCCTCGCTTAACTGCCCAGCTGGGTGGCTGTGACTCTCCAATCCAGGAGGACAGTGACTCATAGGCCCAAGGCCTCGCTGGCGACACGTGGAGGTGAGGGGCAGGGAGGGTCCAGGACAGGTCCTCCGACTCCTGTGCAGCACCTCACAGGTTCCTGAAATCACAGGGGCAACGACATCTGCTGAAAAGAGGAAAGAAACCTCCAGCCCTGTGCTCATCCCTCAGGCTACCTCTGCACCAGCCGCCAGCGACATCTACAAAGTCTTATTTGAGGTTCCTTCTTTTTCATTCCCTCCTTTATTCACTCATTCTTCTGACCGGGCGTGGGGAGGGGGCCAGGGCAAAGGTGCCTGGGTGCCACCTACAGGAGCCTGTATTTCCAGAATCTTCCTCTTGCTCTGTGGGCCTCAGGCGGAGCCCCTCGTGGGCCTCTCGCTGACTCGGGCTTCTGGGGACCACGGTCCACCAGTCAGGCTGTTAGAGCGGGTGGGCAGCGCTACGGGAGACGGGCGCAGTCGGGTGGGGACGGGGGAGCATGGTACCTGCTGGGAGACCCGGCCGACAGGACCCTCTGCAGGGCTCAGTCCCGGCGCCGACGTGGGGGGTGGGAGGGGGTGGGGGGGGTGGGGGTCCCGGGAGGTCTAGACTCCTCTCTTCCTGCCTTCCACACTTGCCTTGTCTCCTCCGGGCGCCTGGGTCCCAAGCGACAAAATGACCTCTGTTCTCGGCGGGTTCTTCCCACTTGTGTCCAGATCCCCCCACCCGCCCCGCGATGTCCGCGGTGGCCGGAGGGGCTCCAGGTCTGGGTCACGCGGGAACGCGGGGAGGGGGCCCGCGGGGAGGACCGAGAAGAAAGCTACCTTTCCAGCGCGCGGGGCCGGCCGGGTGCCGGGCGCTTCAGGTGGGGACCTGGTTATTTCCTCGAGGTGGACGCCGGCGCCGGGCAGGGCCGTTGGCTGACCCTCCCACCGGCCTTGTGGGCGCGGGGGTGGGGAACGAGGGGGCCCGAACTCCCGGCGCGGGGGCTGGCTCCTGCCGCGTGGCCCACACCCCTCGCCGGACACCGCCCACACCGCGCGCGACCCTTCCCCAGCCCGGGTCCCGGGGCGGCCGTGCCCACCGCGCGTCCCTGCCGCGCGGTCGGTCCAAAGACCCGGAGAAGTGGACTCAGGCGGGGGGGCGGGGGGCGGCGCCCGGGGTCAGGGGTCGCGTCCCCGGCGCGGGCCGCGCTCCGCGGCTCCGGGCTTTGCCGAGCGCCCCCCGCCCGGCCCCGAGCCCGGCAGCTGTGGGTGGGACCGCGGCGGGTAGGCTGGGCCGGCCCTCCGACGGCGACGGTCGCACCGGAGCGGGGCTGCGTCGGCGGGAGGACAAAGGCCGAGGTGAGAGCCGTCCCGCCGGCCGGGCGCCGGGCTCCGGAGCGGGGCCGCGGGGGCGGGGAGCGCAGGGCGCGGGCGGACGCGGGCGCTTTCCGGGCCTGCGCCCGCGTGGTGGGGGGGGTGGGGCGTGGGAGGGTCGCGGTGCGCCCTCGAGGGCACGTGGGCCCTGGGCGCCCTCGCCTGGTGCGCGCGCGCGTGCGCCCGTGTGAGATCGTGGAAGTTGGAGAGCGCGCTCCGCGGGGCACAGCTCGGCCAGATGACAATGACGGCGGCGATCCCTCCTTTCGGGGCGTGCGGGCGTGGGTGTCGGCGTGTGTGTGTTTAGAAAGCTGGAGCCCCAGGTGGCAGCCACGTGTCCCCAGCACTTGGGACACGGGAGAAAATGGGGCTTGTTCCCAGACCGGCCTGGGACGCTCGGAGAGGCCGGTTGCGGGGAGGCGGGGGCCTAGTCGCTGGAGCCCAGGTTTTTGCGTCTTGGGAACAAAGGCTAGTTTCCTGAAGTCCGAGAAAGTGTGTGTGTGTGTGTGTGTGTGTGTGTGTGTGTGTGTGTGTGGCCGCCGGGGCGCCAGGCCTGTGTGGAGGCCAGGGCGACCCGCCATTCACTGGGAAGGATGCTGGGCCATTTTGCTGTCAACCCTTTTTTGATCCCTGGTCGTGAGGACCAGCAGGAAGGAGGGACTAGTGAATTTGTAAACTGAAACTTTTCTTGACTGGACTCTCGCTATAGAGGTAAGTGTTGCTATGGGCTTGAGGGGTGTTCTTAGGATATCTTTGAAACGGTAAATGTGTAAATTTCACTTGAAAACGTCGATTCCCAGGGAGAGCATTTTAATCTCTGTGCTTAACACGAGGTGTTAGGAGGAGATCTGGAGAGGTTCTGAGCTTCGTCTTACTTAAATGTTGTGTTAAAGTCGCCTGGTTTGCAGCACTTTGTAGGAAAATGTTATTGGAAGTTTTAAAGGCCAATCAGAGCCCCACCTTTAACTACTTTTCTTAGAATGTCTTAAATCTCCGGGCAGATTTGATGAATTCCTTGTAACCAACCTATTGCTTCCAGAGCACGGGTTTTGACTGGCTTCAAAAAGTTTTTTAGGAAATGAAAACCAGATTTAAAATGTGAAACAGCGAAGTGAAACCCAGGTGAGGAAATATTTCTGCCAGTCTTTGCACGCTGAAATCTGGTGCATTTAAAATTTGCAGTGTGGTCTGTGACAGTGTTGATTGCCCACAGGAGTGGATGAGGGGTGCTGCTGTTCATTCTAGAACAAGCGTTCTTTATGGCTTAAGAAGGAAGGTCAGGTGGAAGCTGAATTTGCATCCTGGACTTTCTCATTGCAGATGGTTTAAATGGTTTGTTTGTGGTTTAAGTGTTTTTAATTAGTGAAAATAGGCAGTTGGGCCAATACCTTTAATCTTACTGGGTGGGTAATTTGAAGCTATACTTTAAACATGCGTATTTTTGTCTTGGAATTGAAAAAAATTGTTTTCAATGTTTATTTTTGAGAGAGAGAGAGAAAGAGAGAAAGAGAGAGAGAAAGAGAGGAGGGGCAGAGAGAGAGGGAGACACAGAATCCGAAGCAGGCTCCAGGCTCTGAGCTGTCAGCACGGGGCGAACCCATGGACTGTGAGATCATGACCTGAGCCGAAGTCGGACGCTTAACTGACTGAGTCACCCAGGTGCCCCTGTCTTGGAATTGTTAACACGAGAGTTTATAATCTCTTAGAGCCTGTCTAAAGGTTTCTGTGCTTAACATGAAGGTGACCACTCTGTCTTTCATTTAGTGAGCAACTTATTAATGCCCTATAGTGTTGTAGGTATTGATTCTGGAGCTACTATTATGCTTGACATTAGAAATCCCCTTTTTAAGAACATTGTGTCCATTTTGTGGATTCAACATTTGAAGTATTTAGCAATTTCAGAGTGTTCCGAGGCCATCTCAAAGTAGGGCTAGTAAAAGTTTAAACAATCAGAATGAGAAGACAGACTGTAGCTTAAAGAGAGAGGGCAGGGCCCCTGCTCCCCTGCCCCGCTGTGCCACCCCCCTGCACCGTGCCCAGGCAGTTATCAGAATCTAGAGGGACCAGGACATGCAACAAAGGCTGTGGCACGGACCGTTCATGCACCAAGTGGGGAAAGGGAGCCTGCTTTTAATAATCACACTTTCTCAGCCCGCCCCCCTCCCCCCCCCCCCCCCCCCCCGCCCCGTGATTCCTGGGTTCTGGTCCATTCTGGGAAAGGGAGCCTCTAGGGCTTTCGTCGGGGCAACTGGCCATGACAGCTGGCTAAGAGCAGCTCATGGAACTCTGGCCTGGCCATTTCAGAGAGCTCATGGACCTCTAATCTCTTCAAAAAAGATTCCAGGCAGTTAATCTTCTCAGCTCATCCACTGCCTAATGGGCCCTCTTGGTTTTTTGGGTCCGTTTCTGGATATACAGATAGATTGCTGTACTTTGAAGCTAATTAAAAAAAATACAGGAGGGGGAAGGCTATTATAGAAGTAATGTATATTTGTGATATATAATTTAAGAATATACAGAAGAGTTAAAAAAGCAGAAATCTGTGATTTAGATATAATTACTGTTAACATTTTGGTGTATTTTTTCTGGTATTAAAACTAAATTTTATATGCTTCTAAACATTGCTCAAAATTACATGTTATATGGTATATGTGTTATGTCACTTTGTATCTTTTTTCATTTAAAAGTTCTGGGTATTGGGGCCCCTGGGTGGCTCAGTCGGTTAAGCATCCGACTTCGGCTCAGGTCATGATCTCACGGTTTGTGGGTTCGAGCCCCACGTTGGGCTCTGTGCTGACAGCTCGGAGCCTGGAGCCTACTTCAAATTCTGTGACTCCCTCTCGCTCTGCCCCTCCCCTGCTCGTTCTCTCTTCCTCTCTCTCTCTCTCTCTCAAAAATAAATAAACATAAAAAAAATAAAAGTTGATATTGCCTATCATTTCTTTCATATTGTCATTTTGAATAATTTTATATTGTATAAAAAATACGAATTTATTTGTCTAACAGATTCTTGGTTTTTCCCTGTTATTTCCACTTGATGTCTTTTCATTTTGATAGAACACACATGATGATGGTCATACACATTTCTAAAATTTCTAAAGGCAAAAAAAAAGTGTAATTTCTGGGATATCCTTTCCCTTTCTGGAAAAGGATGCAGTCTTGCTCAGTTCAGTTAATCTCTTAGTTCACTCTTAATTGTCTCTGCCGTTCATCAGTATCTGTAACACAATACTATGCATTTTACTTACTCCACCGAACGATGGGCTTCTTGAAGACAGAAATGTGCATCTTAATTTTCTGTGAATCACTCTAGTGCTCAGCCAAGGCTTGGCATGTCAAAATATTTTGGGAGGAGGGAAGTACGTCTCTGGGGCCATGTGAGAGACCTCAGGCCTCACAGAGCTGTGCCGTGACAAGTCTTGATCCAACTGGTATCCGTGACCTAGTTTATGATGGAAAACTTTGAACACGTATGGAAGCGGGGAGCCAGTACAACATTCTCTGTGATCATCATCCGGCTTCGACAATTGTCAACATTTGGTCAGTTGTGATTGTTTTCACTCCCCCCACTGCAAGCCTCCTGGATGTCTTTGAGGTCTAAGACATAATGGCCCATCATACCCCTGTGTTTTTGACAAGGAGTTTACCTAATTTTCCAATGAGAAGAGCATGTCCTCGGGGGCTCAGCACAAGGCGGGGGGGTTTTTTCCAGGAGGCTGTGTGACACAAAGGCCGGTGACTCGAGAGTTAGAGAAACTGTCTGACTTGCTTGTTTTTGACCTTGAGAGGGTTGGTTCTCCCTGGGCTCCTGCTCTAGTCTGTCACCTGAGCAGCCTGACCTGGGTAATGTGGAAGATCTTGTCCTTGAACTTTAACTTTGTTCACGATAAGGTCTGTCTTTTAGTCTAAGGGGGTAGTTCTCAAATTGTTAGTCCCAGGACCAGCAGTTTCGCTGTCGCCAGGAAACTTGTACAACGTGCAGACTCTCAGGCCCCTGCCTAGATGGACTCAGAAACCCTGGTTGGGGGGGGGGGGGCTGGCCAGCAACCTGGTTTAATAAACCCTCTGGGTGAATTTGATGAACCGCGGATCTGTGAAGGTCAGCTGAGAGTCTATGAGCTCTTTTAAAAAGACAGAGACAAAAACCTGCTGGAGATTGTGCATTTACCTATCATCTGGCTCTGTAAGTCAATCCGATGTCAGACTTCTTCCCTTTGTGCAGGCTGCTGTTAACTGTGGAGTGACTGCAGAATCTTTTGCTGATCAGGAAATCTGATTGGTGCCTTTCCCCCCTTCCCCCCCCCCCCCACTCCCAGAGAGAGTGCACACACAAG
This sequence comes from Acinonyx jubatus, assembly GCF_027475565.1. Taxonomy (NCBI): domain Eukaryota; kingdom Metazoa; phylum Chordata; class Mammalia; order Carnivora; family Felidae; genus Acinonyx; species Acinonyx jubatus. The sequence continues at coordinate 129,568,863 of NC_069388.1, read as the reverse complement.
CAGGGGAGGGGCAGAGGGAGAGGGGGAGAAGGAATCTTTTTTTTTTGTTTATTCTTGAGAGAGAGAGAGAGAGAATGAGTTGGGGAGGGGCAGAGAGAGAGGGGGGGGACACAGAATCAGAAGCAGGCTCCAAGCTCTGATCTGGCAGCACAGAGCCCGATGTGGGGCTTGAACTCAAGGACTGTGAGATCACGACCTGAGCTGAAGTCCGATACTCAACAGACTGAGCACCCCCCAGGCGTCCCAGGTGGTTACGTGTTCTTGACTCAAAAAGACTTGGGAGACGAATTATTATAAAGTGTTTCTGAACTGGGGTGTGTGTAGGCAATTTGCATTAAACAAATGGTTGAGGGGTGCCTGGCTGGCTCAGACTGTAGACCATATGACTCTTGATATCACGGTTGTGAGTTCAAGCCCCATGTTGGGCGTGGAGCCTACTTAAAAAAAAATGTTGAAAACTACTTAGTGTGAGGCACCACATTTATAATTACACACATACTTGTGTGTAATTATCTCCCCATGGTTCTTGATAAGTGCTGTGCAGAATCAGGTCTCCTTTGCTCACTGTTGTGCCCCAGTGCCCAGCACAATGCATGGCCCATAGTAGGTGCTCAGTAAATATTTGATGAACGAATGAGCTTTTGTTCTTTAGGGAACTTACAGAACTCTGGTTAGAGAGCCAAGCCCAATACTGATAGAAACAATTCAGGAACAATTAAGGGTTCTACTTTGAGGTTTTGACTCCAAATGTAGGAGAGTTTGAGCCAAAAGGTCAGTTTCGTATTTGTCAAATAAAAGCGTCTCTTACATGCTTAGCTACGTCTTCAGACTCTGGGGAGAAGTATGAAGGACCATACAAGAGAATAAGACAAAAGGAACTCACGCATATGAGAGCATCCCGTTGATTCATGACTACCTTTCTTTCGATTGCTCTCAGACACCAGAGTTAGCTGAATAATAGTTATTAGTATCGACCATGTAAAAGTATTATACGCAAATTGGGTAAATGTTCAAATCTGTACAAATCTTCATTTGTAAAAATTTAAAAGAGGCTTAGAGAGTTGTTTCCACAATTGAAAAATCCGCAGACATGATGGTCTGGAAAGGTAAGGCATGTTTTAGCAACGTAATCCCATCATTTATTTAATATGTACGTATTTATTGAGTATGTACTATGTGCCCATTGCTAGTGTGAGTGCTGGAGGTACAGTAGTGAGCAAAACAGACAGTCCTGCTCTCACGGGGTTGACATTCTAGCAGTAAGATTGCCAGTGAGCCCAGTGCTGTGGTTGTCATTATCATTCTTTGTCTCCATAGAAAATATGGTCATGATTCTTGGGGCGCCTGGGCGGCTCACTGGGTTAAGCATCCGACTCTTGATCTCGGCTCAGGTCGTGATCTCACGCTTCACGAGATGGAGCTCCACATCGGGCCCTACGCTGGGCGTGCAGAGCCTGCTTGGGATTCTCACTGTCTCTCTCTCTGCTCCTCCTCTGCTCACACATACACGTGCACACTGTGCCCTCTCTCTCTCTCTCTCTGTCTTAAAATAAATAAATGAACCTAAAAAAAAAAAAGGAAAATATGGCAATGATTTTATTATCTAAGACCGCAGTCTGGCCACACGTAAACTGTAACGTGTTGCAGTCAGTGGAGAGCAGGTGGACAGGTGCAGGTGTTCTGACAACTCCCTGGAGCTGGGGGACACCCGCACCCATGGGGCTGCCAGCATCAACCTGTTAACGTGTAGGGTGTAATGTGTTTGTAATTTTTTTAAAAAAGTTCTGTGTACAACTTTAAAAAAAAATCTTATTTTCACTTTGGAGAGAGTGAGAGAGAGCGCGCACGAATGCACAAGTGGGGGAGGGGCAGAGAGAGCGAGAGCGAGAGAGAGGGAGACAGAGGATCCCCAAGCAGGCTCCGTGCTGACAGCAGAGAATCCGATGTGGGGCTCGAACTCGCCAACTGTGAGATCATGACCTGAGCTGCAGTCGGACGCTTAAGGGACTGAGCCACCTAGGTGCCCCCAATGTATTTATAATTTTTAAAGTAAGGAATACATAATAACAAAGATCTGGTGTTGCCTCCTTGCATGTACCCTACTGTATTCGCTCAGGCTGCTACAGTAAAATACTGTAGACCGAGTGGCTTAAACAACAATACAAATTTATTTCTCAGGTCTGGAGGCTGAGCTTCCAAGATCAGGGTTCTGACCGGTCTAGTTTGGAGAGGTGAGAGTTCTCTTTCCGGCCAGCCAGGAGGCTACCTCCTTTCGTTGTTGTTGTTTCAGGAGTAGAGTTCAGTGATTCATCACTTGCATGTAACACCCCGTGCTCATTGTACGAAGGCCGCCTTTTTGCTGTGTCCTCACATGGCCGTTCTGCTGTGGGCACATGGGAGGGGGAGGGGGGCCCTCTGATGTCTCTTCTAATCAAGATACTAATCCAATAGGATCAGATGCCCCCCCCCCCCACGCCCCCTTATGACCCCACTTAACCTAAATTACCTCCTTTTGGTTCTCTGGAGGTTAGGGCTTCAGCGTGTACATTTTGGTGGTGAAGGTGGGGGCACCTGACCCATCAGTCCGTAACACCCCCCCCCGAGATTACCCCTGAGGTGAGCATGCTCAGTTTTGGATCTGCAGTTGGGAGATGGGTTCGCAAGACCACACGGGAGCACCCGGTACTGGTTTGGGGGACCCCGAGGAGGAAGGGTGCTCTTCAGGGTGGGTGAGGCTGGGGCACACATAGGTGACCGCCGATTCTGGCACCTCTAGAGAGATTTAAAAACGAAACCGCATTGGGGCGCTTGGGTGGCGCAGTCGGTTAAGCGTCCGACTTCAGCCAGGTCATGATCTCACGGTCTGTGAGTTCGAGCCCCGCGTCGGGCTCTGGGCTGACGGCTCAGAGCCTGGAGCCTGCTTCAGATTCTGTGTCTCCCTCGCTCTCTGCCCCTCCCCCAATCATGCTCTGTCTCTCTCTCTCTCTCTCTCTCTCTCTCTCTCTCTCTCTGTCAAAAATAAACGTTAAAAAAAAAATTTTTTTTTAACGTTTATTTATTTTTGAGACAGAGAGAGACAGAGCATGAATGGGGGAGGGTCAGAGAGAGGGAGACACAGAATCTGAAACAGGCTCCAGGCTCTGTGCTGTCAGCACAGAGCCCGACGCGGGGCTCGAACTCACGGATGGCGAGATCATGACCTGGCTGAAGTCAGCCGCTTAACCGACTGAGCCACCCAGGCACCCCTAAAAAAAAAATTTTTTTAAACGAAACCCCATTGGGTTACTTGAAGGCCTTAAAAACTTTCTTCTGAGGGGCACCTGGGTGGCTCAGCGGGTTGAGCGTCCAACTCTTGATTTCAGCTCAGGTCGTGATCTCACGGTTCATGGGTTCGAGCCCTGCGTCGGGCTCTGCGCTGACAGCGTGGAGCCTGCTTAGGATCCTCTCCCTCTCTCTCTGCCCCTCCCCGCTGGCGCTGTCCCTGGCTTTCTCAAAATAAATAAATAAATAAAAACTTAATTTTTTTTTTCCTTTTGAGTGTGGTTGATACGTAATGTTACATTGGCTTCAGGTGAACAACCTGGTGATCCAGCGTCTCCATATGTCACGCTGGGTTCACCACAAGTGTCACCGCCCTCCGTCACCTTGCAGTATGGTTACAATGCCACTGACTGTTGAAAGCACTTCCATAGCGGAACAGAGTCCTGCGAAGTTGGTCGTGGGCCCTGCTGAGTTTGGCTGCATTACCCAGTGGCAGGCATTGCAGAGTTTTCATTTTAGGTAGTAGGAATTGGCTCCTCTGTGACAGCAGTGCAACTTGGAACCTGGTTAGTTACTTAGCTGGACACATGGCAGTGATCGGGAGTCCCTGCAGAGTTCTAGGCTGTCAGATGGGGCGGTTCCTCTCCGTGGTTACCAGTGGGGCGAAGTCAGCGGGAAACAACACTTCCGTGACCGCCGGGGGCCCAGGCTCCAGGTCGGGCCGTGTGGCTGTTTAGGTCGTTCAGCCCTCACAACCGCTCTGTGCGGACGAGGTGCTGACATTCCCACCTCGTATGCAGGAAAGCCAAAGCCCAGGGAGCTTTAGTGACTTGTGCAAGGTCGTGTAGCAGGAAGATGCCGTATCAGGGTTTGAACGCACGTCCGTCTGACTATAAAGCTGTGCCACAGACAAGCCAAATCTTGGCCTCAGGAGAAACAATCTGCGTGTCCACTTTGTTAACTTTCCAAGTTTTCATCTCCGTTTCAAGTTAATTTCTACGTGGACTTCTCATTTGTCTGCCATTCGATTCCCCCTTTTTTTGGCCCCTGGGCTGGTTAGAGTAGCACTTTTTTTAAAAGTCTATTCATGTGGAGAGGGGGAATGAGAGAGAGAGAGAGAGAGAGAGAGACCCCCAGGCAGGCTCCGCACTGTCAGCATGGAGCCCAACGCAGGGCTTGATCTTACAATCTGTCAGATGATGGTCTGAGCCCAAGTCAAGAGTTGGTCGCTTAACCGACTGAGCCACCCAGGAGCCCCTGGAGTAGCACTTGTATCTCAAGATAAACGTTCTGCCCCTTTCCTATCGTCTCCCCTGTTTCTTCCTGAGAACCTGCATTGTCTCACGGGCAGTTATGGAGGATTATTCCAGAAACTTCCTTGGTCCTCTTTCTTTTACTAAGACATATTTGTTGATTTTGCCTGCAGAATTAGACCTTGTGACTTTTGTAGCTCCAGAAGAGGACCTCTGCTGGACTGTATCCAGGAGGCTGGCTTGATTTTACCTTCACCTTCAAATCACAAACGTTCTCTTGTTTAATCTTGACTGTTTACAGCATCCCTTGGAAGTTAGCAGAGAGGAAAGGTTCTGGGTTAAGCAGAAAGCCAGAAGTCATGTAGGCTCACATCTCTGAAGGTTAAATTGTCTTCTCAAAATGTTAGTTGGACAGCAAATTCGACCTGTTTGCTTGATCTGTAAACCCATACTGAATGCTTACTCTATGCCAAGTAATTATATTAGGTGTGGTGTGGGACACACAATGTGTAAGCCGCGGGCCCTGCCCCCTGAGGAGTTTGCAAACTATAGAGATATGAAATGTTGTTGCTCTCCTTACTGATGGCTACACACAGGATAGAAAATTCTAAAAAAGTAGAATTTGGGCTGACGTGTTTGGCGATTTAGTGAAAACGAATCTGATTGGGAAAAAGTGAGAAGACATGAACAGTGGTTGACTTTGTCCTAAGTGTAAATACTTTAGACATGCCACCTCACTTAATCCTTCTGGGTGAGGAAGAGTGTTGTTCCCATTGTAAAGAGGCTTGGAGAAGCCAATGGCCCCACTCAGGGTTCCACGGGCAGCAAATGGCGGAGAACCCATTTTTGTCTGGCTCCAGAGCGGGGGTGGGGGCTGGACAGAGCCAGACTGCGAAGACGACTTATGGGGGCAGTCGGCCTGCACGTACCCCCCAACCAAGACCCTTTTCCCTGACTTCCTGTCACACAGACCCATGAGACTTTTGGGGTTGTGGGTTATTTTCTGGATCCTGGAGTGTGGTCCGTGGGCCAGCTTCGTCAGCATCACTTGGGAAATTGTTAGAAATGTAAGTTTTTAGGGAACTCCCCACCCCCCAGATTTTCTGAGTCAGAATTCCGGACGCTGGGGCCCGGGAACCTGATTTGAGAAGCCCTCCAAGTGAGTCTTATGCATGCCAATGGTCGAGAAGCTCTGCTGTAGAGGCTGCTTTTGAACTGCCCTGGCAAGGGGTCAGTGGAAGAGATCTTTGCTCCAGAAATCTGGAGTCCATTCCAGACACAGCTGCTGGCTTCTGGCTTCCTTCGTCGGCCTTGCTTTTCGATCACGATCCTTCGTCTATGTGAATGAGGGTGATCTGGGTGGTGAAGGTAATGGGAGTGTAGTGAAGAGCTGGTCATCTGGAGTCATGCAGACCCAGGGTCAAACTGGAGCCCAGCTGTACTTGGGGGAGCCAGTTAATCTTCCCTAGGTCTGTTTCCTCCTCTGTAAAATGGGGCGGGTAATAAATGGCTCACAGGCTGGTTGTAAGAGCTCAGCATGCCGGGTGTCAGTCAGATGCTTAGAACATGGCCTCTTACGTAGAAAGTGCTCGTTATCGTTGTTATCACCCGCAGCCTGTCTTAGGCGTCTGGCGTTAGAGGTGCTTTCTGGGGGGTGGGGGGTGGGGGTGCTCATTTTTCAGCATCCACACCTCTCGCTCATTTCTGTGGTGATTGCACCGGGTCATTCTATGACTTCTTGGGAAGAGGGTCCCCCTGCATGACACTGAGTGGTCTGCATGGGAATCGGGCCGGTAACGTCATCGTCGGCTCACCTCGCCTCTTTTTCTTTAGCGATGTTGCTCGTACGTTGCATTCTTTGAACATCGCAACTGGGAAGCAGGTGGGTGGCTTCGTACAACTGGCTGCTGTGGTGTATTAAGCCCCCGCTTTGTGCCAGCATTTCGCACGATCCGCGGGCCTCGCCACAGCCTGGGAGTGTAGGGACGAGGAAGCGCGTTTCACACATGGGTAGACTGAGGCCCAGAGATTTAGCCGCTAGGCAGAACCACGCGGAGTCGCTATTCTCGCGGGTCAGAAATGGTGTGATATATTGGCAGCTTTCTATGGTTCGACCTAATCACAGAATTGTTTTCCACAAACATAGGAAAAAAAAAAAAAAAAACGGTCCCAAGGAAATAATCGCATTTCCTCTGACCCAAATATTACCCAAAAGGACACTTAAAAAATCGGGGATACGTGCACTCTGCAGAGCACTTTACCATACGGTTCATTCAGATTTCACAACCGCCTTAGGAGGGAGGTGCTACTGGCATCATTCTCCTTCTACAGAGGGGGAAAGTGAGGCACAGAGAAGGTAAGTAGCGTGTGCGAGGCCATAGCCCCAGGAAGCGGCAGAAACAGAATTTGGACGCAAGCAGCCTGGGCCCAGGGTCTGAGCTCTTAGGCCCGTGAGCGTTATTGTCTTGCGTCCCAGGTAGGATAAGGTGCTTTTTTCTTGAGTCCGTGGGATTTGGGCGAGCCGGGAAGGGAGGGCCTTCTGGAGCACCTTGGGGGGTCTGTGCTAGGCGCCCTGTGCACCCTGTCGCGGAATTGTCACGGCAGCCCTCTGATGCCCTCAGCGTCGCCCCGTTTCACAGACAAGGGAAGCCCGGCTGGGAAAGGTGACGGAAGTGATAGGCAGAAAGCGATGGGGCGAGATTTCACACGTCCCGGGGGCTGGGTGTGACTGCAGAGCCCTGTCCATCCTTGTCCTTGTTCTCAGGGATCCAGTTTCCTTCCAGAAAGCGTCCGCTTCCCGCTTTCGCTCTCTTGAGATCAGGCGCTGGCCACACTGTGCAGTGCTCTCGATTCACAGGGAGGAGGACGCCTCTCGGGTTGGGGCCGGGGTCGCCAGGAGGATCTTCTTTCAATTATGTGGTCACCGTGGGAGGGAGCAAAGATGATGCCTCGCGGGGGATTTTAACCCCCTCAGTTCATATTTATCTGCGGTCATTTGCATGGCTGAAAAGGAACGGCTCAGAGCTGGCCCTCGGTTGCTCCCTTCCGATCTCCGTGGTGCGAAGCCCGCAGATTCCCAGAGGGGCCTCTCTCGCAGAGACAAAGGCCAGGAACCGCAGCGCCTGCCTCTTCTCCGGCCCCGTGGCCGCGCTTGAATATCTGATTGACAAAGTGAGGAGTCTGGACAAAACATCCTCTACATCTCAGGTGCCAGTAGAAGTTGCTAGCAAGAAGAATATAGGTTTTTTAATGCTGGTTTTTTAAATGCTGATTTAATTAGCATCGTAATTTTGAGATAATTGTAGATTCACATGTAGTGGGAAGAAACAGTACAGAGCTCTCATGTACCCTCCACTCAGTGTTGCCCAATGTTAATCTCTCTCTCTTTTTTTAATGTTTATTTTTGAAAGAGAGCGACCGAGTGAGCTTGAGAGCATGAGCAGGGGAGGGACAAAGAGAGCGAGGGGGACAGAGGATCCGAAGTGGGCTCTGTGCTGACAGCAGAGATCATGACCTGAGCTGAAGTTAGATGCCTCACTGACTAAGCCACCCGGGTGTCCCCCAGTGGTAACATCTTGCAAAACTATAGTACGGCTGTCACCGTGGTGATACAGTCAAGATAGGAATTGTTCCATTCCTGCAAGGAGCTCTTACGTTTCTCTTTCAGGGACCCAGCTCCTGCTCTGTCCACTCTTGTCCCCCCATCCCTGGGTCCCCACAATCCAATCATGGCTCTGTTATCCCATTCTATAATTTTGTTGATTCACAAGTGTTTTATAAGTGTAATCATACAGATTGTGATCTCTTAAATTTTTTTTCTAATGTTTATTTCTGAGATAGAGCGTGAGTGGGGGAGGGGCAGAGAGAGAGGGAGACACAGAATCTGAAACAGGCTCCAGGCTCCGAGCTGTCAGCCCAGAGCCGGACGCGGGGCTCGAACTCAACGAACCTTCAAACTGTAAGATCATGACCTGAGTTGAAGTCGGCCGCCCACCCAACTGAGCCACCCAGGCAGCCCCCCCCCCCCTTTTTTTTAAACAATTTTTAAAAAAAGTTTTGTCGATTCTTATTTATTTTTGAGAGAGAGAGAGAGAGAGAGAGAGAGAGACAGAGCAAGAGCAGGGGAGGGGCAGAGAGAAGGGGAGACACAGAATCTGAAGCAGGCTCCAGGCTTCGAGCTGTCAGCCCAGAGCCTGACGTGGGGCTCGAGCTCACAAACCGTGAGATCATGACCTGAGCTGAAGTCGGTCGCTCACCCGACTGAGCCACCCAGGTACCCCCAGATCGTGATCTCTTGAGGTTGGCTCCCTCACCGTGCCCACTTAGCACGATTCCCTGGGGATTCACTTGGCTGTTTTGAGTATCAGTAGTTCGTTCCTTTTTATTGTTGAGTTACCTTGCAGGCTAGGGATGTACAGCAATTTATTTGACATTAACCTGTGAAAGGATATCTGAATTGTTTCCAGTTTTTGGCTGTTATGACTAAAGCTAGTGTTAACATTTGTGCACATTAGTGTGACATTTTTGTGTAAACATGAATTTTAACTTCTTTATTTAATTTCTTTTTTTATTTTTATTTTTTATGTTAGAAAGGGAGAAGGGGAGAGGGGCAGAGGGAGAGAGAGAGAGAATCCCAAGCAGACTCCACGCTCGGTTCTGAGCCCCATGTGGGGCTCCATCTGGTGATCCCAGGATCACGGCCCGAGCCGAAATCAAGAGTCGGATGCTCAACTGACTGAGCCACCCAGACGCCCCTTTTTCATCTTCTTAATAGGGTCTTTTGCAGAGCCAAACTCGTAAATTTAAAAAAAAAATTTTTTTTAATGTTTTTATTTATTTTTGAGACAGAGAGAGACAGAGATGAGCAGGGGAGGGGTGGAGAGAGGGGGAGACACAGAATCCGAAGCAGGCTCCAGGCTCTGAGCTGTCAGCACAGAGCCCAACGCGTGGCTCAAACTCACAGACTGTGAGATCACGACCTGAACGGAAGTCGGACGCTCAACCGACTGAGCCACCCAGGCACCCCCAAACTTTTAAATTTTGATGAAATCCAGTGTATCGATATGTCATTAAAAAAATTTTTTTTTTAACATTTATTTATTTTTTAAGAGACAGAGCATGAGCAGGGAGGGACAGAGAGAGAGGGAGACACAGAATCCGAGGCAGGTTTCAGGCTCTGAGCTGCCAGCACAGAGCCCGACGTGGGGCTCAAACCCACGAACCGCGAGGTCATGACCTGAGCCGAAGTCGGGCGCTCAACCGACTGAGCCACCCAGGCTCCCCTATCTGTATATCATTTTAAGGATTGTGCTTATGGTGTCAAATCTAAACGCTCTTTGCCTTGCCCTAAATCGTGAAGATGTTCAGCCGTGGCTTTTTCTTTCCGTTTTATATGTTATGTTTTACACGTAAGTCAGCGCTCCACGTTGAGTTGTATCTGGTGTGAAGTTTAGGGCAAGATTCATTTCTTCGCCTGCGGGTATCCAATTGTTCCAGTACTGTTTGTGGAGAAGGCTGTCTTCCACTGAATTGCTTTCGCACTGATTTAAGATTTCAAGAATTGGTGCTCTTTATTACCCAGTCAAATTATTTGGGCCACAAAAGGGCCTGAAGTTTGCATAAAAAATTTGAGATACGATACAATTTTAGGCTTCAAGAGATCCCTAAGGACAGTTCAGCTCAGGAACACTGTAGGTCCGGACTTCCTGGCAGTTAGGTGGGGGCATGAGTCATGGCACGGGGAATCTGGGCGGGTGGTGGGAGGCTGATGTCCTGGGGAGTTTTGTGCAGCTGGGCGGCCTTCCTCTCCAGGGAGGGGTGGTGACGCTGGGTGTCCTGGGTCAATCTGGGGCACGCTGACCTTGGGGGTGGAGTTGGCCTTGTGGTAGGCATGGGCATGACCGGGTTAGGCTCCCACTTTGTCTTCTGTGTCAGCTGCAGCCCTGCCTGGTCTCCGACTGATTTCAGCTGTCAGCTCCTGTGAGGTCTCCTGGCCTCCCCCTGTGGCTTCCAGCAGCTGGCTGTTCGAATCCCAGTGTGCAGGACACAGCAGAACTCAAGTGCGGCTTTGGAAGTGTGAGTGCACATATTTAAAAAAATGCTGTTAGTGTTTAAAAATGTTTTCTGTTACACAAACGTGTTCATTGGAGAAGACGTAGCTAGCACGGTTAAACAGCATTTATCTGTAATCCCCAGGCCCCAAGATAATCCCTGTAAACACAAAAGTATTCATTTTGGAAGGCAGATTATAATAGTTATTGTTATTTTTGCTCATTTCTTTCAAAAACTCCAGTCTCCAGCTGGGCCATAAAGACACAGGGCTGGTTTGGAAAAAGAGAGAGAGAAAAAATTGTTTTCTCGTTGGCTGGAAGTGGAGAGTTGTGACACTGCTGACCACAGGCCCACGTGGCCCATGTAGGGTGCCGTGGCCAGCGGGGGGCGGGGGGCACGCGGCCCTGCCGGAAGGTGGGCGCAGGGGGGCCGGCTGCAGCCAGTACTGCGAGAATGATCTTTTGTTTCCACTGTTCAGCTGTCCAGGATGACGGCTGAGGACGTCTCGTGTCTAAACCCTGCTATCTGCCTCTGTCCTTTGCCCCGAGGGTCTAACGGGTCTCCCCACAGGGAACCCCGGAGAGCCGGGTTTCCATCATGCTATGAATTCCAGGCAAGAGCTGATCAGTCGTATTTGCCTTGACCATTTACCTTGGTCTCTCTGTTTTGTTCTGAGGGAAATTGGTCTACTTAGCCGATGAAAACACTAGAAAACCTTTTCTCTCACATTTCAAATGTTATACGAGTTAACTGCAGAAAAACGAATAAAACACGGACAGGTGCAAAACAGAAAACTAATTCCTCCACCTAGAAATAAGTTCTTGTTTTAAAAAAAATATTAAAATACATTTTTTTAATGTTTGTTTATTTTTGAGACGGAGACAGAGAGGGACAGAGAGCAGGGGAAGGGCAGAGAGGGAGACACAGACTCTGAAGCAGGCTCCAGGCTCTGAGCTGTCAGCACAGAGCCCAACACTGGGCTTGAACTCACGGACCGTGAGATGATGACCTGAGCCGAAGTTGGACGCTTAACTGACTGAGCCACCCAGGTGCCCCGTAAGTTCTTGTTTTTTTAAGTGTATATGTAAATAATAGACGTATTACCCAGACTATCATATATTATACATGTGATTTTCCTGTAGATGTACAAGGAAACTTTAAGCAGGTCATTACTGTAAATATCCTTCCCCACAAATTTTGATAGTTGTGTGCTATCATAATCCCTTTTTACATAATTTCTTTGCATTGTAGAAACACTGCTTTAAAAAAATTAAAGTGGTACGGTTGCCTTTTCCGGTTAGTAAAGAATTGTTGCTGTAGCTAAAAATGATCTGCTTTGGTAACAGGAATGTTCCAAAAGTATCATTCAAGTAACATATTGTTACTTTATTAGTTAAAGTGGTTTTGGCCGCAGAGAAAAGGGAACCCTGAGATTTGCAGAGTTTTGTGGAGCTGTTCCAGGGCACTTGATGTCTTCAGGGCAGGGAGTGGATGCTGGTCAGACTTCTGCCCCCCACAGGGCCCCTCTCTGGGAGAAGTCTGACCAAGGGAGACGTCTGACCAAGGAGACCAGCAGGCAGGTCCCCGGCACATTTCCCTAGGCCGGCTTTTGGCTAAGAAACAAGAGAAGGTGTAGAGAGTTCTGGCAAGCTGCCGTTGGATTTCTGTGCGAGCCCAAGATGCCAGAAGAAGGAACAGTGGGCGAGCTGCCAGTTCACTCCCCATCTTCAGCTGTGATGTGACTTGGGCTGGGCCGGAGGTCCCATCTGCGAGTCACAGATCCTGCGGGGACGAGCTCTGCCTTTGTGCCGTGATACTGTCACACATCACGGGTGCCTCCCCGCCCTGCTCGCCCAGCTCCTGGAGGGCGGGCACCAGGGCTCCCTCATCCCGGCACCTGCTGGACCGAGCAGGGCGCCCTGGCCTCCTGGAATCGGCCAATGAGCTTGTTCAAGTTTTTCATGAAGGGACCCTGTTTAATCAGCGGTGCGCCCTACTGACTTCGCGTTTATTCGTTTTTACGTCCTGAGCATCTTTGAGTAAATTACCGCAGGGGTGACGAGGGGCAAAAGGATGTGCCTTGGGGGGTGGGGTGGGCATCTCAGTTCTTGGGGAGTGGGGTTCTTTCCATGGTGGGGTGTCCAGCATTTTAAGACGTTTCCTGTTTCTCTCTGTATTCCTATGACCCGGTTCCCTCTACACGGAAGGTGGTTTTAGGTTCTATTTTGCAATACGCTTTTTAGGAAGATAATCTTGAGATGTGTCCAACTGCAGACGCGTAAGTGCCTACTTCTTGGCAGGTCCTTGCTGCTTTTTCTCTTCAGGAATCCTACTCCTAGGGTCCCCTTTTTATTCCTGTTGGCGCCGGCCTGATTTTTAACTTGTTAGAGCCCGGATTTCTGTTTACGTGCACAGAACTGGGACAACACGGAGCCTTGCTCAGTTCATTTATGTGCTCCTTGAATAGAGGCAACGATTACACCTGGGAAGATATTTACCGACCACACACCTCGGACCAGATACTCTGTCTCTCCACCTACGTTGTTATCTTCATCTAGTGAAGGCACATAGGAGGCCGAGCGAGTGCATAATTATTGTAACAAGCCCGCGAGGCAAGTTGTATCGTCTCTGTCTCATAGTTGAGGGACGGAGGCCGCGAAAGCCACGCTGATGGGGTCATGCAGGGGGAGGGGTGCGGCTGGCGTTCACACCGATGCCTGTCCAGAGTCAAGGCTGTGTTGGTGCCCCCGGGCTGTCCTACTTCATTGCCAGTGACGGAAGAGAAGGGGCTACGGCAGACGTTGATTGGCGACGAGGACCGGTTTTCAGAGGATGTCGTGTGGCCGCAGGAGATGCTACCCTCCCTGCCTTAGCACCCCCACTTTGGATACGGGTTCCTTGTGTGCCCTAGGTCAGAGATGACCTCCCCAGTCCAGATACCCTTATTGTTTTAAGATGTCTGGAAGACATCATTTACCTTTCCATGGGTTTCCTTAGAAATTCTAGTGGCCAGTTTTTGTGGGGAAAACAGAACTTTAAAAAAAAAAAAAGGATAGTGGCATTTCGGGTGACTTTGGGGGAAAGAGCGCCTGAAAGCCGGTGGCAGATTCCTGATGTGGCAGAAACAGAGAGTCACCAGAAAGCCAGGAAATGTGAGTCGGTTTAGCAGGTGCTGCTGTCCATTATCTGGAAATTCTCTTTGGATCTTGATATATTTCACCGGAATAACCATAACATTTCCTTCCAGCTTTTAATTTTGATTCGGTGTTATTTTTGTGATGACTCATCAAAAACATTTCCAAGTCTCTATTATTTTTCACACGTTTAGAGAAAGGTACACCCACATCAAGAGGGTGATCAATAATAGACAAAGCGCCAGAATATTGATCCTGTCCTTGAAATCTGGTAGTAACAAATCAATAAATGATAACAAATGGCAACAATGTTCGCACTTGCTTGCACACAGATACTGGAAGAAAAGTAATAGGAAAGTACGCCTTAATAGCTATGCAATCAGGGAAGATGATTACGTTCGGTGTTGGCAAACCTTCAGGGTGGTGCAGGGAGACAGAGTGATTTGCTTACAGTCCTACAATGAGAAAGTGACAGTCTGGCATTAAAGGGATCACTTTTTAACCTTTTTTTAAATGTTTTTTTTTGGGGGGGGGCAGGGGGAGGGGCAGAGGGAGAGAGAGAATCCCAAGCAGGCTCCACGGTGGGGCTGTGACGTGGGGCTCTGTCCCACGGCTGTGAGATCATGATCTGAGCAGAAATCAAGTAGGACTCTTAGCCGACTGAGGCACCCAGGGGCCCCTCGCTCTTTACTTTTATTTGTTTCTAATTTTTGCTGGAGTACAGTTGACACGGAACGGGACATTAGTTTCAGGTTGTACAACAGAGTGATTCAACAAGCTACTTTACGACCGTGTGATTCCATTACAGTGCTGTTGACTGTGTTCCCAATATCCTTTCGTCCCCATGACTTCCTTTTTCCGTAACTGGAGGCCTGTGTCTACTGTCTCCTGCATTCATTTTGCTATCTTGGGCTCCTGGCAATTATCGGTCTGTTCGCAGTGTTTAAAGGTCTGATTCTGCTTTTTTGTTTCTTTAATTCACTTGTTCTTAAAAAAATATTTATAACATTTATTCATTTTTGGGAGACAGAGAGACAGAGCACAAGAGGGGAGGGCAGAGAGAGAAGGAGACAGAATCCGAAGCAGGCTCCAGGCTCTGAGCTGTCGGCACAGAGCCGACGTGTGCCTCGAACTCACGAACCGTGCGTGAGATCGTGACCTGAGCTGAAGTTGGACGCTTAACTGTCTGAGCCACCCAGGCGCCCCTGTGTTTTAGGCTCCACGTGTGAGTGAAATTGAACGGTAATTGTCTTTCTCTGTCTGACTTACTTCACTTAGCATAATAGACCCTCTAGGTCTGTCCATGTTGTCACAGACGGCAAGATCTCATCCTTTTTAATGTGAAGGCATCACGTTTGTTTCTTGTTATGACAAATATTTGTTTAGCAGCCGTAGTGTGTCAGGTACCAGGGACAGACTGGTGAGCCAAACACACATGGCCCCTGTGTGCAAGGAGTGCCGTTGAGTGGGGGAGAGAGACTATCAGATGACCCCTGAATGGGCAAGGAGGAATGTCCTTAAGTGGGAAGAAAGTTCCAGGAGAGCAGCACAGCCTGATCTAGACTGGGACGTGATCCGAAGATAGTTGGCAGTAACCGTGAGGCTGTGGGGGAGGGCGGTTTGTCCTGACCTGGGAAACTTCGAGCATCCAAGGGCACGGCCCATGTGGCAAGTGCCTGCAGGAGGCAGAGGGGTGCGGCCAGGTGGGGGCCTGCCCAGGCGGACCTCTCAGGGTTTGTTAAAGGGTGAGAGAATCTCACTGCAAAGCAATGGGAAGCTGCTGTCGGAGTTGAAGAGGGTGGGTGGGAGTGGGGTGGGTGGTCGGGTTAGTGGTCTGCCTCCCAAGCTGCCTCTGAAAACCTGATGCTCCCTGTGAAGCTTCCTTCCCGGCCTTTGACTGTCCAGCCGGTGGTTTTCTAAGCTGGCTGGCAGGTGGCCTTCCTGGGTCCCCCCCCAGTCAAGATTTATACACGGGTAGGAGTCAGTATAAGCTTTTCTGGGCCTTAGCCATGACTGCTGTTTCCTTCGTGTCTTTCCTCGATTTGCCAGATTCGTAGCATTTCAAGAATTTGAGGCACTGAGGGCCGTTCATGGGGTGACCTCCCTTCTCTTGCTTATCCACACGCTCCCCATTTGGAAGTCTGGCAGAGTCCTCGTCTCCTTGGGTTTTTTTAATTTTATTTTTTACTTTTTAAGATTTTACATCCGAATTAGCATATTGTGCAACAGTGATTTCAGGGGTAGATTCCTTAGTGCCCCTCCCCCATGTAGCCCATCCCCCCTCCCACACCCCCTCCAGTAACCCTCAGTTTGTTCTCCATATTTACGAGTCTCTTCTGTTTTGTCCCCCTCCCTGTTTTTATATTATTTTTGTTTCCCTTGTGTTCATCTGTTTTGTCTCTTAAAGTCCTCACGTGAGTGAAGTCGTATGATTTTTGTCTTTCTCTGACTAATTTCACTTAGCATAACACCCTCCAGTTCCATCCACGTAGTTGCAAAGGGCAGCATTTCATTCTTTTTGACTGCTGAGTAATACTCCATTGTGTGTGTGTGTGTGTGTGTGTGTGTGTGTATTCATCCATGAGGGACATTTGGGCTCTTTCTAGACTTTGGCTATTGTCGATAGCGCTGCTATAAACATGGGGGTGCATGTGTCCCTTCAAAACAGCACACCTATATCCCGTGGATAAATGCCTAGTAGTGCAATTGCTGGGTCATAGGGCGGTTCTATTTTTAGTTTTTTGAGGACCCTCCATCCTGTTTTCCAGAGTGGCTGCACCAGCTTGCATTCCCAAGAGTCCTAGTCTTCTAAGAAACCCTCCCTGTGTTTGCAGACATTCTCTGATCTCTTTTGTCTCCTCTGTTTGAAGCTTATTGTTCAGACTACAGAAGCAGGGGAAAGGGTATTAAGGTAAAGCACTGAGGCGGGCAGGCCTAACTCCTTGCTGGCCGAGCAGGAAGGGTCTGCTTTTCACTCCCCAGCTCTGCACACTTCCGTGACCCAGGGCACCTGGCAAGCACCTGATACGTTACACACGCATCCGGAGAAAAGCCAAGGACTGCTCCTTCCTTTGCCTTCCTGCCTTTCATAGATGCTGGAATTGACTTCAGACTTTCACTCTCTCGGGTGAGAGAGAATGTCCGTTTCCTCCCCTCTTCCCTCCCTCTGTTGTGGGTGGGGGACTGGGGGTTGGGGGAGGGGAGGCATCTGTGCAGTGCCCCAGGAGGGGCAGGCCGGGATTCCCTTGCACGAGCAGAGACAAATGAGGCCACACATCATTCACGTCCTGAGTCCTGCTCTCAGACGACTTACAGCAGCTTGATCTTTGGGCACAGATGTCTTCTCAAGGCCATCGAGTGGATGCATGATTGCAAGATACATACCTGCGTCCTCACCTTTGGGGTCACTTGGTGGACTAAATGCATTTCGTCCTGAAAGGCCGAGTAGGAGAGGCTTGTGAGCTCACATGTAATGGCCCCACTGTCTCCCAAGCCTGGGTTTGCTGGGGTGGGTTTAGAAGTAAATAAAAATGTTCCCCGGAGGTGTGAGCATGTGCACTGGGTACCTATACATGCAAGAAAATGTTTTCTGAAAATGTAACATGAACACGTGTTGCTGTGGATTTTCTTCCATATTTGATTCCTTAGTTTGGCACAGTTGGGAATCTGGGGTTAGGTGGGATTTAGTTGCCGACTTCCTGGGCCTCTTTGGGTGGGAATTCTGTCACCTGGAAGATGAGGGTGAGACTGGGAGGTTGGGGGTCCCGCTCAGCGATGCCGTCCTCTGGCCCAGTGGTAGTATTTCCTGTCGCAGTGCATCAGTTAGTGCATTCCTCCTTCAGTCTTGCTTGGGTGTAGACGGTGGGGTTTCCTATCGTTGAGAAGCGTGGTTTGGGATGGGGGCGGGACACATAAGCAGGTAGTTAACACGGAGCCGAGCAGAGGGGGGAGTGGCCACGCTGTGCGCAGAAGCTTTTTCCGGCGTTGAACCTGTGCCAGTGGCCCAAGGGGCACCGGCCACGCTTTCTCATCAGTAAGGCCAGTGCAGGTAGCTGCTGCCCAGGCCCGTGAATCAAAGCTTCTCTTCCCATGATTGACCTCCTGGGCAGTCCTTTCCGCACACCCTTCCTGATCAATGGTGTTTTGTTAATTGTGTGATGGGAAACCCACTGTGGCAAATGGATGACACTAAGGTTTTGCTGGTGTATTATGTTTTCACCAGACCAGATGCCTTTGCAAGTGGTTAGGAATTGGGGGTGGCTTTGTCCACAGGAGATGAAGCCCTCCTCTCTCCTCCCTTCATTTATTAAAAGTTTGTTATGCTTAAGCATTGGGATATCTGGTGGCCAGGAAAAAAAGAATAAGGCCTGGTCTTGCAGTAGAAGGAGGTAAGATACCACAAAGGTATCGTGGGAATGCAGGAGTGAGGAGCGCTTTTGGCTGGAAATGTCATGGAGAGTTTCATGGAGGAAGGTCATCTGAGTTAGCACTTTATTTTTTTTTGTTTTCATTTTTTAAAGTTTATTTATTTTGAGAGGGAGAGAAAGTGTGAGCAGGGAAGGGGCGGGGAGAGAGAGAGAGACAGAGAGGATCCCAAGCAGCCTCTGTGCTTGAACCCATGAAACTTGAGATCATGACCTGAACGAAAGTCTGATGCTTAATTGATGGAGACACCTAGGTGCCCCCTGAGTTAGGACTTTAAGTTAGCACTTGGGACAGGTGAAGAGAAACACACATTCCCGATGGAGGGAGTTGTACCGGCACACATCTGAAGGTCAAGGTGTTTTGTTTTGTTTTTTCTAAAATTGAATGTTAAGTGAGTATCTTCAGTTTATCTAGTGTCAACGATGATGGAGTCCTCTGGGGTCTCAATTTTCTTTTCTTTTTTCTTTCTTTCTTTTTTTTAAAGAGAGAGAGAGAGCAAGAGAACAGGGGAGGGGCAGAGAGAGAAGGGGAGAGAGGATCGGAAGCAGGCCCCGCAGTTCAGCGCAGAGCCCGATGCGGGGCTTGAACCCGTGAGCCATGAGATCGTGGCCTGAGCCGAAGGCAGACACTTAACTGACTGAGCCACCCAGGCCTGGGGTCTCGTTCTCCTATACAAATGAGGTGGTTAGAGTCAGTGACTGTGACCACGTCCCCTTCGGGCAGCTGTTGGGTCTCCGATGAGCAAATGGAGGCAGAGCAGGTGGAACCAGGATGAGGCCAGCCCTGCTGTGGCTGCTGCTGCTGCCACCGCCGCCTCCTGGGCATCTGGTTGTTGCCAGGTGCCTGGCACAGCGCTGAGCACTTTATACCTGCCGCTTCCACTTCCGGCAGAAAGCCTGAGGGCGGGACTTCATCAGCCCTGTTTCACGGATGAGGTCGTGGAGGCCTGGGGAAGGTTACATAACTGGCTCCAGAATAGAGTACGTGCAGCAGGTTCGAGTCCAGGGCTCCTGCCTCCTCTCCAACCATCCCCCAGGTGTGCAGCCCTTTCCCGACACTCCGGACACACTGCAGTTGCGCTGCGGCCGAGAACTCCCTTGCAGGATCAGAGTTGCGCCCACAGCAGGTGCCCTCTTAAGTACAAAGTATTGATGTCGCCTTCTGCGTTTAAATACTCTGATTTCGATACAGAATTACACGATAGTTAATAACCCACGTAACCAAGGAATTAAAACACCATGTGACTAGTTTTGCCGAGCAGGTAATAGGAGAAGCACTGACATTTCCTCACGAGGGTCTCTCGCACCAGCAACAACGAAACGGAGAATAAATAGTAATGACGAAAGCGGCCCTGCAGGGACTGTCTACTCCGGTCTGGCCACGAGATCAGGTGCATTATGTTTGAAATCAAGAAACAATTGGGGCGCCCGCGTGGCTCAGTTGGTGAAGCGGCCGATTTCGGCTCAGGTCACGATCTCGCGGTCCGTGAGTTCGAGCCCCACGTCGGGCTCTGGGCTGACGGCTCGGAGCCTGGAGCCTGTTTCCGATTCTGTGTCTCCCTCTCTCTCTGCCCCTCCCCCGTTCATGCTCTGTCTCTCTCTGTCCCAACAATAAATAAACGTTAAAAAAATTTTTTTTAAAAATAAACAATTAAAGTGAACCTGCATCGTTTCACTTCTTGCTGTTGTTACTGTTTCCGAGAACTCGTCCGGAACTTGCTGTTCCGGGAAATGGGTATTATTATGGCTGATACAGGAGTCCCGTGGCACCTCCTGCTTCTCAGAGTCCCTCCCCCGCCTCCCCCCCCTCCCGCCCCGAGGTCCCCACCAAACCTGTCCTGCCCCTCCACTAGGCGGGGATCCCCAGACCATGGAATTTGGGAACTGTTGCTGCTGTTGCCGTACTGGCCTTGGGGCGGAGGAGAAAACGTCTATTTCGTGCTCTCCTGAATTACTTCAAGTGGGGATTCTGGTCTCTCCCTAGTTCTGTAAGTCATCTAAACCTGGGTTGTGTTGCTTTACAATAACGTGTGGAAGAAACGATCCCTGGAGGCATTTCTAACCTGGAAGGCACCAAACTGCATAGTGGATGTCATTGTTTCCAGAGGCTTCTAGCCAGCTTCTAGCCCACTTTCCTAGTGTAGGAGGTCTCCAGCCCTGTGCCCACCGTGGCCCCAATGCCGCGTACCAGGCTCTTCGTGTCCACTTTCCATCACTAGATCTTCCTTCTCCAGAGACCCTCGGCAGCTGGAATTTCTGATTCTTTCCGGGGAGAAACCTCAGTCCTTTCAACCAGGGCTGGCTTTGCCCCACAGCCGCCCCTCCCCACCCCATGCATCTGGGACACAGGAGTGTGACCCTGGAATGTTTCCCGGAGCTCGTTTCCTAGCACAGCCATACCCTACCAGCTCTCCAGCGGCCGCACAAGCGGCCTCCCCTCTGCCCTGCACGTGGCCCAGGGAAGGCTGGCTTCACATCCTTCCTGACGTCTCTGGATTGCCACACCGACTTCTGCGTGGTAGCCAGCCAAACAAGAACACGCACAGTCCTTCCAGGAACAAACAGTCACCGTCCGGGACAGCGTAGTCTAAACCTATGCTTAGAGCGAAAGCAAAGAAAACAAAAGAAAACAAAACATCATCTTGGAGCCAATATAAACCAGAGAGATGTGGCCTCAACCATGTCGAAGACGATGTTTTTCCAGAGCCAGTCGTTGCTGGAACAGAGTCCCCCGCCTGCCCCCGCCTGCCCCCCGCCTGCCGGGAATGCCCTTGGGGGTGTCTCCTGGAGCACAGAGCACCTGGAAACTCGGTCCAGACCGACTGACCACTGACTTGCCAGAAATGACCACTTGCCCCTAAATCCCGGAGCCCCGGGGCCAAATCTGCCTTTTCTCTTTTTTTGGCCTTCTATCATGGAAAATTGTCAACGTACACAAAAGAAAGAAGAATTCGCATCTCAAAAAAAATGAGCAACCCGTGGAAATCCTGTTGTGTCTATCCCACCGGGCCTCAAACAGCTTTCTTTTCCCCGCTGGGTTATTGTAAGGCAAATGCCAGATACGGGGGGGGGGGGGGGGGGGGGGGGGGGGTTGCATCGAAATGTACTTCTGCGGTGGAGCAGTGGAGTGTGTGTGGTCAGTGGCTTTGTGATAGGGTTGTAAGGTGACTGTGGCAGCCACCCTCGTGAGCACCACCTGACACACGAACTTGGTGAGTCGCTGGGTTTTCACACCTGAAACGAATGCCACGTTGCGTGTCGACACAATTCAGTTCCACCCAACTTCAATTACCAGAAACAAAACAAAACCAACCGGAAAGTACTTTTGCGGGTGTCTCTAAAGGGATTCTCTTTTTCAAGAAGCCATGACCACACCTAAAGAAGAAATTAACAGTAATTCCTTATGATCAGAACTGTCCAATTAGGATTCGGTTTCCCCGGATGTATCTTTAGGGTGTTTTTGCAGTTGGTTTGCTTGTTGGAATCAGGATCCAAACAAGGGCCATATGTTGCAATTTATTGAAAAGTCCTTATCTTAGGAAGATGAGTTCTTCCTTTGTTATTATTTGTGTCTCCTTGCCATTTATTTGTTGAGAGCACCAGGTCATTTGTCTCTTGCAGCCCCCGCTTTCCAGATTTATCGATTGCATCTGCGGGCTGCTGTTTAATATCTACCTTTCCCCCTGTGTATGCAGTAAATTGGTAGCTTCATGTAGAGGTCCAGTGTTTGGCCAGAGATGTCCAAGTGATGATTTGGACCTTATCTTGCATCACCATGGAAGGCACCTCGGGTCTGGTTGTCCCCCTCTGTGATGTTGGGATCAGCCCACGGGTCCAATGGGTCCAGGCATCGTGAGCCTGATCTATCCATTTAAAAACTCCCCATCAGCCTTTCTGCACTGGATTTAGCCACTGCTGATGGTCACAGCCAAGATCCTGATTTCATTAGGGGCTGCAAAATGATGATACCCTGATTTATAATTCCTTCTTCACATAGTTGCCAGCATTCTTTTTAATTTATTTTGTTTTTAAAAATTTGTTCATGCTTACTTACCTATTTTGAGAGAGAGAACATGAACGGGAGGGGGGCAGAGAGAGAGAGGGAGAGAGAGAATCCTAAACTGGCTCCGTGCTGGCAGTGCTGAGCCTGATGTGGGGCTCGAACGCACAAAGCGCGAGATGGTGACCTGAGCTGAAATCACGAGTCAGACGCTTAACCGACTCAGCCACCCGGCCACCCAGCTGCTGGCATTCTTACGGAGGACTTTCTCTCATCACTCTTTGGCTGCTCTACAATACAGTTTAGGTGGGAGAAGCAGGAAAAGTGTTTGGCTCCTTCTCTTTATCCACCAGGTTTCAGAATAATGGGTTTGTTCCCAGCATCCTCCAGAGTTGACCAGGGAGGGTCGTTGTGTTTTTAATGAACGTATGGGTTGTTAACACATTCAGAGGGCCCCGTTCGGTGAAGTGATGATTGTTTTTGGTGCTTATAGTGCCCACCTCTGGCCAGTGGCATCCCTTCGAGTTGGATCCCGTAAGCTGGGCCTCAGCGTGAGGCCCAGGCTCACCTCCTCCCATGGTCTCTTCGAGAACAAAGCTTTTCCCTGTGAATGGCCTTGGGGAGCCAGACTTTGGTGAAGGTCATTCTCTGTCCACGTCCATCCAACATTTTTGCAGAGGTCATAGCCTTTCTGGCGTTACAGCATCATCCCTATCTGAGCTGAGGCTCAAAGAAGTCGAGTCTTCCCCCCCAAGGCGACATAGCCAGTAAAGGCAGAACTGGGGATCCAACCCAGGCACATTGGCTCTACGTCCCTCAAAACCAATGAGGGGGTGGGGACGGGGCAGGGGATGGCATTCCAGGTGGACGACTGTGAACTCAGGGCAAGGTTGGCTCGAACTAGGGTGGATTCGGGGGTGGGGGTGCAGGATGAGCACAGCACCTGCTTCTCATGCCGCCTTTGTTCCCAGGACTCTCCACTGCTGTGCTGCCTCCTCCTTCTGCATGGATTCGCCTGCTCCCTTCCACCCCGAGACAGCTTCTTGGGGACAGGGACCATTCCTAATGAAACAGCAGACCCACATGTGGTCCAGAACAGACACTCCTCATAGATACATCGATACTCGGGTGGGTACCCCCAACCGTGAGCTGGCGGAGTAACAGTAGTCCTGTTTCTTAGGGATGTCATGGGGATTAAATGAGATAATACACCCCAGGTGCGTGCCCAGTTCCCGACGCACTGCGAGGACCTCTGTGGGTGTGACCACCATCACCGTCGGTGAGACTTTCCTCGCTGCCCGTCACTTTGCCCTCTGTGTCCTTAGAAAAGCATCTTGGTTCAGTCTCACGTGCTCTGTTATGAGGTGACTCCCAGCCCGCAGCTGGTGATGTTTCCACAGCACAAGGTGGTGGAGTTACCCTCGGAACCGGTGCCAGAAATGCGAAGCCTTTTTAAAATTTTTTTAAAATTTTTAATCAACGTGAAATTTATATAACATACAGTTAACCATTTAAAAGTGAAAATTTTAGCGGTGTTTAGTACATTCGCAATTCTGTGCCGTTGTCACCTCTAGCAATGCTGTCTCTGGATTCTTTTTAACGTTCAAATGCTGTGGGAGGAGCACCAGTTCTAAATCTCTATCAGATTTAATTCTATCAGACTTAGATTGTTATATTTTTTTGTATTTGTTCTTCCCACATTTTTTTTTTTTTCTTCCTAAGGTGGTTGACCACACCCTGCTTTGCAACCACCTCAGCAAATGACATTCTGGCCACAATACGGGGCCTCGAGGCCACGCTCCCTTTTTTCTAGGTGCTCTGTCGACCACTGGTCTCTGTGGAAGAACTCGTTTCTTAGGACCATCATTTAATTTCGTAGAACTCGAAGAAAGAAATCATAACTTTTCTGGGGCTGAAGTAGTAAATCAGAGAAGCAACCCTTTTCCTATAAAGAAAAACTAATTCACTCAACAAATATTTAGGGAGTACTTAACTCCGTGCTATGCCCGGCGCATTTAGTAATGCACTACAAAGATGTGACTGCTGCCAGGATTTTCCTGAAAACATCTGGGGAAGGGGAGGTTTGCATGTTTCCTAAGGCTTGAGAAGAAAATTAGTCTTGTAGGGCTGAGGATTGAGGCACGCTCCGTTTTGGTGGAAGGCACAATGAGCTTTCCTGGGCTGGGCTGGAGCAAAGTGGTGGGTCCTCTGAGTCCCTTTCCCTAAGACCTCTTACCCCCAGAGGCCACCTAAAGGCTCATAGAAAACAAAGCCGTGCCTCCCACACGCCGGTGCACAGTGACCCAGCGCTAGATCCGAAGGACCCTCTCAAAAGCATGAAAGAAATGCCTCTTCCCAGCAACTCAAGAGACATTTTAGGCAGCCTCGCTGGTTTTATGTTTTATCTAAGTGGATGCGATTTAAGATTTATAGACAAAGACAATCAGGTCAAAGTGACCCGCCTCCTGTTTCTGGAGCTGCCTGGGTAAAGGAACCCAGGGAAGGGCTGTGTGGGGAGATGGTTATAGGTTTTTTTATCAAACCCTCTCCCTGGGATGGGAGACTTTGATAAAGTCAGAGCTTCCCTGGTCTTGAGCTGGAAAGGAATGTTTAAAACCAGTAGGCTGAATTGGATCAGATTGTTTTCCTGTTATTCGTAAATGGGACATTTCTATATATCGTTCTAGAAAGCTCTGCAGATTAACCTATATTCTCTTTGTTTTTCCAAGGAAGGATGTTTTTCCATCTGTTCTGGTGGCTCCATTGGGGATCCACAGGCTCATCTCCTTGACAGAGAGGGGTGGGCGTCTTTAACTTAGTCCCAGCGTGTGGGGCACCTGGGTGGCTCAGTTGGTTGGGCAGCCAACTTCGGCTTAGGTCATGACCTCACCGCTCGTGAGTTCGATCCCCGCGTCAGGCTCTGTGCTGACAGCGTGGAGCCTGGAGCCTGCTTCAGATTCTGTGTCTCTCTCTCTCTCTCTCTCTGCCCCTCTCCTGCTCACACTCTGTCTCTTTCTCTCAAAAAAATAAGTAAATGTTAAAAAAAAAAAATTAAAACTTAGTCCCAGTGTGGGGAGAGTAAGGCTCTATGTCGTTCCTGAGGGATTTCAGTCTAAGAACGGAAGGATGGGCTCCTCAGGGAAGGAGGTCTTAAGCATTTTGGCTGTTGTAATTAATTTTTCCAGGATCGACATTCAAGATCTTTGCCATATTTGGACTCCCTGAATCCCTAGCACAGCCCTGGGCCTCTGGGAAACCTCTTAATCACCCTTCAAGGCCTACTTCCTTCAGAAAGCCTTCCTTAATCTTAGCCACTCTGTTCTGAACTTCTGTAGCGTTGGGTTGGAAGAACCTTGAAGGGCGACTAAGAGGTCCCCCAGGAGCCCATTTCCTGATGACTGTAATTAACTGAGGGTTCTCAGTCTTGCTTTAAAAATATAAGAGCATCCATCCACCCATCCATCCATCTATTCATCCATCCATCCATCCATCCATCCACCAACCCATCCATCCATCCATCCATCCATCCATCCATTTGCCCATGTATCTCTCTAACCTTTCATCATCCATTAATCCATCCGTCTGTCCAACCTTTCATCTGCTGATCCATCCACTAACCCACCCACCCACCTGTTCACCCACCCGCACATCCATCCATTTGCCTATCTGCTCATTACTCAATCCCTTATTCAACGTTCTCCAAACAGTATACAGTGTTCCTGGTATTGTGGCCAGTGCTGAGGTGACAGAGGTTGAGTCAGATAGAGACCATGCTGTCAAAGAGCTCAAAGTCTGGGCACGATAAGAGGAAACGTGGTGAGTAGAAAAAAATGGTTGAACGCAGACATCGTTATCTCCCGGCGCCTGGGGCTCTCCAAGAAGATATGAGGTTGTTTCTTTTCTTTTTTTTTCTTCTTTTTTTCACGTTTATTTATTTTGAGAGACAGAGTGTGTGCAAGTGGGGGAGGGGCAGAGAGAGAAGGAGAGAATCCGAAGCAGGCTCCACCCTGTCAGCACAGAGCCCAACACGGGGCTCGATCCCTCGAACAGAACCAGGAGATCATGACCTGAGCCACCAAGAGCAGTGGCTGCCATCGCCTGTGTAGTGTGTGAGGGCCACGAGGCTGGCAGCATTGCTCTGGGAAGCCCCTCCACCTGGGGACTCTAGGAACAGGGCACGGGGCTTTTCCGACCTTGACTGTTGAGTCAAGACCAATCTCCTTACCCATCTGGGCCCGCTTATGTTTCCAGCTTTCTTTTCTGCTCATGTGTCTGGAAGGTTCTTTGGTGTGCGCAGTGGCCCAGGGTTACCCGGATGAGCCAGGCTGTGGATTCAGGGGAGGGGTTTGTGTCCTGGAGCGCCCGCCTCCTTGGCCAGGCTTGCCCCTCTTCCTCCCTGCTCCCCTGGCCCGCCATACCTTTGCCTTCCTGCGGGACCTGACTGTTCCCCTTCCCAGGGTGATGCTGGAGTCTTCCTCTGCCTCAAGGCTCTGCTCCTGCCTGGTCCCATCTGGCTCTCCTCCCTAACCCAGGTACCAGCTCTTTTAGGCTGTCCGTGTGACCTCCTCCTTCCCAGCTGAGTGGGGTGTTTTTCCCTAAGTGTTATTTGCTACTGTGCTGTATTTAGCGTCTTCCGTTACTGCTGGGGCTCTTCAAGCCAGCTAATGTGCCTAATATTAGAGTCAAGCCAGCTAACGTGCCTGATGTTAGAGTGCTCGGTACGTAGAGGGCCCCGAGCAAATTTGTTGGATAAATGAATGGATCACATATCTGTTGGGTTCCAAATTTAAGATGAGAAATGGGTTTGGGGCGCCCTAAGTGGCTCAGTCCGTTAAGCGTCTGACTTTAGCTCAGGTCATGGTCTCGCTGTCCGTGGGTTCGAGCCCCGCGTGTCGGGCCCCGTGCTGACAGCTTGGAGCCTAGATCGTGCTTCCGATTCTGTGTCTCCCTCTCTCTCTGGCCCCCATCCCCACCAAACCCCGCTTGTACTCTATCTGTCTCTCTCTCCCCAGAATAAATAAACGTTTAAAAAAAATGAGAAATGAGCTTGATTGGAAGAGGGATTGAGGTTAGCTATTAGGAACAGGTTCTGAGGTATAAAGTGGATAAGCCAGAAGGATGATGAAAGGCCTTACAAATACCTGCTCCCCGATTGGAAGTGAGGAGGCACGGAGGGGGAAGCGTCAGGATGCTGGAGTCCAGCCTTCCAGACTTCTCTAACTCTCGTTGCTGTGCCTTCTCTATAAATTTCGGTAGTACCTACCCTGTTTCTCCCATGTTATTTTATTTCATTTTGTTGTTTATTTATTTATTTTGAGAGGAAGAGAGAGAGTGCTCAGGAGGGGCAGAGAGAGAGAGAGGGAGAGAGAGGGAGAGAGAATCCCAAGCAGGCTCCTCACCATCAGCACAGAGTCCGACACGGGGCTCGAACCCACAAACCATGAGATCATGACCTGAGCTGAAACCAAGAGTCAGACACTTGAACCTACTGAGCCAACCAGCGCCCCTGTTTCTCCCTGGTCTTGTCCCCCACACGTGGCCATCTTGGCCCCTTGGCACGTCATGAGTATGTGGTGGCTACCCCAGGACCAGCACTGAGTACCTTTCCCTCCCTGGGCAAAGCTGACGCCTCGACGGGTGTTTGTGCCGGTCCCCAGGATGCCGAGATGTGGGGCCAGCCTGGTCTCCGGAGCTGTCACACCTTACAGAGCCATTGGGTGGCTGCCTGGTGGGCACCCGCCTGGCATGGCTGCACTGGGATGAATTTTGAGCCGTGTTTGCTGAGCGCTGCCAGGTGCCAGGCTCTCGGTCAGTCGCCAGACGTGGAAGCGGGCTGAGGACTTCTGTGTTTCCCTTCATTCTCCGGGGTTTGCCGGTTGCTGGCAAAACCCCTGCTCGACGGAGGTGCCTGTGAGTGCACCGAGAGACTAGGCTTTTTAATTTTGCATCATTTGTCCCAGAAATCGAGATCCCCTGAAGTCAACTCGAGTGAGGGGCTTTGCTGTAAGGGGCATGGGGTGGGGGGTGGTGCACAGTGTGGGGGACAACACCGTCATGGGCTGGCTGCCCCCAGGCCGAGACTGAGTGGGCCTAGGTTGAAGGCCGGTCTGTGTCCTTGACGTAGGAGCTTGTGGTTCTGGGTCCTGTGCTCTGCCACCATCGTGACTCAGCAGCAGCACGTGCACCTGCGTCTTCCTGTTTCCCGCACCCCCCCCCCCCCCACCTGCATCTTCTGGGTTCAAAGTCCCAACAGAGGGATTTGGCCCAGTTTTCATTTTGGGTCATGCCACGAAATTTCCTTCTCCCCACCCTGCAGGGAGTGTGCGGTCTCTTGTTTGAAAAGGGGACCCCTGTAACAAAGGGCAGGGCATCCCCCTTTTCTTGTCGGAGGGGGGAGCCTGGGAAGGTCCTCTTAGCGAAGATGAGGTTTAAGTCATTGCTATCGGGTGGACGTGTGCCCCCTCCAAGATTCCTGTTTTAAAACCTAACCCCCTAATGTGATGGTATTGGGCAGTGGGGCCTTTGCGAGGTACGAAGCCGCAAGGGCGGAGCCCCACGAATGGGACTCGCCCTTGTGAAGGAGACCCCAGGGAGCTCCCTCACCCCTCTGCCAGACTCCTTCCAGAAGGCAGCCGTCTGCAGCCCGGAAGAGGGCCCTCACCAGCCCCCATTCTCGCTGGCCCCTGATCTCAGACTTGCAGCCTCCAGAATTGGGAGAAATAAATTTGTTGTTTACCAGCCACACAGTCCGTGGTATTTTGTTAAAGGGGCCTAAATGGAATAAGATACTCCCTGTATTAGTTTCCTTGGACTCCGGTAACAGGGTACCATAAACTGAATAGCTGAAACCACAGAAATGTATCCTCTCACAGTTCTGGCACCTCATCGTCCAAGGTCAAGGTGGCGGCAGGGCCGTGCTCCCTCTGAAGCACTAGGAGGGATCTGTTCCAGGCCCTTCTCCCAGTTTCTGGTGGTTCCTTGGTTCCCGACAGCCTGACTGCAGTCTTCACGTGGCGATCTCCCTGTGTGCGAGTCTGTGTTTTAAGTCCCCTGTTTTGTAAGCACGCCCGTCATACTGGATTAGGAGCCCAGCCTCTGTAGCATGATCTCATCTTAAATAATTCCATCAGCAGCCACTGTATTTCCAAATAAGGGGACATTCTGAGCGCCTAGGAGTTAGGACCTCGACGTATGAGTTTTGGGGGCACCCATTTAACCCGTAGCAGTTCCCTTCTTGACTCGAAAGGGGCTTAAGGCTTTGACAGACAGTGACATGGGAGGTGGGGGGGCACAGGGGCAAAGGCATAGAGGTGGGGGGGGGGCTTCTTCTATTTCTCCCAAGGTGGTACAGCCCTGTGTACGTACACCCCTTACGTCTGATCTGTGGTTCACTTCACCCTGCTGAGAAGCTAGTTCCCGGGACAAACTTGGGCACTTTAATTACGTACGTTACTTCAGATCCACGGGACATCACCCTGCTGGACTTAGGGACCTCCCCCAAATGATTTCCTCCTCGAGCTTTCGTATCTGGGCAGCCCAAAGGGGGTTGAAAACGTGCTAACTGGGTGACCCATTCCCTGACAGGAGACGCTTGGCCTCAGCTTGGATTTTGTGTTCTGAATCGAGTCATATCTTTGTAGACCAACCCAGAGGATATGGTTCAACGCCTGTTTTCCCAGGAGCAGATTTTTTAGAAGTGATGTCAGCGTGATTGGGAGAATTTGCCCGCATGGATAGTGAGGAGGTCAGGGCAGCTTTGCACTTGTCGTGGGTGTGGACGGACACGGGGAGTCCCAGACCGCAGGGGGCCTGCCATGTCTGTCCACACCCACAGGTGTCTGTCCTGTGCGTGGGGCTTGACCCAGGGCTTGAACTCTTGGGGGCCCTGGTAAGTTTCAGAATCTTGGCTCGTCACCTGTAAAATAATCGCGCAGAAGAACAAGAGGTAGCATATGGAAATAGCATATGGAAATTACTATCCTTGCTGATTAATAAATATGTTCATGGTCCTCCCACCACCCCTGGCAGGGGTCACTCTGCATTCTTGGTGGCCCCAGGCTATGATCACAGGTATCACAAGGCAGCATGTACTTTGGAATAGCAACAAGTCCTTTACTATGAAGTTGTAAGGAATTACAGCATATTTCCTGGCCCATTTCAAAGTCTGTTCTTTCTGCAAGAAATTATCCTGTTAACAAAAATCTGCGCATTACCAGTTGTTTTTCCGGTGTAACTTACGACCAACTTCGTTCAACGGGGGAGTCACTGTTCCAGCACTTCCTTATTATGTTTGCAGATATTTTCCCATTTCTTGTTTTGGCAATCCACAACGGGTCATGGCTTCCTCCAAACGCATACATGAAATATCTGTCGTAGCATTTTATTGGAAACTTCCAGGCTTCTGGAAAGCATACAATTTGAAATTCACGTTTCTTGACATTCCTGTTTTGTGAGTTTCTGTAAACCGATGGTGGAACAGGTGTGCCAAGGTAGAGACAATCAAGCCTACGTGGTCCTGTGTGATCCATCTGTTTCATTCTCTGTACAAAAGGTGACAGTGATGGCCACCTTACCCACTCCGTTATTGAAAACAAACTAAAGTGCTTGTTATTTCTTCCCCCAGTGGAAGTTGGCTTCCTCCCCAGGAGGCATTGTTCAAAGGGACTCTCCTACACCTGCACGCCCATCTTGTTTTACCTATCAATCTGAGTCTAGTGTAGGCTTGTGATCTTTTGTTTTAACGTGTTCATGTAATTCTTGTTTCTGTCACATTTAGCAACTGATAGTGAAACGTTTAGGAGTAATTAAAAGGTGCTGGTAACTTGGTAAGACCCAGAGAGTTTTCTTAGGAGGGGTTGTGGTTTTTCTTCTCCTCTCGTTTGTGGGCTTTTTCCTAGAGGTTGTGTCGTGCTGTCTCTTCAAGGGCAAAGGGAAAAAAGGAACCAGCAACTCTAACAAAACGGTCCACGCATACTCAATTACTGGCAATGGTTCTCTTTTATCGCCGCAATCTGGTGTGGACACCCCGCTGAGGAAGCAGGGGGCCTCTTTCCAGATAGGTGTCTAATGTCAAGGTCAGGAGGAGTGCGAGAGAGAATCCTTTCGGGCGGGAGTTTATCACTTCACAGTCATTGAGAGCTGAAAACGAACACATGAAAACGTTTTAGCATAGGAGAAAGTCATGCTGTAAAGGCAAATTTGGATGGTGCAGGTAACGTGACGACGTTTTCTTTTCTCTTCAGTAGGAAAAGTCGCTGTTGCGTCCCTTGGGGGGCTTCTCATTTGTGTCTCAGACTGTGCGTTTGGAATTTTAGAATTCCAGGGTGGGTCGTACAGGATGAGGTTTTGTCTGTGCTTCTGGGACGTGCTGCTGCTTTTGGGGAGCGTGGGGGCCTTCATGCACATCATTTGACCGGTCCTGGCCTTAGCCAGGTGCTTTATTTAGCCAAGGCTAAAACCTGTGAAAACAACTTACATTAGACTCTGTTGACATTTTGGTGGCAGTTTGAATAGCACTTGGGCAACTCATCCAGGTCCAATGAGGTGAATAGAGTGACATGGAAAAAAAAGGTACAAGCATAAGATAGAAACAGGTGATTTTTTTACATGAAAGATACCCTCAGAAGTCTTACCTTACTGGGAGGTCTTGTTGAAAACCTTTTGACAGAAAAGCATTTATTTGTTTTCTCTTTTTAAAATTTTTTTGGGGCGCCTGGGTGGCTCAGTCAGTTAAGCGGCCAACTTCGGCTCAGGTCATGATCTCTCGGTCTGTGAGTTCGAGCCCCGTGTCGGGCTCTGTGCTGACAGCTCAGAGCCTGGAGCGTGTTTCAGATTCTGTGTCTCCCTCTCTCTGACCCTCCCCTGTTCATGCTCTGTCTCTCTCTGTCTCAAAAAAATAAATAAACGTTAAAAAAAAATAGTAAAATTTTTTTAATGTTTACTTATTTTTGAGAGAGAGAGAGAGAGAGAGACAGAGAGAGAGAGAGAGAGAGACAGAGTGTGAGTGGAGGAGGGGCAGAGAGAGAGGGAGACACGGAATCCGAAGCAGGCTCCAGGCTCTGAGCTGTCAGCACAGAGCCCGACGTGGGGTTCAAACTTATGATCTGTGATCACGACCTGAGCTGAAGTCAGATACTTAACCGGCTGGGCCACGCAGGTGCCCCGATTTGTTTCTTCTTTAAATCAGACCAGTAGTTGAATATAGTTCCAGAGAGTATAGATGGAACCTGTACCATTGTAGTAAGGGTTATTTAGATGTTACCATTCGTTGCCTCATTAACGGAAGGCATTGGGACCACGTTCGACGGTCTTTATGAAGACCGTCTGTATGACGGTCCCTCCCCTGCAAGACTGAAGTTCTGTGCAAATGTGAACTGTATCTTGTTCGCCCTCTAGAAAGTTAAATGATGAGGTAAGTACTTACAAGCAAGTCCTGCTTCAGATGTCTTACAGATTAAACTCTTCTCATCTCTACAGCAACCCTTTGCAGTAGAGTATGAGTTTCCTGTCATTCTTGTAACAAAATATCCTGAATACAGGGGCTTCAAAAAAACTCAGGTATAGCTCACGATTCTGGAGGTCGGAAGTCCAGAATTGGTCGCCGGAGGCCAAAGCCAAGGTGTCAGCGGGACCGTGTTCCTTTCGGGCTGTTCAAGGAGGAATCTGTTTCCTTGCTCTTTTGTGGTGTTGGCATAATTCTGGTGTAGGTTGTCTGCTGAGGGCTATTCGAGGTTTCAAGAGGCTTCCCGCATCTCCTGGCTCAGCCCTTCGTCCATCTTCAAAACCAGCAGTAGCTGGTCAAGTCCCTTTGCCACTTGGAGTCTCTTATCCCTTCCCCCTCCCCCTCTTCCCTCCTCCTCCCCTGTCTCTTCTCCCTCCTGCTCCTCTTCTCCTTCTTCTTTCTCTGGTCTCGTCTCTTTCCAACCACAGATACATGTTCTCCTCCTTTAAGGACTCGTGCGACTAGACGACTATTGGAGAATCCAGAATAATCTCCCAGTCTCAAAGTCTGTAACTTTAATCCCTTCTGCAAAGTCCCTTTTGCCACGGGAGGGGACGGTCACAGATCCCTGGGAGTAGAGTAGGGTCATCTTTGGTGGGGGGAATTATCTTCATTTTACAGATGAGAAAACTTACGTACAGAGCGAGTAAGTAACGTTTCCAAGGTCGCGCAGTTAGCAGGTGGGGACCTGGGTCTCAGATGCGGGCAGTTTGGCTCTGGTGCCTGTCCTAATCCAGCTGCCTTACCTCTGCTTCGCCCTTGGTGCCGGGCTCATAGCGGAGGCTCAACACCTACCAGTCAGGTGTAAGTTGTAAGTTCACGCTGGACTCCTCTTGGAACGGACTGATCTGTATTCAAGGCGAAGAACAATTTGGAATGTGTTAGTCCCTCCAGTTTTGAAAGATGAAGCAATCGTGTCCTAAGCAGACCTCTGTCTTTGCAAGTTTACCTTGATTTGAAAAGCTGCCTTGCAATAAACTCAGATGTTTTACCTCTGCTCACGTCGTGTCCCTGAACCCAGTCGAGTTTCTCCTTCAAGTATTGAGGGCTGAGACACAACATCGGCTACAAATACTTTCGCTCCAGTTGTCATGATGGAGCTGCTTCTACCTCAGAATCGATGTTACCGTGTAAAGAAGTCTACTTGCAAATTTATGTGAAGGTCTTATCAAATGCAAAAAATGGCATACGGTTTCTCGTTTGCTGCCTTGTGCTGCCTGTAACGTTTTCCATGCCCCTTTACCTTGAAAACAAACCGCTGTTTGGCCTTGGGCTGCCCTAGTAGGAGCTCCACAAAAGTGTGTTGATTGGAACCTCCACGCAAACGTAGACTTCACAAAGGGTGCCTTTGCTTAGACACAGTAACCGGGCAACCTGCAGAGGTCTTACCACCCTTGGGCTGTGAGGGACATCCATCGCTTTGGCCAGATGTCTAGTGTCCTAGGCAGAAGTCCCAAAGTTGTAGATTCAAAGTCAGACCTGAAAGACAGGAGGGACTGGGTAAAACCCTGCTATTCTGGGTATCTCTGGCCCGTCTCCTTCCTGCTTCCTATTCCAGATGACCCACAGGGTGCACTGCTGATCACAGAGGCCGCTCCTGCTTTTCTGCCCCTGGTGGGCTGAGGTGCATAGCTCATGGCTTTGGGGTCTCTGAATTGTCACTGTCTATTCGACCGATTGGTTCAAAGTGCCTGGCACAGAATGGAGGCACTCTAAGTACGTACGTAGGCAAGTCTTTTCTTGGGGTTCATACAGGCTCAGCTGAAGAACTTTTTTTTTTCTTTAATGTTTATTCATTTTTGAGAGAGAGAGAGAGAGAGAGAGAGAGACAGAGAGCAAGTGAGGGAGGGGCAGAAAGAGAGCGGGAGGCACAGAGTCCGAAGCAGGCTCCAGGCTCTGAGCTGTCAGCACAGAGCCCGAAGCGGGGCTCGAACCCACGAACCGTGAGATCACGACCCGAGCCCAAGTCGGACGTTCGACCGACTGAGCCACCCAGGTGCCGTGATTTTTTTTTTTTTTTTAAAGTTTCATTCATTTTTGAAAGAGAGTGTGAGCGGGGGAGGGGCAGAGAAAGAGGGGCACAGAGGATCCGAGGCGAGCCCTGCGCTGACAGAAGCGAGCCCGTTGCAGAGCTCAGACTCACAAACTGGGCGATCATGGCCTGAGCCAAAGTCGGATGCTTAACCGACTGAGCCACCCGGGTGCCCCAGAATTGCTTTTTAAATGTGCCAGTGGAGGGGCGCCTGGATGGCTCGGTCGGTTCAGCGTCTGACTTCGGCTCAGGTCACGATCTCACGGTTTGTGGGTTCGAGCCCCGCGTCAGGCTCTCTGCTGACAGCTTAGAGCCTGGAGCCTGCTTCGGATTCCATCTCCCTCTCTCTCTGCTCCTCCCCTGCTTGTGCTCTGTCTCTCTCTCTCTTTCTCTCTCCCTCTCAAAGTTAAATAAACATTGAAAAAAAATGTGCTAGTGGAAATTTAGACTCCTAATAAATAAATGCTCAAATAGGAAATTCACCCCCTTTTCTTCCTTTCTCTCGCTAGAAGGTGTTAGTCACAGAAGACAGTTTGGACGTTGTCGGTAAGATGTGGTGAGGACCTACAAAAGGAGAGAGTTCTCTCAAGGTCTGTAGGGGCTGCTCAAGGCCAGACCAGAGCAGGCCAGGACTAGAGGCAGGTCGCACAGCCTCACAGCTTGAGCTGTCAACTGGAGATCAAGAGGCTGGGTGGCGGGCCGGGCAGAAGGGAAGGTTCTTGGGGACAAAGCCAAGTCAGAATGTGGGACAGCCGGAACCCTCTCTGTGGGAGGTGGGTTTGATCTGAGACCCCGGTCTGGCTCAGTAGCCAGAGGTCTGGGTTGAGCAGAACAGAGGCCGAGTCTTGCTCATGTCTTCAGGATCCAGAAGATTGAAGTGGGCGAGAGGAAAGGTGGAGGGGTCCCCGGCTGGCAACCGTGTTGGATTTGTGTCCAACTCCCATCTCTGCCTTTTACTAGTTGTACATCCTTGGGCAGGACACGCCCTCTTTCTGGCCCTCACGTTTCGCCTCCTGTTGGTCTCCCAGGGCTGCACAGGATGAAATGAAGTGACTGTGAGATGCCCAGCAGAAGTGGCCTCTGGGACAGTGCATGTGCAATCCCTATCAGGTGGACAGCAAATCCTTAAAATAGCTGCCCCTGCAAGATTGTAAATGACACGTTGATATTTTTGCATTTGCCTTGCACTACCACGTTCTGTCTGAACATCCTCTTCTCCCCAGAAGGTCGCCGTGACCTCGTTGTCTGGGACAGATTTGGCCTTGGTCTGCTTTCGTCTTATCATTGCTTTTCATACTGTGCTTTCCAGAACACATCACTCATCTCGTCACTGGCTGAATGGGCACTGGACCCCATGCAGCTCGCGGCAGACGGCTCTGCCCATCCTCTGGAGGCCGTGCCAGCTGATGGACCCGACATCCCGTCGCAGTTGAAAGGCCTGGTTCTGAACTCTCGCCCAGATATCCCCACGCCTGACCCTGTCTGTGGCATATCTTCCCTCTTCCTTGACTCACGGTATCCTTTGGACACTGTGCTCTGAGGTCCCCCTGGCTGATTCTTGGTTGTAAACTTCACACTGCGTGGGCTTAATTGATCTTCTGAGTTTAGCTTGCCCTGGGACCCAGTGATTGCTCCTGTTTGGTGCTTCTGAAGGCTTCTCCCAGCGTTGCAGAGAGGGATCAGACACTTGGCAGGGTTTATTTTTTTTATCAAAGGCTTACGTTTATACATGCCAACTTGACTTGTTCCAGGAGGAAAAAAATCCCTGGGGTCAAGCTTGAGTTCATGTGGATTAATATGACCCTAGCTTTATGAATGGTCTTAAATATTCTTCTTCACTCTCTTCATCTTTGCCACTTTTCTTCTTTCTTTACATCCTATGACATTTTGAGACCATGTGGCTCTAAGTTTTCTTTATGTTGTTAGTTCCTTTAGGAGAGGAGAGTGGAAAAGGGAGCATCATGTAGTGGAAAGATGATGAGCTTTGGATTTCAGTCAACCTGCATTGAATACCAGCTGTGTGATCTTGGTTACTTAATGTCAGTGAGCCTTGATTTAAAGAAGATGAGAATTTTAGTGAAGAATAAATAAAGGTATTATACGTCAAATCCTAATTGCAGTCTTACTCTCTATAGTTAACCACTCTTTCATCCTTTTTCTTGTTTTCAGGAGGCAGTCGCTTCCTATCCTTTTAACTGATTCTTTTGGTAATTGTGTTGACTTTTCTGAAGAACAGATTTTGCTGCTCCTTGGGTTTTGATTTTGGGGTAAATTTGTTAACTTCTTGATATGGAAGGTAAGGATTTTTCTTTCTTTCACACATGCCCTCTTCTCCCCATACAGATATATCCGTCCTGGCCCCCCACCCTCCCATTATGGTGATTTATAGTTTTTGATAGCTCAACTTAATGTGTACATCACTGTGGTCATGTAAACATTTTGACAACTGAGCCATGTATGTGCTACGATTAGTTTTCCTTTTTCCCATGTAGCTTTCTGTTTTTCCTGAAATTAGTAATTGCCTATTTTTTGTATGCACTTATCACTATTTATCTGGTGCTCACTACAAAATGGGGAAGTGAGAAGGGTTAGCAGGCATATTGCCAGAAAGGGAGAAACATACCAGTTCTTCAGGGGAAAGGACTCTCTCCCTGGCATTAACTTCTCAAAATAATTTCTGTTGTGGGGTCGCGTAGAAATGATATCGTAACACAGTGGACTTAATGTTAAGCAAATGTCAAAGCCAGTTCCATACGGCCGTTTTCCATGGTGGTGTTGGAAAAAAGTCAAGGTGATGCTATTATGGGAAGTTCTGGGAAGAGAATTGCACGAGGGACCAAGCTAATGAGTTAAAAATGTCTTGTGGTGAAACTTGATCCAAGAGTAAACTTGGGCGCCTGGTGGATTAGATGGACTTTGTGGCTCCCAGACCATCTTTTGTCTAAATGGCAGGACTGCACTCATTCATTCAATCAGGAAGTAAATGGGGACAGCCAGTATGGGCTGGACCCTAGAGAGTCTGTAATCAACAAAACAGATGTGGTCTTTGCCCTCACAGAGTTCATGGTCTTGTGGGAAGACAGACGTTGAAGCGTGAATTGTTGGTGTGATGTGTGTTGTAAAGGAAAGAGGCAGGGTGGCCTGGGAGGCTGTGTTACCCAGTCCTAATTCTACCAAGAGTTTAACAAAGTCTGCTACGTCTATTGTTCTGCTGATATAGATACACTAAATCCCTTAATTTCCCTTTCCTTCAACTTTTTTTGTAGGTTTATCTCCTTTCCGCATTGACAACCAAATAGCTGTTGGCTAGAGTAAACCCACAAGATTGCAGAATCAGTCTTTTTCAGGTTGTAAAACCACGTTCCGTCAATTATGAAACTTGCTCAGGGAAAACAGTGCCCCGGAGATTAGGTTGGACACTCCCCTTTCCTCCGTCCACACTGGGAAGGGGCCCAAGTTTGTGTGTTTGCTGCTGTGTCTGAGGAACAGATGACAAAATTCCTGGGGTCGCTGTCCTGGTAGAACGGGAGAATTAGGTAACTTTTCAAGGATGAAGATCTATTGCTTTACATCCACTCCAAATTCACATTTATGGCAAGGTGAATTAGTGGCAGAAATCCCTTTCCAACCTAGCCATAAAAGGCAAAAGTTTATAAAGTGTGAACACCCTCGTTGAAAGTGGCAGGATTATTTACTTGCACTAACTGTTCCAGGTCTTTAAAATGACACAACAGGGGCGCCTGGGTGGCTCAGTCGGTGAAGCGTCCGACTTGAGCTCAGGTCACGATCTCGCCGTCCGTGAGTTCGAGCCCCGCGTCGGGCTCTGGGCTGATGGCTCAGAGCCTGGAACCTGCTTCTGACTCTGTGTCTCCCTCTGTCTCTGCCCCTTCCCCGTTCATGCTCTGTCTCTGTCTCAAAAATAAAAACTTTAAAAAATAAATAAATAAAATGACACAACAGTTTATTATAAGGCAGAGGGTTGGACCAGGTGGTAGTTTCGAGTTCTGTTTCAGCTGTAAAACCTATGGTTATTGAATGTTTCGTAAAGCCCTTTGCCAAGCTCTACTCTATCTGTATGCATTAAGTGGTACAAACTCTGTATTTTCTGGGGGAAACTCTGACTACCAGTACTCTTATGAAATGATATACATTTGTCAAATTTTACTTTTTTTTTTTTTTCTTTTTTCCTGGCTGTAGATAGTTGTTTGAAAAGAATGACCAGATAACTTTTTCAGATTGGAAGTCATTCAGT
The DNA here is from genome assembly GCF_027475565.1 of Acinonyx jubatus. Classification (NCBI taxonomy): domain Eukaryota; kingdom Metazoa; phylum Chordata; class Mammalia; order Carnivora; family Felidae; genus Acinonyx; species Acinonyx jubatus. The sequence continues at coordinate 129,529,955 of NC_069388.1, read as the reverse complement.
AATTTGACTGGAGGAAGAGTTAGCCTTTGACGACTTTTTTTTCAACTGGCTTGGGCAATTCTCAACATTATTAAAATGTGACTTTGGTCACTGGAAGCACAGAATTGTCATGCAGTGTGGTTATTACCTTCAAAAAATGACCAGAAGACCAATTATTTTTGTTCTCTCCTGGTTTGTATGTTTGGCTTCCACGGTGACTTTGAAAATTCCTTTTCACCAGGATTCAGAGGATCTTTCTCTTTTGCAGGTAAATGGGCAGAAATTCTAAACATAGAGAATTTAAAAGAATAAAATCACCAAATCTTTAGTAAACCTGTGAAGATGGAGCGGTTCCCCTCACCCCCATCAGGAGAAAAAAACCGCATAAAACAGTAAAAAGAGTAGAATATATTGTAGGGCAGGAGCTGAATTTATAAGGTAGACATGAGATATTAATATTCACAGAGGCTTCGTTTTGGTTTGACAAGGCGAACGGAAGTGATAGTTCAGAATTTAGAAAGGGGCAAGAGAAAAACAGCTAACCACGTGAAGACATTCAACTTCACTTATAAAGAGGGAAACGCACGTTGAAATCGCAGTGAACTACCATTTCACATCTGCTACTAACAAGCAGGAAAAGACGCTCAAGTTTAGTTGTAAAGAGGCAAATGCATATTAATACCACAGTGAGATACCATTTCACACCTACTAGCTGAGCAAAACTTGGAAGTCTGACAACATCAAGGGTGGATGAGGACGCGGAACAACCAGACGCTTGTTCTCCAGGAGAGGAACCTAAATTGGTACCAGCCTCTTTGCTCTAGGGGGCGCTGTTTACGCAGCCTACAATGTGAACGGTGCCCCCCGTGGCAGCCTCGTGGGTTGTGTGCGTAGCAGGAGACACGCACGATGATGTTTATATTGGCTTCATTTGCAATAACACACAGACCAAAACTCAGAAGTAACTCAAATAGCCATCAACTATGGAGTGGAAAAACAAATCGTAGGATGTCCATACAATAAAGTGCTGTTCCAGGGGGAAAGGGGCTCCCAGATATGGGCAACGGCAGCGGTGAATCTCGGGAACGTTGTACTGAGCAAAAACGCAGGTCGAGAAAAATCATACAGTGCGAGTCCGTTCACCCAGAGCTTAAAAATGTCAAAGTGGACAGCATGCTGCTTAGGTTGAAACCTACTTTAGAATTAAGTGAACCTAGCTTGTCAGGAATGCTGAATTCAGGTTTTAGCCCAGACCTCCTGAGACAGAAGCTTCTGTTTAACAAGACCTCCAGGTGTCTCTTCTGCACCCTAAAGTTGATCTTTGCCAAATAGGAAAAAAAGAAAGTTACATCTGTGTTAGATTTTAGGTTAATAGTAAATTACATCTAAATGAAAAAATTTGTTAAAATTGTACAGTAAAGCGAGAAGAGTACGATTCAGGATACCAGTTACCTGGGGGCGGGGGTAAGGAAGGAGCTCACCAGGGTTCGGTAGCTGTTCTGATGTTCTTGTTTTTAATGTTTTAAATATTCATTCATTCATTCATTCATTGATTTATTTGGAGAGAGAGAGCAAGCGAGCCGGGTTGGGGCGGAGAGAGAGGGAGAGAGAGAGAATCCCAAGCAGAATCCACGCTTTCAGTGCTGAGCCCAATGTGGGCTCACAAACTATGAGATCGTGACCTGAGCTCACAAACTATGAGGTGGTGACCTGAGTTGAAACAAAGAGTCGGATGCTTAACCACCTAAGCCACCCAGCCATCCACTGATGTTCTTGTTTTTAAACACGAGGAGGCCCATGGCTGTTCGTTGTATCATGAGTTTTCATAACAAGTATCTTCTACACGTTCTTCTGTATCTGCTCAGATTCAATAAGCACAATTCAAAGAAAGAAAGGGGTTAGAGTGGGGATGGGAGCAATCTGGGAGGTTGCCTGGAGCGAGTAGGACCCGAGGCCGGCCTAGAAAGACAGTGAGTTTTGGTTTTTGTGGAGCGGGGGCATCCCAGGTCTCCCTTGGGTCGGAGAAGTTGTGTCCAAGCCCGCCCATCCCAGCTCTGAACTTTGTCGGCCCCTGTGTGGGTCCATTTCCAGGGAGAAGGAGTTCCACAGGTGAGTGGGCTGGTGTTAAGGGGGCACTTTCAGGCAGGGACTCGGGGCCTGAATTGGAGGACCAGTCTGGGGACGTTTGCTCCCCACTCAGTCCACGAGTAGGGTGTCCAGTTTACCCCAGGAGAGTCGTCCCCTGAAACGCATGAGTAGCTGTTGAGCTAGAGCCGAAGGCTGCTGCCAAAGAGGCCCCTAGCCTGGGCTCCCCTTTTACAGAGGCGCCAGGACCTGCCCGGTGCGGAGTGGCAGCGTCAGGCCAGTGTGGCTCCAGCGCTCCAGCCCCCCTCACCTGCCCCATATTGTGCAGCGCCCCCCAGTGGACTCCACCTTGATGGAATGTCATGATTAGTATCCTGCCCCCTCATCCCCAAGAGGTGTTTATACAAACCGCATGTGACCATTTGTGGGTTTTTTTTTTTTTTAACGTTTATTCATTTTTGAGAGATGGCGGGAGGCAGAGCGTGAGTGGGGAGGGGTAGGGAGAGAGGGAGACACAGAATCCGAAGCAGGCTCCAGGCTCCGAGCTGTCAGCACAGAGCCCGACGCGGGGCTCGAGCCCACAGACCGCGAGATCATGACCTGAGCCGAGGTCGGACGCTCAACCAACGGAGCCCCCCAGGCGCCCCATGCATGTGATCATTTGTAAAAAAAAAAAAAAATGTAGAAAAAAACATTATAATTCCATTTCCCCAAACATCCACTGTTAAAATTTTCATGTATTTCCTTCCAGTCTTTTTTCTATTGCATTAAAAAAAAAAATACTATTCTGTTAGTTGCCAAGGATGTGAGTGATCTAACTTTCTATCCTTATGTGTGTTTTCTCTGCCTTCTGTTACGGCTTTTGTGCTTTTTTTGGTCCTTTAGCATGTCATATTACATATGTAGACACTATCTTTGCCAATGAGTCACCATCAGCAGGAATAAAGTAGAAAATGTTACTTTATTCCTGGAGAGTTTAGCAAATATCACATATTTTGGGTCATTCATTCTTCTTCTTCTTTTTTTTTTTCTTTTTTTCTTACTTTTAGAAAGTTAAGTGCCTATAGGAGCACTCCTCCAATAAACACTCTCTTGGTACTTATGTTATACTTGGTGCTGGGGAAACAGACGGGTGAGTTTCTAGGAACTCCGGTTGAGTGGGGGGGTGGGAGGGTCCACGCAGACTGTCCTTCTTTCTGGTAAAATCCAAGACTGAGCCTTAATGGCTTCCGTGATGAGGGCTTGTTTCTGCGGAGCAGAGCCGATAATGTCTTTCCTCTGAGCAAAAGCCACAGAGCAGTTATCTTTTCCCAAGCTTTGTTTTAAAGTTCACCACAGACTTCCACAGTGAGAAAAAAAAAAGGTGCAGTAAACTGGGTCATTCTGACCTAGAACCAACCAAAATACTTCTAATTACTGCACCAGGCAGTGATGAATCATACCTTCGCAAGCTTGCTGCCTTTTCAGTGCTATGCATGCATAATCAGACTCATTGTTTCGTAGCCAGTGAAACGTCTGCTCCAGCATGTCTGGGTCTGTAGGAGAGAGGTTTGCAGACCTTCCCGGCATAGGAACCGCAGCAGGTCTGTGCTAGTGCAGTGGAAGGGGGGGTTCTTTATGCTTTTGGACTTTAAGCTTCCTGACAGCAGGGCTGTGGCTTAGTCATTTTCACCACGATGATGCGGATGAAAGCTACTCTTTGTTCAGCACCTGCCGTGTGCGAGGCAGCGTAAAGGTGCTTTACGGTCCTAGCGCCATTTAAGCCTTCCAACCTCATGATATAGGTATTATGGCCCTCATTTTGCTGAGAAAACGGAGGCTCTTGGAACCCAGATCACACAACTACCCAGCGTATGCTGGGCACCTAGCAAATGTTGGGTGTATGAACGAATGACAGCTCCGAGCTAATGAAGGGCAAGGAGAGGCCAAAGAGGAGAACCTGGCCATGATGGGCCAAAAGAGTTGGCCCCCCAAATTAAGAGGCTTTGAACCTTCCCAGTCACTCCTCTTTTGCAATTTTTAAGCTCCAAATTAGAGGTGAGGTCGGGGAGGGAAGGGGGTTGCAATGTAGGCAAATAACACAAGACACAGATGAGGGGATTTGTGAGCAGCAGACATCAGCTTGACTAGTCCTAAAAATAAAGAAATAAATACAATCAACGGGAAAACACTTAAGTGCCAGCCACTGCGCTAAATACTCCATTATCTTACTCACCCCTCACAAAACCTCTTTGAAGTGAACCTTGTTATCTCCGTTCATGACAGAGAAAACCAGAGCTCAGACAGTCAGGGAGTCTGCCCAAGGTCACACAGCTACCAGGTGGGCGAGGGGCGGCACGGAACCCCAGGGGCAAGCCTCACAGCTTCCCCGAGACTCGGCTGCTGTCTTGTAAACAGAAGCCAGGAATGAAGATTTCATTATTTATGCTTGAATTTTATTTTGTATGCGGTGGGAGGGAAAATGGATGACCCGCAGATTTCTTTCATGCTAACACAACCCGACAAATGGCCTTAGCCCAGGAAGAGATTCCAGCCCCATCGCTGTGGGGAGAAGGTCAAGCAGGAGATGAAAAGTTTTGGGGTCGCCAGAAATAACGCACGAGGAGCGATTCGGTGGCGGCAATCACATTTTCCAAAGCAGAATCAGCACACCATGGCCTTTGTGTCTTCGTTCAAGGATCAGAGAAACTCCTGGAACTGGTTTGTGTGCAGGCATATAGCAATACATTATGCGGTCGATCCTACCGTAACAAGACATATGTGTGCCTCAGAGTGACTGCATCGTCAGAAATTGCACCATAAGGGGTTATAGGAGAACCAGGGTTATGGGCATAGCACTCAGAAACTTCATCAATGACACACTGGGGGGCGGGGGGGGGAGAGGAAAAAATCCTATCAGAAAAGGAAAGCACAGTTTTACATATGCAAAACGGTTAGGAAGTACATAAATCCCACCATAAATGTGGAACCTTACTGTGAAGTGTAAGATCACACGAACGAAGCTCTGTGTGCATCGGAGGGGTTGCAGCTTGTGAGAAGCAGGGAAAGGAGGGAGGCGTGGAATCGTGTGGAAGGTTCCAACAGCTGTGGGTGGGCGTGGCAGGTGTGGTGATTGGAGGTAGCTGGTCCCGGTTTGAGGGGGTCCCCAGTTTGCTCATGGCTAAGCAGCTCTGTGGAGCTGGGCGCCCTTTTTTCTGCGTCCGCCTTAGTGTTTCTTGCACGAGAAGGCACTCCCAAGCACACAGAAAATTCACAAAGTGGTCAAATTGTTCTGTCATCTGTCGACCTGCTGGGACCGATTTGCAGTTCAAAAACCAGCGTTGTAGCAGAATTGTCTGTTTATAGGAACAACATAACCGAATGGCTAAAACTCTTTCCTGTGGAAATGCGTGTGGCTTTCCTACCCACAGCCTTCCTACTCAGCTCTCCAGCAGCCGTGGGTCCCTGCTACGGACTGAATAATGTTCCTGTCCTCCCCGAATTTATAGGTTGAAAGCTAAACCCCAATGTGGTGGTGTTAGGAGGTGGGGCCTATGGGGTGTGATTAGGTCACGAGGGAGGAGCTTATGAATAGGATTAGTACCCTTCTAAGGGACCCCAGAGAGCTGCCTTGCCTCTTCATGTGAGGACACAGCAAGACGACCGAACCAGGAAGCAGTTCCTCACTGTCCCTGAATCTTTGGGCACCTTGATGTTGGACTTCCAGCTTCCAGAACTGTAAGAAAGAAATGCTTTTTGTTGAAGCCCCTCTCTGTGTGATATTTTTGTGAATAGCGGCCCAGCTGGCCCAAGACTATCCCTTAGCTCTAAAACCAGAGGATGGCCCGGGTCACCTCGAAGGGCTCCTTCCTTCTCTGTGATTTTTGGTCTCTTGTTGAATGGGCTGGTGGCCAAGTATGGCCCCCCGATCTCTCAGAGGATAACCCAAGTCACTGTGTTTTGTTTTGTTTTGTGTTGTTTTGATTCTCTTTGTATCCCTGGTTTTCCTCCTGGATATTCTTTTCACGCTTCAGTCCTTCAGATGCTGTGACCTTTGGATTTTCATGTGTGTGTAAGAATGAGAGAGGAGGTCCGCTGGGAGCTCTTTGTGTCCTCAGATGGAGCTTTGTGGATTGGCAGTGTTGCTGTTTTGGGTGCCCAGGAGCGAATCAGCTGGTATTCTGGAACTTTCTAAATTGAAGACTGTGTCTTTAAGAGCGGCCTACTTCTCGGTTGATTCAGTTTATACGGAGAGGAACCCTTGTGTGTTTTGCCTGGGGGTGAATGCCTGTGTCCTGACATTCTGCCTGTGGCCACAGGATGGGAGTGGAGGGACCAAGTGCTCTGTATACGGTATTTCAGAGAAGCTTCCTATTTTCAGGGCTGCTTCTCCACTTAACAGACGCCAGAGTCCCGAGTCTCCGTTTTTTTCTAGCACCTTTTGGCCTCCTCTGCATAGGCACCATACCGCAGTACCCTTTATCTGCCTCAGCCCCGCGTCCGTCTCTCTAGTCTGGCTTCTGGAGGTTTGTTAAACCTAAACAAAGAAGGTTAGTGGTCAGGTCTGTATAGGGAGGTCAGGGCCACCGCCCAAGAAAAGAGAATCTAGAACTGGAGTTTGAAGGATGAGTAGGAGTTCATATCACAGACGAGGGGTGTGGGCTTTCCAGGGGGATGAAACGTACAGTGGGCACAAAGAGGCATCACAAGACGTGTGTATTGGGGGGGGGAGGGGGGGAGGGGGGGTGATGGGTACTGAGGAGGGCACCTTTTGGGATGAGCACTGGGTGTTGTATGGAAACCAATTTGACGATAAACTTCATATATTGAAAAAAAAAATAAAATTGCTAGAAAAAAACAACAACCAAGACGTGTGTATTTGTTACCGGTGTTATCATGATCTCTAACACAGGACACTGTGCTGGACAGATGGAGACTCTTCTGCTTTTTGAAGGTCATCACGTCTAGCCTTTGTGGCCAGAAAGAAAAATAAAGCCGACACATCACAGTCTCAAGTGTTTGTGCTGGCGGCTGGTGTGGTGACTGTAATCAGTGCTCGTCATATTTAACGTGCAGGGGACTTGGCCAGGGGGGAAGAGCGTTTGACGTGGAATAGAAGAAAGGGGTTTATGGCAGGGAGATATATTGGCATTGACATCTGTTGGATTTGCAGATCTGCGTTCAGAAGGGCGGTTCACACCAGGAACATCCCTACAGAACTGATGTGTTGAGCTCTCTCTCGTCCTCACACACCTCAATGCTATGTTCACATCAAAAGCCTATTTTGACAGTAATGGCAGAGCATAATCAGTTCAAAGATATTGTGATGCAGCCTTAAGGAAGACAGATTTTTCTTCGCTCATTTTCTCCTCGTGATGATGACAACTTACGTCAGTTTACAAAGTTAGCACAGGACAGGAAAGATTAAAGAGGCATAACAAAAATCTTCAATTCTTTCATTTAGAAGCAATCACTGTAGACATTTTTCAATATGTAAATATAAATGTAATATATATGTTAATTATAAACATACAGTATATGATGTTCCATGTAATACAGAGTAATACATAACCTATATTATATAATACTACCTGGTACATTATTGTAATATTAACACAGTATTACTAATATATAAACATAAATGTGTTTTATGTAACACGTATATGTTACATAAAATATACACGTACGTGTATATTTCTCTCTCTCTATTTCTATAACTATTTATTAGATCTTTGTTTACTTTGAGAGAGAGAGCAGGGGAGGGGCAGAGAGAGAGGGAGAGGGAGAATCCCAAGCAGGTTCCACACTGTCAGCACAGAGCCTGACGTGGGGCTCGATCCCACGAACTGTGATGCGAGATTGTGACCCGGTGGAAATCAAGAGACTGATGCTCGGCCGACTGAGCCACCCAGGTGCCCCTCTGTGACAATTTAGACTTCTTTTGTTGCTGCACGTTATATCCTAAGTACGTCTGCGTCATTTGGAAACTCTTCGTGTACGTAGCTTTTGTGCGTGTGGATATCGGAGACCACATTAAGCTTTCCTTTCTTGTTGGGCGTTTCTGAAGTGTCCAGCTTCCCGCCATTACAGACAGCGCGCCGAGGGGCAGACGTCGCAACAGGTCCTCTGTGCACGGTCACCGGGCCTGACGGCCTCCCCAGATGGACAAAGCCATCGTGCCAGGGGTTTGCTTGGACTCCCGGAGCCTCACTCGAGCAGAACCACCAGGGGGCGCTGCCCCCCCCCCGCCCTTGCTGGGAAGGTTGGGCATGAGTGGGGTCTCTTCCAGCCCTTTCTAGAGACACTGCTCAGCCGGAGAAGGCTCTGCGATACGAGGTTCTTCCTTCCACCCTGTAGCTCCTAGTCCTTTTTGGAGCTGGACCTAGAAACGGCTGAGAGCTCTTTTTGCTGACTGGGGCGCTGGCAAGAATAATCCGGCACTTTGGCCTTTGTCACAAAAGGTAGGTGGCATGGAAACCCTGGGTCACATCCACGTCATATTTGCGGGCAAAGAGAAGATCCTGACGAGCAGATAAAAATAAACGTTAAAGGTATTCAGCAGCACAAATGAAGTAAGCCCCCATGATTTTGTTCCTTTGCTTTTTCAGTTAGGACCTGATCAGGATTCCTGGATTTCAGAGTCCATTACAACAGGGACGTGTAGGCTGGCGTTTTTTTCCACGGCAGAAGTGATTTCTTTCTTTCTTTCAAATTTTTTTTTTTTTTTTTTAGAGAGAGAGAGACAGAGAGGGTGCGTGTACATGGGTGGGGGAGGGGCAGAGAGGGAGACCCAGAATCTGAAACCGGTTCCAGGCTCCGAGCTGTCAGCCCAGAGCCCGACATGGGGCTCGAACTCACGAGCCATGAGATCATGCTCTGAGCCGAAGGCGGACGCTTAACCGGCTGAGCCACCCAGGTGCTCCAGAAGGGATTTCAATAAAAGAAGCTTAAGGATGTGCATCTGTGCCTCTCCGGGGAGTTTTCCTTGTTGGGGTGTGCTCCCGGTGTTCACGGGGATCATTTTTGAGGGCACGTGCTTCCGTGGGTCAGCGCGGCACCTGCCAGCAGACGGGCCTGCCAGCTTCCCGCGGCAAAGCCGAGGCCCTTCTCCCGACCCTTTGTTCTCTGCGCAAGAGGACGCGGTCCCCGCACCCCCCCCCCCCAAGTACAAAACTTGCACGTTCTTTAAAACGTCTCGGTTTAACTGCTGGTGGTTAGACTGACAGATTGGCCTGTACCTGCGTGGAGAGCACTCTGACCCGGCAAAACACTTCCGTGCTAAGAAGACAGAAAACTGTGGCATTGGCCATCTGACCCAGCAGGAGCCTGGGACAGATGGAACTCAACTTGGAAGGTCTGCTGAAGTTTGTTTTTTTTTTTTTTTTTTTTTTCCCCCTCCAGTTGTTGTTGTAGCCCCAGGAGCAGATACTGGCTCTGAAACCTTTCCCCTGGCTGGCTTGGCTGCCGCTGCTTCTCTGGGCAGGGGCCGGGAGCCAGGGTGTCAGGCTGACCGCACAGTTCTCAGGGGCATTAAGGGCTCCCCACGCGATCAAAGGCACAGCCCCAGGGAGGCGTCAGCCTCCGCGAGCGCTCCCACTCTGCTGGGTGCAGGCTGCTCTTGGCTGCTTTGTTTATGGGGCTGCCTGAGATGACCAGCTTTTTGTAAGGTACGGTGCATTGGCTTCGGGGAGTGCGGCACCCACTTTCGGGGGCGGAAGGGTTTGTGTTGGCTCGTTGCTTATGAGACAGACAGCACTGGTCTGTGGTCAGGAGAACGATGGCAAAGCATTAGCGTTTCAATAAGCCACAGGTGCAGATACTCCGAGCAAAGTGCACTGTTTGGAGTGGCATCTCAAGGGGTCGTAAATGATTAGTTCTGCACAAGGTGGGCACAGGAGCAGCAGTGGGTATAGTGAGGATATGATGTGCTAAAGATACCCTACATATCTTGTGTATCTTGTATACATACATCATGTATAAAGGTCTGCAGCACTCTTTGGGTCCTGCCTGCTTGTTTCTGGAGAATAGTTTCTCAGTAGTTTGTTCTTCCCTGAAAATCTTGCCTGGCTTTCTTCTGAAGGTGCCTCGCCCCTATTCAGTTCTCACTGCAGCTGGAGGGGCCACGCTGCTTTGTAGTTCCCGTGGAGAGAGCTTGGGGACGTTCTCGGATGAAGCACTGTGCACTGTCAGCGGATGTCTCCAGGGCCGCGGTGGCGCAGCAGCTGGGGGGGGGGGGGCAGGACGGCCGTGGTGGGACAAGTGAGCCCCTCGCCCCGGCTTTTCTTCCTTAAACAGCACCTGTGGAGTTTATGGGTTCCTCTAGGGAAAATCGGAGAAATCTACATTAGAATGGCGTTTCCTGCCAAGAGGACTGTCAAAGAGTTTATAGGAGACCATTCCGCGGTCTGAATGCGTTTATGGCCATATCATATATTGGGGGCCGACTGCTCCTACACCCCCATTCTTCATGGGGGAGGGCCCCAGCGCGCCTGTGGAAATCACAGAGTGAGGCTGAAAGCGGCAGCTTGAGAGTGCTGTGCTAATGATGGTTTTTGTTGTTTTGGTTTTTTGACTCCATTTTGGACTCAACTCGAAATGTCACCGTAGTTGTCCGGTGGCCGAAGGATTCTTAAATTTTGCTGTAGGGAGATTGGGGGAGGAAGGGACAGCGGTTCGTGGCAGCTCAGATCAGAGCTGGAGTTTTGGGGGGGTTCTGGTACGACTTTGGGGGGGGGTGCTGTGTCTCTGTGGCCGGCGGGGCACATCCGGTACCTTCCCTTGAGGCCCTGAAAGCTGGGCAGGAGTCAAGGGGAAGGCTGTTGCCTGCAGGGACGGGGGGCCTGCGGTCCGAGTGTCTGGGGTGTGCAGGAGTGTTGGGGATGGGCCGCCAGCAAGGGCGGGGCTGGAAGGTCCCCGGCACTTGGGACACTGAGCTTCTGTTTTCGGCCCTGAAGTCACCAGCCTCCCCCTCCTTCCTCTTGCACGTGGGGCCGGTCTGTGAGTTGCGGTATATATCGCAATATTGTCCTGTAGACCATCCTTAGGAAGCCTCTCTGAAATAGAGCCTAATCACGTCTGCACAGAGTCCTTTCCTGCTTCCACAAAGCTGGTTCTCAACACGTTGGCTGGGCTTAGTCTGAGCCGGCCCCTCGTCACCCCTCTGCCCCTGACCTCACATGCCTACGTCTGGAAGGACCTGCATCCCCCAGGCGCACGACGGCGTGTCCCCCTGGGCCAGGCGTGGGTGCGCCGTCCACCTTCTGCCCAGAATGCCCTTTCGCCTTTGCCGCAAACTGGAGCTCATCCTTTCCGACGCAGCATTCCGAGGGGGCCCTTTGAGACTGACCTGAGAGAGAAACTTCCCCTCTCTTCTGTCTCCGTTGAAGCCACCTTCTTGCCTGCACCCTTGCTAAGGCGACCACCTCCCAGGGTCGTGCGCTCATTGTTTTCCTGCTCTTCCTGTTTTGGTTCACGTTCGCCCTTAGCTCCAAGTGAGAAGGCAAGATTTCTACTATATAGCCAAACTTCATCTTTCACTTTTAAGGCTCAAAATCACGATTCTGGAAGGGGGGGAAAGTTCACCTTTTCACAGAGGAGGCACAGTAGGGGCCACGCTTGTCAGTGTGTGGCCCAGGGCAGACCCAGCTGCCTCAAGTTGGTGCTGAGACCCCGAAGGCCTCCAGCTGCGTCTTCTTCCGGAAGCAGGGGTGGCCTGGGTGCGGGTGGCAGGGTCTGTAGCAGCCTGGGGTGATGAGCACAGTCATCCACCGCTTCCTTGCCAGAGACCTGCTCTTTGTGAGAAAGCGCTCCGGACTCTGTAAGGGATGGAGAGCCGAGCGAACTTGGCTGCTGTCTGCAGCAGCTCAACCCGCCCCCCCCCCCCCCGCCCCGAGGGGGTGGGAGACGCGCACCCTGTGGTCTTAGCGGGGTCAGCACCCGGCGGGGGCGGCAGCAAAGTTCTGCGGGTGGCGGAACAGAAGAGGGAGCGATGAATTTGGCTCAGGTGCAAGCCGAAGGGGGAACAGGCCCCCACAGGGCCCTCCAGCAAGCAGCGTGCTCATGAGGAAAGAACACAAGTGCACATCTTGTACTTCGATGTTCAACAGGGAGGGCTTCCTCCCGACCCCGCTCGGAATAGAAAGCGGTGAGGTGAGTCCAGGTAATCTCCGGGGCAGTAGCTAATACGCTTTCTGGAACTGTAAGAGCAGTGGCATCCCCTGGGGGGGGGGGGGCGGGCTGAAATAAAACCTCAGGTGTGCTTATTTGGTACAGCTGGGGGTTCAGATTCTGCACCCAACGGGTGCAGCTTTCAGACGGGACTGTGCTGCATTTCCGTACATTCCTCGCTGTGACCTCCTCCCCCACGCCCTCTGTTTAGGAGGTATTTTCTGCTGTGTGTGTGTGTGTGTGTGTGTGTGTGTGTGTGTGTGCACACGTGCGTGCGCACACACACACATATGTGTATGTATGTATGTATATATATGTGTGTGTGTATACACACACACACACACACACACACACACACACACACACACACACAGTGTCCCAGGGGAATAAAGGGGTGACTAGAATAGTTCTTGCTGTCAAGGAGCTTTTAATTTTTTTTTTAAATTTATTTATTTTATTTATTTTGGGAGAGAGAGCAAGAGAGTGAGAGCAACGGAGGGGCAGAGGAGGAGGGAGAGAGGGAGAATCCCAAGCAGACTCCACGCTGTCAGCATGGAGCCCGGCGCGGGGCTCGAACCCATGAACCATGAGATCATGACCTGAGCCGAAATCAAGAGTCGGACCCTTAACCGACTGAGCCCCCCAGGTGCCCCAGGGAGCTTTAGGTTTGGAGAGAAGGGGGATGAGACACACAGAAATCGCGTATCTGCTTGCGCCGGCACATTTCGGTCGGTGCACCCCTGAAGGAAGCCAGGAGCCTGATGACTTCTGCTGGGGTACAGTGAGTCGAACCAAGTCCACATCTCTGGTTGGCGTCTAGAAATGCGGGTCATGAGGAGTTAATTTCCATTTTACAGAGGTGACCAGAGTTTATTCACATCCGTGTGTCAACTTCCCTCTGTATATTCGTTTATTTGGCCCTCCCTTCGGCTCTGGGAGGCAGTTCTTCATGTTACAAGCGAGGAAACGGTGGTCCAGAGAGGTTAGGTAATTCACCCAAGGTCACACAGCTTGAAAATAGCACAGCTATGAATTAAGCCTCTGGTGGTCCTCTTCCAAAGTACATGGTTGGTTTTGTTTTTGTTTTTGTTTTTGTTTTTGTTTTTGTTTTTGTTTTTGTTTTTACCAGCTAGCAGGCAGGCGGGTTATGAATGCTTTGTAAGGCCCACCTTTGAAAAATTGTTGGAAGCTGGTAAAGTGGAACTTTACTGAGAGGCTTATGATAACTGAAGGGGAGCTGCAAGCCCTTCTCTGAGAGCCCTGCTGGTTCCCATCTAACTGGACAGCATGACGGGCGGACTGAAGGGCTTGTCCTCAGCACATCGTGGGCCTCCGGTCTCTGTGCAGAGGGACTGAGCCAACAGCGTGTGCCCTGGGCGTTTGGGAGAAGAGCCGGATCGGGCACGTGTGCAGCAGGCGAGGTGTCGGCTTTATCTTCATGAGCAGCACCCAGGGGTGCACAGAGCTGGGTGTGCTCTTCGGGACCGTGAGCTAGCCCATTCTGGGAAGTCCGTAACATTTGTTCACAGATTTGGGCTCTGGCACGGGCGCCTCCCTACTTGACAGAAAAGCAAAGTGGAAAGTGCTCACAAGGGAACGGGGAATAACTGGGGGCCCAGAGGTTAGCCGGACACACACGTCTTCGGGTTCCCCGGTAAGTGTCAGGAGCCTTTTAAGATAAATGGATTTTCTGCCTCTTGGGCAAACCTTCTGATCTTCTCTTCTGCAAGGAAGAGAGAAAAGAAAGGAAGGAAGAACAGAGAAGCAGTCACAGGCTGAGCCGGAATATTTTTCTTTGAACGGCTGGAGTCTGAGTCTCCTGCTTTAATCTCTAGGGAACGGCCAGTCGGGCTGACAGGCGGACACTGTCCAGGCCCCCGGCCCGCCGGCTGCTGGCCACTTGTTTGCTTTGCTGCTTCTCGAAGTGGTGGTCTGAGCGGTGGTCTTTCCGCCCTCCTCCCTCCCGCAGACCTGTCTTCAGGCAACATTCTTAGAATGCTCTCGGTTTCCGTTGTCTGGCTAGAAATATGTCTTTTTTAAATGGGGCTTTTCATTCACTGAGGCTTTATTTTCTTGTTCTGGAAGCCCTCCCCACCCCTCCTCCCCCCCCTTTGGTCAAGCACCTTTATGAAAGAGCCCAAGGCAGTTTTTTTTTCTTAAGCAAAAGTTTCAGCGGGTCTAGACAAGTGAATGGCATGAAAAAACCCCCACCAACTTAAAAAAACAACACTCTCTCTTCTGAAGTCACCGGCTTCATTTGAAAGCAAAGATTGTCCTACTTCGGGCCATCGTTGGACATTCTAAAATCGTCCAAAATGTAGGACCTGGGACAAGTCACTTAATCTCCCCCCGCCCCGTCTCAGTTTCCTAAAGTAAAAAGAGAGTCATGCCGTGTGCCTTTTAGAGCCGTGATGAAAGTGAGGTAAAAACCGAGAAAAGGGGCTACACAAAGTGGCCCTAATAAATGATAGCCACTGTTTCGATTTTTCCTATGTTCCTGGGGCTTACGTTGCTAAAGGAAATAATAAGGACATGAAACCAACAAAGGCTTTAGATCTCAGACCCCGTGTCCTCATCTGCAAAATGAAGATCGTGCTTTTGTCACAGAGGTGTTAGCACACAGCAGCTACTAAACAAGTACTGCTTTTGTTTTTCCGTTCAAACTTGCGTCTCTCTCCACGTATGTATTTATTGATTTATATGTCGCATACACAGACCGCGGCGTATGGTATATGTTATTTGCGTTCCAAAACATAGACTGGAAAATAAAAGGATGAGATGGACTAGATGAAAACAGAAGTTATTTTTTTTTTTAAATAGATGAAATTTATTGTCAAATTGGTTTCCATACAACACCCAGTGCTCTTCCCAAAAGATGCCCTCCTCAGTACCCATCACCCACCCTCCCCGCCCTCCCACCCCCCATCAGTCCTCAGTTTGTTCTCATTTTTTTTTTTCAACGTTTATTTATTTATTTTTGGGGGGACAGAGAGAGACAGAGCATGAACGGGGGAGGGGCGGAGAGAGGGGGAGACGCAGAATGGGAAGCAGGCTCCAGGCTCCGAGCCGTCCGCCCAGAGCCCGACGCGGGGCTCGAACTCCCGGACCGCGAGATCGTGACCGGAGCCGAAGTCGGCCGCCTCACCGACTGCGCCACCCAGGCGCCCCTGTTCTCATTTTTTGAAAACAGAAGTTTTGATGTTTTCTGTTTTTGTCCCCATTGTGGATATGACGGTGTGATGTAGGCGTACTGTGATGGGGACCTTGCACTGTCGTGTGGTTCTGGGAGTAGAGGCAGAACCTTCTATGAGTAGCTGCAGGGTGTTAAGGGCTCCCAGAGGAGCCCAGGGGGCAGCCCGGATTCCCACGTGTCTGCAGTGCTCAGTCCCGCGAGGCTGACTTCCTGGCTTTGTCCTTGAGAAGTTTACGGGAATGCCATGGCTTTCTGTGAAGTCGGGAAGTGCCTTGCCACTACTAGAGAAGGTTCTAGAAGAGCACAGTAAGGCAGACTTATAACCCTTAAACCGAGGGTGTCTGCGATGTCCTTCCTGTTCTGCTAACTGGAACTTCTTCACACCGCTCTGCCTGGAAGATGTTCTTTGGGGACGGGCTTTCAAGGCCACACGAGGTAGTAGCTGTGTGTCCTGAGATACCTCTCCCAACCTTTCGGAGCTTCAGTTTCTTCGTCTGCAAAATAGCGATGAAGTAGGGCCAGAACTAATTGCCAGATAGGATAGTTGCTGGGATGAGACGAGACGACCTTGAGGAAATGCTTGGCAGCTTGGCCTTCCGCTGCTCTTGGCCCGTCGTCCATCACGATCTTCAGTGGCCATTCTGCTGAGATTCCGCGTGACGTCTGCTGTGCATTTTTGTGCTTGCATTTTAGTTTTTAACATAGCCTTCAGTTTTTAATAAGTGTGAATATGAACACAGTGTAAAAAGTCATTATGGGGGCGCCTGGGAGGCTCAGTGGGTTAAGTGCCCGAGACTTCGACTCAGGTCATGGTCTCACAGTTCGTGGGTTCGAGCCCCACATCGGGCTCTGTGCTGACAGCTCGGAGCCTGGAGCTGCTTCGGATTCTGTGTCTGTCTCTCTGTCTGCCCCTCCACTTCTCATGCTCTGTCTCAGTCTCTCTCTCAAAAATAAATAAAACATTTAAAAAACAAGTCATTATTATAACCTTTAAAATGAAAAACACCTATTCCCATTCCAGGTCCTGCTACCTAGAGACAACTGTCTTAACTTTTTAGTTTTTTTTTTTTTAATTGTTTTCTGGAATTTACTGCATAATTTACAAATAGTAACTTGTGCTGCAGTTAATTTCCAGACCATCTTTTCATTTCACTTTCATTTCACTCCACTCCACTCCATTCCATTCCATTCCATTCCATTCCATTCCATTCCATTCCATTCCATTCCATTCCATTCCAACTGTGGCCTTCTCAGGCCTCCTTCCTTCTGTCCTGAAAATGTACCCTCGCATGCACGCTCCACTTCCCTTTACCCATCCTTCCAAAATCATTCTATCACAAACTTGGAATCTGTACTCAGCATAGACTTATAGCTACAATTAACTTAAATTTCTAATTCCTGTGCAATATCTTATTTTTCGTGCAGCCACTAATTGTCTCAATTTTTGTTTACTTGAATTTTTGTAGACCTATCAATAATTCATCCTGATCTGATAGAACTACTTTTCAAAATTTTTTTAAAGTTTATTTATTTTGGGGGATGTGGAGGGGCAGAGAGAGTGGAGAGAGAGAATCCCAAGCAGGCTCTACACTGTTAGCATAGAGCCCGATGTGGGGCTTGAATTACTGAACCTTGAGATCATGACCTGAGCCAAAATAAAGAGTCGGACGCTTAACTGACTGAACCACCCAGGTGCCCCTCTGATAGAACTTCTAAAGCTCTTTTCAACATAGTTCAACACATCAGATAATCAGATCTGTTTCATTGATTTTGTCTCGGAGATGTCCTTTTCCAAGCTGTTGTCCTTATCACCTTGGGAACTCCTTTTCTCTCCTTGTGCTGGACCCTCTGCCCTGGGTCTCATGTCTTCACATTGGTCAATATTTTCTATTCCCCAGTAGCTTCTGGAGAAAGAATAGTTGGGAGATAGGGTTTTTTGTTTGTTTTTGTTTTGTTTTGAGATCTTGAATTTCTGAAAATAGTTTTAGTCTACTCGTACTTTGGGTTGTTATTTTAGTTGGGTATAGAATTCTAGATAGCACACCATTTTCCCTCAGAATTTTTAAGGGCATTATTTCATTGTTTCCCAATTATCACTGTTGAGAAATCCAAAGTCATTCTGATTATTTTCAATGTGGAATGTGCCATTTAATTTCTTTCTGGATCTTTCTTTGGGATCCTCTCTTGATCCTCGGTGTTCTGAAATTTCATGATGATGCTCCTTTTTCATTTATTATGGCGAGCCCTTGGGATTTTTAAATCCAGAAACTTAAATTCTTCGCTTCTGGGAATTTTTTTTTAGATTATTTCTTTGGGAATGTTATTCCCTCCTTTTTCCTTGTTCTCTTTTCCTGGAACTCCTATTAGACCATGGATTTATTCTCTAATCTTCTTATCTTTGTGTCTTTATCTTCAATTCTGTCTTCTAGCCCTCCCAGTAAAGTTTCTATTACCATTTAAATGGTTTATAAGAGTTCATTTTGGGTTTCTGCATTCTTACATTTTCTTTTCTAAAGATTGCATTTCTTTAGAGCAGTTTTAGGTTCTCAGCAAAATTGAGAGGAAAGTACTAAGTGTTCCCATACACTCCCTGCCCTGACACATTCTTTGTTGACTAGTACAGCATTCTGTTCTTGTTTTGTGGATACAGTGTTCCTCCGAGGATAGGAATTTGTGGTGGGTGTTATCCTTTGCATTTTTTGTGTGCTGTCTTTTATTTGTGCGTTTCTTTTGGTCTTGACCTTTTATGTTGAAGGAGTTTCTCGAAAGCCTCTGTGATGCTGATGGTCTTTGGATGTCTGCTCGTAGTTAAGGATCAGGTACAGGAGGTTGTGTGAAAGTTGCCATACACAGGAGGTAGCTGGGGTGGGGGGGGTGCTCCCTTGTGGGACATGATTGGATGTGGATCTGTGGCATCGGGGGTACCCCCAGTTTGCAGTGTCTGTCCATCCTTAAGCCCGAGTGTCAGCATTTTGGGGGAACCAAATAGGGAGAAGGAATGAGAGGGGAGGGCACCGTAGACTGAACCCGTTCCTGTTTTCAGTCCCGCACACCAGTTGTCAGCTGTATCCTGGAGAATCTCTGTGATTTTTTTTTTTCCTTGAGTTAACCTCCAGGGTCTGGTGGAGACAGGGAAGAGGCTGCTGAGGGAGGGGAGGGGGGAGGAGAGTGGGGAGGGATTCTCCTCCCCCCGGCCCCCTCCCCCAGCCAGGTCTTCAGCCCCACTTCTCACTGCGTTGCCTCCAATTCCTAAGCGTCTTCTGGCTTCTGCTGTGGTTTGAATTGGTGTGCTTCCCAGAGGATGCCTTGGTTCTTCCTTTGTTTCCAAGTCTGTCTCCACTTCCGCTTTGCATCTTCTAAACTGCGTGGCGGCACATTTTGTCTGCTGTCACTGGCTCTCCTTGCTCTGCGCGCGTGTGTGTGTGTGTGTGTGTGTGTGTGTGTGTAGTATGTTTCTGGATTCCTCGCCTACTCCTAGTGAAGTTTGGGAGGAAGTAGAGATGATGTGTGTATTCTATCTGTGCCCTTTCGCCGAAGCCGCCTCTCTCTCTGTCTTCGCCTGCGATCACCCTTGATCTTCCTTGATGGCTCTGCCCCATGCTTGTTCTCACTGAACTTCAACCCAAGCTAGAGCTTGCTGCTCTAACCGGATGCTCTCAACGACACCGCTTGGTTTACAGGTGTCAGGAGAGGAGAATGCCTTGGGATGGGTGTCTCAGCCATTGAGAACGTGCCCAGATAGCCGGCCTTGGTGACTCCGGACTCACTGGAGATCAGTCGGCTTCATTCATCTGGTCAAGTTCGTAGGTGCTCCTGGGGTCTGATGAGCCAGTGGACGTGCAGGACTAGTTCTGGCACTGGAACTGACGTAGAAGTGACTCTGTTTGAGGCTGACTCGGTGACATCGGGCCCACCAGCCATCCAGCGGCGTTCCTTGGGTACAGAGTTTTCAACTGCTTGTGGTTTAGTCTTAAAAACAAGCAGATGCGCAAGGCCTCCAGCTGTATCCCAAACATCCCTCTGTCTGATTGGCCGGCCTAAAACGCCACGCTCGTCACCATAAATCCCTAGCTCTGAGGTTTCAGGGACTTACCTACGAAAACGATGTCTGATTTTCACCCTCAGTTTTGATTTTCCTCTCGCACGGTGCCGTCTTGTGAGCCATTTACTACTTGTAAGATCAACTCCTTTTCCGAGAGCCTGTCTGTCTTCATCGGGCTTTCCTTTCCGTGTACCCTCTTGTCCCCGTCTTAAACTATCTTGCCAAATCCATCCCACCAAAATACCCTCCTCTTCCTTTTTGAGTACCGGCCCCTTGGCCCAAGTTCTCACTGATTCCCTCCTAACGCCTCACGCGTTCTTTGTCACTTGTCATTTCCGATCTGAAATTCTTCCCGGGTGAATATTCAGATTGAGCCAGAAACGAATGCTCGCGCACTGCCTGCCAGGTGCTGTGCTAGGCACTGTCCACGTATTCTGCCTCTCTTACTCTCCAAAATGACCGGCCGGTCAGTGCTTCAGAGTGCCCATTTTACAGATGAGAACATCGAGGCCCAGTGAGTCAAACAAACACTTTGCTCGGGTCACGCATGCGCTGCCCATTCTGCCGCAGCCAGGCTCCTTTGCGTTATGGTAAAGGCCGTGCTTCAGGTTCTGGGGTTTGAGGAGCGTCGTGCACCCGCATCGGGAGGAAGTGGGCCAGGCCTTGGAATGCAGGCAGTGGAGGGTGATGTTTCCAGGGTGTG
Organism: Acinonyx jubatus; assembly: GCF_027475565.1. Taxonomy (NCBI): domain Eukaryota; kingdom Metazoa; phylum Chordata; class Mammalia; order Carnivora; family Felidae; genus Acinonyx; species Acinonyx jubatus. The sequence goes on along the minus strand of NC_069388.1, from coordinate 129,509,807 downwards.
GAAGAAATCCCTGCAGCTCGTGGCCCGGGGTAGCTGTAGCAGGACCTGCACGGGGAGGGAGCAGGGAGAGACCACAGCCCCGGGGCCCTTTACCCTGTCGCCTGGGGTGGGGGGAGATCTCAGCTTTTGTGTTTGACCCTGAGCCAAACTGGGGCTCTCCAGTCCCCCCACGAGGGGGCCGGATTCTAACACTTCTAACAGGCCAGAGAGCTCCAGCTGTGTCCCCACCTCAGCCTGCTGTGTCCTCCCCTCCCAAAGCCTCTCACCTGGCAGGTGGTTTTGTCTGTGAGCTGGAGCTTCGCCCTGGGGAGTTCCCACCCCGTCCAACGGTGGTCCCCCGGCCACTGACGAAAGGGCCACACGATTTTCCTTCCATTCTCCGGGCTCCTTCTCCATCCTCATTTGCTGGCGTTTCCTTCCTAGGATTTCAAATGCATCATCCCACAGGGCGCGGGGTACACTTCCTCTCCATTTGCTTCTAGACATTAAAGCTTCGATGTTGCGTAGGGCGGTAAAAGTTTCCATTTTTCTGAGTGTGAAAACTTTTCTGTGCCGCTGTTCCTGGTTCATTTTGTGTTTCTCCCCCTCCCTCCTCCGTTTCCCTGCCTGCTCCTTCTCCCCCACCCCACCCCACCCCAATTCTCTTCTTTTCTTTGAACAAGAGTTCCTTCAGGTGAGTATCCTCTCCAAGACTTGAATTTGCCATCTTTATTTAGAATGGGCTTCATACTATCCCTCCCCTGGCCACCGAACGTGCCTTGTACTCAGTAGCAGGACAGTGAGTGTTCCTTTCCCTCCTCCTCGTGGCTCCGTCCACGTTAGGCATTGATCTGTGATAACCGGTGGAATCCTCTGGGCTCGGAGTGCCTGTCCCCTGTCAGGTGAGCAGAAAGGGGCCTTGGGAGGGTGCTGGGGTCTGGACGCCTCCATCGTGTTCTTTGGATCATCGAGCATGGTTCTGTAGAGACGCCATGTAAAAAGGGATGGGCTCAAATCTCCTTTCTGTGTGCCTTAAGCTCTTCAGACAAAGATCTATAGAAACGGGTATTTGTGATGTTATTCACGGGCAGCAGCTTTAAATTTTTTTTTTTCAACGTTTATTTATTTTTGGGACAGAGAGAGACAGAGCATGAACGGGGGAGGGGCAGAGAGAGAGGGAGACACAGAATCGGAAACAGGCTCCAGGCTCCGAGCCATCAGCCCAGAGCCTGACGCGGGGCTCGAACTCACGGACCGCGAGATCGTGACCTGGCTGAAGTCGGACGCTTAACCGACTGCGCCACCCAGGCGCCCCTCACGGGCAGCAGCTTTAAACAGACCGCCCCGATTCGAAAATAACGCAAGCGTCCCCCGAATGTGGCCAGTAACCCCTCCTTTGTGTATCGAGGTGTGCGTCGGGTCAAGGAAGAAGGCAGACACGAGGACCCTGGAGCCCCTTCCCACCCAGGCGAGTGGGCTCTTCAGGGGCTCTGGCAGCTGACCTCTTTCTCTCTCTGGAGTGCCTTCTCTGTGTCCGGGGCTAATTCCTGACGCAGTCCTTCCGATGCCTCATTGCCCCAGGCTGGAAGCAGGGGCTGACCAGGGGGCCCTGTGGTTAGGGATTATTGCTAGAAGCAGGAAACGTTTAATGGTTTTTATGTACTTTTAGTTGGAAGAGGAAAGGCTGGGCCTTCCTTGCAAGAGAGGCAGAAAATCAGTGTGAGTGTTTGACCCATTTTGTCTTCAGGAGGGAAACCAGAGCCCTCAGAGGGGCACCAGCGGCCCCATCTTGAGATGACTTCGCCGCCCAAACGAGGGAGCATTTCTTACTCGTCTTGAGTCAGAGTGATTGATGTGTGCGGTCGTGCCTGGCTTGTGAGGCTGGTCTCACAACTAGGGTTGCATCCCTGTGACGAAGCAGGAGCTACCGTCCTGTGGTCGTGTTGACGCTATTTTTGGGGCTGTTTTTTAAGTCAGACGCTGCTTTGAAAATCAACAGCATAGTAGATAAGAAATACATAAGGATAGAGAAGAACTGGGTAATCTATCTCCTTTCCTCCCTTAGAGAGTTTATACATCTCTCTTCTCATAGTCGTAGGCTATTTGTAAAAATCCATCGGGTATCCATTAAAAAGAAACCTGTAGGGGCACCTGGGGGGGGGGCTCAGTTGGTTGAGGCGTCTGACTTCGGCTCAGGTCATGATCTCACAGTTCGTGGGTTCGAGCCCCGCGTCGGGCTCTGTGCTGACAGCTCGGAGCCCGGAGCCTGCTTCCGATTCTGTGTCTCCCTCTCTCTCTGCCCCTCCCCCGCTCATGCTCTGTCTCTCTCTGTCTCAAAAATCAACAAACATTAAAAAAAAGAAACCTGTGACATTTTGAAAGCAGAGTTTCTAAAGGCCACAGTCATGATTACAACCCAATAAAAATTACAAATAGTATAAGGCTGACCACCCCCAATCGTGACTATTTAGAAATTAAACATACATTCCTAGATAATTAATTACCTGATCAAGGAGGGAATCAAAAGGGAGATTGCAAGGTGTCTAAAAAATGAAAAGGAGAACACTTTATACCAAGCCCTACGAAGCCATAGCAAAAGAGGTGTCCAGAGGAAAATATGTAGCCCGAAATGGTTTCAGTATTAAAGGAGGTGGAAAATAAAGACGATAACAAAGTGATCATTTTAAGCAGTTTGGAAACAGTACAACAGAGCAAGCCAAGAGGAAACAGAAACCTAAATTTAATGCCATAGAAAATGAACGGCAGCATGAGGAAGGAATATGAATTTAAATGCTGGTCTTGGGAAGCACTAAATAAACACAGAGGCTTACCACGTATGATCCGAGAGAGGTGTCTGAGCAAATGTCCGCACCTTCACGGAACGGAATATGAGGTAGCCATGACCTTTATTTTCAGAGCATTTGTAAGAGCATCGAATAAAATGCTTATGTCAAGGGAAAAATGCAGAATCAAAAATGTCGTCATTGAATATGTCAATGCCATCTCCCCTCTCCCTCTTACCCCCCACTCGTGAAGAAAATGAAGTCCGGAAAGAGTACGTCATCCTAGCACAGTGGGAACGAGGTGTCGAACACGCGAGAACCTTGGGAGCATTGCGCTAACTGGAAGAAGCCGGTCCCCAAAGACTTAGACCAGAGGGTTCCATTGTTGCGAAACTTGCACAGTCAGCAAATCTGCAAAGTCGGAAAGTAAATTAGTGGCTGGGGGGGGGAGGGGTGGGGATTGAGGAGTAACAGCTAAAGGGTATGAGGTTTCTTTTGGGGGCGATGAAAATGTTCTACAGTTGATCGTGCGATGTTTGCACCACACTGACTAGATGTACACTTTAAGTGGGTGAATGGCATGGCATGTGAATACTAGCTTACGCTGCCAAAAAAAAAAAAAAAAAATCACGGTGGTCATCTTGGGGAATGGGAAAAGCAGTGATTTTCCTATGGTTTTTCCACCCTCTTCTGTAATTTCCAGGTTTCCCAGATTTAAGTCTGCATTACTTGGGTAATGGAAGTATTGATAAACTACAAAAACACTTTAAAGGGAGAATGTTAACAATTGGCCTTTTAGCAAAAAAGGGCAATGCTGGGAAAGCTGCTAGCCCGCCCTCCGAGAAGGTGAGGGGAGGTCTTGGAATCCTCAGATCTGGAGACTAGTTGCCACGGGTCATGGAATTGCCAGCTGCCGTCCCATGCGTTAAGTGGTGCAGGGCTGTTCTTCTGGAAGTCAAGGAAAATAAACCATCGTTTGTCTGAGCTCTCTTGGTGGGGGTGGGGGGGGGGGCAGGATCACCTCTCAGGGAAAAGCCGGGGGTCTGGGAAGCCAGGGATGACGAAGAGCCAATTTCTAGTAAAATATCCTAAGAGGTGTCAGACTCTGCTATCTGAGCGCTAAATTAGAGAAAGCTGTTGCTTATCCAACTTCCTGTAAACGCCCGGCCGTAGCTGCGGCTGAGAGCCGCCCTCTCCTCTTTGCTGAGCGGGGGATCCACGGCCCCTTCAAGCGGTCGACCTCTGCCTTTGGGCTTCGTGCACAGGGTCAGTCTCTTTAACTGACACTGAGATGCCCTTTTAAACAGCAGCCTCCGTCGTCCTCTCTAAAGATGGGAAACTCGTACGCCGGCCAGCTGAAGACGACGCGGTTCGAAGAGGTCTTGCACAACTCCATCGAGGCTTCGCTGCGGTCCAACAGCCTGGTGCCCAGGCCCGTCTTCTCCCAGTTGTATCTAGAAGCCGAACAGCAGCTCTCCACGCTAGAAGGTAGGAGATGCCCTCGCGTCTGTCCTGTGTGGTGTGCAGCTTCTGTTGCAACAGAGCTGGAAACGCTTTCCTCCCCTGTGTGCAAAATGTTGAGTCTGGCGGAAAAGAACTAGCAGAAAAAGTTGCGCATACACTTGGACGTGGCTGGACACAAACAAACCAACCAAACCATGATAAAGTTTCAGCCGTAAAGTTACAAGGAATCAAATTATTCACTGGCTAAGGGGAGGGAGGAAGAGGGGCGGGGAGGAGTATCCTGGAGCGGTTGTTACTTAGGCTCTCATCAGAAAGTGTCAGTGAGAAATTTTAACATGCTTTGGCCCTCAGTGGTCTTTTTTTTCTCTCTGCCTCGGGACTCACGGCCGTATCTTTGCAAACTAGTCTGGGTAGTTTTTGTGATGGCAGATGCCAGAGCCCTCTAGAAACTTTGAAAAGCCAGGAAAACACACCCTGATGAATGGAACGTGTGCCAGAAATAAATGCATAAATCATACTCAGGCATGGGGACAACTTTAGGGTTTACTTATTTATCCGGAGAATAAAATGGTTCTGTTTCTCAATCTTTGATTTGTATCTTTAATAGCCATGTACTTGCATGGCAGAAGCAACCCCACGGCAATCCATAGGGTGAGACCCTTACTCTTACGGAAGTCCTTTTGGTCAGTTCATGCCTTCTGCTTGAAGACTCAACTTAGATACCGAAGGGGAAAAGGACTGTTGTTTACAACAAAAATGAGTCAATTAAGAAAGCACGCAGCCCGCCAGGTCCCCTGGATTGGGGTGGTCACGACGTGTGTGGGTCAGTGTCAGTGTGTGTGTGCATGCATGTGTGTGTGTGTGTGTGTGTGTGTTGACAGGGTGTGGGGATGGCAGACCAGGAGGGTTGCACGTGAGGGGAAAATGAGGCCCAGAGTTGCTTGTGTAGTGCTTGATACTTCTTATTCTGGCCGGGAGGCGCTCCCTGGGTCAATCTTTGAAACATCTTACAACATTAACCTTGCAAATAGCAACAGTAAGGACCTGAGAGAGGGTCTGGGAGAAACTGGGCTGGGCTCAAAAGCACCAACTAGGGAAACGGCGAATTGTCTGGGTGTGCATGTCCTCCTGGAGGGGAGGCGTGGCTGCAACACGGTGGGGAGATGAGAACTCACTGGAGGGTCCCGGCTGTGTTTTTGGCCGGCTCAAAGACTTCCGTGAGGCATACACACGTTCAACGGTCATCCTTAACGGCCTTCCGTATCGAAAGGCTGCGTTGCTAATGATAAATTGACGATGGTCACGACAACTTAGTTTGCCTGGCATCCTGAAATCTACAAAGCGCGTTCACCTCCACCGTCTAATGTGATTAAATCCCACGGTTTGGGAAGATGGGCGCTGGGGTTGCCTGCAGTGTTGAAGGAGAGCCCGAGTCTCACAGTTGAACCCTTAACTCTGGCAGCTCTTTGAAGAGGGGGCAGATAGGGGGTTAAGTAGACGGGGAGGGGGGGTGGAGATGCTCACCTGGGGAGAGACAGGAGGTTCCCCAGGCAGCTTTTCCTTATGCCCCAGATCTCCATGGACTACCTGGGAGGCTGCATCTCGGACATTCTGACTTCTTAGGATGTCCTCCCCTGCTGATAGGGCACTGGGCATGGGACACTTTGCAGAGACAGCTTTGAGCCTTATGCTCCTCCCGGCCTCCCGTGTTGAGGGCTGGGGGCCGGCTGTAGTGGGCTTGCTTGTTCAGCCCAAATGTTGGATGAAAACCAGAGCAGACCCTCCAGCTTTCCCTGTTTGTCCCACAAACAGAATAGAGAAATCCTCCCTAGGTGCAGGGGCCTGGGAGTGGGGGGGGGGGGGTGGAGGGGGCGGGGGAGCTGGTGAGAAGGGGAGGACACTCTTTTTAGTTTGCTGGGTGTCACAATAAACTGAGCACACAGCTCCGCCCCTGGTTTCTGCATCATAAAACCTGGCGTAGACGGCCTGTGCTGGCGACACCTTGTTTTATAGTCTGTGTGTCTGTCTCTCCCCCTGGGTCTCTTATTACTGTCCTTCCTCAGACAATTACATTAAAGATGGTTTTTATGACCAGGGTGCCGGTATACTAAACAGCCCTCGATCTGTTAACGTTTTCTGTATTTGTGAAGGTGATGCAGCAGGGGCCTTTGTGACTTTGTTCCCGGCGTAGAGGTCTTACCACTTCCTCCCAGGGGAAAACCCTTTTATTACGTGTTATTTGCTGTTTTTAGAGAGAGAGCAAACAGAACAGATACCAGCATTTTGAGGTAAGTATTAATTTGTTAAACAAGATGCAGGTAATTCTTGGGATCCCACCCACTCAAAATGTCCTACGGCTTCTTGCCACAGAAAGATGCAATGAGGTAGGAACATTACAGTGAATAACAACCCCCATGCTCTGCAGAGTGAAGGTAGTGCAGTCGCATTTCTGGATTCCAGTGTTTCTAGCGTGAAGGTCCTAAGGTCCCCATCCTGTTGGTTTTGTCTGTCTGAGGCCGTGTGAATGCCCTCCTCCCTCCCTCCTCCTGCCGGGAGACCTTGGCCAGCAGTCTGGTCTGGTCTGCTCCCGGCTACAAGCTTCCTCGCCCTCGCTGCTGCCCAACTGATCCCATCAAAGGCCCTGGGATGTCTGCTATAGACCTTTGACCCTTGAGGGCAGCTTTCTTATCTGCTGGATTTTGAGCTCTTTCTTTGACTCTCGGAGGCTTAAGATGCCCTTCTTTCATTCTTTCTGAGAGTCTGAATTCCTGTTCTTTTTGGCTTAGCAGAATAATGTGCACACAGACATTCCTGGGTGCCCGAGCGCTCCAGTGGCTCCGACTTTCTCGCCCCTTTTCACTCGCTTGGTTGGTGTCTTGGCCGTCCCCTCCGGGAGCCCCCCCCCCCCGACTTCCCGGGGGGTACTGGCTCAAAGAGCAGATGTGATTGTGCAGGAGAGCCTTCTGTGACTCCCTCTCCTCTGGTGGTTACAGGACAGTCCCAGCCCCCACGGGGTCCTGTGCTGCATTGCGGGCGCCTGTGGTCTGGGTGGGACTCTGTCCCTCCTGCTAAAGCCACTCCAGACCTGCATTTAATGGCAGGAAGGAAGCATCTGAAGGAGGCTCCGGAGTTTATCCCCACCCCCCTTGTGCTCTTCCTGGGTAATCTTTTTACAGTCTTCCTGCTGCCTCTGTGTACTCCAGGCCCAGAAAGACAGAGACCCCAGGAATCTTCACTTCCTGCTCTGACCTACCCAAGGTCACGGGCCCAGGCTGGCTTACGGTGTTCACTTTCTTCCGCCTCTTGTCCCACGGGCGCCTTTTAAAATGGTGGCCACCATGAAGATATGTTCCCAGTACCCTGTGCTGATTTCAATCACATCAGGAATATTCTGTGCAACTCTGAGGGCTGCGTTTCCCCCCTGCATAGACTACAACAGCTCAAAGTGCCCTTATGTAAACACCTCCTTTTAAAGATGCGGGATCTGGGGGCTCCTGGGTGGCTCAGGTGGTTGAGCATCAGGCCCTCGATTTCAGCTCAGGTCATCATCTCAAGGTTTATGGGTTCGAGCCCTGTGTCGGGTGCCACACTGCCCCTCTCACTCTGCTCCTCCCCTGCTCACTCTCGCTTTCTCTCTCTTTCTTTCAAAAATAAATATTAGAAAAAAATAGAAAAGTTGCAGGATCTTTTTATTTTTTATTATTTTTTTTTAACATTTATTTTTGAGACAGAGAGAGACAGAGCATGAACGGGGGAGGGGCAGAGAGAGAGGGAGACACAGAATCGGAAGCAGGCTCCAGGCTCTGAGCCGTCAGCCCAGAGCCTGACGCGGGGCTCGAACTCAGGGACCGCGAGATCGTGACCTGAGCCGAAGTCGGACGCTTAACCGACTGAGCCACCCAGGTGCCCTGAAAAGTTGCAGGATCTAATGCACAGAGAGGTTAAGTCACTTTCCTGTGGCCACACAGACCATGGAAGGCCCAAGTACTAGAACTTGGATCCGCAGTTCCCAGCTCTGCCTCTCTCCACGGCACATGACTTCGTCATTAAACTAGAACCACCGGGTGGATGGAGGGTGTGAGAGCCAAGGAAGAGGAGGTTGGAGAAATGGAGAAAACAGGAGACAGAGAAATAGAAAAGAAGAAACAATGGTCTCCCAGCCCGGCCTATTTAAGAATGCTGGGAGTGACCCTGTCCCACGAAGACATGTTCGTGCTGTTTGTTAAATGACATTTAAACGTGGACAAGTTGAGAAAGATTTTTAACCCCAAATTTCTGTTAAAAAAGTCAGGACTATTCTTGCGTAGCCTTGGAAATTCACGAACATGACCCCCGCTTCTCTAGCCAAGCTGGGTAAAGACGGCGTGCTCGCATCGGCTGGACAGGTGTTTTCTGGGTGCTTCTCTGCATGAGCATTTTACGGGGTGCCCGGAGTACCGAGACGGAGAAGGGCAAGGACCCCACAATCTAGGAGCTGAGAGTCTGGGGAATGACAATAAGCTGTTCCATTGCCCAGGTAGAGTGCCCATGGTGAGATTCCCATGGCCCATTGCTGGCTCTCCTGGCCAGTTTCGTGTTTTCTGTGACTCCTAAAATGCTATTTCACTTGGAAAAAAAAAAAAACAACTGGGACGCCTGGGTGGCTCAGTCGGTTAAGCGGCCGACTTCGGCTCAGGTCACGATCTCGCGGTCCGTGAGTTCGAGCCCCGCGTCGGGCTCTGTGCTGACAGCTCGGAGCCTGGAGCCTGTTTCAGATTCCTGTGTCTCCCTCTCTCTGACCCTCCCCTGTTCATGCTCTGTCTCTCCCTGTCTCAAAAACAAATAAAACGTTAAAAAAAAAATAAAAGAAGAAAACAACAACAAAAAAAGAAACTTTCCTGAAGTCATAACCTGCCTGGCCCTGTTCTGGAATGGTGCATTGCGTGTATGTGACAAATTTGGGTGCGTGTTTTCAGAAATGCCTCTGCGTCCCCTTTTCCCTTGGGGATGAATAAAAAGGTACCGTTCGTATTGTGTAGAGGCGATTCATGCCACGGTTTCTGTTCTTAACTAACCGGTGCAGTCAGTTGCTAGAACATCGGTGCGGGCAGCAGACACAGCTGGGAACGGGCCAGCTGTGCTGCTTATCGGGTCTCTGAAGTGTGGCAGGCCGATCACTGGGCCTCTCTAGGCCTCAGTGTGCCCACCTGCAAAATGGTCTAGATCTTAATCTGTGGTACCTCCCACAGAAATATTTTTGGAGTGCCTACCAGGTACCAGGCTTCGTGCACCTTTCTTCTCCACCAGTTACCGCGTGTTGACCCCTGTGCGTGTGCAGACAGGCGCAGCTCTCGTGGATGGGGAGACAGGTGAACCCGGATTCGAGGTCGCGAGGCCAGGCTTGGAGCCTGAGTCTGTGACCTGGGGAGAGTCCCCTGACCTCAGCTGGCCCCTCCAGCAAAGACGGGGGATGACACCCGACCTTGGGGTGTGTCTGTCGGGACGGGCTGGCTGTTCGGTGGCCGAGACTTGCGGACTAGCTGCTTCTGCCTGACGCCTCGCTCCCCTTTGCCCCTTCTAGGTGGAGGCCGAGGGGACAATGAGGATGAGGAAGAAGAGGGGGAAGGGGCGCTGGAGCCCAGCGGTCCCCCGAATCCCTACCAGATGCACCCTCCGCCGGAAGGCTGCTGCACCACAGACGGTGAGCCCGCAGAGTGCGTGACCCTGGCCCCTGGCAGGTGACGGTGGGCGTACCCTCCCCCACCCAGCAGCGTTGGCTGCACCTCACCGTGGCCGTCAGGCTCTCACCCCTCAGCGCTCTCTGGACGCCTCAACTTCACCAACGGGTTTGGGTCCAACAGTTCATTTTGCTACGTTGGCTGTTTGAAAACTAGAACGTGCCTCTCAATTCGGGTCGGCTGGCGCTGCACGTTTAGCTCAGACCAATACGCGGGAACCATCTTTCTCCTTTATCGCACTTTATGGTTGAAAAAGACAGACCTGTGGTCTCTCAGGAACCCCGTAGGGTCGGTGACTCGCTCCCGTCGCGCTGTTGAGGGACCGAGGCACAGGGATGCCAGATGCTTCATCTGGTCGTAAGAGCTCGCGCTCTGCATGCGGAGACACTGGGAGCAAACCCCTGGCTCTCCCACTCCCTAGCCCAACAGCCTGTCTGAGTGGCGTATGTTCATCTGTCACCACACCAGGCGAATGGTTTAGTGAGTGAATTAATTATACTGCCCCTCCCAACTCTGGAAGTTTGGAGATAAAAGATACTCTCGGATATTGGAGCTAGTTAGGTAAGCAGACCCTTCGTCCGTGACGTGGGAAGTGCTAGCAGGGTGGGGTGGGCGACCAGGGGTGCCTGGGAGCCCACGAAAGGTTGCTGACACAGGTCGAGAGTTTAGGGAAGGCTTCCTGGAGGAGGTGGCCCATCGTCTGGGGTTTGGAGGATTGGCAGGAGTCTGTGAGAGGGTTGGGGGAAGCTGGGACATTCCAGACAGAAGAACGGCATGGGCAGAGGCTCAGAATGGGGAGCGTGGAGCCCATGTGGGGAGCCGCCAGCAGTTTAGGTGGGAGTCTGAGGTGTGGCTGGGCAGGGCTCAGTGCGGGGATCATGTGGGGTGTAGAGGCCCCGTGTGTGGGGCTGGACGTGACCTTGTGCAGGATGGCGGCGGGGGAGGCAGGCAGCCCTCGCTGGGGCTGCTGCTCTGGGGTGAGGGACACCAGCACAGTGGCCCTTCATGAGGGGGCCTTGTCATGTCCACCTAATGAAACAAAACAGCGAGCTCTCCAGTGGTCATCACGGTGATTTTCAAAGAATTTCCAAGTAAACGCAGTAATGGTGTCCATAGCCCATCTTCCTCCAGTTCTTCATTTAAAAAATATTTTTTTTTATTGTTTATTCACTTTGGAGAGAGAGAGAGAGAGAGAGCGCATGGGGGAGGGGCAGAGAGAGAGGGAGACACAGAATCCGAAGCAGGCTCCAGGCTCCGAGCTGCCAGCACGGAGCCTGACGCGGGGCTTGAGCTCACAGACCGCGAGATCATGACCTGAGCCGAAGTCAGACGCTCAACCGACTGAGCACCCCCAGGCACCCCTCCTTCAGCTCTTCAGAAGGCTGGGCCCAGGCCGCGTAGGTGGAAGGGCTGCTTCCCTAAGACGATGGAGGGGAGCCACCCCGAGCTGGGTCGGACCTGCCTCCACCCTGGCCTTCCTCTCTGTGGCTCTGAGCAAATCACATAACCTCTTTGGAGCCTCAATTTCCGTGTCTTCAGACTGGCAGCTGGAACACTTCCCCACAGGTGATCAAGTGACAGCTTTGCAGAGCTTGGCCTGGCCCACCGTGGGCACTGGCTCTGTGCCTTCTGGCCTCCCCACCCCTCAGGGCCCCTTTGTGGCCCTCCCACCGGGGGCACGGTGTTGTCGATGGCAAAGCCAGGTGTGTGCGGGAGGAGTCCATTGACGGTACTGTAGGGTTTTGCAGGGGGAGCCTTGGGACCATCAGGCCATGTTAGCTGTCACCGCCTCCGTCGGTAACTAAGGATGGAACGGACACAGGATGGGGCTGGATGTGCCCAAAGACCTTGGGAAGGGCCTGTCCAAATAAGTCTCAGCTGTTTCTCTCTATTTCCAGATGCCTTGGGACATGTATTTCTTAAATTTTTTAAAAAAGTTTTTAGGAATTTACTTTGAGAGAGCAAGTGTGGGCGGGAGAGACGCAGAGAGAAAGAGAGAGAATCCCAAGTAGGCTCCGCACTGTCAGTGTAGAGCCTGATGCGGGGCTCGAACTCATGAACTGTGAAATCATGACCTGAGCCGAAATCGAGAGTCGGACGCTTAACTGACTGAGCCACCCAGGCGCCCCTGGACACTTATTTTTTGAATGGGAAATCTACTTAAAAGCTCTAAGATACAGAATGTCCAAAAGGGTATGGAGTGAAGGCCTCCTTGATGGTCAGTGTCCTTGTGTCCCATCCCCAGAGATGGCCAGTGTTACCAGGCTCTTGCTCCCTATTTGTGACATTTGTCTTTTCCTCATACGTGTGAGGAACACCGGGCGTAAAGAATATCAAATTGCTCACAATCTCTTATGGATTTATCTCGTGTACATTCTAATTGACCATCGCGTGCCTACACTTTTTCCTGGTGAGTTTCATCTGTACGTCAACGTGTATCATATGGTGACACCATCGTCATAAAAATAATTAGCGTGTGGTGAGTGGCCTCAGTAAGTAGGGTCCTAATCTTACCTCTTAGAACTAGTTTGAAAGTCAGCCACATCCAGAGGTGAGCTTTGTTCCCGACAAGACCTGGAACGCTGTCCTCCCTTTGCCCACGCGGAGCCCGGGTCTGGGGAGGCCCCTGGGCAGCGTGTGTGAGTCTCGTCCGTTCCTCCCAGGGTTCTGCCAGGCGGGGAAGGACCTGCGTCTCGTCTCCATTTCCAGTGAGCCCATAGACGTCCCTGCAGGCTTTCTCCTCGTGGGGGCCAAGTCCCCCAGCCTGCCAGACCATCTCCTGGTGTGTGCTGTGGACAAAAGGTTCTTGCCGGATGACAATGGGCACAACGCTCTTCTTGGTAAGTCCTTTCTTTGCCCTTTGCTGTGGCTCCATCCGCATGGGGGACAGGGACAAGAGAGGCCATGGGGGGTGGGGGACAGGCCGCCTTTGGGGGCTCTTGATCAGTGCATCCTACCGCCCTGTTTGTTTTTCAGTAGGCTCTTTCCGTGTGAAGTGGAACGTAAATGAGATTTATCCTGAGATGTGGCTGACCTCCTATAGAAAGCCCATCATTTAGTACTGTCTTGTGCGTATGTTCATCAAGCCTTTTCTAAGCGCCTGCCTGTGTCAAGAATAGGATACGGGCCTTGTGCTCGATGCTTTCAGAGGGCATCAGACCTGAGGCGGTGGGAGAACAGGGCTGAGTATGTGTCCCCGCTTGCAGAACATTCATAGCCTTCTCCAGAAGGTGGGGAGCGATTCCTCCACGTGCCCTGGCCCCTTCACCTGGTCCGGTGTCTCCCGTGGAGGAGCATCAGGCAGGCAGAAGGGCTGGTAATGATCTGGTCCAGACGTAGCGTCAGGAAGAGTCTTCGCGCTGTAGAACACTTAAATTTCATGCTCGATACACCCCCCCCCCCCAAAAGCTGCGTAGGTAAATGCACGCCAGTGGGTATTTATTGAGCACATTTTAGGACTGAGGCACTATGCAAAGGACCCGAGAGGGGAGGAGGGGAAGAGGGGAGAGCAAGGATTGACCCGCAGAAGACGAATAGTTCCTGCCACGAGGAGACAGTGACTGTGGGTAAATGTTGAACCAAGGCAGGTGAATGTGGGCTGGACAGACAGACACAGCTCTGGGATGGTGACCAGAGAGAGAGAGAGAGAAGGTTCTGGCCAACTCCGTCTCTCTAGGCGGGAGGGGCTTATTATAACTAGTTCTCCAGAACAAGAGTAATCCCGGGAAATTCACTCTACCAAAGGAGCTCACGGAGTCCTTCCGTCTCGGATTTAATTTGCTCATCGAGGCCACTCAGGATGAAACGTGCTGGTAAGACTGTGCCAGTGACTTGGCCAGCGTTTGATCTGGCGGCAGCCGCGGCTTGGGCTGAATTCCACCACTTAGTGACTGTAAAGGAATTGCGAGGGCAGTAAATCAAGGAGGTTCTGTGTCTTGAAACGTGGGGACAAGAATCTTTGAGTTCATTCACCGCCAGCCCCTAACAGCTTTGGCTCCTCAGGTGGCGAGTGCAGAGGAAGTGGGGGCTTTGTTAATTGCTCGCCAAAAAGCCATCGGAGGTGGGTTACGAGGGCCGGTCGGTAATAACCGACGCTTTCTTCTTTTAAAATAACTTTATGCTCTCAGCTTGCACACTTAACACTGTGTAGGTTTCCTGCAATTAACCCTGATGGCTGCGCGGGACAAGGTGGGCCTACAGCCCTCCGGGGGCCTGGGCTCCGCGCTTTTTAGTGACCTATAAAACGGAAGCTGTGGAATATCTTGGGGGAAGCAATGGCTTTAGCTCCTAATTTATAACCGCCCCCCCCCTCCAATTTATAACGAAAGGAATCTTGTTTTAGTGACTTGGGATCAACAGAGGGATTTTGTCTGAGAAGCTGAAAGATGAAAATCTAGATGTGTGTTTCCATTTTTTGGCGACGGGAATTCCTCTCGATTGGCTGATCACTGAGGCAGGAGACGACCTCCAGCTAGAATGTCCTTTTCTATCGGGGTGTAAATGAGTCCTGTGTTCACGCAGCATTTGTGGAATGTGTACCCCGTGTCGAAGGTGGACCTTCAGTTCAGCCCAGGGCCCCAGAGTCAAGTCCAACCTGGTCCTTCGCTGGGAGCTTGCCAGCTGGTGGGAAAGCTCGGCCAGATGGGGACTTTCTAACACATCTCTGGGTGGCACGTGAGAGCTGAGGGTTAAAGTGCCGAGGGGGTACAGAAGGGCACACGGAGCCCAGTGATGGGAACAGTGTCTCAGGGTGTGGTGTGTGAGCTGGGCCCTGAAAAACCAGTGGCATTTTGCAAGTCAGAGAACAATAGCACCTACACGCTAATGGCAGCCACTTTACTAAGCACTTACCGCATTCTAGAAACTGTTCTAAATAGGTTATCAGTGTACCGGTGGGTACGTTATTATCTAGCATTTGTGTATGAGGTAGCAAAGGCACAGAGAGGTTAACTGACTTGCTCAGGGTCGTAAATGGCAGGTCCTGAATTTGAGCCCAGGTGCTCTGGCCCTGGCCCTCCTACTCCGGGGAACGGGTGCCCTCAGGAAGAGGGGGAACCGTGTGCGTGAAGGAACATGGTGTGCTGGAATGAAGGAGCGGAGGCTGGGAGTGGGGGCTGCTTGGGCCCCGCCTGGGCAAGGCTGCCATTCCTGGGAAGTCATTTTTCAAATAATAGTATAATGCGTCTGTCTTGTGTCTTTAACAATTACTAACACACGGCCAGTCTTGTTTCACCCACGACTCCTTCTCGAACTTCTGGATTGTTGGGGAAGCAAACCCCAGACGTGTCGTTTCACCTGTAAACGTTTCCGTGTGTATCTCTAAACAATAAGGGCTCTTTGTTAGAGTTCCTATACCATCATCGTATCTACAAAATTTAACAGTAATGCCATAATATTACCCAATAGCCAGTGTGTTCAAATTTTGTCTTACAGTTTTGGTTTTGTTTTGATGGATGTTTTGTTTGAATCAACATCCAACCAAGATTGTCCCAAAGCATTTGGCTGGCCTGTCGCTAATTCTGTCTTCACGCATAGGTCCCTCCTTCCTAGTTGTCCCTTACAGTTTTTATTTTTGGACATGTTCAAAGAAGGTGATTTCTGTGTTTGTTTGTTTGTTTATGTTGATTTATCTTTGAGAAAGAGCGAGAGAGAGAGACACAGAATCCGAAGCAGGTTCCAGGCTCCGAGCTGTCAGCACAGAGCCCAACACGGGGCTCGAACTCACAGCGAGATCATGACCTGAGCCAAAGTTGGACGCCTAACCGACTGAGCCGCCCCTGCTTGCTGTGTTGTTAACTTGCCGTGTAGAACGATCTCTTAGAGGTCACATGAGTAACTGATTTCTGCCCCCGTCTTCCACAGCGACAATTAGGCGCAGGGAAAGTGGCCGTGAGCCTCTTGCAGGATTCTGGGGGTCTTGTTGGTTATGTGGCAAGAATGCACCACCAGCCAGCCTTGAGGTTGGTCCCATCTTCCTGTGCCCATCACCCCCATCCCGTTTCTGTCTCATCTGAAGCCTGACACGGCTCTTAAGGCTTTCCCTGTGCCTCTGGCTGCTGCCTGGTACACTCTGGCCTGTGTCCCCCTTCCCGGGCACATGCAGGAGAATTGCAAAGGGAGGTACGCTTTGGAGTCCTCCAGAGGCCCACCTTCAGAGACGCGAGGAGAAAGTAGATCCCTTGTGAGCTTTGGTCGGAACGCGGCCAGAATACCGAGGCTGGGGGCCACGGACGTGTTTTTTCCTCGTTCGCCGTTAGGCTCTATTTACCTCCACAACGAGGATCGTGGCAGAAACAACAGCAGTCAAATACAAAGTGGAAAAGGAGAAAGTTGCCCATCACCCCCAAGTGAACCTCCATTGTACTTTGCCCATTTTCTTCTCCGTGCACCATCCAGGTGGGGCACTTGAAATGGTTTTCACAGCTTGTATTTCACAAGCGTGGACACAAGGCTCGGTTTTGGTTTTTCCGCTTCACTTGCTGCAATACCCAAGGACGATGCTCCTTTTATCGTCGCCGTTCGCTTTCAGGGCACAGGAGGGCAGGGCCTGCCTGTGATGACTCCACCCTTAAAAGGAGCACGGAGCCCCTCTCAAGGTCTGACCTCGGCTTCAGGGTCCAGTTTAAGCCCTGCCTCGCCAGGAGGTCTTTCCATGGAAGGGGGAGCACGTGTGGGCACCAGTTCGGGGTGTGCGTGTGCGACACCACCCGGGGTGCCAAACGCGGCTTGGCCGGGCCTGAGGGGAAACTCGATAGTGCCGCCCCCGTGTGGTCAAGAAAGACTCGTTTTTCTGGAATAGTTCCTGGGGGGTGGTAACCTCGAAGGAACCGTTTCTCTGCACTCTGGATATTTATGCTGGAGAGTTTGAGGATTCAGGACAGGCTTTCTAGGCCTGTCTTCTAAAGAGAGTATCATCCTGGGGCTCCCGGGTGGCTCAGTCGGTTGAGCGTCTGACTTCGGCTCAGGTCACGATCTCGCGGTCTGTGGGTTCGAGCCCCGCGTCGGGCTCTGTGCTGACGGCTCGGAGCCTGGAGCCTGCTTCGGATTCTGTGTCTCCCTCTCTCTCTCTGCCCCCCTCCCCCCCCGCCCCATCTCACACTCTGTCTCTCTCTCCTTCAAAAATAAATAAACATAAAAAAGAAAAAAATTAAAGAGAGTATCGTCCTGGTCCCGGTCCTGATTATCTCCCTGGTCCTGAGGCAGATTTCCAAAGAGAACGGCTCATTTTATTCTTCCTCGTGAAATTTTTTTACTGCCGTTGAGACGACTTCTGGGAAAATTAGAATCGCCTCACCTGTTCAGCTAGGGGTGGCTTCAACCATTTCCCCTGTCTCCAGGGACCAGTTGGTCAGCCGTCCTGTGGTCCCGAGTCACGTCTTAGAAGAGCAGTCCGTATTTGCTGCAGCTTGCAGCTGGCTCCCCAAATACTTACCAGGCAGACCCAGGCCTTCCACCTTCGGAACCGCGAGAAGGCCTTCCTGATGGCCCGTGGTCCCATCCCTCCATCTGAAAGGGTGCAGTGGTCCCACCGCCCACATTTGTCACGGATCAAAGGCCCGTGTTCCATGTAGCTGTCTCTGGATGGCAGCAGGGCCCCGGCAGGGTGCTTTTCCGCACACCTTGGTCTTGTAGTTCTGTTTCTCGTTCATCCATCTTTTCGAAATTTTTTTTTTTAACCTTTATTTATTTTTGAGACAGAGAGAGACAGAGCATGAACGGGGGAGGGGCAGAGAGAGAGGGAGACACAGAGTCGGAAGCAGGCTCCAGGCTCTGAGCGGTCAGCCCAGAGCCCGACGCGGGGCTCGAACCCACGGACCGCGAGACCGTGACCTGAGCTGAAGTCGGACGCTTAACCGACTGAGCCACCCGGGTGCCCCACATCCATCTTTTCAGCACTTGGGGTCAGAATCCCTTCCAGAGAGCTTGGAAGGTTTCTCAGGGCCTTGTTTTTTTGTTTTTGTTTTTTTTCTTCCCATTTCATTATTTACTTATTTATCTTTTACGTCCAAGTTAGTTAGCATATCGTGCAATAGTGATTTCAGGAGTAGGTTCCAGTGATTCATCCCTGATGTGTACCCAGCGCTCCTCCCTTAATGCCCCTTGCCCATTCACCCCATCCCCCCCCCCCACAACTTGTGCAGCCACCCTCAGTTTGTTCTTTGTGTTTTCAAGAGTCCCCCTCCTTGTTTTTAGAATCTTTTTCCATCCGTTTTGTATCTTACATTGCACATATGGGTGAAGTCATATGATCTTTGCGTTTCTCTAATTTCGCTGAGCATAATCCCCTCTAGTTCCATCCAGTATTCTTAAATGGCAGCTGAGCTGCGTTTGTCTTCAGAGATCCAGGTTGGAGACAAAGGAAGAAATAAAAACATTAGATTGTTATTTCAAAGGAGGTGCAGAAATCCTGATATGTTCACGTTGATAGTCAGCCTGTTTCGCCTCTCCTTCCCTTCTGATATCTACCGTCTATGACGTGCTGGACGCTGGTCTGTGCACAGACACTTAACATGTACAGACACAACGCACCCCTACGTGCAGTCACCCCATGACACTGGTCCTTTAGAGCGAGGGAATAGCTATGGGGAAAAAGATGCGAATTTCAATGACTAAACACTGAAAAAGAGGTTACGGTGGTTCTCTGTTCAATATGAAGAGCTGTAGGGGAGAACAGGGAGCTTCAGCCCTTCGGGTCAAGGGAAGCCCCGAAGAAGTGGACGTTTGAGTCGGGCATTTGAGTGGCAGGGACACATGCAACACGCAGGTGGGACTCAAGGGAGGAAGAGTGTGAGCCTGGAGGCATGAGGGCGGTGGGAGCGGGCGGGCGGGTCCGTTCGGGGATTCAGCACAGCAGAGCGAGGAACCGGGGCGAAGGCTGGAGCTATGGGGGTTGGGTAGCATTTGGGGTGGCCTTGAATGCCATGCTTGTGTCTCCACCCCATTCGCCTGCTGGGCTGGAGTGCCACACCGTCTACCTCCACCAGGGAATATTCCGTGACCTCTCCGGTCCTCAGCCCTCCCCAAAGAAGGATTCGTGTCCCAAGGGGCCGGGTGTTGTGTCAGTTAAGCTGAGTGAGTGACCTTGTCTAGAGGACGGTAAAAGGGCCAGCATCTCGCTGGCTCTCTGTGCGTGTTAGTTCCTTTCCTGTCCCTTTAAGAACAAGGAAGTAGCACAGTGCTTGGCATCTCTTCGATACTTTGTTTGCTCTGGTGCAGAGAGAACAGGATTCTGGAAGTTTAAACTAAACCTGTCCCTGTCCTGTGGCTAGACCAAGAGATCTGTCCCTATTTCTAAGGCCTTTTACGGAGTATTAAATGTGCTTAAAATAGATCAGAAAATCCAGTGAGTGTCTGTACTGTAGGTGCCTTATTTCTCTGTGGAGATGTTTTGAACCTTCACGAACACGTTGCTTTGAACATTAGCCAGAGGCCTCAGGAATACCCTGTTTGAAAGCAGGGCTCACACACCGAGCCACGTGGCCCTCATGGGCTAAGTCAAAGTGACCTTTGGAAACTTGTCGGCCAGAGAATATGATGAAACAGATCAGTCTCCGCTTTAGGGTCTTTCCTGCCAAAGGGCCTTGTACCATAGAAACCAGACGCCCCAGTGGGCAAAGCAAGGTCCCCAGGAAGGTCTTCCTGAGATGGTGGGTGTAGACCAGAGCAGCTAGGCCAATCGTCACATTTGTCCCATGTTACAACCCGCGGTTGCACTGAGTGTGGTTTGAATGGACTTTATAGCTTGTAAAGGTCTCTTTATCCCTATTCGCTGGATTTTAGTGGTTCATAAGAGGTCATTTTGTCATCGGGCGACCCTTCTGGAGCCTCACAGCTGGTGGGAACCCCTGTCCGTCCCCACAAAGGCCCATTCCGGCCTCGGCTGCAGGATGCCAATGTTGTGACAGCCACACTGGGGCAGCGGGTCTCTGTTCCGCTGGTTGCCAAACCCTTCCAGCCCCACCCCGTGGAGCTCTCTTTGTTTCTTGCAGCGACTCATGGGATCAGGATGGAGTTTGGGGCTCCTGGGAGGTCCTCAGTGCGTCTAGCGTCAGTGGTCTGATGGCTTTGAGATTCTGTGACCGGTCAGCACTGAAGGAGATGGGCGTGTACCACTTCCTGCAGGCACTTGATCAGTGTAGATGGTTGAATGCGATAGTCTCATCTTGTAATGTTTGCTGTGTGTATAGGCTTTAAAATCTGTCCCCCCCCCCCCGGCAAGTTCAGTTCTTCCAAGCTTCAGGGCCTCCTCCATGACTAAGTCTTCTTGGGCCTCCTTCTGTTCAAGTCAAGGTCATCTCGACCCTTGGACCAACATAAGGTGCTAGGGACCCTTGCCCCGTGGAATTTTCGGGTTCGTGGCACAGGATGGGAGTATTTAGAATTTCCACAAAGTCTGCGTTATTTAACGAGTATGTTGGAGGTAAGTTGGAGACCTTCGTGGTGGTTTCCCTCCCCCAGGTTTCTCTGGGAATTGCGTTGGCTGTGGAAAGAAAGGCTTCTGCTACTTCACAGAATTCTCTAATCACATAAATCTCAAGTTGACCACTCAGCCCAAGAAGCAGAAACACTTGAAGTATTACCTGGTCCGCAACGCACAAGGGACTCTAACCAAAGGACCTCTCATCTGTTGGAAAGGCTCAGGTGAGCAGTTCGGCTTTGAGCAGGGTTGGGTGGGTGAACGGGGGCCCTCCAAGAGGGCCCAGGTGCCTGTCAGCCGGACTTCGAGGAGCGCCCAGGCTCCATGGGCACAATTGCAGGCAGAAGGTCAGCCCCGTGAAATCAAAGCGCTGCTTTGCATTATGGGTAAACATTTGTAGTGCCAGCCTAATTGTGTGGGACGTTTAAAAGTTTGCAGGGGGCTACACCATCCTGTGTCTTCTTGTGGTAAGCGTTTGGGACAGAGGTTCTCAACCCGGGGTGATTCTGTCCCCCATCGTGACTGGAGAGCGCTACTGCCATCTGGTGGATGGAGGCCAGAGATGCTGCTAAACATCCGGCAGCACACAGGATAGCCCTTTCTGCCCACCCCCCGCCCCCCCTGCCCCGTACCCCAACCCACAAAGAACGATCAAGCCTAAATAATCAGCGGTGCCGAGGTTGAGAAACTCTGATTTAGAGAAATAATGGCTTGGATGATACCCGTCCTCTCTCCGCCCCGAACCCTGTGAAGGCCAGCGTCGTAGAAGTCACTGGGCTTCCCTCCTCCCTCCTGTCTCCCGGATCACCCATGGCTAAGTCAACTATGGAGAGAAGAGGGTGGGGGGCAGTGGATTTTCAGAGGCCCAGCCTTGGATGGCCCCTGAGAGGCCCCCACTCAGCCAGCTGTGCAGGGACATGTCCTAGGAGGGGTCTCCACAAGAACCTTGTCTGGGTTGGTTCATCTCTGGTCACCTGGCCTCTCCTGGCCAGCCTCCGTGAATAGAAGGAAGGGACTTCAGGAAGGGCTGGCTCGGGGCCTTCCTCCCCCACCCCTACTCCTTTTCTTACTTGACTCAGTAAACATTTCTTGAGCTCCTGGTACCAAGAATTAGTAGTACAAAGTGGTGCTTCTGCTGTGGGACCCAGGAAGAGTCTTTGATCACGTGCTGTGACCAAGCACCTCACAGGCTAGATGCAACTCCTGGGAGGGAATCTTTCTAGCAGAGGGTGGCTTTCAGGACAGGGGGCTCTCAGCTCTTTCTCTGCCTCTGAGTAATAATCTGTTCTTTCCTTGGGCTTGAAGGGCAGCGATGGGGGCGACTCATTCGTGTCCTCTGTTTTTCTCTCTGTCCCAAACGCTCAGGGTTGCTCCCCCTCCTGATAATCAGAGCTGCCCCTCAGACGGATCCCCCTGCCCTTGGCACGGAGCCGTGGGGGTTATCGCACCCCCGCCTCCCCCAGCTACGCTGAGGCAAGGCTGGCATGGCATTGGCACCGTTTTGGTTATCTAGGTGTCTGGCTGTCTTGGGGGACAGCCTCCGGTCTAGGAAGGCCTCGCGTGACCGGGGTGGGGGGGGGGGGAGTTGGTTTTCATGCACGCGTCTTGCCCCCCTAGAGTTCAGAAGCCGGCCGACCTCCGCCAGTGCCTGTTCCAGCTCACTCTTCCCACCAGCGGAGAGCTCCGGGCCTCTGGCTGCCTTCTCCAGCGAGCCCGTTCCCGGAGCCAGCCCGAGCGTCCCCCTGGGAGCCCAGCAGGCAGGTGAGGCGACCGAGAAGCACAAAGGAGCTAAACCCACAAGCCTGGCAGCTTGAGGGTGCAGCCCAAGCGATCTTCTTATTTCTTTTTGTAAAGTGTGTTTATTTTTGAGAGTGGGGGGAGGGGCAGAGAGAGAGAGAGAATCCCAAGCAGGCTCCGTGCTGTCAGCACAGAGCCGGAACGGGGGCTCGATCTCATGAACTGTGAGATCACGACCTGAGCCGAGATCAAGAGCTGGATGGGTAACCGACTGAGCCACCCAGGTGCCCCTGCAGCCAAACGTTTTTCAAGATAAATAAAAAGCGTGCTTTGTACGTCATCTTTGCCTACAAAGCCTTAGCATTTTATCTTGAATTTGTAGTAGTTTCTGGCACAGAATGCTGTGTTGTGTTTTAAAAAATTTTTTCTTTAAATTTATTTTTGAGAAGGAGCAGGAGAGGAGCAGAGAGAGGGGGACAGAGGATCCCACGCAGGCTCCATGCTGATGGCACAGGGCCCGATGCGGGTCTTGAACTCACAAACTGTGAGGTCATGACCTGAGTCTAAGTCGGACGCTTCACTGACTGAGCCACCCAGGCGCCCCCGCATGCTGTGTTTTTAATTTGGAAAGATGTCCTCTGTTGCTGTCTGCTACGTAATATGATCCACTTATCGGTTTGCAGTGGGGAGCCTGCAAGGGGCAGGTGAGACGAGCATGCGCCATCTACCGTGTGCTCAGGATCCCACAAGTCTGGGCATGTGCCTCCTTGAGTCCTAACAGCCTCCCTGCAAGCAGGCTTGGGTTTCCCCGCGGTACTTCTGGGGAACCTGAGGCTCAGCTGCGTGCCTGGGGTCTCCCAGGCAGTTGGAGGTGAAGTCAAGATTTGACAAGCAGGGATTTCTGGGTCGTGTGCTTGGCATTTTGCCATCCTGAACGGACCTTTGAGCATGGTCGCCGTTGACTCCAGCAGCCTTCTCAAGGGCTTGGGAGGCTTGGCTGTTTTTCGTTCTCCGGCCCACGAGGTCTGTAGAGGGGCCTAGCGAGGGGAGTCGGTGCCCTGGCTCCCACGAAGAGGCCACGCCAGGGTTGGGAACTGTGCTTTCCCACCGAGGCCCCGGGCCTCCCTCTCTGCATGCCGTCTGCTCTTGTCCTCACCGCGCCTGGGCCCCCAGGAACCTCTGCTACCATGGCGGCTGGGGAGCCCTTGGCCTTTGCCATCGGAATAGCTGGGTGTAAGTTTCCAGCACTGATAGCCTCTGGCTGGGCGATTCGGGGCAACTGATTTCAACTCTTCGCGTCTCTGTTTCCTCGCCTGTAAAGCTGGAGCAGATCTTTTCTAATTTGCAGGGTGATTGCAAGAGTTAAGTATGGTGCCAATAGCGAATACTCAGCGCTCACTACCTGCCAGGCACTGTTTGGCACACTTCTTTGAAATCCTGGCTTTCTCCCAGAGGCTCTGTTATTGTCCCCTTTTGTAGCTGAGAAAGCTGAAGCATAAGGGGTTCAGAAGGTTAAGTAAGGTCACTCGGCCCCGGGCGGCAACCGAGCAGGGGATTCAGACCCAGGGCAGTGGGGTTCAGAACTATGCCCCTAAGCCCCTCACCATGCCACCTCACCCACAAGAAAGGTTTTGTGCTGCCCCCGACTCTGGAGGGCCTTCCAGACCACGCTGGCTGATGTGAGCACGTAAGCAGTGAGCCTCACAAGACCAGAGCCCATAATTTCCCCCCCGGCATTATCCTCAGACCTGGGGAGCCCCAGGGCCCTGGGTGACTGCGTGCCCTACAACTGTCCTGAGCGTGTTTGGTGCAAACCAGAGCCTAGGGGGTGAGGGTGTGGGAGAAGGGAGGCGGATCAGCCTCGGGTGCACTCCTGGGATGCAGGGGCCCCACTGGCCACTCCTGTCTCCCTGGTCCTTCATCGACCCGGGCTGTGCGCTCTCTGGAGCAGGAGTGTGTGTGCGTGGGTGTGTGTCCTCAGTGGGCAGAACCACTTGTCGGCTAGTTGGTAAAAATGGAAGAGAAGTAATTTCCTGCTAAGCGGGGCTCCTATGAACTCACTCTGTGCTTCCCCTTTTCTCTCTCTCTGCTGCCAGTGCCAGCCTCTGAGCACCCCTCACTTGCTACGGCCGTGGGTCCAGCTGTTTTCAATGGCAGAGATTCTCCGAAGCACCAACAGCTGGTGAAGAACGACCTATCGGCCATGCCACGGCCCTCGGCATTAGGTAGCATCATCGCCTGTCCTTGGGGCGGGGGGGGGGGGGGGGGGGGGGGGTCTTGCTTTTTTCTAGGCCAGGCTGTTGTGGGGGTTGTGGGCGCCACCGTGCTGGGGCCCCTGAGCCTCACGGAGTGGGTGTGGCATGGAGAGAGAGTCAGGACAGGCCGGCAGGTGCCTCCCGGGTCCGTGGGGCTGTGCCCAGGCCCTGGTGTGGGTGGGGCCGTGGCTTCATCCACCGACTTGGGTGATGGGTATATGGCAAGAAGCAGTGGGAGCCCCTTGTGAGGTGGGCAACCAGTCTTGTGGGCTACACGTCAGGAGGGCTGTGAAGTCCTGGAGAAATAGGGGGCAGTGTGGTGTCATGGGAAAAACACGGGCTCCAAAATCAGATAAATACGAATTCGAAACTCAACTCTGTCTCTTATTGGTCAGGGGGATCTTGGACAAGCCTTCTGGCTAAATTGTTCCCTCATCTGGAGATCAGAATTCTGCATTCAGGGCAGCTGAGAGGGTCAGGTGAGGTGCTGTATGGAGATTCAGACACCTCTGGCAGCTCACTGAGTGACCATGCCCTCCTCGGCATCATCACTGAGCTCCTTTGCAGGGAGGACTTCCTGGAGGAGGTGACAATCGAGCTGTACCTTAGAGCTGGGGAAGCGTGAGAGGTGGTGAGGGAGGAAGCTCAGAAGAGCATGAAGAGGTGCACGAAGGGGTTACACAGACCTTCTGCTGGAGTAGAGGCCGTGGAGCCTCTGACTCCGAGCTCAGTGCTCTCCCCTCTGGGCTCTCAGGAGCCATTTAGTAAGCCAGGGTTACCTCTCTCCCCGCCCTCCCTGCACGCAGCTGATTGGATTTTGGCATCTAAGACTGTCCAACCGGAAGAGCCCGTAGTAACTCTCTGGTCCCACATTCTGTTTGGTAGAGAAGGGAAGTGAGGCCCAGAGAGGCAGCCCAGGCCTAGAGGCCAGGCTTCCCTGCTTCTGTTACATGGCCGGCAGAGGACATCCCTGGTAGAGGACCAGTGTCCCCTCCCTGGTGGAAGGACCAGTGTCTTTTCTGAATTGGACCTGAGACTCCCCAGTCCTAACCAGCGTGGAATCCGAGGTCCAGCCTCTGTCCCTCCTCTAGCCGCTCCGGGCTGTGACTGGTGTTTCTTGGCAAGGTGCTGAATTTAGGGTCGGCCCCAGAGCCGACCAGGGCTCTGGGATGGTGATGGCAGCCTTGCACTGTGGCACCTGCCCGGCCTGCGTGGAGGCCTGTATACGTCCAGCCTTTGCCCGGGCAGCAGGGCACGGGGGCCCCACTCCGCGGTGAACGAGGAGCCGTGTGGGAAGTAGAATGCCCCTAGTCCCTGGCAGCCCTCGAACCCTTCTGGAATCTGGCCCCAACCAACCTGAGGAACCTTATTCATTCCCCACTGTTTGAGACCACCACGCTCCAGGAGTGCCCTCCCCTTCCTGTCCTCACCCGCTGGTCACGCACTGAGTCCTGACTGCCACTAAACCTGCCTTTCAGGGCTCAGCTCAGCTGTCCCCTCCTCCTGCAGCGGGGGTACCTTCCCTGGTCTCAGTTCCGTGGCCATCCGTGTCCGTCAGGTACCGAAGGTCCTGAGAGCAGGGCCAGCGTCCTTCCCATCTTGGGGCCTCGGCACCTGGCCACCCGGGACACCTTCACAGACTGAGACGGCACAGCCGAAATGTCAGAGGTCCTGTGCCTTCCCGCCCACTCTGGGGAGAGAGGAAGCCCATGTTAATCAACTGCTCCTAAAACGACAAGAGGTGTTGAATTCGGGCTTGAGGGCTGTCGCTCAGTGGTCCTGAGTGGAAAAGTCCTGCCCCCTCACGGGGGGGGGGGGGGGGGCGTTAGCAAGTGCCTAGGATCCTTGCTTGGTCCACACAGGGGGGTCTGGGTGCTACGTGTCCTGGAGTGACATGGAAGTCTACGTAATAAAAACTCGCTCACCCAAAATGCCAAGGGGTGCCCCCCACCCCGATACCAGGAGACACCGCGAGGGCTGGTCCACATTGGCACCCCAGGGACGACTCCCAGTGATGTCACTTTGGGAGAGTCGAGCTGGGTCCAGCAGAGCGGTGAGGGCTTGTGTCCCAAAGGGGGAGGACATCTGTAGACCCTCCATCCTTAGTATCGAGGCCTGGCCCCTCTACAGTAGCTGAGTGTGGTTTTCAGAGGCGTCTTGGTCTCTGTGGGGCGCCTCTGTCTGCACCTGAGGACAGATGTGCGGGCAGAAGGTAATAGAAGATAAACGGAACAGCGGTTATAGTAGCTGCCTCAGGTGTTGCCGGGAGGAGGCGTGTCTAAGGAGCCCGCCGGCTCGAAAGCTCTGTGTAAGCCACCTGTTTTCTGTTTTCACTTTTTGTTCCCTTTGTTCATTTTTGATCAGTCTAAGGCGGAGTCAAGCATAATTTTACCACCTTTAAGAGACTCTGGAGCAAGACCCTGCAGGGCGCTTAAGCAAAACCAGGGTGCCCACGAACGGTGGCATTTTCTCATTCTTGTTTCCAGAAGTCTGGTTCTGTAGGTCAGGGTGGGGCCCGGGAGCGGATGGTTTTAGCAGGGCCCTGCTGCTTCTGCCCAGCTCCTTCTCAGGCCAGATTTGTAGGAACCTTGCCCTACACCGTGGTTTTCAACCCTGGTTGTGAGTTACGGTCACCAGGGAGCTTGGAGTCACCACGGTGCCCGGGGCTCCCCCAGACGCGGGGTTCCGCTTTACCTGGGATGGGCTTGCGTCCAGGCACAGAGAGCTTTAAAGGTTTCCCAGGGGCGTTTAATGTGCAGCCACAGCTGAATGTGTACTTCTAAACGTAGGGGAGATTTTGAGTCGGATTGCTCAAACGAATGTGGTAACCAACTCTGGATATTTTGAATAACCCAGGAGCAGAGCGTGAGTCCCGCACATGCTGTTATCTAGAGTGGGCGGGGATGACTCGTTAACAACAGCGGGTACCAGCCTCTGTTCCTGTTGACTTCTTTGGTCTGAAGTTAGTGGTCAAGGCTGGGGTGGGAGAGGAACACCGGTAGAGCGGTCCTGCCCCCAGGTGGTGAAACTGTGTGGTGGTTGGTCAAACGTGACCGTGGCTTATCCCAGAAGCACACAGGCATTCACGGGGCAGTTTAGAGGAGGAGGCGAAGGAGGATGTGATCTTGGGGGCTGCCGGCCAGTGGGCCCCAAGGCTGTGCTTTCGCTACATTCTCTTTAGTCTTCATGAAACCACCTTTAACGGCAGGGCTTGTGACCCCATGTTAAAGGTGAGGGTGTGCTAAGGGCTCAGAGATCAGGCCGAGGCACTTGCGCGGTTTGGAACGAAACGTTCACTGAAATGGACAGGATATTTCCTCATGCCCGGACGCTTCCCTAAACAGCTAACGACCCTCGTAAGGCTCTGATTTTTAAAAAATAACAAATACGTGCTCTCCAGAGCAGGGGGAGTGTTTGGAAGCTCATCCTTAGGGAAAGCCTAATCCGTACTCTGAATGTTGTCTAGGTATCTTATCAAACTCTGGGCCCCCGAAGAAACGCCACAAAGGGTGGTCCCCAGAATCTCCATCAGCGACAGACGCCGGCTACGCCCAGGGTGGTGGGAACAGAGCTAAGTACGGTAAGTGACGGCAACGTTGCCAGAAACCCGAGACTCGGGGACCCGTGGTGGTGCTGCTGCTGGTGGGGCGTGGGCATGTGTGCCCGTGTGTGTGCTTCTGCGTGAATCGGCGAGGATGTTCTGGGGGGCAGACTTGGGTATAACAGAGGGTCTCTTCCTCGTACGGTGGGGCTGCTCAACCAAGCCCAGGCTTCCTGTATGGCAGTGAGCTTGTTCCCTGACCCTAAAGGAATTTAAAAGGGGCTTGCCTGCCACGTGGCAGGGAGACTGAAGAGGAGGGGACTGGGTTGCTTGGTGGAGAAGATTAGATCAAGCGACTCTGAAGATGCTTTGACCTCAGGAGTCTGTGATTCCAAGACTTGGGGGCTCCCACAAGTAGGGGTGAGGGTCAGATTGTAGCAGATTCGCAGGCCGGCCTGACATCAGGTCTGCCAGAGGTGGGTGGTTTGTTTGGCCTGTCTTCCTAACTCTCCTGGCCTGTCCCTAGAGAGCGCAGGCATGTCCTGCGTGCCACAGGTTGGCTCGGTGGGACCAGCGTCGGTCACCTTCCCCGTTGTGGCCTCTGGAGAACCAGTGTCCGTCCCTGACAACTTGCTGAAAATATGCAAGGCCAAGCCGGTGATATTTAAAGGCAAGTACAGCGGTGGGACAGGTGGTGGAGGTCGGAGAGCCTGAAGGGATGAACAAGGGACAGGCTGACTCCAAGGGTGTCCCCCTGAGAAAACTCTCAGACCCTTTCCAGGGCAACGGAGGAACTAAGCAGACCAGTCACTGGTGTTGCCCCTGGTCAGATGCCAAGAGTTCTAGGGCTTTTCACAGCTTTCCACGACAAGCCCAAGTGGAACGATTCTGTTCCGTGATATGCATCTGTTCATTCACTCGCTCACGCTCGCTCGCTCATTCACTCGCTCATTCACTCATTCGCTTACTCATTAATCACTCACTCATTCATTCACTTACTAATTCGCTCACTTGCTTGTTCACTCATTCGCTCACTCATTCACTCGCTTGCTTGTGCATTTGCTCATTCACTCCTTCGCTCGCTCATTCACTTACTAATTCACTCGTTCGCTCATTCACTCGCTCATTCACTCATTCGCTTACTCATTTGCTCACTCACTCATTCACTTACTAATTCACTCGCTCACTCATTCACATGCTCATTCACTCATTCGCTCACTTGCTCATTCACTCATTCGCTCACTCGCTCACTCATTCGCGTACTAATTCACTCGCTCACTCATTCACTCGCTCATTCACTTGCTCATTCACTCATTTGCTCACTCACTCGTTCACTCATTCACTTACTAATTCACTTGCTCACTTATTCAGTCACTCGTTCACTTGCTCATTCACTCATTGACTCATTGGCTCATTCATTCATTTGCTTACTCTTTCGCTCACTCATTCACTTACTAATTCACTCGATCACTCATTCACTTGCTCGTTCACACACTCATTCACTCGCTCATTCATTCATTCACTTGCTCATTCACTAGTTCGCTCATTCATTCATTCACTCATTCGTGCCATAATGACAGGTCCAGTACAAAGCACCAGGGAATGGAGACAGATCAGTCAGCCCCTTGCTCCCGGGACCCCTGGTCCGGTGGATTGTCCTGTGTCATCCTCTGCCACTAGTACATTTTGGCTATGCAATCTGACTTTGGCCGAAGACGGCCACAGTCGCCACATGGAAGCAGGAAACTTGACTCGATCTGTTTTGCGACAGTAGGTTAACGTAGGCTCCGTGGGGGCAGACTTGCCGCAAGTAAAGAAATCCCCTTCTAGTGAAGCAGGAGAGGTTGAAATGTGAAGGTCTGGCGGGACTCGTGTGATGATGATGGTCGCCGGGGCCGTGTGATAACACACACACGCGCACGTGCGCCTCCTTCCTAAAGAAGCTGGTACAGCATCTGTCATCGTGTTTGGAGGCACAGAGGAGAGAGGGTCGTAGGCAAGTGGGAGGTATCTTACCGGTAATTAAGAAATAAGAGAGGCACTGCTTTTTTTTCCTAAAAAAAAAAATGGACAGGGTCTTTAGGAAGAGGGGTGCAGATCTGGGTTTGAACTGAGCATGAGTCACGGCCGGTAATCCGATCGGGCCCTCTTGGCTAATTGAGAAGAAGGTCAATGTGCAGCGGCGTTGCATGCAATCTGTGCACGGCCATTACGTGTCTGTGAGACGCTGCGAGAATGCGGGGATGAGAAGACAGAGCACGGTGGCGCCACTACGGGCAGGGTGGCATCTGTGCCTCCCCCGAGCCAGGGGCCTCAGAGGAGTCGGGGTGAGGGTCCGGCAGACCCGCCTCTGACGACCTCAGCTATAGACCATCCTCCTTATTCTTCAAGGTCACTGCACTTTCTGCTCAGTTTAAGCCACTCACTCTTTGTGTGTTTTTTTTTTAAACATTTATTTATTACTGAGAGACGGAGACAGAGCATGAGCAAGGGAGGGGCAGAGAGAGGGGGAGACACAGAATCCAAAGACAGGCTCCAGGCTCCGAGCTGTCAGCACAGAGCCCGACGCGGGGCTGGAACCCACAAACCGCGAGATCATGAAGTCGGAAGTCGGACGCTTTACCGACGGAGCCACCCAGGCGCCCCAGCCACGCACTCTTTGTAACATGCCAGCTGTCCTGGGTCTTCCCGCCCCCAGCCCACCTCATGCCCAAACCCCACCTGCGCCTTAGGACCCAAACCCATGTGCCTTCTCCACGAGGCTGCCTTAGTTTCTTTCTCCTGGGCCCCAATGCAGTTTAAGCCATAATGCTCGCAAGCCATGCCACCCCAACTGTGGTCCTTGGTCCAGCGGGTCCAGCATCGTCCAGGACCTGTTGGAGACGTGAATTCCCAGGCCCATCCTGGAATCAGAATCAGGCCCCTTTTCCAAATCAGAAGCTGTGCGGAAAGGCCCAGAAGGGGCCCGGGGGACCCTCATGTACCCTCAGGTTTGAGACGCAGTTGTGTGAGGATGTGAACTGTCTCAGGTGTCAGATTTCCCCAGAGCCAAGCATGATGCCAGCACGTAGCACACAGCGGGCATTCAGTGAGTGTGTGTTTGGTGAATGAGTTCAGACCAAGCACAGGATGGCGCACGTGCATCTGGCGCATCCAGTTATCTCGGCAGCCCCATGAGGGCTGCGTGTCTTCGACCCATTTTACAGATGTGGAGACTGAGACTTAGAGAAGTCCTGCTTCCTGCGCAGGGCTACACAGCTGATGCCCAGCGCGGAGGAGAATCAGTCCGGCCAGGCTCTTCTGACGCTGAGGGTTCTCGTCGGAATTGGTCTCCTAATGTGTGCTAAAGCATTGGTCGGGTTCTGTCAGTATCTGGAGCCCCCGGTCTGCGCAGTGACTCGTTTTCCTCACTCAGCCTGCCAGAGAGTCCTGGGAGGATGGGAAACAGAAGCCAGCACGGAGGAGTCGGGGAGGGGCAGGCTGGCTGGCAGGGGGGGCGGCAGAGTGCTCACAAGAGGCGTTCTGTAGTCAGCGGGGCGCCTGTTCGGCTTTGGGCGCGTCTCTCTGGGCCTCAGCGAGCTCACCTGTGAACCACAAGGGTTGGACACGATGAACAGGCAGACGCTGGGGCCCTGGTCAGTATTTAGAGCAGGTGCACTAGCTCAGCAAGGGCGGGAAATCTGCGATCCCCTCCCTCCTTCCTCTTCCCTCTTCCCTCTTCCCTCTTCCCTCCTCCCTCCTCCCTCCTCCCTCCTCCCTCCTCCCTCCTCCCTCTCCCCGAAGAGGGACGTGTGAGTCAGCCCAGGGGCCTCTCGCCTGCCCGCTTCGGCTCCCTCGCCTTCGGCGTGCGCGCTTGTGGGGGCCACGTGTGCCCCACGCCAGCTGCCAAGCGGACGTGGTTGCTTCTTCCGCAGGCCACGGGAACTTCCCTTACCTCTGCGGGAACCTGAGTGACGTCGTCGTGAGCCCCCTCCTGTACACGTGCTACCAGAACTCTCAGTCCATCTCCCGGGCGTATGAGCACTACGGGGCCTCGGCGATACAGCCCATCTCCGAGGAGGTGCAGCTCCTACTGACCGTCTACTATCTCGTCCAGCTGGGTGAGCCTCCCTCCCGCCGCGTGGGGCCCATTGGTGCAGTGGTCGCGGCCTGAGGCGGCGTGTCAGCCCGGATCCCTGCCTGTCACTTGGAGCCCTTGAGAAGCCACGCTGGCTGGCGGACAGGAAGTGCCGGGGACCATCCTTTCTCACCACCCACATCCCATCCACCGGAAAGCCCTGCTTCGTCCCAGATGCGGCGTCCCCCACCCTCCTCCGCCACACCCCTCCCTTGCCAGGGTGCGGCTCTGCCCCCCATTCTGCACAGCTGTTAACGATTGTGAATCTCATCGTATCTGTTCTCTGCTGGAGCCCCCCGGGGTCTCCTATCACACACTCAACCCATATCGGTTCCAGGGTCCAAGTGACCAGGCCTCCTCCCACCTCCGCTTCTGCTCCAGCCCTGCCGTGCCCTGCGGCAGACCCGTCTACCCCCGAGAAACGCCCCTGCCCAGGACCTGTCCTCCGAGTTTTGGTTCCTGTGTCACCTCAGGGAGAACCTTATCACCATATCTAAGACAGTGCCCCCTCCGCAGGCCCCTGGGAGTCTCTCTCCTCCGTATCTTGCCTTTAGAGCACCAGTATTTGCTCGCTTTCCGTGCCTCTCCCCGGTTAGGATGTAGGGTCCGTGAGACCAGGAACATTGATTTAGTTCACATCTGCGTGTCCAACAGCACCTGCACTGTAGTTGGCCCTCGACTGTGTTGAAGGAACAGGTAAACAGGGACGCAGAATCCCGTGAAAGCATTTCAGGAGAGGGACCAGTCACCTGAGTCAGTGAGGCCAAGAGCAGAGTGAAGGCTGATGATTGGCCATTGGGTTTGGGCACATGGGAGTGACAGGCACCCTCGGTGATGGGTGCGTCCGAGGAGTGTGGGGGACAAAAGCCGTGCTGCAATGGATTGGAGACAGGGGGCAAGCGCAGGGAGCGTAGACAGGTCTCCCAAGAGCTCGGTTTGGCGATGGTGATTCCAGAAGGGGGCGTGGGCTCAAGGGGAAAGATTGCAAAGATGGGAGGCCTAATGGCTAATCTGATCAAATCTTGGCGTAGCCTCGTGCGTGTGTATTGTGATCCCGTGTTTCAGATCAGGAACCCGTATCGTAAGATAGCTCTGGATCTGGGCTGGCGCCAGGTGGAACCAGAAGGGAGCACGCCTTCCGAGTCCAGGCGCGGTGCCGTTTCCTCCAACTCCCCCAGATACAAGATTTGGCCAAACACGCCAGAAAACGTCTAGGAAAGAAAGGCTGACGGTATTCAGTCTCCTAGGCGTCAGACCCACAAATCAAGTAACGTATCTCTCGAATTGATGATGCAAGCGTGGGTATCCAGTGGGGCTAAGGGTGCAGTAAAACCAGTGTCACACATGACTTAAAGTCACCGGTAGGTAGACGCAGGTAGGCCCTCGGGGCACAGTCTGACGATGTGTACAGGTTGGCCCCGGAAGCCCAGATTCGAGACTCCGGGAAGCTAGGTTCTACGCATAAAGACGTGTACTGTGAAGGCGCTTGCAGAGGTGGCTACGTGGCAGCAAAGAAAGGATCGACAGTGGAGACACCGCTGAGTAAACGGTAGAGCCTCGTAGGAAGGGACTTTGCGTGGCCAGGGACCGTGCTGGGCGCGGACCGCAGACAGCGCGATGCGTGGTTACAGCGAGACGGTAGGGAAAGAGGAGGAGCCCCGGAGTCGTAGGCTCGCAGTCCTTGCTGCTATTTAACACCCGCGCGTGAAACCCAGACTGAGGAACAGGCAGAAAGAGCTGTGGCCCCGCTAGGCTGGGGAGCTTCTGGCCGCGCGGCTGCCCTCCCTGTACCTCCCCGCGGTCCCTGAGACGATCTGGCATTGGTGACGCGGGCTGTGTTACTTTCGCGTTTGCTTGCGCGCGGCTCCCCAGGATCGCTCCCTGCGTTCGCGGTGGGGACCTGGGGGCCGGCGCCCAAGCCTCTCCTGCCGTCTTGTCTTTGCCAGCAGCGGACCAGGTGCCCCTGATGGAGGACCTGGAGCAGATCTTCCTGCGCTCGTGGCGCGAATCGCACCTGACCGAGATCCGGCAGTACCAGCAGGCGCAGCCGCAGCCCTGCCCGCCCGCGCCCAGCGCCGTGGCCCCCGTCACCTCGGCCCAGCTGCCCTGGCTCGCCGGCCTGGCCGCCAGCTCCTGCAACGACAGCGTGCACATCATCGAGTGCACCTACTCCCTGGCCGAGGGCCTCTCCGAGATGTTCCGGCTGCTCATCGAGGGCAAGCTCGCCAAGACCAACTACGTGGTGATCGTCCGCGCGTGCCGCAGCCCCGCCATCGACTCCTGCGTCGCCGTCACGGGTGAGCCCTGCGCCTGAGATTGGGGGCAGCGGGAAAAGCAGCTGCGTCTGTTTCCCGGCTCCCTTCCTTTGCACATCCGCGCCTTTTGCCTCTCGTGGCCCAGGGTCTGTAGCAGCGGTTGGTTAGTGCTCAGCAGCCCCCTCGATGTGCGCCGCTTGTGCCCTGGCTGGCATGCTGAGTTAAAATTCTTTCCTCCTCCGAGAGGAAGGTGAGCATTCCGCCTTGCCAAACCCTAGAGAGGCTGGGCAACTCTGGAGTTAGACCGGGTGGAAGGCCTGGGTCCATGCACCTGATGATGTGATTGGTCCCTTAACGACTCCGGCCCTCACTTCCTTCAGCTAGCTGATGGAGAACAAAAACCCCAGCGATCTCATTGTCTATGTGGACACATGCGTCAGTGAACTAATACAGTATAAAAACATTTATTGAAGTCCTACTGTGTGCAGCCACGGTTGTAGGGACCGGAGATTCAGGAAGGAAGGTAACGAGGTCCCTGCTCGCCTGGAGCGCACATTCTGGTGTGGGAGGCAGACACCAAAGCCAGTGCAGAAAGTGACAGGTGGACAGGTGGAGGGGCCCGGGGTCGGAGGATCCCATTTGGGGAGCTGGTTATTAAGAGGGGTCAGGAGAACCTATCTAAAGAGGGGATGTTAAGAGCAAGGGCCTGAGAGAAATGAGGCAGCGGTCGATGTTGCCTCTGGGGACAGCTGCGGGCCCCGCCCCAGGACCACATGGCCACAGGCCGTGCCTGGCATGTTGCTAGTAAGCAGGAGGCCAGAGCAGAGGACGGGACTAGGGCGTTGTGCGGGGGCCCTGACGGCCTTATCAGAGCTTTGGATTGTTCCCTGTGTGAATTGAGAGACCGTTGCACGATTTTGACCAGAGAAGGGCTGTGACCTGGCTTTTGTTTCGGAAGAATCAATGACCTATTTGGGTGTGGAGAGCCCCCTATTTGGGACCCCTATTTGGGTCCCTGGGGAGGGGCTGGATTCATCCAGTGCCCGGTGTGGGCGGCCGGGGCTGGGCTGGGGGAGGCCCAGAGGAGCGGCCTGATTCTGGGTGTCTGTGGGGTGGGTACCTGTGGGGTTTGCAGTGGGGGGGGGACGGGGGGGGGGGCCGTGTGGACTGTGTGGGAACACCCCGAGGGCTTTGGCTTGTGGCTGATGCAGACACCATCCGCTGAGATGGCAGGAACTGCAGAAGCATTTCTGTTTTTTGAAAACATTTAATTTAGGGGCACCTGGGTGGCTCAGTCGGTTAAGTGTCCATCCGGCCCTTGGTTTTGGCTCGGGTCATGATCCCACGGTCTGTGGGATGGAGCCCCTTAGCCGGGCTCCGTGCTGGCAGCACAGAGCCTGCTTGGGCTTCTCTGTGTCCCTCTTTCTCTGCCCCTCCCCTGCTTGTGTTCTCTCTCAAAATAAATAAATAAAATAAAGAAAAATTGAAATTGTCCCCGTGGAGGGAAGGGGTGGCAGGGAGGTCGTGCTGGAATCTCAAGTTCTCCCGCACCAGCCCGGCCCACGGTTCAGATGTCGCGGTGGCCGCGTGGGTGGGCAGCTGGGTAGAAAGTCCAAAGTTCAGGACAGAGATTAAGGGGTAGTCAGCACGTTGGGGGCCTGAGAGCCCAGAGGTGATGCCAGGACCCATCCGGTGAGTGTGGAGCGAGGGCTGTCTGAGGTCCCGTCCCGTGAGGGGAGGAAATGGAGAAGCAGACCTGAGAGTGGAAGGAGAGAATGTCCTGGAGGCCGAGGGGTGGAGGTGGGGGGGGGGGCGGGGAGGCGTGCTTCAAGAAGGGAGAGGCAGCGACTGGGCCAAATGCTCCTGTTTGAGTCCGAACGGGCTCCTCCCTCTGTCCGCCGCGTGGCCATCGGTGATGCGGACAGAGCGGTGCTGGTGGATGAGGGCGCCACTGGATTGGGCTCAAGAGATGAGGAGCAAAGAAGCAAAGGGAGACAACCGTTTTGAGAAATTTTGCCTTACAAGGAATAGAGAACAGAGATAATAATTGGAGGCGGAACGGGATCAGGTTTTTGTGGTGGTTCTGAGTCGCGCGGTGTATGTTTGGCAGTGGGAAGGATGCGTCACAGGTGGACAGGTGGCGGGGCCCTGGGATGCGTCACAGGTGGTCGCTGTGTCCTCCAGCAGGAGACAGGGCCGGGGCTGCTGCGCGCAGTGGGTTTACGGGAGTCGAGTGGGCATGACCGTGGTCTTTTCTCCAGCCGCGTCTGGCAGCTCTGTAAAGACCCAGAGCAGGAAGGGGGTTTGATGCAGAGGGTGGAGCACGGCTGTGGGGAGGGACGTTGGGACTGAGTATTGCTGGACGTGGGCTCTCCCTCAAGGGAGGGGGACAAGAAGAGAAAGCAGGAGCACGTCTGGGAGGCTCTATGGATTTGAAGAGCGGGGGAGTTTTTGGAGTGTCAGAGGTGGCTGGGGAGCAGGCTGCAGGGAGTGGAGGGTGCAGAGGGGCGGGGTTATCAGTGGTGACCACGCCCAGGGCAAGGGCACGCCCCTCGTTGCAGGAGGCAGAGGGGCGGAGTTATCAGTGGTGACCACGCCCAGGGCATGCCCCTGGTTGCAGGTGAATGAGTGGAAGCAGGGGACGGCTCCCTGGAGGAGATCGGGTGTGTCAAGCAACTTTTATGTGCCAGGCTGATCTTTGTGCATATTAATGCAGTGACCTCATTAATTCATTGACCTCATTAGTTCCTCTCCCAGAGCAATAGCAATGGCTATTTCCCAGCTTCGTCCTGTTAGTTAAAAAGAACACGGAATTCCTAAGTCTAGCATTTTCTTAGGAAATTGAAGGAGATTAAGGGGTAGTCAGCACGATTGAAGTGTCATGAATACAGGGGCGCCTGGGTGTCTCAATCGGTTAAGCGACTGACTCTTGGTCTGGGCCCAGGTCATGATCCCACTCTTTGTGAGTTTGAGCCCCACATCGGGCTCTGTGCTGACAGTGCGGAGCCTGCTTGAGATTCTCTCTGTCCTTCTCTCTCTGTTCCTACCTGGCTCACACTCGCTCTCTCTCAAAATAAATAAACACTAAAAATAAAAGAATCCTTCTGGCTTCAAATTTCTCTTTGAAAAAAAAAAGAAAGAACAACTCATGAATACAAACAGATTTCTCAACTTAAATGGGACTATTAGGATTTAAAACATCACTCTCGGGGCACCTGAGTGGCTCAGTTGGTTAAACGTCCGACTTCAACTCAGGTCATGATCTCATGATTTGTGGGTTCGAGCCCCGCATCGGACTCTGTGCTGACTGCTCAGAGCCTGGAGCCTGCTTCGGATTCTGTGTCCGCCTGTCTCTCTGCCCCTCCCCCACTTGCACTCTTCCTCTCTCTCTGTCTCAAAAATACATAAATGTTCAAAAAAATTAAAAAAAAATCCCTCTTAACACTGTTGTATGGTATTCATAGATCTTCGTGGGTCAGTTTGTCAATTTCAGAATAATTTTTGGCCAATCACTATACTCCTGTTTTTTAAACTGTTTTAAAAAATCCCACAGGTGTTACTTGTTTTAAGCCTGAAGTTTTCATATCTTTTTATTTACTTAAAAAGTATATATTGTTGCTATGCACTGCCCCAGTTATCCATAAGCATTCTTGATCCTAAATTCATTCTCTGTTTTTTTTTTTTTGTTTTTTTTTTTTAATAAATTACTTATGTGATTTGAGTAGCACTCTCAGAAATAAACCTGGTGGCCTATTGTGCCTCAGGGGTGGACTAAGCATTTTTATAAACAGTGCCTGGTTTACAGTCCTCAGGACAGTCCTGAAGTGCTGTCATTCCTGTGTTTCAGGAGGCGAAACAGGGCCAGAATGGTTAAGTATCTCAGGTTACACGGCTACTAAGCGGGAAGAGAGGTTCCGAGGCCAGTGTTCTGGGTTTCCCCTCTTGTTATCCTGTTAATCTGGGCCAAGATGCTTTACGCCATTTATTCGTTTAATCGACATGAACACCTGCTCTTGACCAGGCACAGTGACGGGCTTGCGGGAGAGAGAGGAGACAAACTGTCGTCCCTGGGCTCACGTGCTAATTCTAAGTGGAGGGGCCCAGTGAGAGTTGTTTGTTTTCCAGGAAAATACCAAGCCCGAATTCTTTCTGAGAGCCTCCTCACCCCAGCGGAGTACCAGAAAGAAGTCAATTACGAGCTGGTTACCGGGAAAGTGGACTTGTTGGGGGCGTTTTTCAGCACCCTCTGTCCAGGTAAGCCCGTGGGGAGACCGGTGTAAATTCACGAGCGGGAAGGGCAGAAACAAAGACTCAGAGGTGAAGTCCTCTCGGAGGGTGTTCCCTGGGACCTGCCGAGGCTGGCCTGGATTTGGATGTTCAGGCCGTACCCTCCGTTGTCTGTATTAGCATTTACAACCCTTTCTGTGGTGGTTTCTGGCCGGCCATCTTCGTGCGCTGACTGTGGGCTCTCCTAGGTGGGGGGGCTTTGTGGTTTCCGGTTTTGGGGGCACACGAGGGTCTTGTGCCTCCTCTGTATTCCCTGGCCCCGTGCACGCCTGTTCCCCAGCTCCCCCTCCGGATAGCTTGCGGCTTCTTGCTGGAGCGGTGCCTCAGTCCGTGTGTTCTATGCTGTGAGTTCTGTGCCCTTCACCCCTCTCTGCCTGGCTCCTCACCCCATTTCCTCCCATAAACTGTCCCTGCCCTCCCCCCTCCTCTAGGATGGGCTCAGACCCCTCCCTCCTGTCCTTTAGCATCTGGCTCTTCTGTCCTGGCACCTACCACATCACCGTGCCATTTTCTCTGACTGTTTGCCTGCCTTACAAGCCGTGGGCTCCGGGGCTGGATGGGCCCTGGCTTCTTTATTTCCATTACCCCAGGCCCGGGACAGCGCCTCATACCTAGTAGACGTTGCATGGATATTTGCCGAATTTCACTGGGATGGAAAACCCATTTCTATTTTTCTCTCTGTTTTGGGCAGAGGGGGACATTGACATTTTGCTGGACAAATTTCATCAGGAAAATCAAGGCCATATTTCGTCGTCACTTACTGCCTCCTCTGTCACCAAATCAGCATCCCTGGATGCACCGGCATGCACAAGTGAGTGACGCCAGGAAGCCAGCGGCCAGGGTCCGGGCTAGTGAGCCAGCGGCCAGGGGACGCCAGGGGCTGTGAGGAAGCAATGTTAGAGACGCATCCGGGAGGCAGGGCATCTTCTTAGCATCAAACTGGACTAATATATAATTTTAATTGTAGTCTTTAACACCAATAGTCTCCTCTTACCCTGAAAGGCACACTTTTCCTGAGATAGTGCATTGCTCTGTGTTGCTTTCCAGCTTATCAGTGCATTGTTGAAATAGTTTATTCCTCCCAAGTTCCCGAAGAGCTGTGATAGTTTCCTTCCCTTCCAGAGAACTTGCAGCCTCTTCCAAAGTCCAGTCTCGGTGTCACGTTCCCTGAGATGCTGTCTTTGTCCCCTTCGGGTACAGTAGGTCACTGCCTCTGTGCTCCCTGAGTGCTGTTCATCCTTTTATTATTAAATTACAGACAGTGTGAAATGGTACATAGCCCAGAGCAGGCACCGGATAAATGTTGGTGTGTTTCCCCCTTTGGTCACTTTGTGCACTAGACAGGGGCCCCCTGCGTGACTCCCTAGCTCTCTGCTCTTGAGTGTACCTCGCCTTTATGGGGGCTCTGGTTCCAGGTTATAATCTGGAGCCCCACCACATCCGGCCTTTCCAGCTGGCCGTGGCTCAGAAGCTCCTCTCCCATGTGTGTTCAATTGCGGATTCCAGCACCCAGAATTTGGACTTAGGATCCTTCGAGAAGGTGGACTTTCTGATTTGTATTCCACCCTCAGAAGTGACCTATCAGCAAACCCTGTTCCACGTCTGGCATTCAGGTACTGGGCGGGGGGGAGGGGCGGGGGACATTCAGGGGACACGTTGTGATGGCTACATGGAGAAGCTTTTATCCCCTTAAATTCAGATTTGGATTTGAAATACCAGTCTTTGCCTCCCAAGTAGATAGGGCAAGTATTATTACCCCTATTTCGTAGATCATGAAACAGACGCTCAGAGATGGCAAATTGCCCAAGATCTTAAAATCCATTAAAGCCAGAACCATGACTTGAGTTTCCACTCTGTCCTGCTCAGGTCAATGACCTGTGTGTCGATATCCTGCTTCAACTTAGTGTATTCTCCCTGTGTTTTCAAGGGGATGAAATACAAAATACATGAAGAGTCAATGTCTTAAATGTCCTAGCTTTATGTTATATAACCTGCAGCTCAGTGGCATTCAGGCTGGGAGATGATTTTGCTGGGGTTGGCGGGGGGCGGGGGGGGGGGGGGGACCTTACCCTTCCCTTTAGTCATGCCGTGCCCGGGATCACCTGCATCATGAGGCCAGCTTGGCTGTGGCCCCTGGGCAGGCTGCTGTGTGCACACACCACACTATGCAACAGGCCCGCCTCTGTGCCCAGCTCCTGCAGACACGTGTGACAGTGGTCTGCCTGGGGTCCGCTGCCCCGACTCTCCCGTGTCTCGCCCATCCCTGTAGCCTCAGGGCCTACCAGAGCGCCGGCCAGATAGGAGGTGCCCGGCAGGCGCCCGCCGAATGAATGAGAAGCTTGTGACAAGGGTTTTTCTTGTCCCGTTTTATTTGTGATGTGTTTTTTGCCACGTTACAGGGGTTTTGTCAGAGCTCGGCTTGGAAAAGGAGCACATGACCAAGCAGAGGGTTGAACAGTATGTTTTGAAGCTTGATGCTGAAGCGCAGACAAAATTTAAGTCCTTTCTGCAAAACTCCTTTCAGAATCCGCATACGCTCTTTGTCCTGATCCACGACCACGCCCACTGGGACCTCGTGAGGTGAGCGTGGCTTTGGCGTATGGCGGGGTTGCCATTTTATTATGTTAATATATGGGGGACACTTGGGGCTGTGGGTACAAGCCTTGAAAAGATGAGTGACGTTGGGGGTTTTGGCATTTGTAAGCCGATGCCATGGATGCGTTCCAGAACGTTAGAGCTGGAGGGCATCTAGACTGGCCCGAGGGCTGTGCATTTAGACATTGCCACTGACTGGGTGAGGAGGGAAGGGAGATCCTGGGTCAGATCGCAGAGGGGCGCTCTGATTTAGCACAGAGTCAGAAGCTTAGGGCTGGCCAGAAACTCAGAGATCACCCATACGAAGGGCATGCGGCATCGGGTCCCTGCATTTGTACATCCGGAATTGTAGAAAGAGCTGTATTGTGAATATCCATTTGGACGTAGGTTTCTCCGAGTAGCTCCCTGCCACCGAAAGGGCTAATCCCTTTGTTTTCTCTGTTTTGCTGGATGGCTGGAAGGGAAGGCTGAGGCCGTGGCCCACAGGGAACGGCTGAGCTGTGCTGCCCTCCTTGGCTCCTTGGCCAAAATGCTTCCCCTTCCTGGTCCTGTTCTTTAAATGTAATACAGAGTGTGCCATTTTATATCCTCTCAGGATCGCTTCAGGTCAGTAGGAGTCTCGGGGGAAAATTTCAGGAGACAAGTACGCAATGGGATGGGGCCACAAAGGAGCACTCCTGGGTGAGAGTCACTGCTCTCGAGGAGTAGGAGGATTGTGTAGCCTGCAAAGCAGTCCTCCATGAATACTGTTCCCCCAGCCAGGTTTTTAATAAGCGATGAGTGTCAGGGCATCCCTGATGCACAGAGCCGGAAGCTTTGATCGCTTGCAGATTTGGGGGGTGGGGCTAGTTACACACGTATTCAACTGCTTGATCCTCGTAAAATTCCAGAGTGCCTTCGTTCCACTCACTGGTGCTTCCCCCCCTTTCCTTCCTCAGTAGCGCTGTTCATAATCTCTATTCCCAAAGTGACCCGGCTGTGGGATTGGTGGACCGGTTGCTGAACTGCAGAGAGGTGAAGGAGGCCCCGAACATCGTGACGCTTCACGTGACTTCCTTCCCTTACGCTCTGCAGACACAGCACACCCTCATCAGCCCTTACAATGAGATCCACTGGCCCGCCTCCTACAGCAATGTGAGTGCCGCCGGGCTGTGGGGCCTGGGGTCACAATGACACCAGCTGAGGTGGGAGAAGTTCTGGTTAGTAAGACTCCTGATTGACTAGCGTCGTTTGGGGGCCAAGTGGGTCCCCGTTTCTTGGGTCTTTGAGTTGACCCAGAGTTAGATTGTAACCCCTTCCCGGTCTTTAGAAACTCTCCCAACATACATTAGTTAGATTCCCCATCTTAACGTGTGTAGGGAGGCACTGTTCTGAGGGCTTTGTCCTATGAACTCCTACACGAGGCAGGGGCTTGGACGATTTCTGATTTGCAAATGGAGAGAAGAAGACTGAGCCACTCGTCCAAAGACTGTGCAGCCAGATAGTGGCAGAGCCAAG
This sequence comes from Acinonyx jubatus, assembly GCF_027475565.1. NCBI lineage: Eukaryota > Metazoa > Chordata > Mammalia > Carnivora > Felidae > Acinonyx > Acinonyx jubatus. Next base: position 129,467,163 of record NC_069388.1, on the reverse strand, counting down.
AAGTGACCCAGTCCGCCTGGCTCTGTGGCCCCCACGCTTAACTGTGGTGCTGTTTGAGGGCAAAGGTCGTGCCTTTGCAGTTTTATCTGCTACGCTCTGACTTTTGAGAGGCTCTGATGATAGCTTGGGAGGAATGTTAAGTCAGTGGGAGTGAAATTGATTAGGGGGATGCATTTTTTTTTCCTGCTGATTTCAATAGCAGCTGAATGTCAGATGGTTGATTTGCCTTTCCCTAAAACTAGCTTAAAATGGTTGGAAAGAAAGTCTTAACAAAGTTGTGGGTTTAAAGAACGAGGCTGATTTTCTTCTTGGCAAAGGCACTGGGGTCAAATGAACGGAAAAGTGTTGACGGATAGGGATGCACCCTCCTTTCAGTAGAGAACACTCTGTGCTCTGGGTCTGCAGAGAGAAGTTAACGTATAAAGCATCGTGCAAAGGACAACAGAGTCAGCACCATTTAGATCAAGAGGCTGGTCCTGGTCATCTGCGGCGTGTGAATCTCTGAGTCCCCACAAATGCAGTGTCTGAGTGACCGATGTTCCTCTCTGTTTTAGGGGGTGGACTTATATCCTGAGAACAAGAAGTACTTCGGGCTGTCAGAGTTCATTGAGTCCACCCTTTCGGGACACAGCCTCCCTTTGCTCAGATATGACAGCTCCTTTGAGGCCATGGTCACGGCATTAGGAAAAAGGTACACGTCTCTGTTGGAAGTTGCTACAAATGCTCAGGATTCCCGTGCCAGTGGAAGCATGTGCAGCCAGAGAATTCCAGGGAGGGAGCCGCCTTCCTCCTTTCCTGGGTGACAGTCCCTCCATGAAAGGGACCCTGGCTTATTTCTTGCCCTGCACGTTGGGCCAGTGATATCTGTTGTGCCATTGTTCTAGAACGTTTTAGAAATGAGAATGGGCAGAAACATGTTGGAATGTGGAATGGGGTGTTTGAGACTCAGGGAAACCAAGGAAGTGGGAGGTAAGACACCCAAAGGTTTTAAGGGGAGTGACGGCGACAGTCCCAGGGGGCTTCATCTCTCACGTCCTTTGTGTATCGTCTGTTGAGTGCTGGTTGTGTGCTCGGCGCTGCTCCTTAGTTTCACTATCTTATTCAGTCCTCGCCACTTCTCTCGCCGTTGCTATGATTATCTCCCTTTTGCAAGTAAACAGAGGCTCAGAGGGGCCCCCGTGACTTCCTTGGGCCACACGTCGGGCAAGGGCTGCAGCCGGTTTTGTGAACCTCCAGAATCAGCCCGACTCTACAGCCGGCCCTTTTAGCCCGCGTCACAGCAGACCTCTGAGGTGGATTTTAATGCTGCCATTTCCGAGACAAGGAAACCAAGGCCCCCGGAGGTTAAACGATTGCCGCCATCCACACGGTTTGTACGTCGGGAAGCCCGGCCAAGTTTTACAGACTGGCTAGTGCGAAACAAAATGATCTCTACCGCTAACTATTGGTGTTGAGCTGGGCCCTGCCACCTGCCCTCACGGCACCTCGTCCTCACTTGCCAACGAGGGCGTTAAACCAGGTGTGTGCTTCTCAAGTTGTGTTCCAAGCTGTCTTCCAAGCTGTCCTGCTTTGGCTGGATGCTGACGGCTGTTTCTGCCGAAAGGGGTTCCACGGTCACCCGTGTCGGAGCACCCTTACGTTTAAGGTTTGCTTTTCCACGAGAGTCCCCGAGCCTTCAGTTGCCCCGCGTGCTGTGACTAGAGTGGAACTAGAGTAGGTGGCATCTCCTGGACATCGGGGGACTGGTGTTCCCCAGCATGCCCTTTGAGGAACGAAATCCCTTTCGGCGCAGTGACACTGATGGGCTTAATCAGGCCGCTTCTCCACCTCACACACGGGCAGCCAAGAGCCATAAACTTGCTGAGCGAGGGAGCCCCGCCTCTGCCTCTCTGCCCTGCTCATGCACCTCCTCCCGCTGGCTGCTTAGCGAGCTGTAGGTAACTTTGGGCCCAATACTCTACGTGTATCGCCTCGTGTAATCCTCACGGCGGCACGGTGAGATGGATCCTGTTACCCCCATGTGGCAGAGGAAGATACACACTTAGGTCACGTGGGAGGTCACGTGGGAGGTTTTGGAGTGAAGCCAGACCAAGTCCTTGCCATCGACTCCAAAACAGTAGAACCACTAACCATACGTATGGAGGAGGGTCTCACGGCTAGTGGCCAGGGGACCATACGTTCTGGCTTTATACTTTATTAGTCTTTTTTTATTAAAAAATATTTTTTTATATGTTTATTCATTTTTGAGAGACAGGGAGAGACAGATCAGGAGTGGGTGAGGGGCAGAGAGAGGGGGAGACAGCATCTGAAGCAGGCTCCAGGCTCCAAGCTGTCAGCACAGAGCCCAACGCGGGGCCCGAACCCTCGAACCACGAGATCATGACCTGAGCCAAAGTCGGGCGCTTAACCAACTGAGCCACCCAGGCGCCCCTATGCTTTATTAGTCTTAACCTTCAGCAAACCCACCGAACCTGTCTGAACTTCCGTACCCTCACCTGGCAACAACTCTACTTTTCTAGTGGCTTCTCATGAGAGTTTTCAGGAAACACGAGCCTGTGCAGACTCAGGAACAGTTGTACGCCGAGCGCTCAGGCTCCAAAGTCACACTTCCTTCCCAGGGTTCCTTCTTTCCCAGGGTTCGAGTCCTGGGTCTGTCCCTTATGAGCTGAGACTTTAGAAAAGTGTCTCAATCCTCTGTGGGGATAAGAGTACCTAGCACATGGGAATGTCATGAGGGTTCAGTGGACGAATACACACAAAACGTTAAGAGCAGTGCCTGGCGCACATTACGTGCTCATGTCAGCTGCCACTGCCGTTGTCACCACCATCACAACTGTCCCTGTCACCACCATCCTCTTCCTTTCCCGCCCCTCTGCTAAACTGGAAGTGTTGCACAGAGATGAAAATTCACATTTCACGGAGTGAGAAGAGAACATCAGGCTTTGGAGTGTTGAGTTATGGAGAGTCCTAGGGACTCCCAGGAATCATTTCACCCAACCACCCCATTTTACACTTGTGAGAACTGGGGCCCGGAGAGGAGAAGCGATTTGCCCAAGGTCACACATCCAGTTTGTGGCAGCCCGGACCGTAGCCAGGTTTGACGTTCTTTCCGCCACACCATGCTGCCCTTCCTAGGAATCCTGTGTCTGGAAAACTCTCTCGAAACAGGCAACTGGGACAGAAGGCGATAAAGGTAAGAACACATTGGTTACTGCCTCTCCCCACCATGTGCGTGGCCAGACTGTTGATTCGCCATGTGTTGCACACAGACCCCAGCATATGGCTGGAAAATCTGTCTGGGAAGCCGCAAATCTGACACAAACTTACTGGGACTTAAGAGATTTAGACATTTAACAACTCCCATTTTTATGCCGGTATGTTTTCTGGGGAGCTTCCTTCCTGTAGAGCCAACCACAAAGGCTTAGGGGCAAGCACATTGCACCTGTACGTGCTGTTTAGAGCTGGGCGAGTTCTTGCCTCCCATACGGTGGTTCTTTTTTTTCTTTTTTTAAACAATAGCTTTAGTGAGGAATAAGTGACATAGAGTAAACTGCAGATATTTAAAGCGTTCAGACTTTAATTAACTTGTTTTTATTTTAATTTTTTAATGTTTATTTATTTTTGAGAGAGAGCGCGTGAGTGTGGGAGGGGCAGAGAGAGAGGGAGACACAGGATCCGAAGCAGGCTCCAGGCTCTGAGCTGTCAGCACAGAGCCCGACGCGGGGCTCGAACTCACGAATCGTGAGATCATGACCTGAGCCGAAGTCGGACGCTTAACTGACTGAGCCACCCAGGTGCCCCAAAGTGTTCAGACTTTTAATCTGTTACTGATTTTAAGCAAATTAAGATCCGCCATGGTATAATTTTCTTCACGTTTCTTTGTCCTGACTTGAGTTTTCAGCAAGTATGAGAACAATTCGGTCCTTGTTTCCTCTATTTTTTTTCTGCGTTCCTCCTCCTCCTCCCTTTTAGAGCGATCCAATGCCACGTACGTTAAGGTGCTTGAAGTTTCAGCTCTCCGATGCTACGGTCCTTGGTTTTTGCTTCCCTCTGTTTCATTTCAGATCGTTCTGAAATCGTGCTGTGTCTTCCCGTTTCCCGATCTTTTCGACAGCAGCCCCCAGCCTGTGCTTCCGTTTCCCCGCTGGCGATGGCCGGAGCGGTGTTTGACGCGCCCTCTGAGGGAGGCGTGTGTTGCAGGTTGGATGCAGGCGGCTCCGGAAGGAAACGCCACGCGTCTGCGATTCCGGGGTCTCGCCGCCCCCGAGCCGGCGGATGTGTTGGGCCACGTGGCGGCTGGGCGAAGGCCGCCGCCGTCGTGTCGTCGTCGTCGTGATCCTCGCGGAGTGCCCCGGGCATCCTGGAGCTCCGCGGCAGCGCGGTCACGCTCCGCCTCTCTTGTTTGTTGCAGGTTCCCCCGCCTGCACAGCGCGGTGATCAGGACCTTTGTTCTCGTGCAGCACTACGCGGCCGCCATGATGGCCGTGAGCGGCCTGTCGCAGATGAAGAACTACACGTCGGTGGAGACGCTGGAGATCACCCAGAACCTCATCAACTCCCCCAAGCAGTGCCCCTGCGGCCACGGGCTCATGGTCCTGCTGCGGGTGCCCTGCTCCCCGCTGGCGGCGGTGGCCTACGAGCGGCTGGCCCACGTGCGGGCACGCCTGGCCCTGGAGGAGCACTTTGAGATCATCCTGGGCAACCCCAGCTCCGGCATCACCGTCGGGAAGCACTTCGTGAAGCAACTCAAGGTGGGCGCGGCGGTCAGGGACGGGCGGGGTGAAAGATGCCCGGCAGGGTAGGGGTGGGGTGTGTGTGTGTGTGTGTGTGTGTGTGTGTGTGTGTGTGCGCGCGGTGACCGGGCGGGGGCGGGGCGACGGAGCAGCGACACGCGCCTCAGTGTTGGTGTCCCTCACGTGCCCTCTATACCCAGCCACCCCTCCGGCTGCCGCTCGTGTCCCCACCTGCAGCTTTCATCCAGTGATACCAAATTACTTAATGAATGTTGCTTCCCTAAATCACACTGGCCTGCTCTTTATTCATTTTTTTTTTTTTAAGCAGACTTTTTTTTTTTTTTTAAACGTTTGCTTATCTTTGAGAGACAGACAGAGACAGAGCACGAGCAGGGGAAGGGGCAGAGAGAGCGGGAGACACAGAGTCCGAAGCAGGCTCCAGGCTCGGAGCCGTCAGCACGGAGCCCGATGCGGGGCTGGAACCCACAGACGGCAAGATCGTGACCTGAGCTGAAGTCGGACGCTTAACCGACTGAGCCACCCAGGCTCCCCGAGTTATTTACTTTTAATGTGTATTTATTTATCTTGAGAGTGATAGTGAGAGTATGAGCAGGGGAAGGGCAGAGAGGGGAGAGTAGAGAATCCCAAGCAGGCTCTATGCTGTCAGGGCAGAGCCCCACATGGGGCTCAAACCCACAAACCATGAGATCGTGACCTGAGCCTAAATCAAAAGCTGAATGCTTAACGGATGGAGCCACTCAGGCGCCCTGTCTTGCTTTTTTTTTTTTTTTTTAATGTTTATTTTTGAGAGAGAGAGAGGGAGCACGACCGGGTGAAGGGCAGATACAGAGAGACACAGAATCCGAAGTAGGCTTCAGGCGAGCTGTCAGCACAGAGCCCGACACGGGCTCGAACTCACGAACTGCGAGATCATCACCTGAGCCGAAGTCGGATGCTCAACCGACTGAGCCACCCAGGCGCCCAATAACCCTGTCTTGCTTTTTTAAACTCCTGGCCCACAGCTTCTCACTGAACCCACCAAGAGAGGATAGGAAAGGCAGGAGGGTTAGAAAGACTACGGAGAGCACAGTTGAGTAGGAAGTGGGTGAAAGGCAACGCAGGGCAGCACGGCGAAGGAAACACAGCAAAAACATTAGAGGCAATCGAGGATGTGCGCTTTCTTCCAGAGGATCAGTCAGCAGGTATTTCGGGAACAGCTGATACGCGCCGGGCCGTGGGGCTGGGAATACAGTGGCAGTGCAGACGACGTGCTTGTTTGCAGTATGAGGAACCGTCCTTTTCTCGAAAGGACAGAGCTGGGCTCGCCCGGAAGGAAGGAGTCTCACCGCTTCGTGGCTTTTTAATTATCCACAGCTGTGGCAGAAGATCGAGGACGCCGAGTGGAGACCTCAGACCTACCTGGAGCTGGAGGGCCTGCCCTGCATCCTGATCTTCAGTGGGATGGACCCTCACGGGGAATCCTTACCAAGGTGAGGGGAGGGGGCTTGTGCCCCGCGGGGTCTTCAAAGGGCCACAGGCACACAGCTTTGGGGGGTTGGCAGGCCCGGCTTCCCCTGTCCGACGGCAGGTGGAATCTTTACGTTCAGAGTCATCAGAGATTTGTGTTCATTACGACGGTTTTCCAGCCTATGGCAGTGAGGCGTCTCTGAGGTCTGGGCCGCTTTTCCTAGTTCTTAGGCGCCATTTGGGCCGAGGGCGGGGTGGGGTGGCTGTCTCTGGGCTCCGTGGGTGGAGGTCCGACAGCTGGAGTTAGGGTTTGATGGCTCCCTCTGTCTCTCTGCACGATGATCACCATGTGCGTTAGGGATGGCTGTTCCAGTTAGGAAAGTATCGGATCATCTGGGGGGCCAAGGCCACATTTCTCCTGGTGTCCAGGCTGCTGTGGCAGCCAGGCCCTCCTGGGGTGGGAGGTGTTCTGGGAGGTGGCAGGCAGCTGATGCCACGTAGGAAGAACCCCTTCTTCCACACATAACGCTATCTCGAAGGTTGTTCCCCTGGAGACCACAGCCACGGATGGAGAAGTCAGCCACAAGCCCCCTCAGCGTCTCCTGGGGTCTCTAGACCGTCACACAGACAGGTAGACACTCAGGACAGAAAGTCACTGGGCCTCCAGTAAGGCAGGTGCTTGAATTGGCGATGACAGGTTGGCTTCTAAAGATGTACTTAATTCCCATGGAGAAGAGCAGGCAGCCAGACTGTGGGGCCTTTGCACGTCTTTCCTGGTAAAACGAAACAGTAAGAGTGGTCGTTTATCGAGCTCCTGTTACGTGCTGGCACTGGACTAGATTCTCACTGCTGTATTTCATTTTACTCTCACTATAACCCTGGGGGAAGGTAATATTTCAGAAGTCCTTTGAGCGGTGAAGGAATGGGGACTTCCAGAGATTAAGCCTGGGTGGCAGACCATGGACTCCAGGCTGCCCAACTCCAAAGCCTGGGTTCCTTCCACAAGGGCCACGGCACGCAGCGTCCTCACGGGCCAGAACGTTTGACCTTGGTTGTTGCTTTTCGCATGGATTATTTCTTCCCATCCCTTGGCTCCCTAAGGACTAAGACCGTGTCTTTAGCGATCTTAGGTTTGAGCAGACATTCACGGAGTACCTTCTTTTTATCAGGCTCCGCGCCAGACTTTCAACACAGCGTTTACTCCTTGCAACAACAGCATCACTCTCCTGCTTTGTAGATGAGCCAATGGAAAGTCATTTGCCTGAGGCCATAGGGCCTGATTGGAACCCACACCTGCCTCTCTCCAGGCCTTTTGCTGTTTCCACCAAGCCCCCCGAGCCCTGCGTCAGCCTGTCCTCTGGGTCCCCTCCTCTGCCTCTTTCATCGCTTGCTGGTGTCTGTCCCTCCAGACAGACTCGTATTTCTAATATGGCAGTGATCTGATTGCTATCCAGCTCCGTCCTGGGCACGTTTTAAGTGTCGATTGAATAATTAAACGTCCCACTGAACTGCATGTCGTCCTCAGACAGTGCACTTCGATGGCTCTTAATGTTCACTCTCCCCTTTCAGATGAAAAAAGTCTGAGCCTGCAAGACGTTGCCCAGCTTGCAGAAGGTTCTGGCCCCAGGAAGTGGCAGAGCTGGGGTGCAAGCCTGCTTTTCTTCTGGCCTGAAAGCACTCTTTTCATGACACACAGGACAGGGCTGAATACATAGCAGGTGCCCCAGGAGACTTCACGTTCCACAGACTTGGTTGCCAAAGGCTCACCGTGATGCCGTCTGCTTCTTTGTTTAGACGAGTCCTGCGGCCCTGAAGAGGGGGCAGGGTGCTAGTCCCGATCACCATTTACCCCAGCACCGGGAGCAGTGCCTCCGTTGTGGAAGATACTCAGTAGATCCCTTCTTGTTCCCTCCAGGTCTCTGAGGTACTGTGACCTGCGTCTGATAAACTCCTCCTGCTTGGTGAGAACAGCGCTGGAGCAGGAGCTGGGCCTGGCCGCTTACTTTGTGAGCAACGAGGTTTCTTTGGAGAAGGCGGCCCGGAACGAGCCCTTGGAGAGCGATGCGGAAAAGCTGAGCAGCACAGACAACGAGGACGAGGAGCTGGTGACGGAAGGTGAGAGGTGGTGGGTCTGCTCCCCCCTGTTCTTCCCCGGGGGGGGCTGCCTGCACTCGTCCAGATGGCTGTGACCCTCGGGCCCTGGGCGATGCTCAGCAGCTCCAATGAGAACTATCTGGATACGTCTTTGGAGAAGATGACGAGTCCACTGTTGAATTCTGATTCTGCTCTCTCCCCCGCCTTTTTTTTTTTTTTTTTTTTTTTTTTTTTTTTGGCGGTGTGAGAAAATGGGAATCCCCATGGGTTCTTCCTAGTTCTGGAAGTCTTAGAGAATAGGAGGGAAAATTGGAGTTTCTCAGGACTCAGGTTCTTGCTCTGTTTGACTCGTTCGTGGCCTTACCCTCTGGTAGTGTGAAACAACAGGATGTGTCCGTTATCGAGATTTATGAGAAAGACCCAGTTTCCTTTGAAGAGCTGGCAATGCAGCCCCGAATCGTAGTGGGGCAGGTAGAGCAGAGCACAGCATGTGGCTGTCGTCGACAGCAAGGAAAAGGACAAAGCTGTCGATGCAAAACCGCAAAGTGTTTGTGGGGTAGACGGTGTAGCAGGGTCGGGAGGCCAGGCTTCTCTTCCCGGTCCGTCTGCTGGCTGTGTGACTTGGGACAGCCGTGCCTCGTTTCCTGGCCTCAGACTGCTCACCTGTAAGACGGAGTCTGGAAGGCCTGCCGTGCAGACTCGTAGCTTCTTTTCACAAACGTGAATGTGACCCCGATGTTAAAATGCCTGTTGCCCGTGGGATGAGTCCACAGTCTGGGTGTTTCACAGCCTACCTCTCTAGCCTCAGTGTTCATTCATCTCTGCTCTCAGCCCCCCGCCCCGCTGTTCCCCGTGCTGTTAGCCACTCTCACCTCTTGGGTTCCCTGGCTGTGCTCTGCTCTTGTCACATCTGGGCCACACAGAGGCTCTCCCCCTGGCTTTGAGTTCCCCCACCTCTGGGCTTCACCTAGAAGCCCCTGCTGGCCCCTCAGAGCTCAGGTCAGGTCACCTTTCCAGGAGATCGCCTGCTCCTGCTTCCCTGTGCTGGGTGGGAGCCTGGCCCCCCAGCGTCCAGGTCTCTGTCCGCACCTCTTACGCTCCCTTGCGGCTGCGGCTCACGGGAAGGGGCCCCATGAGCCGTGAGCGCCTGGGTGGCCTGCCCTGTGTCCCTCCCCACCTGCCTCCTCAGGGCTCTGTCAGAGGTGGGTGCCTAGAGGATGCTAGGCGGGTGGCTGGGTGGGTGGGTGAGTGCTAGGTGGGAGCACAGCTTGCAAACTGTGAAGTGCTGGGCGGGCACATGAGGTGGGGATCACGAGGCATTTTCAGCGAGCGGGTGTCTTGGGGCAGGCTCCACCTCGGAGAAGAGGAGCCCGGTGAAGCGGGAGAGGCCCTGCTCCCATGATTCGGCGGCGTCCTCCCTCTCCTCGAAAGCTTCCGGTAAGTCTCCAGGTGGGAGAGTTGCGTGTTGGGACGTTTCTTTTTGAGATTTCAGAGAATGAAAAGAGATCCTTAATTTTCACCTAGAACTGGAAAGAGAAGGGACCCTTGGAAGAACTGGGCTTTCTGAGGGAGTAGTTGTGTTTCGGGATTGGGATCTGGGACGTGAGGCGTTTGGGCAGGACCTCAGCATTCCCGGGGGAAGATCATGGACGCCGCCCCCCTCGGTGGCCGGTGCTGGGCGGTGTGGCCTTGCTGCTCCGCAGGGGAATGAATCCCTGCGCCTTCGGGGAGGAGAGGGGCTGACCTGAGGTGTGCTGGTCGAGGCTGAGGGCAGAGAGAAGTGGACACCGATTTCTCGGGGGCGGGGGGGCGGGAAGCAGCAAATGGCAGCAGGTGTTCACCCAGCCCCGGACCCAGACCGCGGGGAAGGTGGGTAAGATGCCCAGTCTCTGCCTGAGAGACGCCTGGTGTCTGGGAGCGGTCAGGACTGGCACACCACCAACGACACCGCCCGTCCTCCTGTCGCAACCGTTACCGAGAACCGACCTGGCATCTGAGTCAGGGCATTGAAAGACTAGATACGGTCCTGCCGTCAGGGAGTCCATCGTTCCTCTTCACCCACGTTACGTTACCAGAGAGGCTGTCTTATCGTTTGTGCACACATGGTCACGAATGAAGGGTGACGGTCGCACGTACGAAGAGGAAATTTTGTCTCCGGTGGGGGCAGGTTTCGGCCCAGTCGCTGCCGGTTTCAGAGGGCAGCTGGCCTTTGGGTCTCTTTGGGAAGAGAAGATCTTGTGGACGGAGGAGGCTCAGGCTGTGGAAGTGAGCGTGATTGATGCTCGGGCACAGTGAACGGTCGCACGGGCTGCGGCCCCGGGCGGGCGCCTGGCCGCGGTCAGGGCGTAGCTGTGGGGGTCAGAGCCTTCCTGGCTTCTGCCCCTCCCCACACAGCCCTCGTGTGGGGGTCTCCCCACAGTTGTGGCCAGAGGGGGTCAGAACGAGGCCTCCTCCACATGGGCCCGTAGCTCTGTGGCAGAAGGGAGACCTTCTCCTCGGCTCGGGTCAGTCGGCAAAGCCAAGTGCGGCGGCCTCCGGGGTCCGCTGCCCCAAACGGTACGGGGAGCCTGGGGCCCCAGGGTGGAGCTGGCGAATGGGTGAGCGAATGAACCGATGCTATTCAGTACCGAGAGGAGTGGTGGTTTGCTTCTTCCCCAATCCTGGCCTGACCGCTTTCTAGAAGGTTCTGGGGGCACACTGGTCCGTGCAGTGTCTTCAGGAGTAGAGGGTCCAAGCTATGAGCTGGCCTCTGTCCTCCTGGGGTTCTTCAGTCAGGTGAGACAATTTTCTTAATCAGGACTCCTCAGAGGGTCCTGAGGTCATAGGGGTCTCTGATGAGATGCCTTTCGTGCCCTTGGGTACAACCCATGCGTTTCAGACGTGAAGGACTTGGGGGCCCAGGGAGGTGAGGCTTGGCCACAGCCACACGAGTCAGGGTGGGGACCTGGGTGGGGGTGAGTCTCATCTGATAGACTGACAGAGCCCCTGGATTCAAGGGGGGCAGAGCAGCTGAGGTCTGGGGTGGATGGAGAGGAAGGTCCGTGTGGGTATCTGTCCTCCGGGTCCTAGCAGGCTGGCCCTCACAACCTAGGGAAGTGGATGAAGACATCGGGGTTCCCTTGGTCTACTTTTGCAAACTTAACGCCTCTTTCACGTGCTTCGGGCCCATCTGTCCCCTTGGCCCCACGCCAGGCGCCCAGGTCCCTTACTGCCTCCCCGTCTCTGGTCTTCGGCTCGTCCCTTGACTCTGAGCCAGTCACTTCAAGTGCCTTGTCTGAGGACGACGAGGTATTTCAGCAGGAGTCAGGCCTTTGGCGGAGGGCACTGGCCAGCGCGTGCCCTCCCTCGAAGGGTGCCAGGTGCCAGCTGCGGGGCTGAGTGGTGGGACCCTTGCGGGGGAGCTCGGATCCGGCAGGGAGGTCACCTGCGTGGTGTGGGGAACGGGCTGCAGGCCGAGCCAAGTGCTGCGGGGCGGCAGGAAGGCCTCTCTGAGGAGGGTGTACGGGGTACCGGGCCTCCCTTAGTCTGCTCTCCACACCGGCCCCTGGGGAAGGATGGTGAAGACAACCGTGCAGTGTCCCATCTGCCCTGCTTCCTGCGGGGCCTGTGGTCTGCGGGGCTGCTGTGAGCTGGGATGATAAAAAGGAGAGCAGGGTGCCGGCCCCGTGTGCCCGGCTGGCCATGCTCGCCAGGGTCTCAGTGTGCTCCACGTGGGGGAGGGGCCGAAGAGAGTCCGTATTCGAGCGGCTGCTGTGTGGGCTGCGTTTCCTTGCCCGGATTCTCCTAAAGGTTAAGTCAGGTCTGGTGTTTGGTAAAGCCCACTGGGTCCTGTGAGTTTCGCTGCCAGTTTGAACCAGAAGCTACCACTGTCCTGGTGCAGAGGTGAGATGTGAGCTCCGTGAGGGTCTAGAAGGGAGAGGCGTTCCAGGGAACATGTGCACGGGGGGGGGGGGCAGAGTTGCTTGAGCCCTGGAGGCAGGGTGTTGTGGAACAGGTCCGGTCAGGAGGTTGCAGAGGAGAGGCTTTTGAAGCAGTGGGCAGGGTGTTGGGGAGGGTGTGGGCTGAAGTCCTGCCACAAGGCACCTGCTCTCTCCCTTCAGCAAGTCTTGCTTTTGTCACAGAACCAAAGGGTTGATATTTGCCCAGAGGTGGAATTGTGTTCAGGAAGATCTCCAGCGATTGTCTAGTGCGGGGGGTGGGGGGGGTGGGGTTTGCACTGCGGAAAGCAGAAAGGTGGGCTCCTTTGCGAGGGTCCTTCCCGGGGCGTGACTGACAGGTGCATCCCTCCCCAGGCTCGGCACCGTGCCGCGAGTCCTCGGCTCAGCCCGGGGCGCCCTCGCAGGGGGAGCGGGCCCGATCACCGCAGCCCTGCGGCCCGTCGGAGGAGGGCAGGGCCCCCGGGGAGAGGCAGAGGCCCCACGCTGGCCGGGGACCGCCGTCGGTCATCAGCAGGCGCAGCCCCGGGCTGGCCGCCCAGCCGGACTCCGGCCCCAGGACCAGCCAGAGGAGCGTCCAGGTGTCGGTCACCCCGTCGTCCTCCCAGCTGTCCTCCTCCGGCTCGTCGTCCTCGTCCGGGGCGCTCGTCCCGCAGGCCTCCCGGTGCTCCCTGACCAAGGCCTGCCGCCAGCCGCCCGTCGTCTTCCTGCCCAAGCTGGTGTATGACATGGTCACGGCCACCGACAGCAGCGGCCTGCCCAAGGCCGCCTCGCTCCTGCCCTCCCACTCGGTCATGTGGGCCAGCTCCTTCCGCCCGCTGCTCAGCAAGACCATGACGTCCACGGAGCAGTCCCTCTACTACCGGCAGTGGACGGTGCCCCGGCCCAGCCACATGGACTACAGCAACCGCACCGAGGGCCGCGTGGACGGCTTCCACCCGCGCCGGCTGCTGCTCAGCGGGCCCCCTCAGGTGGGTGCCGCCCTGCGGGGGCCTGGGCCCCGTGGGGGTTCTCGGGTTCGTGCCCACCGGGCCGGTGCGGGGGGGGGCTGACACCCTCACAGCTCGCCATCCCCGCAGCAGACCCTACAGCGGGCGGCCGGGTGGAGGCCGAGACCTGCCTGCCCCACCCCCCCGACGGCTGGCCGACTTCCGTCCTCCGATCTCAGCGTCTCGCCTTGTGTGACGCGGGGGCCGGGGGGCTTCTCTCCGGGTGCTTCTCCGTCCGAGTGTGACTCTGCTTTCCCCACCTTGTTTTGTTCGGTCCCGTGGCCAGTCCATGCCAGGTAGAAACACACACCAGCCCCCCTGCCCTGGGTTCTGCGCTGGAGGATTTTGGCCGCCTGTCCCCATCCCAGCCTCTCGCCCCACTGTGCTTTCCTAACAACGAAAGGCCATTTCACTTGTCAAAATGGCAGACATCTGCCAAGAGTCCGGAGCGTGTGAGGGAAGACCGGGTCGGGTCTTGGAAGGGCCTTTGTTGGAACCGTGCTGAGGTGCAAGGTGGGCTCTCGTCTGGGGTCAAGTTCGGCCTCGGGTCTCACCTGACACCCCGCGTGGGATCCGGCCTTCTCCGTGCCTCGGTGTCCTCACCTGAGAATGACGTCAGAAACGTGAGCACCGGGCGAGGGAATCCCCGCAGGGTGCCTGGGGCACGGCCTGACCGTGGAAAGCATGTGTCCTAGTTATTCCTGTCCCCATTAGTACTGCCACTGTCACAGTGCGAGACTTGCTCCCTTCCAGCTCAGTGTATTAATTTCCTTATGATGACCCTGCCCCAAGAAATACAAACCCCCCCCCCCCCAAATATGTGTAAGAACGTTCATTTTAGAATTGTTTGCAGTAGTGAAAAAAAGCGACTGGAAACAATTTAAATTCCATTGGTCAAAGCTGGTTGAGTACATTCGGGCACAACTGTGTCATGCAATTCAGCCTAGGAAGTTGGAGTCAGAGGCCTGTATACTGACACTGAGGTTTAAGATATTTAAATTAAAAAAAAAATTAAGTTATAGAATAATACGTGCATAGCGTAATGTCAGTGGAAAAAAAAAGTATCAGCGTGTATGTGTACGTCTCTGTGTGTGAAAAATACCCCCCAAAAAATCGCTGGCAGGATTCCTGCTGAATTGTTAACCTGGAGAGGGACCAGGGTTTGTGAACATTCTCTTTCATTGCCACCGTGTGGTTCTGGAATTTTTACGGGAGCGTGTGTTAACTTTTTTTTTAAATTTTTTTTTAATGTTCATTTATTTTGAGGGAGAGACACAGCATGAACGGGGGAGGGACAGAGAGAGGGGCAGACACAGAAGCTAAAGCAGGCTCCAGGCTCCGAGCTGTCAGCCCAGAGCCCGACGCGGGGCTCGAACTCACGGACCGCGAGATCCTGACCTGAGCCGAAGTCGGGTGTTGAACCGACTGAGCCACCCAGGCGCCCCTGTTAACTTTTTATAAACTGGAAAAAAGGGGTCCTGGTTTCTCCACACTGTCATGTTATTGGATATCTCAATCTTAAAGAAAATTTTGTCTGTTTGATAGATGGGACCTAGTATCTTATAGTTTTATTAAGGTTGAATATATTTTTATATATTTCTTGGTCACTGCTATGGCTTTCACAGGGATTTTCTGCTTTGTTTCTCCTGTTTATTTTTCCTTCAGGCATCTGACATTTTCCTGTTACTTTGCAGGAGCTCTTTGGAGGTTACAGAATTTAATCCTCTGTCTACTGCATGTATCGCAAATATTTTCTCTGAAGCTTCCCCCAGTCGTATTTCATATTTCCTCAAGTCATTTCTGTTCATCAACATTTGTTGAGTGCTGGCTACAAACCAGGCATTGAGCCGAGAGCTCAGAAAGCACATTCCCGGAGTAACAGGGTGGGAAGTTGGCCCACAGGTGCCCATTTAACCAACTGTGACCAAGTTTTACGAAGAATCATGGTGTCCTAGCCTGCTGCTGGGCTGAGGGAACAGGGACTCTAGGATACAGGAAGGAAGAGCAGGAAGGAGAGAAAAATAATTTTATTTCTTTTCCTGGTCTTAGGAGAGGAGAAATGAGATGCCAGCCTTTTATGTCTTAAGATTTTATTCTCTTACCATAGACGTATTAACACAAGAATAGCAATCTGTAATTGTGCAAGATTCTCTTAAGACATTATTATGCTTTATATTGGCAGTTCATTTTTTGAAGCAACCTTCCTTCAGTTTGTGGTAAAGTCCTATTTCTAACAGCTTAGAAAATGTGACCGATTAAAACTAGAGGCACATTGCCGTGATTTATAAGCAGGCGGGTCTGCCGTTCACGGAAGTCCCTCTGCGGCCTGCCGTGCTTCTTGGGGCCACGTTTCCCCAGAAATGGCTTTGCGCCCCCCAGGCTCTCGCTTTAATTAGACGAGGTCTTTGAAAAAGGTGGGCGAAACGAAGTGGGTCCGGTGCTCCGGCCGGTGCCTGCACGTAGACGGTGTGCGGACTGTGGGCTCCAATTTCAATGTCTTCACAGGTTGGGAAGACAGGTGCTTACCTGCAGTTCCTTAGTATTTTGTCCAGAATGCTCATCCGGCTGACGGAAGTGGATGTTTATGATGAAGAAGAGATCAATATCCGTGAGTCGTGCGTTGGTGACCCTTGGGGTTGGAATCCTCTGTCACTGGTTGCTCGGGTTGACTTTGTGTCCTTTGCCCTCCAGATGGAATTCTCAGATCAGTGACCACGCTCACTGCCGGGGCCTTGTGGGGTGCTCTTGTCTCTCCCTTGGCTGTCGTCATCTTGCTCAATACCAGAAGAGTGCCTGGGAGGCCTTCATGGGGATGGAATTACTCCACTAAAAATAACTACTGTTTACGGAGTATCTTCCAAGTGGCAAGCAGTGTGCTGGGTACCTTACATAAATGGCCACTTTTAATTTTCTGCACATCACCATGAGAATAATTGCTTATTTCCTGAGAAGCAACTTGCTCAGGAACCCAGCTGGGAGACGGCAGAGCTGGAACTGAGCTGGATTTGACCGCGGCCTTCAGAAGCGGGGTTATCCATCCGGGCAGGTCCCCACTCAGGCAGCCGAGTGCATAGGTCAATATCTTAGGGCAAAACCCAAGTATATGACACGTGGGGGAAAGCCGTTTCTCCTTATTCTCGGAACAGAGTTTGCCCTGATTAAGGTAGGACTGTCTTTGAGCCGCTGTTTTATGCTCCATTGTCTCTGCATACTTTCCTTCAGCGGCTCGTAAACTTGGTCTGGTAAATGAATCCGTTGCTTTGGGAATTAAAATGTGTGTGAGGAGTCCGGTCCGTGTTGCAAAGAAAGGGAACCAGTGAGTTGCGTGGAGGCTAAATGGCACTTCTTTTTATTTATTGGTGTTGTTTACGTGGGAAGTGTATGACCTGATGATTCGATACACATGTACGTTGTGAAATCACCACTGCGGTCAAGCTAACTGACATATTCGTAGTTTCCGGGTTCACTGCAGTGTTATTCACGGTAGGCGAGATACACAAACAACCACATGTGGTCCCTTGATGGATAAAAGGCCATTAGCAGATGAATGGGTAAAGAAAAGTGTGGTATATACACGCAGTGGAATATTATTCAGCCTTAGAAGAAAGTCCTGTCATTTGCAAACACAACACTTCTGTATTCTTTACATGCTCTTGACTGTGTTTGAGTTTTGACTCGAAGGAAATCTGGAACCAAGGAAGCCCATCCAGCCCTTGGTCGTTCCTTTGAAGGAAAAGGAGAGAGGCTCTTCATCCCACCTCTGAGCTCTCACACCACCCCCGCCCCACCCACAGTTTGGAACTTTATTCCCGATGAAAACCAGCAGCCCTGTTGAGTCTCTGTGTCCTCTCTTTCTTGGCTACCCCAATGACAATGACAGGAGTTAAACCCAGCTTGTTAAACTTCAAAGCCCATTTTCTCAGATAGTCTCTTAATACGTTGGTTTTCTTGGTAAAACGTGGATAATTTCTGTTTTATGGGGCATTGTGAAGGTTGAATGATGTTCTACATATGAAGCCTTGAGCGCCTACTAAATATACAATAAACATGCCTCTCTTCTTTCTTTCTTCCCTTCCTTCCCTCCCCTCCCTCCCTCCCTCCCTTCCTTCCTTCCTTCCTTCTCTTTCTTCTAGACAGGTACTCTGGTAGTGTGTACATATCCTAGATGTAAAATCAATATGTTACATAATTTGAGTTGGACCAACTAGACTTTTTTTGCTTTTGAGCCAGCAAGCAATTAGTGTGAGCGTCATAGACTACACCAATTATCGCAAGATGATACACAGCGAGTGTAAAGATGGAGTTTGGACCATGTGTGGTGTTGGCATTCAGAAGGGAGGAACCAATGGGTCTGAACACTTGGAAGAGGCTTTCTAGAGGTGCAGTGATAGGACGTGGCCATATTGGCTGCATAGCGTTTGGATCTCAAACAAGAACAAGAAGTATGTTAGGTTCCATTGGTGTTGGGAACCTACGTATGTGGGGGATGGGGTTGGGGGGAAGCTCAGAGCAAGTGGTAGATGTATTGGGAGTTGCTGAAGTCAGTGGGGGAGCCAGGAAAGCAAACTCATCCCGTGGGAAACACAGCATAGGCAGGTCCTCTGGTTACGAGGTGGACCCAGAGGCACCTCTGGCCTCCTTAGAACAATCCTGAAAATGCAGTATGTTCTGGGAGCTTTTGAGATACAGTAGCACCCCTCCCCCCCAGTAGCCCATAGACTCAGTGATAGCTCTACCACAAGCATCGTCCTTGGACACATTTAAAAATCAGTCATTCTCAGGGCATCTGGGTGGCTCGGTTGGTTAAGCATCCGACTTCACCCAAGATCACGATCTCACAGTTCGTGAGTTTGAGCCCTGCGTCGGGCTCTGTGCTGACGGCTCAGAGCCTGGAACCTGCTTCAGATTCTCTCTCTCTCTCTCTCTCTCTCTCTCTCTCTCTCTCTCTCTGCCCCTCCCCCACTCACACTCTGTCTCTCTCAAAAATAAAATATAAGAACGTTTAAAAAAATTTTTTTTTAAATCAGTCATTCTCATTTCCTAGTTTGTCACCTGCCTGTGTTTCCAACGATCTTACAGACCTCAGAGAGGAGTCCGATTGGCATTACCTCCAGCTCAGTGACCCCTGGCCAGACCTGGAGCTATTCAAGAAGTTGCCTTTTGACTACATTATTCACGACCCGAAGTATGAAGACGCCAGTCTGATCTGTTCGCACCTTCAGAGCGTGAAGAGTGAAGGTCAGACTTCTAAATCTCTTGCCCCACCTTCCTCCAGAGTCCAGGGTCGAGCCTCGCAAAGGGCCGAGTGGAACCGTGTTGGCAGTGAGCTCGGTGGTGCGGTGGTGAATAGCCAGCAGTGCCTGGTACAGAACTGAGGTCACCGCCCCACCAGACGAGGAAGAGCTCTTCCCGCGAAGGCAGGCTCGCGGCTCAGCGCATGCTGACCTTGATGCGCGCTCTCTTGGCGGGTGGTCACGGTCAGAATATCCTCAAGGTTCTGGTTAAGAGAGGATAAAAGGCGTGGATGTTTATGTAGGAATTTGAGTTGTCCTCACGAAATGCACCCATCTCCCTCTCTACCCTCAGTGTCCTGTTTTCTCCCTCCTCCTTCGGGGACCGCCGACTTTCACAGCATTATGACCCTGCAGGGTTTCAGGGTCACCTTCAGCAACCATCAGATATTCGTGGCCGGTGCCATATTAAGCACTGACCAGAACAGTTTGTTGAGTGGAAAGGAAAGGAAGATACTCACCAGTCTCCGTGTCAAACCGATAATTGTCTCTCCCTAGAACCATGTTCAGCGAACGATCCTTCATACAGACCAGTCCCTAATTAAGGTTTAGTGTTAAAGTCTTCATCTCGCTAAGTCCTTTGAAAAGAACAGAGACAATTCCTCTGTAGTGCAGGGTCTGCGTATGAAGTCGGCCCCCCATTTGCATTGTCAGGTGGCGAATCCTTAAAGATGTGCGCATAGGATATTCGTGGGCCCGTCGGCGAGACCCCTCGTGAACGTGGTCTGTTAGTTTCTCCCGCTGAACCTCTGTCGTTTCTGACCCGCCGAGTCACCTCGGGGCCCGGGCAGGTGCCGTCGCACAAAATCCTATTACGGCATTTCAGTTCCTTCCACTTCGAGCGGGCGGCGGAGAGAATGTCTGTCCTGTCCTCCTGCGGCTCTGTAACGCCGGGGTTTCCTGCAGCCAGGGGGACGTCCCGGAAGCCGGAGGAGCTCTACGTGCGGCGCCAGACAGCGCGGATGAGGCTGTCCAAGTACGCGGCCTATAACACATACCACCACTGCGAGCAGTGTCACCACTACATGGGCTTCCACCCCCGCTACCAGGTAGGCCGCGGGGCGCAGAGGCCCTGCGTCTCCAGGAGCACTTGTGGCGGCCCTTCCACACGTTCCTCGGTGTTTTCATTCCGGTTGCTGGGGGGTGGGGGGAGGGGGCGGGCGTGGAAAGTTCCGGAAGCTCTTGCTTCCCAGTCTCCTGTATCTTCAGTTCCCTTCAGTAAGCTGCACAATTATTGCCGACGCTACAGAAACCGTGATTCTCCTGGGATTACACGTTTACCAGTAGCAATATTCACTGACTGTGGATGTCTTCGTTTTCGTGACGTCCTGGCAATTGCCAAAGTTAGTTCAGTGCAGCAGGCACCGAGTGCTTCTGCACCAGTCACAGAGATGAATAAGCTTTATCCCCGTATTCAAGACTCACAGTTTAGGGGCGCCTGGGTGGCTCAGTCGCTTGAGCGTCCGACTTCGGCTCAGGTCATGATCTCGCGGTCTGTGAGTTCGAGCCCCGCGTCGGGCTCTGTGCTGACAGCTCAGAGCCCGGAGCCTGCCTTGGATTCTGTGTCTCCGTCTCCCTCTGCCCCTTCCCTGCTCACGCTCTGTCTCTCTCTGTCTCTCAAAAATAAATAAACATAAAAATAAGACTCACAATCTAGGGGTAGAGAGATGCACTTGGACAGGGCAGAACTTGAGAGCAACGTAAAGCTGACAGGAAAAGCAGTAATGTTGGCACGTAGAAATACTTAGAGAAGGAGATCGGAACGTGCACTTAATGAGCACTTACTACGTGCCAGGCAGTGCACCAGGCACTTTCGATACGTCCATATTTCCTCTAACCTTTATCTTTCTTGTTTTGAGAGAGAGGGAGGGAGGTGAGTGAGTGAGTGAATGGGGGAGGGGCAGACGGCGAGGGAATGTCAAGCAGGCTCCACGCCCAACGTGGAGCCCGACGTGGGGCTCAAACCCCGACCGTGAGATCATGACCCGAGCCGAAATCAAGAGTCAGACGCTCGATCAACTGAACCGCCCAGGCACCCCTTCCTCTAACCTTTTTACGTGATAGAAAATGATATTTACGCCAGACACTGGGGCAAATGGATTAAGGCTGTTGCCCCTGGGCTCTGCCTGTCTCAGGTTCTGGCTGGTCACCTGCAGGTGGCTGTGTTCAAGGCACACCTCCAGTTCATTCAGAGTGACTGGATAGGGAACTGCCCTGTCTAGCTTTTTATTCTCACTAAAACCGCACAAGGAAATAACATTATCCCCATTTTATAAATGAAGATACTGTCTTGGGCAGGGAGCAGAGGAGAGGGTTTTGAAGAATCAATAAGAATTTGCCAAGGGGCCGGGGCAGACAGAAGCATGTGAGTAGAGGGAGGCACGGGGTCTCTGGGGGAATTAGAAGGGATTTCAGTCGGGCATCGCTGGACCATAAGGTGCAAGGCGTGGGCGAGCCCAGGAGAGGATGCTGGGGTGGGGGTGGGGGGGCAGAGAGACACCACAGAAGGCCCCGGGTGCTGGGCGGAGAGCGGGACGGGGGCTTTTCCAGGGAGAATGGCATGGAGCGGCCTGATGGGGGCCAAGCTGCCTTCTGCGTGGTCTCGTCGTGGCCACGTGGAAATTCACAGCGGGCCTGCGAGGCTGGTCGCGCAGAAGCAGTAGCGGGTGGGGTTTTACGTCTAGTGTGTGTTTTCATTTCAGACCTAAGCAGGGAAAGGGGAGGAGCAGCTAGAGCTGGTGTGCAGAAAGCCCATGCCTTGGCTGCTTCCAGAAGGGCCTTGGCACCTTCCAGAGGTGGCCTGAGCACCTGCCTGCCGCGTCCGTCCCTTTTGCAGAGGGACGCAGCAGATAGGGGCTCTAATTCTCCCACATCCGCCCGGCCTGGAGCTCAGCTGTCGCTGAAGTAGCACCCGTCTTCTTTTAGACGGTTTACAAACAAAAACAAAACTATGCGATTTTACTGTAGACAAAATTAGAAAACACATTATGAGCAGGTTTTTTTTTTTTTTTTAAGAATTAAAAATAGTAATCCTGTGCAGATAAACCGTCCTCCTGTTTTTCCCCGTGGAGATGAAGTTATTCTTTCAAAGCGGAGAGTGTGTACGTGAGAGCGTTCTCTTAATTTTGACATTAAAGAAACGGAGACCCGCAGGCTGTAGAGTCGTGGTCACCACGGTCGGCATCTGCAGTGAGTTAACAGAACTGAGCATGGAGACCCCCGCCCCGCACCCGCCGTGTTCAGGGTGCTCAGGTCTGGGGGCTCTGGCTGCAGGGGACTCGGAACCAGGCCACGGGAGGAGTGCTGAGGGGCACATGACATGCCCGCTCCCTGCTGGCCTTTCTGTGCCCCTGTGCACCCTGGAGTCTTTTCTCTCCTCTCACGGCTCCCTGATCCGTTGTATGAAACTTCCTCAGTTACACCCCCCCCTTGTTGCCTCCCCAGGTCAAAATCTTTTTCTGTCTCATCTCTGCCCCCAAAGGGCTTTGTGGTTCTGGGGGAGCCACAGTGGGAGTGACGGCCCATGTGCCCTGGCCTGTGTCCACCCCCTCCAGGCCTCGGGGAGCCTCAGGAGTGGCCCGCACCTACTAGCTGCAGGTCTGGGGAGGGGTCGGGGAGGGCTGGATGCCCGAGCTGAGGCCTGAAGGAGGCTTGGGCAGAGCCACGGGGCGGGTGCGGGCCAACCGGGAGGGGGTGAGGGGACGTGAGGCTAGACCCTAGGGATAGGAGTGAGCCCAAGACCTCTGAGTGTCTGTTTCCACATCCATAAAGAGGGGATGGTGAAACTACCTGCTTCATAGGGTTACTTACAGCCCCAAAGGGTGGAGGGGGCCGAGACAGCGCGTGTGACGGAAGTGTGCAAGCGCGTGTAGTTATTGATAGTTTTATTAGTGAGTTTCTACGCATAACGCCTGTGATGGGACAGTCCATTTACTGGCATTAAGCAATGAGACGTGTGGTGTGAATGCTTTAGCGGGTGACCTAGCACGAGTCCACAAGGGGTTGGGGCCAGAAGTGGCGTCACTGGGTGGAGCGAGATCAGAATGAGGGGTGGGGGGGGGGGGTGGGGGCGCCTGGATGGCTCAGTTGGTGAAGCATCTGACTTCTGCTCAGGTCATGATCTCGCCATTCCTGAGTTCAAGCTCTGCGTCAGGCTCTATGCTGGCAGCTCAGGGTCTGGAGCCTGCTTCGGATTCTGTGCCTCCCTCTCTCTCTCTGTCCCTCCCCTGCTAGCACTCTGTCTCGCTTTCTCTCAAAAATAAATAAACATTAAAAAATAATAATAGTAATAATGGGGGGGAGGGTCCGCAACTGAGTGGGCGTGGCCTCAGGTGTCTGTCCAGCCGCAAGACCTGGGCGTCCACGCTTCGTACCGGGGCCAGCCTGTGGGTTTCTCAGGCTGTGGGGCAGGTGGCAGTGACCTGTGTGGTGTCACGGCCACGACGGGCCTGGGCTCTTCTGGGAGGTAATGCCAGACTCTGACGACAAGCTCTGTCCTTTCCCCTCATGCCTCAGCTCTATGAGTCCACCCTGCACGCCTTTGCCTTCTCTTACTCCATGCTAGGAGAGGAAATCCAGCTACATTTCATCATCCCCAAGTCCAAAGAGCACCACTTTGTCTTCAGCCAACCCGGAGGCCAGCTGGAGAGCATGCGGCTGCCCCTGGTCACAGACAAGGTACGGCTCTGGCTCGGCGGGGGGGGGGGGGGGGGGCACAGAGTGGCTGCAGGTGACCGTTGAGCTGGAGGCCGTGGTTGCCTGATGAGTCAAGGGCAGGCGGGGACTGGTGTGTGACTAAACGTGGAGCGGGCTGGGGTTAGGGTCACTCCGTCAAGTTCCGGCCTTGCTCTACCGTTGTCTGGCTGTGTTTTGACTTGTCACTGAATGTCGCCGAGCCTCGGTTCCCTCACCCTGTATGCTTCAGCAGCACTCACTCTCGCAGCAGCTTCTTGCGAGCATCGTGGGAATAACCGATGTGAGGCACCTGCACAGTGCCTGCGAGGTGACAGGTGCTGAGGAGGTGTTCGTCCCTTCCCCATTTTGTCTCGAATAAGCTGTTGTGGAACGTTTTAGGAATGTATTTATTTCTTCTGGCAGTGAGAATGAGCAGGGGAGGGGCAGAGAGAGAGAGGGAGACGGAGAATCCCAAGCAGGCTCTGTGCTGTCAGCACAGAGCCCGACGGGGGGGCTCAAGCCCAGCTGCAGGGACTACTCTGTCACGGCCAGCCTCCTCTTCTGCCTTCTTCTGTTCTTTGGAAGCGAAGCCCAGATGGTGCATCATGTCATCCGTAGAAGATAAATTTTCTCTCTTGGACGAGCTCGTTCTTAATAACTCGCCGTCTCTGTGACCAGCATTCTTTTTTGTTCATTTGTTTGTTTAACAAAAATTTTATTATGAAATGTGAAACGTTGACAAAAGTTAGGAGGTAGTTCAACAAACCTCCCCGCAATTTATCATCCAAATTCAACAATTACCAGCATTCGGCCACATTTAGTTCATCTGGGTTTTTTTCCCTTTGCTGAAGTATTTTATCTTTTTGTTAACATGAAATGTATTGTCAAATTGGCTTCCATACAACACCCAGTGCACATCCCAACAGGTGCCCTCCTCAATGCCCATCACCCCCTCCCCCCCGCATCAACCCTCAGTTTATTCTCAGTATTTCAGAGTCTCTTATGGTTTGGCTCCCTCCCTCTCTAACCTTTTTTTTTTTTTTTTCCCTTCCCCTCCCCCATGGTCTTCTGTTAAGTTTCTCAGGATCCACGTAAGAGTGAAAACATATGGTATCTGTCTTTCTCTGTATGGCTTATTTCACTTAGCATAACACTCTCCAGTTCTATCCACCTTGCTACAAAAGGCCACATTGCATTCTTTCTCATTGCCAAGTAGTATTCCATTGTGTATAGAAACCACAATTTCTTTATCCATTCATCAGTTGATGGACATTTAGGCTCTTTCCATAATTTGGCTATTGTTGAAAGTGCTGCTATAAACATTGGGGTACAAGTGCCCCTATGCATCAACACTCCTGGATCCTTGGGTAAATTGCTAGCAGTGCTATTGCTGGGTCATAGGGTAGATCTATTTTTAATTTTTTGAGGAACCTCCACGCTGTTTTCCAGAGCGGCTGTAGCAGTTTGCATTCCCACCAACAGTGCAAGAGGGTTCCCGTGTCTCCACATCCTCGCCAGCATCTATAGTCCCCTGATTTGTTCATTTTAGCCACTCTGACTGGCATGAGGTGATATCTCAGTGTGGTTTTGATTTGTATTTCCCTGATGAGGAGTGACGTTGAGCATCTTTTCATGTGCCTGTTGGCCATCCGGATGTCTTCTTTAGAGAAGTGTCTTTTCATGTTTTCTGCCCATTTCTTCACTGGATTATTTGTTTTTCGGGTGTGGAGTTTGGTGAGTTCTTTATAGATTTTGGATAGTAGCCCTTTGTCCGATATGTCATTTGAAAATATCTTTTCCCATTCCGTTGGTTGCCTTTTAGTTTGGTTGATTGTTTCCTTTGCTGTGCAGAAGCTTTTTATCTTGATGAGGTCCCAATAGTTCATTTTTGCTTTTAATTCCCTTGCTTTTGGAGATGTGTCAAGTAAGCCAACATCCCTGATAAATATGGATGCAAAAATTCTCAACAAGATACTAGCAAATCGAATTCAACAGCATATAAAGAGAATTATTCACCATGATCAAGTGGGATTGATTCCTGGGCTGCAGGCCTGGTTCAACATTCGCAAATCAATCAATGTGATACATCACATTAATAAATGAAAAGATAAGAACCATGTGATCCTGTCAATCGATGCAGAAAAAGCATTTGACAAAATTCGGCATCCTTAATAAAAACCCTCGAGAAAGTCGGGATAGAAGGAACATACTTAAACATCATAAAAGCCATTTATGAAAAGCCCACAGCTAACATCATCCTCAGTGGGGAAAAACTGAGAGCTTTCCCCCTGAGATCAGGAACACGACAGGGATGTCCACTCTCACCGCTGTTGTTTAACATAGTGCTGGAAGTTCTAGCATCAGCAATCAGGCAACAAAAGGAAATCAAAGGCATCCAAATTGGCAAAGATGAAGTCAAGCTTTCCGTTTTTGCAGAGGACATGATATTATACGTGGAAAACCCGATAGACTCCACCAGAAGTCCGTGACCAGCATTCTTAGAGGCCCTCCTCATAGGGACGCTTGGTTTCACAGATCCAGCCT
Source organism: Acinonyx jubatus (assembly GCF_027475565.1). NCBI lineage: Eukaryota > Metazoa > Chordata > Mammalia > Carnivora > Felidae > Acinonyx > Acinonyx jubatus. Next base: position 129,441,436 of record NC_069388.1, on the reverse strand, counting down.
GACCGTCTCAGAGTCAGCTCGCTGCCTGCCCCCAGCCCCGGCCAATGTGACCCTTGTGTGGGACGCTGCTTTTCGATCTCCAGAGGGCCAGTACCTTAGGGTGGAATAATCTTTCAGACCTGGCAGTCTTTTACCAAGCACTGAAAACATTTGTAAAGAACAATGGGGGCATTTATTACAGGGCGTCTCCTACCCTGTGGGCTGGGGCGGGCTGTTGCACTGGCGGAGGGTTTCTCTGTTCCCCCCCTCGCTTTTCCAGCCAGTTCCAGCCAGAACTGGGTACGGGCACCAGGTGCAGCACAGCTTTTTTGTGGCAGGTGCTCTGAGGAACTCAGAAGGAGTGGAAGACCTAGCTCAACCAGAAGAACTTTTCTGTTGAGGGCAGAGTGGAGGAAAACCCAGTTCTTGATATAAAAGATTCACAACCGGAGTGTATTAGGAGCTAGGCTGCAGGGATGAGGGACTGAGGGATTTAAATCGTCCAGACTAGTATACACTCCGCACATATTCAGTGCCAACACGGGAGGGGGATCCGTTTGGGTCACTGACACATGCCAGTTAGTTTCGGTTGTGTAACTGACCGTTCCCAAGCAAGCCCTCACTCCGCTTGCGATTCTTCGGGCTGGCAGCTTGGGCTCGGTCCCGCTGTGTGGTTACCCTGGCTTGTTGCGGTCACTCGTGTCTGTGGTTAGCTGCCAGGTCAGCTGGGGGCTGGCCGGGTGAGGGTCGCCTCAGTGGGACGCCCATCCCTGCCCGCTGCGGTCTCTCCTGCCCCAGCAGGCCAGCCCCGGCTCCCCCCGGGGAGGGGTCTGAGAGAGAGAGGGTGGAATGTGTCCGTCCTCAGGGGGCCAGGCTCGGAACGGGCACAAACCATCGTGTTCACGTCGTCTTCTCGGGAAAAGGAAGTCCCAAGGCTAAGCTGCATTCAGTGAGTGTGGAAACTGGCTGCGTTCTCTTATCGGAAGCTTCCGCGAAGTCCCGTTTCAAAGGGAGGGGAGTGATCGTGACCGTATTCACAAACACTTCCCCTCCTCATTCCTCTGCTTTCCAGAGTCACGAGTATATAAAAAGTCCGACGTTCACCCCGACAACCGGCCGTCACGAACACGGACTCTTTAACCTGTACCATGCCATGGATGGTGCCAGCCATCTGCACGTGCTGGTCGTCAAGGAGTATGAAATGGCCATTTATAAGAAATACTGGCCCAACCACATCATGCTGGTGCTCCCAAGTATCTTCAACAGCGCTGGAGTTGGTAGGCATTTTTCAACGTGCCCTGCTTGGTAAAATTCCTGCGAACGGAGACTTTTAGGAGACGGTCCTAGAGATGAATGGGTTAAACATTCTTCATCAGGCTTTTTCATCTTGAAAGCTATAGCCTTCTTCTGTGTTTTGGTCACTGCTTTGATTCACATTCTCCACGGTCAGAGACAAGGATAAGCAGACAAATGTGTGTGCAGGTTGGTGATGGAGATTAGGCCCGTCGGGAGCTGGCTGGTCATGGGCTGGGGCCTCGATGAGCCGTTCTAACTCCAGATGGGGCCTTGGTCCTGGGTAGGGCAGACCTGAGGGTGGGCCTGTCCTGGGTAGATGTCCGTGGACCCAAGAGTGGGCCTGGGGTTTGCCCATTTCAGGCGCCGCCCACTTCCTGATCAAGGAGCTGTCTTACCACAATCTGGAGCTGGAGAGGAACCGGCAGGAGGAGCTGGGGATCAAGCCACAGGACATCTGGCCTTTCATCGTGATCTCGGACGACTCCTGCGTGATGTGGAACGTGGTGGATGTAGACTGTGGCGGAGAAAGAAGCAGGTGAGATGCCCCCCACCGACCCTGCAAGGAACATGAACCTGTTCCTTTTTTTTTTTTTTTTTAATGTTTATTTATTTATTTTCTGGAGAGAGCGTGAGCAAGGGAGGGACAGAGAGAGTAGGGGGACAGAGGATCCAAATGGGCTCTGCGCTGACCAGCAGAAAGCTGGAATCGGGGTTTGAACTCATGAACTGTGAGATCGTGACCTGAGCTGAAGTCGGACATCAACCGACTGAGCCAGCCAGGTGCCCCAAAGCTGTTCCTTTTCAATGGGGGCTTCTTAGCTACCTCCTGAGGACCACAGAGGACACCGCATCTTAGAAGGCACAGTATGTGGTTCACATGGCCTTGTATGTCGCAGGCTCTTATTCCAAGCCCAGCGTGGTTTTGAGGTTTCAATTTTTTTTAAGTTTCTTATTTTTCATTTATTTTGAGAGCGAGAGAGAGAGAGGGAGTAGGGGAGGGGCAGAGAAAGAGAATCTCAAGCAGGCTCCACACTGTCAGCGCAGAGCCCAATTTGGGGGCTCAGACTCACAAACCACAAGATCAGGTCCTGAGCCGAAATCAGGAGTCAAACGCTTAACTGACTGAGCCACCCAGGCGGCCCCTTGTGTTTTTAACTTTTTAAAACTTTTCTTGGATGTATAATACGTACAGAAAATCACACAGTATATATTCAGTATAAAATACCTACAGAAAGTAGGACACATCTCCAGAAATTTTCACACACTGATCACCCATTTAACCAACTCCCGTTGGAAGAAATGGGACGTCACCAGTGGCCCAGAAATTCCCTCCTGGAGCCTTCCACACCCTCCCCCTGCCGCCAGCCTAATTCCTAGCAGCCAGCTGCATTTTTATTTGCTGTGTGACATTAGTGGAACAACTAAACTCTGAAGGGTGTGCCTGGAGGTGGGCACCAGAGGGCACAATGTAGGGAAGGCTCGGTAGATAGACTCGGAACATCGTTGGTAAAATACTTCCTTTTGTGATTTTTGCCACATGGATGTTTCAACTTAGGGCTGCCTGATGACTTCTGATTATTTTTGGCCTTTTTTTTTTTTTTTAAAAGAAACGTGAGGTCAGTTCACCTCTTTAATGTTAGTGGTACCCTCCTGTGACAATTACCACTAGTCCCTGTTCTTCTAGAGAGAAAATGTGTTCCGGATGATAGAGCTGCCCGTAGTTTATGGGAGCAGTCCTGCTTTGCTGGCAGTATTCTCCCTGACGCTCTTCCAAAGGCAAGAGCTCAGCCGGGGGCCGAGACTGGGAGAGAATTGAGCCTTCATTCTGCGTTCCCGAATTCTATTCTGAAGCAGCCCTTAACGCCCTGGCATGTCAGGGCTGGCCAGGGCCCTAGAGAGTTTATTTAAGCCCCTTGGCTGGGGAAAAGCAAGCTGGGGTCCAGAAGAGTTGAGCTGCGTGCTGGGGCCCAGCTCCTAGCCCTGGAGCCCCTCCCGCCGGCCCCCTCCCTGGTCATCAAGTGTCCCTGTCGTCGCCACGGTCCTCTGACGGTGGCAGTCAGGGTGGGGGGTATCTACACACTACCTCCTTCCTTCCCATTCCCTTACTGGAATTCACAGCAGAAAGCCTCGCTCTCCCCACCATTTTGCCCTCAGGTCTGCAAACGGGAAATGCAGTGTTTTATTTAGCCTGATGGGGAGGAGGTAGGCTTTGGAGACGGCGCTGTTTGAGTCCGAGCTCTGTTGAGTGACACCGGGCAAGTTCTTCAGAGCCCCTTTTTTCCTCATTTGTAGAATGGGGATGATAGGTCTAGGTCATGAGGTTGCCGTGAGGATACATAATAGTAGATGTGACCCGCTTAGCCTGGCGCCCGGCGCTCAGGATGGCAGCGATGGGCTCCACCTGCTCCAGCCCTACCCAGCTCCTAAGCGTCCGGTCCTGGGGGCCCTGCTGCTGTTTGCCCCTCAGCCTGGGGACGTCCGTCTCCCTCTTTTGAGCAGGGAGTTTTCCTGGGCAGAAAGAAACGTGTCTTTGAAGCACATCATGCAGCACATCGAGGCGTCCCCCAACATCACCCACTATGCCCTGATTGGCATGCGGAAGTGGTCCAGCAAGACGGGGAGCGCCGAGGTGCGGGAGCCCTTCTCCCGCTGCCACGTGCACGACTTCATCATTCTGAACGTGGACCTGACCCAGAACGTGCAGTACCACCAGAACCGGTGAGTCCTCGCCCTCTGTGGCCGTCGGCACCGCCCCCGGCCCAGAGCCCGCCCTGAAGGGCAACCTTAGGCCTGGGGGACGGCGGCCTCCCCGCTGCGGGGCCAGTGGAACCGGAGGCTTCCTTCCCGAGGCATTGCTCTGGCCCTGCCTTCAGCCCTCAGGTTTTGGGGTGGGTTTTTTTAATGTTTATTTTTTTATTTTGAGAGAGAGAGAGAGCGCGTGTGTGCGTGCGTGTGTGTGTGTGTGTGTGTGTGCGCGCGCGCGCGCACAAGTGGGAGGGGCACGGGGTGGAGCGGGAGAGAGAATCCCAAGCAGGCTGATAGTGCTGATAGTGAAGAGGGTTGATCCCACCACAGACTTTGAGACCCATGACCCAAGCTGAAATCAGCCCTCAGTTTTTGTTTTTAATTTTTTTGTCGTATAGGGGTGCCTGGGTGGCTCAGTTGGTTGAGTGTCCCGTCTTTGGATTTTGGCTCGGGTCATGATCTCAGGGTTTGTGAGTTTGAGCCCCACATCTCTCCCTGCCCCTTACACATGTACGCTCATGCTACGCTCTCTCTCAAGATAAATAAACTTTTATTTATTTATTTTAAAAAATTGTTTTAATGCTTATTTTTGAGAGAGAGAGAGAGAGAGCATGTGCACATGAGCATGAGCGTGGGAGGGGTACAGGGAGAGGGAGACACAGAATCCAAAGCAGGCTCCAGGCTCTGAGCTGTTAGCACAGAGCCCAACGCGGGGCTCGAACTCACAAATAGCGAGATCATGACCCTAGCTGGAGTCGGACGTTTAACCAACTGAGCCACCCAAGCGCCCCAAGATAAATAAACTTAAAAAAAATTTTTTTTTAATTGTATAATTCTGTAGACTGTAGATTTGCATAAGATCATTCAACTTCCTTCATCGGTTCACACGATCCTTTATATAGTGACTTACGTCGTACTGTGTCATTTCTCTTACTTTTTTGTTTCCTTCTTGGACTACGTCAGTTTTTAGGAGCATTAACACTGAAGAAAACTAGGAAGTAATTTCCATATGACTCTCTCTCTCTGGGCCTGGCCACGGAAGTGCTCACATCTCAAGAATAACCAGATTGCCAGCCCTTATCAGGCATCCCTATAGGCCAGGCAGTCGGCCACACCCAAGATGTCCCTCTTAGGAGCCCTGGGGCCACACCCAAGATGACCATCGGAGGAGCCGTGGGAGGGTCGCTTTTGGAGCCAGGCTGCCCTGCTAAGTTCTGGGTTTTTTCTTTCACAGCTTTGCAGTTTAGGCTGATGACTTAGCATCTCTGAGCCTTGTTTTTCTCAGCTGTAAGATGTGGCTAATATTTTTACTCTAGGGAGTTTGTTGTTTTCTTTCTTTTTTTTTTTTTTTTTAATGTTTCTTTTTGAGAGACAGACAGAGACAGAGTGCGAGGAGCAGAGAGTGAGGGAGACACAGAATCTGAAGCAGGCTCCAGGCTCCAAGCCGTCAGCACAGGGCCTGATGTGGAGCTCGAATTCATGAACCATGAGATCATGACTTGAGCCAGAGTCGGGTGCTTAACCGACTGAGCCACCCAGGCACCTCCCTTTTGTTCTTTGTTTGTTGTTTTGTTTTTTGTTTGTAACGCATAGATGAAACGGTGTTTGTGAAGCCCCTCACACGGTGCCTGTAGCGTGTGATCAGCCAGTGGTAGTCCTTCTGTAGTTTAAGCCCGGCCTGGTGCAGACACGTCGCGGCCACACCTGGTCTCCTTATTTGTTTTGTCTTCTTTATATGCCGCTATTGAGCGAGGGCTTCAAGGTTGGAAAGAGCCCCCCAGCGCGGGGAGTGCACACTCCGCGTGGCTGCTGGGGGCGTGCCCGGGGCCATGGGCCGCGTCCAGTGCTATCTGCTCCCTCCTCTGCTTCTGAGCAGGTTCACGTGTGACGACGTGGACTTCAACCTGCGGGTGCATAGCGCCGGCCTCCTGCTCTGCCGTTTCAACCGCTTTAGCGTGATGAAGAAGCAGATTGCCGTGGGTGGGCACAGGTCCTGCCACATCACGTCCAAGGTGAGTGCGCCCACTGAGTCTGCTGCCTGGGCTGCGGTGGTGTGGGAGCTGGCAGGGAGGCCAGGACGTGGGGCGGCCTTGACGGCTGGTGGCCTTCGTAAAGGTTTTGAATTGGGAGCCTGGGGAAGGGAGGCCCGCCGTCGGGTTTCTCTCCCGATCGCTGGTTCTAACCAGTATCCCCGGTACGCGTCCCACCAGTGTGGCCGCCACCAGCCTTCCCGTGAGCACTCGCCTGCCTGCACGTCCAGCACTGGGCCTGTGTTCACTGCCCTGGCTTCTCTGCTGGACGCAGCTCCTGGGGGGTGGGGCGCCATGCTCCTCTCTGGGCCCCTGGACAGCGCCTGGCCAGAAAACCAAATGGCACCAACAGGCTGGCCTGTAGCCGTGTTGTCTGTGTGCGAGCCAGCCTCTTGGTGGGGAGAGACGTGGTCTGATTAGGTCAGTGCTGGCTGCAGAATTTCAGGGTGGAAAGTCCTAGCACACCCTCCGAGATCTGGTCTTCCAGGAGGACATATGGGGTTGGCACGACTCTGCCTGAAGGTTCTCTCCGACCCATGGACGGGAGCCCCATTCTCTGCTTTGTACCTCCATCTACCTTGACTTTTGCCCTGGCGGTGGACACATCAGCCTGTCCCGGTGACTCTTTCAGCCTCTGTCCTGCCTCATCTCCCCTCACTCCTTGTGTGGTTGGTTGCTTATCCTGAGCTGGGCCGGGTCTGAATTCAGACGCCAGTCCCAAACCCCCACCCACCTGCCCCTTCCTATCAGCAGGATGTGAAGACTTCTCTAAAAGGGAAAGCCCATCCTCCTTTCTCTTAAAAAGTAGCAAGACATTTAAAGAAAAGGTCTGTACTCCCAGAACTTGGGAGTCGTTGAATTAAGTCCTACCCTCCCCCGCTGCTGAGATTTCTTATTGAAATTGTGTTAGATTTCTAGTTTAATTTTTACAATTCTGATTTTTACCACATTGTCTATCAAAGATACTGTTGTACTTTTAAAACTGAGTTTTCTTTATGTCTCTCAGTCTAATCTTCTGGCTCTAGATATTTTATGTGTATTCCTATTTTGAGCATCTTCTTTGCCGCTAGGTTTAGGTTATGTGTAAGAGAGCTGGAACATTCGATAATCTTTCATCTGAATGAGATAACTTACTTTCATTTACTCATTGAGTATTTACTGAGCACGCAGGCCCTTCACTCGGTGTAGCCCTGCAGCTGAGGCGGATGTTAAACATGTAGTGTCCTTGTGACCAGCACCACGAGGGTGACGTGTGTCACAGGGAGACCTAACCTTGCGAAGGGTGGGGGAGGGAGTCTGCGTGAGTGTCCCTGAGACAGTGACATTAAAGCAGAGACTCGGGGGTAATACACAACTGTTCAAAGAAGGATCTGGGTGAAGGAGCTGAGCAGGTAAAAGCCGGGAGGTCAGCGTGGAAGAAGCATAAAGGGCAGAAGGCATGGCGGAGATGGGCTAGAGAAGCATGTAGGGTCTTAGCAGCCATGGGAACATTCTGGACTTTCTCTAGGAGTAATGAGAGACCACCGAAGGGTGCCCAGCAGAGGATTTGATTCGTTTTATTTACACCAAGTCTCCCTGGCTGCAGCCTGGCAAATGCGTTGGCCGTGGAGTAAGGGGTGGTGGGTGCAGACCGGCGGGCGGTCGGCAGGAAGGGCGGTGGGGGCAGGTGAAGGTGGATAGGTTCTGGGGCCAGAGGGAGGCTGATCCTTCCCAGAGGTTTGCCTCTCTGGATTTGGGGGAGAGTTCGCCAGGTCCAGTGGTCCTCTTGATTATTCTAGACCAGGCGGCAAGTCTTCTGCATGGAGTGGTCAATGCCTACAATTCTTACCGGTCCCACTCGTCAGTTTCACACGTCCCACCGTGGTAAAGCGTAGTTTTCCTCGGCAGAGAATTTCTGGGTTGAGGTATGTGTTCGCAGCTGGGCAGCTCTACCCCATGACACAGTCTTCCGTGACAGGGCCACTCACCCCAGGAGAGGCCTGGGGAGGGACCTCCGTGCTCAGGGTGGCTGGAAGTGGCTGACCCCGCCTTCCCCGGGCAGGTATCCGACAACCCCGTGGCCATCGTGCCGGCCCAGTACATCTGCGCCCCGGACAGCAAGCACACGTTCCTCGCGGCGCCCGCGCAGCTCCTGCTGGAGAAGTTCCTCCAGCACCACAGTCACCGATTCTTCCCGCTGTCCCTGAGGAACCGCGGCCACCCTGTGCTCTCGGTCGACTGCTACCTTAACCTGGGATCTCAGGTGACTCTCAGAGGGGGCCCTGCCGGGTCCACGAATCCGAGAAATTCCTAAAACGGAGGCGCCAGAACCCAGGACTCGGGATGATAGCTACTCAGCTCCTTTGCCTCAGGTGTTTACCCCGCCTTATAGCTGATAGGGTAAAAGCCTGAGAGAGTTTAAGTGGTTTGCCCCCCACTGTAATAAGTTAGGAATGAAAGCCGACGCGGATGCCAAAATTGACGGGTGGCAACTCATCCGTCGAATTGATGGATTCTCGAATTGATGGATGGGCAAATGTGGATACATTTCTTGGACTTGAGTTTTAGGATCTGGATTTGGACATAACACTAAGTCTTGTCTCTGCCCCCGACCCCCACCAGCCTTGGGCATTGGCCAAGCAGTTAGTATTTGTTAGACGCAAGGCCCTAGTAGGGTGTCGTTGGGTATTTCATGAAAGCTGATGTTCTCTCTTGGATTCCTTCTTTTTCAGATTTCTGTGTGTTATGTGAGCTCCAGGCCCCACTCCCTGAACATCAGCTGCTCTGACTTCGTGTTTAGCGGACTCCTGCTATACCTCTGTGATTCTTTTGTGGGAGCTAGCTTTTTGAAAAAGTTTCATTTTCTGAAAGGTAACTTCCCATCCTTTTACCCTGGACCTCGATTTGAATGCCTTTTGGCACCTGGCGCTTCCGAGGAGGTGACTTGTGGTCTTAGTCCCCCTTTGCCAGTGGGTAGACTGAGGCTCAGAGAGGGAATATGACTGCCCTGATTATCCAGGAAGGTACAAGAAGGCTGGGATGCGATCCCAGCGTGGCTCTCTTCCCCTTGTGCCTGTCGGGATAGAGACAAGACACGTCCCCTTTCTTTCAGGTAGATATTTTGGACTTGTGGTCCCCGTCAGCCCAGATTCTTAACATCAGCACCCAGGTCCCTTCAGACGTGCCTTCTTCCTGGTACCTGGGGTTTCCTCCTCATCTTAGGGAGCACTGCATGCTCTTTGACCTTTACTGGGATCTTTCTGCTCCCATAGTTGTTGTCACACTAGAGCGGCTGAGAGCGACAGACGTTTCATTCTCTAGAACTTAACAGTGTCATTTCCAGCCAGCTGGGAATCCTGACTGATCTTCCCTTGCCTTGGGTGTCTGCACTTTGACCTTGTCAAGCGGGTGTTTACTGAGCACCAGTGCTGTATGCGGCCTTGGGAAGTAGTAAGAGGTTTCTCCCACGGTCTGCCCCGGGGAAACATTTTGTGTACTAGGAGGACAGGACATGTGGGTAGGAAGGGCGGCAGGTAGACTGACCTACAGGATGAATGAGCCGACCAGAGGGATTATCGAGGATGCTGGGAGTGGAGAGGAGGGAGATTCCAGAGGCTGGGGGGGTGGGGGTGGGGGTGTGCTGCATCTGGCCAGTATGCAGGGGGCTCACATGGGAGAGGAAGGGGTGGGGTCAGCCTGGGAGAGGTGGGCTAGCTCAGGGCTGGAACCGGGGCGCTTGGTTGGTGATCTGACCAGCCGACGAGGCGTCTCTCTGCTTCCGGTTTTCCACCCCCTCCACCGCTTTGTGCACATTTCTTCCGCCTCCGCGTTGTGTCACCGGCCAGACCTGCCAAATAACCATCTCGCTGTGTGTCTCGCTGAGAGTACGAAGCTTTCCAGAAGCAGCAGGAGGTGCTGCCTGGATGTCTGGTCCCTCCTTCCCAAACGACACCGTGTCTCCTTGTTGCCGGTAGAATCCAGGCCGTAGCTCTCATTCGTTTTCTTCACCGCCTCTGCCGTTGCTCACGCAGGTGCCACCCTGTGCGTGATCTGCCAGGACCGGAACTCCCTGCGCCAGACGGTGGTCCGCCTCGAGCTGGAAGACGAGTGGCAGTTCCGGCTGCGTGACGAATTCCAGACGGCCAACGCCAAGGAAGACCGGCCGCTCTTTTTTCTGACCGGGCGGCACATCTGAGGGAGACACCGGCAGATTTTCTGCGGGAGGGGAGCCTTTGGCACCTCATGCTCTTGAGGCTCAAGGGACTCTGAGATCCACGGGGTGCTCGAACTGGAGCGGCCCCGGGACCGTTGTGCGGCCCCCTCGTGCTACGTGCCAGGAGCCCAGGCCTGGGCGTTTGTGGTCTTAGAGCAATGAGGATGAGTGGGTGGTGAGCAGGGACGCAAAGCCATGTCTCCTGGGTTCTGGGCCACACGGCCCTGGGCTCTATCGAAGTCCACTTGATGGAGAACAAACTTTTGCCTGCCGTCCTGTCTTCCGTGTGCTTCCATGGACAAATGCGACTTTTCTGAGTTCTAAAGGATCACTCTTGGGTTTTCTTGTAGAGGTGTCAGTAACTTCTTGTTGGGCGATGGACAGGATTCCGACTCTGGGGGTTTCCCTATCACCTACTACAAAGCAATATTCCAGAAGAGCATCTTTTAACTTTAAAGGCTGGAGAGAAGGAAAAAACAAGGACATTTAATAAGAATTACGTAACGGCCTACAAGTTTGCTCTTTCAGAAGCCAGGCCAAAGGCATCCACTCTGAAAAAGTAAAGCAGATGATTTTACTTCGCAGCAAGTATGATTCTGTTAAAATAAAATAGTATAGGGTCAATACCCTACCTCTTAGAAAGGGCAAAGCTGAAAAGAAACTTTCTTTAAAACAAGAAGTGTTTCAGGAAGGAAATTAGAGTTGGAGGGGTTGACCTGAAGAGACCGACTTTGCCTTACAAAGAGGACCAAATTGCTTGCTTTGAAACAACGAAACCACCAGAGGGACATAAAATAGTTGGTAAAAATTAAACTTTTGACTATAATTTATTGAAGCTCAGTTTTTGGTTCTTTAAATAGCTTGTTTCCTCTTACGAGTGCTTGGCCCCGATCAGAATGGACGACAGGAATGCGGGAACGTTCCATGACGCTCACCATCCCATCTGCCTGTGTGTTTGAGTGCCACCCATGGGCCAGGCATCGGACTGGGTGCTTTCGCAGCTATGATCTTGCTTAGTCCTTCCAACAGCCTGGGTGGGTGCAATGATCCTCCACCTGGAAGACGAGAAGGTTCCGGTGCAGGGAGCGCACCTCACCGAGACCACTGCGCAAGGAGAGAAGCAGAAGGATGGACAAGTAGACTCCTGGATTCTGGACCAGCGTCTGTCTTGCCCCGGGCCACGGTGCTTTTGGAGTGGCCCCTAACCGAAGGGAGGGTTTGAAGATACTCAGAAATGTACCACCAGCATGCATTCGTATACAGCCATCTTAGACACTTCTGAGCACTCTGGTGGATCACAGTCCAAGAAGAAATTCTTTTAGAAGATGATGCCTAAGAGTTTAATCTCCCCCCCCCCCCCCCCCGCCCAAAGAAAAACCAGCCGATGAGTATAAAAGATTAGTTCAGTGTTTATAAAACGATCCCTTCGTATATGCCATTATTCCTATCTCGGAATAAAAACTTTCCTTCTTCAGTTGTATTTGTCTTTTGTGAATAGTAGCTTGTGTGCCGTGCTTCCCATTTTGTTAGTTAATTTAAACTTGGAAGACACCAAACTAATATTCTTGTTTGTTCCAGTCTTATAAATAAAACCCGTGATGCATTCCTGGTTTCTTTGGTGGGAATTCATTCAGTTGGTTTTGTTTTTGTTTTTGTTTCTTTGAGAGGGAGTAGTGTGACCAGTGATCTCCAAGGGCTCCCTGCTTACAACCTCATGACATGACAGAAAAGACAGTTTTGGAAAGGAAATTATAAATCCATAAAAGTAAGCGTGTATTAACACATGGAGGAATCCCTGAAAGAGAAAATTAGGTGTAGAGAAGAACGGAAATGAAGGATAGCACAGCTGAGACCATACACAGAAACATGCTACGTCGGAAAATGGAGTCGGGGTGCTCTGTGCATCATGGTGGCTAAGGACGTGGAGGGGGCCTGGGGCATTTGTCACAGTGATACGGCTTGGTGCAGCTGGGCCCTTCGATTCCTTCCAGCTCTTCTGCAACACTCACAGACGCCACTGACCTGGGCTAGGCAGGCAGCCACTGCTAAGCTTACTGCAGAGTGTGGAGGGAGCCTCAAGGAGGGGGCACGGGAGGGGGTCCAGACTTTTGTGAAGACAAGCTATTGGCACCCCCTCTCTGTGGCATTGTCCTATCTCTCCCCTCACAGTTATATGGGTCAGTTTATAGTAGACGAAATAAACAAACAGGAACCCCCCCCCCCCCGCCCACCAAGTATGGAAATGAACAAACAACCAAGATTCTTAAAATAGCAAATGTTATACAGTGAAAGGTGATAATGTCAGTAAAGAGGTTAATTATAAAACAAGCATAATCCAAATCAGAAAAAAGTAAGGTGATACGGTATCCAGAACAAAAAAGGATGGTTATAGATCTTGGAAGTGAAAACAGAGACCTCGGTAGACGGGTGAATAGCCAGACGAGCTCAAGAGGGAACCCGCCAGGAGGTGCACCTGGAGAGGTCTGACGGCAAACAGGAATGAACGTTGGCGGTCTGGGCTAACACTTGACTGTTCCCTTGCTCACTGCACATCTGGCCCTCCTGGCTCATCTTGGCCACTGCCAGCCGAGTACCCACCTCAGGCCGGTTGCTTCCTGTGCCTGGACCGCTTCTCCCCTTCACGTCGCTCGGATCCCTCAAAGGTCACCTCCTCAATGAGGGCCTCCCCAGTAGAATGCATTTTGTTTAGTGTTTTCTTTGTCCTTTCCCGTGAAAGTAGGAACTTCGTAAGACACATTCACTCCTGTGTTCCTGGAGACTGGAATATGCCCAGCAAATGGTAGTGTTCGTGAAACGCCCCTTGACTGACTCCGTTCTGTTTTAGATGCTTCCAGCATGGGAGCTAGGGGTGGGAGTGGCCAGTGATGGAGGAACTGAGAAAGTAAAGGAGTGAAATTGACCTAAAATTCCTGGTTTAATGGGGCAGGGGTGGTTAACATGTTACCAGAAAAGGAATATTTAAATATATGTTTAAAAAACAGTAATCCCTGGAAGAATTGAAACAGGATGTACAAGATCTAAACATTAAAGGGAAAAGGAGTATCAACAAAACCAGTGTATGTGGTATAAGGGAAGAACAGGCTGGGGAGGGAAGAAACAAAAAGCTTGGTAAATAAAATAGATGGCAGAAAGACATTCAAACATATCCCTGATCAGGGACACCTGGGGGCTCAGTCGGTTAAGCCTTCAGCTTTGGCTTAGGTCATGATCTCACAGTTGATGGGTTCGAGCCCCGCGTCGGGCTCTGTGCTGACAGCTCAGAGCCTGGAGCCTGCTTTAGATTCTGTGTCTCCCCCTCTCTCTGCCCCTCCCCTGCTTGCACTGTCTCTCTCAAAAATACATATTAAAAAAATATTAATTAAAAAAATATATCCCGGATCAAAATAAACGTAAATGGATTAAATTCACCTAATGAGGCAGCAGATTGAGACTCTCAGCCTGGGGTAAGATGGCTAATCAGAACAGGATTCAACATTTAGAAATTAAATGGGTGAAGTTCAAAGTTAAACCAAAGGGGATAAGAATGGTCACAAAACTTTGTAGATCTGGCCAGCACCACTGTGAAATCTTACAAGGCGAGAACAGTTAGAAATAGGAAACAAAGAGGGTAATAATGGGATAATTGCATAACCATCACTGGAGACTAGTACATCTCTCTGGAAATAGAAGACCAATCGAAATGAGACTCGACTGACCCAGTGACATGTTTGATAGAAAGTCATTAACCTCTGAAGGAGAGAGAATTCTTGTGGAATAGAAATTCCAGGAAACGTTCTGCAGCTAGACAGAGGTGATGGTTACACTACATTGTGAATGTGCTAAATGACACTAATGGTAAATTTTGTGTGTATTTTGCCATAATAAAAAACTGTCCCAGAGCATTGGAAAATACAGAAATCTGTACTTCTGCAAGGCCAGGAATAGCAGTCACCCTCAAACCAGATAAGAATGATAAATACCCAGGGGCACCTGGGTGGCTCAGTCAGTTAAGAGTCCGACTTCGGCTCAGGTCATGATCTCACGGTCTGTGAGTTTGAGCCCTGCGTCGGGCTCTGTGCTGACAGCTCAGAGCCTGGAGCCTGCTTCAGATTCTGTGTCTCCCTCTCTCTCTACCCCTCTGCCACTCGTGCTGTCTCTCAAAAACTAAACATTAAAAAAAAAAGAATAATAAATACACAAACTGTGGCTCTTTTTTCCTGAATACTCACCACAACTTAAGAACTCTTGCAGTAAAGGAGGAGAAATCAGGCTGCAAAAGCAACATTCATATGGATGTCAGAGTTCTCATGGCAGAATGTGGCAGTGGAGAGGGCGTGGCATTTGAAACCAGGAGACTTGGTTTCGCGTCTTGATTCTCTTGCCAGGTCACTTCGTTCCTGGAGAATGTGTTAGCTATGAAACGAGCAACAGTGAGTAGCAAACATTTTTGAGCACCTGCTGTGTGCCAGGCATTTAACTAGGTCACTAATTGTTTATTATTTAATCCAACAACACTCTGAAGTAGATATGATTGGGACCATCTTACAAATGAAAAACCTATGGCTCAGAGAGGTTGAATGACTTGTCCAAGATCACACAGCTATCAAGTGACAGAACAGATCTAGATTCATGCTTGCAGGTGTAAGGATAGGTCCTGCTAACATCACAGCTGCTTTCTGTCTTGAGCAGTTTATGGCCACCAAATGTCATCCATTAGGAGGCACCATTGGCTTCTAAGGCTCCCCATATGATAAAAGTATGGAACCAAAATGTTCTCTTTGGGAGAAGTGTTGGGTTGCCTGTGGGAGGTAGCACTGGATGCCAGCATATACGGAATATATTACATATGTATCATCCCGAGTCTGGGCAATCCCAGCATTAATGTTTAGAAACCCTTTTAATAACGGAATTTGCATTAAGCCTTCCAGATCTGGCTTCAGAGTCTGCAGACAGCTCTTTAAGGAAGACTGAACCAAGGGCGTGTCCAATGTCGACAGCTTTCATTTCTTTTTTAGTCTGCTTGCTTCGGCAGACTTCCCAGCTCAGAAGGAATTAGCATTTTAATTAACAAAACAGTTGGAAAGCCAAGTGTGGAGTTTTAAAACCCTTCGTGTCTGGAGAAGAAACAAGAATCCATGACCACATTTGTCGTTCACTGAATATACTGTCCCAGTTTCCCTTTGGCTTTCTTTAACTCTGAGGAACACTAATTTTTCTCTTAGGATCTCTGGCCACTCTAAGTCTGGTTCTCGCTCTGTAAAAGGGTCTTTCCCAGTGGTGGCAACCCACCCTAGTAGGGGTGGGTTTGGTTGAAGTTTTCAGCTGAATCACACCCTCAAAAATATGTCGAGGTCCTAACCCCTGATACTTAAGAATGTGATCTTATCTGGAAATAGGCTTGGGGCTGATGTAATTAGTCGAGACAAAGTCACACTGGAATCAAGTGGGCTCCTGACCCAGTATGGCCAGTGTCTTAAGAGTGACAGAGGAAGACTGCCGTGTGACCACCAAGGCAGAGATTGGAATGATGAGCCTATAAACCAAGGATGTCTGACAAACCACCAGATGCTGGAAGAAGCAAAAGAGGACTCTTTCCTCGAGACTTTGGGGAGCATGGCCCTGCTGACACCTTGATCTTGAATTCGTAGCTTCAAGAACCGTGAGAGAGTAGATTTCTGTTGTTTTAAGCCACACACTTTGTGGTGCTTTGTTATGGCAATCCCAGGAAACTCGTACAGGTGGGCAATGTGTACGTCATCTTTCAGGATTTGGTGGAAGCTTCCTAAAATTCTGGCCCTGATGGAGTCATGGCCACAGGACTAAGGCTGATGAACCACTTTTGGGGTCTCTGATCTTAGGCAAGCGAACAGTGCAGCCAACTACACAAATAGAGCTTAAGTTGTTCAAATACAGAATTAGAAAGGTAATTTGCATTTGGGAACCAAAAGCTTCCTTCCTGTCGATGACAGCCACTACCAACTGAGACTCTTGGGTGGGAGATACTATACTTTCAAACTTTTATTCCCCCCTATTTTCGATGCCATTTAATTCTTAAAACCCAGGGGAGAGTTGTTAACGATGTCTATTTCACAGATGTGACGTGCGGCCTGAGCAGGTGAAGGAACTTGCTTGAGTCCCACAGCTAATAAGTGACGGAAGTAAGCTCCACCCCCATCCTCCAGGCTCTGCAGCCAACGCCAGTGCCGCCCAAGGGACGACACTAGGGGACCTTAACTTCTATTTGAAATTCATTATTTAGATATCATACAAACGATACGATGCCACCAACATCCTTTTCGCCGAACGTGTGTCTACTGCATGCCAGGCATCTATATGCTCAGACCCTGGCGTGAAGGTAACAGAAACCGCCCCCGGGCTTGGGTCATGCATGCCTCCTTGGCCAACCTGCCATTTTCACGAACTGCTTCATTGTAGACCCTTTCTATGCACCCGAGTGATTTCTACATAGCATCACAGTGTAATTTTGTATTGCGTTCTCTTTTGAATAGTATAACCATGGTGTGTTTATGCTGCTAAATAAGATTTATACTTCCTGTTTAAGGGTGGCCTAACAAATAGGATTTGGGTGGACTGAGTGGATGATCACGATTCACTCAGTTCTTTAATGCTGAGCCTTTAGTTTCTTTCTGTTCCTCTTTGGCCATCAGATTTCTCCGGAAGCAGCATGGGACTCTGATGAGCGTCGGCTGCCCGGTCCCAAGCCTGGGGTTCCGTTCCCGGTTACCAGGTAGTGGCCGCAGTACCTTTCTTCTCTCTGCTTCTGTTTCCCCGTGTGTAAGATGGCAGTGGGAATGAGAGTATTTCCAGTATTCCAGAAATTGCATTTCGTTTTTTGGGTTTTTTTTTTTTTTAACTTCGTTTTTGAGAGAGAGAGTGTGTGCGTGCTAGCAGGGGAGGGGCAGAGAGGGGGAGGGAGAGGAAGACACGGGGTCGGAAGCAGGCTCCAGGCTTCGAGCTGTCAGCGCAGAGCCAGACGCGGGGCTCGAACTCATGAGCCGTGAGATCGTGACCTGGGCGGAAGTCGGACGCTTAACTGACGGAGCCACCAGGATGCCCCCAGAAACGGCACTGCAGGACCCTGCCGCTTCCAGGCCGGTCGCACATCTGTCCTCCCACGGGCCGCCTGGAGGCAGCCACACAGGCCAGAGGCCAGGAGAGGGGAGCTGGTGCCCCCCTGCCTCCCGCAGCTCCCGGATCCCTATTCCTGGTGCAAACAGCTGCTCCCTTGCTGGGCAAGACTGGACAGTGCGACTGCAGTCTCGTGACAGCGCAGTAACTCCCGGGGCACTGTCATTTGTGGAAATTCTTGGGGCAGCTGAGCCCACGGCTGAAGAGCGTAAGCCACAGGAGAGGGAGAAACAGCAATGGTAACGGCAACAACAACGATGCCAGCGAAAATTGGTTTTTTATCACGCGGTAGGCATCGTGCTGAGTGCTTCGGTCTCCGAACGCCTCTAAGAGCTGGGTCCTGTTCATCTCCATCGCACAGAGGGGAAGACCGAGGCTCAGGGCGTGAACAACTCGCCCGCGGTTACACAGCTGGGAAGTGGGGGGGTGGGGGCTGGGGGTCCAGGTGAGTCTGCACCTGACGGCAGAGCTTGAACTGTGAGCGAATTGCTTGTCTGAATGCCAGGCGACTGCGCAGTCAGTCACGGTCCGCTTTGCTCGTTCTTCTCTTGCATCCAGCGCGGGGCGTCTGAGGGATCCCTAGAGCCTGCAGCCGTGGGGTTCCGGGGCTCCCCGGGAGGGCAGGGTTCCACGGGGATGGCCTTCTCGACACAGGGAGCCCAGGGCTTCCAGGAAGAGTTTTCTGAAGGAGGACGACACAGCGTTGTTCAGGACGGGTCACCGCTGAACTGACTGTAGAAGAGGGTGTCTGTCACCAGGTAGTCGTAGAGTGTGCTGGCAGAGAATCCCAGAAGGTGTGTCAGACGGCCTGCGCCTCCTCACGGCGTCTACCCCTTTCTCCTGGAGACCACGCCTCTCCTCCAAAGGGCCAGGTGAGGAGGGCCCGGTTTCTGCTCTTGGGAAGCACCGTGTGATCTCAGCAACTGTCCCATCCACACCAGCTGCCCCTGGCGGATGCGCTCCACCCAGCCAGCCTCTGAGTCCCTGCTCCCCGTGCGCTGTTCCCAGGCCCCTGCACCAGCGAAAGGTTCCCCTGCTGGCGGACGGGGGCCACTGTCTTGCCCACTGAGACACCGGGAGCCTCATGCAGCTGGGTGTGGTCCACGAGACGTGGCTTCGCTGAGCAGTGAAGCCATGCACCTTGTCACAGAGAGTCTCTGAAGCAGGAAGGGCTTTGCACGTGCGCGTGTGTGCGAGGGGCGCAAGGAGATCTCGAGAAGAGGCACCTGTCGACACAGCTGTTTCCTTGGAGGCTACACGGGCCTCTCTTCTCTTGGATGTTTGCCTTCCTCTTGCAATCAGGTGCACGGTTAATTCCCCAAGGAAGACAGTGGGTTCTCTCCTCTTTTCCAGTTGTGTCACAAAGGGCATACGTGGTCTGGTCTCTGTCCAGGGGGCCCTTGTTAGCGCCTCGACTCATGGCTCTGAGGCTTCCGCCCCTCTCCTTGCCATAGCACAGCCCTCCCCCTGCCCCAGCCTGTGGGCGGCTCTATCCTGTGGTCAGGATGCCCATAGCCCTGATCACCACTAAGATCTCTCACTTGCGTGGCCTTGAAATTGCTAGATAACACCTTGTTCCCTACTCCCAGCTCAGAGAATTTGAGGGCACAGACTGGACAGGACCAGCTTGAGTGGAGGCCAGAGTTCCAGAGGGCTCAGCGACTGGGAATCCCTGCAGAGAGCATAGAAAGTCCCAGGCGCAGCCCAGTGGCCCCTTCCCTACGTGCTGGGGCCCCTCCGCTGCACCAACCCAGTCCACCCATCGTTGGAGACGTAGCGGTACATGAGCCTGCGGGTGTGGGACGGCATCCAGCAGGTGACATACACGGCCACAATGGCTCCTGCACAACAGCGGGGAGGAACGGAGCGACAGAGAGCAAACGTACTCAGTTCTGCCGTCTCTAGGGAGGAGGACGCCAAGCTTACAAGAGCATTTCCCTAGAACTCGTTCCTGGAGTCCAAGGGTCGGAAGGGAACTGTGAGGCTATCTGACACCCTCCTCTCTCGATCTGTAGCCAAACCTGAGGTTACCCCGATGTCTGGGTGAATATCCACTTTAACTCCCACCTGCACACTGACAAGCTTCTAGAAACTTCTACAACCTCTATAACCCCCTCCTGGCCACTGGAATATGCTTTTAACTCCGGGATAGCTATTCCCACCTGATCGTCTAACTGCATAGATAACTTAAATGTCCTTCTGCCTCATCAAGCCTCTTCTGTTCCTTTTTCTGATTGACTGATGGCCCCACCAGCCATCTACCACTCAAGCCGTAAGCCAGAGAGAGTCTTTTCATTTTTCCATTACCCCCTAGGGCCAATCTATTAAAAAGCTCTTCTTTAGGATGTCTTGATTCCTCTGTTCTCACCTCTACTACCCCACTCCAGGGGCTCCCTAGCTCCCCTCCCCCGGACTATGATGGCAGTCTCCCACTTGGTCCCTTTGTCGCTAACCGTCTACCCCTTCCCTCCCCTCCTCTACACCTGCCGTGACTGGCAAATCCATTCTGTTGTCCGGTGTGGCCTCTGGACCAGGATAGCGACGTCAACTGGGAGCCTGGTAGAAATACAGAGTCTCGGGCCTACCCTGAGCAACCGAATCAGAATCTCCGGGTTGGGTCCGAGCAGCCTGTGTTTTATAGCTCCCCATACTGTTTTGTTCGTTTGTTAGTTTTTGGGTTTTTTGCTCACTTTTAAAAACAACTTAAATCCAAGTTAACATCTAGTGTAATAAGGGTTTCGGTAGAATTTAGTGATTCGTGACTTAGATATAACACCCAGCGCTCATCCCAACAAGTGCCCTCCTTAATGCCCATCGCTCACTTAGCCCATCCCCCCACCTCCCCTCCAGCAGCCCTCAGTTTGTCCCCTTGTATGTAAGGGTCTCTTATGGTTTGCCTCCCTCTCTCCTTTTATTTTATTTTCCCTTCCCTTCCCCTATGTTCACGCTGTTCTTAAGCACACACAAGTTTGAGAAGCACTGCGTAACCCACACGCCAAAGATTTCTGGGTAGAACATCTCAAAAGCAAATCTCCCTGCATTCTTGGGCGTTGACTCTCAATGACTGCCTGTTGTCTATGGAAGAAAGTCCAGCACCATCACGTGCTCCCTCTCTTCCTGTCACACCATATGACATTTAGCTCTTACGTTTCTGTCCTACGTCCAACGCTGTGGGTTGACGGGAGCAGAGACCTGATCTCTTATTCCATGTTCCCAGACCTTAGTGAGTGCCTGCATTACCGCAGGTGTTTGGAGAGACCTCGGCTTTCTTGTGCCCCTTAATGTCTCCCCTACAAGGCCCAGTTTACCCAGATTCTTAGGAAAACCAGCCAACAATCAATGTTGCAGGAAAAGTGGGGAGCTGGTGGGGAACTGGGTGGGGGACCCAGCCGGTCTAAGCCCTCAATGCTGGGGCTACGGGTCCCTGACTACAGCTGCTCCTTGCATCCATCCATAGGCCAGGCTCCCTGAAATGTGAATAGGTATTCACTTGTCTTTATGTATTACTCCCTGGAGCAGATGAGGGTTTCGTGTATGGAATTCTCGTTCTACCCCGTAATCATACCACCAAACCTTATAGAAGCCTGTTGGCGACCACACGATCCCCTGGGGCTGGAGAGAGGTGGTAACTTGCTCAAGGTCACTTGGCCAGGGATCAGTGGAGGCAGCCTGGAGCCCCATCCCTTCTTCTCGTAGCAGTGTCACCAAGTACTTAACTGAGACCCTGGACGCTATGCTGGAGGCCGAGGAGCCGGCTGGAGTCCTTGTGTCTCACCAGGCTGGTGTGGCCCTCCAGGGGGAGCTTCCTCCTCTCCTCGCTCATTAGCTCCACGTGGTTGGGGGACGGGGCTGCCGGGGGCAGAAAGGGACGGCACCTGGGAGCCGAGGGCCACCAAGTGGCTCACACTGACCCCGTTCAGGAAGGCAGTTAACGCCAAGGGGAGCACGAAAGACACCAGCACGTTCACCTGCAAAGGTAATTCCAAGGCTTAGGACGGCCCCAAGGCTCTGTGATGCTGTGGTCCTCAGGCTGTGCCCAAGGCCCAGGAATCTGCAGCAGCAGGAGGGGGCGGGGGGTGACAGCAGGGTTATAAAATGAAGTTGAGAAAATTCTCAGAAAGATGAGACAGTAATAAAGGGAGAGACAACATTTGGGATTAGCTTAGGACACTTATCTAAGTAATAGTGGTTCTAGAAAGAAAACAGAAGGGAGGAAATCATTTTTTAAAATAAGTCACTTTGAAGAAAGTTTTTTCCAAAAGTGAGGTATAGAAGCTTCCAGACTGAAAGGCTGCCTGGGAGCTCGGAAAAAATGGATAAAAATAAGCCCCCATCAAGGCACGTTCTTAGGACTTCTAACACTCTGTGGATAAAGACCTTGAAAGCCACCAAAGAGATAAAACAAGGCACATGAAAAGGATGGGCACAGAATGGCATTAGATTTCTTTAAGGCAACAGTAGAAGCTAGAATATAGTGGAGCGATGCTTTACAATTTGAGAGGAAAAGCGGCTTCTGTCTAGAATTCCGTGCCCGGCCCTCTTACGGCAAATGTGAGGATAATCCAGAACGTTTCCAGAGGTGGAAATTCTCAATTTTTCACCTTCTTCTGTGGGCCTTCTCTCAGGTCACAGGAGGTTACAAGAGCGTATGTTCCGCCAAAATAAGGTTGTACACCAATAAAGGGGGAGACCCGGGTCCAGAAAGAGGGTGTCTGCTGGGAGAGCAGAGTGACGTAAGATGTTGGCCGTGCATCCGGTGACGCTGGAGTGGAAGAGGGGGCTCCCCGGGGAGACTGAAAGATGAACTGGTCGTTGACTGGATGGCTCTGAATACACTGAAACAGTATTTATACTTCTGGTAGAGAAGTTAAGAATGCATGAGAGACAGATGCACAGGAACCAAGCAAATTAAAAAACATTAAATATTAATTAATTAATTTATTTATTTAGGAGAGAGTGAGCAGGGGAGGGGCAGAGGGAGAAGGAGAGAGAATTCCAAGCAGGCTCTACACTCAGCACAGAGCCCGATGCAGGCCTCGATCTCACAACCACGCGATCGTACCCTGAGCCGAAATTGTGTCGGTTGCTCAACCGACCGAGTCACCCGGGCATCCCTGAAAACAGACCATTATTAACAGCAAGGAAGCAGAGGTAATATTGGAAAGGAAACGCAATACAAATGTCCGACATGGTTCATCTGTGAAGAATGTTTTAACATAGTCACAGTGTGTAAGTACAGGGCACAAGACTGACTTTATACCCTGATGGGATTAACACCAGAGGAGGGGTAGGGGGTGCGTGTGGGTGCACGGCGTGGAGAGTAGGGATGGGAAAGTCAGAGGGCGGGACGCTCTTTTTCTTTCTCCCGCTAGAAGACACTGGATAAAATGTGCAAACTGTGAAATCAAGCAGGCGCGTTCTTTAGAAATGTGTAGGAAGGGGCAGCAAGAGGTGAGAGTGCACGGCAGCTGCCCCTCAACAAAAGAATATAGACCGAAGTGTGCAGGGGTGGTAAGGGGACAGCTGTTTTACGCAACAAGCCTTGTTTTTTTATTTGGTAATTTTTGACTTATGAACAAGTTTATTATATGATACCCTGCTTTTTAAATGTTTTAATGTTTTAACATCCAAAATATTTGTATTATAGCGCGCCTGGGTGGCTCAGTCGGTTACGCGTCCGACTTTGGCTCAGGTCATGATCTCATGGTTTGTTGAGTTCGAGCCCCACATCGGAGTCTCTGCTGTCAGCACAGAGCCTGATTCAGGTCCTCTGCCCCCCCCCCCCCCCTTCCCTTCCTTGATGGTTCTCTCTCTCTCTCTCTCAAAATAAACTTAAAAAAAAAAATCTACAAAGTACATGTGCTATAGAGTTTTTCCTTATTGGTTCTGTGTCAGTATTTTTAAAAACCTGAGCATTTTAATAGTGCTTTAAAATCAGTACGAAATATCTGGGTTGGGTGCTGTACCTCTTTAAGGAGTCCATCATTCATGCTTTTTTCTTGATGGACGCTCACAAATCAGCACCAAGAGGAAAATAAAACACTACATGGGGCATAGTTTTGAGTTTGTTGTAGAACCAAGCAGCATTTTATCAACAGCATCATACTTACTATCAAATTGTCACTTTAATCCTAGACAAGACAGAAGTGGAAGGTAAAAATACATTCATGCATTAGTTATTAATCTTGGGGAGTTTTGAAATATTTCTGGAAAAACTGTACAGTTTTTTGTACTTTCAATAACGATGAGACATTTTCTTAGTCAAAAACAAAACAAAACAGAAAAACAACCCGCTGATTAACATGGACGATGAATGACAAGACACTAAAAAGGAAGGTGGACCAAAATAATCCTAATTTGAGCTCAGTTATTTTGTTGTGTTAACATAGACTGTGTGTCTCAAGTTAAACTTTTTTTTTTTTAATTTTTTTTTCAACGTTTATTTGTTTTTGGGACAGAGAGAGACAGAGCATGAACGGGGGAGGGGCAGAGAGAGAGGGAGACACAGAATCGGAAACAGGCTCCAGGCTCTGAGCCATCAGCCCAGAGCCTGACGCGGGGCTCGAACTCCCGGACCGCGAGATCGTGACCTGGCTGAAGTCGGACGCTCAACCGACTGCGCCACCCAGGCGCCCCTCAAGTTAAACATTTTTTAAATGCACCATTTGTTGAATAATGCTGTTAGGCTGAAGGAATTCACCAGTAGAACGTCAAAAGCTTGCCTCTGGCGGATTTCAGTTTCTACTGCCTTGGTCGGTCTGCAGCACATAAAGTAAGCTATGCAAGTGACATATTCACAACACAGACCATGCGTGGCGCTACCCCTTCCCCGAGCCCAGTTCCAAGATAGGTACAGCCTGGAAGCTACTGCCTTAGTCTGTGAAAACTGGCGGAACTTGGCTACCAGGCCTTTTGAGCACGTAGTTGCTTGTTCATTGCCACGGCCACAACAGGGTGCAGCAGGGAGCTACAGAGTCAGGTCTAAGGGAGGGGCTGCAGTGCTCTGGCTATTCAGCCAGATCATTCCGCTGGAGCTCAGAGCCTGTGTGAAGGTTGCTGAGAGGTAGACGGGTGCCCTACACATGCTGCTCCGTGGCTGTGATGTGCTTGGGCCAGCATGGCGGCAGGTGGTGTGTGGGCTGGACTGATGCGGTCTCAGGTCACCAGTGGCCCACCTGATGTGGCAGAAGGAGCAGCTCCCACTGTTGTCAGTGGGGTCCCTCCTCTTGACTGCGTGATCACTCCCATTAGTATCATTCCCATCCTGCTTGCCGGTGTGTTTTTGGTTTTGTCTCCTTTAGCATCAGGTCCAGATTGGAAAACCTGCAGAAATGTCTGATATAGGAAGTGGATTTTTAAAAACGAGGGATCCTACCCTGTCAGCTCTGAGTAATTCTCCGTGGTGACCACAGTAAGCGTCTTCTGAAGCGAGTGGAATGTTTTCTAATCAGGTTTAACTTTATATTTTCCCAAATTCTTGTTAAGGCTGCAAGTAAGCTATGTATTTCTTCTGAAATCCTTCATTAATATTGAATCTTCAGGCCTCTCTTTTATATCTCCACAAAATCCCATTAAGTTGGATATTCTGTAATGGGACTGAAAATGGCTAGTTTTGATGATAAAAAAAAAAAGGCTGGGTTATGAAATCTACATTTTTAGAGCCCTCCCCTTCCCTACGCTGTAATTCTCGTACCCAGTAATGCTTGGCCCCCACTTTTGTAATACTGGGAAGAGTGTAGACTTTCAGAATTAAGTTTTGAATTCTAATCTGGGCTTCTCTTAATGCTTCATCTCTGCCAAGCCTCTCCCCAAGTCCTCTGTAAAATGGGAAATGCGACCCAAATTTCTGCGGAGATCGCGAGTATCAGAAGTGAAAACACAGGCCCCCGAGCCTGCCTCCCCCTTACCTGAATGCAGACCTGGAGCGTGGCGCGGCTCACCGGCACCGTGCACACGCGCGAAGCGGGCTCCGGCTCCCCGCCAGCCTTCTCCAGCTCGTGCTTCTGCCCGGTGATGACTGCCGTGGGCAGGGCGTGGCGGCCCAGAAGAGCGACAGCAGACGGCGGGTGCGGCGCGGCGACAGCAGCCGGCTGGCGCACGGCCAGGCAGCGCTTGGCGCTCGGGCCACCTACGCTGAGCACCGTGGCGTAGGCGCACGGCTCGCGCACGAAGTAGTAAGCGCCGCCGCCCGGGTCGCCGAACACCCAGGGGTAGTGGAACGACACGAAGTTGAAGAGCTCCACGGGCACACCCACCGGCCACAGCGGCAGCGCCGAGAGCGCCAGGCTGAATACGTGGTAGCGCAGGCGCCCCGGGGGCCCGGCGCGCCCCTTCAGCACCACGCGCACGGACAGCGCACTGCCCGCCGCGCCCAGCGCCAAGATGAGCGAGCAGAGAGCGGCGAACAGCACCTTGGCCCAGAGGCGCGTGTCCACACCCAGCCGGGCGTCCAGGCCCAGCGCAGCGCCGGGGCTGGGACTCGGGCTGCTGCTCTCCATTCCTCCCCCGTGGCCAGCGCTCCCTCCCTCTCCCTGCGCCGAGACCGGGCCAGCTGCCCAGGGAGGAGAGCGAGCGCCTCCTGTTCTCCCGGAACCTCCGGAATGGGAGGACCCACCCCCGCCAAGGGCGTCCCTGAGCCAACACCGGACCGGACCGGACCGGACCGGACAGCGAGCGTGAGCCGGTTCAGTGCGTTTACATTTCTCCGCTCCGTTCAACCCAGGGAGCCCTGTGCTGGGTGGAAGGTGATACGGAGGGGTTGGGCCCCACTTACCGGATGGGTGACTTGGGGCAAGTTTTGTTTTTTTTTAAACCTGCTCAACCCATTTCTGCATTTAAAATATATTATCTACACTGCAGAATCTCTGTGAGGATTAGACGAGCCGGTCTGTGCGAGGGCTCCGAACCCGTAGCAGTAAATAGGCATCCTGCGGTACCACTCACCTAGGCCCACTTGCTGTGCTGCTGTGTGTGCAGCTCCGGAGACGGGTGGCCAAGGACTTGCCAGAACTTTTACAGCTGTTACTGTTCTGGCTAAAGGGCCGTCTGAACGGCGCACTAACATCCTTCAGCAATCCCTTTGTCACTGTTAGATGCGTCCTTGGGGTATCAGGCTTTCCCAGCCCTTTAGGATGTCATTCCCGTAGAGTGGGGAGGAAGTGAAAAGAAGGGTGTTACCGTGTTTGCAAACCTTTCATGAGTCTCTCTCCTTAACCCTTGTAAGTGCCAGAACTTGAAAAGGCCCTTACTTAGCTCGCACTTAGAACCCCTGATGCTTGCTGGAGCCAAACCCAGGTCTCCTGATGTTTCTGTCTTTGCTAAAATTGTTATGGCTCGGTGACAGTTTTATGTTTCCAGTTACATAATCATGTGGTCACATTGTGGGCTAAAGCTTCAACAAATGGATTTGGGCGGGGGATGCAATTCAGTCTACAGCAAGGATTCCGTACATACGAGTTTTAGACAGCTTTTCTTTGAGCGAAAAACCTGTATGAATTTTTAATTCTTTCCTGGTTGTTGTGTAGTGCAATAAGGCCCGTAGGATCTGGAAAAGGCCAGTTCCTGCTCCCCTTTGGAGGAATTCTCCAAGTACTCAGGCTCCCAAGGTCTGGGCTGGAATAGTGGAGGGGACAAGGCGCTTGGGATCAGGAGTCACGGATATGAGTCTCGGCTCTGCCACTCACTAGCTGTATGTCTCAGGCAAGCCATCAGTCTCGTGCTCCTTTGTGTGAGAGCACCGAGCAGCTAGGAGTCTTCAGGACTGGAGTCCGCACGCTTTCACTTGTGAGCGTTAAACCTTTAACTCTTACGTGGTAGGAAAGCTCAAAGACAAAAGAGGCAGCTTCTGGTTTTTCGCTTGCGTGCTGGTGGGAGTGAGTCCGTTTCCTGGGAAGGGGTGTCAAAGATGTGAAGGAGGTATTGTTGCCTTTTTAGGACAGTCCTAGGTAAGCATCCTCTGTCATGTAGAAACAGGAGACTTCCCTCGGTGTCTTCTAGGGATGAGACTCTCCCACCAGGTCAGAGGTGGACTGCAAAATGCATTTAATGTGGAAGTGAGGAAGAATCAGCCCCGGGGACCCACCCCGTGGGTTCCCCCTGTGGCCAGTATAGAGGGCTCGCGATTTCTGTCTTCACTGGGGTCTCTGCTTGTAAATCTCATTCGTTGATTCCCCTAACCTGAAACTCTTTTCAGAGAGTATGTCTATGTATGGATGCTCTGGGCCTAGAACTTGCTTCCTTCATACCCACATGAACCTGATTTTTGCCTCTGAATAAAAACAAAACGCCCCTTGCGTTAGGACTGGTTTCAGTCTGTTGGAAGACTGATCCCTGATACGCTCCACCATCTACGTTGGAATCAAAATCTTGGCTCTCGTGTTTAACCACAGACCAGGCTCAATCACTCCACCGCGAATCATGCAGCAAATAACCCAGAACCACTCAGTGTTAGAGGGTGCCGCCAGGCGTGTGGAATGGAAGTTGTGGACATTGCGGAAAAGCAGCAGTTCTGAGCCCAGGGATGCCGAGATGGAGAGATACGGTTTGGGGCCGTCTGGTCAATCATGTAAAGTAGTAACAAGGCTTCCTGGCCCTTTGCTTGCTTTGGGCGCCCAGGTTCCTGAACTTCTTGCCCGTTACATACAAGACACCCTCAAAAGGGCTTCTGCTATGGACTGCTTTGTGCATGGCCCCCCTTCTGCCAATTCACATGCTGCAGCCCTAAGCTCTCATGCGGCTATATTAGGAGTAAGGAAGTAATTAGGGTTGAATGAGGTCAGAAGGGTGGAGCCCTGATCCCACAGGACTAGCGTCCTTCTACGGGGAGGGGAGGCAGCAGAGAGCTCCTCTCTCTGCCATCTGAGGACATGGTGAGAAAGAAACTGTCTGCCAGCCAGGAAGAGAGTTCGCAGCAGGGGCGAGACCAGCTGGCACCTTGATCTTGGACTTCCAGCCTCCAGAACTGTGAGACACTGAATTTCTATTGCTTAAGCCCCCCCCCCCCCCCCCCCCCCGTTTTGGTACTTTGTTGTGCTAACACAGCTTCCAATCTTTATGCAGCTTTTGATCCCAACGCCAACCAGTGACCTGGAGAGATGATTGGCTACTCGAACCTTGAAAAAAAAGAGTTAATGCCTTTGAGTCAGGATTGAGTCATGGTAGGATGTGTGTGTGTGTGACAGAGAGAGACAGGGACAGAGGGACAGGTAGGCAGGTGTGTGTGCGCGCACGTATATGCACACACACACACACACACACACACACACACACCAGATCTTCCTCTCAGATCTGGCTTTCTATATCTGTTATTCATTCTTCTCTGCTCTGAGCTCTCCAGCCTCCACTTGGGTCCAGCCAGTGGTGGACAATGAGAAAGTGGGAGGAGAGAGTTGAAGGTATTTGTTCCTCTCCTTTCCTCCCTGCTGGATTACCACGCACTGGATGACACCCTTGGCGCCCTCAACCAAAGGTCCTGAAGGGGGACCTCTTCCAGCTACCTAGTGCACTCGTCTTCCATGTCTGCTGTAACAAATGACAGGCAACGTAGCGGCTTCAGGCGATGCGGATTCATTACCTTCCGCTGCACTAGAGCAGAAGTCCGGTACAGGTGTGGTGGGGCTAACATCAAGGTGCTGGCAGGGTACGTGCCTTCTGGAAGCCCTAGCGGGGACCCTGTGTCCTTGCCTTCCAGGTTCTGCAGGCTGTCAGCGTCATTCAGTTGTGGTCTCCTTTTCAAAGTCAGCAAAGTCGTGCCACACATCTCTCCCATGTTGTCCTTTCTGCCTATCTTCTGTCCCCACTTCTTCTTTAAAAAAATTTTTTTTCCAACGTTTATTTATTTTTGGGACAGAGAGAGACAGAGCATGAACGGGGGAGGGGCAGAGAGCGAGGGAGACACAGAATCGGAAACAGGCTCCAGGCTCTGAGCCGTCAGCCCAGAGCCTGACGCGGGGCTCGAACTCCCGGACCGCGAGATCGTGACCTGGCTGAAGTCGTACGCTTAACCGACTGTGCCACCCAGGCGCCCCCCTCCCCCCCCCCCCCCGCCGCTTCTTCTTTTAAAGACCCTGTGATTATATCGGGCCCACCTGGATGCACACAGCAAGGACAGAGACTGCGGGGACAGGCAGGGGCGTCAGACGTGCTCCAAGCTCTGCAGTGGCAAAGCAGGAGAAGCCCGGGGCAACTATTCAGGTGGTTGTTTGGAGATAATCCGGAACAGCCTCCCCATTTTAAGCCCAGCCGACCAGCAACCCTCACTGCACCGCAGCCCTCATTTCCCCTTGCCGTGTGATGTGGCAGAAGGTGTAATGTGACCTCCAGGATGTAACATAGTTACAGGTTCCGGGGATTAGGATGTGGACACCTGTGGGGGCTGATGCCCTGCCTCCTGCAGCTGGGCTCAGGCTGCTGTCCCCTCTCCTTTCCCCCCAGCCCAGGCTGGCCTTGGCCCCTCCTCTGGCTGGTGCTGGTCTCCTCACCACCACCTGTGGGTCTTCTGCAACTCTGCCCATATCCTGTTCACAGTCTCTTTAATAGGCCTCTTTAAGGTCCCAGCTCGAGTGTCCAGTCTGTTTTCTACTGGGACCTTGATGGATCTAGTGTATGCACATGATAAAGGGCTGTTACCCAAAATACACAGAGAACTCTTTAAACTCAACTATAACAAAAGCAACAACTTGATTAAAAAATGGGCCGGCTGGGGCGCCTAAGTGGCTCAGTCGGTTAAGCGTCTGAGTGTAGCTCAGGTCATGATCTTGAGGTCCATGAGTTCGAGCCCCGCGTTGGGCTCTGTGCTGACAGCTCAGGGCCTGGAGCCTGCTTCAGAATCTGTGTCTCCCTCTCTCTCTGCCCCACCCCTGCTGCACTCTGTGTGTGTGTGTGTGTGTGTGTATGTGAAAACTAAATAAATATTAAAAAAAAGGGGGGGGCAGGGCGCCTGGGTGGCTCAGTCGGTTGAGCATCAGACTCTCGGTTTCGTCTCAGGTCATGATCTCACCATTTGTGGGATTGAGCCCTGCGCCCGGCTCTGCGCTGCCTGCTTGAGGTTCTCTGTCTCCCTCTCTCTCTGCTCCTCCCCTACTCGCACATGCTGTTTCCCTCTGTCTCTCAAAAGAAATAGACATTAAAAAAAATGGGCCAACGACCTTCGCAGACATGACAGATAAGCACATGGAAAGATGCTCCACGTCGTACGTCACCGGGGAGATGCCAATGGAAACAACCACGAGGGATCGCTCCACACCTACCAGAAGGACGCGAATCCAGAGCGCCGACAACGCCTGACGCTGGCGGGGACCCGGAGTAGCAGGAGCTCTGGCTCACGGCTGGTGGGCGTGCGGAATGCTGCGACCACTTTGGAAGGCAGTTCGGCGGTTTCTGCGAAACTGAACATACCCTTCCCGTGCCATCCAGAAATCGTGCTCCCTGGTCTTCCCCCAGAGGAGTTGGAAGCTTAGGCCCACGCAGAAACCTTGTGTGCACACAGACACAGCTTGTAGCGGCTTTATTCACCATTGCCAAAACCCGGAAGCGCCGCGGATCTTCTTCGGCCAGTAGGTGAATGGATGAACCCGTGGCCCAGCCAGACCGTGGACGGTCAGCCAGCACTGAAAGGAAAGGAGCTATGGGGCCAGGAGGAGACAGGGAGGGCAGGAGGGATGAATCGGTGGGGCACAGAGGATTTTTAGGGCAGTGACACGCTCCGAGTGACGCCAAAAAGGTAGATCCATAGCTGTCTCCATTTGTCGAAACCGCAGACCGCACCACACCGTAGGGCGCCTTGATGGAAAGCGCGGGCTCTGGGGGATAATGATGGGTCGGCGTGGGCTCATCCGTTGTCACAAATGCACTAATATGGTGCCAGGGCGACAACAGTGGGGAAGGTGTGCCTGTGTGGGAACAGAGTATTTGAGAACGCTCCGTACTTTCAGATCAATTTGGCAGGTGAACCCAAACCGCTCTAGAGAAAGTAAGTTTCTTAATAAAACACCCCCCCCCCCCGCCCCGCCATGTGACTTGTTTCCCGTGCTGTGTCCTTCCCACTGGGTGAAGTACTTTTAGAGCTACAGGTGAGTCAGGCCTGTCCAGAGGGGTCCCCGCAGTCGTTGGGGTGATGGGACGGACTCACAGGTGAGGCACCTCCCTGGCACCCTCTACATGTTGGATCAGGAGGACTCTCCCCACGTCTTCCTGGCCACGTGAGCCTCTCCCAGCCGGTTTCCTCTTCTGGGAAAAAGCAAACCTTGATCATGAGGGATGGTATGTGTAAGGAGACAGTAGGCACACGGAAGGGGCTCACAAATGTCCGTTTCAACCTCATCCTTCCCCCGAAAGGCCAAAGGATGGGAGAATCATTATGGGGTGGACGGGTCAGGGAAGGTTCCATGGAGGAAGGAGGTCTGGCGTGGGCCTAGAAAGGGGACACATTTGAAAAGGAACAGAGGAGAGGAAAGGCACTCCGGGAAGAGGTGACAGCATGAGCTAAGGGAAAATGGGAATGGGAGAATCCACGGTGTTCTTGGGGGGGTTAACAGGTGCCTGGCAGCCTGGGGGAAAGGGGACAGCCTGTGGATTCTTCACAGCTGGGGAAATTCAGCTTGGTCCTGGCCACGGCCCCTGAGGGGGCCCTGATGGGGTCTCAGGAGCTGTAGAGTAGGCAATGTTGGACAGTCTGCCGCTGACAGAAGCCCAAAATACACACAGGCTCAGTTTCTCCATCTGTCAAATGGGCCTATTAATGCCAACCTCAAAGTTACTGTAAGGAGTAATAGTTGCTACTTCTGTTTGAGAGTCTAACACATGCCAGGCCTTGTGTGGAGCCGCACAAGGCCCCAGGTGTCCCCACAACAACCCCATGAGGGAGAGACTCTGTTTGCATCCCTGTGTTTCCCAGATAAGGAAACAAAGGCTCCTTCGAGGAGGCTGCGTGAATCGCCTTGAGGCAGAATCGCTTCTAAGGGGAGGGTCAGACCCAGAGCCCAGGTGGGTGTGATTCAGGGGGCGGGGCTTCCGGCTTCCGCTTCCGGGAGCTCTGTCGGCGGCGCTCACATCGGTGCTTCTAGAACTACCAGCCAAACCGGTGCTGGCCCTCCGCGGCGAGACACGTGCCAGCCGGACCTCCCGCCGCCAACACGGGGCACTGCCCGCGGGGGCGTGAAATGGCCCCGGGCTCGGAGCTCCGAGGACCCCGGCCTGGCTCCTTCCTCCCGGAGGGTCCCCAGGGCTGCGCCCTCCTAATCGATGCAGCGACACCGGTCTGCCGTGTTCACGGCACCTTCTGCCTGTGCCGTCCTGGACCTCTATCAGATTTCCGACTAAGTGCTAAACACGACCAGGTATAATTACTCACAATCTTATCACTCGTTGGTCATGAGGTTCTTAAAATATCTTGACAGGATGAATTAAAAATAGTAAGGGTGGTGGTGACCCAGCTCATGGAAGTGTCTTAATGCGTTATTCCCGCCCCCTTGTAGTTAGTGGCATTCAGGGCATTCAGACGGCGGGAGGTGGGGGGTGGCACTAGGCTCTGGGGCTGCGCAGTGGTCCCTCCCTGGCCCTCTCCACGCCTGTCCAGGGCGAGCAGGGCCAGGGGCACGTGTGTGGCCAGAATGGTGGTGATCTGGACGCAGGAGGCAGGGGGGGGGGGCCGAGTCCCTCCCTGCCCCTCCCCTGGGGAAGCCACTGCCCCCGGAGCCCGTAAACAGAGGCGCAGTGACGCCCCTTGCATTAGCTAGGACACACCTGTCCTGTGTTCTAAACCGGGCTACTCTCCACCTGCCGGCCCAGGTGGGCTCTCGGTCGGGGTCCTGTCTGGAGGGAAGGAGAAGGCTGTGAAGGGCGAAACCAGAGAAGCCTTGGCCGGGGAGGAGTTGCAGAAATGGAGCTGAAAGAGGTCACGGGGTGGTTGGCCTTAGCGTCACGGTCACCGGTCACCCGTTGCGGGGACACGAGGACGACCAGGGCGTGGAGGGCGGGGGGGAGTCCTCCGTGGTAAGAGTTGAGTTGGGGATCCTGACTTGTCGCTCTTCTAAAGCCCTTCTTTGGCCCTGCTGCGCCCCCAGGGGCCACCCCTTCTCTCCGGGTGGGATCTCGAGGTCCCTGTCAGACCAGGTCAGAGCCCCGGCACCCGCTCCTGCAGGGCGCGCCCTCCCTCCCTCCCTGCTGCAGTTTCCTCTAAACCCGGGGCTCATGTGAGCGCAGCCCATGGCCAGGGACCCAGGGCTCCTGGTAAGATCAGAACTACAGTTCCAGCACCGGATTTGCAGTCAGCCTGGCCCTGCTTTTTGCCACTTCCTGCTTTGTGACCCAGGGCCGTTCCTGAAGCTCCTATCTTGTGTCCGTGACCCTATAGGGTGGCTGTGCACAACGTACACCAGAGTGCGGCCGGAGTGCTTAGCTTCCTGGTGCGGGGGGAGTGTTCGAAACCAGCCAGCTGTCATGATGCCTGCTGCTACTGCGCGTGATAGAGGGGACAGTGGTGGCCTCTGGGGGAGGGGCCCCGGAACCCAGCCTTCCCCAAGTGTGCCGAGGCCTGGAGGAATAGGGAGAAAGATCCCCCCCCTCCCCCGCCGCTCTCTGCACGCTGGTTGTGAGGTGGTCTCTCCAGCACCTGCTGGGGAATGGATACAGCGTGGCCGGCGGCCGCCAGCAGGGGTCATGGGTCCCACCAGGCTATTCCCCGGGAGCTCACACAAACTGGCGAGCCCTGGGACTCTGCATCCTTCAGGGAACAGGCCATATCTCCAGCTGTTTGTTAGCCAGGCCCCAGGTGGGAGAGGATTTGCAATTCAACACCCTGTTCTTTTCCTGAGCCTTGTGACTTGGCCGGGCTCCTGGCTGTAAAGGGAAGCCGCCTGCTCTGGGCTACATGTCCCCACCCCCCACTGCCTCCCAGCTCCCGAGAGGGCGAAATCAGCCGCGTTGGGACACTGCTCTCCGGTGCTGGGCGAGGAGGTGGCCGGCATCCCGCGGGCCGGGCCATGGAGGAGCGGGACCGTGGTGGGTCCACCTGGGAGCCCCCACAGGACAAGAGCCCCCCGGATTCGCCTTGGTCATGGGTAAGGGTACGGGCCAGGGCACGGCTATTTGTGCACCGTGCCCCCGACTGGGAGTGCTGGCGGGGCACGGGATGGTCTGTGCCCCGAGGGGCTCACTTAGGTTGGGGACATTTCTGCAAGCGAGTGATGGGGCCAGCTGCTCCCCAGGGGCTCCCGCCACACGGAGACTGAGTTTATAGAAGAGCTTTTAGAACTTACCCAAGAGTTAAAGGCTTTTTTCTTTGCCGTGGGTGGAAAATGAGCAGCGACTGCTGTGATCCTGGAGACCTGGACGCAGGGCGTTTTGAGGGCTTCCTGCTCGCCGGGCAGGGTTGCTGGGAACTTGTGTTGTCTTTCACGTTTGTGTGCGGGCGGGCGTTGACGTGGCCGGCCCAGGGCAGCCATTGAACCACTGTGTCCCCGGGGCTGTGATGGATGTGCTGTGGGCCTCCACTGGCCTCCAAAGCCAGGGGCGGTACCTTCCTGCCCTTTTGGGGCTCCACCTAGATGCTAGGGCTTTGGTTCAAAGTAGTTATTTTCCGTGAAAGCCGCAAAGCGGGAGAAGAGGGGTCTCAGATAACCCCAAGTAGAAGTGGGCACTGAGCGTGTGGCCTGGGTTAGAATTCATGATTTGCTGTCTCTTCCAGAGGCCGGGGGTTTGGCTGCAGGGAGGGTAAGGCGTTAACCAGCCACCCCGAATGGCATCTGGGACACCCGGGATGCTCTGCTTCTTGTCCTCAGCTGCAGAAGGCTGGGGCTGGTCTGGAAGGTTCTGTAAGGCCTTGGAAGCAGAGAGAGCCCGGGGCTGTCGGCTTCCTAGGAAATAGAGCGAGAGGTGTGGCACGCACGAGGCTGCTGGCTCCCCGAAGCACCTGTCACCTGTCACTCCAGTCACCTGCATCCTCAAGCCGTCCCCTTCCCTTCCCTTCCGGGGCAGCAGGCCCTGCTGGGAGCTCAGGCTGGAACGCGGTGGGGGCGCTGGACCAAGAAAGGGGGCCTGGGTTCTGCCCCCACCCCTGCCCCCTTTTGTGGCTGGCCCCCTGGGTGGACATTTTCCATCCAACCGTGGACAGGTGCTTGCGGAGGAGTTATCCGAGGCTGCCCCGTGACCCTCTCTCAAGAGGCAGGCTGGGGACAGGAATGGGGCCTCCCCCAAGGAGTGTCGTGAAGACCTCAGGCACCCACAGTCGGATGGAGTAGACTGGTTTTGTGGGTGGTTGGGGATTCCGATGGCTGCGTCTTGTTTCCGTTCCTGGACTGTCTCTCTCACACAGAGCAGCCCTGTTCTGACTGAGAAGTGCACCTCCCTCTTCTGTGCTTCCCATGATGCTCTCCCATATCCACTCTAGGGACCCACAGCCTCTACCACCCTGGGTCGCAGGTCTTTTTTCTTTTTCTTATTTTTTTTGACGTTTATTTATTTTTGAGAGAGAGACAGAGCTTGAGCAGGGGAGGGGCAGAGAGAGAGGGAGACCCAGAATCCGAAGCAGGCTCCAGACTCTGAGCTGTCAGCCCAGAGCCCGACGTGGGGCTCGAACCCATGAACCGTGAGATCATGACCCGAGCTGACGTCGGACGCTCAACCGACTGAGCCACCCAGGCGCCCCGGGTCATGGGATTTCTAATTGTGGGCATCTCTTTTGTACAGCCCGTGCACACACTGTTATTTCCATTTGACAGTCAAGGAAACTGAAGCCGTGAAGTTGGGACCTGTCCACAGTAGCTCAGGGGCTGGCGGGAGGAGGGGACAGGAAGCTGGTGTCCTGGGGCCAGCACAACCCCTGTTCTTGTATCCTGGGCACCCTGTAGACACTGTGATCTGAGGACGCTCTGACAATATCCGTTCTCTGCTTGTATGTTTTGGTGGTTAGTTATTTTTCCTTTTTTATTTTGAGAGAGAAAGAGGGGGGGAGGGGCAGAGAGAGAAGGAGAGGGAGAACAATAGGTGGACGCTCAACCACCCGAGCCACAAAGGTGCCCCTAGTTATTTTCTCCTGATTACAAAAGCACGTTCATGATAGAAGATCCGGAATATACAGCGGGGCGTATATAAGATCGCGAGATGCTGGTCAGCCACCGCTCAAGGAGCCTGAAGGCTCATTCTAATTAAGTCACCGAAAGGATTCCGAAGCCACCTCTTGTCCCCTTTCATTCCATAACTTTCCGAGCCCCCTCCCTGCCCTGAGTGATTGATTCCAAAGGCCCAAGCAGTGTGGCACCTGCTGTGTGACTTTCTGCCCTGGGGGGCGGGGGGCGGGGAGGGAGGAGGTGGGGAGGCCTCCCCGCAAGAGAGTGAAAGGCCGGTGGGGGGTGGGACGTGTGGTTACTGGACCCTGGAGCCAATGCCCTGCCTCTGGCAGGGCCAGGGCATCCTCCCCCAGGTCTCAAGGGGCCCAGACGTTTGGGCTTGGTGCAGGTTTGTGCCCGCGTCTGGAGGAACCTGGCCTGTTGGGCTGAGGGTGGTTGTAGCAAGGGGATACCAGGAACCTGGCCGGCTCCAGTGGGAAGGCTGGCCTCCTGCTGCTGCTGGCGAGGCTGAGGCCCGGACCAGCCCACGAGGGCAGAGGAAGGCCAGGTCCAGAGTCAGGCTTCAGCAAAGCAGGGCTGGAGCGCAAAGCAGGGAATTGGGGCAGACACTC
Source organism: Acinonyx jubatus (assembly GCF_027475565.1). Taxonomy (NCBI): domain Eukaryota; kingdom Metazoa; phylum Chordata; class Mammalia; order Carnivora; family Felidae; genus Acinonyx; species Acinonyx jubatus. Next base: position 129,404,370 of record NC_069388.1, on the reverse strand, counting down.
AGGTGGACCGACTGCACGCAGGAAGGGGTGAGCAGGAGGCCGTAAGACGGGCCAGGCCAGAGCTGCTGCTGGAGTCCGGGCCAGGCTGGCAGCTTCTGGAAGGGAGCAAGCGGCTCAGCCGCTGTGGGGCGCTTTCATTCCTGGGGCTGGGAGAGGGCAGCCGGCAGCGCTGTGAGCCCTTGGAGGCACCTGTTAACTTGGCCCCATCCGCCTGTGGCATTGGCCGTCAGCATTGCCACAGACCGTGGACTCGACCTCCAGGCCCTGAGTCTATGCCGAGCCCTGCGGGCCGCCGAGGGAAGGGTGAGACCTGGTCCCTGCCCACAGGAGGTCAAGGCAGAATGTGAGCGGGTGGGCCTGCTCCCTGCCAGCCGCCAGGTTCACGGGAGCACAGAGCAGGAGGAATTCCGGCCGGCAGGGCCAGGGAAGGCGTCTCAGAAGCTGGCACCCGAGCCAAGCCTGGGAGGAGGGTAGGATTTCAATAAACACTCAGCGGGGTGGAGCCTTCTAGCCCCAGGGTTCAGCGTGAAAGCAGGCTGGGTTTTGACAGGACAGGGCGTTCTCCTCAAGCTAAGTCTGCAGAGTTTGTTCCTCTGGCCATCTGGGACTTGATTACTCCTTAGCCGGCAGTTCATGGCCTTGCTGTTCACATTGGTCGGGCGCCCAGCCTGTGAAAGGAAGCAAGCCGTGGCCAAATATGTGGGACCCAGCGTGAAACCAGCATAGGGGGCGTGTGCGGGAGCCACAGGGCCAGGCTCAAGCCCCAGTTTTGCCACTTACCAGTTCTGATTTCCTGGAGCCTTAGTTTTCTCGTCTGTATAATGGAGCCTATGATACCTAACAACATAATACGGGTGTTTGGTGAATGGAGCTGTTATGCGTAATGACACTAAATCTGAAGACAAGGGAGCCTGTAGTTACAGCTTGGGCCGCAGACATCACGGTGAAGGCACATCGCATCATCTGGACTTGGCTCATTGGTCTTAGTAAGCAATGTGAGGAGGAGACTCACAAATCCGGACCCTTGTGTCTCCTAATGTGGAGGAGAATTCGGAGTGTGGTCTCCATCCGGGTGTTTTAGCTTGGTATTCAAGGCTTCTCCGGAGGACCCACCCCATCCCTCCCTCAGGTGGAGCGTAGGGGAGTTCAGAGTGCCCCCTGGAGGCGGTACTCTGCCATTACAAGCAGCAAAACCACCCACCTTCCCGTAAGACGACCACGGCCCCGTGACTTTCACTAGTGACAAGAAGTTAGGATGAACGTGTAACTCAGTGGTGCGCCAACAAAGTCAGCAATCCCTGGGCCCGATCTGGATTCATCACCGTTGCCTCTTCTTGTGATTTCATCCCTTGCAGCACCCTGCTGTCATAATACACTCTGCGTCTTGCAGAGACAGGCACGGTCGGCTCTAATAGAACGATCACCTTACCCAGCACATACCAGTAAGGCCGTGCCTGTGCCTGGCTCTGGAGCCGTCTCCTAACCCACAGCTTGCTCCCAAAGGTTTTTTCTCACTGTCCCTTAGGGGTCTCGGTCGCCTGCACCACCCCTCTGGTCAGGGCTGGCGCTGGGTGGGGGCTCCGTGTGGTAGCGACGTGTTTCGTGCAAAGATTAGGATCTTGACTGCACGTTAGTGGTTATGGTTAAGGGAGCAGATGATAAGGACTCCCTCTTAGGGTTCAAAGCCTAACTCTCGAGCTTGCTGGCTGGTGATCGACCTTTCTTAGCCTCGTTTCTCATCTGCAAAATGGCTTTTGGGAGACCAAGTGGGTTAAAAGCCGTGAAGCCCTTGGTATGCGTGTAATCTGTGTCAGCGCTTACCAAATCCAACACCAGCCTGTCTTCTGGAGCCTTGGAGCAGATTTCCGTTTCTCCCGTTAAGCCTTGCAGTGGGGCTTTGGCACAGCGCGATCTCTCACCCTCAACGTTATGCTCACATGAGGAGAGCGAGATATTTACTCCCGGACACCCACCCGGGAAGCGACACAGTCGGGGGAACAGCAGCTCTGGGCTTTCTAGTTGAGACCTTTCTGGGAATTACCCTCTGGAGTGAAAAAAGCAAGAACAACCGTCATGCACGCTTGAAATTATTATTATTTTTCTTGTTTCCCTCTTTTATTCTGCCAACAGTATATGTAACTAAATGCACTTAAATTAAGCGTATGTATATTATGAGGACCTCACTCTGCCAGCAAGAGTTGTTTTTTTGTTTGTTTGTTTGTTTGGTTCCCCCCCCCCCCCCGTAGATGCACTTTTGAGAAGCAATATACTGAGGTGCCCAAGGGCCATAGTCTCAGAGTTTAGAAACCAGGGGACGCAGACCTAGCATTCCAAATGACTAGGTGTGTGACCTTGGGCAAGGTCACTTCGCTGAGAGACTCAGTTTCCCTGCCTGGTACCGTGAGGCTCAAACGAGTTATGTGAGTCGCAGCACTTTGCAAACGGGGGAGCTCCTACTAACAAAGCTTATGCCCCAGGGGTTTGCCGTGCATGCTCTGGGCCCCGTGGGGGCCAGAGAAGAGACAGTCTCAAATGTAAAGGACAGGCAGGCAGCTGAGAACCACGCGATATAATGTACATTGTGTAATGGGAATCAGGTCTAATTTTGTGTTCCGATATATTTTTTTAAATGTTTATTTATTTATTTTGAGAGAGAGACAGAGACAGAGAGTGCAAGTGGGGGAGGGGCAGAGAGAGAAAGTCCCAAGCAGGCTGTGCGCTGTCAGCACAGAGCCTGATGCGGGGCTCGAACTCAGGAACCACGAGATCATGATCTGAGCCGAAATCAAGTGTTTGGACGCTTGACTGAGCCACGTAGGCACCCCTGTGTTCTGATGTTTTTAAACGTGAAGTGATAGGACAGAAGGGGCCGGATACGCACGCTTCAAACAGGGAGGCCGGGACACAGAGGACTCGACTTGTCACCTCCAGTGTCGGGAGCCAGGAGCCACAACAACCTTGTGGTTGTGGCAGGTGGGCCTGGAGCTGAGCCTGGGTGTGTGGGGGGGGTGGGGTGGGGTGGGGTGGGATTGGGGGCCGGGAAGACAGAAGGAGGGAAAACAAGAGGTCTGGGCTGGTTTCGATTTGGAGAACCACAGGTGCACCTGTCCGGCTCTGCAGGGGAAGGAAGACGGGCAGGGCCGCCCTCCAGGTGTGCCCACGGCCTGCCCCCGTCCCCCGCTGCCCTTTCCACCTGACGGGGCTGCCCTCAGCCTCCTTGCTCAGCCCTGAGTCCCCACCCAGCGGGTAAGTGGGGTGAGGTTTGCGCCGTCTCCGGATTTTGCACTCGGTGGCCGCGTGGAGGAGGTATGCACGCGCCGACAAGCCCGGTGGGGACTGTACAGTTTGCGAGCCACAGGCTGGTGTCACGCTGGCTCTTGCTGACCTGAGCGGTGGCCCTGGATCCCAGCCGGCTTCTTGAGCTGGAACGCACCCCCCCCCCCCCCCCCACTTTCTCAGGAGCCAAGAATGCTTGTGACGTGAGCAGGCGCATCTGCTGGAGCAAGGGCCAGTCGGGGCACGGACCATCTTGTCTTTTTGTTCGAGTAAGAGCCCCTGGGACGCAGAGCGGGGAGGCTGGGGAGATGCACGGGGAGAAAAGGGAGCGGGACAATGTTGCGCCGTTGTGACTTTTTTCTGGGAACGGTTATTATGTATCGTGAGAGAACGCAGCTCCCATCTTGGGGACGTTAAAGTATCTTTCCTTTATGAAACGATTATAATGATTATAATAGCAGAGGCCCTTTCCTGCCTTCTGAAGCTAAGAAGTTGCTGGCTCCTTTGTCAGTTACCCCCATGCTCCCCTCCCCCAACAAAAGTAGTAAAAGATGATTGTGTTTTTATTCCTTTGTGCATTCTGGTAACAAATTACTCCTTAGGTTTCTGCTATGTAGCCGGTGGCCTTCTAGGTGCTGGACATAGAGCAGTGAGTGAACCCCCAAACATCCCTGCCCCCCTGGAGCTTACCCTCCAGGTGGAGGAGAAAGCAATGAGCAAATGAAAAGGTAAAACAGATATCAGATGGAGAGGGGGTTACGGGGAGGGGGGGGGGATACAAGCAGGGGGAGGGTGACGAGATGGGAGAACGATGTGGCTTTCGTGGGGAGGGCAGGGTGGGGCTCCCAGAGAAGGTGACATTTGAGCAAAGCCTGGAGGCCGGTGAGGAAGTGAGGGGGCGTGCAGTAGGTGTCCAGGCCCTGGCTGAAGCTTCTAGGCTGGTTTAAGCAACTGCGAGGAGGCCGGAGCGAGAGAACAGGAGGGGAGGAGGGGCTGATGTCGGAGGGCAAGGCGGGGGTGGGGGTGCTGAGCATCGTAAGGGCCAGCGACGGAAGTCGTGGGGGACTTGGGGTATGCACTGCCCTGCACTGTGCCGACTGTGGGGACGAGTCTCCGGGCCCTCGGCTGACGGGACGGGAGCAGTGGGACCAGGGCAGATCCCAGTGGGTGCAGGGGAGGGTGAGAGGAATGTGGAGTGGAAGCCGGGAGGGTCCAGGCTAGAAATGTAACCTTGGTCTCTGAAATACAGAGTGTAGGAACCCCAGACCTGCTGCAGCCCCTTGGTTTGCAGATGGGGAGACTGAGCCCCGCAGAGGGCCGTTGGCCTGTTTTCTGAGACTAAAATCCCAGTGTCCTGGCCTCCCCATGCGGGAAACGTACCCACGTTCAGATACCACTGTGAACTTCGCTTTGCCCTTGTATTCGGAAGACACTTGGCCTTCTCTGTCTTTCTAGAAGTTTCCCTCTGTTTCCTTCTCTTTCATCCCCACGGCGTTCTCCCTGTGCCTCTGCTTAGGCAACCCCGTTTCTTCTCGCGCAGTTTACACTCAGCTAATAGAGAACCTGGCGGGGCTGGGGGGGCGTCACCACCGCCAGTGGCCTCCTGACCCTTCAAGGCCTTGTCCTCGTGCCGTTGTGCCTTGAAACCGCGGCTGAGAGTGACGCCTCCAGTCTCAACCATCACCCCCCATTCGGAGCGTGGCACCCGCCAGCTGTGGCTGTAGTTATTCCAAGACTGGTCCCGGGCACACGGCAAGTGCTTGGGGTTTGTCGAGGGAAGGCGAATGGACGGCCTGACAAGGTGAGACCCAAGTCCTTATCCTTCGGCGTTGAGTTTTGGCCTGGTCTGGGCTTCACTTCCGTGCGGAGACGCCCCTCCTTATCCTGTTTTAGCACTTACCCTGTGATCGTCCGCAGCCACGGGGCTGCCCTCTGGGGACACGCTGCGCACTGCAGGTGGGATGCACGTGGAGAGAGAGGAAGCAGAGCTCAGGAGCATTCTAGAGATGGCTCTGCAGTTAGGTCCGCGGGCGGGATGGGAGACAAAGACCAGAACGTTAGGACAGATGGACCCTGGGATAGGGGAAGGCTGGTATGAAAGGTTGGTGCCAGAACGTCTGGCCCGGCTGAGTTAGTCCCGGATGCCCGAGGCTGGTGGATATTGGCCGCTGGACAGGGGTGATGTGGTGTGTTTTGTGAGTGAGCTGGTCTCACTTAAAGGCAAGGACTGGCGTGGGTGGTTAGGGCCCAGGCGCCGGGAGCAGAGCATATGCCCCCCCAGAAAGATCAGACCATCCCGTTCAAGTGAACTGGAAGATGCCTGTGGCCGAGGCCCCACTGGGGTCAGATGCTGTCCTTCTGTTGCCGTCTCTTCTGTCCGAGGCCCCATAAACACATTCCACGCAGGGTGTGTGGCTGGAAGGTGTATCTATGGGGCCGAACCGATAAGGGTCCTGTTCCAGAAGGCCCCGTTACGTGCCTTTCCCCTCTCGCCCTGGCGGCCAGGGGGGCCGAGTTTTGCTGGGTGCCCAACCACAGGATTACCCCCAGTCTAGATTTCAGGAATAAGTCTCTCCGCTCTCTCCAGTCATTCTAAATCCTGCTCCGCCTCACCGCTTTTGATCTGGTTTTAAACAGTACTGCCATTTGATTTCTTTTCTTTCTAAGCTGCTTGGGATCCTTTTTGGGTTTGATAAAGAAGAAGAACAGACGAGCAGTCAGTAACCAAAAGTTCAGAATAAAAATGACCTAAGGTCTTCTTTATTCAGGCAGGATTGACAAGAAGGCAGCGTGTTACTGCGCGTTTGTGGGATGTGGCTGCTGATGCTCCCGCTCGGGGGCTGTGGCCAGGGCCCAGGAGGGGCAGGGGGATGTGACGTCTCCTACAGCAGGGCCAGCAAGGTGGGAGAGGAAGGGCTTACCCGTGAACCTCTGAAGAGTTTATTGTTACTAGGAAGGAGACGGAGGAGAATCGTGTTGAGTAGGAGGGGAACACGGAGAACTTGAACGTGAACGGTCCGGAGGTCTGGCTTCTGGGCTCACGGTGTGGCTCGGGGCAGACCTGCCATGACTTTGGAGCAATGACACCTTGCCCGCCTTCCCCCTCCCCCTCCCCCACGGGGCTGTCTGCAGATTACACGAGACTCTGCATGTGCAACCCCAAGCGTGGGGCGCCCACCCTCAGGTCACCTAGCTGACGGTCACTCATGGGGGAGGTTGCATTTATCAGGTACTTTCGGGCATCGAGGGTGCCACGGGGGGGGGGCTGCATAGAATTCTTCAGCCTGGGGTCTGTACGGAGCCCCAGCTGAGGGGCAGGTGGAGGCTGAAATCCAGCCTACACTCTGCTCAGCAAACCTGCTGGGCTGGGGACTGAGGCCAGGCTGGGGCCGTCGAGAGGAAGGGCACCTTCGTGACATCTGTTCATCCAGAGGGGTCCCCCCGTGTGAGGCTGCAAAGATGTCGAGCTTAGGGCCCTTCCGTCCCAAGGCCCCTGTCCTTCCCCCACACCAGCCGCCTCCCCGCTCAGCCCCACCCTCTCTCTCCCTCCTCGGCCACACCACACCGGCCAAAACCGGGCTTTGTGCCCCGGTTCGAATACCCTTGGGGAGGGGGGGGCAACTTCCCGTCAGCTGGCTCACTTGACCACTCTGGGATCACAGGTCACAATTCTTTTTATTGGTTTTAATTTTTTTTTAACGTTTTATTTATTTTTGAGAGAGTGCAAGCAGGGGAAGGGCAGAGAGAGGGGGTCAGAGGATCTGAAGCAGGCTCTGAGCTGACAGCACAGAACCCGATGCGAGGCTCGAACTCACGAACCGTGAGATCACGACCTGAGCTGAAGTTAGATGCTTAACGGACTGAGCCTCCCAGGCGCCCCAACCGGAATTCTTTCTGGAGCAACACGGAGTAACGGTGTCCAGGCTTCAGAGTGGTGGACCGAGTCTTGCTGTATGGCGGTGGCTGAGAGGGACCCTATTTCCTTCCAGCCCTGCTGCTTCCCCGTTTATCCCGTAAACGTGCAGCCCTTTGTAAAGAGGGTTGAATGGCTGTCATTTGGTGGCCCAGAAAGACCCCCTAGAGGGCGCTGCCACATCGGGGACGGGGGACAGGGCACTCTGGCAAGGATCATGTCCCCTCTGCCTCATGTGAGTGGGGGGGAGGGGGGCAAATGAAAAATGGGTTCATACGTAAAACATTTTCTACCAACAGTATGAGAGTTCTGTTGACATTCTTGAGTGAATTCTCTTTAAGGACAAGGCGATTTGAACTTCAGTCATTCAGAGTAAAGGCAAGGGGGCCTTGGCTAGTTGGTGTCTTCCCCTGATTTGACCTAAGCAGAAATTGAGTTTATTAATAGCCGTTTGATAGACACCTCACAATTAATGGTGAAACAAGATGGGATCAGGTTTCTGATTTTTCTCCAATTGGAAATGCCCAATGGGTGAGAGGTCGCCAGATGGAAAGCGAAGGAACAGTGAGTCTTACATGCTGAACACAAGCAGCTGCCTGATATAATAGCATTTTGCAAGCATATGAGTTATTCTCAGTTTGTGGATAATTTATTTATTTTTAAAGAACTATCGTTTCTTTTAAAAAATTTTTTATTTCTTTTTGAGAGAGAGAAAGAGAGTGCGAGCAGGAGAGGAACAGAGAGGGGGAGACACAGAATCCGAAGCAGGCTCCAGGCCCTGAGCTGTCCGCACAGAGCCCGACGCGGGGCTTGAACTCACGGACTGTGAGATCGTGACCTGAGACGAAGTCGGACCCTTAAGCGCCTGAGCCACCCAGGTGTCCCAGTTTATGGACAAATTGAGTGCTTTCACAGAGATAAGCGTCTAGGTGTATTATTATTGTTTCCTGAGCGCTTTTTATATGTTAGGAGCCTGGGAGACGTTTTCCCTTTTGTCTTATCAGTCCTTATAACAACCATGTCAGCGGATTATCAGCCTCAGGTTACACACAGAGGAATTTAGAGAGGTTATACCCAGCAGAGCAACAGAAATTCTATCACTGGCCTCCTGCTGAAAAGACCCTGCTCTCTCCACTGGAAAGCCCGCCTTCCTGGTTCTCTCAGGACAGCTTTCATAGGAGTGGACTTCGTCATGGGAACTAGTTCTCCCAGCCTGCATGCCTCGGCTTCGCCCCGATGCTGGGCTGGAGATTGGTTCTCTGGCAGGGACCATCTCATTGGAATGCTGGTCATTTTCCAATGAACCCTAGCGCTCGACGCCTCTTAGGTGTGACAGTAGGTGGGGTAGGGAGCAGGCTGGAGAGACACTGTTCTCCGTGGGTCCCGCCCGTGGACACTTTCTGGTAAAGGAAGGGCCTTGAATGTTGGACTGGAAGAGGCCTTGCTGGCTGGTCACCTGATCTAACCTCACCCGCAAAGCTGGCCTCATGGGGGTCTTGAAGTTGCTCCCGGTCCTAGACCTCAGAATCACAGAGTTTCCAAATCGTCAGAATCAGAAATCAGAACCCAGGGGTTGGGCCCGGGCATCTCTGTTTTTCTTAGCGGCTCTGTTGGTGATCGCGCTGAGGGCTGAGGCACAATTATTTTATCTTTTATTTTTTGGCCGAGGCACGGTTCTCATCACACCGGGCTTGCAAGGGTTCACCAAATGACCCCATCACCCCTTTGCCCTTATTCGTGATTTCACCACGCTCCCTCCCCAGCTCTTTGTCCAGAGAGCGCCTACTTTTCTTTCAAGGCCCGATGCCCTCTTCTGCCCTTGGAGGCCAAGTGAATTCCACCCGCATCTGGTGCCCGTCGTGAATTGTGTCTACGAGTCTAGGTGCTCGCTTAGACTTTATTGATCGGTTCCGCAGCGTTTCTTTTTCCCTACTGGAGGACGAACTTCTTAAGAACAGAAAGCGGGCCGCACAGATCTCTGGTTTCCCAGCCCCTAATGGGGTCTGGGTTCGAGAAGAGGCTCAGTAAAGGGAAGTGAGAGGTTGATCACTGTCAGCCCGTGATCCTAGCTGGATCCTCTGATACCTTCATTTTAATCTCAATGGCTGTACTTTTCATATCCAAGACTTCGAACTGGTCCTAGCTACTGACTTTTGTGTCATTTTCATATCCACCTGTTTCATAATTCCTCTTTTTAACGCAAGTTATTCCTCAATCTGTATCTTTAAGCCTCTTACTTATTTTTTTTAATGTCTATTCATTTTTGAGAGAGAGAAAGAGTGTGAGTGGGGACGGGGCGGAGAGAGAGGGAGACACAGAATCCGAAGCAGGCTCCAGGCTCTGAGCTGTCAGCACAGGGCCTGACGCGCGGCTTGAACCCATGAACCGCGAGATCGTTATCTGAGCCGAAGTCGGATGCTTAACCGGCTGAGCCACCCAGACACCCCAAGCCTCTTACTTATTTAAGGTCATTGTCAGGCTGTTCAGTGAAATGACTTTGGTGTGAATCCATATTCCTAATGGTTTTTGGTTTGTTTTTGTATTTTTGGCTGTCTTTCCTAGCCTTGTATTTCTTCCTAAGTATAAGAAGTTTTGCCTTCAGGCTCATTTTGAATGACTCCGTTTTCACATTTGCTGTTGGTTTTTTCCCTCAAACCCGCCTCCCTCCCCAGTTTGTTCTCCAGCATCAGGGCTGGGTGGTTTGAGAGACACATCCTCAGTCTGGCACCCTGAACTCACCCTCGACTAGCTTTCTCCCGGGCCCCGGTGGCACAATCCAGAGCCAGGCCTCATCAGAGCCCTTTAGAGCTCCCTTCTTGTGGTGACACGGGGGAAATTTTACACAGATGCTGAGCCAGACAGCCTCTCGGTTAGGTCCTGTTTGAAAAGTTGGGCATCACCCTCCCCCTGTCCTCTACATCCCTGGCCCTAAGCAGTAGGGCTGCAGAAATTTTCAGGTCTCTTTTGCCAACAGCGGGAACCCCTTCCCGGGACAGGCCTCAGCGTGGAGCCTGGCTCCTGTGCCCCATCTCACGTGACCCTTTGCAGGTCCTGGCCACACCCTCTGCTTCAGGACCAGAGTCTTGTACACCTGCTTTACATTCGTAATCCGTCTGTGATTCATCAAACCCCTTTTTTGAGCCTCTCTATGTCATTTTGCTTTTATTCTTTTATATACTTGGCTTTGGATCAGAGCGGGGCATCCAGAGCACAAATTCACTGCACTGTCTTTGACTGTCAGTCACAGACATGCTTTCTGACTGATGTCAACCCAACACTGATACAATGCTTAAGAAGGAAAGAGGAAGAATAGAGCCAGTGGCCTGCCACTCGAGGCCTCCATCCAAGCAGATTTTCACATTCCTTAGGAATGTTAGTGTTAGTAACTGTTCTCATTATAATATTACCAAGATATCCAACCTATTCCTTTAGAACGTCACGAAAGATTTTAACAAATGCCTTGCTGAAACCTTTACATGTCCTTGTGTGTGTGTGTGTGGTCGGCGGGGGGGGGGGGGGGGGGATGGCCTCATCTGTGAAGTGGGCTGCTGGGAGGGCAATGCAGCACTTTCCAAATTTCCTACTCCCTGGGAGCTTTGAAGCCTTCCTGAGTTCTGCCTCTAGAGATTCTGACTCATCGACGTCCGGTGGGGCGTGAGAGCAAGCAGTGTTAATGAGCTCCCCAGCGGATTCTGATCGGCAAGCAGGCTTAGATCCTGGGTCCTAATGTTTATAAAGTGCTCAGCGCAGAGTGCTCGGAGCACAGCAGATGCTTCCCTCCTCCCACATTCCCACCTCCCCTTCCCCGGAGGCATGCAGCGTTCAGGTGTGGCCCACTTTGTGTCCCGGAGGAAAACCACAGGGCAGCCATTTAAACTGCCCTCCTCCAGGGCTGCCTGGGTGGCTCCCTTAGTTAAGCACCCGACTCTCAGTTTCAGCTCAGGTCTCGATCAAGTCCTGTGTCGAGCGTTGCACTGACGATGCAGAGCCTGCTTGGGATTCTTTCTCTCTCTCCCCTTCTCTCTCTGCCCTTTCCCCCGTGCCGCCCCCCCCCCCCCCCCCGAACATGCTCTTTCTCTCTCAAAAATAAACTTTAAATTGCCCTCTCCTCCAGATACCTTCCTTTGATAAAACGAGGGGAAAGGGCAATGCTTAACTCAAAGTCTTTGTTTCAATTCCGCCGCCTCTGATTTGGTCTATACTCTGTACCCTTTGTTAAGCCCCATGATACATAGATAAATAGGATTCTGGCTCCGCTCTTGAGATCTTGGGATTATATTGCAGCCTGCGAAATTTAAGGCACTGAGTCTGCCTGAGGTGGGTGAGAAGTCTTATTTTGGGTCGGGGGCCAGTCTTCGTTAATACACTTCAGATCAACCCCCAGAGGCTTTCTCAGGACTTGTGTTCCATTGGATAAAGGAGACGTTCAGGTGGTTGTGACAGTCCAGATGGACACAGTAGGTGGAGCTAGAGAGCCAGAGAAACAGAGAATGCAGAGAGCCTGTCCGGGGGTCTCAGGAAGATCAGGCGGGGGCAGTCATCTTCTGGAAGGGCTGTGCGCCAGAATCCCTGAGCAGTTTTGTTTTTTTTTTTTTAAGACTACAAAATTCCATATCCCGTCCCTATGGAATAAAGTTGCTTTGGGTGTGTTTAACGCATTGCCCATCTGACTCTGATGTGCATTCAGGTTTGGGAGGCACCGATCTAGAGATTCTAGAGTAATCTAAATGTGATCCAGGCTCTCTGCTGAATGATCTGGTCAGCAGGCTGGGCTGGTTTGAATCTACAGCCCCGTGCTTTTCAAAGTGTGATCTCCAGACCAGCATCCGCATCAGCATCACCGGGGAGCTGATCAGAAACTCAAATTTCCAGACCCACCCAAGACTATCAAATCAGCATCTGCAAATTCTGCATTGTTTTTTTTTTTTTTTTAAGTTTATTTATTTGGAGAGCACGCACACAAGCAGGGGAGGGGCAGACGGGGAGAGAGAGACTCAAGCAGGCTCTGCCCCGTGAGTGCCGAGCCCGAAGCGGGGCTCGATCTCACGAACCGTGAAATCATGACGTGAGCCAAGGTCAAGAGTTGGACTGAGCCACCCAGGTGCCCATGACTCTGCATTCTTAACAAGGAGCCCCCAGCTGACGCAGAGGCAATTCAGAGTGTGAGAGATTGTGAGAACAGTGCTTGTTGTTCGCACTGGCTCCAACCCTGGAATGGGAGCTCTCCGAGGCAGGGGTTGTGTTTGATCTTTGGCACTTCTCTGAGCCTCAGTCTCCTCATCTTTGCTGTGTCTGCTTCTCAAGGTTTTTGGAGGAACTCGTGCCCGACTCCCGTATTAGATTGTGAATTCTTTGGGGCAAGGGCCATGCATTTTTTAAATTTCTGCATGCCCGATGCCTAGCATTGAATGAATTTGCCATTTTGGCACCGAGGGTTATAGAATCCTTGAAACAGAAAAGACTTTGCAGGTTGTCTAGGACATGCTACTCGGTGAGTGGGTGAAGAAATTAGGGTTAAGTGACATGTCAAAGTCAGATGCTCTGTTATCCTCACATGAGCCTGCATGTGATTCAGAGAGGGCACCCGTGACGTCTGCCACCATCCGCGAAGTCATTGTCCCCTCGGCTCTGCCAAGCTCAGCTCAGCTCCCTGTCTTGGCGAAGGTCCTCTCATTCCTCTGACCACAACCCTCTCTGTGCCTCTGAACTTCTGTACTACTGAGCGTCTGTATCACTCGTCCGCCATGAATCCTGGACTGGCCTCCACGCAGGCCCCGTCGTTGGTGCGCCTTGTCCTGGAGGTTACGGTGTTCTCGTGCTGTACGCATCAGGACGGAGCCCTGGCTCTTCGTTTTCTCCATTAGTTTCCCAGCCCAAGACCTAACAGGATGAGCACATAATGGGAATGGCTAACTTTTCGAAAATGCAATTTTTTTTCAAATACAAAATCTTTTATGTAAACAAAAGTTATGGAGATTAGTATGATGAAGGCCCACATCCCTACTGTTTCCTTAACCAATAAAAAAAAGATTATTATCGTCGTAATGTTCTACGTACCTTTCTCCAGTCATTTCCTCAGCATCTGCGAATTTCCGTGACAGCTCGTCATCTGTGACACCATGTGGATTTAGGGTTTCGTGTTCCTGCCCATAAAATAAGGATCTTAAAACCAAGGTGCAAGGCAGCCGTGAGGCCACAATTCATTCAACTCAGTCACTCAGTATTTACTGAGAGTCTGTTACGTGGCAACCACCGGCCAGAAACTTGGGACGCATCAGTGGACACGTCTGACCAAGACAAACATAAAAAATAAAGCTGTTCTCGTGGAGTTCACCTTCTGGACCGTCCATAAACAGTAAGCATCATATATATACAAGTGACATAATGTGTTAGAGGTTAAAAGTGCGATGGCAAAACATGGGACAAATGCTCTGGGATTCTGAAGTGTGAGGGCTGACTGTGGTCGGGAATGGTCTTGTTAAGAAGGTAATATACGGGCAAAGATTTAAAGGGGTCGAGGAGCTGGTCATTTGGTTTTAAAGGACAGATGGGGCTTTGCAGTCCATTGTGACGACCTGGGCTCATCCGTCGAGCCCTTGCAGGGTTTGGGCCACGCAGTGATGTTTTCTGACCTCTTGTGGGGCGTAGTTTATAAGACGAGAAGCAGGAAGTCCAGGGGGGAGGCCATTGCAGTAAAACCAGAAGAGAGGGAAGAGGGTCAGACTTCGGTGAGGGCCGGGAGGTGGTGGTAAGTGGCCAGGTTTCGGACATGTCTTAGAGACAGAGCCATCAGAATTTCCTGAGGAATTAGGTGTCGGTGTGAGAGAAGGAGAAAGGTTGCTCCAAGGGTTTCAGCCCGAGCGCCTGAAAGGATGTAGTTACCATCAGCCAAGGTCAGGGAAGGCTGCAGGTAGAACAGCCTGGGGGTCAGCTGAGGTTCGGACTTACTAAGTTTGAGGCGTCTGCCAGAGGTCATAAATGGAGATGCCAGGGGCGCCTGGGTGGCTCAGTCGGTTGAGCGTCCGACTTCGGCTCAGGTCATGATCTCGCGGTCTGTGGGTTCGAGCCCCGCGTCGGGCTCTGTGCGGACAGCTCAGAGCCTGGAGCCTGTTTCGGATTCTGTGTCTCCCTCTTTCTCTGACCCTCCCCTGTTCATGCTCTCTCTCTCTGTCTCAAAAATAAATAAGATGTTAAAAAAAAAAATTAAAAAAAAAATAAATGGAGGTGCCAAGTAGGGTGTGGGGTATATGAGTCTGGAGAGAAATCATACGTACAAGAATATACGTTTGGGAGTCATGATCCTGTGGGGATTATTTAAAGCCATGAGGTTGGCTAGATCACCAAGGACTCACTGTAGGTCAAGAGGAACAGAAACCAGGAGAGTCTGGTGTCCTGGAGGCCAGGTGAAGAAAGTACTTCAAGAAAGAGGGAGTTTGAAATTGTGTCAATGTTGTTGATGGATCAAAAGCAAGATGAAGGGCTGAGGAATTTCCTTCTGGACTGAGCAGCGTGGATGCCGTTGGTGACCTTGCTGGGCACAGTTCTGGTGTGGTAACAAGGGAGGGGGCAGAAACCCGAACGACCAGACGACTCTTTAGAGGAGATGGCTGGAAAGGCATACAGATGGGCAGGAGCCGGCAGGGGGATCGGATCACAGGGAGGTCTTGGAAATGCCACAAACAAAACAAAGCAAGAGCCTTTTGTTGTTGATTGGATTGACCCCGCAGAGATGGGAAAATCGGTGATGTATTGAGAGGCCAGCTGCACGCAGCAAACAGAGTGCTTTGCTCTGTGCCTTGTACTGGGAAGGCAGGCTGAATCCCTAAGTCATGGTACAACGACTTCAGGAAAGCCAGAGTCTCAGGGTGCCTCGGTGGCTCGGTCGGTTGAGCGTCCGACTTTGTCTCAGGTCATGATCTACAATTTGTGAGTTCGAGCCCCGTGTTGGGCTCTGTGCTGACAGCTCGGAGCCTGGAGCCTGCTTCGGATTCTGTTGTCTCCTTGTGTCTCTGCCCCTCCCCTGCTTACGCTCTGTCTCTCTCTCTCTCAAAAACAAGTAAACATGAAAAATTTTAAAAATAAGTACATAAATAAAAACAAAATAGAAATATATATCTTAAAAAAAAAAAAAAAAAAAGGAAAGCCAGAGGCTTTCAGGTCAAAGGAGGGAGAAAGAGGACCGAAGCCTGACTTCCGGCTCTATGCACAGCACCGTTAGCCCAGAGCGGCCCCCAGGGGGCTGCTTCTTGGCCCCGCGGCCGGTCACAGGCCTGTCGGAGCTGCTGCCCTGAGCTTTGACACCCTGGTGCCCAGTCTCCCTGTGCCGTTCCCTGTTCCCTGATTGGCCTCCAGAATCCCGATTCACCTTCACAGCTGAGCTCGGCTGTGCTCCCCCCGTGTGCCACCCTCCCTGTGCTCCCGCCACGCTGTCCTCCCTCCCCAACCGGTTCCCCAGGTCAGCATCTCTAGCCTCTGGCCCGGAGAAGGCGTTCGTCCCTCCGAGAATGGAGCTGTGACTCATGGGAACAGCCGCAGAGGCTGAGTCCCCGGAAGGATGATGCCTGTCTCTGTGGAGCCCCCGGCTGGTCCCTCTTGATAAGCAGAGCTGTCATTCAGAGGGGCAGCCCTGAGACCAGAGGCCAGCCTCCGGCATCTTCCAGAAGGCTCGCCCCGCTCTTGTGTTTGCGGCAGTCCTGAGCTGTGTCTGGCCGCCAGGCCGGAGCGACGGCAGCTCCTGGAGGCCTGTGGCTGATGACGGGGACAGGAAGCAGCACCCCCTGACCCCTCCGGGCTAGTCCAGGCTTCGGCTCCCGCTTCTCCCAGCTTTGGCTGGCAAGCCCACCGCCTGCCTGGGTCTGTGTGTCACGAGTTAGGAATTCTCTCTGCCTTCCCAGTACTGGGAGGCTGTGTTTGCTGAGCCTTGGGGACCTGCGGTTTCCTTCCTGGCCTGCTGGGGGCTGGCCTGGGCACAGGGAAAGGCCACTGTTCAGGGGTGGGGTGAGAAGGGAAGGGTTTGCTTGGCTGTCTTGGCTGAAAACCTGACTCACACCTAATTAGGTCGGCCTGGCTGGCTGTGGGCACCGGCAAAGCTGGGTACCAAGCCCCTTGGGTGGCCCTCCTGTCACCAGGCCAGGAGCAAGCCCCACTTCGGGTCCGGAGGCAGCCCTCAGTGGAGGGAGAGGGCAGGCCCAGCTTCCCTGCTTCCCCAGCCTGGAAGCTCCTGGCTTTGCTCTGTCCCCGGCCGGCCGAAGGCAGGCCAGTGGTGGCCAGGGGGTGGCGCTGTGTTCAGCACCGACCACAGTGTCACTGACCACAGTGTCCTCTCCTTCCAAGCAACAGGCAACCTGTCCCTCTCGTACCCCTCCCTGTGGCCCTGACTCTCTAGGGGTGTGGCTGGCCGTGTCCCGGTCAGCTCAGCTCTGGCGTGTCGGGGACGTGCTGTGTCCCGCCTTATCCTGATTCCGCTGATGTCACGGCCTCTTGTTTGCTGCCTGCTTTCCAACATGTCTCAGGAGACCGGATGCTTTCTTGGAAGGGACTGGATGTACTCAGGGTCAGGGGCTTCCTCTGAGTTCTTTATTGAAAAGTCCCTCCCAGAATCCGAACCACGGTGACAGGCTCCCAGATCACCCTCCTCTTCCGAGAAATCCAAGAACACGTGGGTGGGGTATCTCCAGAGGCAGCAGCTTCCTCGTGCTCTTGGTAGTTGTTTCTGGAGAGAGACCCACCTGCTTTGGGGCTGAGATTCGTTTTCAAGACGCGACTCTGAACGTGCCCGATGCCCCACATCCACACTTAGAAACACGGGCAGAGTTCCTTTCTCTTGTGGTTCTGAAATGCAATGAACTTTTTAAATGCAATGAACTTTATTAGGCTCCTTCTCACCGGAAACCTGTGTGGTTCTGGATACGGTCAAGGCTCTTTTTAAATGCAGTGAACTTTGTTTATTAGGCTCCTTCTCACCGGAAACCTGTGTGGTTCTGGATACGGTCAAGGCTTTGCACATCTTGTGAACAGAGTTTTGTCATGAAACTTAAAAGAGTATAAATGCTGTATATGAGCTGCCTTTGGCGCGTCAGCTACGTGCCTGAGGCCATTTCTCGGGCCCACAGCCCAAGATCATACTCTCCCCTGCACTTTGAGCCTCCTTTAAATCACTGTCGTGAACAGGTGGTCTTCTAGCACTTTGGAACCATTATTCATCTGCAGCATATGGTGTGGTCCGTATTTCTTTTTATTTATTTTTTTAATTATTATTTTTGTTTACCGTTTCTTTATTTTTGAGACAGAGAGAGACAGATCATGAACAGGGGAGGGTCAGAGAGAGAGGGAGACACAGAATCTGAAACAGGCTCCAGGCTCTGTGCTGACGGGCTCAGAGCCTGGAGCCTGCTTCGGATTCTGTGCCTCCCTCTCTCTCTGCCCTTCCCCTGCTCACGCTCTGTCTCTCTGTCTCAAAAGTAAAAATAAAAACATTAAAAAAATTTATTTAAAAAAAGGCATCCGTATAAAGACCTTTTTAGGGAGTACTTTCTTGCTGAGATGGTCATTACAGATCAATGAAAAGAATAGAATATGTTATATGCTCCCAAGCTCTGCTTGGTGTGAATTCATGAGATTTGACTTAGTGGCCAACATGGCTTCCAAGCCTTGGAGGATGTCTGTTTGGGTTGGACCACACCACAGGCCCAAGCACCTTCATAGACGCAAGGGGGTCAGGAGTCCCTGGAGGGTGTTCAAAAGAGAGACCACAGAATAGGGAGGAGATGGAAGCCCAACCTTCACACCCTGTCCTGAGGCTACCTCTTACCTTCTCCTCAAACTCTGTCCCCTGTAAAATGCCGAGTCCACAGGTAGTCCCTCAGATACACTGAGAAATTGTCAGTTTACAGTCTGTGAGCTATAAATACAGTCTGTCTGCTGGCTGACCACACCTGCGGTTGTGATGCTCATCCGTTCCATCAGTGGTCACCGAGAGGCCACGGTGTGCCAGGCTCTGAGGAACAGGAAGAATAAAACCGGCTGGTCTGGTGGGGGACAGACCGGTCAGCCAGTGTGACAAGTGCGAGCACTGAGGTGTGAGCAAGGTGATGAGGACGTGATAGGTCGCAGGAGGTGGCTGGGCGTGACAAAGGAGGCGCAGGGTGAGTAGGAGCTGTCCAGCTGAGTGAAGGTTTAGGGGGGAAAGAGCGTGTCAGCTGTGCGGCCTTGGGAAAAACGACTCAACCTTTCTGAAACTTGGCCGGACGGGGAGCCTGGCTGGCTCAGTCGGTGAAGTGTCGTAGTCTTGATTTCTGGCTCGGGTCACGATCTCGCGGTTTGTGAGTTTGAGCCCCGCATCGGGCTCTGTGCCGACAGAGCGGTGCCTGCTTGGGATTCTCTCTCTCCGTCTCTCTCTCCGTCTCTCAAATAAATAAATAAACATTAAAAAGAGCCCAGGACGGTAATGCCCATAGTGCTTAGAGAAGAAGGACAGGAATTGAATATGGGAGCACCTAGCACATGGCAGGTGCACGTCCTTATTCCACATTGAGAAGCCGGATATATGGCCTCAGGTCATCACCCTGATGCATAGTGGAAGTCCCTGTAAGTAGCCTCTACTGGTCACTCTGTGTTGGGCGTGACTTGGGTGCTGGGGGCTTGGTGTCCAGTTACCTGCCGTTCAGTTTGTTCTCCCCCACGTGGGGCCCCCAGCATCTGCCCAAGGGCAGGGGCACAGCGCTACACCCCGGGGCCCCTTTAGGCTTAACCGACCTCAGCCCGGTGGTGCAGTGCCCATGGGTGTGTGTCCCCACTTCCCAGGCTCTCACGCTGACCTCTGTCCCACCGTGTGCTCTCTCTGGCCTGGCCCACCACCACCCCTCATGCCCTCCTGATGGGCCACTGCAACAGCCCCCTGCCCCTCTGGAGGGAAAGGGTTGGACAGACCTGGGCTCGTTCACAGCTTGGCTGCTTCTGCTGCGTGTGACCTTGGGCAGGTCACGTGATGTTGCTTTGAGCCTTCGCTTCTTCGTTTCCAGGTGGATGCATGTGGAACTGCATCTCACGGGGGTGCGGGGCCTCCAGAGACACACGTGTACGTGCCCAGCAGGCGCCCAGTGCGTCTCCAGCACGAGGTCACCACTCCCTCGGTGGCGGCTGTCATTGGCGGCTGCCTGCCCCCTCCCAGAGCCACTGAGCACCCGTGGGCCCCCAGGCTGATCCCCTGTCGCCTCGGCTGGTATCCCACTGTCACTTCTGGGACAAAACACCTCCACGACACCCCAGTTCTGTCCGTCTCAGTCCTCAGGTCCTCCTCCCGAATGGCAGAGTCCTTGCTCTTCCTCAGCTCTGCTCTCCGCGCTCACTCTGTGTTTGTCTCCTCGCTGGCTGACGGCTGACGACGCCGTTATTTGCGTCTCCTTGTGCACGTGCCTTTACTTCCCCTTGCCACACCCTTCCTTGTCGGCCTGGTGAACTCCTGCTCGATCGTCAGCACCCAGCTCTTCTGCGATGACGTTCCTGAGCCTCCCTCATCTCTCCTTAGGAGATCGTCCTCCCTCGGAACTACCCCAGCACTTGGTTCATGCTTCCACGATAGCATTCGCTAGGTAGGGTATTCAGATTCATTTCTGCACCGTTTCTCCTGCTAGACTATGAATGACTTGGGTGATCGTGTCTTAGTCATTTTGGTGATTGCCCCAGTGATGAACTAGGTACTTAGCACAGGGCGTGGAATGTAGCAAATGCTTGATCGATGTATGATCGGACTTGACTAATCTAGACCTCACTGGTTTCTCGACATTCAAGTGTGTCCACAACCCCTGGCCCAGGTGGCCCACACAATGGATAGTCAATAAGAATAAGTAATTACTGGGAATGCAAGCTGGTGCGGCCACTCTGGAAAACAGTATGGAGGTTCCTCAAAAAAAACTAAAAATAGAACTACCCTATGACCCAGCAATTGCACTACTAGGCATTTATCCACAGGATATGGGTGTGCTGTTTCAAAGGGACACATGCACCCCCATGTTTATAGCAGCACTATCCACAATAGCCAAAGTATGGAAAGAGCCCAAATGTCCATTGATGGATGAATGGATAAAGAAGGTGTGGTCTGTATATACAATGGAGTATGACCCGGCAATCAAGAAGAATGAAATCTTGCCATTTGTAACTACGTGGATGGAACAGGAGGGTATTATTAACATTTATTTATTTTTGAGAGACAGAGTGAGACAAAGTGAGAGTGGGGGAGGGTCAGAGAGAGAGGGAGACACAGAATCCAAAGCAGGCTCCAGGCTCTGAGCCATCAGCACAGAGCCCGATGCGGGGCTTGAACTCACAGACTGCGAGATCATGACCTGAGCCAAAGTCGGCCGCTCAACTGACTGAGCCACCCAGGCGCCCCCAGGAGGGTATTATGCTAAGTGAAATTAGTCAGTCAGAGAAAGACAAAAATCAGATGACTTCACTCACATGAGGACTTTAAGAGACAAAACAGAGGAACATAAGGGAAGGGAAACAAAAAGAATATAAAAACAGGGAGGGGACAAAACAGAAGAGACTCATAAATATGGAGGACAAACTGAGGGTTATGGGAGGGTTGTGGGAGGGGGGATGGGCTAAATGGGTCAGGGGCACTAAGGAATCTACTCCTGAAATCATTATTGCACTATATGCTAACTAATTTGGATGTAAATTCAAAAAAATAAAATAAAAAAAAAAACAAAAAACAAAGAATGAGTAACTGCACCAGATCTGCAGTAATGCCATTTATAAATATAGTAATAATAATAATAATAATATACAGCATTTATTTTTTATTTAAAAAGTTTTTAATGTTTATTTTTGAGAAAGAGAGACAGAGTGCGAGTCGGGGAGGGGTGCAGAGAGAGAGAGACAAAGGATCCGAAGCAGGCTCTGAGCTGTCAGCCCAGAGCCCAACACGGGGCTCAAATCTAGGAGCCACGAGATCATGACCTGAGCCGAAGTTAGATGCTTAACAGACTGAGCCACCCAGGCGCCCCTATATGACATTTACTGAATGCATAATGTATAATGGTGTCTGTGCTAAGTGCTTTAACTTCATCCATATTTAATCCTCCATATAATTACAGTATATTCTTATCCCCATTTTAGGGGTTGAAAAATCTGGAGCACAAGAAAAGTTACATGACCAGGTCAAGGCCACACATCGAGTTTGTGATGGGTCTAGGATTTGAGCTCGAGCCTGTCAGATTCTAGAGTCTCTATTGTAGTTACCCCATAAAAATCTACTTGTATCACCCATTGGTGTATCCAGGGCTGATGTGTCCTTTCTGGTTGCTTGCGTATCCGTTTGGTTTCATCAGTGGCAGTGCTGAAGCTGTCCCTTGACTATTTTGCGTAATCCCCCCTGGGCATTCAATGCCCCGGTGTTACCAGGGCTGTTTCTGCGGAGTTTCACCTTCCGGTCTTGCAGCACTAGGATGACAGATGTTCTGAGGCCACCTAAGAGTTGTTTTCCTCAGGTGTGGTAAGACACACAGACATGGAAATGACTGTCACGAAGGAAGAATTTTGTCATACTCACAGATCCCTAGAAACGGGAGGCATGACACTCCACATGGGGCCACAGAGGGAGCAAGGAGAGAAACGTGGGCAGGAGCCTTTACTGTGGTTTCCACGGGGAAGGAACGGCAGGTAGGGTAAGTGGGCGTTGGATTGGCTGGTGTGAATGATTCCAGCAGGTTCTGGGGCTTAGGGCTGTTCCTCGTGGTCTGGTACCTGGCCCCGCAGTACCAGATGGACGGCAGGTGGATGGTGGCCAAGTGTGAGTGCCTTGTCAAGGAGGTGGTTGAATTATGGGCTCTGGATTTGTTGGTGGGTTTGCATAGGAAAGAAATTCTCACCTCTCATAAATGTCACCGAGCTCTGGGATCCAAAAAGGCCAATCGTGGAAAGCTGGATTTCAGCTGGGTCACTAGTAAGAGTTTTTTATTCTTTTTTTGTTTTTAAATTGGTTTATTTTGAGGGAGACAGTGAGTGAGCACGAGTGGTGAGGGACAGAGAGAGAGAGAGAGAGGGAGGATCCCAAGCAGGCTCTGTGCTGTCAGCGTAGAGCCTGACCTGGGGCTCGAACTCACGAACTGTGAGATCATGACCTGAGCCGAATTCGAGACTAGGACGCTTAGCCGACTGAGCCACCCAGGCGCCCTGAGTTTTTTATTCTTTTTTTTTTTTTTTTTTTTTAATGTTTACTTGTTTTTGAGAAAGAGAGAGAGCATGAACAGGGGAGGGGCAGAGAGAGAGGGAGACACAGAATCTGAAGCAGGCTCCAGGCTCTGAGCCATTAGCACAGAGCCTGATGCAGGGCTCGAACCCACAAACCGCGAGATCATGACCTGAGCCGAAGTTGGACGCTTAACCGACTGAGCCACTCAGGCGCCCCCCCCCCCCCCGAGTTTTTTATTCTTAAGAAAATAAACAAATATTGCTGATATTCCTTTTTAGTCACAAGAGTAAGTGCCCTGTGGTGTGGAGATGATACTGGTTTCTCTCCTTGGCAGGTCTGGGGGAGGGGGCAGTCTCTTCATGGTCAGCAAGGTCCTAAATATTAGAGCATCAAAATGCAGGGGCGCCTGGGTGGCTCAGTCGGTTAAGCGGCCGACTTCGGCTCGGGTCATGGTCTTGTGGTCCGAGAGTTCGAGCCCTGCGTTGGGCTCTGTGCTGACAGCTCAGAGCCTGGAGCCTGTTTCGGATTCTGTGTCTCCCTCTCTCTGACCCTCCCCCGTTCATGCTCTGTCTCTCTCTGTCTCAAAAATAAATAAACGTTAAAAAACAAATTAAAAAAAAATGCAGAAGATAAAACACGTGGTTAATACAGCACGTAAAGGGGTTGCTTGAGAAAAACAGACCTTGGCTTGCTTGGCCTGGCCTGGTGAAGAAGGGATTCCTGGTGCGTGCCCAGGGGTCTCTGCAGCAAGGACAGTGTGAGGAGCAAGCTGGGCGGGCTGGGTCACCGTCCCTCACTCTGGCCTCAGTGCAGAAACATCTACTCCTGTCTCACTATTTTACCTCCTCTCGCTCCTTCCATGAGTCTCCCCATTCAGACTTGCGTTCTTTTTTTTTTAAGTATCTATCTATCTATCTATCTATCTATCATCTATCATATAGCTATCTATCTATTTATAGTGTGTGAACAGGGGAGGGGCAGAGAGAGAGGGAGAGAGAGAATCCCAAGCAGGCTCCGTGCTGTCAGTGAGGAGCTGGACATGGGGCTCGAACCCACAAACCATAAGATCATGACCTGAGCCGAGATCGAGAGTCAGACGCTCAACCGACTGGGCCACCCAGGCACCCCCAGACATGGTTTTCTTGAAGCTTATCCTCCACTGGGGGTGGGGGGGTTGGAGGAGGTGGGAAGGCTGCGTGAATGGCCCCCGGCGTTGGACGCAACTCCTGTTACCTCTGCGGCACAATTTCTCCAAACTAAGTTCCCTGACTTACAACCCCCACCATTTATTCAGTGAAAAGGGGGTTTCAAGATTGCGCAGTTTGGGGAAACGCCACTTTCTATGTTTCCTCTTGGAGACTGGTGACGTACAGTGACATACAGGCACCGAGAAGCTATGAAGGAAAAGAATCTTTATCTCTGTTTCCTCTAATGTTTCCAAATCTGTCTCTCCGCCACGGAGCTGGTGTTGTGCAACCTGCACCCCCGTCCCCGGAGAGGCCTCGGGACCCACTGCGCTGCTTGGGGGATGGTGTGGCTCCGGGCTGCCCACTGGCAGACTCGGAACAACCAGTCTTCCAGGCTTGGAGGCCAGGGTTTGGAGCACCCAAGCAGCCTGAAGTCATTGCCCTGAGAACCCTGGGGTCTAACCCTGGCCCTCCCTGGGGTCTTCCCTGGGCTCCTGGCCCTTCCCAGAGCATCGGACCGGCTCTTCCGTTTTTCTAGATTCCTAACTCCTGGCATGGTGCCTGGCAAACACTGGGTGCTCAATGATTGCCTGTAGTAAGTTAATTTCAATTAAATTAAACCAAATTTCCCCATTAGATCCCTCTGATTAGAGGCTGTGTTCTTGTTTTTCCAGCCTATTCGATCCTTGTATCGACAAACGCACGCATGTGCATACGTTTGCGGGCTGTGCGGCTTCTTTTCATAAATAGGCGCATTGTAGGGCGGGGCTGTTGGACTCGGCCTGTCACTGGGAGCCACAGCAAAGAACCCAAGGCCATCTAATGCACACGAGTGTGCATGCACACCGCCTACACGCCCCACGTGAGGCTCGAGCTTCCTTTGCTGAGCACAGTCCTGGGGTCACGTCTGGGCCTGAAGCAGTGGCAGTGGTGAGGGCCGGTGTCCTGGGCAGAGCCGGGCAGGGTGCCGACCCCCTCGTCCGTCTGTCCAGTGGCTGCAGTGGAAGACGGGGCTTGGGGAGGAGCCTGTGCTGGGCTCACTTCTCTGTGGGGAGGGGTTTCTATCCGGGAAGTGAAGTCCCTTCCCCAGGACGCTGTGCAGGGCAGGCTCAGTGTGGACTCACAGAGCATACCATGGATACCCAGGAGAACACAGACTGCCCGAGCAGGAAGGGGATGTACTCTGTCCACCCCAGCCCCCTCATGATACACACGGGGATACTGAGGCCAGTGGAAGGGAACAAACGCTCATGGTCACAAGCTGGGATCCCATAGCCGTGGGTCATCCGACACCCCGACTCCCATTGCGAGCCTGTATCCCATGCGGTTCCCTCTGCCTGGACCCCCATGTGCTGAGCACCCCTCCAGGACAGGTGCACTTACTTATGTGACAAATGGCTGGGTGACCGCAGGGCGCGGGGGCAGGGCGGTCACCGCCGGTCAATGGTGAGGCCTGGGCGAGCTCAGCTCTCACACACGTGACCAGGAGGACGTGCCAGGGCCAGGCGAAAACTTCCCCTTAGTGGTTACGGGCCACAGCGTTGGTCAGACAAAGGCCTAAGACATGAAGCCACCAAAGAGCCACGGGGACCAACACTACCTTCCTCTTTCCCTTAGGAAAAGTGCACACAAATCAGGGCATGCATAGCCCCCTTCCACCCCAACAGACTGAAATGCAGACGGAGTGATGCCATGACTTTGAAGTCAGTGAAACCTGGGTCACATCCCAGCTCGCACAACCCACCCCCCCCAACCGCTAGCTCTGTGACCTTGTCTAAGTCCCTCGACCTTCTGAGCTCCAGGGTCGTCATCTGTATATTGAAAAAATCATGCTTTTATTCTTCCATTCAGTACGTATTTATTGAATATCTACTATGTGCCAGGCACTGCTGGGGATACAACGATAAGAACCATAGGCCCTGTCCCTTATGGAGGAAACTGTCATTAGCTGAACAGTTCGGCAAACAAACATAGCCTTGCAAGCTGTGTTATGTGCTATTAAGGAGCGATAAGGGTATTGTGTGTGGTGGGGGGGGTGCAGTTATGATGTGATCCAGTTGAAGAGGCCAGGGGCAGCCTCTCTGAGGAGGTGACGCTTGGCGTGGTCTGGTCTGGCAACGGGTAGTAGCTAATCAGCCGACATGTGTCTCAGGCAGAGGAAATGGCACGTGCAAAGGCCCTGTGGCTGGCGGAAGTAGGTTGAATAGGAAGGGTTAAAAGGCCAGGGTGACTGAGTCAGAGAGATCACAAGGAGCAAGAAGAGGGAGATGAGACTGGACAGGTGGGTGGGAACTTTGTTCACCAAGTTAAGGAAGAGGTTAAGACATTGTAAACATTGTATCTATTTCCTTGAGGGATTTTGAAGTGACGTGACCAGCCTGTCAACAAAGATGACCACGGCTGCAGCACGGGGACTGAACGGCAGGATGGCACGTGGGGATGTGGGCGATCCCATCAGGAGGCTGTGCCAGGCACAACAGTGGTCCCTCAAAGGTATCCTCATCCTTGGCACTTGTGAATATTATTAATTACACGGAGAAAAAGAAGTAAAGATGCATATGGAATTTAGGTTACTCATCACGGACCTTAAAATAGGGAGATTAGCCTGGATTATCCAAGTGGGCCCGATGTAATCCCATGAGCTCAGACAGTGGGTCAGAGAGCTGGGACTTTGGAAGCGCTCATTTTGCCCTTGCGAGCTTTGAAGGCGGAAGAAGTATTGTTTACCTCATTTCGTAATTGAAGGAAAGGAATTTCTCAGACATGAAGTGATCTACTCAACACTAAGCATTATTAAATATTATAGCCAGGGCTTACATCTAATTCCCTGGACTACGGATGCTCTCTCCATTTCTGGGGAGTCTGGGGAACTCTCAGGGGGGGCCCAGGTTAGGGCCTGACTTTGTCTAATTTCAGCCTCGTCTGCTTCACCCCATGTGCCCCCCAGCCAGAACAAACTGTCCCTTACCATCTTCCTTTATTTCAAGTCATAGTGATAGAAAAGAAAGGGGGTTTTGTCATTGGGCTCATGATGTCGGAGGGCGTGGACGTTTAGACTTGCCGAACGTTGGAGATAAAAAGTGCCGAGGAATCACCCAAAAGATGCAACTCCCATCTTTTGGCTGATGGAAAAATCGAGACCCAAGGAAGGGAAGTATTTTGCCCAAGCCTCCTCCATTTCCCCCTGCACGTGAGAAACGGAGCTAGAGCCTGAGTTGCTGGATCCCCAGAGCAATGGTCCTTCCGTTGTATCCTGGACCGTTCCTGTGTCTTCCCGGAAACTTCGGTTGGAGTTGGAATGAATTTTCCCCCAAAAGGAGGTGCTTTTTAAATAAATGGAACTCCGTGCTCTTACGACTCCAGCCGGAAGGACTGCTGTTTGTTCAGCTCTGATGTGGATTCCTCTGCCCTCGCCTTCCCCGGAGAAGTGAACTCATTTGGATAGAACTGTTTCTGTGCGAAAATGTTATTCTCTGCTGAAAAATAAGTTCACAAATGAACTTTAGGGGACCCCTTTTGCACACGGGCACCGCCTGGACTATCGCTCTGGCCTCTCCGCCTGGCAGTCTGGAAGCGTTTCTGCCTGGAGATCCCGCCTTCCCCCTTCTGTGCTGGTGGGAACCTGCTGTCCAAATGTTTGTCCATCCACGAAACTGAAGCAAGACCTTTGGAGCCACACAGGACTGAATTTTCATTTGGACCCAGGGCTCATACATGTAAACTCTAGCAAATGGTGGGAAAGGGGTGTAACAGAGCCTGAACCCATGAGGAACCTAAGGGACTGTGACCTGGAACTTGATCTTCATCAATAGGCAACTGAGATTCAAATTCAGCGTCCCCAAGTACACGGTACGTGCTGGTCACCTCCAAGTACGCCTCTCGCTTGACTCTCATAGCATGATTTTTTTTAATGTTTATTTATTTTTGGGGGGAGGCGAGGGGCAGAGAGAGAGAAGGAGACACAGAATGGGAAGCAGGCTCCAGGCTCCGAGCTGTCAGCACAGAGGCCGACGCGGGGCTCGAACCCACAAACCATGAGATTGTGACCCGAGCCGAAGTCAGACACTTCACCGACTGAGCCACCCAGGCGCCCCCCATATGACTCCACTTCTAACTGGCAGAGGCCCTGGCCAGGCTAGGACCAGTCTTTGTGGTTCTATTTCAACCTGCACCAGTCCTTAGCCCGTACCGATCAGTGTGGTCAGGTGAGCAGGCAAAACACAGCAGAAAATGAAAAGACAGAAGGGAAGGGTCTGGCTGTCTTCTGTCTGTTCATCTGTGCACATTGACTGGGTTCGTTCCTCAAGCATGTCTCCCATTTTTCTGTATCCATTGGCCTACCCATTTATCTGTTCATCATGTCTGTATCCTTCTCTGTGTATGACCATGGACAGAAGATGGTTGGAAACATAACGGGATCTCCGTCAGCCAGCTCAAGCTGCTCTAACAAAAACACCATAGACTGGGGAGCTTAAACGATACACATTTCTCATAGCTCTGGAGGCTGGATGTCCGAGATCTGGGTGCCATCATGGTGGGGTTTTGTTGGGAGACCCCTTCTTGGCTATAGAAAACCACCCTCCTGATGTGTCCTCGCACGGCAGGGAGACATCTCTCTCCTATCTCTCCTTACAAGGCACTTACCCCCTTCATGAGGTCTCTACCCTAATGACCTTAACAGCCCTCAATGGCCCCACCCCCAATACCATAGAAGGGGGGATTAGGGCATCAACATCTGAATTGGGCGTGGACACACCCATTCGGTCCATGGCAGTTACCTACATATAAATTAAATGAGGACTGAAAGGAAAAAAAAGTAGAGATGGAAAACAGAGCCACGAATGAGGCGAGTGCCACCGTGCATTTCACGGGGTCCTGCTCAGCAGGGGTGGAACAGAAACGTGAATCTGCAACTCCTACCTACAGAAGGACCCGAGCAATTATACGGCCCAGAGTATAAATAAGGGAAGAACAACCCAGCTGTTGGGAAGACGCTCATCTATTCCTGACAATGAGTCTGAACTGTAGGGTCATCACCCACGAGCAGCAGCTGATACGCGTGTGGTGTGTTCTTGTTTTACACGGCATATTATCTCGCCATTCTTACGTCGCCTCTGAGGAAACCATTTCAGCGTTTCCCTCTCTTCACAGATGAGACTACTGAGGCTAGAATTCTGCGTCGAAGGCCACACAGCTCTAGTGGGAGAACGGAGGTTCAAACCCAAGTTCGTGTCTGGGGTCCGCCGTGACTATTCCCCGTGTGGCGCACAGGCTCCGAAGGCTGGACTTCCAATTCTGCGTTAGAATTTTGGAAAGCAGCAGACAAACAGTTGGGGGGGGGGGGGAGGAGATTATTCATTTTCTTCTTAATTTTGAGAGAAATTACCGGTGGAAAGACACGAGTTTGCCGTTTTTTGTTCTTGTGCTTATGTTTAATCTCTGAAATCAAACCAGACCCTTGGAGGGTTCAGAGTTCCCCTGGCAGTAGAACGTATTTTGTATTCGATGTGAAACTTGGTCTTTAATCGGGATCAAAAGCATTGTGGATTTAAACTGCTCTTGGCCTTCCAGGCCGGCCTCGTGAATCTGAAGTGAGTGGAGCCATTGTGCCCAGCGCGTGCTCGTGCTCCAGGAGGAATTTGAGTTGGATGGTCCAGAGCATCTGTATCCAAGTTGCATGATTCTTTAGAGGCATGCTGTAATATTCCACAGGAGCTGAAATGGGACCAGTAGCTGGATTCCCAGAAGTGTGTCTGTTGAAATCGGGACTGAAGTAAGGACCACATTAAGCAGTGTATAGATGAAGAACCCCATCTTCGTGCCCCACTTTCCCAACAAAGATCCAGACTTGGCGGGGGTGGGAAGTGGGGAGGGGGAACCCCTTAACCCACGTCTGCCGCCTTTCCCAGGGCTTGTCATAGGAAACTCTATCCCTCTTACTCCAGCTGTGGTTCCAGGATACTAGAAAAGTCCTCCCCAAATTTATCCTTCTGGTTTTTCTCATTTAGTTAATGATACCATCATCTACCTAGGCACCCAGGCCGGGGACTTCAGTCGCCCTCGAAATCTCCCTCTTCGCCCCCCCAGCCAATCCAAATCACTCACCACTCCCGCCACGAGGAGGGGCTCTCAGCCACCCCTCCCTCTTCAGCCCCCCCCCCGCCCTCTCCTTGGCTCACCTCCTGACCATCCTTTGCTGGAAGGGCCTTTACATTTTTTTTAAGTTTATTTATTTATTTTGAGAGAGACAGAGACAGCACAAACCGGGGAGGCACAGAGAGAGAGAGAGAGAGAGAGAGAGAGAATCCCAAGCAGGCTCCATCCTGTCAGCGCAGAGCCCGACGCAGAGGTCGAACCCACAAACCGTGAGATCGTGACCTGACCCGAAACCAAGAGTTGGACGCTTGACCGACTGAGCCACCCAGGCACCCCTGGAAGAGCCTTTAAACTCACTCCTCTGCCTCCGATATCAGACGTCAGAATGACCCTGTAAGACACAGGTCTGCTTCTCCCACTCCCTGGGGCTCCCACTGTGCCCACCGACTGCTCTCAGACTGTGTCCTC
Source organism: Acinonyx jubatus (assembly GCF_027475565.1). Lineage (NCBI taxonomy): Eukaryota > Metazoa > Chordata > Mammalia > Carnivora > Felidae > Acinonyx > Acinonyx jubatus. The sequence continues at coordinate 129,374,234 of NC_069388.1, read as the reverse complement.
TGGAACCTCAGGGTTCTGCAGCCAAGACAGGGACTCTGGGCCCCTTCCCTGGTACGACTGAAACAGTTCCTGTTCTGTCTGGTCACGTATGGCCTCCCACAGGATTTTGTTTGAGGAGGGCTTTTCTCTAAAGGAGAAAGTGGCCCCACGGTCCCCGCGCCTCCTGACCGTGGACCTATCGAGGGCCCCTCATGGCCCCTCGTAGTGACTGTTCTCCCGTCACGGGGGCCTCCCCCAAATAAACACACGATGCCTTTGTTTCTTTGAACTTGCTCTCTTCCCTGCTTGGGAAGGCCTTTCTCCCTCCTCTCTTCTCCAAGAGCCCCCTTATCCTTCAGAAGCAGCTCAGATCTTCTGTGGATGGCACGGGATTCCTCGCATTCCCTGCAGGAAAGCTGTTGGCGCCCTCCTGTGCTCCCACGGGACCCTGGGCCTGTCCTGGTGGCCTCAGCCATGACACATTTTCCACCTGTCTTCTGGCCCAACCCCTGCTAGATTGCGAGTGACTCAAGGGCAAGGTTTACATTTTTATTCACCTCTGCACTCCCACTGCCTCCCTCAGTACATGACCCCCCCCCGAGAGAAACCCAATAAACAGTGATATCAAGTAACAAACACCACGAACTATCAGCCAATCAGCAACATGGACTGGAAAAGCTAAATGCGTCCAGTGGGTCGCAGGTAGGGTGACAGGGTGAGGGGTGACAGGACAAGGGAGACAGGCCAAAGGGGCTTCAAAGGCTGTCGACTCTGGGCTGCCGTAGTTGAACTTGGAACGTGTATGTTTTTGAGTATCACGTGAGTGTGATTTGAGGCCTACGTAAACGTGACGCGTCCCTTAGTGTGGGGGCCGGACCTCGGGGCTCCCCCTGGGGCTCCTGTAGGAAAAGGAGACAGTGCAGGCCCTGCTTCCTTAGGTGGGGGCCACACCGGCAGTCTCCCCAGCTCGTTTGTGTCCCCTTCCACCTGAATGCACTCCGTTAACGCTTACAACACAGCCGTCGGGTCTGGGGTTACTGTTACGCCCATTTTACAGATAGGAAAACAAACCTTGGGGCGCCTGGGTGGCTCCGTCGGTTAAGCGTCCGACTTCGGCCCAGGTCATGATCTCACAGTTCGTGAGTTCGAGCCCCGCGTCGGGCCCTGTGCTGACGGCTCGGAGCCCGGAGCCTGCTTAGGATTCTGTGTCTCCCTCTCTCTCTGCCCCTCCCCCTGCTCTCTCTTTCTCAAAAATAAATAAGCATTTAAAAAAAAGAAAAGAGGAAACAAGCCTTGTGCAGCGACAGCTAAGGAACTGTGCAGGCAGCCCTTAATGGCGTGCCTTCTGACCCCAACTTCCATCATTTCTCCACATGGCCCCACGTGTGCTTGGGGAAGGGGGAGAGGCGAACACAGAGAGAGGGAGGAGAGAGACTCACGACCTCGTCAGGTGCCCCAGGTAACCCAGACCTCACAGGCTCCGCAAACACGCTCAGAGAGAACTCACCACGTCCTCACCGCTGCTGCTTTCTCTTGAGATAGAAATACATAGCGTAAAATTCGCCCCGTTGAAGCGTATGGGCCAGTGGGTTTTCGTGCATTCACGAGGCTGTGCCGTCGGTCCCAGTGTCCCTTTCCAGGACGTTTCCAGTGCTTGATCTCTCACGTTTTTCTTTTTCAGATTCCAATGATGAAAGACCCTGGATGGATCAGAAACGTGTGGTCTTCAAACATTAATGTGAGTGAAGTTGCTGTGAATGGGCTAGTTTGCTTTTGCGTTTCAAGGATGAGAGAAGGTACTCTGACACACGGTGGCGCGTCGCACGGATGCGTGTCTCGTGACCAGCACTCCGCCCCTCCCCCGTGCTTGCTCTGCTGGCCCGCAGCTCCTTGGGAGCGGCTGAGATGTCTGGGACAGAGCTAACAGCGTTTTGGGTGGTTTCTAACCTCTTCTCCCTGAATCCCTCCTCCCTCAGGCACGGAAATGGTTTTGTCACCTCTGTGATTAAAAAGCATTCCGCGGCTCCCTAGTGCCAACAGGAAAAGGTCATATTGGTGCCCATGGCCGCCGGTTGGACGGTCCTCGTGGTGGGTGCGGTCACGTGTATCTAATAAAAGCCCTTGCAGCTGTCCCCAAGCCCCTTAAGCCCCTTCTGCAGATTCCGCGTCTTCCTCCTGCACCCTCTGACTCCTCTGTCGTCCTGCCTCGGTCCCACGGCCCTGTGCCTGGTCCCCAGGCCTCAGGCCGGGCCCTTTGGATCGTCCCCGTGACTGTATTTAGTGTTTTGCTTCCCACTCTGTCCACGGACGCTTCCTTGTGGATCTCCCGAGGCTGCAGGCTCAGCTGACCGAAGGCCCAGCTTCTCGGCTGCTCATGGGTCTGGCTCGCGGAGCCTTTGCTGCTGGGGAGGGAAATTTCGTGGTCCCCACCGACGCCCGCCTTCAACTCTTTCCTCATCGTGCCCTCGCCGTGCCCTGGAACTATATACCTTAAGCTTCAGCAACAGCGTACGACCTGCTTACATACCCCAGAGATCTTTTCCTGTGGAGGATGGACTCGAGGGGCTAAGTTTGGGGGTGGCCAGGCTCAAGAAAAGGCTGTTGGAATGATCCGGGGAAGAAGTGGTAAAGCCTGAACACGGCTTTGGCCCTCTGTGGGCTGTCCTAAGCCTTGGCCGTACAAAAACAAGGACGACCAGTCTAGAGAGGGACTCGGGAACAGAATGTGGACCGGGAGGATTTGCAAGGGGGCTCAGGAGGCCGGATGCGGTGTTGGCCAGAGTGAGAGATTCTCCCGGGGGGTGGACCCACAGGCCTCAGTTAAATGAATAGAGAAGGCCTTGCCCCACGGACTCTGTGAGGAGCGGTTCTGTTTCCGAGGGGACTGGCAGGGGACGGGGCCCAATCAGAGGCCAGGAATCCTGGCCAGTGGGCAGTTAGTGGCAGTTGAGCCCGCAGTGAGGGGAGCCATCCTCCATGGTGGAGAGAAGAGGCAGGAAGTCCTGGTAAGTGAGCCTCTCCTCCGGGCAGGCTGGCAGTCGCGAGGCAGTCCGAGGCCGCCTCCCGGGGCCGAGTCCCCATTCCAACAAGATAGGAGACAAGGGACAGCAGATGGGAAGGAGGAAGTTTCTGTCTCGGGGGAGGAGTGACAGAGAGTGTTGACCATCTAAGGCAGGGGAGCTGGATTAGGAGTTCAAGTCCTGGCCTCGGACCTGAGGCTCAGCCACAGGGTCCGGGCGTCATCGGGCACGTTCGCGTCCTACTCCGAGCTCCGGCACCTTGGGTGCACACGGGGGCTTCGTTCGGTCACAGACACGACGTGCTTGCTGTTGCCCGCAAGGCGTCGTGCGGAAGAGAAGAGGGGTGTGTGACTCAGCGCGGGCGGGTGGAGAGCTTAGACGCGATTCAGAAATATGCTCCGGAGGCAAAGTGCGTCTTCTGCAGCGTCTTGAAGGAGCCATCGGTTAGCCAGGCGTGGAGGGAGGCGGCAGCATGGTGAGCCTGGGGACCCCGGAGCATGTGGTGGGACCAGGGGAGCCGTGGCAGATGAAAACGGAGGAGAGGAGGAAGCAGGGGTGCCGATGGCGGGGGGGCCGCGTCTGCTTTCCCGAGGACCGTGAACGTTACCCTCCGGGTAATGATAATGGGGGCGGGGGGCATGGAAGGTCCTTAAGCAGGTGATGCCCCGTCAGATCTGCAGCCCCTTTAGAGGCTAGTCATGGGGTGGGCTTGGAAGCAGTGGGGGCCCGTGAGGAGTTCGTTATTGGCCTGCGGACCGTCTGAATGGAGGTGTCTAGAAGGTAGTTGGAAGTCTGGTCTGGAGCCGGGGGCGAGGTGTGGACTGGAGACATGGCACTCTGTGCGGCTGGCGCCTCCAAGGGGAGGCTCTGTGTGCCCGTCCTGTCCCTCTGGCTCTCTCTGTGCAAGTGTGCTAGGTGCCAGGGATTCCGTGATGAATGTGTCATAGTCAGTTTTTTTTGGTTCAAGGGCTCACCAACCAGTAGAAGAGGTAGCGGAATATGGAATGACACAGGGACAGCACCTGGTGCAACGGGCCATAACGGAGTCACGCGTGGCTCGTTAGGGCGGAGAAGCCTCTGCCTGCTTCTTCGTGGATCTGAGGGACGTCTGCGGGAAAGCTTCCCCACGAAGTCTAGTTCTCAGTTTGAATACCGTAGCCCTGGGCAACAGAAGCCCAAAGAAATACACCCTCACCAACGCACCTGCTGCCTCCACCGGCCCCCCTCCCCCCGCCTTCCCGACAGAGGTTCATTCAAGACAAAAGGCCTTGAATTCTGGAGGGACAGTTGAGCAATGAAATGTCCGCCCAAGCTGCTAAACCCATCTTGCTCCGGGAGGGGAGGGAGTGTGGTGGAACAGTGTGTTACGTGAAGCCTGGCTCCTCTTCCCTGTTGTGTTCACGACCAGCAGCATGTACTTGAAAATACCTCCCCCTTGGCCATCCTGTGCTTCGATTGCAATTCTTAGAAGAGCAGCAATTCTCAGAAACCCGGGTGACCCTGGCCCAGTTACTTGAGACTTGCTGCTTTGGGTTTGAAAAGTTGTCTTTCTTGCTGTCTGTAAGTTGTCAAAGGACTGGGTTTAAAATGCAGTCGTTTTGGAGGGAGCATATTGGGGGGGGGCGGGGCAGGGAGTGATTCTGTCCAGATTTAAATTTAGTTTTGAAAGCTTGTATCAAAGCACTGCAGGTACCCAGTTTCTAGAAAATCAACTAGCAAATACCAGCCACGGTAGAGGGTCACGGTCTCCTGGTCCTACCTCTGGTCTGTTTACCTGTCTCCACGTTATCCTGAGGCTTCCGCTCTGATGGAGGAGAATCTAGCTGATTCTCAGGGAGCAGGCGCAAAGGCATTCTTGTTTCTTGCGCTCTGCCGCTTATGTGTAATCTCACCCTGGTTTAGTTGGTTCTGTGCTCAGACTCTGCCTTTCTCATATACGGCATTCTTTTCCCCGATGTGTTCTTCCTGGGGGAGGTGTGTTTTTCCTGGATGCTTTTGCCTCATTAGGAGGAGAAATGTGTACTTTCCACTCTCTGCTCCCCCCTCCCCGTCCCCGGCCCCGACACACTGTCCTTAAGCTTTTACTTGATTCTATCACTTGGAAACCATCCCTTTCATTATTTTTAAGCCCATACTTACTTAACAATATCTTTGATGTGCCCTTTAAAAGGTGCGTTTAATATGTACTTAAATATTACTCAGCCATCGAAAAGAATGAAATCTTGCCGTTTGCAACGGTGGGGAGCTCGAATGTATTATGCTAAGCGACATAAGTCAATCAGAGAAAGACAAAAAAAAAGATTTCACTCATACGTGGAGTTTAAGAAACAAAACAGATGAACATATGGGGAGGGGAAGAGAAGAGAGGGAAACAAACCGCAAGAGAGTGTTAACGATAGACAACGAATTGAGGGGTGCTGGAGGGAGGTGGGTGGGGGAGGGTCTACATGGGTGATGGGCATTAAGGAGGGCACGTGCTGGGATGAGCACTGGGTATTGCAGGCAAGTGATGAATCACTGAATTCTGCTCCGGAAACCAGTATTGCACTGTCTGTTAACTAAAATTTAAATAAGAATTAATGCATATTTAAATTTTACATTTATACCAATACACATATAAATAAATATATTTTAAACATTTTAACACATTTCCGACATTTTAAGCCGTTTTCAACAGCCTTTAAAATATCAACTCGCTGTCATTGGGATCTGTTTTTTTCTATTTGGATGACCACGATTTTCATGTAGTTCGTTGGTTTTCTTCTTTATTTAACAGACCTTTGTATGGCACTTTATGTGACGGGTTCTTTCCTAAAAGCATTTCCCACACGGACTCGTTTAGCTTCTCACAGCAGCCCCGTGAGCTGGTCCTGTTATCGTCTCCGCGTGAGAGATGTTGAGCCCCTGGCCCAAGGTCACACAGCTAGTAAGTGGCGGGGTTGGGATCTGAAGCCACGCCTTCCGGCTGCAGAGACTTGGTTCCTAAGCACTATCACCGCTGCGTCCGAAAGAAGTTTTTCTTGTTGAGCCGTTTCTAATTCTCGTCGTTTACTCCCTGCACTGAGTCCCCTTAGCATGGCCTCTGCCTTCCCAGACTCGCTCTCTGTGCAGGGGCCCTTCTCCCGCTCGCTCTTAAATCCTGCATCAGAGCAGTTATGTCCGGAGGCCCTCACGAGGTCCGCTGTTACCCAGGTTCTTGTTTTCTTCTTTCTTAACTTATTCTTTACAAATAACCAAAAGCTGGAGGTCGTTTTTATGCGGCCTCCCAGAAAAGGGACACAGAAGACAAGTCTTCGAATCCTTGCATGTCTTGAACTCTTTTTAAATACGGTTTCCCGGGTGCCTGGGTGGCTCCGTTGGTTGAGTTGTCCTGACTCTTGATTTTGGCTTGGCTCGTGATCTCACGGTTTCTGAGTTCGAGCACCGCATCCGGCTCTGTGCTGGCAGGGTGGGGCCCGCTCGGGATTCTCTCTCCCTCGCGCTCTCTCTCTGCCCCTCTCCTCCTCGTGCGCGCTCTTTCTCTCTCTCAAAAATAAAAAAATAAACATTTTAAAAAATAACACACACAAAAAAATTTGGCTTCCCATTTGATGGTTTGGTTGGAATTAGAATTTGAGTCTGATAATAATGTTTCACAGAATGGTGAATGCATCGTTTCACTGACTTCCTTTTTTCTTTTTTAATGTTTAAAAAATATTCATTTATTTTTGAGAGAGAGAGAGAGACAGAAACAGAGCATGAGCGGGGCAGAGAGAGGGAGACGCAGAATCCAAAGCAGGCTCTAGGCTCCGAGCTGTCAGCACAGAGCCCGACGTGGGGCTGGAGCCCACGAACCGTGCGATCATGACCTGAGCCGCAGTCGGACGCTTAACTGACTGAGCCACCCTGGTGCCCTGACCCGCCATCATCTTTAAATTTCTTCAGGAGTGGAGTTTCCCCCCTCCTGTTTATCATTCTTTCTTTTTTATGTTGCTGCTTTTCCTCAAATGCCTAGTGATTTGTGGTTGTCTGTGTTTAGTTAGCATGGATGGAATAGGAAAGTTGCCTGGGAGCACCGATGGCTGGAGTTCCTTTGGAATAAAGAGCCAGGGAGCTGGGTGTGTCCCCGGGGGCCACGTGGCTCTGGCTCGGGCACCTGTTTGAGGTTCTCCTGGGCTGGCGGCCCCTTTTCTTCCTTGTCCAGCGCCGTTAACGGAGTTATTCTGCAGGTGCCCCATGACAGTCACTGTGTTCCCATCTAGAAATGCGCAGTGGTGTCTCTTACAGCCAATTGGTTTTTTGTTTTTGTTTTTGTTTTTTAGCAAGAACCATTACAACCCCACTCTGCAATATTTGTCCCGCATGGATTAGTGACAGGTACTAGCACAACCAGATGAAGCTATAGTGCAATTAATTAGAAACTTACAGAGAATGGTCATTTTCTGCTCGGTGAATTCTTCGATTTTATAGAGATATCCCAAGGCCCCTTTTTCATTTGCGAGTTGAAACCTTGTACGAATGTCTCATTTTAGTGTGTATTCACAATCCTCCCTTTTACCAATCCCTTTCCCCTCCCCAGTGGGCAACTTGTTCTGAATTTTGTGTGCTTGTTTTCCCTTGCTGGAGACACTGTCTATCTACTGGATCTTGGTCTCTTTGAGAACAGAGGCATCTCTTCATGGTTTCTCCCCACAGTGTATCACATGCTAAGCACTCAGAAATGGCTTGTTGCATAAATGAGTGCATTCTTGGGGACTCCCCTCCTGCTTCGTTCTTGATGAGGGTGTTGGCATTAACACTAATACGTGCTTCATTTCTTTTTATTAGGATGATTATATTTTTATTATTGCTGAGTTTTTATCATTCTTACTATGATGAATATGTGTTTGCAACCAGGCGTTATGACCCATGAAATGACATTTAAACATTTATTTAAAAATACTACTGAAGAATCACTGTATTGTACGCCTGAAACGAATATTACGTTGTATGTTAAGTAACTGGAATTTAAATAAAAACTTAAAAAAATATTTATGGAGCGGATATTGTGTGCCAGGCACTGTGCTGGATACTTAAACAGAAATGGTCTTTTCCTTCCTCCAGAGTCTGTCTGCTGAAGAGGGATTTTACAATAATTGTACACACAAATGGAACATTCTAACTCTGATAAATCCTCCAAATAAAAGACTTAGAGAGCAGTAAGAGTGTCTAGCAGGGACAACTGATATAGTTAGGGAGGTGAGTGATGGTTGAATTAGGTTAAAGAATAAGTGGGTAACCAGGTGAAGAGGTGAAAAGATTCCATGTAGAGGGAAGAGCATGTCCAAAGGTCCTGCGGTAGAAGGGAACAGGGCAAGCATAAAGGAATGGAAATGATCCGGTGTGGCTTGAGCTTGGCCTGCACGTAGAAAAGGGGAGCCAGGGCAGCAGTGACACTTGACGTGCGGTCAGATGTGTGATGCTGGCTCTGGAGGAGCGTGTGTGCGCACTCACGTGTGTGTGTGTGTGTGTGTGTGTGTGTGTGTGTGTGTGTACGTGTGTGTGAGGGTGATGCGCCCTCATTCTGATGCTCTCTAGCTGATCCATCTGTCTCTGGGTCTCCCGAGGACCCTGTGGCCCAGCAGAGCATTGACTGAGCAAGACCACACTGCGCGGATTCAACGTTAACAAAGCAGGACGTGATAGAGCTAAATAGCACTGGCACAGGGATGCATCCGTGTCTGCCCACCCTCGCTCCTGGCCTCCATGCATCCCTCCCATTTGAAATTCAAAAAGCTCCCAATGGGTTTTTTGGTCTTGCGGGGCTTAGAACGTCCTCTAATTAGGTTAGTGACGCCCAAATCTTCACTTACACATTCCCAGGCGAGGTAGGGGCGGGGGGAGAGGAGAAAGTATCTGGTAATATGTCACCTATTTTTCAAACAATTACAAAATTTTTCTTTTTACACGTATTTATTTTTGAGAGACAGAGTGAGGCAGAGCGTGAGCGGGGGAGGGGCAGAGAGAGAGGGAGACACAGAATCCGAAGCCGGCTGCAGGCTGTGAGCCATTAGCACAGAGCCCAAGTGGGGCTCGAACCCACTGAACCGGGAGGTCATGACCTGAGCCGAAGTCGGACGCTTAACCTACTGAGCCACCCAGGCGCCCCAGTGTGTTATCTGTTTTAAAATTAAAGTGAATTCACATCAGTTCCTTCTTTTGAAACTATCTCAGCATCCTTTGAAATAATTAGAGATGCCCAGGGGTGCCACGGACACCGAATTCACGGTTACACCTGTGTGTTGGGGGGATGGGCGGGCAGTGATGATGATGCACGTCTGTCCCCACGGAGTCACCCTGCAGACACGTCAGAGCTCATGATCTCTTTATGCCCATTTCCTCGCTTTCCAATATGGAGGCTGAGGTCTTGAGGTGACACGTGCAGGGTCTCATAAGTGACACAGCACAGACTGGAATCCAGGTTCCCCAGAGCCACACCCTACCTAGGATACCCTAGATTCCTGAAAAACCTGTGGGATTTTTTTTTTTTAAAAACATCCTCACTGGGGCGCCTGGGCGGCTCAGTCGGTTGAGCATCCGACTTCGGCTCAGGTCATGATCTCGCGGTCTGTGGGTTCGAGCCCCGCGTCGGGCTCTGGGCCGACACCTCGGAGCCTGGAGCCTGTTTCGGATTCTGTGTCTCCCTCTCTCTGTGACCCTCCCCCGTTCATGCTCTGTCTCTTTCTCTCTCAAGAAAATAAATAAACGTTAAAAAATTAAAAAAAAAAAACACACAAAAAACATCCTCACTGTTCTGGGAGGGAAATACAGCGTTTGGTTGAGGTGCGGGTCAAATCCAGCGAGAGGAGTGGGGGTAGCCACTTTCCCTGTAGGGACTTGGATTACCTTACAGATAGAACCTGGGTTCCGGATTCTACAGGTAGAATCTGGCTCAGGGACAGATCTGAAACTGTCTTTTGAAATCAGCTTATTCTTGGGATCAGTGTGTGTGTGTGTGTGTGTGTGTGTGTGTGTGTATATTTAAAGTTTTTGTTTAAGTTCTAGTTAGTTAACATACAGTGCAGTATTGGTTCCAGGAGTAGAATTTAGTGATTCATCACTTACATACGACACCCAGCGTTCATCACAAGTGCTTTCCTTAGTGCCCGTCACTCATTTATGTAGCCCATCCCCCCACCCCCGCTCCCTCCAGCAACCCTCAGTTTGTTTTAAGAGGTCTCTAGGGGTGCCTGGGTGGCGCAGTCGGTTGAGCGTCCGACTTCAGCCAGGTCACGATCTCGCGGTCCGTGAGTTCGAGCCCCGCGTCAGGCTCTGGGCTGATGGCTCGGAGCCTGGAGCCTGTTTCCGATTCTGTGTCTCCCTCTCTCTCTGCCCCTCCCCCGTTCATGCTCTGTCTCTCTCTGTCCCAAAAATAAATAAATAAACGTTGAAAAAAAAAATTAAAAAAAAAAAAAGAGTCTCTTATGGTTTGTTTCCCTCTCTTCCCCCCCCCCCAATATGTTCATCTGTTTTGTGTTTTAAATTCCACATATGAATGAAATAATCTGATATTCGTCTTCCTCTGATTGGCCTAGTTCACTTAGCATTCTACTTTCTGGCTCATTGCAAACAGCAAGATTTTTTTTTTTAATGGCTGAGTGATATTCCATTGTGTATATCACTTGGGCTGCTTCGATAATTTGACTATTGTAGCTAATGCTGCAGTACACAGAGGGGAACACGGATCCCTTTGAATCAGTGTTTCTGTGTTTTTTGCTGACCTAGAATTCTCACACTGCTTTTGCAGAAGACAGAGCAGTTCCGTCTGGAAGACAGGAAGAAGGAGAGAGCTAATTCATTGAGTCAGGGCTGGGAGTAGCAGTCGGGATTCCAGTTCAGTTTGCTGCCTCATGTTTGGAAAACCTTCCATAACCCCTTTCCGATCAGGGGTCCGGCTGGGAACCCCTGGGCTCCAGGCCCAGTACAGATTGCCCGGGTCTGACCTCTCTCGCTAGGTCCTAATCACCCCCATCACACGTTGGAATCTACAGACAAACATAAGCTTGTTCTTGCATATCAGCCCTTGGTACTAGACTTCCATTGCTCTGCGTCCTCACACAGGGCTTCCCGCAGCTTCCACAGCTTCGGTTATTACACTCGGAGAGGGGTCCAGCCCTCCCTTTCACACTGGGTCGTTCTCTCCCAGCCAGGCATGCTGCCACCCTTACGGTTCTCAGGTCTGATGACCAGCCCTGGATGTGGCTTTGCGGGTGCGGTCTGACCTGCAGAGAAGACTAGAAAAAAGGATCTCCTTTGTTTCAGGCCAACAGACGTATCTGTGCAGCCCAATGTCACGGGGTTGGGAAAACGCAGAGCTACGTGATCTTATTCTCCTGAGGCTGGCAGGTCGTTACATGAGCTGGAATCACATGGCCCGTTGAACACGCTGGCTTTGGTAACACCCCTTCTGGTCTCAGGAGAACACTGCACCCTCGAGTACACTTTGGAAGATGAGAATCACAACTTGAGGAGCCAGTGAACATTTTTTAGCCCCCAAATTTTCATTAAGGAAGAGTTGACAAGCCCTGGAGAAACTATAGAAAAGGTTAGTAAAATAAAATATAGTGATTAAAAAAAAAGAAAGAAAAACTAGTATTTAGTTGAAAGGATTTGTAAATATTTTATGTACCACTGCTTTCCACTGCTTTCTCTTACCCGGGACAGCTGAACTTGCCACATTTGCGCAATTTACTAAAAGGTGCTGCGTGGCATAAGGACAAGTCAATAAAAGCGATGTGCCAATCCCAGGTGGTTACCAGAACCTACCACCCTTTTGACATTAGAACATTCTTTTTAGGACTCTGCGGTAACCACAAAGCCATCCAAGGCACCAAGAGCTGGAGACGAAAGAAAAAAATTCTCTTCCTTGTAAGAACTCATCCTTCAAATGTGCCTTTTCCATTAAGATTCAAAAGCACCATCCAAAGAAGACGTGGGCAGGGAGAGGCAGGTTTCAGAGGCAGACGTCTGGGAGACTGAGAGGGCTGGCCCCCACTCTGGATTTTCCTGAAGAATGAGGTGGCCAATGGTTCATGAATGGGTATTTTCAAATTTCACCTTCTACACTGATGTGTAACATTTGGTAGTAAGAACAGAGAACCCCACTTCTTTTTAAAAAAGTTTTTAAAATTATGTTTATTTATTTTGAGAGACAGAGAGACAGAGTGCGAGTGGGGGAGGGCAGAGAGAGAGGGAGACACAGAATCCGAAGCGGGCTCCAGGCTCCGAGCTGTCAGCACAGAGCCTGACGCGGGGCTCGAACCCACAGACCTCGAGATCATGACCAGAGCCGAGGTTGGACACTCAACCGACTGAGCCACCCAGGCGCCCAGAGAACCCCACTTCTAATCTTAAAACTTTGGGCTCTCAGGGCCCCATCTGAGCAAAGACTTTTGATGCTTGCGTGGAAGTCATGTCTTAATTTCGAAGGATTCCATTCTGACTGTGGAATAACCTTACATTTTGCCACCAGTTTAAAACTATCTTTAGTTGATTAGACAATAATTCAACACTTGTATCTTGCCACCATTCATAATTTCCCCCCGTGAGTTAGGCTTCATATGACTTAAGAGTTCTTACGTAGCCTTAAATTTCTTGGGAATTGATTTTTTTCCCCCTGCAACATTATCTAATACAAAAATCTCTCTGTAGATGTACTAGATAACTCCAAATTTTTCCATGCTTGGTAAAAAAGGGGTGAGTTATTTTCCTCGTTCAGAATATCCTCAGTTTGTTGGAGGACTGCTTTTTTGAAAGTCCCCTCCAGTTAGCCCGTTGTGAATTCCGAAATCGGCAAGGCAAAATCTGATTCCATGAAAAAATTGGGTGATGCTATGCTCCCAGCTTCCTATCCACCCCAGTGTGGACCAGGCTCTGCTCTGAATCCAGGGCTGGGCTCAAACCTGCCCCATGGAGCAGCCCTACTTCGTCCTCATTCATCTCTCTTATCTCTCTCCTCATCTGGGCACCCCCAAGTACTGACATCATAGCCCCAGCGGTGTCATCATAGTGGGCCACCTAACAATGAGCTTTTCCTGGAGCCCTTACAAATGAAAGGATGATGAAGAAGAAGAGAAAATAGGAGGGAGGAGGGCTTCGGGGCAAGATGAGGAGGAAGGAGAGGGAAGGGCAAGACCAGGGAGGAGCCAGCCATGCCTATTCTAACGAAGGCCAGTAAGGGGCGGCCATGCCAGCTGAGAACTAGACAACAAGGAAAATGAGGTTGACCAGCAGGCCAAAGCTCCCATGAGCAGGGACCTCCGTGCAAAGTTAACGAAGTTGAATGATGTCCTGCCAATATGTCCTTCAAATAAGAGAGAGAAGGCTTTTTTCTAGCAGCTAAGGTAAATGTCAGGGAGGGAGGGTGGAGCACAATGAGGTTTTAACGGTTTGCCTATATTATATGTCCAAATCTCCCCCACGCTGGCTTCTCGGGCACAGAGCTCACCGGAGGATGGAATCAGTTGACTGACATTCAGGGACCCTAAAGCCTATACCAAGGCTCTTGGCATTTCAACTCTACCTTCCATTAGTTGGTTTGCTCCGGGGTTTTATACAAATCCCATCATCTATGAAGTGTAAATGCCTTCTCATGGAGTCCTTTTTCCTAAAAAACATTTTTTTTAAATGTTTATTTATTTTTGAGAGAGAGAGAGAGAGAGCACGAGCGAGCGGGGGAGGGCAGAGAGAGAGGGAGACACAGAATCCGAAGCAGGCTCCAGGCTCTGAGCTGTCAGTACAGAGCCCAACGTGGGGCTGGAACTCAGGGACCGCGAGATCATGACCTGAGCCGAAGTCGGACCCTTAACCGACTGAGCCACCCAAGCGCCCTCTCATGGAGTCCTAAAAAGGATAAACTATGGCCATATTATAAAATTCTAATTTATAAAACTGATCTTTCCAATATTTTATCTTATTAACATGGGAAATGCAAAGGAAATGCCATTTAGATCTATGTACTGGCATCTGACATGGAGTGTATTTTCAGGAAGTTCTCCATGTTGGCGCCCAGCTCTTTCTCCCGGACTCCTTGGGGCTTTGGGTCTTTACTAACCATTTTATATTAAAAACATGTGGCAATGTCGGACGAGCGATCCATTTTTTAAAAACAAAGCTGCAGAATGTATTCAGATTTCACCAGTTTTCCACCAGCTGCTTTTCCTGTTCCAGGATTGAACCCCAGATCCTCAATGGCACTGAGTCGTCCCGTCCCCTTGGTCCCCCTCAAGTCTGTGACAAATCCTCAATCCCCGTTCTTTCCTGAGCTCGACTCTTTTGAAGAGTTGCTTTGTTAGAAGGTCCCTCAATTTGGGCTTGTCTAATGTTTTTCCACGATCGTGTTGAAGTTGTCATGTTATTGGGAAAAAGGTAACAGAGATTACGTACCACCCCAGTGCGTCCTACTGGGGGACACGTGGTGTCACTGCTCATCTCCGAGATGTTAGCCTCAATAGCCTGGTCGACACGGTGGAGGCCAGGACTTTGCACGCCGAGCTCCCTTTGTAATTACTAAGTATTCTGAAACCTTGTAAATATTCTCTTCCTGCTTTTACCTTTGCGCACCAGCCTTAGCTTCCATTGGTGGGTCCTGCCCATGGCAATCATTACTGGGGTTTTATAATGGTGGTTTTCCTACTTCCCCCATTTTTCTAGACTTATTAATTGGAATTCGTCTTTAAGGAAGAGTTACATCATCATCATTCACCTTTTTATTCAGTTATTACTTGTATCCGTATGGATTCGTAAACTTTTTCGAGTTATTTGGGTTGTAATCTAATAGTGTTATCTTGTTGAACAAGGTCCAGCTTCGGCCATCGGGAGGTCTTCTGGGTCGGTTCCTGTACTCTTCTGACATGCTTGCCCATCTTCTTTCTTTTTCTTTCTTTTTCCTTTTCCTCTTCCTCTTCCTCTTCCTCTTCCCCTTCCTCCCTTCCTTCCTTCCTTCCTTCCTTCCTTCCTTCCTTCCTTCCTTCCTTCCTTCCTTCCTTCTTCCTTTCTTTCTTGGCGCTTCCTTACTTTGTGGTCTCACAAGACTCTCTAGGAGCTTTTGCTACTTCCCCTGCTCAGGCCCTGGAATCAGTTCTCCAACAAACCCTAGTTTCTTTGATTGGAAATGGTATTTACTTATTTTTTTAACTTTTTTTTAATGTTTATCTATTTTTGAGAGAGAGAGAGAGAGAGAGAGAGACAGAGTGAGAGCGCGGGGAGGGGCAGAAAGAGAGAGGGAGACACAGAATCCGAAGCAGGTTCCAGGCTCCGAGCTGTCAGCACAGAGCCCAACATGGGGCTCAAACTCACAAACCGTGAGGTGATGACCTGAGCCGAAGTCGGATGCTTAACTGACTGAGTCACCCAGGCGCCCCTGGAAAATGGTATTGAAAAACCAAGACCTGGGTGTGTGGTGTGTGTGTGTGTGTGTGTGTGTGTGTGTGTGTGTTCAGTGCTACTGGAGGGTCACTGCTTCTAGTCCCTCTCAGTGGAAAGAGATAAAAATATTTGCATGTATAGTAACCCATGCTTAGACCACATGCACATTGATCGATTAGTCGATCGGTCATCTGTCCATCCATCTATCCATGCATACATCCATACATCAAATAACAAACGAGTTCAGATCTGTAACTCTTACCTTGTTTCTCTTTGTCTTTTCTCTGGCTGTCTTGGCGATTTTCTCTTTGCTTTTATTTTCACGAGTTCAAGTACGGCATGCCTGTGTGCACATGTGTGTGATATTTATCTTGCTGGCTTGCTTGGTGTTCTTTGAGGATCTTGGATCTGTGGTTTGCCGTCTGTCACTAATCTGGAAAATCCTAGGTCATTATATCCTTACATACTTCTTCTGCCCTGCTCTCTCCCTGTCTTCTCCTGCGATTCCATTAGGTGAAGGTTAGACCGTTTGATATTGACTCAAGCTCTCAGATGCCCTGTTCTCCATTTTCATTACGGTATTTTTTCATTTCTAGCGTTTCCATTGGATTCCCACAGTTTCCATCTCTCCAATGAAATTACTCATCTGATCTTGCATAACGTTTACCTTACGCATTACAGACTTTCACCTGTTTGTTCGTTTTAGAAAAAAAAATCCACATCAGATAGTTCGAACATCTATGTCATACCCAAGTCTGGCTCTTACTATCGCTATCTCTTGGGAGTGTATTGTTGTTGTTGTTTTCCTTACCTTTTCATTTGCTTCATAATTTTGTCCTTGGAAGCTGGACATCTTGGTAGAACCGTGGAGACTTAGACGAGTTTTGTTTTTATCTCCAGAGAGGGACCTGCTCTCCCTCCTGGTGGGCCTTCGGTGTGGAGACGTGAGCTACTGCGGTGGTCACCCTCAGTTCCCCACCCGTCTGGTTCCTTTTGGCACACTTTGTGTTGCAGCGTAGGGGTGGGTTTATCGGAGATATATGCTTTAGATCTTCCCTTTGCGCTGAACTTCAGAGAGGGTTCCTTGGCATGTTATTTTTTTCTCTCCTTGGCTCTTCTCGTTGCCCTGCGGTTCCCGTTGGCCTGACGGTGTCGGGTGGTGGGGGTAGAGGGTCTCTGTTGTTTTGACTAAACCTCTGTGGAGGGCGGCCGCCTGTCTCCGGGTCTTGGACACCTGACTTCCTCGTGTCTCCTGTCCCCGAGCAGCAGATCCAATAGCAACCGTAATCTTGGAGTAGTAAGGAGCATCCACAATATTTTGCGGTGTCTGCCCCCGCTCGGACGTGGCACGAAGATGTCCGTGAGGTTTTTTTGCGGGTGTGGGTGTTGGTCACAGGCACGGTTAATACGACCACGTTTGTTGCAGACCCTCACAATGCAAGGAGATGCGACTAAATTTGAGTTAGAAGTCAGTGAAACGAAGACTGAATTTGTTACCACCATAAGTTCATGGCTTTGTGCTTTCTATCCGTGGACCCTTTGGACTCCTACCTACTACCCTTTGAGGGAGAATTCACGGGATGAGGCATGGAAGACAGTAATCACAACTTGACCTTGACCTGTGACCACAATCAGGTGGGCACCACATCTCTCTTGAATTAACATTAGCTACCCTGTACTGTCAGCCTCGACCAAAATCTTCCCCTCCCCCAGAAAACCTCTCCACGAAGCGAGAGAGAGAGAAAAAGAAGTTTGCCGAATAAGCATCAAACCAGAACAGGATGCGCGTCACAGGTGACCGGCTAAGAGATTACGGCGACGGGAAGGAGTCTCATCCCTCTGTCTAGTCAGGCTGATACAATGCGCTGCACAGTGTTGTCATGTGAAATGACAAGTGGTTGTCAAGTAGGAGCATTAACAGCACCGTTTGTCACCCGCACCTGGTCCCAGCTTACCTGGTAATGGGGCGGCCATCTTGTTGGCTCATTGCCTCCACCCAAAGGCAGAAGGAAACTTCTGGTATCCTGTGCGACAGGGGCTAGTTCTGCACCCCGGAGCGAGGCATGGCCAAAGTCAGGTGCTCACCCTCTTTTGAGCCCTGGGAGAGACCCAACACGCTTCTGAGTTGCACAGGTGCTCAGAGGTTTATCTCCCTTTTAAGGAGATTTACTCACATCCCAAAGGGGCAGAGAAGGAATTTATAATAAGTGTTGTATAGTTAGGGCTCTAAGGAAAGGGGGGAAAGGAAATGTTTCTTTCTCTCTGAGCGCACCAGGGAGGATTGCATTTTTTTTCTTGATTCGTATTGACCCTTATGCCGTTGGAGCTGCGATTGGACAGTGCCCTTCACCAGACTTGGGCGGGATGACGGCTGGAGAGAGAGGCTGGAAGGATACTGGAAGGATACTGAGGAAGTGTTCCCCTGGACGCTGAGGCAAGGGAATAGTGCTCTGTCATTTCTGATATCCCTTACAGGGGCCTGCCGTCTTACTTATGCGCGATATGAATGCTCTGCCTTGGGTGAAAGGAAAATTTAGCTCGGCTCTCCTGAGTCCAAGGAACCTGTGCGTCAATCCAGGAAATTGACTTTCACTTTCTTGAGTGATTCTTTCCTGGGCTAACTGAACCCAGCCCATCATTTCAGTGTTTACTCAGCATGTCTTCTGAGGCCTCCCTCTGGGCCCAGCACTCAGTGGACACTGGGGGAAAAGAGGAGAAGAATATGAGTGTCTTCTCACACTCAAACTGGGGAGGCGGCCCCACATTTGCTGCACAGGACGTTCAGAGCTCCCCAGCCCCCCACGCCTTTATTGTGCCTTCCCGCGGGACCCGTCGTCTGCCAAAAGTCTTCCCCATCCTGAGGCCCCAAACCTGATACTGTGTTTGTTAGCAGGCTCCTGAGGGTTCATCGCAAATAAAAATAATAGTGATTGTCATTGTTATTACCGCAAAGCTCACAGAGTGGACCGTGTAGGGTGAATCAGACATCACACTAAGTGCTCTAGATCATTTATTCCTCCAAACAGCCCTGAGAAACAGGTGTTTTGAGCCCAGTTTAGTAGAAAAGGAGACTGAGGGTCAGAGAGGGCAAATGTGCCTTCCCTGAGATCAAATACCTAGCAAGAGGTGAAGCAGTCCCGGTCCAGGTTGGAACCACTGCCCAGGGCGCCTCCTATCGGCCTCCGGGTGGACCCTGCCTTCTCTGCTTTTCGCTAGTGCCTTTCCGTGGCTCCTTTGAACATGTCTTGTTGCATACACACACACACACACACACACACACACACACACACTCATGCACACATGTGCGCGCACACACACACACACACTCATTCACTTTGCTTGAGCTGGCTTGTATGGGTTTCACTGTATGGACAATTAGAAGAAATGTAAGTTATATGGTGGCCCTCGGCTTGGGGGGCTGGGAGAGGGGAGGATGGGTTTTGCTAGAGACTGGCCGTGGCCAGGATACGGGATGAAGGGAAGTAGAGTGTTAGAGCACGAGTTCTTAGAAGTGATTGGACCGGAGAATCTCATGGGGGAGTTTTGCAACATAACCGATGCTGGGTTCTACCCTCAGAAACTGTGGTTAATGCATGTGGACTGTAGTCTGGGCATTCAGAGAGTTTTAAAAAAAATTTTTTTTAGGTTTATTTATTTTGAGAGAGAGAGAGAGAGAGCGTGGCAAGAGAGAGGGAAAGAGAATCCCAAGCCTGAGTTGAAATCAAGAGTGGGACACTTAACTGACAGAGCCACCCAGGCACCCCCGCCGGGGGGCACCGAGAATTTTAATAGTTTCCCGGGTGATGCTAATATGTGACGAGTTTTGGTGGGAAACATTGCTTCAGAATATTAAGTGCGGGTTAGAATATCCAATTCTAGCAGGACGTTGTTTATTCTATGAACAAGAGACGAGATGGATGACTTTTCATGACTTGAAATCCTCCGAGTGTAGAGCTACTTTCCTCAAACAACCCCAGGTTCTAGGTCAACAATTAAAGAGGTTGTATTTAGGCTCGAGGCAACAAGCAGGTGCCAGTGTGGGTGACTGTAGGCCGAGCAGCGTTTGAATTCTGTGTGTTGACAGATGTTATCAATTATTGGCAAATCCAGTCAGTCCTTGTCTGCTTTCCTAACTGTTTGTTTAGAGCTGACAAAGGATTGTATTCACTTAGCATCACAGATTTTATCTTAACTGGTAGCAAAGTCCCATGCACTGAAAAGCCCAGTAGGCGAGCAATTAACCCTGAGGTTGGCCCTGACCTCACCCCACTGTAACTAATTGGCTTGCATAGCGTCTTCTTTGAGGGAACCTGATTTCTTCTGGAGCCATCTGGATGTCACGGAAGTCAGTCACTGAGGTCAGAGGCTGAATCGCTGGGCTTAGCTGTGTGGTCTGGGTTCCTGGAGGGGATGTGCCTTTACCACTTCCCCTGAGCCTAACTACCCCCCCCCCCATATCTCCACATGCCATCCCCCTGGGAATTAGGGCTTCAACATAGAAATTTGTGGGAGGGGGAGGTGAACATTCAGTCCACAGCAAATGCATCTCTCAGTGGAACTCCAAATACGTTTCCTTCTTGGGTAGATGCACCTCGGACACACTCATATGGCCTTGCCAATGGTTAAAATATTGGGAGTTCAGAAATACTGATTATTGGTCATTGTCCCCAGCTCCCTAAGTGGCCTTGTTTTATTCCTGCCACCTCAACTGCCCGCTCCCTTCCCCTCCTCACCTCCCTAATCCAGCTGGACTCTGCTCTGCCGTGCCTGGTGTCCATTCTGACTGGCACATGTTCAGGCCATTCCAAATAGTGTGACGATCATGCCTGGGGACAGACTGTTCACTGTAAGGCTGGGGAAGAGCCGGGAAGGGTGAAGTCTGTAAAAGTCCGCTCAGACATACGCACCTGGAGTTTCCGTTGCAGGCCACGACTTCCAAGGTGTGTGGGCTACTTTGTAGAGGTCAAAAAAACCAAGATTCAACGGAGTACATTTGAAGATCTAATTGGCCTTATGAAGCCATTCCCGTCTAGCGGGTAGAGAGGGGCCACACAAAATACTGTGGTTTTAACGGGGAGGAGAGTGGGGGCAAGAAATTAGCAAAAGAAAAGAAAGGATCCTTCAGGCTAGGC
The DNA here is from genome assembly GCF_027475565.1 of Acinonyx jubatus. Classification (NCBI taxonomy): domain Eukaryota; kingdom Metazoa; phylum Chordata; class Mammalia; order Carnivora; family Felidae; genus Acinonyx; species Acinonyx jubatus. Next base: position 129,353,719 of record NC_069388.1, on the reverse strand, counting down.
CACCTTCCCTTGGGGGAAGGACGGGGAGCTTTTAGTAGGTGGATTATCCTCTTCCCTTAGGGGGTGGAGAGGGTCTGTCTGTCGGACAGATCACCTCTTTGGTGCTGACCAGAAAATTCCAAATTTATTGGCTTAAAATTTCCACTCCTGGGGAGGTTGAAAGTGCGGTTTCCTCTTGCTCTGCTGTTCTGGGGGCAAGGGATTCCATCTTGGTCTGGTGGCTTTCTTTTTAGCAATAGGGACCTGGGTCCTGGGTCCTGCTGGCCTCGAGGGGACCGGGAAAAGGGAACAAGGTAGTAGTCCCGGCAAAAGCATCTTTCTGGCCCTAGCCTGGCTCATTAGGAATCATCCCCATTTGGCTAGAGGAGCAAGGATGTCCCAGCCCCTGTTGATTGCAGGGGACACAGGCCAGGAGCTCTGCCAGGCCAGTCATGGGACTTGCTGTGGCCCCCCTCACCCAAGGGAGGCCAGTCAGGAACTTCCTTCACCCCTGCACACACCAGCCTGTCCTGCACACGCGGTTCCCACGCCCACAGTTCTGCGCCTCCACACCTGGCCTAGATTAGCCCACGCGAGCGCCTGCTCAGGTCACCAAGGTCAGTTGAACCCTCTTCCTCGGCGCTCGAGCAGGTCAAATCCCGTGGCAGTGTGCAACCCTTCAGTTCCTGGCAGCCCTGAGCGGGGCGACAGTGTTTCATGGGTTTTTGTGCCGTTGGCCGCGATCACTACCCCAGACCGTGCGCGCACCGGGGACGGCGGCTACGTCTGGCCTTGCGCCGCGGTGGAAGCCCCAGCACTCCACACAGGGCCTGGCGCAGGGTGGACGCTCAAGAAATGAGCGTGCGTGTGCGTGGGTGGTGGCTGCTGTAGAGGGAGTGGGTGCGGGCCCCGCGGGCGGGTGGGCGCATCTCCCTCTGCCCCAAGCGCTGGGTTTTCCTTGCCTTGCTCTGTGTGCCTGGGTCCTGCGACCCTTCAACTGCTGAGCGCCCGCCTGCCAGCCCAGGGCCATTACTCGATGCTGCCCAATTCCTGTATCTGTTAGGGTGAACTGGGGGGCGTGGCCTCCAACCTCCAGGCGTGGCCAGCTGTCAGCCTCTCCCCTTTTTCTCCCTGAGACTTCTTTTGCTCTCTTGGGTGCCTCAGCCCTAATCTGTGGCCCTCACTCCAGTTTGGGGGTGGGGGGTGGGCCTTTGTGATTTGGTTGTAGACATTTGCTCCCCTGGTTCACCATCCCCCTCCTCCTCCTCCTCCTCCTTGTGGGACCCGGGGCCTCTCCCGCCTGCTTCTTCCCCCATGAAACTTGCTGTGGTCGGTCCGCCCACCTGCACCCAGGGGACCCACTCGGTCTCCGGTGGATTTCCAGGCTGCTCAGTCTCCCGCCCTTCGAGGGGGTGATGTGCCACTGGGTGGTTCATGATTCCCTCCTGATTCTTGAGGCCCCCACAAGGGAAAGTCCATGAAGCCCCCTACCTCATCAGGGGTCCCCCAGCCAAGGACTGTCCTTGGATCCCGAGGAGATCCCCTCCCTTCCTGAGAGCCCAAGTCGGCCCGCTGGGGGGAAAATGCATTGTTCTCTCTTTAGTATCCCTTTTGCCCTGGGCGCTTACTGAGCTAACGGGACCAATGCCATTCTCGGTGCTGTCAGGAGACCAGTCATCTGTATATCTACTGACACTGTTTCCTGGGGTCCCATGAAGAGGGGCATTCACCCCTCCTGCCATCCCCCCCCCCCCATCCCCTGTGCGGAGCCCTTTCCGTTGTGTGGGTAACAAATCTGGAAAAGTTCAGAATTCCCAGGATAATACAGTTATCATCACTGGCTAAATGCCGGGAGGTTTCCAGCTAGAACAGGGCCGATTTGATCCCTCTCCTCGCAGACTGCTCAGCGAAACTGCACCATTTGAGGAACTGTCATTCTTTGGTGCTCTCTGCCTGTCCCTTCTAGGAGGGAGCCCAGCAGCCTGCTGAGTCCTGGAGCTGAGTGAGCTGGGCATTTTCTCTGGATCACAGAGGGGCCGAGCAAACACATCCTTCGGGGCGTCGCCACTCCCTATTGTATGGGGTCTTCAGAATTTAAGAATCTTTCGGGTCAGCAACTGCGCCCTGAATTTTACACGATGGACTTTGCCATCCTCAAAGTGGATCTGCTTCCCATTTTCCAGATTTTGAAACTGAGTCTTTAGAATCAAGGATGTGTGTGTGTGTGTGTGTGTGTGTGTGTGTGTGTGTGTGCGCGCGCTGTTTGCCCTGGCTTCACTCAGCCCTTCCTTCTTCTTCCTCATCCCTGTGGTTCCTTCTTATCTTCCGAGTTGGGCTGAAGGCGGTAGGTGCTGGGATTGGCCAGGGGGATCACCTCAGCTCTCCTGGCTGAGTCACAGCTGGGTCACCAGCCCCGGGAGCTGACAACACAGCAAGGGCCCTCCCAGGGGGACTCCAGACGGGCAGGATTACAAATTGAACCGTGAAATGGGATCCAGTGCGCGTAATCCTCTCTTCTGGAGGGCTTGTCTGAGAAGACTCCCCCCTTAGGCATTTGGCTGTTTAGATGTTGTGGCAGTAATGGGAATAGCAGGGGAAGTTCCAGGGCTCACTTGGGGTGACTTGGGGTGAGCCCCAACCCCACTCTGCCTCCAAGTTCCTCATTTGCAAAATGAGTGCTTTGGACTCGATTTTGTTATGCTTTCAGACCTCTAAGCCTCTAAATTTTAATAATTCAAGATTTATTTTAAGCAGGCTCTTCACTGAAGTGGCTTGGAGTTGGACCTTCCTTCCAGAAAGCCTTTCCAAGTAGCCTTGCTTCTTGACCCCAAGGCCAGAAGCTCTGGGAGGGTGGGGAGTATAAGAATGCTTCCTCCTGGGGGTCTGCCTGCCGCGGTGTGCATTCCGAACCGCCGTCTCCGAAACACATCCCTGTGGAGGAATCTCATCTGTAATCAGTGATCCCCTTTGTAGCCCCCTCCTCCCAAATGCCCATGGCAAGGGCTCACCTGCTTTCCTGGGGACAGGCTGCCTAGGTGGCAGTCCCCCCGAAGGCCAGCAAGAATGTATCCGCAGGTGGCCAGCTGGAGGAAGACACATCACCTGGGCAAAGCTTCCAGGGCAGAGGACCCCATCTTCTTTCTAGAGCCAGCCTGACTTCTGCAGTGACGCCTTCCCGACATCTCCCCTGGAATGGCTGAAAAGCATCTCAGGCTTCGAGTGGCCAAAAGCGCAGGCCTGAATTTCCTCCCAAGGCTGCTGCTGCTTCTTCCTTCTGCACCTCAGTGAAAAGCAGCATCATCCCTCGGTTGTTCGAGACCCAAATGGGGATTTCACCCTTGACTTGCCACACCCACCCCACCCATACATTGGTGGGTCCACGAGCTTCACCTCCCCAATACATTTGAAGTCTTTCCACTTCTCCTAACCACCCCACCCCTCGCATCAGTCTCAGCCTCATCATCTCCTCTGGTTTCCTGTCATAGTGTGCCCGCTTCTACTCTGGTCCTCTACACTCTATTTTCCATAGAGCAGAGAAGCGGTTTTAAAAAATGTAGATTAGATCATATAATTCACAGGTTTAAAGCCGTTCTTGGGCTACCTAAACTTCTTAGTTGGGCAACAAAATCCTAAATGTTTGGTCTCTGCTATCCCTCCAGCCTCTCACAGAGGGCTGCCTCAGGACCTTTGCACTTGCTGCTTCTGATCTCTAGAAAGCTCTGCCTCCACATCTTTGTAGGACTCCGGTGTTTCTTGTCGTTTACAATTTCTGTTTAAGTGAGCCAGCCTGTGATCATCTGATCTACCTCTTTTTGCCACCGATTATTTATTTATTTTTTTTCATTATTTGTTCCTTGCTTTGCCCCCTTGTTGGAGAATGGAAGTTCCAAAGGGGCAGCGTCCTGTCTCTTGTTCTGAGCAACATTTCACGGTGTTTGGAACACAGCTTGACAAGTATGCTTAGTGCATGGACACAGCAGGGGTGCTTGTTCATTCGGAGAAAGGATGAAGGTGAACTTAGGTTGAAGAGCTAAGTGTAAATTGCAGTATGGCTAGTAAGGCTGACTGCCGCGATATGGTTGTGGAAACTAAGGTTCTGGGTCAGAACAGTTAAGGGACTTGCTTAAAGAGTAGGTCCGAGATGGCAGCCGCTAGGCCCTGGAGGTTTTTGGAGCGCTTTACCTGGCTACCAAGACAGCTGATGCACGCCCCCTGAATTCCGAGGCTTCGGGAACAGGTCATTCTAGCCTGGTGAATTAAAATATGGGACTGTGGCTTTGGGGAGGATCATCAGAAACGTGGCCTGAAGTGCCGTGCCCACAGGAAAGCTAAGGTGGGCGGCGCAGGAGGGGCTGGCGGGTTCCAGCCTTCTTCCGAGGGAGGAGGCTCGGATCCCAGAGGCCAGAGGGGCCCTGAAAGCAGCAGAGCCGCTCGCGCGTCACGAGGGCCCTCGCGCGGCCCCGTTCGCCCCGCCCCCTCCCTCGCCCCGCCCCCGCCCCGCCCCCCGCCCCGCCCCCGCCGCCGCGGGCAGTCCTCGGTGACAGCGAGCGCGCGGCGGCGGACACAGAGTGTTTGCATACAAAGAAGGCCACGCGCGGCGCCGCAAGGTGAGTAGACGCCTCCGCGCCGCCCGCCGCTCGCCCAGCCCCAGGCCGAGGCTCGGAGGAGCTCGGGCCGCTACCGGGAGGGGCCGCAGCCTCGGCCGGCCGGGCCGGGCGGGGCGGAGCCCGGCGGAGAGTGGGCGCGCGCTGCGACGCCGGAGCCGGCCGGGGGACGGTGGTGACCCGACGCCGGAGGATCGTGCTCGGTCCCCGCGGCCCTTTCTGGGGGACGTGGTTCGGGGAGAGAGGCGGAGAAACAGGCCCGGGGCCCGGCGGCCTCGCGAGCATCCCTCGGGCCTTCCCTTTGGGTCGCCCGCAGGGCTGACCTTGACCCTCCTGGCGGACCCCAGGGGCGGCCGGACCTCGCTCTGTCCAGCGAGGACGGGTGGGTTCCATCCGTGTAGTGGGCAGCCCTGCCGTGCGCCCGGAACTTTGACGAAAATGTCCCCTGGGGCTTCGGATTCTTGCTCTGCAGTTGAGGAAACTGAGGCTCAGGGAAGTTGACCTACGTGCCCAAGGTCACACAGCTGCTAGGCGGCAGGTTAAACGGGGCTGGAATCTGGTTCTCGGATTACAGTTTGGTTCCTCCTCTGCCCGGCCTCTGTACATCTTTCCTGCAGCCTATGGGTGCTAGGCCCAGTCGGCTCTGTCACATGCCCCTGCGAATAATTTTATTTTGGGGAAGGCCAGGAACACGTAGGATGCAAAGTAGTGGCTTAGACATAACTCTAAGTGCCATAGGCTAGAATGTAGGCAGCTGGCACGTAATTTATGTGCAGAGTAGTCGCTGAAGAAACCAGATGTCAACCCAGTGTTTGACCACCAAACAGGAAACTTGAATTAAAAACAACAGATTAACTCGGACAGTTTTTAGAACCTAATAGTTTCCCCAGGATAGTAGGAAGTATCTTGGAAAAGATGAGCTTGTAAAAGTTTTTTTTTTTTTTTTTTTTTAATCAGAGAAATGGCATGATGCATGTGAAATTTACAGTTTATCTTTTGTTCTATAATTTGGGTCTTAGGAATAAAAGTAAGTGAGGAATGGATAGTAATTGAGAAATTAAACACACAGTTTTTTTTTTCTTTTTTACCCCATGTTGGAAGATCTGTTTGTTTTACAGTTCTGTATTTTGATAATTCTTCATATTTGTCAACATTTGTATCCTTATCAAGCACATTTGCTTATGGATGTGTGTTTTGGAGCTTTTATTTCCTGTTTGGATGTAGGGCTGTGTGGTGTTGGGGAGGCGAGCCAGGTGCCTGGCAGAACTTTGTGGATCTGGAGGCACAGGGTGCCCGTGAGGAGGGCTGTTTGCAGGGTTGAGACACTTGTGCCCGATGCTGGCCTCTGGGCTGCAAATCATCACTCTGGGCCCCCCCCTCCCTCTCGGCCACCCCTCTCCTATTGTGAGTTGGCGTCTCCTGGCTTCTCTGTCTTCTGGGTTCAAGGTTGCAAAGGAACCCACAGGGGACAGACTGATTTGGGCCAGCATTCAGATGGGGACAGGGGAGGGTTGTAGGGAGCTTTTTCCGGGGGAGACCTGGTGGGGCGGGCGGGGGTTGCATCATTTGGGGCCACTTTTGGAACACTTTCGAGAAACACCGAGAAGGCCGCAATCCAACTGGGACACTGAGGCTAGTGCCTTGACCTGTTTGCACCTCCGCATGACCAGGGCAGAAGAGTTTGGAGCTGTTGAGGTACTGATGAGGAACACACGAGGTCCAGGTGGATCCGTGGGGCACTGTCAGCACTGGGGCGAGCCCCCTGGGAAGGGTGAAGTCACATTCTACATGTTCTTGAACTCTGACCTGGTTTATTATGGCGTAAGCCCACTCACTTAAAATCAGAATGGAATTTGTGAAACAATTCGGGCAAAGCTTAACTTAATTCTTTTTTTTTTAAGGTTTATTTTTTTTTTTTTAATTTTTTTTTTTAAGTTTATTTATTTTTGAGCCAGAGAGAGACAGAGCATGAACGGGGGAGAGGCAGAGAGAGAGGGAGACACAGAATTCGGAAGCAGGCTCCAGGCTCTGAGCCATCAGCCCAGAGCCCGACGCGGGGCTTGAACTCATGGACTGCGAGATTGTGACCTGAGCTGAAGTCGGATGCTTAACCGACTGAGCCACCCAGGCACCCCAGGTTTATTTATTTTTGAGAAGGGGGGAGGGGCAGAGAGCGAGGGAGACACAGAATCTGAAGCAGGCTCCAGGCTCTGAGCTGTCAGCCCAGAGCCCGACGTGGGGCTCGAACTCACGAACCCCAACCGCAAGATCATGACTTGAGCTGAAGTTGGATGCTTAAGCGACTGAGCCACCCAGCTGCCCCAGCCTAACTTAATTCTTAATTCCTGGCAGCCTCCAAGGGCCCATTTGCTGGCCATTTCTGAAATGGGAGCTTTCTAAGCTGTGAGTGGAAGGTCTGGTGAGTGAGGGGCCCGGCGTCTACTTTTGCACCTGGCAGCCGGTCTAGGGTCCAGTTCCTGGGACACCAGGGCCCAGGCCCCTTGACGAGGGGGGCACCAGGGCCCTGAAGGCAGCCCCAGCCTCCTGATGTGCTCTTGGCTGGGCCCCTCCTTCCCGCGTCCCCTGCACTTCCCTGGGCGCCTCTTCCTCTTCCCTCCCCTCTCCCCCTCCCCACCTTTTATTCAGCAAATGAGAAGTGAGCCTGGGCTGGGGCTGGGCTGTGTGCAGCTGGGGTGTTGTGAAGAAGATCTTCTGCCTCCCCAGAGCTCTGGGTCTGAGCATAGGCCAGTATTTGTCACAGCACCGTTGGTGACCCACCGGTCCTAAAAATCAGTTTCGGTGGCCCACAGGCATTGAAAAAAAGTGAAGTAGGACAGAAAAGAAGGTAGATACTGTTTTGTGGAACTTGTTTTAGCTGTGTGTGTGTGTTGTGTGTGTGTGTGTGTGTGTGTGTGTGAAAGAGAGAGAGATTATGCGGTCCAGTGGAGAGAGGGAAGATGGGGGTGTGGGTGTGGTTGTGGGGGGGGGGAGGGACCGCACCACCCAGCACTGGCTTCCTCCTGGCCCACAGAAGTCCCTGCTTGGGGGGCGGGGAGGATGGCCCAGGGTGGCCCTGCTTGTGCACCGCCCCCGCTGAGACGCTGAGACGTGGGGAGGAAGGAAGGGAGCAGGCCGGCCCAATCTTGAGAGAAGCAGGGAGCTTTTCATGCCGGTGATCATGGCCACATCTCTCAACCCACCGACCAAGTTTTGTGATTCTTCCGACAGCTTAGAACTTTTTGCTGGTACTGAATGCTGGGGTTTCCAGAACAAAGCAACAGGCGGTTAGAACGGTCGTGGCTCTGTGTCAACTGCTCGCTCCCCGAATGTGAGGTACTCTGCATTGCTCACAAAGCCGACCACAGACCCTATGATCGAGACACGCCTATTTGCTGGCTGCTTCTGGGACACCGTGAGCACATTTGCACCGCGCGCCTTGTTCCCGAAGGTCCCTCCCTCTCCTTGGATACGTGTACTTTCTCTTTTTTGGTGCAGTCTTTGTCTGCATTCCTGGCTCTCCCTAGGCATACCCTTTGGTTTTCAAACGACAGGATCCAGTCAGTAAAGATCATGGGATAACAGGGCACAACCGTCCAACGAGACATTCCCCTTGGCCACTGCTCTTGCCGAGGATTCTTGCCAGTGAATTCTACCTAATCGCAGAATGCTGCTGCCCAACCCTGGGGTTGCCTTTGTGCTCAGAGTTGTGGACAGGCAGAAATGTACTACCACCTGAGAGTAATACCCTTCTAATAGATGTGTGTGGATCTTAATCTACCACATTCTTTGGCCCGGTCTTTTTTGGGAAGGTGCGATGTAAATCGTTAAGGCATGAGCCTTAATTCAGAGTCCAGGAATCCTTTGTGGCCACAGGATTAGCGCCTGGCTTTCATTTGCTGTATGCACTTTGCAAAATACTTCAACGTGTACCGAGGACGACTAATCCCGTGAGGCAGACGACGTCAGTCCCTTTTTACAGATACGAAACTGAGGCTGGCAGAGAGGTTAGTAATTGGCCTGTGGGCACAGGTTAGTAGGACCCGGGATCTAACTGACACCAAGCACCTGCCTCCAGGAAGCCTGCATTCTTATCCCCTGAGCTGTCGACGGCACATTTGAACGTCAGGTGATACTTAGCCCTTCCTGAACTGCTGGGGTGGAGTGGGTGGGTGTCCTACAGGAATAGAAGTCGCAAAGGCAGGACGTCCTTTTTGACCAACACACAGATGTAGACGGAGAGCATTTGGAGGTGCATCAGGAGAGGATGCGAGCCCCGTGCTTGGTCAGTGAGTCGAATGGTTAAGAGCCAGAGGATCAGGGTCTACGCCTGGAGCTGTCTTGCCCGGCACATGGGCCGCCCTGTAGTTCAGATGTCCCCGTCCCCTACTGTCTGGGCCTTTTGTGCTCCTTGGCAAGGACCCGCGCGAACACTCATCACATGGGATTATAAGATCCGGGTGTTGCAAAATCCCAGCTGGGGAGGAAGAGCTGAGTGGTCGCCCTTTGACCTTTCTGACCAGAGCAGCCCCCCCCCCCCCACTCCCTCATGTCTCAGCAGGTTCACTGACTGGGAGACCCTGACATTGAGTGGGCCAGCCTTTTCCATCCCTCACCCAGTTCTCTGACGTCATTAAGAATTAACGTCAAAGTAATACCTATGCGTTTAAAGAACACCCCCCAGAGGTGAGCCTGTGAACCTTATTTGGTGTGTAAATCCATCCAGAGTTTCTTTTGTTGTGTGCATCTCAGAATATGTAGGAATGTAATTCTTAAAAAAGCGGATTCATGTTATAAATGTTTTTGTCCTCTTTCACTCAGTTTATACCTTTTCATGTTAGTATTTGGGGAACTGCTCCCTTTGTGCATGTGTGTGGTTTTTTGTTTTTTTTTGTTTTTTTTTTAAAGCATCGTAATGATCTTCTGATACATGGTTTATTTAACCAGAGTCCTAGAGATATTTAAGTGGTTTCTAATTTTCTAGATTACAGTCAACACTGCCATTACTGTTTGGTACATGGACCTTACAGAAGTAGGTTTGCTGGGGAAGTATGTGCATAAAATGACAGATGGGGCCCCAATGTTCACCCCGCTTATTACCCACCAGCAGTCAGTGATCACTTGGTTTCCCCTGCTCTCACCAACCCTGGGGTTTTTACGAAATGCTCGAATTTTATACCATCTGAAAGACCTCCTTTGCATATCTTAAATTATGAATGGGGTTGAGTATCTTCTCATGTGTCATTGACCAGACAGATCTCTTTCTCTGTGAACCCTCTCTGTATTTTGTCCATTTGTTTTTCTATACAGTTAGCATGAGGCCACCTTCAACGGACATTAAGATTCTAGAGATGGGTAGTTATGAATGGGTGTGGCCAGGGGTTTTGCATTTTGGCAGACGTTCCAAGAAAGCAGAGTGTCTTGGCAAAGTTGTGCGGTCCGGAGAAAGATTCTGTCGATTGTGGGTGAAACGTTGATTTTCCTGATGTAATAACTAGGCAAGAAGTTCTGAGACCTCCTGCTGACCACGCGTTAGCCAACGGCTGCTTTTCTGGAACCATGTGAGATGGGCTGACTGATGCTTATGGGCATCTGTTGCGTGCCAGGAATTGTACAGAGTAGCTCCAGTGGGGGGCGCACCTGCCCGTGGGGGGCATCGAAGGAGGAGAAAACTTCCCGGGCCTTTGCTCTATTTCCTGCAGGGTATTAGCACCCTCAGTCCAGACACGCTCCGCACACCTGCCCCTCCCGCTGCGCCCTCCTTCCCGTGGGATCGCCTGGGAGCAGGCTCTCCCCTCCCTCTGGTCCTGCAGCTGAGCTGTGATGATCGAGGGCTCCGTGTGATCCGCCTTAATTCAGAAAGGGTCCTGGTGGGGGGACGCTCGGGCCAGCTGGCTTTTCCGCCTCATCACTTTTGTGAGCAGGTACTCGTGGTCGACCTGCAGGCTTCTTAGAAGCATCTCCAGCTTTTCTGGCGAATTTTCTTTCTGTGGCGGGGAGTGTTTCCTGACGGATGCTGGCATGCCAGCAAAGGCCCCGATTCGCCTTTCATCGGTATGGACACACACAGGACTTGACGCTTGTTCAAGAAGCTTCTCTCAGTGCCATGCTCAGTCCAGAACTGGCAAGGAGGGAAGAGGTTGGCCGTGGAGAGTGCTGCCAGCGTGGTGGGGCAGGGGTGAAGCATACGGATCTCGACCTTGGGGCTGGTATTCTTTTCTCTGCCTCTTTTTTTTTTTTTTTTTTTTGATTTTTTTTTAAATGTTTATTTATTTTTGAGACAGAGAGACAGAGCATGAACGGGGGAGTGGCAGAGAGAGAGGGAGACACAGAATCGGAAGCAGGCTCCAGGCTCTGAGCCATCAGTCCAGAGCCCGACGCGGGGCTCGAACCCACGGACCGTGAGATCATGACCTGAGCTGACGTCGGACGCTCAACCGACTGAGCCACCCAGGCGCCCCCTTTTTCTCTGCCTCTTGACCTTGGGGCTGGTATTCTTTTCTCTGCATCACACTACCACCCAGTCACACCTCCTTTTTTGTCACTTATGTGTAACTTATCACTCCTGCTGATTGATAAATATCAATTCACCAGGCTCTGAAAAAAGACTTCTGTGTGGTTAATGTAAATCACAAGAGGCAGACACGCTATTTATAAGCCAATGTCATTTTCTTGCAAGCCTTATTAGTCATGAGACCGTTTTTAGGATTTCTTAGAAATTGTCTTTTTCTCCCCCCCTTTTTTAATGCTTTGGGTGAAAATGCGCCCTCAGCTCCTAACCTCCCAGGTGAATGTGATCTTGGGCAGCCCCAGCTGCAGCACAATGTTTGTGTTTTCACAACGAGCTGGTCAGGTTTGGATCCTGGACACGGAGACAGAATGTGCTCAGAGTACAGCCCGGGTGGTGAATGGAGGCCCCCCGACTCCTCTGAGACCCGGCTGGGGTGCTGACAGCACCTTCCTCGCCTGTTGGGTGCAGGGGGATAGTCGCGTAGCTGTCCTCACATGGCCTCAGGACAACCAGGACAATGAAGAATGAGACATCCCCAGGCTTCAAGGACCTGTGGGGGGGAGAGCCCCAGGGAAGCAGATTTGACTGTATCTTTGAGGAACCGCAGTCCTATCTAAAAGCCACATGACTTAAATACTACACAAGGGTGCTCACTCTCCAAGGCACATTCTGCAGTTTTCAGAAAAGTCCTAAATGGGCATCAATACTCAGTTGTTAATTACTGAGCCAATTAAGATCTAAGACTTCCAGCTTCGCGGGGTTCCCTGGGTGGCTCAGTCGGTTAAGCGTCCGACTCTTGGTTTCGGCTCAGGTCATGATCTCACGGTTTGTGGGTTCGAGCCCCGTGGTGCTGACAGTGTGGAGCCTGCTTGGGATTCTCTCTCTCTCTGCCCCTTTCCCGCTCACACACATGCTCACATTCGGAGAGCAAATAAACTTCAAAAAAAAAAAAGAAAAGGACTTCCAGCTTCTCAAGGACAGGGCTTAATCTTACCTGGTGTCAAACCCAGAGCCAGGTACACGGCGAGCACCTGTGTCCTCTCTGCCTCGTGACAGGAGGAATGATCCGTGTGTGTGTGTGGGGGGGGGGCGGTATTGGTTGGTCACTCACCTGTCCTCAGGAACACCTTTCTGACATTTAAGGTGGATCAGGATAAAAGGAGGAGGGGGCGATTTTATCCGTGGGTATTCAGACTTGACCAGTAAAATCTTGCCCTTTCTCTCCTTGAACTCAAACGGAAGGAACCCCTTTCTGGGCTCCCGCTTCACCTGTGTGCCCCCCACCCCCGCCCCCGCCCCGGGACATGGCAGAGGGTGAGGCTGGCCTGCTGCTCCTGGACCGACTGGGAAGCACAGGTGTATCTGTGGAGCAAGCAGACCAGTCTCCCAACCGGGCACCAGCTTAGGAGAAGGCAGTGTCCCACTAGGATGGACCGCCGTGGGGAGCTCTGGCCTCACCATTGGCGAAGCGGACATATTTGCATCTACTGCGCCTTACAGCTTCCTGCGCATGTCCCTTGAAGTCTGCGTGTGCGTCTCTGTACAGAGATACGACTGTCCAGTGTTTTGGGAGGTTTGTAGGGTGGTCCCAAAGTTGGATACAGACTTCTCCTGGATTCGAATGCTCCTTCTGCCCCTTACCTGCATCGGGGCCCAGAGCAACTTACATACATAAACTCCACAGTTCAGTTTCCTTCTCTGAGAGATGGGAAAACTCTGTTTCGCACCATTGGGAGGAAGGGATACGTAGTTTAAACTCTGTTATTATACTAGCCTTCATGGTAGGTGACAATGGACTGTGGTTTGTGCCACGCTGGTTTGCTGCTGTACTGTCTTTGCCTGGTGTTGCCAGTAAATTCTGGGTATTTAGGAACCTCTCAGGTGGTTCTCCTTTGGCCAAAGTAGCTGGCAGGCTGGGGGCTGATTAAATTGTCAGTGTCCGTTGGCCCTTGAGAGCAGCAGTTCTGTGTCCGGGTAGAACCTGCTGCTGCTCAGAGGAACAGGAGCCCGAGGCTTCACCCCAGGCTGATGCTGGGTCGGTTCCCAGTTGCGAAGCTCCCGGATGTACCATAAAGCCAGATTCCACAGGTGTTCCTTGGGCACCTGCCACGACGATGCGTGTTTGGCCTGTGTGCACGGGCAGGCTGGTGCCAGGAAATGATGAATCATTCTGTGGGGGAAAATGCTAGAGAAGTCTTCTGACAGAAAGAAAGGTGTTTTGACCTTCTAGTCCTTGAGGGCCATGGGGGAAGGCTTAGAATTTACCTCCCAGGAGACCCTGAGATGAGGTAGCTGAAGAGGGTGTGAATGGCGAAAATACCCCATTGAGAGCCAACCGCAGAGTCCGACTGGTCTAGTGACTTACTCAGGGAGGTAGTGACAGTGAGTCACGTTTGCCACCTGTCCTCTAATGGCAGAGGGTTTTCCTAAGTTATCTTGTTTTACGCTCATGATGGTGAGGTTCCATCAGAGAGGTGGAGTTAATACCTTGCTCCCAAGCACAGAGCTCACAAATTTTGCAGGAGGACAATCAGGTCCGACCATCTGACCCTATATTTTGTGCAGTTCCTATTTCTCAGACTTTTTCTTTTTCTTTTTTTTTTTTTTATTTGAGAGAGAGAGAGAGAGAGAGAGAGAGAGAGAGAGAGAGAGAGAGAGAAAATGCGAGCAAGACAGGGGCAGCGGGGGAGAGAGAGAATCCCAAGCAGGCCCCATGCTCCACGTAGAGCCCTACGCAGGGCTCGATCCCAGGAACCGTGAGATCCTGACCTGAGCCGAAATCAGGAGTTGAACACTCAACTGATTGAGCCACCCAAGTGCCCTTGTTTTTCATACTCTTCTCCTTCCTGTGTCATGGCCTGCTTGTGGACAAGAAATGTCTTAGAGCCTGTTATTTGAATGCATTTGCAGTGAATTTTGTTTGCAGCATTGTCTTATGAACTTTATGTACCTGGGAGCCCACAATTCTCATTCTTTATTTCTTCTGGTTTGTAAATTTTAGCACTTTCCCCCTCATTCCCAGGGTTGTCAGGCTGCTGCAGAGGTGATTTGCCCAGGTGGAATGTTTTTGTGATGGGACAAAACAAACAAAAACAACCCAAACCCCTACCCCCACCAACCCTTGGTTTCTTGCTTGGAGTGAAGACTTGATTTCATGGTGTTGCCGCGAGCAGGTCACAGAATCATCAGGTTAGAGCCCCATCAAATTCTTGAATTCTCTCCACAACGTTTTTGCCACATGGTGGTTTAGACTCTTTGGTGAGACCACCACTGATGGTGAGCTCAGTCCCTCTAATGAGCCAGTTTCCTTAGAAGCCTGGTCTCACGGATTGTGCCCCCCGGCTCTGGAAGGTCCTGTCCGTAATTCTGACTTTAATTGCGATCTATGATCGTCTGTACAGCACTGGGTACCCTGTCCACCGGGGCTGAATATTACATGACATTTAGATCTGTTTTTCTAAAGCCACGCGGCCGATTTTCTTTAACTGGATCTCACCCATTTATACCGGTTTCATGCACCGAGATTGGGAAGCAGCACTACGTGGAGGAGAGCAGGGGAGTCTCGGGGTTCAGCTTGGGCTCCCGCCCTCACTCTGCTGCTGGCTGTGCTACTCTGAGCATCTCACCAACCTGGTGCCCTGGGTTCTGCATCAGAAATGGGGTAACTGGTGTTACCCATTGTTGTTGTTGTTTTTTTTTTTTTTTTGTCTTTTCGTTTTAATTTTTTTTAATGTTTATTTATTTTTGAGATAGAGACACCAAATGTGAGCGGGGGAGGGGCAGAGAGAGATGGAGACACAGAATCCGAAGCAGGCTCCAGGCTCCGAGCTGTCAGCACAGAGCCCGACGTGGGGCTTGAACCCATGAGCCGTGAGATCATGACCTGAGCCGAAGTCGGCCACCCAACCAACTGAGCCACCCAGGCGCCCCTATGCTTTTGGATTTTGTGTTTTATCTGTTTGGCTCTAATATAAGTACCACAGTAGTTTCTAATTTAGGGAAAACTGTCTGGAAAGACGTTATTCCCATAAGATGTCATAGCCTCAGAAAATTAGCCTCAGAATATCTTGTGGAAAGCTAGAAGATGCCCTGTTTTAAAAAAAAAAAAAATATATATATATGTATATATATGTATGTGTATATATACACATATACGTATAAAATATATACGTATATATAAAAAATATATATAAAGTATACGAATAACATTTAATATGTATTTATATGTGTTTATACATTTATGTGTATGACATCTTATATGTTTCTTAACCTCCGAAAACCCACAGTAGAGTCTGGAGAACCCTCGTTTGGCCAGACGATGTTTTTGTGGGGTTTGGCTTATGTCTCCTCAAAATACCACTGAAATAGGCTGTGGGATTCTGTTTCATGTGATACACGAAGCCCTGTCAGGTGAAGCAGCCATTTGCCGAGTTTTGAGATGAAAACCACTAGACTTCACAGGGATTCGGTATGGGGTGAGTAAGGTGCCCCTCTGACCCACTGGATGCGTAAGCATTTTGTTTTGTGTTTTTACAGGTGGTACTTCGGTTATGCTTGAGGTAGTTAAGATGCTTTGTTCTTCAAAACATTCCCCTCACTGCCCGAACCGGAGTGGTAGTGACCATGGGGAAGGAGGACGGTAATGAGATTGACGAGCCGGTGAAGGGACGGAGTCCATCTCAGGCTGGCTGGTCTGGCTTCTTATCTTGAGGGAAATCAGATTACCTTCTTCCTTGAGCCCTTTCACTTTGAACAGATCCGAGGAAGTGAGATTGGCGTCCAGTTTGTCTGTTCTTGGGTTCTCCCAGTATTTGCCCAGCACTTATTTAGAGGAAATCCTGGAAGAGGAGAGATAAAGAGCCATTGATCCCCCCCCCCGCCCCCCGACTTGCCTGCACCCCTCACTCAGCCAAGCAGAAGCTGGGGGTGAACCGGGCGCCCCCCTCCTCCCCTGAAAGGCTGTCCCGTGCCTCCTGGGTCCAGGCAAACATTATTCATCTTCCTGAAATGACTTCTGGTTGGTACAGTGTTCTCGCTCACCCCCTTTTAAGATTGTGGTGACGTACACATCACAGAAAACGGGACTGTCTCAGCCATTTGCAGGTGTGCAGTTCAGAACCTTCGTATAAGGACTTTCACCCTGTTGGCGCGTCCATCCCTCCCTCCAGCTCCAGCTTTTGTTTCTTACTAACTCCCCTTCCCTCCTCCCTGAGGCCGAGGGTAATAATCACTCTTCTAATTCCTGTTTCTAGGGATTTCCGTGCTCTAGGGACTTTATGTGGGCGGAATCGTACATAAGGCATTTGCCCTTTTGTGATTGGCTTATTTCACTTAGCGTGATGTCCTCAAGGTGTATCCACGTTGTAGCAAGTATCACAATTGCCTTCCTTTCTAAGGCTAATACCCCATTGGATGTATACACCACATCTTGTTTATCTGTTCATCATCAAGGGACACTTGGGTGGTTTCCACCTCGTGGAACCATTGAGATAACGCGTCTGGGAACGTGGGCGTGCAAGAATCTCTTTGAGACCCTGCTTTTGGTTTTTGGGGATCTATACGTAGAAGTAGAATGGCGGGGTCATATGGGAATATGGGAATTCTGTTTTTAACTTTCTGAGGAGCTGTGTTCTGTACTGTTGCATACACAGCGCCGCACCGTTTCGCATTCTGACCAACAACACACATAGATTCCAGTTTCTTCCCAGCCTTGCCAACCCGTGTTTTTCCCGTGTTTCAGATAGTATTCATCCAGGCAGTCCCCTTCCTAAAAGATTCTCTGTGGTTGGTTAAGACAGTCCCTGTAGACACCGAGGAGCATATTGCCAGGTGGGGCCACGATCCTGTCATTTGCTAAGAATTATGGAACAGGCTCCCTGCTTCCAAATGGAGATATTTTCCGATCTGCAAATACGTTATTCAATAGGAGGGGTAGCTGAAGATAGCAAAGTAACTCCCGGTTATTTGTGGTGGGAAAATTACACCACGCACGAAGGGACGATCGCAGGACCAGGAATCAGGCTGTCGGGGTCGCGCTCCGTCTCTTGGAGACGGGGAGCGCTGCCTGTCACCTTCCGTGTCTGGGCTTCTTTCTGTCAAACGAGGTGTCGGAATAACAACCCAGGGTCCTGCCACCTTCGAAATCTTCAGATTCTGCACAACAGCCTTGAGTTTGCTCGCTGACATGGGGGAGGGAAGCTTTGTTCTTGAGGACGGGAGAGCAGAGCACCATTTAGTCTGAATTATTGAAGATGCCCTTTCAGGCTTTATCTTCAGGCCATCGGACCTCGCAGGTCACCCAGGCAGATGTCCTCGTCTCACAGATGAGGAGCTGGGATGCCGACATGTGGGAGTACCATCCGGTTACGAGCATTCCCTTTGTTGGGAATACGGCACTACTGTGGTACTTATATTAGAGCCAAACAGATAAAAATGTTCATGCTGCTTACACTTGGCTATAGAGTTAGAGGTTTACCCCTCTCGGTGAGTCCTGCATGTTAAAATCTACATTGAACATCGAGGTGGTGGGTTTTTTTTTTTTTTTGGTAAAATGATTCCCTAGAAGAAATATCAGGGTTCTTGGCCCTGGCTGGCTCAGTTGGAAGAGCCTGCGACTCTTGATCTCGGGGTCATGAGTTCGAGCCCCACCTTGGGCATAAGGCTTCCTTTAAAAAAAAAACCCTTTAAGAGAACAAAACAGATGAACCTAAGGGAAGGGAAACAAAAATAATATAAAAACAGGGAGGGGGGCAAAACAGAAGAGACTCTTAAATATGGAGGACAAACTGAGGGTTGCTGGAGGGGGTGTGGGAGGGGGATGGGCTAAATGGGTCAGGGGCACTAAGGAATCCACTCCTGCAATCATTGTTGTACTATATGCTAACTAATTTGGATGTAAATTATAAAAAAAAAAAAAAAATTAAAAAGTGAAAAAAAAAATAAAATCTTTAAAAAAACAAGCAAACAAAAAAACCCTAAAACAAAACCAAGATGTATCCGGGTTCCAAGGAATCCTTTTTTTCCGCATCGTTCATCTCCAGGAACGGTCCCCTCTCCCCTGTTACACGAAGTCAGTTAGCTTGCACGGCTACACAGATTTAGAAATCGTGCCATTTTCAATTTTCGCGTCCACGTGACTTGCGTTAGCCGTGGGTGCCGGGCCGCGTCACGCAGACCCCGTCTAAGGGAGGCTGGCCCGAGCGCGTCTCCGCATGTGTGCACGGAAGGGTCTGCTCATCTCTTTCTGGGGGAGACGGGTGGTGGCGATCCAGAGGGTGCCACTTAAAATTGTACAGTGAGCCAGTCGGGGCTTTCTTGCGCTCTTTTCTCTGGAGGTTTTGTTCATTGCTGTTAGGGTTCTGGCCTGTTCTAAGCTGGCCCTAAAGCAACAGTTCGTGTTTGCTCCCTGCCTGCAGGGCTTTTGGCCAGCCAGCATTGAGCCTTGGTTTCCTCATTTGTAAAGCGGGGGGTTGGGGTGCTGCTCTCACTTCCACACATCACAGGAGTTGAGGTGAGGCTTATGAAAGGTAGTTTTTGGTTTTTTCACTTGAAAAGAGAAGGCTTAGTCGTTGGCCTCCGGGACAATCTGGCTTCGCCAAGTGACAGGAAAAGCACAGGGCCAAGTCAGGGACACATCAGGGCGAGAAAGTTCATAGAACCGAACTGCGCAAACAGGTCAGGGACAGGCGTGCGTACTCAAGGTCGTGGTCGCCGGGATCATTGTCAGGGACCCGAAGATGGGTGGGCTCAGCGTGGTCCCTCACACCCCCATGGAGGGTGGGTGGTCACCTTGACGAATCGGGGCGTGATTGAGGTCTTGGGGTCCAGCCATTGGAAGTCACAACGTGCAAACCCTCCATGCTCAGGTGGTGAAGCCATGTGGCCTCAGGAGGCCCGGTCAAGTGCACAGAGAGGAGAGGGGAGCGCAGGTTTGACCGGGCCTTCGCTTGAGGTCAGCAAAGCCGGGGAAGAAGGGACCCGCAGGCTGGCAAGAAGGGAGCCCCAAGGGAGCTGCATCCTGAGGACAGGTACCCTGGGTGGGGGTGGGGGGGGTGCAGTCACCTCTGAGAGCACGAGGCCCGGGGAGGCAGAGCCAGGAGGAGTGGGTGGCAGATGATGGCTGCAGGGTTGGCTCCCGAGGGCTGTGGGCCAGTCTGTGAGTCACATTGGGGCACGCGACGGGGCCAGACCGTGGAACCGGAGGGTGGGCTTTGCCGAGGTGGGCAGGTGGGCCGGTGAGGACCAGCACTGAGGCGGCCGTGGGAGCCCGAATATGGCACCAGCTCACGGCCGGGCCCCTGGACCCGAGCATGTCCGGCTGCCTCTTCGTGGCCTCCTTTCGGGCCGGCGTCTTGTCTGCACCATCAGCAGCAGCCGTCACTTAGCCTTCCAGCCTCTGGCTTTTTCTGGCCAGTCTGCACGTCATTATCATGACACTTCCTTGCAATCATGGATCGAATCATCGTTTTGTCGTTCCCAAATCTGTGGTGGCTTTGCGTTGCCACCTAGAAACGTCCGGACCTCCCAGCGGGGCTTAAACTCTCCATCTTTTCCCTGCATGTCCTCTGTCACGGGCACAGCACCCCCTGCAGGGCTCTGGTCCACCTTTTCCCACCTCCCTGCCCTGGCCTGGCCCCTCCACCTCCCTGGGTCATGGCCCTTAGTGTCTGCCTAGAACAGTCATAGCAGTGACATATTCTAGTTCCTTGTGTTTTACTTCTGTCGCCTTCATGAGCCTGTGGGTCCCTTCAGCGGACAGGGACTTGGTCTTTTTTATCTCTGCATCCCCGCCACCAGGCCCCTTGTAGAGGAGACGCCCGGGTGTTTGCTGACCGGACTTCAGTTGATTAGCTGGGCAGACAAACCAAAGTGGTTCGAATGAATGTCTCCTGGAGTCATGGGCCAGAGTCAGATAGGCAGGCCAAGACCGGGATGGAAGTTGTTCTAAATAAAAGTCATTGTTTTTCCTTCTCAAGTGAAAACAGCCACTTTTTTCAACTCATATTATTGATGATCTGTTCTCTTTGGCATGGGGGGGGGGGGGATAGATACTAAATAAGGTAGCAAATACAGTCTCTTCTCGAGAGTCTTAAGATCTCGTGTGTAAAACCTACATGTGACGACAGAGTGAGGCTGGCAGGGGCCAGAAGGGTGCCGTAAGCAAGAACCGTAGGCCCAGAGGGGAAGAGCCCAGTGCTACCAGTTGGGGTTCCTGGGGCCGCTGCCGTGGAGGTTTGTGGGCTTGCTGACCGGGTCGGGGGTAGGTGGATAGCGGGCTCATTCCGGTGGACCAAGATGATGTGAACAAGCTGTGAAAGTCACATGTGTAAACACATGTGTTTGACGTGACCCTGAGCCCATTTGGACTGACTCTAGAGAGATGGCCTTCTCTGAATTAATTGTTTGTGCGTCTGTGTGTGTGTTTGTGTCTCTGTTTTCCAGACTCAAACCATGAATTACGTTGGGCAGTTGGCGGGCCAGGTGTTCGTCACCGTGAAGGAACTCTACAAGGGCTTGAATCCTGCCACCCTGTCTGGATGTATTGATATCATCGTCGTCCGCCAACCCAACGGGAGCCTTCAGTGTTCCCCTTTCCACGTGCGCTTTGGGAAGATGGGGGTCCTGCGCTCCCGAGAGAAAGTGGTAAGAGCGTAGGGCCCGGTGACCTGGGGTACAGTTTCTTTCTTCAGAGAAAAATCATCGTGTTTCTGTCTGTACACAGAGCTTTGGACCTCTGGGATCGTGGCTTCACACTGGAAGGGGCTGGTCACTGAACTGACAAGTGTATTATCTCCAACTGTGGTGTTAAATTGCTCCAAAACGTAGTGGCAAAAACCAGCTACTTATTAAGCTCGTGGGTTCTGTGAGTCAGGAATTCAGACCAAGCGTGGCCAGGCTGGGGTTTCTCTGCCCTCTGCCATCTGGAGCCTCAGTTGGAGGACCCACTCCAAAGATGCGGTCACTCACATGGCTGGTGGCCCCTCGGCTGGGCTCTCAGCTGAGAGCGTTGGCCAGAATGCCCACATGTGGCCTCTCCACGTGGCCTGGGTGGCCGCACAACACGGTGGCTGGATATAGGGTGAGCATCTCCAGAGGAAAGGAGCCAGGTGGACCCTGCCTTCTTCTGACCCGGCCTCGGGAGTTCCATAGAGCCACTTCTGTTGTGCTCTGCTTGCTGGGCACAATCTCAAGCCTTCCCGGGCTCAGGGTTGGGGGGGGGGTGGCAAATAGACTCCACTTCCGATGGCGGAGAGCACGTAAGCGTGGGTTGATTGATTGAGGTTTGGAATTGTGAGATCCTTCGGGGATGTATGTGATTCAAATATGTGTATGTAGAGACACGGCATCCCCCATGAGGTTTCCTGTGGCGGTGGGGTGTGTTTTTCCTTCAGGTTGACATAGAAATCAACGGGGAATCCGTGGATTTGCACATGAAGTTGGGAGACAATGGAGAAGCGTTTTTTGTTCAAGAGACTGAGAGTGATCAGGTAAGGAAGGCTGGGCGGTCAGTGTTACTCCCTAGTTTTGAATTTCGAGCAGTGCTTATCTAGAGGACGCAGCGGAAGTTTGTGTGGCGAAGTAATGCTCGTGCTGGGCGGTGTAGACCATCACGGCAGAGAAGGGAGGCTGTTTCCCTATACTAGGGGTTTTTGCGCCAGACGGGTGGGTGTGTGCTATGTCCACACAAGGCTCACCGGTCCTGCTTCTGCGTGCCCACCGTGTCCAAGGAGATGGGAACCAAAGCTTATCCGAGCTGTTGTCCAAAGCATACAGCTTACACTGGTGTGTCAAATCCCAGAGGGCTGAATGTTCTAGTTTCTGTTTAGTGAGTGACCAAATCCCTTGCATTTTTTATTAAAGATTTTAACAGCTCTGTTAAGATACAGTTTGGGTCCAGATGATCTATCCATTTCTAGGATATGAGTCCGTGGCTTTCAGTATTGTCTCTTGTACGTGCAACTGTCACCAGTCAATTTCAGGACATTTTCATCACCCCACAAAGAAACCCTGTACCCGTTAGCCATTACTTGCGTATTCTCAAGCCCCCATTCCTGCCTGAGCTCTAAGCAACCACCCTGCCTTCTGCTGGTATAGGTTTTCCTCTTCTGGACGTCACACGAATTCAGTCTTACAACATGTTGTCTTTTGTGCCTGTCTTCGTCCACTTTGCATGTGTTCCGAGTTCATCCATTCTGTAGCCCGTATTGGCGAGATAACAGCCCGTTGTATCCATGTCCCCCATTTTGTGTATCCCTTCGTGCGCTCAGGGACACGTGGGATGTTTCTACCTCTTGGCTGTGATGAGTAATGTTGCGCCTTCGTGTGGACATATGTTATCATTTCTCTCGGGTGTGTACCCAGGAGTAAAATTGCTGTGTCACGTAGCAACTCTGTGGTTAGTGTTTGAGGAACTCCCAGACCGTTGTCCAAAGCTCTGCGCCGTTTTACATTCCCACCAGAAGTGCAGGAGAGTTTTGATTTGTCCACATCCTCAGCAACACTTGCCGGCTGACCGATTCCAGCCGCCCTGGGGGGGTGTGGAGGGGTGCCTCGATGTGGTTTGCATCTCCCTGATGACTAATGATGTTGAGCATCTTTTCACATGCTTATTGGCCATCTGTATATTTCCTTTAATGTCGATTTTCTAAGTTTATTTATTTATTTGGAGAGAGACGGAGACCGCACAAGTGGGGGAGGGACAGAGAGAGAGGAAGAGAGAGAATCTCAAGCAGGCTCCGCACTGTCCACGCAGAGCCTGATGCAGGGCTCGTACCCACAGACCGTGAGATCATGACCTGAGCCGAAACGAAGAGTCGGACGCTTAACCGACTGAGCCACCCAGGTGCCCCTGTATATCTTCTTTAGAGAAATGTCTACTCAGATCTTTTTTAAATTGGGTTTTGGTCTTTTTATTATTGAGTTGTTGAGAGTTCCTTATATGTGCCTATTCGCTTTCTTGATGGTGTCCTTTGGAGCACAAAACTTAAATGTTGATGAAATCCAGCTTATCTCTTTCTGTTTCCTTTTGTTACTCCTGCTTTCGGCGTCCTAGCTAAGCATCCTTTGCCAAATCCAAGGTCATGAAAATTTACCGCTATGTTTTCTTCTAAGACAAACCACTTTTCAACTCTTCCCTTCATCGAGAAAGCCACCTTGAGGGATCCTGTCGTGATTCCTCAGTACAATCCACTTAGACGAGTTCCTTTACAGGAAGATAGCAGCTTTATGGGAAAGGAGCAGATCTCAACAGCTCCAGGCTTTAACGCGAATGCCCGTAATTTCAGTTTCAGAATAAAACCGTCCCAGGCTCTGTCCCCACCCAAAGGTGTGACATGAAAGGAAGACCAGCGTCCTCATCCCATACCCTTCATCCCTTAATAACCCCAGGCGGCGGGGGAGGGGAGGGTTGGGAGGAGGGCAGGAGGGGGGAGTCCCTGCCAATCTTTACCTTCCTATTCAAAGGGAAGGCTCTGAGAAGCATTAATTCGGAATTACCGATTTTTTCCATCTCAGATGGATACTTGCATTTTACATTTCTGTTGTCCCTTAGCTCTGGACAGATTTTACACTGTGAGAGTTGAAGACGCGTTTGGGGCGAGGCTGTCATGGAAGGTGCAGACCCGGGGGCCTGCTGTGCTGGCCTTGAGGGTGCCTGTGGGTGGGACGGGGCTTCGGAGGCCAGAGTGCGTTCTGCCCCTTACGCCTGCCTCTGGCGACCCCTGGAAGGCCGCCGGAAGCCCGGGAAGCCTGCGTCCCTCATCTCCGGATTGCCCCAGGATGCGGTCTCCCCCCACAACCTGCGGCGATCTGCCTCTCCCCTATCCAGCCTGTGGACCCTTCTTTGCTCTTAACCCCATCTCAAGGCCGTCCACATTTCGACTTTGGCCCACTGCGCGGCTGGCTGAGATGACCTCTCCCCTCCCAGCCCGAGGCTTCGGCCCTGAGATGTTCATTGTATATGTGCAGCACATCGGATGTTCTCTAAACCTCTTAGAGAGAGAGAGAGAGAGAGAGAGGCAGAATCCGAAGCGGGCTCCAGGCTGTCAGCTCAGAGCTGGAGGCAGGGCTCGAACTCACCAGCTGTGAGATCATGACCTGAGCTGAAGTCTGATGCTTAACCGACCGAGCCACCCAGGTGCCCCTGTGTATGTTCTTTACTTCTTGTTACTGAATGTCGCATAATAAATAAGTCATTCGTTAATACAATGATCTTTACAGTTTTTTAAAAACTGCCAAATCATTGTTAAACGACTGTTAAATTGACAGGCTGTGTTTTTCCCTTTTGCTTTTAAGAAGAGAGTCAGTATCGGGGCGCCTGGGTGGCGCAGTCGGTTAAGCGTCCGACTTCAGCCAGGTCACGATCTCGCGGTCCGGGAGTTCGAGCCCCGCGTTGGGCTCTGGGCTGATGGCTCAGAGCCTGGAGCCTGTTTCCGATTCTGTGTCTCCCTCTCTCTCTGCCCCTCCCCCGTTCATGCTCTGTCTCTCTCTGTCCCAAAAATAAATAAACGTTGAAAAAAAAAAATTTAAAAAAAAGAGAGTCAGTATCGAATCATCAGCTATGTGCCAGGATGTGCTCTCTTTGTCGGCAGGTTTGGGGATGGCGGCTGTCAGGTGTTTTTTTTCTTTTCTTTTTTTTTTTTTTAATTACTGTCATCTTCATTCAGTGCGTATGAAAAAATACATACACGTTCTTTCTCCCTTTTCCACACAAGCATGCATGCACACACTTACCCACACTGAAATGCAAAATTGAGTCCAGATCCCAGGGTGATGTAATGCCTCAAAGCCCCTTTTCTCCTCTTTGCTTTAGATATTTCAAACACAGCTGGCTTTTGGTGGCTTGAAGTCACTAAGTACCTTGCTTTGTTACAAGTAGGAAAACGCAGGATTCGGTACAAATGGCATTTAATGCCTCGTTGACTTTGTGGTCGGCTATCAGGTCTGGCCGCCGCACCCCCCAGACGTGGCGTCCAGCCGGCCTGCCCCGCGCGGCCCTCGCCAGGGGCGCTCAGGCTCCTACAGGGACCCTGGCCGGCCTTTGGCAGCATCCTGCTCCTTATGCCCAAATTCATGAGACTCTGAAAACGATTTTGTCCCGTAGGAAGTGATCCCCATGTACCTGGCCACCTCCCCTATCCTGTCGGACGGAGCCGCCCACATGGAGTGCCAGCTGAAAAGGAGCTCGGTAGATAGGCTCCGAACCCTGGACCCCAGCACGTCAGCCCAGGCCTCACCTCCCAGTGAGGCCCCTTCGAGCAGCTCTTCAGTGAAGAAGAGAAGAAAAAGGAGGAGAAAGTCCCAGCTGGACACCCTGAAAAGAGACGACAACATGAACACATCTGAGGACGAAGACATGTTTCCCATAGAGATGAGCTCCGACGAGGAGGCCGACCCGCCAGACGGCAGTAGGTAAGTGCTCTCAAGAGGCAGGACCTGTGTCCGAGTTGGGCGCGTTGACTTTTTAAGATGATTCTTACGAACTCTTTTTTTTCCCCAGAATTCCTTATTCTCATGGTAATGTATTTTAGATGGAGTTTAAAACACATTTTTTTTTTTCAGTGTTTTTTAATTCGTTTTTGAGAGAGAGACAGAACGTGAGCAGGGCAGGGGCAGAGAGCGAGGAGGAGACACAGAATCCGAGGCAGGCTCCAGGCCCTGAGCTGTCAGCACAGAGCCCGACGCGGGGCTTGAACTCGTGAACCGTGAGATCGTGACCTGAGCCGAAGTCGGCCGTTTAACCGGCTGAGCCACCCAGGAGCCCCATTTTAGATGGAGTTTTAGAATTCTGTGGACCCAGCCTTAAAGTAGCATAGAGATTTGAGGTAGCTGGTAATATCAGACCTCCTTCCTCGTCTGGTAACTTCGACCTCTAGGACAGAGCCAAGGAACAGAGAACTGAGCAAACTAATACTTCCTGCACCAAACCATAGTTTCAGAACCTGACCTGTGTACTCTTTATTTTTTTTATTTTTTAAATTTATTTAGCGAGAGAGATAGAGAGAGAGAGAGAGGCTGAGAGAAAGGGAGAGAGAGAATCCCAAGCAGGCTCTGTGCTGTCTACACAGGGCTCGATCTGTGAGATCATGACCTGAGCTAAAATCAAGAGTCGGACACTTAACCAACTGAGCCACCCAGGTACCCCAGAACCTGCCTGCTCTTATCTGGACGCCGGTTGTGTTCCCGGCAGTCGGACTGGCTTCTAGCTAGGGCCTGATCTGTGATAGACTTCAGGTTACAAGCACGTGTAGAACATGGCCAGTTTTCCCTCCAAACAGACTTCCCCGTTTTCAATTTTGATTAGGCCCAAGGTTTAACGGTCATCTTGTTTGACTTTGCTTTGCTTTTGACAGTGCAGTGACATTGTGCTTCTGTGTGTTACTATTTTGGTGACAACCGCCAGTTTTCAAAGAGAAAAACTCCTTTGTAAGGGAGCTTGATGGTTCAGACTTTTATGTCATTCGGTATCATTTTTGATGACTGTTTTTGTATCTTGTTAGCATCAAGAAGGGATAAGGGACATCAGGAGTATCCCTCTGCTTCCTTATTCAAAATAGGACATTATTTTTTTTCTTGGCTAAAAATACAGGCAAATTGGCAATGTCCCTTTTCCTAACTATAGCCTCTAATCTGCTGCAGGCTCAGAAGCTGGTGGTTGGGCTTATTATAGTTGCCGTGCCTGTGTGGCTTTTCATTCCAGAACTTGGTTGGTGATAGATACCTCAGGGAACACCAAACATATGGACAGATGGCCTCCGCGTGAGTGAAATAGCGCGTCCTGTTTTTTTAATGAAGGCATTCTACCTGAAACAAGGCAGATC
This sequence comes from Acinonyx jubatus, assembly GCF_027475565.1. Taxonomy (NCBI): domain Eukaryota; kingdom Metazoa; phylum Chordata; class Mammalia; order Carnivora; family Felidae; genus Acinonyx; species Acinonyx jubatus. Next base: position 129,326,810 of record NC_069388.1, on the reverse strand, counting down.
TGCAATCATTTTGCAGTTACAAGATTCCTTTGGTCTCTATCACGTATTTGTTCTGCTGGATGAAGCATTATCCGTGTGTGGTCATTCAGTTATTCGGCAGCCCCACCCGTGCACAGCGAGACCTTGACAGCCTCCTGGGTCTCGTTTTGGTGTCACAGTGTATACAGCAGGCTGTGTAACCATCACACACGTCTGTCAGTCCCGGTGCTTGAATACAGTCACTTTACATTTGCAATTCGGCCAACGCACGAAACACATTTGCATGTGTCTCTGTCTCACTTTTTCCCTCTCTACTGCCCGCAGTATACCCGGGTGGTAGAAGGAGGTCATGTTACTCCACAAACAATTGAGAGATAATCGGTATGAAATGGAAACTTGCCTTTAGTGTGAATGTATCACTAATCGTTCCTTGACTTTCGTCTTCTCTTTTTTTCCTCCAGAACTCTTCCTAATGATCTATCTGCATTCCAAGAAGAGGTTTCTAAGGAAAACCCTTCCCCCATCATGACTTACCCTCAGTCAGCATCGTACCCTAATTCTGATAGAGAGTGGTCACCCAGCGCAAGGTAGGTTGCTGGGGGAAAGCGTGTGCGTTTGTGCACCCTCGTCCAGAGGATTTGAAGTCATAGGAGGTGTGTTTAATAAAAGAGTGAAGTAGACGTAAAAAGTGAAAAAATGCTGTTTAGAGTAGGAGGTACGGATCAGGATCAAAAAAGGACATGGGCAGACCAGAAACTTCTATCTGATATCGCAGTCAAACTGCCAACGTGGCTCTGGGCTCCCCATAGGTGACGTTGAAGGAAAGACCACTTAAGTTACTCGGTGCTAAGTGTCAGTGGGAGAGAACAGGTGACTGAGCCTTTCCTGACACTTAGCTCTCAGATAAGGTTCAGGAACACAGCTGTCGCTCCAGGAGCCCCCGAGGTGGTTCTGGGCTGTTAGAATGATGCCCTGTCCTCATGCTTAATGCCTTCTGCCGAATTCAAGGGTATTTATTTCCCTGAGAAGAAGTCTGAAGTCACCCTAGAATCCGGTATAAACTTGGAGGACCAGACCTGCTCCCTGTGCAGGTTGCCCTCCCGAAGACTCCAGAGACTTCTGTCAGTACCAACTCAGAGAGCACGTGAGCCCCTCTGAGCACTTCTCAGAAGAACTGGGGAGGGGACAGATGGAAACCGTGTGTCCTCAGCAGGGATGGTCTCATCCCCACTGAGACCAAAAAATTGGCTCCTGGGCAGCAAAGACTTCTTAGATGTTATAATGGCTCGTGGCCTCTGAAGGGCCACAGCACATAAGCAGTTGCACAGTCTGGCCATGGGGTTGAAATTTCACGGTGGAGGGAGGGCCACTGGGGGAAAAAAGTCTCAAATGTGCGGGGGTGTGTGAACTGATGACTTCCTTGGATCGTTCTTGTTCCTAATGTGTTGGAGGTACTTCTAGTTTCTAGTGAAAGTGTAGGAGCCTCTGTCACAAAGGCTTCCTGCCTCCCTGCCTTCCAGAGTCTGCCAAACACACTCCTGGTTCAAGTTTGACTAGAGTGACCTTGCTGATGCCACAGCACAGTCAGCAGCATGCACTGGGGTCGAAGTCACAGAAAAATAGATGTGTCCCATACCTGGTTTCCAGCCAGGACCATGACCGTGAGTGTTAGTCACCAGGGTGGGGCTGGGGGCCTGTGAGGCCTCCCTGTGGGGGTCTGTCTGCAGACCAGCCCCGTGCAATAGAAGCATAATGCCAGCTCTGTATGTCATTTATAATAATCTAGGAGCCATCCTTAAAAGGTTAAAAGAAACTGATGAAGTTAATTTTTGTATATTTCCTTTGACCCAGCATATCCAAAACATCATCAAATAACTAGTTTTCAGAAAGTTATTAACGAGGTATTTCGCAATGTGTAAGATCATTGTGAATTTCACATGTGTGGACCATCTCCAGTTGGGACGCGTCCTATTTCAAGTGCTAGGTAGCCACGTGTGGCTTGTGGCTGTCGTGATGGACAGTGCAGATGTTAGACCTTTCTGGAACCTCCTCCATTGTCCCCCTAGATCTGTGGAGATGAACCCTAAGGGAAAAGCATGGTACTTTAGAAAGAAAACTATGTGGAATACTTAGAAACCACTAAGGGGTTGAAAAATCTGTTCAAACGCTCTACATTCATTTTAAGAGTTTAAAAGAAGTATTTTATTTTATTTTTTGTTTATTTTTGAGAGAGTGAGTGAGCGGGGGAAGGATTGAGAGGCAGGGAGACAGAGGACCCAAAGCAGGCTCCAGGCTCTGTGTTCACGGCAGCGAGCATAATGCAGGGGCTTGAACTCACGAACCATGAAATCGTGACCTGAGCCGAAGTCGGTCGCTCAACCGACTGAGCCATCCAGGCGTCCCAAAACAAATGTTTTAAACTCAACCCTGGGAATGTTTCTCTGTCTCTCATGTTTTCCTGTCTGAATCCAGAACAGCGACCATGTCAGATCATGTGGGTCTGACTGCTGTCAAATGCAATTACAAATTAGGGTAAATAGATACATTTCCATACTTGGAATTATGCATTTTCTTTTCTTTAAAGAGACAGCTGGCAGCAGAGATGATCAAGTCTTTGGTGTATGCAGCTTGATCAAGCACTAAATTCTGACCAGAGAAAAACAATCTTTTATGGGCAGAAGGATGAAAGAGAAAGTGAAATGAGTCTTTTAGCAGTTTCCTGTTCTTGTGGTGCAAAAAATTCATGTTGATTTCCTAGGGATTTCAACAGCTAGTCCCCTAGTCCTCTGCAGTAGTGGGATGCCTAAGCATGTTCATTTTCTTACAAGTGTTATTGTGGAGAGTTAGTCAAAGAATTTATATGAAATGTAATTTAATTGACCTATGATTTTTCTTTCTTTTAATGTCTATCACGTGGTATCCAGCAGCCTGATAGATTGCCAAGGGACTGCCCCCCGCCTGGCAGTTGTGGCCGAGGGAGGCCTTTCTAGCTCTTGTCCTTCACAGCCTTCCCACTTCTATGCTTCGGAAAGGTAGAGGGGCTTTTTTCCCCACTTGGGTGTCTTCCCTAATAAAAATTGTGCTAACTCTTACGTAAAAGTCTGTTTACCATTGACCAAATTACTTATGCAGAAAACCCGTAGAGGTCACGCAAGTGAAAATTTTGATCTAACGCTTACAAATCTATTCGACTAACCGAATTACTTACGAAGCAAATACACAGAGATGATTATTTTCCTTCGATGTTTTTAAGCATTTGTAGATTATTAGATGTTTTTTTTCGCTACTAAATTTGATTCTCTGCGCATTAGTAGTGATTAAGCAGAGAGTCTTTCCTAATTTTGTGGAGTGCTGTGCAAAACAGAATAATGAAATAAAAGTTGGGAACATGATCCTTCTTTTGTCTCGAGGGTTGTTCAGCAAATAAGTTTATAAGATCTTTAGTATAGGGGAAGTTATTATAACTCCTTTAAATAGCTTTTTAGACTTCCTGAATAATGGAGTCATGTTTCCACAACATTTCTAGAATGGAATTTCAGAGACTAGCACAGGGGGATCTTAAGGTTTCGGATTATAGGTTTGTATATTCCTCGGATGCTGTGGTCTGTGATTTCGGCCTCCTTCCTTCCGTGTCGCCCATACTCTAAGCTACATGGTGGACCTACATGGCTTACTTTATAACCTTTAACAGCGAAGCTATGATTAAGTTCTATGTGGGAAACTGTTTTTCTTCGTGATTAAAGAATCAGGTCTCAGGAGGTGCTTTATTTGGGGGTTACATGTGCGGAGGAGAGACCATTTTAAAAAGAGTACACGAAGCTGTGAACGGTTAAAACTGACTTGCCTAACTGGGGCTGCCAGAATCCTGAAAACTATTAACGTGGCTAATAAATGCATTACTTATGAAGATCAGCCATTGACCTTGTAAGCCTCCTGCTTTGAACAACCCTTGATCTTGAAAGCCCAGTATGTGGTGGTGGGAAACTTTGGAGCCACCATTCTTCTCATCAGTCACCCTCAGCGTTGGGAGTCTTCTCCCCGGTTCACCTTCTGTGAGCCTGGATCCCATAGAGCGTGTGCACGTGTTTGCGCACCGAATGCTTTGGACAAAGGCCGGTGGTGCCCACGTGCCGCCATTTGTGTGGCGTGTTGAGCGGGAGAGAAGAGACTCCTAGCTTATGGCTTCCACGCCCGGTTTGGTTCTCTGTGAATGCGGATTTGCAGCCCTGGATACTTCTGGAAACCTATGGTTTGTGGCGTCCATCAGAGGATCAGAATATCAGGGATTCTGGAGTTGGTGCCGCGAGAGAACGGTGGTCAGCATTTGCCTTCTTCCTAGCGCAGGGGTTGGCAGACTGCAGCTGGTGGGGCCACACGCGGCCCTCCACCCGTCCTCGGGGTGTTGTGGGCACGCGGCCAGTTCGTTCCCGCGTCGTCCGGGGCCAGTTTGGCGCCACGGTGGCAGGAGCGTGCAGTTGTGACAGAGACCGCGTAACCCACAAAGCTTGAGCCGTTTGCTCTCTGGCCTTTCTCAGACAAAATTTGCTGGCCCCCTCCTCCTCTAGGGCAAGTTCAGTGGCAAGGGCTTTACTTCGTTGAGCGCAGCGGGTAAGACAGTTCCGTGTTCCACGGACTTTGTAACAAAATAGAGATCATATTTTATGTGATAGAATCGAACAGCAGGAGCTTGTGACGTAGACGATGTGAGATTTGGGTGCAGTGGTGTTGAGGACAGGAAGCCGATTGCAGCGTGCTGTTTCTGTGGTGACGATTGTGTAGGTACGCTGGCAGCCACGACATCCCCTCCACAGATCTCACGTACGTTGAATACGTAATTATGGACACACCGGTGCCCGAAGACCATTGGCCCTTCAGAGAAAAACGTAACTGTAGGACCAGAGGGAAGCAAGAGAGGTAGGAAGGTGATGAGCACGTTACCCCTCAGATGTAGGGAGCGCTCCGGCTTCCTCTTGTGGGACCACTTCCCAGAGGGCAGAAGAGGGTGTGTTGGTGTGTTGGGGGACGTGTCCCGTTGTATACACTCATCCAGTACACGTGCCGGTGAAATAGAGCGTGAGGGCCACCCCATGGCAACGTACCGCTTAGATGGTTTGCTGGGCAGTGGGCGCCATGGGCGATGAACCAGCCTATGAGCACCTCAGTGTGAAATGGAGGAGGGACAGAGAGTGGTTAGTCTGGTCCAGATGGCTTGATGACAGAGCTGGGGACCGATTTGGCCATGAAGGGTCCCTGTTGGTTTGATACAAGTTGGGTTTCGTCCACGACCGCTCCTTGTCCTGACGGGAAGGTGTATTCGGTGGGAGTTGAACTCGAACTTAGGGCCGCGAGGCCAAGCATCGCTGTGAGTGGTGGCTCACAAGACTAGAAGGTCTGGGGAAGAGGGTCCTCCCCTGCTTCGTGCAGTATCATCGTTTAACGCTGGGGGAAATGATGTGGGAGAATAAAGGCAGGGAATGAGTCGGTGAGTTATGTTTTTCTCCTCCGGATGTTGTTCAGGATGCTGTGAGAAGTTTATAGATTAAGATGATTACTCTTGGCCGGTCACTCTTGGCTGCACAGAGGGAAGGCTTCGTCCCTGTCCAAAGAGTAGAGATACAGAAAATAGAGGGATGAGAACACAAGTTCTAGCCACTTACAATCTGGCCTGAGAATTCAGCCTCAGGCTATGTTGTTACAGAAAGAGCCTTAGCCAACGGGTGGGTCTTTGACGGATTCCTGGAAGATCTCGTATTTTGTAAAAATCTCCACGTAGAGGCTCCTGCCACGCTTAGCGAGTGTATTTTTGGCATCCGGCATTTGTGGCAAAGTTGGCACGCGAAACAGTTCCCTGTTTTCAAAGCCAGCAGGGATTCGTAAATGTGTTAGATGTAGAACTGGATGGGGGCGTGTCTGAGAGAGGCGGGACCCCTCCGCAGCTGAGAGCTACCAGACTTGGTTTGGACGTGGAGAACGCAGGGGAGGTGAGCTCAGGACGAGGTGGGGAAAGATGGGTGGTTGCGAGGTGAGAACAAACTCTCTTTTCCCCCTTTCTATTGTCATCTGCCTTTTCCTCAGTTCTCCTTTCTAAATGCCCCTTCTCTTGGAATTTGCCAGCAGGGCGGGCAGGTGGCCCACGTTGGGAGGCGCCTTCCACCTGCCGCGCGTTCTGTGGCCCCCTGGTGGCCGCAGGTGGGACTGTCACGAAGCTTGTGTGCATTCTCTGGGCTGTTGGAACCGTAGAATGGTGGACCGAAGACATCTAAGAAAAGTGTCTCTTCCCAGGCTAATCGTGGATTTGTGTTTCCTTAAGTCCTTCAGGCTCCCGACCTTCAACACCTAAAAGTGATTCGGAATTGGTCAGTAAGGCCGTGGATAGGACGGTGCAGAAGAATAACCTAGAAATGCTCTGGCTCTGGGGAGAATTGCCCCAGGCTGCAAAGGTAAGTTTCTCCCCCTGCCTCCGTTCGTTCTGCCATACACCGAAGATGGTTTCTAAGAACGTGAAATGGGCATCATAATCTTTTCTTTCGAGCAATTTTGTTTCATGTTCTAGTCTACTAAAAGAATCTTGAGAGTATTTTTACAAATTTTTAAAAAATATCGTAAAGCCTTTAGAACGTGCTAGAGCGTCTTGTAACCCCAGTAAATATTTGTCATATGAACGAATGAAAGAACGAATGAATGAGTGAACATTGAAAGCGCTCCTGTGAAGAATCCAGACCAACAACCCTTTGCCGGAAAGGCCTGTTGGGGCGAAGTTGTGGATTCTTTCCTTTTCTGGGTTTATATTTAGCTCTCACAGAAAAATGCTGATTTCGCTGCCCACAAGCTATAGTGCTGACCTAGCCAACCATCTTTACAAACTCGTGTCATTTGTTGCTGGAGAAACGGCGTGAAAATGCTAACCCATCACTTCTTCTGGCAAAACGCTTCCAACCACAGACGTGCTGTAGTGTTGTCATTTGTGCTAGAAGCTTGTGAGATCGGGTCCAGAAACGAATACCCTCCCTTCTCTCTCTAACCCATAAATTGCATTTTGGTTTTTGTTTGGATAAATCTTTTCCAGAAGTGGAAACTCCTTGGAGAAGTAGAATCAAATGTTAGTTTCCCACTCAGGCGAACCGACCGCCAAATCTTTACTTATTCACTCACGTTTTGGGGGTAAAACGTCATTAAAATATTACATGCGTCCAGAGAAACGCCCAGATCATAAGTGCGCAGAAAATAAACTTTCACACTACGAATGTATCCACGGGAGTTGCACCCAGACGGAGAAGCAGGGCTTAACCGGCAACTTGGAAGCCCCACCCTTTGTAGTTACTATTCAGATTGACCCCCCAGAAGGATAAACAGCCCCCTGCTCTAACAGCAGAGGTTAGTTTGACAACACTCATCATGTTGTTGTGTGTAGTTGTAAGTCATCTCTTGTCATTGCTGCGAAATACCCGCCGTATGAATATGCTTCCCGTTCTACTGGTGGACGTTTATTTGAGCCTCTTGTATCTGTCGGCCTTTACTAATCCCACTGACTTCTCTTTGGCAGCTGATGTTATATATGAAAGTTCATTTGCTACAGATAGTCTGGTTTTTCTAGAATCTTTTGGCCGGTATGGAAATCGTCGGGTGGCTCCTGAGGCTTAAATGTCCGTAATTGGTTGATTGTTTTTCCCCAGCTGACTCTATTTTCCTGTTTGCCCACGCTCTGACTATTGTGTCGTCTGTCTGTCTCTCTCTGCCCTTCTGATCTAGTCTCCACACAAGATGAAAGATTGCAGTCCATTAAACGGTAGGAAAGTCTGTGATAAGACGCACTTTCAGACCGTTCAGAGCGAATCTTCAGATGCGTTCAGTGACCAGTCGCCGACACTGGCAAGGCCTCCCGTGCCGCCCGGTTTAGAGTCGAGCAAGCCTCCAACGGACGTGCAGTGTGTGAACGAAGAAGATGTCGAGGCCTTAGGAGCCGCGGCCCCGCCTTTACCCGCGATTGAAGACCCCAAGCCCCTGTCTGCCAGTGTGGCCCCGATGGCAAGCAAGACAGATTCTCCTTCCAGGAAAAAAGGTGGGAAGGCCCGCGTGTGCTGGCTCCTTGTGCATGAACTTGGTGCTCTGTCTGCACGCTTGGGTTCCTTCTCTCGGTTGTTCCAAATACGTCAAGGTGGGTGCTGGACCGGGACAGCCATCGCGTTCAGTTTGTGCCCTTTTGCTGAAGGTGTTAAAGTATCAGAATTGAGTTATAGACAATCAGACGAAAGGAGCCGTTGGGGGCGGTGCAGTGAGCCCCCTCACTTTGTAGATCGGGGTGCTGGGATCCACGGGGATGCAGTCTTTTTCACACACTTGGGGCTACGTAGGAAGTTGATTAGGGAGCTCATCCTGGTCCCCTCTCCCCCTGCCCCGGGTTTCGGTCTAGCACGTTGCCCTGGTTTCTTTGCCGCGAGAGCTGTATTATCCCTGCGTCCGATGAGCATTTGGGTGTTGGCCTGTTTTTGCTGGGAACGCCCCTCCTCGCGTATACGTGCTCTGTGAGGCCAAGACTCTTGGTCTGGTTTCCTTTTGTGTCCCCTGCGCTCAGAATGGCGGCTGGCACACAGTCGGTGCTCCATAATTGCTCTCTTAAGACACACCCAGCTGCCTACCCGGAGGCGCTGACGTCACGCCTGATCTGGTAACCGCGCAGCCTTGTGTGGTTTTCCGGGCGTGTGTGAGCCGGTGATGTGACGCCCTGGCAGAGGTGGGCAGGGGGTCTGCGGCCCTGGTGCGCTGCGACCGGCCCTGCACCGTTTCGGCTGCCGTCCCCGGGAGTCCTGGCCCAGAGAAGGGCCTGCTTCATGAGTGCCTTCATCATGTGATGCTAATGAGGATGACGACAGGAATCGCTTCAGCACACGGAGCACCTAGTACCCTTCAGGCGCTTCGCACGCGGGGGGACAGAGACGCCGCAGGGCGACAGAACTTGGTTAGAGTCACACGCTTGGCGGTGAATGGGGTCACGTGCGCACTGGGGTCACTCGGTGTCTGGAGTCGGGCTGCTGACTTCTGACCCTTGTGCTCTTGGGCCAGGGGCCTGCTTGTGAGCACAGTTGCACATTGCGCTTTAAGTGCCGTCTGGTGCGCCTCAGAAGTCCGCGCTTCTGGAAGGTCGCTGTTCTGACTTGGCCCGTTTGCTCTTGCAGACAAACGAAGCCGACACCTTGGTGCCGACGGCGTCTACTTGGATGACCTCACTGATATGGACCCGGAAGTGGCTGCGCTGTATTTTCCCAAAAAGTAAGATTTATTTTCACTCCTCTTACCATTGTCTAGGTGACTCTGTGTGAGTCTGGTTTCCTCCTTCATGGCTGACTAAGGAGCGAGGGAGAAAAGGCAGTGGGAGGCTCAGATTTTACTGTGCGAAGCAACCGGTAACGACAGTGGGCTTCCCCTGGAGACGCGTGTGGGGGTCTCCGTGCGGCTGGCTTCCCACCTTCGGAACAGGAACGCAAGCTCGCGGCTGGCTCCCGCGGTGACACCCACGGTCGTGTTGCAGCGGGCAGTGTGGCCCACACCCTGAACCGGTGGCCAAGAGCGGGCAGCCGCCCCCTCGGAGAGGTTCCCTCCCCAGGAGAGGTTCTCCCGTGGCCCTTGGGGCCCCTGTTCAGTTCTGGGATTTGCAGGGAGGGCTGGCCCCTGGGCGGTCCCGTGGCCTCTTAGGACAGCGTGCCTTCTCCTCAGTTCGTTTCCCATGGGTTTGGGAGGGGACCCCAGGAGGCTAAAATAATTGTTTCCCTCCGAAGGGGATTCGTTGAGCCTGCCTTTTCTCTGTCGTGGTCCTGAGGTGACCTCCTGTGCTCCTTCGAGGGCTGTCGTGTGGCGGGAGTCGTTTGATGTCCTCCATGTCACAGTCTCTCCCCTGTCCTTCCAGTGGAGAGCCTTCCGGGCTGGCCAGACACACCAGCGACAACGGCGCCCGGTCGGCCAACCAGTCCCCGCAGTCCGTGGGCAGCTCTGGCATCGACAGCGGCGTGGAGAGCACCTCGGACAGCCCGAGGGACCTGCCGTCCATCGCCATCTCCCTCTGCGGAGGCCTCAGCGACAACAGGGAGATAACCAAAGGTAGCGCGGCCCCAGAGCCTGGCCTCGGAGCCCATCTTTGAGCCACGGGCGCCCCCTGGTGGCCACCGGCCGCCACGTCCGGAAGCTTGGGCTTCTCTAGCTCCGTCCAAGGTCGCCTTCCGCTTGGCTGCCTCGGGTAGGGCAAGTGACCCATTGTCGCTCAAGGCCCAAATGTTGCCGGCTTGCAGTTGGCCGACCGGAGGGCTCTGTCGTTCACGCTACTCCTCCTACCCCCACTGCTCTTCTTCATCACGCCCCACCCCACCCCCCTCCCCCGGGGGTGGTGCTTTCCCGCAGGTGAGGGTGTGCACTTCAACCCTTGGCGCTCAGAAGCCATCATCTCCCCTTCCTGCCCTGAGAAGCCATCCTAGACTCCTGTCTCCGTCCTCAGGTCCCTTCAGGGCTTCACCTGAGGACGGAGACAGGAGTCTAGGATGGCTTCTCAGGGCAGGAAGGGGAGATGATGGCTTCTGAGCCAGAGGCTGGGGCCCTTTATTCTGGAACCTGAACCAGCGGATCCGGCAGCTGGTGATGGACTGAAAGAAGTTGCTTAATGTGACCCAGCTGGTCGGGTCCATTACAGGAAGTCTTTCTCAGGCCCCGTCCCCCTCTAATAACCAGCCACACTGTGTTTCCGGATCTCGGGCACCGGCCACTCTGAAGCCCCAAAGCGGGGAGCACTCTGTGGGCGGGGAAGGGGTGGGAGGAGGCTGGTGTCGGTGGTACCCCCTCTGTGGTACAGTCGCCCCCACCGTCATCTCACAGGGGTCCGTACAGATGAGGCCAGATTCCCATGGCCGGGAGTCCCCGAGGAGAGTAGCTGGTGATATGAATCAGGATTCCAAAGATCCGTGTCATGGGCATTCTGAGTTGGCATCATGACCAGGGTTTTGTTTTTTTTTTTTTCTGCTGGACAGGGGTGACTCTCAGTGTCCTGGGTCTCCTGGGTCCTGGTTTCGTTCGGGGGATATAGGACCCCCCGAGGGAAAGAGTAGGAACAAATTAGGGTTACAGAGGTGGTCAGAGCCCTCATCTAGGCTCAAGACGTGGCCCAGCTGAATGGGGGACCTCGAGTGGAAGCCAGGGCTTTGGGTCAGAGCTCGTTCTAGAAGCCGGGGTCAGGGCTGAGGTCCAGGGCCTCCTGACCCGGTGGCCTTCCCGCCTCTCGGAGCGCGGTGGGCCCGGGCGGGCAGGTCTCACGCCGTCTCCGGCACTTGCAACAGGTGACAGGGATCAGCACCGGGGCCCTGACTCTGAGTGAGCCCTTCAGGACGCCGTGCTTTCCATGCATGACCTTTGTCCCGCCTCATAGCCCCCGAGGAAGCCGGCGTGGTTCCGATCCCCACGTTACAGACGAGGGAGGGAACCGAGGTTTGGGGGGGTGAAGTACGAGCTCACTACAAGCTCACGCCAATAAGCGTGACTGATAAGTGGCCTGGTTTCCGAGCCTGCTTACTGTTCAGCTGCTTCCGCGGATGCACCCGTGTATGTAAACGTCTTTTCCACACACCTGCTCCCGGCCTCGCTGCCTGCGGGTACGCTTCCCCGACCCCTCCGACTGCTCCCAGCCTCCCTTCGTTTCTGCACAGGCCCCGTCCCCAGAACTAACTGAAGCCCCTTTCCAAGCGCAGTGGAAGAATTGTCTATACGGCTGGAAGACACTTGTGAGCGAGCGAGTGAGTGAGTGAAAAGCGAGCCTACTTGCCTTAACGAACGTTCCTTATATTTTCTCCTTATTCCCTACGATTGCCTTCACAGATGCATTTCTGGAGCAAGCCGTGTCGTATCAGCAGTTTGTGGACAACCCAGCTCTCATTGATGACCCCAATCTTGTGGTGAAGATCGGGAATAAGTAGGTTCCTCTGGGAGGTCATTTTGGCTGTCACGCCACGCTGTGGGAAATGCACTTTTTCAGATGCAGAGATGGCGACGGCGTAGAAACCTTAGAGATGTAAAACGAGGTCTTCGTTCCAGTTTATTATTAGCTCTTCACTAGCGGCACAATCCTGTGGTGTTACCTAGTTTTATTACGGAACGTGTCCAATCTCAGCACTTGGCCCCTGGGCCTCAGGCCTGTGTAGTACGTAGGCGGGAACAGAATAGACCGCGTACCTCCCCCGGCTTGGGTGTCTGAGGTCACGGGACGTGCAGGTGTTTTTGTAGCCTGTTGGCAAGCTTTCCTCCCTGAGGGGAAGTCAAGCGTGTTTAGGTATTAAGTTGGGGTACCTGGTTGCCTTTTTTATGAAACGTGGCAAGAAATGCCACAGGCACGTTGGTGGCACCGTGGCCACCGCGCCTGCCTGGCTGTGCTTGGCCCCTGGGACTGGCTGCTGTGGGGTCAGCGGGACGAGGGGCCCTGCCGGGGAGGGGCGTGTGGGGGAGGGCTAGGGTGTTGGCCTGTTAGGGACCCAGCTGCAGTTCCAGAACTTTCCACGACTCTTTTCTCATGACGCTCGTAAGACCTTGCAGCGTGAGCCTTGATCTTTGACATCTGTTTCCTTTTCTCCCGTCAGGTATTATAACTGGACAACGGCGGCCCCTCTGCTCCTGGCGATGCAGGCCTTCCAGAAGCCTTTGCCAAAGGTGAGCTTTAACACGAGGAAGAAGAGGCGGCCCTGCAAGCGACGGGGAGACTCCTCTGGGTGGTTGGAACATAACCGTTCTCGTAGCACCACAAAGTTCATCACATGACGTCCTTTTGGAGTTCGTGGAGTCCGCCTCTCTTGCACGCCGAATGGCCTTCCCCTCCTTTATCAGGGCGAGCCCTCCCAGTCCTGGCGGTTCCAGATCAAATCCTGCCCCCAGGGTTCCTCTCCCGACACCTGCCGCGCTAGGGACACAGCGGGGGGTGGGCAGGTGGATGCCCGGATGTCAGAGCCCAGGGATGACGAGGGGACGAGAGAGAAGGGCTGGAGCCGGTGGCAGTTTGGGTGCAGGGAGATGGCGCATCAGACGCTGGGGGTGTCGGTGCTGCTCAGCCAGGAAGCAGGCCCCGGGGCCGAGCGGCCCAAGCGGGGAGTGGGCAGGGTCTGGCGGTTCCTAAGCCACCCGAGGCAGCGTGATGGCCGCAAGGAGGAAGCAGGGTTAGAAGGGCAGGTGGACTCCCGTGGCCCAGCATGCTCTCACGCTCCCCTCGGGACCCGCTGCACACTGGGCTTGGAATTGTTCAGTTTTCCAGCGTTGCGTCTTCCTGCTGGATTATACATTCTTCGTGCTGCCAACACCGTGCCTCCCCTTGTCTCCCTTGTCCGCTTCGCAAGTGCTTTGTGCCATTTGGTGTTGTAGCAGATCAGCTAGTTCCGATATCTGAGGTTCTCGAAAAGTCTCCTCTGACTTTGTTGAGTCCGTGCTCACCCCTTCCTGCACACGCACGTGCCTGCGTGGGGAGGCGTTTTGGGATTTGGAGACTGCGACCTCGTCGGTGGTGGTACTTTGTCTGAGGTCACGTTTCCCTTGCTGGTTTTGTTTCGTCCCCGCCTGGTTCCTTGGTATCCGTGGCCCAGGATACATTTAAAAAAAAAAAAAAAAAAAATTTTTTTTTTTACATTTATTTATTTTTGAGAGACAGGGAGAGACAGAGCGCGAGGAGGGGAGGGGCAGAGAGAGAGAGGGAGACACAGAATCCAAAACAGGCTTCAGGTTCCGAGCTGTCAGCACGGAGCCCGATGCCGGGTGCGAACCCACGAACCGTGAGATCATGACCTGAGCCAAAGTCGGACGGACACTCGACCGACTGAGCCACCCAGGAGCCCCGGCCCAGGATACGTTTTTATGTTACATTTCTCAGCTCTTACACAGCAGTAAGAAAAAAGACCAATGCAACTGAAGTTTCCTTTACCTTAAAGGAGTTAGCTCACAGAAGGAGTGCGCGTGGCCCCTAAACTTAGTCTTTGTGATGCACATCCTGAGTCTTTTTACGAGCTGTCAGTAAGTTTTCCACCCTGCTTATTGTGTTTATTGATATAGAATTCATTTTGCATGTAGACTTTGTCTGTCTTTTATGGTCTCGTATCACCCTTGAACGGCCCTGCTTTCTCATTTGCAAAACTTGGGAAAATAGACCATCTTGTTTCCTAGTATTTTCTTAAATCTTTGACCGGTCTGGGTTTTATTCTGAGAGTGAGAGAGGTATCGGGAACCAAAATCAGTTTTTTTGTTTTTTGATTTTTCCAGTTGGTTGTCGCATCAGGATGCTTTGCTTGTAGAAAACAGAATGACTACAAGTAGCTTAAATAATAGGGGTTTCTTATCCGACTCAGTAAGAGTCTTAGAGGTTGGTAGTTTCAGGCTTGATGAATTTGGGTTAGCTTCTCCGTGATTTTCTTGGCTTTCCCTTTATGTTCACAAGGCGACTGTCCCCCCACATCGTCTTCTCAAACAGCCACCTCCCAAATAGGAAGGATGGAGACAGATTTCTCACTTTTCACTGGCTACCACTTGGTCACGTGATCACCTCCAAAGCGGTTGCGGGCAAAACAGCGACTATGACTGACGTAGACCAACCGAGGTCAGAACATACTGCACCTGATTCTTGAACAGGGTTTTAGATTTGTTGGCAAGAAAGAAAGGGGATGATGTGCCCAGAGCATCAAGTAACCGGGTCTGGCGTAGCTACCTAAGTATCTCAGTACCTTTTGTTAGATGACTCTTTCCCCCACTGCTAGGCAGTTACAGCCACAGCATGTATTCCGTTTGTTTATGGATTTAGGTTCATTTCCGGACTCTTCTGTTTCATCTGTATGTTTACTCAGGTACCAACATAACACCGTTTTAATTACTGTAGCTTTTAAACATATTTTAATATCCAGTGCGGCTTGGACCTACTTAATACTCTTCTGTCTATGAATTTTCTGGGATCTTTTTGTTTTATAAATGAACTTTAGAATCACTTTGTCTAGGTATGAAGATAATCCTGGTAGTTTGTTTTTTTGTTTTTTTTGCTTTAATTGGGATTTTGTTACGTTTATGGATGAATTTAGGACGAATGGGGAAATCAACATCTGTACGAATTATCCTCTTTGTGACTAGGTTATGAAGGATTTGCTTTTTGGTATCTTGGGAGTTTCTTTTGTATCAGGTAGGGATCTTTAAATGACCGAAAGAAGCACGCTTCAGGCGAAACATGTGAATGATTTCTCTTTCTGCTTACCTGCAGTCTGTTTGGCTGAAAGACATAAACTGTTTTTTCATTACTAGCGGGGGTGATGATTCCCTGATAGTTCCGTGAACCCTTTCCCTGGTGCTGGGATTTGCCTCAAGATTGATATTTTCTTCTTTGCAAATACGTAGAAAATTATGAATTATTATTTGATCTTCCCCCATTAAATGCTCATTTCTTTAGGGCAAGAGTATGAGTTTTCTTGTTAATACTTGAGGTTTTGACCCCAGTGCATCTACTCCGGTTCAGTCGGTCAAAATTTGGCAATTTACATTCACTAAAGAGATCCTGTGCATTTTATTTATTTATTTTTGTTTGTTTAAAAACGGTTTTTTACCCTATACGTCATGTCGGTCATTTCATTTTTTATTTTATACTCATCATGTTGAGAGTAACGGTATGTTAACCCGTAGATCACTTTAATTTGCAAACTTCTGGTCGTACTAATCACTAATGATTTTCAATGCTTTCTTTTTTTTTGTTGTTGTCGTCATGTTGTGTTTTATTTTTATTTGTTGTTTGTTTATCCCTTCACCATCTTCTTAAGTCTTCGTGCTTAAGTTATCTTCATGTAATTTTGGACGCCATTAGGTTTTGCTTCTCGGAAATTTTTCAGCCACGAAGAGTATGTCGTGTTTTCTCTGATTTTCTTTCTTCTTCTTCTTCTTTTTTTTTTTTTTTTTTTTTTAATCTTCCTTTGGTTTGCATGCGTGCGTCTTTTGGTTTGACTGTGCTGAGTGGATCTTTTTTTTTTTTGGTTCCATTATTTATGTTCCCATCCGTTTAAAACAGGCCACTGTGGAAGCTCTCGTGAGGGATAAGATGCCCAGAAAGGGCGGAAGGTGGTGGTTTTCATGGAGGGGAAGAAACACCACGATCAAAGAGGTAAGCACGGGCCACCAAAGGGTGCTTCTACTTAGCCCAGACGACTTTGGGTCTGTGGAGTGCGTTTCCATGCTCCGGATGGGAGCGGAATGTGCCCAAGGCGCAGTCCTGGGTTTCTGGGAGCCAGCCCTGCCGAGAAGCAGCGAGAGGCCTCCCAGGGTGTGGGGGGAAGGGGCCGAGGAAGGGGAGGTGTGGCCAGAGAGCCTCGGTTCACCTCCTGGCCCTGCGACCTGGCTGGCGGGGGATACTGCGGGCAAGTCACTGCCCCTCTGGGATTTCTGCATCTGTGAAAAGAAGGGGTTCGGTCTGAGAGTTTACTTTTCTGTTTAAAGTTAAGCAGCCCTCTGCTGCTTGTGAGTCTCGTTGGAATGGGGTAACACTCCTCGTGCTAGACCGATTCCCGTTAGTCTTGTCACTGAAAGGGCGCGTCTCGATATGCATGGCTTTCGTTTCCCTTTCTGTAGATGCCTATGCTTTCTTTCCAGCTCTCTGTCAACCTCTCAACCTATTTCTTGAAGGTTCCATGCCCCTGTGTCCACCCGACTTCCTTCCTCCTAAGGCTGTCCCTGCTCTGGCTCCACGACCGTAAGGGCAGCCGGCGAGGGGGGGGGGGGCGGTCATCGAGGGTTGTCTTAGGGCCTCCTTTTCCCCGGGCAGCCCCACCCATGCCCGTGTGATGACTCCTCTTATTTGCAAATCAGGCATTGTTTTGTATTCCATGTTCACTTACCAAGTAGCCAGCTACGTGGCTATTCCATGTGAATGTTTCGAGACACTTCAAAGCTGGTCATTTCGAAGACTGACCTCACAGCTTTCTTGTGAACTCTTCCTTTGCCGGGCCCTGGTCGGAAAATGGTGCCGGTGTCCCTCCATAGGCTAGACCCTTCCTTTTTCCTCACGTCTCGCATTTAATTCATCGTCAGGTCCCATCAATTTCCGTCTTAAATATTTCTCACATGTACCCACCTCGCTCCAGTTCCACCCCCACACACGTAGGCTGGCGCCGTCCCTCCCAGGATTGCTTCCGGTGGTCGACTGGTCTCTTCTCGCCCTCTCTTCTTCGTCCTCTATACCGTAGGTGCATTGGTCGACTTAGGAGACTGGTCCAATTTATATTATTCCTTGCTTAAAACCTTCTGGGATCCCAGGTCTCTCCATGGTTGAGACCAATGTTCTTAACATGGCTTACAACACTCGTATCCTAGCCCCTGCATCCCTCTTTAAACTTTTTTTTGCCATTCTCCCCCTGCTTTCTCTACTGTAGCTTCCCTGGCTGAACATACACTCTACCCCAGGACTTTTGCATATGCCATTTACACTGCCTGGTGTTCCTGGGACCCCTCCCACTCCCCTTCCCTTAATTGACTAGTGTCTCAAAAAGCCCTTTCTTGGCAGACTAGTCTGGGCTGCTGCCTTCTGCTCTCATAGTCCTGCCTGTGAAACGTTGCCTTCATAAATTTTGTCAAGAGTTTTGTAGTCATATTAGTGTGACTATTAACATCTCTTTCTCCTCTAAATCCTAAACTCCATGAAGGCGGAGACCCTGTCTGGCTCTGATCCCTGGGTATCCTGGGTGCCCACATTGGACTCAGAGCAGGGGTTTGGCAAATATTTGAGGGAATGCTGATTACTTTTGGAATATAGTGTAGAGAAACCCCAAGGACAGTAGTCAAGTCGGTTGTTAGAATACCAACAGAAACCCCAGTGATCTCAATTTGTTTATTCCGTGAGTTCAAAGGGAAAAAGTCTGATGGAAGGTTTTATCAAGAGGAAATTGTTCTTTGGCATTTTCTTTCAGCATACCTGAGTGGTAGTGATTATTCCGTTATCTCCAAGGGTATGAACAGATTAGGGCAAACATATACTTTACTTTAGGTGACTTAAAACATAAAGGGCCTTTCTAGTTCCCTTCCTAGGGGGTAGAATGTTCTAGAATTTAGGCAGAAGGCTGGTTGCTATTTCAAAGGCCTATTTATTGTAGATTATTCCCATTGGCACCAGTTTGAATTAAGGGGAATGCCAGCATGAAGGAAATCATGAAGTTGTGAAATTAAGTATTTCTTAAAAAAACTGAAATACATTTATTTCAGATAGTTACGTACTTTTGAACTAGTCTAATAAAGGATTGTTGACAGTGGTGCTATGTTACCTCAATAAATAGATTAAAAGTTACCGGGCATGTTATCACATAAATCTTATAAAGAGCTAACGAATATTTGGGTATAGTTCGTATTCATCCGATGTTACGATGGTCACCCTGATGTTTATGTTGCTCATTTTCTTATTAACACTGAAGCCACTAACCTACCTCCTGACCAGATGATTGCAAATAGTGGGATTCAACTGGACACCCGTTGCCCTGGGTCCTCCCATCTGATGACTTCCGTGACGTGTGTGGGGGCTGGTGGATGTCTTCTGGTCCCTTGCCTGCTGCAGGCCAGGCTCTGTGTGGGCACAGCATCTCTGTGGTCCTCACGGCAGCGTTAGGATGTAGATGTTATCACCCCCCCTTTTACCGGTGAGGAGACAAGGCTCTGGAAGCTTCCATGACTTGCCCCAGCTTCCCAAGCAAGAGAAGCAGAACTGAGCCCAGATCTCTTTAGAGTCCCAGAGCTCTTTCTGGTACATCGGAGGAGCATTTTCTATGAGGAGTGTGTGGTGTTGGGAAGGAGAGAAGCATTTTCCCAAGCAAAATGTGGTGTGAAAATATTTTCAAGCATTTCTATCAGCAATTATAAGAAAATATTTTGAAAATATTCGGGTATCCAAGCAGCCCTTGATAAAGCATTTGCATAAGCTCCGGCGATTATGAAGTTTGGTTTGGTGCCACCAGCACTTCTGGAAAACAGACTCATTTCTGTCAAACAGTTTTTCTCAGCTTCACTCAAGGCATCCAAGCAAAGCACTAATCAGCACCTGCCATGCGTGGGGCGCGTATCACTGGGGACGGCATTCGGGGCTCTGCCCTGGGCTCCGGGGAAGCCCGTCGTGGCACACCGGCCCTTCTCTCTGGTACTCCCCTGACTCCTTCTCGTCTCCTTCTCCAGGAAAGTAAGCCAGAGCAGTGCTTGGCTGGCAAGAGCCACAGCCCCGGGGAGCAGCCGTCACAGCTCGGCATGGCCACCAGGTACGGGGCGAGTTGGCGTGGGCCCTTGCGGCCCCTTTCTGTGTCCAAGGGCATGACGTGTGGCCGTTGGGGGCTGCTGGGGCTCACCGAGCATACAGGCCTGGGACCCAGGCGGACCGGGGTTGCAGCCGTGGGCGAATTGGAACAATGAACTGTGTTTCCCATGAATCAAATGGTGGCAGTGGTGCCCTTAGATACCTACCTTGTGAAGTGAACGTGAGACTCTGGGCACGTCCTGTAACTAGAGCCCTTCTCGTGGTCTCGGTGTTTGATGGCCCTGGATGTACAGAAAACAGCAGTGGTGGCGATGATGGCGGCCCGCACCAGCGTTAACAGTAACGTGGAAATCAGTTTCCTTCGGAAGGAGATTGCTTTTCCCTATCATCTAAATACTTCCTGGCACTTTCGCTGATACTTTCCTAAGTACGGACAGGGGTTCGTGTTGGCAACTCACACGTACTGTGAATGTTCGCCGTCAGGTTAATTTGTTCTTACGGGATTTGAGGGCAACTCTGATCTGAGGGCAGTGCCATCGTGCACCAGTTAGGATGTCGATAACGTACGTAGATAGCGAATGAGCCAACGTAACGCCCTTTACCCGTCACCTTACCTTTAGAATAATCCCGTGTGTAAGAAACTCAGGATTGCATTAGGAAGAAAAAAGCGAACAAACTAATGGAAGGCAAGACACAGATCTTAATCATTTTTGTATCCTGGGGGCTAAGCTGATGCCTGACACGCAGCAGGCGTTTCATAAATGTTGCGGAGCTATTGCTGACTTGATAAGTTTTACCCAATATATTGCTGATTCATAGGAGGGGCAGGCTTAGATCTCAGGTTCTCAGCCTCCCAGCCGTCGCTCTGCATCGTAAACTATTTTGTTTCTAGAATTCGCTGTTGGGAATAGAAAATATAGGCGGAAGTAGGAAAAACTCCCCGGAAAGGAGAAGGCAGGTGTGCTCAAGGTGCAGCGCAGGCCGAGAACGTGCTGGCCTCTGAAGGGATAGAAGCCGGTGGACTTTCAGCGGGTCGTTGTTTACGCCTGCGAGTGGCCAGCCGCGGGCTGCGAACGGCAGACCTGGAGTCGGGCAGGCCTGGTTTGGGGTCCTGGCTTTGGGCAAACTGGTCTCCATATCCGAGCAAAGGGGCAGGTGTCGTGTCCAGAGCAGCGGGGGAGGCAGCCCGGGAGGCAGCATGGTGACAGGGGACACAGACGGAGCGCTGGCTCTCCTGCCTTGAGCATTTAAACCAGTGATTTAGCTCCACCAGAAACTTCCTGCTCTCCCGTTCTTTCGAAGAACCTTCTCTGTCCTAGCCATGGTTTCCGAACACGAGAGGCAGCGTGAGCAGGACGGAGAGCCGAGGCTGTGTCGGCCTGCCGTGCGATCCTTGGTGAATCGTCAGCCCCGCGGTGTCTCCTTTCCGTCTGTGAAATGGGGAGAATGATGCCAACCCCACATACATCGGCTCGTGCGGTTCCCTCCATGAGGAAGGAGGTCCAGAACGCAAACCCCACAGGGCCGCACGGCTGGGGGCGGGGGGTGCAGCTGTAGCAGGACAGTCGGGGGGTGGCTCTGGGGTGGGCCCGGCCAGAGGGTCCAAGGCGCAGAGCGTGACGACCGCGGGCAGTGTGGCATGCAGCAACTCTGATACTGTTCCTCTCCGCTTCCCAGGGGCCGCGTGGAGGACCGGGGAGGGAGCTGGGGGGCGCAGGGGGCCGGTGGGGGCTCAGGGGGCCGAGGGGGACCAAGGGCGATGGGCAACGTGACCCTAGGGTGGCTCCTGCCCGCTAAGCCGGAGCCTCAGCTGGCGCGGTTTCTCAGAATCGTTGCAGATTTTCTCACCGTCTGACACGGTCCTCTTTGGACGTTGCCAAAAATGCTGTTCGCGGCCAAACAGAACCCATTTAAGAGCCCGCAGCACTCTGAGTTCATCACGCTACGCTTGTTTATTAACCCTGAAAAACGAAGTGCTGACTCTTGCGAGAAGGGATCGGGAGTTTGAAAGTTCGTTCGAGAAAGGGAAACGTCTTAATTTTGGCCGGCGTTCTTAGGCCTTCGGCTCCCCGCTCGACTCGTGCCGTTGACTCAGAGAAGGCGTTGGCGCCTTGCTGTAATCGACAGACTTGATTGACAGAACAGGCCCCGAAGCCGCCTCATTGAGCAAGCTGCTTGTCACCATGCCAGTCGTGGAACTTGCGCCTGCAGAATGTACGCGGCGACGGGTGCTAACCGGGTGTCGTTCACAGCTGCTCCGCGAACACAGACTCTCCAGCGGGCTGAGCCCTTTTGTGGCGTCGCTTCTGGCCGGCGCTGGGAAGCGGCCCTGCTCCCGGGCCCTCGTGAGCCCCAGCGGACTCTGGCGGGACCCCCGTTGCGCGGGGTGGCGTCCTCGCCCCCGGCCGCTCTACCGGCAGCCAACCGTATAGCTGCGTTCCAGAGTCTGTGTCTGTTTTCCCTCCAGCACGGCCAGCCGCACGGATTTAGTGGGTTTTTTGCTGTTTGGTCGCAAAGCAGCACATGGAAATGAACGGTGATTCCGCCTCGTTCGTGTTTCCACACCCCACGGGCAGAGGCGCACATCAGCCTGGTGTCGTGCGAGCTTTGGTTCACATTTGGATCTCATTTCCCTCCAGGCTGCTGGGTTGGAGCGTAGACGGTCTCCGATTCAGCGAGGGGCCTGCAGCTCATCTCTTTCTGGGTTGCCAGCTGGGTGCTCCGGGACTGTGCCCGACCCATCTGGAAATCTGCGGGCCGGTGGTTCAGAAGAACCAGCGTTGTTCACGGGACCCATGGGGGCCGGGACCGGAAAGGGCTGTTGTCAGAACATGTCACTTTACAGACGAGCCAGGCGCCCAGAGAGGGGATTCTCCAGTTGTGAGGCCTCATCGGGGCTTGTGTCTCCTGGGCTGGTTCTGTCTGTCTGTCATCTGCCTGCATCCTGAGTGTTTTGGGGGGGGGGGGGGGAGGGGAATGCTGTTTGTTCCTCTACATGTGGTGATGAGGACATCAGGACTGAAAGAAAACGAAGCGATTTGTGCAAACGGCCTGATTCCCGTGGACTTCCAACACGGACTTCTCAGGCTCTAACCCCAGTGCCGTCTGCACTTTACCTAGAAACCGGCCACAGATGTCACTGGTTAGATTCATCTGTATGTAGCCCAGCCCTGCCGCGGACTAGCCTGGAGTCTAGCCTCCATGCTCTGTCCTTCTAAATTTTTTTTAAATGTTTATTTACTTTTGAGAGAGAGAGAGAGAGCAACCAGGAGAGGAGCAGAGAGAGAGGGAGACACAGAATTTGAACCAGGCCTGGGCTCTGAGCTGTCCGCGCAGAGCCTGATGCGGCGCTCGAACCCACGGACTGTGAGATCATGACCTGAGCCAAAGTCCCGACGCCCAACCGACTGAGCCACCCAGGCGCCCCCACGCTCTGTCGTCCTTTGTGGACCCAGTGGCCCAGTCCCATGGCTTATTCCCCACGGTCCCGGTGTCCTGGAGATGGCCAAGTCTGCTTTCCGATCATAGCACTTACCACGCTGTGTTGTGATTGTTGAGACAGAAAGCCCCGGGAGCGCGGGGGCCAGGCTGTTTGCCGAAGCGGCAGTGCTCGCAAGCGCTGGTTGGATGAGCTCCAGCCCACCAGCCCCGAAGCCCTCAGGCTCCCTCTCGTGGGGCCAGGGCGTCAGGTGCTCACGGAAGCGCAGCTCATTCTAGCTGCGGAAGGAGGCTCCTCCCCACAAAGAGGTAGCCGAAGTAACAGAAGAAGTAACAGAACAGCCGTGTCCGGTGACCTCCCTCAGGTCTCTCTAGTTCGGGGCAGCCGTGGATTGTAGGCGTTGCTCTGGGATGCACACACGGGGTGGGAAAGCAACAGGCCACACAGGAGTGGGAGGGGAGGCGGGGAGAGTGGGAGGCCAGAGGACAAGGGGGGCATTAGCGAGGTCCGAGCCCTTGGAGATAAAAAGAGAAGACGGAATTCCCAAGTGTATGAGTCTTGTTCCCAAGCGTATCAGTCTTGCATAAAGGGATGTCCCGAGCAGGAAGCTCTGGAGGCAGGCATGAGGATGGGACCTGCCTGCTTGGGGCCACTCAGCCTTTTCCGCTTAGCCTTAGCCAACATTTGTTAACTTCGTACGGTGTTAGGACGTTTTTGGAGATAATGGTCCCCGGATGCAGGAAGCAGCAGGAAGCCGCTGGGTTGGGGATTATGCCATAGCGGGATTTTAATCCAGGGAACAAGTAATTACCGATAGGCTTTATATGAGCTGTTGAAAGAAAACGAGCCTGCTTCCCACCCGCACCTCCCAGCCCTTCACCAGACGGAGAAGTCTGGAAGAGTCAGGAGCACTGGCCTGTGGGTTCTGCGCAGGCAGACGAGGTGTGTAGGACAGCCGGCTCGGGGCGTTCTGGAGAAGGACTGATGTCTTCCCTGTCTTCATGGGCACCTGCTGGGTTATTTGGGAATGTGTGTTTGGTGGGGCGCCTGGGTGGCTCAGTCGGTTGAGCGTCTGACTTCGGCTCAGCGCATGATCTCACGGTCCGTGAGTTCAAGCCCCGCGTCGGGCTCTGTGCTGATCGCTCAGAGCCTGGATCCTGCTTCGGACTCTGTGTCTCCCTCTCTCTCTGCCTCTCCCCCGCTCATACTCTCTCTCTCTCTCTCTCTCAAAAGTAAATAAACACTGAAAAAAAAAAAGAAACATGTGTTTGGAGAGGTGTGAACACGGAACTGATCCGTCAGGGTGTGTGGAAATTCAGGGTTCTCGTGCTTGGCCAGCAGCCTCGGGGAACAGAAGAGAATGTTTCCCTCGGCAAGGAGGGAGCTTAACCCTGTTTATCGGGAAGAGGAGTGTCTTGGTGGAAAGTGGAGTGATGATAGCGAGTGAGTAGGGACGTGAACGAGGAGAGGCAGCCCCGGATGAATAATGCAGGAGGCGTATGAATGGGAGTTAGCGGGCCTTCACGGAGAAATGTCATGGCATATGGCAAATGACCCCCCGAGAGACGGCCCTGGGGAGAGACCCGATCGACTCAACCATTGAGTCTGGCCTAATGCATTTTTCACGGCTGCCCAGATGCATGTCCTAAGTGGTGGTTACGTCACTGTGTGTTCCAGGATAAAGCATGAGTCATCCTCCAGTGATGACGAACACGCAGCTTCCAAGCCCCCAAGTGCGGGCCACCTCCCCCTGTTGTCCAGCGTCAGCTACAAGAAGACCCTCCGGCTCACTTCGGAGCAGCTGGTGAGTGTGTCCTTCCCTCGTGTTCGTGCGCCCCGGCCGAGGCGCGGCCTCCCAGACTCAGCGGCTGACTTGGGCGTCTGGGTGCTCCTCCGGCTCCTGTTGCCAAGTGTTGGAGGAGGGAAGCCTGACAAAGCCAACTTATCCTCAGGTTTCAGTGACTGATAGACTCGACTCTCCCAGGCTCTTTCCACTTTGCGACAGCTGTGCGTCTCCTAACCTGGGGGAGATCAAGCAGTTGCGAGGGCCGGGGGGTGTTCTCGAGAGCTTTGGGTGGCAGGGGGCCGTCACGGTCACAGTGTCATCTTCGGGTTTCACCGGACCCTTCCTTCCCTGCCCCTTGTTTCCCATGAACAGCCAGCGAGCCAGTGTCCCCACTCTTTGGCTTCTGTCCCGAGAGTTAGCGGGGGGCCGGGCGTGGTGCTTCATGGGAAATAGCAGGCCCAGACTCCCGCTCAATGCCACCAGCTCGCCTGGCAGTCTCTTGTGCAGTGGTGTGGCACTGGGCTCGGGCCAGCGATGCCCAGGGGGACCCTGAGGGTCCCAGCACTGAGATCAAAACCGCCAAAAGGTAACCGTGCTTTCTGAGCCTGCTGTGAAGTCCTGGGTTCTGCGGTTATTCCGGGAAACGTTTCCCCACTTGGCTTCGTGTCCCCTTTCATATTTAGTCGCGGAGTAGTGAGTGGGTCCTATTCTGAAGTTGGAACGATGAGGGCAAGGCTTCCTGCCCGTCACCTCCCGCCCCCTGCAGAGAGTGGGTGAGCTGCCTTTCAGGTGGGCCTGGGGTTCGGGATGGCCAGACCCCGGGAGGAACTGTCCTCACGGAGAGCGGGACAGCGAAAGGAGGAGTTGTACGGTGGCCTAGGGCAGAGAGCTCGAAAAGCGATCCTGACGTCGCCCCTCCTGGAAGAGGGGCCAAATAGCCCTCAGTCTGGGCTTTCCCCTCAAGCGGCCCCGTGGCTCATGTTTTTCAGAAAAGCTTGAAGTTGAAGAACGGCCCCAACGACGTGGTCTTTAGCGTGACCACACAGTACCAAGGCACCTGCCGCTGCGAGGGTACCATCTACCTGTGGGACTGGGACGACAAAGTCATCATTTCGGACATCGACGGGACCATCACCAGGTGGGTCCGGCTGTGTCGGGGCCCTGGGGCCTGCAGCCGGCATTTATGCTCGCGGTCTGTGGCACCGTGTGGGGCCTGTACGGTTTGGTTCCTGGCGTGGTCCTGGGGTCTTTGCCCCTCGCCTTCCATCGGGGCTCCCGCCTCCCTGGTTTTGATGTTCTCGTGGATGCTTCCGAAGCGCGACTTTCCAAACGGCCTTTTTGCTTTGACTTAGCGAGTCACGGACTTGAGGCGTGATAGTTGCAAAGTGCCCTTTCGTGTGTTAACGTATCCCTCCGTGAGCGTCCTCATACGATTTCTTTCGTTTTGGGCTTTTCTATCCGGAAAGTAAGTCACGGGTCCTGTTGGCGCCCCTCGTGAGGTATTTCTGGTACAGTGAGCTGGAATGGGCTCCCCCCCCGCCCCTTTCGGCATGCCCTTTTTATTTTCTTTTTCTCGTTTCTCTGTTTAGGTCAGATACTCTTGGCCACATTCTGCCCACCCTCGGGAAGGATTGGACCCACCAGGGCATTGCTAAGCTGTACCATAAAGTGAGCCAGTAAGTACCGGGCCCTCGCCCCCATCACATCATGGCACGGGCCATGACTGTGAGGGTGACTGTGAAGAGGGGTGCGGGCGGCTCAGGCGGCAGGGTCCGGGCGGGGGGGCGGGTGGAAGATTCTGAGTACACAAGTGAGTCCCAATCCCGCCCGCTCCCAAGTGTGAGTTCGGTACCCAGAGACGAGAAGGGAAGTGATAGGACGCTCAAAAATCATTGGCGGAAGGAGGGTGATAGCGTTGGGGGGGGACGACCTGCCGTCCTGTGTCCGGCACGCACCACTTCACTTACTAGCCTTTCAGAGTTACTGTAAGAATTGATAGCATTAATTCACCGAGAGAGAAACTCGGAGGGTTGAAGTGGTTTATCCACAGGCCCCCGGCCGCTAACAGGAGGTACAGCCGCCCCCCGGTCTGCTCTGGTCTGTCTCCAGGGTCAGGGCCCGTCAGGGTCTCTCCCTCCCCACACGGCTCGTCGCTTTCTCCATCTTTCTGTGGACTAGAGTCTCCCTCATCAGTGAAACCTCTCCCTCCAAGGCTTTCTGTTCTCCAGCCTCTTAAAAAAGATTTTTCTTAACGTTTATTTATTTTTGAGGGAGAGACAGAGACAGAGAGAGAGAGAGACTGAGCGCAAACAGGGAAGAGGCAGAGAGACAGGGAGACGTAGAATCCCAAGCAGGCTCCGGGCTCCGAGCTGTCAGCACAGAGCCCGACGCGGGGCTTGAACTCACAAACCGTGAGATCATGACCTGAGCCGAAGTCGGACGCTTAACCCGCTGAGCCACCCAGGCGCCCCTGTTCTCCAGCCTCTCAGAGCTGGAAGGTGCCTTAGGCCAACCCAGGACAGCCCCACCTTGCCATGGCGGAGGAAGGTGAGGAATCACAGAGTTAGGGGATGTCAGGCCGGAGAACCAGGCCGTGATTCCCAGGCTGAGCCGCTCACCTGTGGCCCGTTGTAGGTGACGACGGGGTGGGGGACGGGCACTCAAAGCCATGCCTGTGCTCTGAGCACAGATGAATGGAGTAGACTTTCCTGCCCCTCATTCATTCGTTCGTCCAGCCTTTACTGAGTGCCTGTTGTGTGCTTAGCCCAGGGACAGGCGCGGGGGACGTCATGAGGCAGACACGGTCTCTGGCCTCCTGAGCCTGATGCTGCAGTGAGGGCGGGGTGGCTGGGACGCGGCCCTCAGCCCCTGGTGGGTTGGAGAACTCGGATTTCTCAGATGCCCGGCTCATCGGTTTGAGCTTACTTCTCCAGATGTCACCCCCCGCAAAAAATCACAAAAGTAATACGTGGGTCTTTAAAAAATTCAGAGAAATAAGAAAAGTTAGAGAAATTGGAGAGTACAAAGCTTGTGTCTTCTTCCTCTCTGCTCCGCACCAAGCTGATCCACTCCCCAGAAATGGAGCCACCGTGACTGGTTTTGTTCTGTCCTGCTGTCCTTAAAATCCACGGGCGCTGTCCCCAGGCCCCTGAGACGCACCCGTGCATGCGTCGTTTAGTAATACATCTTTCTGTTTCATTACCTGTGAGATCTGCCTCATTCTCCACTGCTGCATGAATCGTGTAATATGGGTCAACCGTTCTGTATGTAACTAGCCCTCTGTTGACGAACTGGGGAGGTAGTTACCGGTTTTGTCGCCATGTCCCACGGTGATGCACAAAGCACTCAAACGCAGTATTCATTGTGTGTGATGAGCCTATAAATAAATAAGGACAGCACACACGGGGGGGGGGGGGGGGCTGGCGTAAAGTGAATTCCCAGAAGTGGAATTTCTGGTAGGAGGGCGAGCACATGAGCAGATCTGATCAGTGGGGCCAGATCGCCCTCCGCAGAGGTAGGCCCAGCCCGCAGTCTGGCAGACAGCCTGTGTGTGGGCCCCTTTCCCCACGGCCTCACCACGGCTGACCTCTCACTCGGAAGGATTAATCCACTGAGGACCTGCCTCGACTCGCATGACGCCGAAAATTACATCTATTTTTAGTTGGAAGAAACTCTGCCGCGTCAGGATACCGAGAAGCTCACGGCCTGAATCATTTTGGGCTTTGGAACATAAATCTACTCCTTTCCTCACTGGACATTGCAACATAAAAGGGCACAGTTGCATTTTTGTTTGTCCCCCAGAAAAGAGATCTCTGTGGAAAGTCAAGTAGGGTAGCTTACCAGAGAACGCCTGAGCATTTTTTACGTTGGTTGCCTAGCGTGAGGTGAGTGAGGGCTGTGGGTGGTGGTCCAAAATGGGTACAGAATGCTTCCTGTATTTTCATTTGGGCCGAGAGGAAGGGGCTTGATGTTTGTTCATTCGCTGAGTTTGATGTGTGTCCTCAGTGGCTCCCACACAGTTAGGTTTCCGGAACAGTCTGCACACACAGCTCGGCCATGGCCTTCGGGGTTCTGCACGGAGCACCTCCCGGGGGCTCCTTGGCGTGGCTTTCCCTGCCTTCTGCGAGGCCCTTCTTTTCCAAGTTTCTCCCCAGACCTTCCTGCTCTAATCCAGGCCACATCCCACACTCCATGCTTCGTTTTCCCATTTTCCCACCTACGCTCAAATGATGGCTTCTGCCCGGCATGCTCGTACCTCTGATTTTTGTCTCCCCACTTTTCAGCTTGTTGTGCCCAGCTCAGACGCCGTAGTCCTCACGATGCCTTTCCAGGCCAGAGTCGGCGACCCCGGGTGTCTCTTACCTCCTTACTGAGCTCTTTACTGACACCCAGGGGCCCGGGTTGGCTAGTTGGCGTCCTGGCGCAGGTCAGGCTCGGTGCGACATTCCCTTAGCTGACTGCTGGTTAGAGTGAACCCACATGCTGGCCACGCCCCGCATGCTTCCTCCTCTGGGGTCCTGGGCAGCCGCAGCGGGACAAGTGTGGGGACTGAGGACTGGTGAGACTGGCGGTGACTCCCTCTTCTCATGAGTCCGTGCTATTCTTTTGATGTCCTCCTGTGATTACCCACAGGCCTAGTGAGAGAGCTCTTTGGCATGCTCTAGGGTTCCAGGAAGGTGATGCTGTTTACTTTAGGATTTGGGGACGGATCACTCTGTCCTCACTCTGCTTTTTTGGAATGCAGGCTGCGCTTAAAATTCCTGCACTGCAGTATCTATCTAACGGGAGAACCAGTCTCGCCGATAGCCGCTTGCCTGACGACAACAGAAAACGAGGGCAATTTTATTTTATTTCATTTTATTTTTGCCAAATGTAATTACTTTTTCGAATACAGTCAGCTGTGAGAAATTGTCTGTGGAGCTGAGTGTTACCTTGTTCAGCGAGAGGGTGTAAAAGAGCCGACTTGGTTATTGATTAAGAAGAACGCCAGCCGATAGAAACGGAAGATGTGAGACTCTCTCCTCCCGTTCAAGTATCGGTCAGCGTGCACAAGGGAAGTAAAAAGACTCTTCCCTAAAATATCCAGCTCACTGAGCCCGTGGGTCTTTTAGGGGCTAAACGTGGGCAATAACCGCTCTGATTTTCCGCCTTCCTTGATGGGTATTTTTATAGTGATGGAAGCAGAAATCAACGTGTGTGTGATTTAGCGAGCATGAATGCTCCCGTGTTTTCGCGGGTGGATGGGTTCGTCTGTGGCGTGGAGACTGCTGTGTGAAGCCAGGATTCTGAAAGCGGAAGCCATCATTAGCAGACGCGTTAGGGTCTTTCTTTTCTCCTTTTCGCCGATGTTTTTTTCCCCCACTCCAGATCTTAGGGGATTGCGTTCGTTAACGTCTGACAGTAAGAATGGACAGTCTGATGGGGAGTCGGGGGGACGGCCGGAATCTGAAGGGGACGGCCCTTCGCTCACTCTGGCCGCTTAGACCTCGTCCCCCACTCCCAGAGTTGGTTTCCTCATCTCTAAAAGGGGAAAGTTCCGCCGGGTGGTCCCTGAGGTCACCGCCAGCCCAGAAATGTCGTGCCTGCACGTCGTGGGGTTGCTGTCACAAGTGTGTGTGTCGTGCAGCTGGGCGTTCTTTTCCACGCCCGGCCTCCGCGAGGACCCCCCCGGATTTAGCGGACTCTGATTGTGAATCTGCTGCACACCAGGGGCTGTGCCGGTGCCTCTCCGTAAGGGAGCTCGGGATCCTGTAGCAGCGGGTGATGGGGACCCTGTAAGGATGCAGGGAAGGGTATGCGCGGTGAGATGCAGATTTCTCAGACGGAAGTGAGGGAGAGATTAAATCTGATCGGAGGAGCGAGAAATCCAAGACGGTTTCAGCGAGAAGGAGGCCGGGAGCCGAGGCTTGTTGGGTGGGCAGGGTTTCAGGGTTTGAGAGAAGGGCACTCGTCACAGGGGGAGGCAGGGCGAGAGGAGGTGGGGCTGAGAGCCAGGCCGGAGTGAGCACGGTGGGCGCGGAAGGGAGGCTCTGGGCAGGGGACCTCGGAGGCCGGGCTGAGGACAAGTCTGAGCTTGGCCTACAGCCTTCCATCCTTAAGGGAGCGAGTGGTTATCCTCCCTCTGGGCCTGCAGACGGGGCTACAGGGCCCCTTTTTCTGCAAGAGCGCTCTCCACCGAGGGCGATTTTGGCCCCCAGGGACCCATGACAATGCCCAGAGCCCCTTTCTGGTCGCCATGCCTGGGGTGTGTCGAGGACCCCTAGCAGGTGGAGGCCAGGGATGCTGCTAGACGTCCAACAGGGCGGCCTTATCGGGGCTTCTGCCCGGCCCCCCTGCAATGATTTATCCAGGCCAAGATGTCAGTGGTGGAGAAACGTCCGCCTAGACGCTTCTCTTGGCAAATAGCCCCAGGGGTGATCTTTCCGAGCTACTTTAATATCTGCCTGGGCCAAGTGTTTTCAGAGAGATACAAGAGGCTGAGACGTATGGAGAAACCGTCGGTGGGACGCCGGGACGTGGAATCCTCTTTCTTTTTGGCTCTGGTATGTCCCCGAGTCCTGTTGTAGTTGCCGAGATCTCAGAGGGGTGAGTGTGACCCACGTGTGTGTTGTACATCTGTGTGCACGCTCTCCTCGGGCAGGCTTCGCCCTTCCCTCCCGGGGAGCCCACAAGTCCACCTTTTTTGCAGTCAAGGGTAGGTCTCCCCACCTGCCCATTCCCGAAGGGCAGGGCTGTGCCGCCCCGTGTGCACCCGGAGCTCAGGCGAGGTGTTGGTGGGAGCAGCGTGTCCTGCCCTTCTGAGTGAGGAGTGAGCAGTCTTACCCCCCAGGGGCTCCCTTGAGAGTAAGCTTTGGTGACTCGGCGTCACCTGAGCATTTGATGGGAGCGCTTGGTATTTCAGGCGGCTGTCGTGGGGGCGAAGCCTCTGCCATCAACAAGCATTACCCCCCCCAGCTCCTCCAGGAGTCTTGGCGCTGATTTTCCAACCAAGTTTAGTAATGGCCTTTGAAGCAGAATACTTGCCTGGTGAGAAGGAGGCAGTGAGTGGCCTGATCAAACCCTGGAATGTATTAGGAAATCAGGTTTTGAATAAAATTAGCATCTCAAACCCCTGCAGGTGGCCGCTTTTAGGACTCCGATGTGAAGAGCTATATACAGAAAGAGTGGGTATTTTTTTTTTTAAAGACTGCATTAATCAGAGAGCTAAGATACAAAGATGTTTGAGTAAAAAGGTTGCTTGATTTTAAGTCGCATCCCTGGATTCCAGACAAGCTGGTATTTCTGGATTCTCTCCCTCTTAAAAGTTTCCTGTTTCTTGGTTTTAAAGGACGTATTTATTTATTTATTTAAATATGAAATGTCTTGTCAGATTGGTTTCCATACAACAGCCAGTGCACGTCCCAACAGGTGCCCTCCTCAATGCCCATCACCCACCCCTGCCTCCCTTCCACCCCCCATCAACCCTCAGTTTACTCTCAGTATTTAAGAGTCTCTTATGGTTTGCCTCCCTCCCTCTCTAACCTTTTTTTTTTTTTCCTTCCCCTCCCCCATGGTCTTCTGTTAAGTTTCTCAGGATCCACATAAGAGTGAAAACATGGGATCTGCCTTTCTCTGTAGGACTTATTTCACTTAGCATAACATTCTCCAGTTCCGTCCACGTTGCTACAAAAGGCCAGATTTATTCATAAGCAAGTCTAGAGATGAGCCCCTTAACCAGCATCAAATGTTCATGCTGGAGGACTAAGTCAGGGAGAAGTGGGCAGCTTGTATTCTCTCATTCAGCAAATATTTGCTAAGTGTCTGTAACTTGCCAGGCACTGTTTTTGGCCCTGGGGTTACAGCAAGGCTTGAGACCAAGTCCCCGCCCTCAGGGGGCTTATGGATTAACAAGAGACCACCTTCAAACCAGGAACTATACTGTAACATTAGTGATGGGTGCCATTAGGGAGACTAAAGCAGAGCAAAGGTTTTGTCGCTGAAGTGGGAATAGGGGAGCGTGTGTTTTACTTTTTTTATTTTATTTTAACGTTTATTTATTATTGAGAAACAGAGACAGAGCATGAGCAGGGGAGGGGCAGAGAGAAGGGGAGACACAGAATCCGAAGCAAGCTCCAGGCTCTGAGGTGTCAGCACAGAGCCCGACGCAGGGTTCGAACGCAACGAACCTTCAAACTGTAAGATCATGACCTGAGCTGAAGTCGGCCGCCCACCCAACTGAGCCACCCAGGCAGCCCCCCTTTTTTTTTTTTAAACAATTTTTAAAAAAAGTTTTGTCGATGCTTATTTATTTTTGAGAGAGAGAGAGAGAGAGACAGAGACAGAGCAAGAGCAGGGGAGGGGCAGAGAGAAGGGGAGACACAGAATCCAAAGCAGGCTCCAGGCTCCAAGCTGTCAGCCCAGAGCCCGATGTGGGGCTTGAACTTATAACCGCGAGATCATGAGCTGAGCTGAAGTCGGACGCTTAACCAACTGAGCCACCCAGGCGCCCCGGGAGTGTGTGTTTTATTAAATAGGGGGACAAGGGAAGGGCCCTCTGAGGAGGTGATGTCTGAGCAGAGACCTAGGTGAGGTGAGGGAGTGAGTAAGCCTGAGGTGTGGGGAAGAGTGTTCTAGGCAGAAGGAACAGCATGTGCAGGCGCCCAGTGCAGGAATGAGCATGGTGCCTCGGAAGACTGGCAGGGGCGCACCTTTCTGGTGAGCCGGAGTGAGGGAGTATATGGGGTTGGAGAGAGTGATGGGGACCAGGTCTCACTGGCCTTGTAGAGTTTGGATTGTGTCTGAGAGAGATGTCAAGGCTCTTGGGGGTGTTGAGCACGACGTGAGTGTGTTTTGAGGTTTCTTTCTGTGTGCAGACTGGTGGGGGGGGGGCGGTGGGAGCCGATTCAAGCTGCCGCGGGAATAGAGGTGAGAGGCCCCGTCCCGGTAGCAGGGGACTCGGGGTGGTTCGGGGTCATTGCTGGGGTGGAGTTGAGGCAGTGGGGCCGGGGGGGGGGGGGCAGTGGTCATGAGAAGTAGACACCCAGGTGACCCTGAGGTTTGACCTTTCACCTGGGCCAGCGAGAGCCACTTGCTCAGCGAGGACGCGGCAGGAGCACCCGTGCACATTTGACTGTGGGCACACCACGTCGGGGGTACGTTGTCTGTCTCCTTAGTGACGGGGCGGTTTGTGGTTGCACGCATTGGCCTGGAGCTTAAGAGAGGCGTCTGGACTGGAAGTATAAATCTGGAAGGATGCCAGGTATAGATGGTGTTTAAAAAATGTTTAGTGTATTTTATTTAGTCCAATACATATATGGAAACCATTACCGCTTAAAATCAATATAGAAATTACTAACGGGAGATAGCTTCTGTTTTTTTACAGTAAGCCTTTGAAACGTGGCATACGTTTTATCTTAACAGCACATCTCGTTTTGGTCACTAAGCTTTCAAGGGTTAAAACGAGGGAAATGCAGTCCTGCTCAAGCAGTAAAATTGTATGTCATGGAAGAATTGGCCTGCGATCTGTGTTTCATTCCCAACCACTGTTGGCACCCAACGTGTGGGGCTGTCGCACGAAGCAGTTCTGAAATTCCCTACAGGCGCCAACTGGGTGTCCAACAATTCCGTCCACTTCTGACACCAGCTACCCAGAGGTAGGGTAGACCCCACAGGTTAGGGGCCCGGTCCAAAGACACCTCCCACTGCAGATGCCAGCCACGAATAGGAGGTCCCCAGTTTATCCCCGCTTGTGCCCAACTTGGCTACAGATCAGGGGTCCCCACAACCGCCTCTCGGGTTTAATAATTTGCTATAAAGGCTCACAGAACTTAGGCAAACACTCGGGTTTATCCTACAGGATACAAATGAACAGCCGGGTGCAGAGGCACATAGAACGATGTCTGGAAGGGTCTCGTCTCCACGGTGGGGGGGGGGGGGGGGGTGTGTCCTGGCACGTGGAGGCACTCAACCTGCCTCTCCCAACCTGAACCCCATTGTTGAGGGGTTTTGTGTAGGCACGGTTGATTAGATCATTGACTGTTGGTGATTGAATTCCATCTCCAGCCCCTCTGCCTTGCCCGGAATTTGTGTGCGTGGGGCGGGGGGGATGGGTGGGGGGGGGTTGGTGGGGATGAAAGTTCCAGCCCTCTGATTGCATGGCTGGTTCCTATGGCAACCGTGGCCCCCCTCATCAGCATAAACTCAGGGGTGTGTGGAGGAAGGGGCTTGTGTTGGATAATAGGTGTCTGGTCACTCAGAAAGTCCAAGGGTCTGGAAGCTCCGTGCTGGGACCCGGGGATGAGGACCACAGAGATCTGTATCGTATCACAACATCACAAATAGCGCACGCCGCTCCGGTTTGTTTGCGGCATTCAGGGCCGTCGGGGAGTGGGTGTGATCCCGCGGGGAGTGAGGCGGTGAGGACCCCAGGACTCGGGCACCTAGAGCCTGGGTGGAGACGGGGCCCAGGCCTATCTGGGGGCGGTGGGGACCGGAAGCCAGGGGACGGAGGCGCTCCAGAGGGAGGGACTGTCACACGTGCTGTGTGTGCCGCGAAGTCTGTTCCTATGCGGCGTCGCAGGGACCTGGGGGGGCTAGCAAGGCAGGGGACTGAGTCCGCTTGGAGCGGGGTGATGCGGGTGGAGAAATGTGGTCAGTGCAGACACACGGCCGAGGGAGCGGGGCGACGGGGATCGGTGCGGAGAAGGAAAACCCAAGGCGGTGGTTGTGTTGAGGACGAGATGAGAGGGGGCGGGTCCGTGTTTATGTGCTTTCGGGAATCGTCCCGCCGAGGGGAGGATTTGATGGCGTGTGTGGGGGGCGGGGGGACGGGCTCCGTGCTGCGGTGCACCTGCAGGGGCCCTGTGCGCTGGTGGCTGGGTGGCCTTAACGGGGAGCAGGGACCCGGAGGATGAGCAGTGCAGGGGCAGGTAGCCCGGCCAGTTTGCGTAGAGCCTCAGCGTCTCCAGCATAAAGCGGAGGGAAGAGCCCTACCGAACGGACTTGCCGTGAGGATTAAACCAAGTGAGGGACGTGGGCTCAGTGAGGGACAGCGAAAAGCATTCAGGCTTCCCTCTCAGTGCCAAATAGTGTTGTATAGGAGGTGGCCTTCTGCTGGTGAGGAAGCTTGCAGCAATGCCTTTCTTCGAGAAGCACAGGTCAGGGTGTGCGAACGCGGAGCGGTTCGGTCGAGGGATGCCGTGACACCCGAATGCTTTGTCTCTTTTGCAGAAACGGATATAAGTTTCTCTACTGTTCTGCACGTGCCATCGGGATGGCGGACATGACGAGGGGCTATTTGCACTGGGTCAACGAGAGGGGCACGGTGCTGCCTCAGGGGCCCCTGCTGCTGAGCCCAAGCAGTCTCTTCTCGGCCTTGCACAGGTATGGCGCTCGCTTACGCACCTCCCGCCCCACATCTGCCGGCCAGTTCCGCCCCCGCCCCTCTTCCCTGCAAGTTTTTGCAAGCATAGCCTCTTAACTGGTCTGCCCTAGCCCATCTCCTGAGCCACAGTGGGCACCAGCAGATTCGTCCTAAGATGCAGGTCTGGTTCTGTCACCTCGTCCTCACCCTTCTTCAGCCCATCGTGGCTCTCAGGATCAAGTCCACATTCATGAGCTCGGGTCACGTGACTCTTCCTGACTTGCCCCTGCCCTGCTTTGCAGTTTTTGAAACTCGTTCTCCAGAACAGAGTTCTCTACTTGAAGCCTCCAGTGTGTGCACATGCTGTTGCCCCTGTGTGGGCAGCTGTCCCTCCACCGTGGCCGGTCTGAGTCTTAAGGATTCTGAGAATCAACTTGCATTCTGTCTAATCGGGGGCCTGGACCGGGTTAAGTGGCCCCTCTACCAGCCGCCGCCTGGCCCTGGTCTCCCAGAACACTCACCCTTTTTGGGAGTTCTGGTTACGCCGTTTGTTTTGTTTGTTTTTAATTTTTTAAATTTATTTTGAGAGGGAGGGAGAGCGAGTGAGCAGGGGAGGGGCAGAGAGAGAGGGAGAGAGAGGGAAGCCCAAGCAGGCTGTGTGCTGGGAGTTGCGAAGCCTGACGTGAGGCTCAGTCTCACAAACTGTGAGATCATGACCTGAGCCGAAACCAAGAGTCAGACGCTCAACTGACTCAACCATCTAGGAGCCCCAACACTGTTTTAATGGCCCTCTAATATCGCTAGCCAGCCTCTGAGTACCCTTCTCCCTACACCACCCCCTTCCCCGCCACAGCCGTGTTCAGAGAAGCCGGGCCAAACTGAGTCTGGCCTCCTGGCGTTGGAGAGGAGAACACTGGGCTTCCCGGTAGCTTGAGGCCCAGGACAAGCCTCCCTGACTGCTCTCAAAGCACAATCTACTGTGGTTGTAATAGGATGTTGGTCCTGTCAAAGGCTGGTTCTAAGTATCAGAGAATTCTGTCTTCAAGACCCAGTGACAGGCTTTGGTATGATTCTGCCTCAGTTTGATGACCAGATAAGCTGCTTGCTGCCGCTAACCATGCAAACGACAGAAACATCCAGATGGGCCCAAAGCGCCATATTGGCTCCTCCCAGGGTATTTTTCTTCAGCTCTGTGGATCCCTTTTCTTTAAAAAAAATTTTTTTTTTTTTTTTACACTTATTTATTTTTGAGAGAGAGACAGGGCACAAGTGGGGAGGGGCAGAGAGAGAAGGAGACAGAATCCCAAGCAGGGTTCAGGCTCTGAGCTGTCGGCACAGAGCCCGATGCGGGGCTCGAACTCATGGACCGTGAGACCATGACCTGAGCCGAAGTCAGACGCTTAACCGACTGAGCCACCCAGGCACCCCATCTGTGGATCCCTTTTCTATCACAGCTTTGCTTTGTGTGATTTGTAATTTTTTTTTTTTTTTCCTGTAGTAAAAGATCTTGCATTGAAACTTGTAGTTTCTGGGCAAGAAATTTGGGCGAAACCTGTGGATGCCATAGTGCATTTCAGATCCTGAGAGCTGTCCTGACAGTGTGGGTCTCGGTACAAATCCAGACTGGAGTGAAATGGGGTCCCTGACTTATGTCGACACTTTGTAGCAAGCTACTCATTATCAGGTATTAAGTACTGAGGATTTGCGAGGCAAGGCAGAATGTTGACATTATTACTCTGATATCCTACCACTAAATATACGTTTAAGGTAATCCTTCGTATTTTTTCCTCTTATTGAAGTACCACTCTCCAAGATCTATTGCCTTTTCCTTGTGAGGACTTATTAAACCAAACCAGGAAACCTCACAATGTGTGTGCCCTCTCAGAGGACAGAGATGATGGTCACAGCCAACAGCCTGTTCCTTCTAATACTACTTTCCAGCCCGAGCTGTTCTGGGTATTAGCTGCCCTGCAGAGTTTCTAGAATTGACGGGCAAGTCTGTGTGAGCCAGAATAACCTTCCCTAGCAAGATGCTTTCATTGGGTGCAGTCCTTCTTTTTTTTTTTTTTTTTTTTATTAAAAAAATTTTTGTTTGACATTTATTTATTTTTGAGAGACCGAGAGAGACAGAGCATGAGCAGGGTAGGGGCAGAGAGAGAGGGAGACACAGAATGGGAAGCAGGCTCCGGGCTCCGAGCTGTCAGCACAGAGCCCGACGCGGGGCTCGAACCCACAAACCGCGAGATTGTGACCTGAGCCTCAGTTGGACACTTAACTGACTGAACCACCCAGGTGCCCCGGGGGCAGTTTTGATTGTACCTCCTGGGTCTAAATTGGGATGAAGGAAAATAAACATTGTGGTCAGAGCACGGTCTGTAGGGACAGCAGAGAGGGTTCTGAAGTGAGGACGGAGACCCCCCCCACCAAAGCGGACCCCCCTCCCCGCCCACCCCCCCCCCCCCCCCCCCCCCCCCCCCCCGCCAAGCTCTGATGCTGCCTGGAGACTGATTGGTGGTGTGGCAAGCGGTGCTTCCCCTTCCTGGATCTGGTTCCTCACCTGCCAGATGGGAGGGTTCTGTTCGATGATCTCAAGTGCTCCTTCCAGCCCTGAAATGCTATGATTCGAGGAAATGTGTCTGAAAAAAAGAAGCCGATGGAATCTGTTTCACACACCTGATCTTTTGGTTCAGGAGCTGCTTCTTTTAAAGTAGAAATTGGCTTTGAGTCATGTGATTCTTTTTAGTCAGCTGGCCTTTTTTTTGTTGTGGCGTCAGGGCATTTTAGATCATTTTCATAAGCCCTCTGTGAACACAGGGCACATTCCTAGTAATGCACGGCGCATCTCATGGCGGGGGGATCTCACTGATGACAGGCAGGTTGGACAGATTAGCCTTGGCCAAGTCCCAAGACGGGGTTCCTGGGCAGATGTGACCTTCCTGGAGTTTGGCAGAGACAGAGGCTGGCCTCTGTCTCTGGGAAACTAGCAGCTATTTCAACAGCGACCACGTTTTCCCTTCGGGGTTTGCTGAGGCGCTCGGAGACTTGGATAAATGACACTTAATTGTTTCCTGTAGGAAAATTACCTCAAGGGTGAGTTGAGTGACCGGGGACTAATTGCAAATGCAGATCACTGAAGACAGGCTGTGCCAGGGAGCATTCTGGACAGGAGCCCTCACCGCTTCTTCCCGGGTCACCTTACTGCCCACGAGGAGCCTTGCACTAGTGGCGTGGGGCCACAAGCATGTTTTCTTAGTGTGCATTTCTTACCCTGTATGTGCGCGTGGAGACAACTTCCTCCCCACCTGCCACTTACCCACACCCTCAAGCACATAGGCTGTGGGTATGTTCATGCATGAGACAGAGAGAGAGAAAGAGAGAGATTGAAGCAGGAAGCTGAATTTGGATGGTGTCCTCCAGGTGGATTGAAGTTTGAGACTCATACTCAGACATCAGCCATGTTTCTACCCATAAGGGTCCTAAGATACAGAATATAAAACTCTTTAGTGTTAAGGTTAAGAAGGGCTCTGGAGTCCACAGAAGTCAGTACAGAGCCAGGACCAGCCTTTGGGGTTTTTGACACTCAGGTTAATGCTATGTCACCACCACCACCATCATCATCATCTAAATTGCATTTTTAAAAAATGCTTGTTTATTTTTGAGAGAGAAAGAGCATGTACGAGCAGGGGAGGGGTAGAGAGGGAGGGAGGGAGACACAGGATCCGAAGCAGGCTCTGTGCTGACAGCACAGAGCCCGACGTGGAGCTCGAACTCACGAACCGCAAGATCGTGACCTGAGCCGCAGTCAGATGCTCAACCTACTGAGCCACCCAGGCACGCCTAAATTACATTTTGAGTAGATACAGAAGACTATTTCTAAGATATATGCGGGGTATAAATGATAATCAAAGAGTGAACACCAGCATACCCACCATGCAGTGAAAGCAAAGGGCCAGACCATTCCTTTTGAAATCTTAGTAGTGACATTAGCCACTGTCCCTGAATCTTTGTTAAACATCCCTTGCTTTTCTAAGCTGTGTTATCACATACATTTGTGACCCTAACCGATACGTTTAATCGTGCACACGTGTGAACTTTATGTAACCCTACCGTGTGTTCTCTGGGGCTGGCTGTTTTCGCTCAGCAGTGTGTTCCCGTGACTGTTGAGTAGACCTGTAACCCATTCATTTTACTTCTGTCTGCGCTCCTGTTGTAGGACCTACCACGGTTCATCCGTGCCACTACGGATGGAGACTTGGGTCACTTCGTTTTTCACCATTGAGAGCAGCACTTCTTGCGTGTGCCCGCTGGGGGCGCGCTCACTAGCTGCTTTAGAGTGAACACTTAGGAGCGGGATTTCTGGCCACAGAGCATATGCACACATCAGCGTTACGAGTTTGTTCCAAACTGTTTTCCAAAGTGGTCGAACCCATTTATGCACCAGCAGTGGTGTGGAAATGCTCCCCCCTGCTCTACTTTCTTGCCAGCACGTCAGCTGTTTACGTTTTTGCTCGTCCGGTGGGTGTGAAATGTCTGTCTGCGTGTGTGTGTTGTCCGTTCGGGCCTCATCTTCTGTGAAGTGCCTGTTCACGTTTCTTTCTCAATTTTCTTTTTGGTTCGTAAGCGTGTGTTATAGATTCTATATGTGTAGCCTTTGTTATGAGCGCTGCAGACAGCTGTCCCCTGGTCTATCGCTTGTGATGAACATAAATTCTGTTTCATGTACTTGAACATATCATCTCCTCTGTAATTTGTGCTATTTGTGTGTTAAAAAAGGGCTTCCCTGGCCGAGGGCATGAAGGTAGCCTCCTGTATTTTATCTAAAGGTGTTGCCTTTCAGGTTTCGGTGTGTAATCCACCAGGAATTGATTTTTGCGTGTGGAGTGCGGGAGAGTCCATTTCCCTTCTTTTTTTTTGTCTTCCTTAAAGGGATGTTCAGTTGTCCCAGCACCATTTACTGAAATGATTGCCCATTTCCTCTTGCTCTGAACTGTCGTCGTGCTCGTGAATCAAGTGTCCATCAACGTGTGGTTTGGTTTCTGGCCTTTGCTCTTGTGTGTTACTGACTATCAAGTCTTATAAAAGCATACAGACAAAATTCTGTCGAGAGTTTGACTGAAATGACAGTGAATCTGTAGGTCAATTTCGGGAGAATTAGTATCTCCTTATAATATTGAATCTCCCAGTTCACTTACGTGGTGTATTTCATTTAGGTCTTCCCTATTATGTTTCAATAACACTTATAATTTTATCCATAAAAGTCTGGCACATCTTTCTAGTAGGTTTATTCCTAGACCTTTGAGATTTTAGAGTTCTGTGTACAGAATTACATGTTTACCTGTTTGTTTCTTCTGATGCGTGAAAATGCAATTGATTTTTGTACACTAATTTTTTTTTCTATACTAATTTTATAGCCAGCATCGGATCGATCTCTTATCAATAATGGTAATTCGCCTGTGGATTATTTTTTTAATCAATTATTATTATTATTTTTTTGTGTGTGAATAGTGAGAGCTTCTATTCTCTCCTTCCCTATCCTGATAACTTTTACGTTTTCCTTACATCACTGCGCCAATGAGGACCCGCAGCGCATTGTCGGGGCGAAATGGCCATAGGGGCCACCTGTTGTTCCACTCTTACCGGGGCACTTGCTGTGGGTGTGGACCATTCCCTGCTATTCCGGGTTTAAGATGTTTCATCTTGGGTAGATATCACATTGTATCAAATGCCCTGCCTGTGTCTGTTGACCCGGTATATTTTCTGGTACTTGAATCTGTTACCCTGTTATACTGTATTACTTGGTTTAGCGTATCGAATTACTCTTGCGTTCCTGGAATAAAACTCCTGTGCCAAAAGTTGTTGCGGTCAGTTTGCATATCCATACTTAGTTAGGACGTTTGCACTGCCGTCTCACGAGTGAGGTTGGCCCGCGCTTTGCTCATATTTTTCTCCTCTAAGTCTTGTGTTTGAGGTGACACTAGCCTCATAAAATGAGCGTCGAGACGTTCTCCCTTCTTCTGTGTCTGGAATTCTTTGTAACTCGGGTGCCTGGTGGAGGTCTTTGGTAAAATCACTTGTCCTCAGCGTTTGCTCTGTGGGAAGACTGGAAAGTACAGATTCTCCGCCTTCTCTCTCGTGCTTTTCGGGGACCGCCGCCCTGACTTACACAGGGTTGACTTTTGAAGATACGGGAATGTTCTTGGCGTCACGGCATCTTGGGCGTGTAAAAGTAGTTTGATGCTCCGGAAGCCCCTCCTCTCAGGCTGATCCATTGATTATTTATTTGTTTTCACAGAGAAGTGATTGAAAAGAAGCCCGAGAAGTTTAAAGTCCAGTGTTTGACAGACATCAAAAATCTGTTTTTTCCAAACACGGAACCCTTTTACGCCGCTTTTGGAAACCGACCAGCCGT
Organism: Acinonyx jubatus; assembly: GCF_027475565.1. Taxonomy (NCBI): domain Eukaryota; kingdom Metazoa; phylum Chordata; class Mammalia; order Carnivora; family Felidae; genus Acinonyx; species Acinonyx jubatus. Next base: position 129,284,598 of record NC_069388.1, on the reverse strand, counting down.
AAGTAACAGATGGGCTGTGTGAGAGCTCTTGAAACTTACTGTCTTTTCTGACAGCGGTCATTGGAAGGGTGGGCCTGGGTGACAGTGTGGCGCCAGCATCCCCTCCCACCAGCAGTAGTTGTAAGGAGAGACTGCACATTATTCCGTGGCCTTTTGTTTCCTTGGAAGCTCGGCTAGTGGATTTCAATCTGAAGCTTGCAATGTCGGACTAAAGCTTGCAATGTCGGACTAGAAACTTCAGATTCCAAATGACTTGCTGAATTAGTAAAACAAGAACATCGAATAGGCTTGGCCCCTTTCTACCAGGAGGGTACCACAAAGCCAAGCCTTAACGCCACGGTGAATTTGGCATCGCAGGTTTCAAGAGCACTGTTGCCTACGGTAAAAGATTTTACGTGTACTACCCACATTTGCTGGAGAGTTTAGCAGTCTGGATAATACAGTTGGGTACTAACTTCCCAGGAAGAGAATTCCTCTTTTGAAACTTACGCCTGAGAAAAAGGGGTCAGAGAATAAAACAGCCTCAAGGGGTGTGAGAATTGCAGGGGACGAGGTGACGAGGTAGGCTGTTTACTCATTAGCTCAGTTCTTGCATGGATGAGCGAACCGAGGCCCAGGGGGGAAATCTGATTTAATAATTTCACATCCAGAGATATTCTTTCTCTACACTCCTTGGAAGCATAGTTGTGGTTAATGAGAGTTTTATAAGACTGCATCAGATCCGGAATATTGCGTATTCGTATTTACAGTGAACTCTTTTTTTTTTTTTCTAATTTATACTTCACCAAATACAGGATGTGTATTCGTATAAGCAAGTAGGAGTGTCTTTGAACAGAATATTTACTGTCAACCCCAAAGGAGAACTTGTACAGGAGCACGCAAAGACCAACACCTCCTCGTGAGTATCGCGCACGTTTTGTGGGATTCCTGGGTCGTTACGTTGTCGTTGTGGTCTCAATCTTGGAATGATGCTTTATGGTTCACAGTATGCCTTTTTATCCTTTGTTTCCTGTATTTTAATCTTCAGTTCCTGCCAAGAAAATGTATTTTAACTCCTTGTATTTTGTCCAAAACCTCACTTTTGGACCGTCTGCATGAACTCAGATCCCCTCTGGATCCCCACAGTCTAAACTTCGTGGACGGGTTCTGCCACCGAGTGGAACGGAACGACTTTTAAAACTGGTGGTTTAGATTTGCCAAGCTACGCTCGAAAAGCCTAGCATGCAAACGGGAAATGTAACCAGACTGAAATAGCCTGTGAAGCTGTATTTACAGGCGAGACACTCTAGGTGTTTTCACACACGGACCTGAGATGACGCTCACCAGAAATGTAGGAATTCTCGTCCCCTTGGTCGGAGCCCTGTCCGCCGGAGGCAGGGGGCTGACCTGGGCCCCTGTTTGAAACGAGGCGTCCTGGCCGGCTGCCGGGTCTCTCTGGACTCTGGGGTGCTTCCCCCTGGCCTCCTAGCTCCTCAGAGTGGGAAGCCTTTCCTTGGCCCTCGTGGTGGTGAGCTTTGCCCACTGGGCGACCCCGGGCACACGGTTGCCCTCCTGCTTGGCCTGTTCCAGAGGCTGCATGGTCTGTGGAGACCTAGAAAAGAGCCCGGGGCCCGAGTGACCCCACGGGGGCCTGTGGGACCCTCCTCACGGGGAGGAGGGGGGCTGGGGGTTTGGTGTTCTCCAGATACCTCCAGTGGTTTTAGGTTAGAGGAGAGATTTAGGTTCCCCCCAGAGCACATTTTTACTTCCAAGATGATCCTTTTACCTGCTCAGGCTTCGTGGAGCCCAAACAGGGGTCAGCTTCAGGCTGGAGGGAGCCCTGGGGCCGGCCCCCCCTCAGCTGCCTCCCCCAGTTGTGCCTGCTTCTAGGCAGTTCGCAAGACATGTGGGGAGAAAGGACAATGGAGCCAGGGGCCTCCTCCGTCCTTGGAACGTGAGGCTGCCTCCCGACTGGCGACTGGCGACTGGTGGGACGAGAGTGGGGACGGACTGCCTCCTCCCCACCAGCCGTGCAGGGTCTCTCTGCCCGCCGCGCTCGGCCTGGCCCCGACAGCACCCACCTGGGTCTCTCTCCCGTCTCCCATGTTCCCCAGCACAGCGCCCTCCATGTGCAAGGGTTTCCTGGTCTGGAGAAGGTCTAAGAAGAAGTCTCGTTTTCAGAGTCACCAACAACTTGAACTGATGGGACGCTGCACGTAGCAGGTCCGTCACAAGGGGGCGTGGGAGGAGGGTTCGCCCCGGAGGCCTGTGAGGTTGTCACATTCGCTGAGTCTCTCGGCCCAGGGTGGACGGCTGCGCGGGAGGGACTCTGTCCATCGTCATCCCACGCTGGGCGGGGGCCGCAGCCCTCCCTGTACGGGAGCACCTCTCCTTCCTGTCTCTGGCACTGAACTTGGGGCCGTCACCTCGGGTCCCGGGACACTGTCCCTGAGAAACCCCTGAGCCGCCTTCTGATGGAGCCTTGCCGGTCCGCGGGGCCCGGGGTAGAGTGCCAGCTGAGCGCAGACGGGCCCAGCCTGCACCCGGAGCACTCCACAGTTTGGATCTGAGGCCTGCCACCGAGGGGCTGTTCCGGGGCGGGGGGGGGGGGGGGCGGGGGGGGGGAGGCGTCTCCCACAGCCACAGAGCTCAAATGGGTCTTAAAGCCCGGAGGCGTTTTAAAAATCTGTTTCGCTCCCCAGGAAACGCATCATTCTCGCTCATTAGGGGAGATTCTGTGCAAGCACGAGTTTCCGCATAAGCCCTTCGGGGGTCCTTTATTAAACACACACTCTTGTCCTTATGGAATAAGTTATTTGACGCCTGAGAACATGCGAATTCTCGGAGTTTGTGTCGAAAGCCCATTTTGGTTTTTAGAAAATTGGAACCGGAGGGGGACCCAGTGACTGCCGGGGAGGACTCTGGGGAGGTGCGGAGAGGTCTGGGCCTGTCGGAGTTTCTAGTTGGAGGCGCCCGGAGGTCTGAAAATGCATATTCAGTGTAGCAACGTCCTTTTTGTAGCATAGGCCACAGAGACTAACACGCGGCGTCTTGAGAATACACACAAAATGGCGTGGGAGACTATTGCAGGGAATGTTGAGAAACACTGATCTAGCCCCAACTCCATATTCTGTAAAGATGAAGGGCCTGAGGCCCAGAGAGGGCAAGACACTTGCCTAAGGTTGCACAGCAAATAAGGTGGGAGGAGATCCCACGTCTCTTGTCCCTCATGCTAGCTAAGGCTTTTTCCCTAAGGCTGATGATTAGCGAGGGCTGATTATTTCCTAATGTTAATAACGTATGTTGAAGAAATTCCTCGAGCGCTGAATGTGCATTATTTTATTGTCACATTTGGTATTTTATTTAATTCTCATGCGAACACTGGGGCAGATTTCTTTTCCTTTCCCTTTCGGTTGAGGAAGTTACGGCTTAGAAGGATGAAGCCATTTGCCCAGGGTCACTCAGCAGAGCTGCAGGTCACGTCTGTGTCCCCTCGACCCAAGGCCCAGGCTCTTTTCCTTGCACAATGGCAGTGGTCTCTGTTTGATGCCCCAAAGACGGGCTTTATCTGAGGTTCTTCTCCCTGTGCTCGTCCGTGAGCTCCACGCTGATTCCCGCGTGTCCCCCTTCTTCTGTCCTTCTTGCCAAGTCCGGTTCCACCCGCCTTGCCCAGGGGGCCTTCTCCCCGCCTCTTGCCATACTCACTGATTGCCTGTTAATTGGTGAGGAACTGTTCTAGAACAACTGCCATAGTGTTAAGCAGGTGGCTTGTGTCCCCGGGTTGGTGGATGTCTCCTAACTTCCAGGCCCCACACGGGGTACAGGCAGGTGTCCCCTCGGCTGGGTGTCCGGCGGGGGCAGTGACGCTGTCCGTTTTCCTTCCAGGTACGTGCGACTCTGCGAAGTGGTTGACCACGTCTTCCCGTTGCTGAAAAGAAGCCACTCTTCGGACTTCCCCTGCTCGGATACTTTCAGTAATTTCACCTTTTGGAGAGAGCCACCGCCACCTTTTGAAAACCAGGATGTTCATTCTTCCTCCGCATAAAACGTCCCAAGCAGCCTCCTGACGTCATGTGAAGACCCGGCGCCCCCGATTAAAGGATAGGTTTTGGGAGCCGTGGAGCAGGAGCCCAGGAGCCTGACGTGCCGTCGTTTGCTTAAGAGCAGAGAAATCGGAGGGGCGTCTCTCCCCCTTCCTGGTGCCCCGGGGTTGGCGTTTCTGAGTGAAGTGTGAAGGGAGTGCTTTGCAGGCTTGGTGGGGGGGGGGGGGGGGGGATCAGGTGCGTTTAAAGCGTGGGAGGTATGCCTCGGTCATGGCTGAAAGCCAGTGGCAACGTTGTCCGGTCCCGTCCGGTCCCGCCCGCTCCCGCAGCAGCTCGTTATGGGCTGACGGGCCATGTGGCACAGGTGGCTGCCTGGGGGGGCGGGGGGGGGGGCTCCCTGCCGATGACAGTTCGGCTGGGGAACACCAGATGCGCAGGACTTCGGTAGAAGAGGGGCACGTGTCCGTTGGTGGCCTGTGTGCCACACCTCCTGCTCGTGCCGGGAGGGCTGAGGGTCCCTGGCTCTGCGGGGTCTCCGCCCTCACCCTGCTGGCTTGGCCCGCGGGGTCCCCCTGCAGTATTTGCCGACGGGTCTGATTGTTAGCTGAAGAGTTCTGGGGTTCTTTTGGTGAAAGGTAATCTAGGTCATGGGTATCTTCCCCCCCCCCGGTCCCCGCCTCCTCAGTTTCGTGGCCCGAGGCTGGAATATTTATGCCTTAATGCACCTGCGGCAGACGTTTTATTTAGAATGTGCTTTGTCCAGCTGTCTGTAACTTTGTAGCGCCTTAAGTTCGGATGACAGTAGACGTTACTAGGGCAGTGCTTTCCATCCGCTCGACTCCCTGCCAGCAGCCTCTATCCAGCCGGGCGGTGCCGTGGACGTGGACTTGAACTGAGCTCGTGCCACACGGTAACGATGGGGAGTTCTGTTGGGAGCTCTCAAAAGAAGCGAGGTAGTTTTACGAAAATAGTTCCAAGAAGTTATGTTCTTTGTAGGCACGGTTATTTATTACTTCACTCTGACTGGGTTATTGTTATGAGCATTTTAGCCATATCCCTCCTATTATAACTGTCGTTAATATATTAAAAAGATGTAGAGGTTAGGCCATCCAAAGAGCCTTATTCTGTATGTCTCCCGACACTGACCTTCTTTTGGAATTTCTGGGTAATACATTTTCCTTCACTTTTCCCCCTCGAATTAAGGGCAAGGGGATAAATAATAATTTGAGTGACATTCTTTAAGCCGGCGGAAGAGAATTCCATTCCCTGTTTGTGAAATTGGCTTGTGGAGAGAACAGTTGGAAAAGTGAAAGAATTATTTTGGTAAAAGATTTTGCTTTACTTTTTGAAGTATTATTTTTTTAAAGAGTGTTTTACTCCAATGACTGAAGTGCTTTCCTATTTAAATCGCATATTGTTAGAGTCCTAGGGGGCAGAAAAGGCAACAGCTGAATGACATTTTACTCTTTCTGTGAAAGAAAATCCAGGCGTGTGGCCTTCATTGTGACCGGGGGGGCTCTGTTAGCAAGGGGTGCCTTTACTGAACGGTTTGAGTGGCCGTGCAGAGAAAGGCAAACACGTGCGTGTTGTGGATCCCAGATTTGCCTAGCGACGTGAACGTGCATGTGCAGATTCCCTTTTAAAAATAATTAAAAATTGTTCTGCCTTAACTGCTCCAGGCTTGTTCATTAGTGACCTCTCGAAGCTACGTGAATTCCGTCATGAGGGTATCTTGGGGTGAGCTTGAAGTGTCGTGAACCACGTGTAAGGTCGTGGGCCTGCGGAGGCTGACGTAGTTTGTCCCTTGTGCTGGGAGGGATTGGGCTTTGAGGACACGTAGCGTATCACACGTCGTGCCGTCCCGTGCGCCCTTCATCAGGATGACCCGCTGTAGTCATTCTCTAGGTAGGAGAGCACGCAACTCTGTGTTCCTGATTTTGATGCACCTTATACCTCCACCCCCCACCTCACTCCGGAACAGAGCATGGCTTCCAGAAGGTCGCACGCTCGGATGTGCGTCAAGTTCAGGGCGTGGCCCCTCGCGGGTTCCGAAGATGGGATTTGTATACGGCCGCACACGTGTGTGTGTGTGTGTGTGTGTGTGTGTGTGTGTGTGTGTGTTTATCCATATTCACACAACCATCACCCGGCAACCCTGGGGTCACGTGCTGGAATGCTGGATTTGCAGCACACATTTCAAGGTTGCCCTGTGGAGATGAATCCCTCCCTAGCGGCGTCATCAGATGATCATCCCGTGTGACGAGGGAGAATATATATACCCGGTGTATAGAAAACTATATACCTGGTGCACGGAGGGATGGCTACACCTTCAGAGGGAGCTCCCTCTTTAGTGTTAGGCTTAGATTCCCACTTTAAATGTATTTTCTCCACAAACTTGGGTCTGTATCTGTACATGCTGGTACCACCATAAAACCCCTGTGATGCTCCGCTGTGTTGTGCTGAATGCAAAGCTAGAAAACGTAATAAATGAGACGGATGAGAGACTCCTCGGAAAGTCAGGCGTGTGAATTTTAAAGAGTTTTCTGGTAAGTTATTAAGTTGCTGACTTTCTAGTGTGTGAGATCAAGCATATTTTATTCTCAAAAAAAAAAAAAATCTTTGAGGTGATGAACTGCTCAATATTTGGAATAAAAGAGCCAGTCTTTTCTGATGCCTTTGGTGCAATACTGAGCCTCCGTGTGCACTTGGGAGGGAGTAGAGGGGAGGGGCCGGTGTCTGGGGCTCGCTCTACCCTGGTGGAGGGGACTCGTGGAGGGGGCTCGAGAGCCGGGTGGGCTCGGTTAAATGTTGCATATGCACATCTTTCCCGGCCCGGCCCGTAACTGATGCTCAACACAAGCAGATGCTGGGATATTTAAGGTGGAAGAACATTAACTTCTGGGTGCATAGACCAGATAGAGGGGGGCGGGCTGTGGGTGGGTTAGTTTGCACGTTACAGGCAGGCTCTGCCTGGGCCCCTTGCTACCTCTCGGAAGTGGCTAAGCCGGTCTCTCCCCCAGGAGGGGTTTTAAGATGTCAAAACGCTAATAATATACAGAAAACAAATGTATAGACTATACATGTTCCCTTGCCCGCATTCACCGTCCTCAATTTGGACGCTCGTCTGTGGTATACCCGATTCGTTTTTCATTTTGAATGAGTCAGGCCGAGCCCTTGACTAGTTGACCCAGATCCCTTGAACGCCGTCGTTTTTCCTGATTGGATTTTGCGCATCGTTGGCATGCCTGAGACAGCCCGCCGATTTGCCTGGATCAGCCCGGGTGTTTGGGGACAAATGTTTACGAGTTTTGGTCCCCACATGGGTAAAAGATGGATCCCCGGCGCCCCCCTGAGCTTCTCATGAAGCGAGAGCCAAGCGGGCCATCCGGGCGTCTTCGGGCTAATGCTTGTGTATCTTAAAAACACAACAAGCCCTCTCGTGCCCCGGAACATCACTGATTGATTTCCACCACTGATTTCAGACTGTGTAGGCTCTCTTATCGCGTGGAATCAAAATCAGCGTGAACTGGAGTCTTTGGGCCCGGTGGCCCCCCACCTGCTCCCGCCCTGGGCCACTCTTCCCTCAGTGATACACCCCTAGGCCATTCTGTCGGTATGCAGGCGGCTGTCACACATGTGCTGGAAAAGCTCGTGCAGCCGCTTGAATTTTCCCAGGGTCTCAGCTGTAATCACCTGGAAGATTTAAAATACTTTGTATCTTGTCAGTTCGAAATCGACACACCCGCCCAGGCCCATCGCCCTTTTCAACCCGAGCGGGAGGGACATTGACATGGGGTGGGGGGCAGTGCCCACCCACGTGAGGCCTCAAAGTGCCCTTTCCTACGAAAGGTCATGCGTGAGGCCCCTGGTGCATCGCTGGGACGGGAGAACAGTCGTGGAGGGAAGGTAGGCAGGCCGCGTCAAAATGAAAAACCACTGGAGTCTGAATCTCCTCGCAGCAGGAGCGTCCTTTGAACCGGCTGTTCCAGGAGCTGTGTCCTGTCACCCGGCACTCATTCCTCTTCCTCCCTTTGTACGTCTGTACTTTGTCTTCAGACCAGGGGGGGCGCTGAGTGGGAGCCGTACTGCCCTGCTTCCGTGGGCCTGGGGTGGGGGGGGCGGGTGGTGGAGAGGAGGGCATCCCCCGCCCCTGCCCTGAACAGAAGTGCTTAAAACACCATTAACGTCTCCCTCCTGCTTCGGATCCCTTTTCACACTCCGGTGACAACCAAAATTGGTGGTGAGGCCCCCGTGCTCGGGCGGGAAGGCTTGGTGTCCACAGGAAGCCTGAACGTGACCTGATGGAAGTCAGCAGGCCCCGTATGGCCACCTGGGGGCACAATCAGGTTTGCTTTGGAAGCACAGCCTTTCAAAACCTGATCCCGGCGGCTTTGACAAAGGCTCCTCCGGCTGGTGCTTGTCTTGGAGACCAGCCAGGTGTGTTGACGGCCTGTGGGGAGGGGGGGGAGTGCCCCATGGGGAATGTTCAGGCACCGAGGTGCCTCCGGTCGGCACAGCCCAAGGTCAGACATCACCAACCAGCTCCGAGGAGGGAGCGGTTTGTGGCTGACTGTTGTCTGGGTCCAAGGACCGCGTAGATCCGCGGTTCTTAAAGCCTGCAGCTCCAGCACCGGGAGGCTTGTCAGAAATGCAAGTTCTTGGGCCCTACCCTAGACCCACTGAACCACACCAAGGGCGTGGGTCCCACGTCCCGTGCTAGTGAGTCCGTCCCAGGGTTCTGATGCGTGCTCAAGTTCCGGAGGACGCAGCTGAGGAGCAGATCCTTTCCCGGGGTGGGGGGGGGGGGGTGGGCTGCTTGTGTAATGCACCAACCTGGCCTGGCCAGAGTGGCAGAAGGGACCACCTGCAGGAGAGTGGCCCCTGGAAACCCAGTATGGGGGCTCGAGTGAGTCACAAGGTGTTGCGGTAACCCTTTGAGGCTCAGCCACCTTCCCCGGCATCTCTGTGGGCTGCTGGTGGCAGGCAGGGGACTCCGCCTGCCGAGCCGGCCCCGGGCCGCCGGGTGCGTGTGAACAGCAGACCCTGGCCGTGCCCAGATTTGCTGATGGCTCCCTTCCTCCCCCAAATGGTGGGAGCCTGGAGGGGCTGTCCTGATGCCAGCTCTCTTTTCACTGCTGCAGGAAGTCCATTCAGCCCTGCATTGCCTTTAATGAGTTTTGCAAGCAAGTGGCCTCTTCCGGTGACTCACTCTGCCTTTTGTGCCCCGGAGATTGTGGTTTTAAGTTTCACTTTGGAAAGTAACCACCACTTCTGCTGCTTTCTCCGCTGCTGGAATCTGAACAAGTTACATTCATTTTGCAACAAAGAAATGTAAATGCAGGAGGGCCAGTCATATTTCTGCTCTGATTGTAAAAACATCCTTTTCCGAGACGGATGACAGAGCCAAGCTAAGAAGAAATGGTTTCTATGGTTCGCAAGTCACACGTTCACTTTGAGAACTTCGTATTTTTCCTTCCAGACAGGCTTGATAGTTTTGTTTTTGTTCTTTGTCTTCTGGATGCATATTTCAGGGATATCCTAAAAATAAACAGCGCTTGCTGACTCAGTGAGGTGGTTAACCTCTGATTTATTGAGAGAGACTTAGTTCTGGACAAAAGTTTGTGTTCTCGTGTTCACGCAGTGCACAAAACACGATGATTGATGGAGGTCGTGTCTTCTACGGTAACGTTCTCGTCTGATTTTGCACAGAACTCAGTTTGTGGTATCTGAATAGATGCATTTCTTAGGATTAGAGGGGGTGCTAAGCGGACAGACCCCCAGACAGTACTTTTTTTTTTCTCTCCAAATAACTCGGTCATCTTCAACACGTTGCAACAAACTGTATTATTTTTGTGTAATTTGACATAGATAGGTACAAACGTAAAACCGTAGCTCGTATGTAACAATAAAACCAAAATGCAGTTAAAATGGTGTGCAGCTAAACTACAGCCGTAACACAAATCAACATGAGTGTCGTATCATGGAAAATCGAACCTAGCGGAATGATGTTGGATTCGGGCTTTTAAGAGAGGCATTTGTGTTTCTTTTTGATATTTCATTTGTCATCTTGAGTCTTTCGACTCTTGAGCATGGTAGATCACCATTCAAATCTTTGTTGACACTGACTTCCACCAAATACAGCAGTTGGAAAGTTCTTATCACATATTTCCGTCTACGCTGGCGGCCAGTGAACTGTTAGACATTCTTACATCAAGCACGGTGGGGGGGGTGGGGGGCTTCGGTAAATCCTGTCCCGGGACAAATGTAGCACTGGCTTGGATTGAACCGCCCAGACTCCATTGTCCTGACTTTCTCTGACGTGCCACAAGAGCTCCGTGTGGACATTACTGCCATCATTTTGTGTGCTTCAAGCATCAGCACGCTTGGGGATTGGGTGTGGGGCGCCCCTCACCCTTCTCCAAGATTCTGACTGATGGAGCGTGAGCCGACTCAAATGAGCACGCGTGGGTCAGCTTTGCTGTCCAAAGCGATGGGAGTTCCTGAAGTTGCCTGAAGCTAAGTTGAAGCTTTTAAATCTCTCTTCACCCTCAAAGCTGGAGAATGCCTCCCCTCTCGGGCTCCCTGGAGGTGGGGGGCTTCCCAAGTAGTCTTTTCCCCGGTGCAAGAGCCTCCTCCAGTGCCTGAGCACCTTGGAAAGGGAGAGAGCCCGCTTCCTGCTTCTGGGCACGGCTGGCCTGCGCTCGTCCCATGGGCAGAGGCTCAGGAATCCCGCCACCCAGACCTGCCCCTTCGTGGGGAGGAAGAAGGGGCCGCTGAGCGGAGACCCTGGGACGGCCGCTTCTAAACCTGCTTGTGTGTGGTCACTCTAACAATGTGGAGCCTCCTATGGTCTCAGCGTGCACCTACACCCTTCAGGGCGGCCGGTTCTGCTTCTAGAGGGCCAAAGCTATTTTGGAACTTGGAAATATGGTTTTGTTTGCTTTGGGAGCAAGTTGGGATGGTCAGGTGAGAGCCTTTGCACGGAGTTAAGGGGGACCCTGGGATGCCAGGTGGCTTTCTCTGGGGACTGGGGACGCTGGCCTGGCAGGAGCTGCAGCAGGGGACCCGGTCCGCTCCCCAGTGCCCCAGTGTCTGTCCCGATCGACTCAGCACCTGGAGAAAAGGTTGGGGGAGGGATCTTACCTTGACACTTTGAGATAGTGGGACCTTGGGTCTCCTCTGTCCCACCTGAGCTACCACACCACCCACCCCCTGCAACACCGGGCCGATGAGAAAGCTCCAGACCTGGGGCGTCCTGAAGTACCCTTCCTGAGGTGCCCTTGCCATCCCCATGGAGGAAGAGGAGAGGACAATGGCTTCGACTCGCGCTTCACAGGAGTCCTGGCTTCCTCTCCCGCAGCAGCGGCAGCACCTGGCGATTGGTAACATCTTGACAGAGTTAAGTCCTCAGCCAATGTATAAAAATGGAAATCCGGACGTAAGGCGTGGTCTGGAGCTGTCCACGGACAACGGATGAAGACATGAGCTATGAAAAGGGCAAACGTCGAAACAGCGTGTCCCTACGTGTCTGGGGGAGCGTCTCATCCAGGCACGTGAGTAAAGCATGGCTGTTCGGAGCCAGTTTACACACGGTTGAGATGCTTGTTCACATGTTCAGTGAAGCGGGCCCTGAGCCCTCCACCGGCGTGCCCGTGGACTGTATTTACACGAACGCACCCGAAGCGTGTCATCGCAGTTTGCGGAGCACTGAACGTTCTCTGGCGACTGGCCGGCCGCCTCTCCTCGCCGCGCGTCTCGAGCACGTCTTGGGCCTGGCATCCCCTTCCCCAGGCTCTCTTGCAAACTGGCCCCCACGAGGCCCTCTGGTTGGCCGCAGAGTGGCACCTCATTCAGCGCATCCACACTCGCTGAGCCAGGCCTGGCCGGGCCAGGGAATGGGGATTGTCCAGTTGTCCTGCGTCATCCCCGGTCAACCCTGAGCCCCGTATAAGGTCACGCTCTTGTATTTTGTTGCAAAGCAACTGACGCAGCGCCTGGCACCTTGTACGTTCCCAGAAAGGTTGATTTGAGACGATCTGGACTGTCTCCTATTCCGTTTGCAGTCTCTCCTCGTGGCCTCCAGTGTCCTACCTGGGTATTGCTTTTCTCATCTGTGAAGTGGGAGATCGTCGTGTTTCCTGCTGGTCCTACGGGGTTGCCACGAAGCAAATAACGGCATAATACAGTGGGGTGTGTGCTTTAGCTACTGGGAGATCTGGCACACCTCTGAGCTTTATTAATCATTGCTATTTCAGACCACTTTTTGCCGTCACACACTCCTCTTTATTGAGGAGAAAACTGAAGTTCAGAGAGACGGTTGGAGGGCCTCTGACTCGGAAAAGGCAGAGCTGGAACTCAGGTCTCCAAGTCCAGTGCAAGTTCAAGCATCATCAGGCTTCGTTCCCCCCCCCCCCCCAGAATGGGGGGCGTAAGGATGGCCGAGGTGAAGTGTGCAAAGATCAGGGCAGTCGTCCCACCGTGTCCCATCACACGAGCCAGCCTCCGGGATTGTCCACGCAGGAGAGGCTCCAACGTCCCTTCTGGCTGAGCTGACGGCAACAAGAGGACAAGAGCAGGGACCAGGCCGTGGAGAGACTTGAGGCAGCTGCCACAGTGTCCCTCAGGGTCAAACCACTGTGTGTGCCACGGAGCACTCACTGCTTCTTAAAAAAGCTAACGTGTTTCATAAGATGGGGGTAAGCACTTCCTGTTTGGGCCAGAAACAGATGTAAACCAGACCCTCTTCCTCTCGCCGACCGATCTGGGCCTTTCAGCTCAGAAATACCATCAAGGACCCATCATGCTTGGGTGGGGAGATTGAGGCATATATGATGAAGCTCTTGCCAGAGGCACCCTCTTCCTGGCTGAGCTGGAAGATTTGCCAGGGTACCTGAAACCTACCGATCGGACCCATCAGCTGAGCTGAGGGCATGGTGTTTGGGTCACGGGACTAAAGGAGTTGTATTCTGTTCTTTGTTTGCCTCCGATGTACGACAACAGCATAACAACGCAAAGGAAGAGGACACTCGTGTGCTTGCTGAAGGTTTGGTGTATAATACCCTGGCAGAAACGTTCATTGGTCTGGGGCTTCCGGTGAAAATGGGGCAGGGACAGGGAGTTTGGAGACCCTGAGACTCAGGAGTGTGGCCGAGGTGGCCAGCTGCCCTCATCAGAGTCCCGCTTTCCTGTGGAGTTGTGGTGGAAGAGTGACTCCCTCCCAGGGACTCAGCTGCCCAGCCCCAGCCCCACCTCTCGGTGGGGTCATGCCGCACTACATCTTGGCAATGGGGATGTGATCGCCTCTGGGCCAAAGCAGTTAAAAAAAAAAAAAATGGGTGTGCCTTTTTGACATTCTCCTCTCCATCCATCAACGGGAAGTCAGGGTCTCTAGGGCAGAGCCACCAGATCAAAGACACCTGGGTCCCTGAATCACTGTGTGGCTGTCAGGATGCCAGATATGGAAATGGATGCTGTGGGGTGAGAAATACGTTTCCATGGTGATAACCTCGGAGATTCAGAGGCTTATTTGTGACAGCAGCCAGCATGCCCACCCGGAACGCGGGGCGAGGGGGCAGGTGAAGGAAGATTCTCATGGGAGAGGGACACGGTGGCCCAGCAGCCTCAGGGGGGGGGCTGGCGACGGGGAGGGTCAGTGTGCTTCAGCCTGAGTTTTACGGGGTGTTTTTTTTTTTTTTCGTTTTTAAAAGGAGGGAAAAAAGGACGTATGTGTTTGACAACATGCAGAATGCTTCTGGGAAGCTTTCTTGGGTACCATGTTGCGGGGGGAGAGGGAGGTGTTAGCACTACTTTGAAAAGATGATGCTCAATAAAAAAAATTGGAGCTATCAGCCCCAGAAGAAGTCAGAAGTTATAGACATTAAAAATGTGTAATTAGGAGTTTGGGGGGATGGGAAAATCTACTGGAAGTTAGTGCATAGTATCTAAGTTGGACTAATCAAAATAGGACAGCATATTCATATCATTTAGAAATCTATACGCAAACAGCAGAATAAATAGCCAAACTCCGAGGAGAGGAGAGGGTTGGGGGGGGGGTGTGTGGGGTGGGGCTAAGGCGGGGGGGGGGCAGGCAGGGTTAGATTTTGTGCTGTGTCTTCCTGTTACTGCTCGTTGACTTTTAGCACGATGTGACTATATTATTTTGGTTGGAAAAAAAGTCGAGTGAAAATTATAGAAGGATAAGGATGCCGACAGAATAGATTGAAAAGGGAACCAAAGAACAATGGGAAAGAGGAGAAGGAAAGAAGGAAGAGGAGGAGAAAGGAACTAGCGAGAGGAACAGACCAGGACCTTGCCTCTCCTGTTCTCCATTCTTGAGTGTTTTCTAAGGGACCAGCCTTCCTCACTAGTCAGTCTCTCCAAGGACAATCCCTTTTATTCCATCTAGTGGCCAGTTTTGAGAGTACCAATCCATTTATTCATAAGCTGCGTTATGTCTGGAGTGAGTGTGTCTGAAATGATCACCGTTGTGGCTGAGTAGTGTCTTATACTGCAGGGCTAGGACTTTGGAGGAAAAAAAAAAAAAGCATTTGAAGGGATAAAACACACTGAAGACCTACTGTGTGACCAATGAAATGTCAGGAGCTCGTGGCCAGCGGAAGAAGGACATCTAAAGAAATCGTGTGCTGTTGTGGGGCAGGTACCGTGACAGAAATGTGCCCTGGGAGGGGACCGTGACAGGCAGGTACCGTGCCCGGCAGGTACTGTGACAGAAATGTGCCCTGGGAGGGGACCAGGGAGGGAGGGTCAAGTTCATCCGGGGGTGGGGATACAGTGGGTGTTATTAGGGGAGAGGAAGACCTTCTCTGGGGTTGGCGGGGGGTGCCTGTACGGAGTCTGGAGTGATGACTGGACCTTTTCCAGCTGGGGAGCGGCAGGGAGGTGTCCTGTGGTGAGCTGGAAGCAGCCATGAGCAGACAATGGTCAGAGGAGAGGTGTGGGGTGCCATGGAGGCCTGCCTGGAGGTGGCTGCAGCCAGCGGGGTCAGGCCGGGGCAGGAGGGGCACTGGGTTGGGCGGTGAGTTAGAAATCTCACTCCGGAGGTGGGTGTGGACCCAGGGTCGGGCCGTCAGGGAGACTTCATGGAGATTGTTGGGGCAGCTCGGATGGGCAAGGTTGAGGGCCCAAACCTGGGCAGTGACATGGGGCAAAGGAGCAGCCGCAGAGGGGAGCCCAGGGGGAATCCGGCACAACTCCCAAGTAGCCATCATAGGACCTAGGTGCCCGGGACCAGCCAAGGGCACCGATGGGGCAGCTGTAGCGTCAGCTGGAGACATGCCATGTAGTTGACCCCTGAGGAACCCCCACCTGGTGGCAGGAAGCAGCAGGTAAGGTGTCCGGGTTGGACATAACTTTGTTGTCTCCAACAAGGTGGTCAGGAGAGATTCAGACACGGGTCCTGCCAGAGAAGTTCCATTCTGGTGAGTTCCAAGATGGCTCCTCTCTCAAAGCTGCTTTCCGCCCTTTCCCTGCACCGCCGTCATGCCTGGCTGCCTTTTCACAGGAAGAGGAAGGGCGGGTATGCTTAGTGAGGCCTCCCCTGAGCCAGGACAGGTCTCACTTCTGGGTTGAGCAAGTGTTGGACCCTCTTAGAGTCCCCCCTGGGGCACAGCCCTGAAGGCCTGTGTGGGGCCCTCAGGCCTCTGTTCTCTTCTCCCTCGACGTCTCAGCCCAAGCCTGATGGAGTGGCCCTGGCATCTTCACACCTGAGGAGAAATAGGCAGAGAGTCTCAGCTGGCCTCTGGTCCAGAGGTGCTCTCCATTCCTGCTCTCCTTTATTCTAGCTGCTTCTGTGATTTCCTTCCCAGCTTCTACGTCCTACATGCCTGTTAGCTCTCCATGTGTATCTATATTACAATTGAGGGATTGAGTGGGGGTGGTAACTGATACATTTTTGGTGCATTTTGGCCAGGAATCTTCGAGAATAAACCTTACGAGTTTTACACGAAGCGGAGATTCTTGGTGGAGAGGCAGAGTTTACCGGACTCTCTCTGTGGGCCTCGAGTCTCACTGGTCCTGAGGGGAGGCAGCAGCTGTGTCCTACCATCAGAAAACAGCTGTAGCTGATGCTGGTGGGGGGGTATTAGGAGTAGAGAACCTTCTAGATCTCACTAGCAGGGATTCTTAACCTTGGTTGTACATTAAAATTAATATGAAGGGGTTTTTAAAAAAATCACTGATGCCCAGGGGCGCCTGAGTGGCCCAGTCAGATAAGCATCCGAATTCAGCTCAGGTCATGATCTTGGGGTTCATGAGTTTGACCCCGCTTTGGGCTCTGTGTTGACAGCTCGCAGCCTGGAGCCTGCTTCGGATTCTGTGTCTCCCTCTCTCTCTGCCCCTCCCCGGCTAGCACTCCGTCTCTCTCTGTCTCTAAAATAAGTAAACATTAAAAAAAAAATCACCGATGCCTGAGTCCTACCCCAGACCAAACGAATTTGAGGCTCTGAATCTCCACCCTCCAGTGGGGTCAGCTTGGCAGGGTAGTGCTTGCATCATAAACTCTCGATTGTTGTAGATTTGAAAGACCCAGACTGTGGGTTCAACCACAGCAGCATGATGGTGGGTTTTATCTATAAAAAGATGAAGACCTTTGTGACCCAGGGGAAGCAGTTGTTTTCTGAGGGATTTTCCATCTTCTTGGGTAATGCAGAGAAAAAAAAAAACAACCCGAAATGGAATTGTCAGGAAACAAGAAGCTAAAAATAAATGTGGCGTGCTCAGTTGGCAGGAGGGAGAGGAGACAGATCCGATGCTTGGGTCAGCATCAGGGTGCCAGAAACATCTGGGGAAACAGAAACGAAGAGGTTTTAAGAGGCAGAAGAGAGCCTCTAATAAGATATGGACGCTGCAAATTTCTCGAGGTTTCGGGAAGACAGAGGTGTCTCTAATGTCACTTTCTAGGGAACGATTTGCTACTACCACCGCGAAACTCCTCAAAGGTGAAGGCGTCCTGCTGGATTTGTGTTAATAGAAAAAAACATGTCAAACAACTGGCCAGACACGCTGGTATTCCGGTGAGGCTGAAACCAAGGATATGTAGCCTTTTCATGTATTTTCCACTTATTTTCCTTCTCCCAGCAATTATAAAGTCTCTGTTATGGTGTTTGGCTGAGCTCTGACCTCTACGGGGGACTGGTTCTGCCATCATAATCCTCTAGGGCTTGGAATTTGCCAGGGTTTCCTAGCTTTCATGGGTGTGGGATTGGCGCTACGATGATCTTGTGGCTGTTAATGGATCTTTGGGAAAATGGGACCTATGAGAGATGGGCATTGGATTTCTGTCCCTTTGCAGGAGCTAAAAGAATCATACCCCTTCCACTGGAAGGAGTTTGGTAAGTGGCAGCTTCAGAACAAACCCATCTCAAGTCCATTCCATCAGGACCTTCTCCCTCAAACACGGAGCAGAATGAAAATTTTTGTTTTTTTTTTAAATTAAAAAATGTTAATTCTAATATAGTTAATTATAGTGTTATATTAGTTTCAGGTGTACAATAAAAATGAGAAACTGGAAAGAATCATTTTAGACTTCAATTTCTTTGGCCTTTAATTCCCATATTGAGATTAAAAAATGGGAAATAATTTACCGTGTCCATATTTGGGATACAAAGGAATATATATATATGTACATATATATTGTCTGTATTTTATATATATGTATATATATGTATATACATATATATAAATATATATGTATATATATTTATATGTATTAGACATATAATACATATGTCTATGTATTTATATGTATTAGACATATATACATATGTCTATGTATTTATATGTATTAGACAATACATATATTAGACAATATATGTATATATTAGACAATATATATATTGTCTAATACAGTCTTGTATACATATAAATGTATATTGTCTAATACATATAAATATATATGTATATATATTTTATATATACAATATATATGTACATATATAGAATATATAGAATATATATGTACATATATAATATATAGAATATATATACACACACATGCACGTGTGTATATAGACACATATACACATATATGGGTGTGTCTATACACACATATATATACATGCGTGTGTATACATACATATATACACACATATTTGTGTGTATACAATTACATATATACATATGTATATGTGTGTGTGTGTATATATACATCTGTATACACATATATATGTGGCCAGAGGACTGGTTCCAAACTCAGGTTCAGCTGATCGAAAGTCAACACACAAGAGACAGACATTGGTGGGAAAGGAAAGGTTGCTTTATTCAGGAAGCCAGCAGTCTGGGAAGACAGCAGACTAATGTCTCAAAGCCCATCTCCCCATCCAGGTGAAGCAGGAGGATTTTAAAGGGCAAGACTCAGGGGCTTCTGGGTGGCTCAGGGGGTTAAGTGTCCAACTTTTGATTTTGGCTCAGGTCATGATCTCACGGTTTGTGAGATCAAGCCCTGCGTGGAGCTCTGTGCTAACGTTGCAGAGCCTGCTTGGGATTCTGCTCCTCTCCCCCACCTCTCTTACACACGTGTGCATGTTTTTTTTTTCTCTCTCTCTCTCAAAATAAATAAATACACTTTAAAGGGAAAAGCTCAGGAGATGGTGAGGGGGTTACGTTCAGGAGACGCTGGTGCTCAGTAGGTAACCATTTGTCCTTGTGATAGCTTCCAGATTCCTCTGCTCTGCCAGTTATCAATGCTCCCAGGTGTCTCTCAGTGAAGGGTACCCCTGCAGCCCAGCCAATAAGCTGCATCCCGGCAGCGCAGTGCAGACTCCTGATCTGTACCAGGAGTCAAGGCTCCCAGGGATCTCTTGCCGAGGATCCCATGGTCCATGGTGGCTGTTTTCGCGTGCCATCAGGCCTTATCTTCTGGAAAGTCTGGTCCTTTGTTCCTCAAGGCCAGCGGTCTGCAGGATCTCAGGGGAAGTAGGTTAGTTCTGCTACAAACCATGAAGTTTGGATAAGCAAGCAAGGAATGCATTAGCTTCAAGCAAGTTAACAATTAAGACTGGTTGGAGAGCTGTTATGTGTGTGTGTGTGTGTGTGTGTGTGTGTGTGTGTGAACCTCGATATATATTTGGGCTCACTGTATAATCTCTCCAGGACTGTATTAGACAATATGGACCAACTTATTTACAACATGGAATCGAATGAGGGTGAATTTCAGAAGAAGGGAAATGTGACCTTGGGGTTAATTAATATCCTGTTCTTTCCCATTTCAAAATCTTTGGTGATACACATGATGCAGCAGTAGGCGTTGAGGGAGTGGCTTCGTGGCTCGGGGAGTGAGGGCCCCCTCGGGAGGACAGCTGCACACATAGACATGCTTGTATGGCTGACTCAGGTCCGGTGAACGCGTCCCACGTCCGGTGACCGCGGCCAGTCTATTGGTTCTGGTCTGTGTTTGACCACGTAGAATCGCCCGGGGATCTGTGGGCACCATGAAACATTCAAATGCCTTCCAACAACATGCACACAAACTGACCTTCCTGGGGTTCGCAAAATGTCCCCCAAAGACATCGAGTTGTCATAAATCGTCTTTAATATTTTTAGTTGTGCAACATTTCAGGTGGGTTGTGGATTTGACACCCCCTTATCCCAGGCACATATCCACTCTGTGGGTGGACTGAGTTTCCTATTTATTCAGCCAAAGATGTAGACACTTACTGGAAGTGAGGTGGTCACACAGAGCCAAGAGCTACGATGCATTATAGTTTCCTTGGCCCTTCATTTATCTGCAGGACACTAGCCAGGTAAGGCAGGCTCTTGCTGGGACTAGGAAAGTAAATTTCTTATTCCCCAATATCCCGGAAAACCCAATTCTCTGCAGTCCACCCCCCGGATCATCATATAATAATTTTCTCTATCGGAGTTGGAGGAGAGATGAAGGGATCGGTTTCCACCGCTGTGGGAACTACAAGTCCAAAATTTGCAGCCAGCGTGGCTGGCTGGAGACCCGGGGAGAGGCGATGTTGAAGCTGCTGTCCAAAGGCAGTCAGCAGGCAGAAGTCCTTCTTCCTCAGGGGACCTCGGGCTTTTTCTCTTCAGGTCATCTGTTGATCGGATGAAGCCCACTCACGCTCTGGAGGGGCATCTGCTGTACTCAAAGTCTACGGATTTAAATGTTAATCGCGTCTAAAAATACCTTCACGGTGACATCTGGACTGGTGTTTGACCAAGCATCCGGACACCAGAGTCTAGCCAAATTGATGCATAAAATTAACCAGCACAGAGGATAACGTTTAATCTCGAAGTAGTGACTAGCGTAGCTAGGATGTGAGAGCTGTCTGACTCCAGAATTTGTTCCATTGAATCACCCTATCTTGTGTGTGTGTGTGTGTGTGTGTGTGTGTGTGTTGCCCTGGGACTATTAGCCCGAGTCTGCTGATTGTAGCAGCCATTTTTTTCCTGCCGTGAAAAACTGCCCGTCACCTTATAGAAGAAGAAACCTGGGATTTTCCCAGATAAGATACGGACACGGCAAATTTCTCAAGTTTTCCGGAAGACAGAGGTGTCTCTAATGTCGCTTTCTAGGGGACAGTCAATTTGCAACTATCACCGCGCAACTCCTCAAAGGTGAAGGCGTCCTGGATTTGTGTTTATAGAAAAGACTCAGTAGAGTATCTCTGGAAGACTGTTCTCCGGGACCTGGCATTGCGGGGAGGCAAAAGTATTCATGGATAGATGCAGGAAGCTAAGCTCAGGTCAATTCAGTTCAATGCAGTTCAATCCAACCTGCCTTAGTTAGCTCTGATTATGGGCCAGTTTGCTCTGGGCCACGGTGTAGTTTAGGAAGAAAACACACGAACACGCACGGCTCATGCCCTTTGGGTCTGCTGGAGCTGGAGGCAGGCAAGCAGAGAAAATTTTGGAACTAAAGGACTGGAATTCGTGCGCAAAAGTAGGAATCCAGGGCTGTCACTGATGGATGGCCTGCCATAGTGTTCAAGGCAGACATCACTGATTCAGTTCTTATGAGACAGTATTGAAAAATACAGTTTTAAAAAGACCTATTTAAATTTGTATTGCTTTTATGTTTTAACAGAGCTTAGTTTGCCTTTGACAGAGAAGTTAATGTTGAAGTACAGTGATGTGTGTGTGTGTGTGTGTGTGTGCATGCGCGTGTTTGTGTATAATTAATTGGAAAGAACCAACAGCCTCGGATTTGAATCCTAATTGGTGCTAAAATTGAAATAAGGTAAAATTATGACTCTCATGGAAATATATAATGAATACATGCCAAGGATTTTATTTCGCTCGTTAATTAATGAGGAAACCAGTAAAATGTAAAAACAGATTCAGTGAGGAATTCGGAGAACACAAACATATAGGCAGTCAGGCATCTGAAATGAATGTGCAATTAGATGCAAGGCAGTTCAGTGTCCACAGGGCAATAATCAATTGTATCTCCAAGGACCAAGCTTCATTTGCATTTCCGTGGACAAGAATTATTTGCATTACTGTCAGTTTTCTACAAATTACAGAGTTTGGAAAATAGCACGAAGATGTGCAGCGGGTGCAGATTTTTGCCAAGATGCTCTAGAAAGACACCCAAGAATCCATTTTTTTCCCATTTGATAGACTTACAAAATTGGCTTCTGACCCTGGGGAATCCTAGGATAAGAGCTTTGTGCAAGTTATTTAACTTCTCTGAGTCCCAGCTTCCCCATCTATAAAATAAGGCCTGATATTTCTTCCTGGGCTCTCTTGTATATTAAAACATGATAAGATGCATAAAGTTTCTGATACAGAATATGTATTCAGTCAATATTAAATCTGTCTAATATTAGAATAAATATTAGAATAAGAATAAATCTTGCAATATGAGAAAGATTTAATATCGACTGAATATTGTACTTTTCCACTGTGTGTGTGTGTGTGTGTGTGTGTGTGTGTGTTTCAAACTGATGTGGGGGTTTGTTTTCAAGAAATCTCCTCAGGCACCTGTCCATTCAACATTTGCTAAAGGCCTGTCCCCCTGGGCGCAGGCCAAGCCAATACATAGCTAATGACCACACAAAGAATGGATCATTGGCTTTGAGGAGGTTGTAGGCCGTTGGTACGGGTGGTGGAAGAGACAGACCAACAAGTAAATCGGTGTGATTTCATGTGACATGTGCAGGGATAACTGGAACCCTGGGAGGGTGACCCCGTGCGTGTACGCAGTGATTGAAAACAATCACTCAGGAGCCAGGCTCCCTGGGCTCCTTTCTGTGTCCTTGGGCAAGTTATGTAACTTCCTTGTGCCTCAGCTCCTTCACCTTTAAAATGGGGATGGTACCCGGAGGTTGCCCATGCAGGTTAAATGAGTTAATGTTCGGGAACATTTGGAGCACTACCCAGCACCTACTAAGTGAGTGCTTTCTGGGGACGCCTGGGTGGTTCAGTCAGTTAAGCATCCGACTCAGGTCATGATTTCATGGGTTTGTGGGTGTGAGCCCTGAGTCAAGCTCAGCATGGTGTCTGCAGCCCGAGAAGGGCCGATCTGTTTCCACGGGAGGCCTTCCCGGCTCCTGTTGACAGGTTTGTTGTTCACCAAGGTCAGGTCCGCTTTCT
The DNA here is from genome assembly GCF_027475565.1 of Acinonyx jubatus. Lineage (NCBI taxonomy): Eukaryota > Metazoa > Chordata > Mammalia > Carnivora > Felidae > Acinonyx > Acinonyx jubatus. Next base: position 129,262,015 of record NC_069388.1, on the reverse strand, counting down.
CGCGCGTGGGCGCCTGGGACTGAGGCGGGAAGCGGTCATCTCAGGGCCTCGCGCGTAGTAGGTGTGGTGACGTCAACCGATGGCAACTTGAGGTTCATTGGGTCGTTTTCAAAAATTGCTTTGAGCCTCAGTTGGAATCCCAGAATCGATTCTGGAGCCGTAGGAAGGGGCATGTGACATCAGACTCCTGCTCTCCCAAGCTCCTGTCTGATGGCAGAGCAGGGGAAGGAAATTACCTTTTGCACCTGGCAGGCTCAATGGTTTTACCCCGTGACCCTGTATTATGCTCTCCGCAGGATCGCCAGGTAGGAGTTGTTTCTAATTTCCAGACGAAAAATCTAGGGTCCACAGAATAAATATCCTGGCCAGAGTCACACGAGAAGTGTTAGAGTCAGGATACTAAATTTAGTTTCCCTTGCTGTGTACTTACTGTGAGGCCAATAATATACCCATTATATGATGGGTTCCTGTTTCTAATTATTCTGTGTTTCGACTTCTTCTACCTACTTATCCCATCCACTCTGTGCATTTAACTCTACTTATTCTCCCAGTAATGCTTCACGTAGGTATTGTTGTCACTTTTCTATAGAGATGAGGAAACCGAGGCTCAGGGGGCTAGAAAGTAGCCAGGCTTGAATTGTCCCCCCACCATGGGTATTTGGCTGGGTGGTCAACATCAGGTCCTCCAGACGTATTCCTCTGGGGGAATTCCTCCCTGTCAGGGATTGTGTCTGAATTGTCACCACCAGCCGTTTTTAGGATTTACTTCCCTCCGCCTCTGATCCCAAGTGATCGGTTTTCTGTGAGAGTGTAGCTGTTCCTGAACGGGTGAGGTGCTCAGAGAGGCGCTGATATTATTACAAGGCAGGGTGATGAGTCTACAGTTCATCCTGTAGGCTTTCCTTTGGCTGGAGGCACCTCTAGGAACCCGAGGACCCCTGGCACTTGGGCAGGAGGTGAGCATCTCACCAGGGAGACTTCCCGAGAGTGTACTAGAAGCTGAGAGAGACAACCTTCACTCCATTTGGCTCATGACGTGTTATGGTCTCCATCTGGCATGAAGAAACGGGCCCGGAGATGTTGGGGCCAAGATTTAGTTCAATCGGAGTCATTCATTCCGTCAGTCATTGACCCACAACGAAGTTATCCTGAGCACGCCTCCTCTGTGGCAAGGACTGTGCCTCCACGGTGGAAGACAGAGAGGAGACTGCAAGAGACCCTCCGTCAGGTGGCAGAGACACCCCAGCAGAGAGAGAGATTATCCTGGGGTATGCCGTAACAGGAAAAGGACTGTAATTTGGGCCGAGTACCCTAATTTCCACGGGTACGCGAATAGTGGAGACAACGCCGTTCTTGACTTCAGGATGACGGCGGTGAGTGTGCGTGTGGTCTGTGGTGACAAAGCGCATTTGCACGTGAGCCGTGGGCATTCGGTCTAGGGCTGGTGAGTGGGTTGGGACTACCCTTCGAGGGCACATTCTGCTGATGAGACTAGGCTAGGCTCACACAACCCCGGGCGTGGCAGAGCTGGGACCGGAGCCTGGCATCTGAGATTTGAAGTCTCGTGTGCCCTCTGGCCCCAGGGTAGGCGAGGGGCAGGGCTGGAGCAGGGAGACGCCTTATTTCCTCAGAATAACAGGCAGCTGAGGCACGAGGGCTAAGGCAGGCCGGGGCGGCACCGTCCCAGCACACGTCCGTCAGAAGCCCCAGAACTTCAGCCCGGAGCCGGGAGCGGGAGGCGGGAGCAGAGCGGCCACACTGGTCTTCTCTTCCGGAACAAGTGTGCAACTTCTCGAGATGCCTTCGGGGGAAGGGCAAGGAGATGAGTTACTCTGGGCCCGCTCTCTGCAGAGTCCCTAGGGAGGCAGGGAGGGGAGGTGAAGAGGGGTGAACAATGCCTGGTCGGGTGCCACGTCTTTTCCCTACCTGGTCTTGCTTCACTGTCACGTGACACCGTGACACGGGCCCGTGACCTTGCTTAGAGGTGAAGGCAGGTCGGGGGTGAGCCTGCCTGGTTAAGCGTCAGAGGTGGTACTTGAACTCTGGTCTGCCCGACTCCAAATCCGTTCTCTCCCCTCCCCCCGCCCTGCTACCACCTCCCGCTGCATTCTGTGTGTTCCTTGCCATAGCATCCGTCTTAGCTGTCCTGTCCTGGCCGTGACCTTCCTATGCGGTGACACGTGGCCGATCGTATGCTATTAACACACATTAGCGTTAGTGTTAGGGTCTTACAACCATCTAGTGGGGGTGAACTGGTGTCTATTGATCTAAGAGTCGATGTAAGCGGCCCACGGGGGAAAGATAAATTTAAAGGTGCAGCGCTGCCTCGGGAGAAGAAGAGCTTAATTCTAGAGAGGTGGGGAGAAGCAAAGCGAGCAATTCAGGTTGGGGGCCGAGTGTAAGCAAAGCCCTAATGGGGGCTTGTGGGGTGTCCTGAGGCTTGCGGCTGTGAGCTGGGGGTAGGACATGAGGCCCGAACGGGCAACCGGGGCCGGATCCGAGGACCTGTCGGTGAGAGGGAGCAACTGAAGGATTCCGGGAGAAAAGCAAAACTGAACAATGAGAATTTTTGTCCTGTGTGTTCGGGGCAGGAAGCAGGGACACGGGTGGGGATAGAAGTCTTTGTGTTGGTGGGTCTCCCCTAAATGCCGAGGGGGGAGGATGCTTCCCAGGGAGGTGGCTGGAGATGTGCTTCCGGAGCATCTAAGATAGCTACAGCCAGGACTGACGCCTTCCTGAGACACCTGCGCTGAGCGGCCCGAGCCGGGTGATGCTGGAGCATCCGAGGGCTGAGAATGTGTCTTTGTCCAGGACGGTGCTGTGTGAGCATTTGGGGCCCACTGCTTCCATTCATGTCTCCTCACGATCCCTCTGCCTTCCTGTGGCTGCTTCAAGCCGTTCACGCGGCAGGAGCAATAGGAGCAAAGTCCCTGCCACCTTGGCATTGCCTCCATACTTGGAAGTATAGACCATCATACCACGAGCGAGAGGAAGCCGTGAAGGAAGCTATCTGGTGGTGGGGCGGGATTATTTCAGGGGCTGGCGGTGGGCCACTTTAGCTAAGTCATCAGGTAAGGTCTGTGTTTAAGGGAAGCACTGAAGAAAGATTCATCCGTGAGATGAGCTGGAGAAAGAGCGTTCCAGACGGAAGGAACGGCAGGTGCAGAGACCTGGGGCTGGGCGGGCCAGCTGTGTTCAGAGAAGCGAAGGACGGCAGGAGAGGGGAGTCATGTGACAGGAGGTGGGACAAGAAGGCCGGTGGCAGATTACTCGGGGCCTTCCTAAGCTGTAGTGAGGAGGTGGGGCGGGGCAGTCACTGAGGTATTTTTGGGGGGGTGGAGATGGTATGGGAAGAATAAGTAGCAAGGAGGCGGCGGGGGACGAAGGGATCAGCAAGACGGCGGATCAGTGAAAATGGCGGCTGGCTCCGAGTGGGGGACAGTGGAGACGGGAGAATAGGAGGATTTAGGAAATATTTTAGAGATAGATCCAGGGGTGACTGTTCGATTATTTAGATGTGAGTCTTAAAGGACAGGGAGAAATCAAGGGTATTTCCTGTGTTTGGGGTTCAACTAGATGGTGTTGGGGGAGACTAAGGGCAGAGCCCACTGAACATGGCTTGGGACATGTTAAGGTTTAAGATACCCAGTGGGTGGTTGGATGTGTGGGCCCACTGGGCCTGGTACCATGGGAGTCTTTAGAATCCCAACAAAAGCATTTTCAGGGGAACAGAAGTGGGGCAGTGGAACTATAATGGGAGTTATTATTATCCCATTATCCAATGGAAGACCCTTTGGATGAGTTCAGCGGCCAAGAAGAGTGAATGGATGGGTGTGGTGTGGTCAAGGGGAGTTTTTGTTTGTTTGTTTTTTAAATAAAGCAGTTCAAATCTTTCCTGGACTCCCGCACAAATATCCAAGGGGATCCAATCCGAAACGCTCAACACATTTCCGGACATTGTTTCGTTCTTCGTTATTTCTGCTTTTTATTTTGAAAAATTCAAAGTTCCAGAAAAGTTGAGAGAATGATACAGTTCAGGACCATATGTCCTGTACCCAAGTGGCCTCTCTCCCTGTTGCTGAAGACAGGAGGTAGGTGGGCTTGCGTGATCACTGGAGGCAGTGACCCCAGAGAAAGGGGGAGCATGATGGGGAGGAGAGGGGAGGTCGTAGAAAAGCAAAGTCCTTGAGAAGTTGAAGGGCGCCAGTTTTCAGCATACAGATGAAAGATCGGCCTTGGGCCCTTTTCCTCTGAATGGGGGGGGAGAAGAGGGCCAATGAAAGGATTTCTTTCTGGTGGCTTCCTCTGCTGGGAAGTTGGAGGGGAGGAGAGGAGGAGTCACACGGTGTCTCAGGGAGGGGAAGAGACAGCCGGGCAGCTGTGAGAACATGTTTGAGATTTGTGGTCATGAACTTGGAACCAACAGCGGGCGTTGGTTGCGTGGACTTTCTTCAGTAACATTCAGGAACTTGGGTGGAGGCCCCGAGGAGGCGAATGGTTGTATTTAACGGGGTTTGGGGTCTATCCAGCGCAGAACCAGTGGAGGGCTGACAGGTGGGCGGGCCACGGACTGACTATAAGGAGGACCGCAGAAGCAAGGCTGGGTGACTGAGGGGCAGAAGGACAGGGAAGAAGAGATGGCCTGGGGGGATAAGGGCGGGGTCACAGGATTGGCGGCCTCATCGCTGCAAGAGCAGTGCTCCATCGGGGATGCTAGGGCAGCTGGTTTGGAAATGAGGGGACAGGGGAAGTGGAAGTTGAGAATGCCCGGGGGGTGTGGTCCTTGTCAGGTACATGCCCAGAAGGCACTGGCGGCCGAATGGTTGAGGTTGATGGGGGCAAAGATGGTCCCCAGTAAGGACGGACACCAGCACAGAGGGTGGCGACTGGTCGTCCCGTTAGGGCAGCAGCAGAGGTGAACAGGGACAAGGTGAGTGGTCGGGAGGTCGGAAGGCGTGCCTGGGATGATGCAGGCTGGACGGAGGAGAGAGCCTGTGGCCCATCAGCCTAAAGCACATGCCCAGAGAAGGGGGACAGGAATGGTGCTGGCCTGGGAGCCTGGGACTTCCAGGCACGTGAGATGTCAGAGAAAAAGGTGGGGGAGTCAGGTCAGGTGATTGGGCTGCCTGTTGGAATTCAGGTCCTCACGCCGGGGAGCTCCCACCGTGCTGCTGAGGCACGAGACTGCCGGAGTCACCACCACTTGTCCCTTATGAGATGCGTCATCTCGGGCAAGTCATTTCCCCTCTCCTCGTCCGTAAAGCTGGGCTTCTGAGGGTTACTTTGAAGTTTAAACAAGAGAAGAGAATGCTCTTTGCACTCTACCTGGTGCATATAAGTGATCGCTAGATATTAGCTATTACTGTTAGAGTGGGAATCATATTTTCAGAACATGAAGCGACCGTATTTTCAACCTCGGTACCCTCCAGAGCTAAGCCAGCCTCCATGGTCAACAGAGACCATGGGTCCCACAGGGTCCCACAGTAGAGACCACAGGATCCCAACAGGGTCCCACAGTAGAGACCTGGGCCCTCCTTGGTACAGGAGGAAGCCTGGAGTTCTGGGCAACTAGAAGAGTGTGCTCTAGAAGGCATCCCTTCCAGAGCTGAAGAGGAAGCAGACAGTCTACCTTTTCTTGTCCAGAGGCCTGTGGTGGGGGGAGGGGGTTGGTGGGTGTTTCCCAAAGCCCCTTTGGGCCAAGTGCGGGCAGTCGGCAGGTGTATGAGTTGTCCTGGGGGTGAGAGACGACAGCAGAGGCATGTAGTTGTTCTCCCCGTCTGCACCCCCGGGAGGACCCAGCCTGGGGACAGGAGCGCGGGAGTCACCGTGGGAGGAGCGTGGGACCAGTGTGCCCGTGCTGGACTGGAACACACCTCACTTCAGAGAGCGAGCCCGTGACCCGGGGAGGGGGGAAGGCGTTTCTTAATGAGCTAGGGTTATGGGCTGGATTGTGTTCCCCCCGGATTCACATGTTGGCGATACGACCCTCGGTGCTCAGAATGGGACTGTATTTGGAGACGGGGCCTTGAACGAAGGGATTTAGTTAAAATGAGGTCTTTGGGGGTGGACGCTAATCCAGTATGACTGCTGTCTTCACAAGAAGAGGAGATTTGAATATGCAGAGACACCAAGGCCACACGTGCCCAGAGGAAAAGACCTTGTAGGCCGGAGGGAGAAAGTGGCCATCCATAAGTCAAACACACCAAACTTGCTGACATCTTCATGTTGAACATCCAGCCTCCAGAACTGTGAGAAAAGAAATTTCTGCTGGTTGAATTGTGTTACAGCAGCCCAAGCTGACGAAGACATTGGGCTGGGCAACACCCCCAAGGACAGCTGCCTGGTCGGGTGCCCCTGGGCCTTTCTCGCCCGAGTGGCGGGGACCAACACTGACTCTCGGGTCACCCCCTCTGGGAAGCCTGCCTTTTCCTGTCCTCTCTCGGTAGCTCCTCAGGGGACAGGAAGGACGTTACTCACCCCGGTCTTCTTCGAGCCTCACACAACACTTGCCTGTGCGTTCGTTCCCCTCGCCCACTTGGTTGTGTCTTTTCCGTGGTGCACATCGTCTCATGTCGCCTGTGACTCACTCCCCGGTTTCGTCTCTGTCTTCCTCCACTGGGACGGAAGCTGCATGGTATCTCGTCCCCATGGTATCTCTGGGGCCTGGGACAGTGCCCAGAACCTGGGAATCACACAGTGTGTTTTTGTTAATAAATGAATCAACCCTTTGTTCTCGCCCTGAGAGTCAGATCTCAGTGTTTTTCCTTGCCTCTGTGTTCCAAAAATGAGGCCGGTTTTGGCTTCTACGATGAGCGTTTCCATCATGCTCTGTGACAATACAGAAAGGCTGAACAAGTGTTGCTAGCCTGAAACTTCCTTTCACATCCTGCAAAATTTGATCTCGCTTTGCCTGCCTTTGCCAAGCTTAAGTAAAAAGTGGTGGCATGCCTATTTGCAACCCAGAATTCGTGTTAGATTCCCGAAGCGTGAGGAACCGGCTTCCCAGACGAGGTATGGGCAGCTTGGTTGATCCACGGTGTGCCGTGGGTGGGCTGGCCTCAGCCCCTGGTCTGTAAGCCCAGCATCCATCGGCCGGTCCACACCTGGCCCATGACAGGCATGCGGTGCCCGTGCTCGCTGAGCGAATACCGGCGGCTCAGGGGCTGCCTTCCTGCCTGCAGTTTCCCCTCCCAGTAGGTGGAGGTTTCTCTTAAACCCTTTGTAGAGTTGATATCATCCCTGAGTGGGATAAAGATTTGCAAAGGGGTCATTTAGAGGACAAGCCCCGAAAGAAACCACTTGTCTTTGTTGCCTGGTCTCCAGCCCCCTGTATGCAGCAGGAGGCTAGCTTGTGCGGTGGGATGGGGCGGGGGTGGAACGGAAGTCAACCTCTTGGGATTGAGGCCTGCTGTCCCACTGACATGCTGGGCACCCTTGGGGAAGTTTCTCTGTGTCTCTGAGCCTCTGTCCTCCAGAAGAGCATGGTGACATCTACCTTGAAGCCACTTTGTGTCGGTCAAGTAGCAAGGGCACAGTAGATGCTACTAAATGTTGACGTCCTTCTCCTTTCCTGGAAGGATCGTGGCAGTCTAGGACTCCGGGTCTTGGGATAGGGATGAAACTCTCAGATCAGTGCATTCACCATTGGTTTTGGTCGTTTTGTTATCCTCTCATTTTTAAACCGTTCATTTAAGAAACAGTTAAGGTGTTGTTTTCCTAGCGTAGGCACCCTGGGAGTCACCTTTCCCAGGTAAAAATCAAGAGAGCAGAGCCCGAGCACAAGAACCGAGTGCCCAGTGAGGCCAGACTTGTGCAGGAGCTGTGCTGGAGGCCTGGGAGGGCCTGTGCTGCCGACTGTAGGATCATTCTTCTCCTCGACTAGCTGTGCATCGTTCCTGCAAAAGTTAGGGGCCTCCCACTCCCCCTTCCCTCTAGTAAACCCAGCCGTACCTGTTGAGAGGCTCCAGACCAGACCACAAGGTTGGGAGCGGCTTGTGCCCAAATCTGGGATAGTAGTGGCTGGCGGCATGCAGGTTCCCTTTCAAGACAGCTTTGACTCCTCCCCTCTTTTCTTAGGGGGAGAAGCCTGCGCTCATTCATTCATTTACTCGTTCAGGGAACACTTTCTGAGTATCTACTTCTATCTAGGGCATGCACACATGAAGACGATGCTTTATGTGTTGTAGCAAAACATGAAAAAAGAAACCTCTGGGCATTCAGAGGAGGGGATGACTAAATAGTGAATGGGGAGGTTTCACAAGGGGGTAATGTTGGAGATGGGTCTTGAAGGTTGAATAGGAGTGTGTCCGAGGAGGGCAGTCATCCCAGCCAGAGAGAATAAGAGAAATGAAAGTATTATAAAGATTCAAAGATGTGGCGGATCCCAGTGTGTTTGGGGATGTTGAGGCTTGACTGTGCTACAGTCCATGACTGGTGTGGTTTTTGCCTGTGTATGGGAGTATGGGTGCATAGGTGCGTTTCCGTGTGTGTGTGTGTGTGTGTGTGCGCGCGCGCACGCTCGTAACGGTGGTTAGGAGAAGATGGATGGAAGGGTAGGTAGGGCCCAGCATGAACAGACTTGATATACCTGAATATCGCTAGACATTTGGGAGGAAGGAGGGTCCCAGTCTGGACAGGACACAGGGGGTATCTGGAGCAGAACTGTCACAGTAGCGAATGGTTTTTCAGAACCCTCCATGGTGGCCTGCTACCTGTCACCTTGACCTCTCCGAGTCTCTGAAATCTGGCACTTGCCTGTGTAGCTCAGCGTCCCCAATTCTTCCTTCTGTGGCCTCTCCAGGACAGCGCAGTGCTAGGAAGAGGTCAACAAGCAACACAACCCATCGCAGGCTTTCCAGTGGTTTGTGATCCCGGAGGGTGGTAAGGGGGGCAGGCAATGCCCTGGGCGCTTCCCGAGTGCCCTCTGCAGAGACAGCCCCCATTCTCAGCTTCGTATTTACTTTCTCCTGTTCTGCAGACAAATTACAAAAAGACAGGCTGCTCAGGCCTTATGCAGTCATTCCCTCAGCGAGCATTTACACTCCAGGAACTGTTCAGCTCTCATGCGCTCAGAACGAGGAACGATTCTCCCAGGAGAACAAATCGGTCAGTTCCAGCCCTCGGTGAAATCAGTCATCTCCCCGAACCTCAGTTGGCCATCTTCTAAAACTAGCATAGCAGTCCTCACCGAACAGGAATGTAACATCCGAAGGAGATGAAAGGTATGTGGAAGCATCTGGCTCATCATAGGTGGAAATGTGTTTTTGGTTCCTCTCGGGTTCAGATACCTTCTCTCAGAAACGTGGTTTTGTTACGTTTAGGCAGGGGGGTGGGTGTGGTTCCCCACACCACCAGCAGATGGCGCCCGACCATGCTGTGCCAGGACGGAGGCCACCCGGCCCAACCTCCCTGAGCTCCAGCCCCCTTTCCTGTCTTCCTCCCCTTCTCTGCGGGCCCCAGTCATTGCAGGACCCAGGCAGAAAGTCACACAGAACACTTTGTGTCTGTCAGCAGATTCCTGGAAGGTCACGCTGAATGATGAATGCTCCTGGGTAGGACTGGAGGGTTCTTTTTTCTTATTTTCTTTTTCTTTCTTTTTTTGTCTACCGTGAATTGCATCACTGGGCCGCCTCGTGGCCTTATTCATCAGACTCCTGTGGTTTTTAGACCTTTCCCAATTGTTCTGAGTCTGCTTCCTTTCCAGGCCCCTTTTGGCCACGGCAGGATATTCACGGTTGGCTGTGGCCAGGGAGATTTCCATAGTCACCCGTCCGCCCATCCTGCCTCCGCTCCCAGAGCCAGAACAGATGTGGCCTGGGGACAGAGACCTGACATTGCTGTGACCCCTTTCAGCCCTGATTCCCACATCAGGGAGCCTTGCCTGGCAGGGAAATGGATCTCATCTTCCAAGTCTGATTTTCTCCAGGGTCAGAGCCCTTGGAAACCCTTGCCTTTGGCCATCTCCTTCCTTCTTCCAGACCACACAGACACTGCTCATTGTATTTTTAACTTTGCTAGCTCTTTACGGCACTGCCCCCAAAACTGGATAGTCATTTGTTTTCAGGTATCCCGGGTTGTCCCAACTTAACATTCTGACCCACGGTCCCTGTATTAGGTGTTAGGACCATCCTCTTGATACTTTGTGGGTGGAATATGAGTCAGACCGTCCAGGAGTTCTGCTCACCATCACCCCTCATGACCCGCTAAAGGAATTTGTGCTTACTGTCCGCTCTGCAATTTCAGGCTCTGAGAGTCTAGAGGTCTTGGGTCCCACAGTGGAGACGTTACCACCGGGGAATATAGCAAAAGCCCGCTCGACTTGAAGCTACAGCCGTCGCTGCCATTTTGGTGTTTTGGTGCCAATAATCATCAGGCGCCCGAAGGAGTTGCCATATTGGTAGCGGGAATTGGTTCTGACCCTCAGGTGGAAGTGGGGCTGCTGCTTCATAATGGGGACCGGGAGAAATGTGTTTGGCATTGAGGTGGTCCCCTGGGCATCTCTAGGTACTCCCACACTCAGTTATCACAGTAAATGGGCAAGCTGTGGCCTGATAAGGGCACAGTGATTAGGAGAAAGGCAAAGATGAGGTCTCCCTCTCCCTCGGGAAAATCCACAGAGATCAGCAGAGGTGCTAGCTAATAGGGAGAGAAACTTAGTGTGGGTGGAGGAGGAGGGAAGTGATGAGTTTCAGACATGACCTTGGCACCAATGCAACAGCCTCTCTCTTGTAAGCTTCCCCAGGAATTATGGCCAGCCAGAATCCTGAAGAAGCTAAATGGAGTGAACTTGATGTGAGTGGCACGGGCATTTGAGTGGTGCAGGCAGTGCACTCAGGCAGCCATTGTGGGCACCCGTCTAGATCCCTTTAGCTGATAGTTCGTTCTTAGCTGTGGCTGCTCCCTCCTCTTGCGTATTGCCTTGGATGGTGGGTGCAGCCCTGGAAGTGCTTTGAAGGTTATGCCCTGTCCCTGAGGATGGTTTCTAGCCAATGGGATACCGAAGACCAGACCGACGTTGTTTCGAGGCGAGACAACTCTGTGGTTTCAGCTATGGTCCACGTAGACTTCAGCCGAGCCCGCATCTTCATTTAGCTTTTCCCACTGTCCTCTCCTGCTTCCCGCTCCTCCTCAAGGGTTCTCGTGAGAACTCCTTAATAAAGCACGTGTACACCATTCCTGTCTTAGTTCCTACTTCCAGAGACCCTGGTCTAAGACGAACAGCTCTGTAGGAACACATGGGAAGCAGACAGTTTTGTCTGGGAGCTCAGAGGAGTCTTCCTGGGGGCAGGTCTTGAAGGACGGCTAGGAGTTCGTCATAGGAAACGGTATTGGAAGCAGAAGAACAGCGTAGGCGAGGTACAAGAGTCACGTACTGTGTCTTGAGAACATCAAGCTATTTTATTTGGCTAAGCATATGGGTTGGGATGGGCCGTGAATGGCGGAGAAATAGGTTGATGTCAGTCTGTGAAAGTCTAAGCTTTACATCTGGAAGAACCCTGCCCCCGGCTCTTCCCTTGCTCCACCTCAATTGGCTCAGACGTGAGGGAACTCCACTTTGGAATTAATTGCATTAATTGATATAAAAGGCGTCTGATGCCATCTTCCAAGTCAGTGCAAGAGTTAGGATATAAAACTCATGTTCCCAAATTCCAGCCCAAGGCTTCATCCGTTGTTCGTAGTAATGAACTCCTTTGACTTGTAAAATAATACTGTTAACCCACCCCTAAGCCGTGGTGATGGATGGATCCTGATTCACCTATCCTTTGAGTTCCTTAATGCTTCTTTCCTCCTAATAGTTCCTAACAACTAATGGCAATTCAGAGTCGTTGCATAATTACTTAGCCTTACCGTATGTCAGCTGCTTTCACGTACACTAATTCTTTTGATGCTCACAGCCACCCAGGGAAGCCTGTGGTATTAGTCTGGCATTACAGATTTGAGAAATGGAGCTACAGAGGGGTCAAATAATGTACCCAATGGAGAAGCCCAGGGTTTTTCCATGTTACTACTAGAGTCTAGTTTTCTCCTGTTTCATTGAGTTTCTGTTGCATGACGAATAACCCCAAATCTTAGTGGACTAAAATGACAATGCATTCGATAATTCTCTGGGTTGGCAATCTGGGCTGGGCTCAGCTGGGTGGTTTTCTGCTGATGCTGGTGGGGCTCCCTCATGTGCCTGTAGTCAGCTGCTTTGTTTCTGGAGTCTAGCTGGCTTATGAGCGGTGAGGGGTAGCCGGAGCATGTGTCTCTCACCACACAACAGACTAATTCAGGATCTTTCATGCTGTGGTTGTCACAAAATTCCAAGACCAGCAAGTTGAGACAAGCTCCAGGCTGTAAGCACCTTGCAATCTCTGTTTGCAACACGGTGGCCCGTGTCCTTCTGGCCAAAATATGTGACTAAGCTCAGACTCAGTGGTAGGACACCCCCCAAGGGCATGGGTGCAGGGAGGGAATCATTTGTGGCAAAATTTTCCATCTGTTCTATTCTGTTTACAAAAAATTCTTTATTATAAAATGTGTACGTATGTGTGTATGTATATAATGTTAGCCTGGGAGATTGGGGAAACGCGGAAAAACTTAAAGCAAGAAAGAAATCACCTGTAACGTACCATTCAGAGATAATGATCAGCATTTTAGTACGTGTCTTCCTGTCTCATGAACATACGAGTGAGTGTATGACTGTGTATGCATTTGTTTATGGAATATTTTCTTTAAGGAGAATGGTGACAAGGTTTGCCTTTTAATTGATATTATATGATGAGCGTTTCCCCATGTCATCAAATAATTCTTTCCATACTCTTCTGCAGCCCCGCCATATTTTTATTTAACCTTCATCCACATTTTGATGATTTTCCCAAGACAGGTTCCCAGAAGTGAATTACTGGCTCAAAGATGAGAACATCCATAGGGCTTTTGATACATATTGCTAAATTGCTTTCCTGGAATTCACTCTCACACAGCACTTTCCACAGGGAAAGGGAAAGGGTGGGTGGGACCACTCTTCCCCCATTACGGCACTCTCTAGAGCGCTAAGTATTATCTTAAAAAGAGAAAAAAGATCAATTAGGCCAAAAAAAAAATATGATACCTTATTTTAATTTGTATTCCCTCAAGGATAACCGTCCTAGAAATACTTATTGACCACTTAGAGTTCTTCAGTGAGTGTCCTTTTCCTTAAAAAAAAATGTCCATTTTAAGTCAATTTGTATGAATTCCCCGGTATTAATGTAATTGACACTTTATCATGTAAGTTACAAATATTTTCTCCTTACGGTTGTCATCTGCCTTTTGTTTGGGGGATTTTTTTTTTTTTGACACGTAGAGATCTATTTAAAACTTTTCATTTTTGCATCTATTTTTCTTTCTTTTCCTGCAACAGCCTTTGCTTTGATGTTTACAATGTCGTTTCTGATCCACGTCGTAAAAACCGTGAGGTGTAGTGGCTTTGTCGCTCAGCAGTGCGGTGCTCAGAAGGGCTGTCTGTCTCTGGAAGGGGAACTGACAGGTGGAGCTGATCTGTGTGCCGATTTCCCCTCCAGCTGAGCCTGTGTGAACTGCCTCCGGGGTCCCCGTTTAACTGGCACAGGGATGATCAGCCAAGGCCCTCTGTCGCCCGGTGGTGTGGCTGTATAGCTCATCATGAAAACCACACCTCACTTAAACCCACCGCTGTGCCTCCTACCCTTGGCCCCAACCCCCCACCCTCTTGACCAGGAAGCTCCATCAAGCTCCTCTCGGAGTCTTTTATAATCCCAGGGGGACTTGCCTCCAGGCACTTCAAGGGCCCGTGGAACACAGGAGTTTGTGTTTTCCCCACGTGTGAATTTTAATCCCGGTGGTTTGAAGGCTCACGTGTGAGAATGAGCTGCTTAGCGGGTTGACGAGTGAAGCCATTCCTGTCCAGCGACCCTACTCCCTGGGGCTCCACGGTCCTACCTGCAACACTGGGCCAATACCTACAGCCGATACCGGGCTGTTTCTTGATGAAGTTCGTCCCCGCAAGAGAGCAAGCCAAGATCCCATGCTAAGGATGGAAGGAAATGCAGTTGGTGTTGCAGGTTCTCTTTTGTGTTGACGGGAATCCGAGCTGAGTGGTTGCAGTGGAATAAGCGGGGGGGATTCCGAGCCATTCAGAGCGGGGTCCGCATTCCTGTTTGGCCACGTACTGTGTGGCTCGGACACACCATCGACCTTCCTGAGCCTCTTATCATTAGTGGGAACCTCAGTCACGCTGCACCTGCCGCACAGAACAGTTCTGAGCTGTGGAGCATGACTCAATGGAGATGATGTATGGAATCAGTCAATGAGCGCACGGCTGGCCTAGAGGAGTAGGTTCTCGGCAAATGTCAGCTAGTGTTTTTATTCAGGGAAAGAAAAACGGCCTGCGGAAGAAGATGAAGGTTTAGAGATTTGGGCAATTTGTGAAAATTCCAAGATTCGTCGTAGAGGGATCTGTCACTCGGCTTTTCCAGGAGCATGGGGTGACAGGTGCGGGTGACGCAGGGACACGGGGTGAGCCCCGCATGCCTTTGCTAAGCTCTGACTTCGATGTTAAAACGCACAGTGCTGTGTGACGGACCGGGAGGCAAAAGCCACATGAGCTTCTAGGGCGAAATCACAGGCTTCAGGGAAGCTGCACAGCAGGGGGTGGGGGTGTGACTGTGGTCTCAACCGCACAGAGGTGTGAGCTCCGCTTTCCCAGCCAGGAGGACTCCTTGGGCGGAAGTGCTTGGAAAGCTCCGAGTGAAGTCGACGAGCTTCCCAGAGGGGAGGAGAGCCTGCCGGGCGCCAGGCTGACCGTGCTCAGGGGGAGCAGCCCCCTTGGAAGAGAATCTCTGCCCCTCCCCCCCAAGAGAGGTGGGTGGGATTGTGCTTCTCCCATCACGTGCGGTGTCTTTACAGACTCCTTGTGGGGGTCACTCAAGCTGTCCACCGACTATCCCTTGTTCTTCTGGGTACCCGGGGGGATCACTCTTCCCTGGACCCTGGACATTAGGTATGGCCATGTGACTTGCCATGGACAATACAACGCGGGCAGAGGTGACCTGTGCCGTGTCTGAGCAGAAGCCTCAAGAGCCGGCATTCACTTTGCCATTGTGCTCTGGCCAGTCTCAGCCATCCTGGGAACAGGGGTGGCGCTTCTAGGTCCCTGACAGAGGACGATGTACAGCAGACGCTCCCAGTCGGTCCTGGTGCCATGCACGTGACGGTGGATACTGAAAAGTAGATGGCGTCCTTTTGGCCACCCAGCCCTCACAGTGCTGCGTCCACCGCTGACACTCAGATCTGCTTTATTTCAGACACGTGCTCAGCAGGTCACGTGCCTGGCCACGAAGATTCAGGTGTGAGAGGGGCCGAGCTGTACCCCTCGCATTGACACCTGCCCCCCACTGGTACCATGGCCCCAGCACTGGCTAATGAGGAGAACGAAGGGCGAGGACAAACCTTGGTTCAGTATCTCCGGTGTGGCAAGGACTCGACTAGGTGCCTTGTCTACATTCTTTCTAATGATCATGGCAGCCTATAATGCCTTTGTTATACCTTCCCTTTTGTAGATGAGAGGACGGTATCTCAAGGACATAACTCATCCAAAGCCACCAAGCTCGTAGAGGTCCAAGCTGAGATGCAAAGTCAGGCTGAGAAGATGAACTGTGAAGACAGAATTGCTATCATTCCCACGTGTCACTTAGATTTCTTTGGAGTGCGAATGTCAGCGAATTAGAGCCAGGAAGCATTTTCTGACCACTCCGTCTAAAACGATCTTGTCTCGCCCCTGTGCATCATCAGTAGTCCGTGTTTTCCTTCATAGCGCTTGCTTAATACCCACCTCTCCCATTATGCTGAAATTCTAGCATGGGAAGGACCACACTGTCTCATTAACTCCTGGGTGCCTAGGACCTGCTCAGGGCTGGTGCACACGAGTCATTTAGTAAACAGTTGCTCTGTCAATACATAAACATCTCTATGTTGCTGGAGGAACTGTCAAGGCAGAGCAATGTGGAGATTAAAAAGCACAGACTCTGAGGGCGCCTGGGTGACTCAGTTGGTTGAGCATCCGACTCTTGGCTTCAGCTCGGGTCGCGATCTCACAGTTTGTGAGTTTGAGCCCCGCGTGGGGCTCTGCGCTGACAGCGTGAAGCCTGTTTGAGATTCTCTCTCTCTCTCTCTCTCTCCCTCCCTCTGTGCCCCGCCCCAGGTTATGCTGTCTCTCTCTCTCTCTCTCAAAATAAATAAACATTAACAAAACACACTCTCTGGAGCCACACACCCGGATTTGAATTTCAACTTTCCTACTTCTAGCCGTGTGACCTCGAGAAAGTTGCTTAACACCTTGGTGCCTTGTTTTCTCATCTGTTGAGTGACGGTAATATTAGTAACTTCCCTCGTTATCGTCATAAGGATCGAACGATGTGTAAACAGCCTGTAAAGGACTTAGAACAGTGCCTGGCACACAGTAAGTTCTCAATAAATACGACAATGCTACACATTGCAGTGTGTGAAATAGTTTGGTACAGTAGAAAAATCATGGAATTTACATTCAGACGGACCTGGAATCTGACTTCAGCTCTATGACTTTCTAACCAGGTGTGATAGACTGAGTTTGTGTCCTTTCCCCCAAACCTTCAAATTTTTATGTTGAAACCCAATTCCCAAGGTGATGGTATTAGGAGGTGGGGGGGGGTGGTCTTAGGAGGTGATTATGTTATGGAGGGTGGAGCCCTCATGAATAGGATTAGTGCCCTACTAAAAAAAAAAAAAAGCCACAGAGAGTTCCCTCCTCCCTGCCACCTGAGGACACAGCAAAAAGGCTATTGTCTAAGAATCAGGAAGCAAAGTCTTGCCAGACTTTGAACCTGCCGGCATCTTGACCTTGGACTTTCAGCCTCCGGGAATGCAAGAAATACATTTTTGTTGATTACCAGCTACCCTGCCTCCGTTTTTGTTGTTGTTGTTGTTGTTGTTGTTGTTATATCAGCCTGAACAGGCAAAGACAGCAGGTGATTTGGGCAAGTACATTATCCCCTCTGAGTCTGTTTTCACCAGCCTCATTAGCAAGCACACAGATCAGCATTGCTGGAAGGGAGCGAAGATGTGGAAAATAATGATAAACCCAGGAATGACATACAGGGATGCATCGGTATGTGGACGAGATGAGATCTGGTCTGTGAAAACCTCCTGCACAGTGTGGGCAGAGCGCCTGTGAGTATCTATAAATGATGTCTGAAGAAATGTGTGAATGAAGGCAGCTTTTGCTCGAGAAATGCAGAGACGAGGTAGGCATCGCCCGTTCAGTTGAGGACTGAACAAGCTCATCCTGGGGTGTGGGTAGGAGAGATTATGGAGGCGACAGGGATTTCTTGGGGATTGGGTGAAGTTCTGGCACTGAGAATTGCGTTTTGATGATTTTGCCAGGCACACGGGGTTCATTTTTCCTCCCTTACGGGGCACGCATGTGCGCGAACACCTCTCTGCTCAACGTGCCGTAACATGGACCGATCACAAGATCAAGCCTTCCAGCTAACTCTTGGCTCTGTGGGAACAAAGAAATCAAAACCATTGTTCCTAAAGGATTCCCTAATAGCTGCAGCATTTTGGCTTACTGAACATAACTGAATTGATTCATGGTTCTCCTAGAATAGGAATTGAACCTATCAAATGAGGGTTCTGCCATGCTTGTTTTGGACTCATGCCAACTGGTTACATCCATTCTGGGAGGAAATAGTTGTGAGCCAGCCTTTTGCGCCTCACCTGCGCAGTTAAACCTTGGGTGGTCTTTCTCTCCAGTTGAATAGATGAATCTGTCCTTTGCATACAAGGGATCATGAGCTGAAACATTACATCAAACTGCCAGTCTGCCCCCGACACCATGAAATATCAGCTTTATTAGTTCCATTCTTCGAGACATTGGGAAGTAATGAAAAGCATATTGTGTAACCAAGAAATGGCAGATTCCAATGCGTACATTTCCAAACAAGCTTCTTGGTTTTCTAACTAAGTGTAATTAGTAACAATGGAGTTAACGGAACGATTATTCACTCAAGACGACATTGGTATTATTCACTTGATAAAAAGTCCACAAGATGCCTCTAGTATGGACAATACATTATGGGTAATTACGCGATCGCTAAACTTCTCGGAAGCATTGGTTTGGAAATTTAGGAAATGGAAGCCTCAGCAAATCTAGATTTTAACTAACTTCGATAGTGATCACAGTGAAACTCTTTTGGTGATGAAGGAGGGAAACACTTATTATTATCTGGAAGACAAGAGAGAAAAAAACCTAAAAAGTTAGTAGCGTTGTCCAATTATCTGCCAGCCACTCTTGCATTGTAATCTGCTCCTTGCTTTAGAGAGATGGTGGGAAATTATGGACCCAATCTTGTGAGCAAATGTGATACTCCTTGAGAAGATGAAGAAAGTGGTTTGAGGTTGTTTGGACTAGACAGTACGTTTTCTCTCCTGGCCAAGGTCATCCACGATAAACAAGGCAGAAGCTCCTTAGTAAAAACCTTACGTGATTTCAAAGTTTTGCCTAATCTGAACTTGAACTCTAGTGCCATTCATAATCAACAGGCATCTTCTCTTAGCTGCCAGGTAAGAGAAATGCAAATGCAAATGCTCATTTTGGGAGAAGATGGAGGAGGAAAACTGGGGGAATATTCTGAGATTAATTTTTAAAAATCCCTTCTGTATTTTTGCTTCTTTTTTTTTTTTTCATAAAATGTTGGAATATCAGAGTTAGAAGAAATGTTGTAAGTCACTGAATTCAACCTAACATTGGATTTCCTCTAGTCCATTCTTGACTCTTCTAATCTTGACTTGAAGTTCAATGCTGGGGAGCTCGGTAGACTTTATGGAAACCTTCCTTCCTAGTTCAGCTCTCTTTGGCTATCCGCTTCTTCCTTTGTTGTGTTAAAATTTAGCCAAAATCCATTTCCTTGTATCATCCCCTGATCCTAATTCTTTTTCCCTGTCCCCGACCCAATCCCTAGTGGTCTCACAATATTTCTAACTCTTCCATGGAATAGCTGTGTCTGATGTCTTCCCTCCAGACACTGCCTTCACCCTTCTTCGCTCTGCTCTCTGCCCTGGGATGCTGACCTGGAACTTCATCTGTGGGATCCTGAAGGCTCTTACTTCTGGCTGGATTTGGCCACAATGGTGTCTTAACAGCAAATTGACGGGAGAGAGAAGAATGAGTTTCAATGTCTATATTCCCTAGGCTCCTACTCCTGAGGTTGCCTTTGACTGGCTTGGCCCTTACTATTCAACTGATGGTCACCATTTCCTTCAAGGGCACCTTTCCTCTGCATGACTCTCTTCAGGCCTCAATGGCTACTTCGTGCCCACATCCTCTGTGTCTAGGAGAGATGGATCGTTTGGTATCAGCCTTATCCTTTTGACTCCCGTACATCAGTACTATTGCAAATAGTCCCAATGTACGCAGATCTTCTTCTGATTAACCTAATTTGATAAAGCCATCTGTTTCCAGTTGGGACCCTGGCTGATACAATAGCCCTTAAGATGATTCTGAAACAATGCTAGGTACTTACCGTGTCCTCCCTTCTCCATGAGAGTGACCCAAGATGCCTCAGTTGTACCCAATATGACTTGGCTATAAAGATTCTCACCACCCTCCGAAATGTTCCACTTGGGCAATTTTCCTTACGAAGTGGGGGGCCCAGAAGTGAAAGCCGTGGTCCTGAGGCGGTCAGCGCTCTCCTTCATTGCCTCTGGAGACCGCATTAGCCGCGAACATCGCTGAATGCGTGTGTGCGGGGCTCCTTTGGACACCACAGCATGTGGTGGCGGCATACTGAGCCTGTGATCATGGTTGTATGATGTGTGGCTTACTGTTGGTTAGACCTCGTTTGGAATCCTGGTTCCACCACTTACTAGATGTGTGGTCAACTCCTGAGTCCATAAAGGTGGGCTGAAATGCCTATCCCTGCCCCCCAGCTTTGTGCTGAGAGCTAAATGAGCCAATGTATACGGAGCCGCTCCATAAACTACAAAGGACTATACAGATATTATTATTATTATTATTATTATTGTTATTATTCGGTTTCTCTTCAACCTCCTGTCCCTCCCCTCCCTCCCCACCTCCCCTTCTACTCCTCTTTAGCAGCAGTAGGGGTGTCATCTGTTTCCTTTACAAGAATGTCTCTCAGATCCGCCCACATCCTGGGTGTTCTGCAGAGACCAGCACAGGATTGCAGCCTTTCCAGCACTTGCCCGGATCAACCCAGGGAGAACCACTCTCCTCATGTCTGCTAGAACATTTGTTTCTCTCCTGGAACATTTTGCTATTCTGGACTCTTAGGAAGCTAGCGGTAGGAGGAATCTCAGTTATGATCTGGTTCTACTTTTTTGTTTGTTTGTCTTCGTAGAGTCAGTTTAGAGAGGAAGCGACTTTGTCCAAATGCATGGAGTAAATTAGGGGCGCAGAAGAGCCCACGTCCAGGGCTCAGGTCTCCCAGCCCAGAGCTGCCCCAGGTCACCCCTGCAACCCTGAGGACTGTCTGCCCTGTCCTGTGGTGGGTCGTATGTCCTTTTCCCATTCACCTGTGAATGCTTCTTAGTTCTCACCTGCGGGGCATTCTTCTAGAGCCTGGCAAAGTCTATCCATGACACAAACGACAGCTGAGAAGAGGAGGCGAAAACCGAAAAACCGGGGTGGATTTGAAGCAAATGCTCACCGAAGACTTATTCGTCTTCTGCCTCCTTTCCCCCGCGATGATACACCCAGACACTTTTTAAAAATATCTAAGGCCACGATGAGATTGTAACTTCCCCCATTAATTTTAAGTGAACATTTTTGAGAGCCCTGCGCCTAGCTGGTGAGTTTTGCTGAATAGGGGTTTCGGAACACTGTCTTAAATTAAAGAGACTCGGGAGTACATGAAAGGAGAAAATTTAGTTGCTCGTAAGCGACTTCCTTGGCTTTACTGCCGCGAGAAAAGTTAGCTGACAAGAGTGAATCTTCAAAGAATTAATTTACAAAACTACATGTTTAACATTGCAGCCTCAGCTGAAAGAGCCGGAGAGTCGGAAAAATTGCTGAGCGTGAGGAAAGTTCCGGATGGCCTTCGCACCTTACGAGGAAGGCAGGCCAAGTCAGCATCCCCGGAGAAGGGAAGGTGGCACGGGGGGGCGGTGAGTCTCTCAGACGAGCTAGGCTCTGCAAGGTGGCCTCCCGCCTCCCGTGGCTAGGCGGGGAGGGCTTTCAGATGGCATTGCTACCATGGCCCGGAGCCGTCTTGGGGAGCCTAGAAGTCTGTCAGATGCTTCCCAAGCTATCAAGTTCTTTAGGTTTCTCAAGGAGCGCAGTAGCCACTGGAGGGATACTTGTGGTGGCGATGTGCCGGAGGGCACAGTTTTGAAAAAGCCACGGGGGCAGGGACTGCTCCCATGCCCGCTCCCCTACTTCCTGATGTGGTACGTTCTGTTGTCAGGTGCAAGGCAGGCGTGGAAGCCTGCAGGAGGAGGCAGGGAGAGAATGGGGCGTTCGGAAGATGGCACTTGCTGTCACACAGGACTGGCCTTGAGTGATAGGATCATGAGATTCCCTGGCTGGAAGGGATCATAAAGATAAAGATAAAAATCTTGATGCTTTTTTTCCCCATCCTGCCACGTGTGATGCCTAAATCCGTTTGAACTGGTATTCCATCCTCTGTTTGAGCATCCTCCTGATGGCACATTCAAGAACCCACTACCCCTGATGTTGACCCGATGGTTTCTTTCTGAGTCGCAGTTTTTCGACCTGGAAGGGGGGGGGGGCAGGGGTTGATAATGCCCAGGAATTAAAATTGTCATAGGAGTTAGAAGTCACGCATGTCCAAGATCAAGTCAGGAGTTGGGGCGCCTGGGTGGCTCAATCGGTTCAGCGTCCGACTCCGGCTCAGGTCACGATCTCCCGGTTCGTGGGTTCGAGCCGCGCGTCGGGCTCTGTGCTGACGGCTCAGAGCCTGGAGCCTGCTTCCGGTTCTGTGTCTCCCTCTCTCTCTACCCCTCCCCCGCTCGCACTCTGTCTCTCTCTCTCTCTCTCTCAAAAATAAATAAACATTAAGACAGGAGCATAACAGCTGTTTGAGGAACAGCTCTCCCTTCTCTTTCCCTTTCCTGGAAGCTGCTTATTTCATCTTTGGATGGCTCTGCTCTGTAGCAAGCCCTGGCTCCCAGGGCTTTTATCATTAATCTCAATGTCCCTCTTTGTGATCGCATTCTTCTCTGAGTGTGTGCCTACCTCCTACTCAGTCTGCGCTGCCTAAAAGAGTCAGAGGTGAAAGACAATTTAGTGGGCGTCTTACCTTTAGTTTTATACCCGGAGAAACCAAGGCTCGATGTGAAAAGGATTAACACAGCGAGTTCCTTCTTGGTCAAGGACATGCCCCCAGTACGTGTATTCTAAGTTCCGTGGTTACAGCTATGATGGTCTTGTGCAAGGTACTAAGTGCCTACTCTGGTAACACCTAGCAGTGCAACCACAAATACGTGAGCGCATCTCCCGTAGCCTTGGTTTCCTCTTCTTAAAATGAGGGTACGATCTCAGCATTGCCTAATACCAAGCGTAGCAAGAAGATCAGGTGAAAATAGCTCATCAAAGGGCTTTTTTGAGCTGTAAAGCATGACGGACAAGCACATTTTCTTGCCATCTAGACTGAAATAATTTCCTACCGCCTGGTTATCTTCTGTGAATTCATAGCCGTCTTGAGCACCTGAGGCAGGTTGCTAAGTTTGGAGGATACCCGCGTCCACTGTACTGGTTGTTTCTTTCTTTTCTCAAGTTCAAGTTCGAGGGTCCAGTTTTCCTAAAATGTCTGCTTTGACTATACCAGTCCATAGTGACTTTTCTGTCATGTGAGCCCAGTCCTACCTGGGATTTTTTTTTTTTTTTAATTTTGAGAGCAGGGGGAGGGGCAGAGAGAGGGTGGGGGTGGAAAAGAGAGAATCCCATGCAGGCTCCCCACTGTCAGTGCAGAGCCCAATGGGGGGCTCAAACTCACAAACTGTGAGATCGTGGCCTGAGCCGAAATCAAGAGTCAGATGCTCAACTGACTGAGCCACCCCGGCGCCCCTGTACCTGTTGTGTGTTTTATCGCGAGGCACGGTTATGTTATTCCACCTCATGTTTGTCTTCTCTCTAACCAATTTCCAGCAAGTTCTGCCACCTTGAGATCTTACCAAGCTCTCCCAATCAAATCTTTCTTTTTTGTCTCACAAAAGCATAAAAATAGAGGCTATGAAGCAAGAGACTGAAGCTGAGAATATGTGAAGAGTTTCCTTCAATTTATAATGTTTTCATTTTAGTAAGGTTAAATGTTTTTCTTGTGTTTGGTCATAGATATTTTCTCTCTCTCTGTCTCTCTCTCTCTCTCTATTTCTTTTTGGAGAATTTCCCATGGGTGTCTTCCTTACTGTTTTCGACATTTATTTTTCTGATTGATTTTTATAGACTTAAATTTGTTATATTTTACAGTATGGTCTTTATCTTTGGTGAAATACTTCCCAAGCCTTCTTATAGATGAAGATTCGATAAATATTCATTAATTTTATCTAAGTATTTTGATGTGTTTTAAAAACTGAAAGTTTTAATTCACCTAGAACTTAAGTTGTCAGATGTAGGTTAGGGTTTCCCCTCAATGTTTAACTAGGAATTTCATCACCATTGCCAGGTAGAGTTCTTTTTCCTCCTAGTTGAAATACCTTCTGAAGAATAAACAAAATTATACTGGTCCATTGATTTGCCTGCTTATTTTGGCAATGGGCAAGGACTATTTTTGTTATTCTAGTTTCAAAATTCATTTTAGTATCTTTTACTGTCTGGCTCCCTTCTTTTAATGTCTCCTGTTCCCCACTCCACCCTCATAATGTCCCGCTTCGTTTTATAGATTTGTTCCTAAACATAAACATTAGGATGTTAAATCTCCCAAGATATTTCATTGCATTTTGATTGTAATTACATTATCATTATTAGGATAAAGCAGACTCCAGAAAATAATGCAAGGATGCAAATAATAGCAGAGTAGAAATCCTGAGTCATACAGAAATATGGTAAAGTACCAAATCATGAGTGAATCTTGGAGAAAAACAAGTGGAGGAAAAAAAAATGACAAAGAGATACAAGATGACTTAAACAATATTCAGACTAGTATGGAATAAAAAGTTTCTGAAAGTCATCTGTGACCCTGTCATGTGAATCTTATCAGGAAGAGTTAAAAAAGTCTGACAAACATATTAACATAGCCTGTGAAAATATTGAATTCCATGGATAACGAAAGAATCCTAAAAAACTTCAGACAGAAAAAAGCAAAACAAACAAAAACACCAAACAAGTACAATGGAAAAAAAAATCAAAGAGCCATTAGACTTCTCTCTACTATGTTGGGTAAAGGCAGTCAATGGAACAACTTGTATAAAGTCTGTGATTCACAAATTCGATACCCAGCCAAACTGTCCTTGGTAATTTGAATAATTATCATGCATTTTCCTATTACCAAAGAAAAATAGGCTTATTGTAGAAAATACAAAAAAACACTATTGCAATTTAAAACGTCTTAAAAACTTAAAACCACATGGAATCCATATTTTTAAATTCTCATTTCTCCACTGCTTCCTTTTTCCTGTAGCTGCACACAGTGAGGTTTTGGGACTTTGTGGCTATGACTTATTTGTGCTCATTCTGCTCCTCAGACCTCACAGTGATGACTGGAATTTGGCTCTGTCTTTGGGCAACCCACCAAGCAGAAACATTTGATTTTGGTTTTGGTTAAAGTGGGATTGAGAAACAATTA
Organism: Acinonyx jubatus; assembly: GCF_027475565.1. Lineage (NCBI taxonomy): Eukaryota > Metazoa > Chordata > Mammalia > Carnivora > Felidae > Acinonyx > Acinonyx jubatus. The sequence goes on along the minus strand of NC_069388.1, from coordinate 129,237,218 downwards.
GGAGCAAACACATAGCATGGAAATGAATGGACTGATGTGCCTGCAGATATAAGATTCAAGAATATCTCCAAGTTTCAAATGAAAAACAGGCAAAGCCGAAAGGTTTACAAATGGAATGAATTCTCAGTCATTCGGGGTTTAGTAAACCAGAGTTGCCGACGGGTTCATTTGGCATAGGTGCCATTGCCTGGGCAGAATTTGGCAGATGCAAGTTCATATAGGCATTTCTTTATGTAATCTGTGTGACTTTGGTTTTTTGGGGGGCACGAGAATTTTTTTCTTTTTTAGCACATCTAACATGATGATAACGATATCCGTCTTATATAGTTGTTGTGAGGGTTACGTAAGGTGATGAGTATGAGACTTCCAGCACAGCAAGGCACTGGATATCCACTCGTTAGTAAGTGGTGTCGTTTGTTAAACTAATGACTTCGTAAACACCATAATGTTAGCTTCGTCTCAAAGCCGTATAAACTCAGTGGTTGCTTGAAACCAAGAGCTCAAGAAATTAAGCATTCCTTCAACATCTGGCCCGAGTAATTAATTCTCATATTCATAAGCTTTCGTGCTACATTATCGAGTAATATAGGCCTCTTGTGAATTATAACTTTTTAATTAATTCACCTCATGGGTACTGATTAATACTAATTTATAGCTTAGTTTGCATATATTTGAAAGAGGTAGAATGGTATGTCGCCTGCTTGCATATACATATGAACTCAGATTATGCTCTAGACCAGCCCATGTCCTTCCTCTCGGTCTGTCCTGCTCCTCATGCATGCGATGATCCTGGCCAAACAGGCAGGTTGTGTAGTCATCTGTCCCATTTGTCGGCCCTTGGAGATAACTTTCCTCCCTCCCTTTTCCCTCCATCAGCTCCATCTTCTGCCACCGCTTGTCCTCGTGGGATTGGAGCCAAATGCCATCAGTGCTGCGGAAAGATGTTTCGGTCGGTGCCGGAAAACTTGGGTTTAAGTCCTGGCACTCTTAGCTCTTTGCCATTTATGTCACAGGGGGCCATTATTTATTCTCGCTGACTCTCAGTTTCCTCTTGGAGGAAGATGGGTGGCGGAATATCTACTTTACCAGGTGGTTATAAGAATTGCAAAGATAACACGTGCTTTAAAGTGAATTGCTCTGTTTGTGACTCTTTCAAAGGGACAGGGGTTGCAATGTCAGAAACCATTTCTTTGAACCCCACGAGAAGAGATAAGCTCCTTTCCTTCCTGACTTCTTCCAATAAAGGGAGAGGAGCCACACTGAGAGGGGCAGAAAGGACGCCAGGCAGGAGGTGGTTGTTCTGGTTTTGTTATCCTTCCCAGCACGTGATGGACGCCGGCCAGACTGGCCAGGCAGTGGCCAATCCTGACCTCGTTTCACCCCAAGAAGCGGTGAGTGGGGTTGGTGACAAGCCTTAGGGGGAGTGTGTCAAGGGCATGAGTCTGAGCCCCCCCATTGTATTTACTGTGTGAGCTTGGGAAATCCACATAACCTTTCTGAGCCTCATTTTCCTAGCGGTAGAATTGAGGGTGGTGAGAACAGTACCTGTCTAACAAAATCACTGCAAAGATTAGATAAGAGAGTGATTTATCAAGTGGAAAGTGCTGTGCAGATGATAGTTATTATTGTAGATGATCTCAGTTATCCCTTTCAGTCCTAAAGATTTGTGATTCTAAATGCAGCAGTGTAAGCCAGAGGCTTATTTTTTCTCAAGCAGCTGTTGAAATGGTTTCTCCCAAGTTTCCAGTTCTTAATGCACAATCGAGGCACTGTCTCCTTGGGAGAAAGTGTCCTTTTCAGGCACTGTCTCTTTGGGAGAAAGTGTCCTTCCTTGGGGCTGTGCCTGCCACAGGGATGTTGGGGTGACTGGGGGACTGAGATAAGCCAAGTCCCCCCTTGATCCGGGGGGAATGTAGAGTTGTAGAATATAATCAGAACTTTTCAGATTTAAATCCAGTTTGTCTTCGTCAGATGCAGATTTTTCAAATCCCCCCCCTTTTAGTTTATTATTTATTATTTTTAAATGTCTATTTATGTATTTTGAGAGAGAGAGCACAAGTGGGAGGGGCAGAGAGAGAGAGAGAGAGGGAGAGAGAGAATCCCAAGCAGACCCCACACTCAGTGCAGAGCCCTATGTGGGGCTCGATCCCACAACTGCGAGATCACGACCTGAGCCGATAGCAAGAGTCAGATGCTCAACAGACTGAGCCACCCAGGTGCCTCCCACCCTTTTTAAATCCAAAGGTCCACTAGAGTCAAGATGGCCTCCTGGACATTAGATAGCCTCATGGGGAGGGCCGGGAGGCATTTTGATGAGCAAAGTGTAAATGAATTTGAACCGTGTGGATTTGATGTGCCCCATGCTATACATGCTTACGTATTGAACAGACAATATGGTGTTTCCCACCTAAACTCTAGACGTTTATAAATAGATCAAGATGCACCCTTATGTGGTTGAGTGTTTGGCTTGGAGGGGCACAGCCAGACCGTAGCCAGGGTCAGGGGTCCTGATGAGCACCTTCAAACTCTTAGGTTCCTACGCCTTTGGACAAGCCAGCCTTTTCTGCACGACTGGGTACCAAAGTTGTGGGCCCAGTACGAGGGGAAGACACAGGTGTCCGTGTTCAAAAATGACAACTTTTGAGATGGCGGTAGAGAGCGCGGGTAGAGAGCCCCCAGAGTCCCTGTGTGACTTCAGAGTCTAACACGTGATTCCTCCCCTCCCGCTGCGTCACTCCCAAGCTCAGCTCTGTTTTTCCTGCTCACTGAGCCTTTCTTGACTCTCCAGGAGGCGGAGGCACCTCCACCACGCTCCAGAAGCATCTCTCTCACCTCTGTGGTGCACCTGTTAACTGTAATGGACTGTTTCTGTATTCATTTATTCACTCGGCAAACACTGATGCGTGGGGCACTGTGCAGAGTGCTGGCACGCACATTCTGGGAGCCTGGAGGAGGGGAACTTAGCCTGGAGGGTCTCGGAAACTTTTCTGTAGGAGGTAGTGCTTGAATTGAGTCTTGAAGGACCAGTGACTGTAAGAAGAAGATTGGAAAATACGAACCACCACGAGCAAAGCTGTGGAGGCAAGGGACGGCCAGGTTCATGCAGTGTTGCCGGTGCGTGAAGCTTGGGACAGGGTCTGAGGTGAAATGGGGCTGGAAGGGCTGGGTCAGCATTAGATTATTGGGAGCCTCATAAGCCAAGCAGCTCACTCTGGCTCTGAAAGGTTGCAGGCAGGGGATACGGTCAGATTTTCCACTGCCGATTGATTGCTCGGGTTGCAGTGGGAATAACAGATCAATCCGCATGGAAGCGGGTAGACAGAAGAAGAGGTGATTCCAGGCAAGAAATAAAGGCGACCTCAGATAAAACTGGAGCTGTGGGGAATGGAGAAAAATGCATGATTGCAGGAGATAGTTAGGGTGCAAGACCGCAAGATCGGTGAGATACGGGTGACTGAAGGAGGTCATCGACGGTGAACCCTGGGTCTCTAACTTCAGTGACACGTTCCATGTTGTAAGGCAACCTGAGATAGAGCAGGGCAAGGCTTTTGCTTGGGGGGGCGTAGTGGCGTGGGCAGGCATTGGCAATGAGTTGTTTCAAATAGCTCGGGTTTGAGGCTGCTATTGGGTGCTCACGTGGAAACGTGCTTCGGGCCGTGGACATGTGGTTTGAAGCCACAGGGAGAGGTCCTGCCTGGAGCTTTCAGAATGTGCGTATTCTATTACTACAAATTTAGGTGCTTAAATTACTACAAATACTACAAATTTAGGTGCTTAAAACAACATAGACATATGCTCCTAAAGTGACAGCGATGAGAAGTCCTAAGGGCACCGGCAGGGCTGGGCTCCTTCTGGAAGCTCTCAGGGGAGGATCTGTTTCCCTGTCCTTCCAGCTTCTAGAGGCTGCCTGCATGTCTTAGCTCGTGGTTCCCTCTCTGCAACACTCTGATCTCTGCCTCTGTAGTCCCATCTCTGACTCTGACCCTCCTGCTTTCTTCTTGTTGGGACCCCCTGTGAATACATTGGGTCTACCTGGAATCCCGGCGGATCTTCCCACCTCGAGGTCCTTAGTTTAATGGGTGTGAAGTCCCTTTTGCCGTTTCTGGTAACATATTCATAGGCTCTGGGAATTAGGACGCAGATGGCTTTGGGTGGGGGCATTATTCTGTCAATAACAGGATGGGAAGGAATTGAGCATGCTTCAAGTTTGATGGAAAGAAGACAGGATGGGGGGGAGAAAGGGAGAGAGAGAAGAGGGAGGGAGCAAGGGTGAGAGGGCAGTAGAGAGGGAGGGAGAGACAGAGACAGAGGGAGGCGAAGGGGGAAGGAAGGAGAGAGAGAGATTGGAGATAGAGGAGAGGAGGTGATGATAATGGATATCAAGAGTAGGTAGAGAAGAGACTGGGGACTTGGGAAAAAGGAAGCCATGATGGGTAAGGGTGGGTGTGTTTGGATTTACGGTTAGGGAGGCATGAGGGGGCAGGGCCATAGGAGGGGCCTAAGTAGGGGGCTTGAGAAGGGCAGTAAATGTGTGGAATAATTGCTGATTAGGAGGTTAAGGTAAGTGAGTGGTTGAACGGAGGTACTGAGGATCCCGCTGGCAATGGAGACACAGATCTGTAGCCATTTCATTTCCAGGTTATGCACTTTCCTTCAAGAGCGCTGAGCCACTTGGGTATAGAAATTCAGACGACGCAGGGGCACTTGGGTGGCTCAGATGGTTGAGCGTTCGACTCTTGATTTCGGCTCAGGTCATGATTTCCCGGTTCGTGGGATCAAGCCCTGAGTGGGCCCCGCCCCCCCCCCCCCCCGTGCTAAGCGTGGAGCCTGCTTAAGATTCTCTCTCTCTCTCTCTCTCTCTCTCTCTCTCTCTCCCCCTGACTTGCACATGCACCCTCTCTGTCTCTAAAATAAAATAAAAAGAGAAGATGTTTGATCTTACAGGGCAGGAGTTACAGAAGCCCTCACGAGGGTCCAGATGATTGACCATGGAGACTGTGCTGGCTAATTTTGTGTATCAACTTAACTGGGCCAGTGAATGCCCAGAGATTTGGTCACTCTCTGGGTGTATCTGTGAGGGTGCCTCTGGATGAGATTAACGTCTGAATTGGTAGACTGAGTAAAGCAGACGGCCCTCCCCAGTGTGGGTGGGGCCTCGCCCAAGCAGTTGAAGACCTGAATAGAACCAAAAGGTGGAACAAGAGGGAACTTTGCCTACCTGAGGGCTGGAGCTGGGACGTGGGTCTTCTCCCGCCCTCGGGATGGAACTTAAACCATTGTCTCTCCTAACTCTCCTGTTTGCAGACTTCAGATCTTGGGACTGTATCTGTAATCCCATGAACCAACTCCTTATCATACATTTCTCTCTGTCTCCTACTGGTTCTGTTTCTCAGAAGACCCCAGGCTAATACAGACTTTAGACTGTGCTAGAAAGGAAGAGCGACCAGGAGAGTATGGGAAAATGGAGGGGTCCAGGACCTGGAGGTCTCCTCAAGGTCAAAGACAGATGTAGGGAGAATGAAGGCAGGAAAGGTATGGAAGGATTGGAGGTGAAGTCAGAAGATAGGATGATGGCATTTAATGTGTGTGAAATGCCAGGGCACTGCCTCCAGAGATCCTCCTTAGGGAGGATGCCCCCAAGCATGTTTCACAGATGGTTGCACAGGACCCCTTTTCCGCTTCCCACCTCTTCCTTCTCAGTGTTGAATTCCACCGCTCTGTGGAGAAAGTAGGGGGGTTGTGAACGCCTTTTCGTAGCTAGACTCGCTTCCTTCCTGGCGTCTGAGCTGAAAACGGATTGCGCTGTCAGGTAGAAACACAGACACCGCGACGTTTTCTAGAACACGCTCTTAAAAAGAAGTCCCGGCAATGACAGTCGGGGGTCGGGACGGGTATTACTCTTGAACCGTGTCAAGCCAAATGGCACGTGCGTCATACCCCACGCCCCACTGTATACCGTACCTTGCAGAGCAAGTGCATGGATGACCGGCCCTCCCTAAACAGCTCCGCTCCCCCAATCCAGGGGACGGCAAGAACACACGTCCCGAAGGACTACTGAGCTCACCTTACAGAAGCAGGAAAAAAGGATGAGCTGCTTCTTAGATGCCAGGCACCGAGGCAGACCCTGCGTGTGCGACATCTCCTTCCATTCTTTCAACCACCCTGTGATGTCATTGTCACCCGCCTCTCAGACATCACGCAACAGGAGCCCAAGAAATGACCTGGACTCTTCAGATTTTGGACAACCCTCTCCTACCTCTTATTGTGTAAGGACTATATTATCAGAGGTAATAGTCACGGCTGTGAGTTTTCATTGGAATGTATTGCTCCCTTTGTTAATTTGGACTTGATTTTTCCGTACATGGTGCTTTGGGTTGTCCTTTAATTGGCAGTGTAAGATTAGCACCCTCTTGCTGCTTTTTTCTCTCTTCTTTGTTAACTGTTTGTGCTTTGGCTAGGACACATTCTATATTCAAATAGTATTCCTAGCTAAGGTTCCCCCCTCCCTCCCTCCCTCCCTCCCTTCTTCCTTCCTTCCTTCCTTCCTTCCTTCCTTCCTTCCTTCCTTCCTTCCTTTTTGTTTTAAATCTTCATTTGAGAAAACTTGAGAAGAAAGAGGGAAAGTGGGGATATTTTTAGTCTGGAGTGACCAGAACCAGATCCCAAATCTCACGACATTCTTAACACTTTGGAACAGAGGCAGTTTTCTGTTCCAGATGGGACACTGTTCTGTAACACCACATTCAGGCTTTAGAGCTTAGCTGCCCCTCCCATACCTCTCTTACTCAGAGATATTAGTTGATTCTTTGCAAAATATTGTAAATATCCCAGACCATTGAGGAGAGGCCACTATTCTAGCCTAAATAAATCCTAAAGGGGAATTTATCCCGAATTAGGAAGGGTTAAGCTTTATTTCCTGGCATCTATCTGAATAAACTGTGTGCTTCTGTGGCATCTGAATTTTGTATTCAGATCAGCATTCGTAAGGAAGCAAGATGGCCTGCTTTTTATCTTCCCCTGGAAGCAAGTTGTGATGAATCCACAAAATAATTGCGCCTTTCCCCCGTGTCCGGTGGATAGCTTGCATGGTGGTGTTATTTCCAGCAAGGCCGTCATTTATGAGGAAACGTGGAAGGTTCAGGCAGGGAATAGAATCAGAGAAAGCTTTAGGAGGAAAAAAAATCAGTGAGCCTTGGAAGTAGTTCATTGGGGATGAGCCCAGAACCTCTAAGTCCATACCCCACCCCCCACCCCTTATCCGACAGAGTAAAAAGAAAAACAGAAGGAGAGCCCAGCACAAGGAACGGATCACCGGTCAAGAATGCCTCCATTCTTCTGAGACAGGGGCACTTGTTGATGATACATGTGCATTGGTTGCAAGAAGAGCCATTGAGTTGGACCTTTGGGAGGACATAGGGGGCTGCAGAAATAGGGGAGGCTGGCTGGCAAGAGTTCGGGAGACGGTTAAGATTGAAACAGTGCAGGAGGGAGGAGACGGGGCTGGAACCTGGCCTTTGGGAGGCAGAAGGGGACAGACTGAGAACCCAAGGTACCACTTGGTACCATGATGGGCAAGAGGATGGGCGTATTTGGAGATCATTGCTGGCTTCAAGTTGCTTGACTTCTATGAGCCTCGGTTTTCCAATATGTGAAATGGGCTCAACCAGAGTCCCTCCCAGGGTTCTGAGAATTAAACAAGGTGATGTATGGGGCATAAAGGGTTATTCCAGAGCCAGAGGCAGGGGACAGAGCAGGAGGGACATGTACACTGGTACTGTTCCCCCTGCCCCCCACCCCTTCGCAGAGGAGGGGTTAGTTCTGAAGCAAAGGAAAGGAAGAAGGGGAGCTCACAGAGGAGAGGAGAGAAATCAGGGAGCTTCTGTCAATGGATCCCAAACTCAAGCCCATTTTGATCTTCCAAAAAAAAATTTTTTTTTAATGTGTATTTATTTTTGAGAGTAAGAGGGAGACAGAGCACAAGTTGGGGAGGGGCAGAGAGAAAAGGAGACACAGGATCCGAAGCAGGCTCCAGGCTCCCAGCTGTCAGCACAGAGCCCGCTGTGGGGCTCAAACTCACAGACCACGAGATCATGATGTGAGCCGAAGTCGGGTGCCCAACCGACTGAGTCCCCCGGGCGCCCCAAGCCCATTTTGATCTTTAACGCTAACATTTGCATTTATAAATTAGCTCAGCATTTAGAGAAATGTCAAGTTCATCTGACCGGCACGCTGCCTCCATCCAAGTGAGGCAGCTAAGCTGCATTTCATAGTATAACAGAAGCCCAGAGAGGCTGGGGCTTCTCCAACGTCACCCAGCCGGTGAGAGGAGGCAGTGGGGTGAGAATAGCCTGGATGGATTTGGAATTCTTCCCACCAGCTCCTCCTCCAGTTTGGACGAGCACCCCCGCTGGACCCCATCCAATCTGACGCAGGAGCCCCATGAACCCACGGCGGGATTCAGAGCCTCCCTATCCAACCACCCCAAAGATCTCTATGGTGAAATTTCTCCTTAAATCCCAGTTAAGAGTCCAAACCATCTCAGGGAAGAGTGAGTCACGGAGCCTCAGTCTGAGCGGAAGAACGACGGTGTTCAAGTCGTCAGGCCGGCGGTTGGAAGTCCCTGGGGGCTGTTTCCTCCTCGTCTGGACCACGACAGAGTGTCCTCGGGAAGGTGAGAACACCCAACAGATGAAGCTCCCTTTGCTCTGGTGACAACGTCCCCGGGCCAGGTTGGGGCTGCATCGTCCCCTATTCCCATCTTGTAGAGGCCAAGTTTACACTGGAACACGGAATGCTTTGTGCCATACCAACCAAAGCCATGGGTAAGTGAGATTGATTGGTTGACTGATCGATTTAAAAAGCCTTGTTCTAAGGAGAAACGTGCTCTTACGGGGCGCATTTCCCATCGGTTGTGTTGCAAGCAGAAGTCGGCGCACTTAAGGGGTATCTGGAGGCCTGGCCTCTAGTTCTGGCCGCGCTCTGACTCGCGGGCGAACCCAGCGGCTTCTGCCCACCCTGGCCCTGGGTTTTCCTGCTTGTAAGACCAGAGATTTGTTTATATCTCGGAGGCCCTTTGCAGCGCCAGGTCTCGCCATGGTCTGTGGGAGACCACCGGCTCCCACTCCTGTCGAGGAGCCGGGTACTTAGGGAAGCAAGCGAAAGTTAACAGGGAAAGTCTTCCTTCTTTCCTCCCCCCCCATGCTCTCCTTCTCTATCCCGAACCCTCTTGTTCCTTCTTTGGGACCTGGCTCAGGCACACTGCTTGCACAAGCCGTCCTCAGCCCTGGGTGAGGGGCCGGGCCCTGCGGTGCCTTGTAGAGCTGCCGTCATGAAGGCCACACACTGCGGGGTGGGGCGGGGGCGGGGTCCCTTCTGCTCCACGCCGGATACTTCCGCTGGGTCGTTGGCGTTCATCCGCACGCCTTGGCTTGTGGGAGCAGCGCCCCAGTCTGCCTTCACGTGCACACGGGGTTCTACCTGCGTGGTGCGTGTCTCCACATCTCCACTCTCTGGGAGGACACCAGTCACATTGCTCGAGGAGGCCACCCTCCTCCAGGGTGACCTCATCTGAAATAATTACGACTGTGCTTCAAAGAAGGTCACGTTTGGAGGGTGAGGGGATTAGGACTTCAACTCTCTGGCGGGTGGGGGCGGGGCACACTTCAACCCACAATGGATATCCTTGTACATGCTGCTGGGTTCCCTTCCCTACTGGTCCCATCACGCCGTGGACCCCTCCCCTACGGTGACCTAGCAGCAGACATGATGCAGCCAGAAGCACGTCTGGACTATGGGTCCAAGAAACACTGGCCAAAGGGAACAAATACTGGCAAAGCTCACACCTGCAGCCTGTGAATAAGGACATGCGAGAACCTGGGGCAGTTTGGGGGTGGGGCATCAGCGTGGAAGCTGGGTGGGGCTACAGAGGAAGGGGCGTGGCCAGGGAAGAGAGGACCAATCAGGAGACACGCAAGGCTGCCGGGGGGGGGGGGGGGGTGGTTAGTGCTACCTAATACAGATGTTCATTCCTTCTGTCCCGGAGTCCCCTGCAGTTTAAGCACAGCCTCGGTTTAACAGTTTCTTTTGGCATTAGAACCCAGGACGGGCAGGCGATGTCTTGCAGCCGGCTGGCGCCTTTCCACATTTCTGCGAATGGACCCTCAGCTGCTGGGCAGGGGTCCCGGACTCACCCGCTGGGCTTCCTGTGTCTCCCCCATCCCTCTTTGAGTATCTAACTTCCCTAGCAACCCTCCCGCCCCCCCCCCCCCCCCCTCCGGCGCCTGAGCACCTGCCTTGCTCTCCTCCCCTCTGTATTGTGACCTGTTTGCCTCCTTCGATTTCCTTTTCCTTTCAGAAACTTCCCATTGCAAATCCTAATGGCTCGAAAACCCGCGAGGGGGTGGTAGCTCCAGTGGTTGCCACAAGTGTAAAATTTATTTGAAGTCTTGTGTTTTATTCTAAACATTTCCTGCAGATTGTTGAATCCTATTCCATTTGCTAACGTGAAAATACTGTTTGAAACTACTTCGCTTTGATCTTGCAAGGAGATGGGACCCGTTTACGGCCCTCCCCCCCCCCCCCCCCCCCGTGGGGGCTTGCTATACCCGCATCTACCCACAATGTGCCAAAGGTTTGAGAAGCAGAGAGTCTGTGTGTGCTGGTTCCTGGGTTCTTCAGCTCATGACTTCGGGTCTCTTCCCACTTCTGATCTGGCTGAGTACCCTCACAGGTAATGCCTTTCCCAACCTTTGGACCCAGGCTCCTGGTCCTGCTTTGCCTTGGTGGCCCCTGAGACCAGCCCCCTGCCTTCCCTGTTCGGTCTGCCAGGGCAGGGCCAGACATACCCTCTAGGGAGCACCCAGTCAGATGCCCCATCTTTAGTCCTGGATGGAGTATTTCCCTAGTTCCCATCCTTCCCCACGGAGGCCCCGGTGCTGGGTCCATGGGATGTTCCCCTTTCTGCCTTGGGGGAGCCGTGAGCCACTCTTAAGCTGCTGCCCTCTGGCTCCACCTCTCCTGGCCCCAAGACCTTTCCAAGGGCCCAAGTGAATGTCTCCAACCCCAGCCTCTTTCTCTTCCAGCTAAGGGGAGAAGATAGAGCAGAGGAAGCCACTTATCATGGCCCTTCTTGGCATTTCTGCCCCACTCAGGGTCTTGTTCCAGTTCTGTGATGCAGAGTGTGGGCTTTGGTGGCTGAAGGACTTGGGTTCAAATCTTTCCTCCACTTATTAGGTACAGGATTTGGGGCAATTCTCTCAACCGCTATAAAACTTTTTTTTTAAACATTTATTTATTTTTTGAGAGACAGAGAAAGACAGAGCAGGAGCAGGGGAGGGGCAGAGAGAGAGAGGGAGACACAGAATCCGAAACAGGCTCCGGGCTCGGAGCCATCAGCACAGAGCCCGATGCGGGGCTCGAACTCATGAACCGTGAGATCATGACCTGAGCCGAAGTCGGACGCTCAACCGACTGAGTCACCTGGGCGCCCCTCTCAACCGCTATAAAAGCCAGTTTTCTTATTTGTAAAATGGGTATATTAACTTCAGGTGAGAGAATTAAGTGAGATGATGTGTGACGCAGTGCCGGGCTCATAGCAGGCACTCAGTGCATTTCTTCATCTCCCTTCTCCCCCATTTTGTCTGTGTCTCCCCTGTCAGGCCAGCTGGCCTCCCTGGAGGTGATTCTTGGTCCCTACAATGTCTGCATGACCTCTCTCCCAGCTCCTTCCAGTGGAGGTGGGATGGGGGTGGAGGTGGGCAAGGGCCATTGGTGGCCTGTTTTGTAGATGAGAACCCGGGTCCAGAGAGGTGACTCTTCCACGGCCAGCCTGGAGCCCAGGCTTTCCCCAGCTTTTCCTTCTGACTTCTTGGCCTGGCTGAGTTTTGGCCACATCTGGGAAGTGTGCGGTGATGGGGGGATGACCAGCTCTTAAATTAGACGCCACCATCTTTGACAGACTGACATCTGAGCTGTGAGTCTCGCCAGCCTCGCTCATAACTCATGGGACACCTGCTTTCCCTCCCACTGTTTTCCTTAGCCGCGTGCGCATACCTGACTCTTACCCGAATCTTCCAGCCATTTGTAACTTGTTCCCTAAAATACGGATTTGCTTATTCGTATCCTACAGGAGTCCCTCTTTGCTTCCTCGTTATGCCTGAAAACTTGCTTACAAAAGCTCCTTGGAGGCAGGGACCACATCTTCTGCTTTTCTTGCCTTTTTGTTGTTGTTGTTGTTGTTGTTTTCTCTTCATGTCTAGCACTCTGCTGAGTTCATGATGGGTCCTGGAAATACTTTGTGTCTGCTTTTCCGTCTACAAAAGCGATTGCAGCTAACATCTGTAAATAAGTTAGATGGTTTACCTAACCAGCTCTGTCATTTCATCGGATCTTCTCACCTGCCACGGGAATTACTTAGTATAGGAATAGGAAAACCAGAGTTCAGAGACACTCAGTGACTTGCCCAGGGTTGCACAGCTAGTAATTTTGAAGCGGGCTAGTTGGGACCCGAGGACTTGGTTTGAGAGAGGTTTAAGTGGCACAGCACAGCCACGCGTGTACTTGGGCTCTGCAGAACTTAACCTCGCCGCTCAAAACAGCCTGTTCTCGTCAAGGGACCTAACCGAAGTGATAAATCTGATCTGTATCCTTAAAATGCCTGGGTCCATCTTTCGTCAGACTGAAAGGCTTTTTAGGAAATCATTTCCTTATGTTAGTTTTTTTTTTTTTTTTTTTTTGGTAAATGAAGGTTTTGGACTAAATACATGTTTTCCATTTTTTTTTTTTTATTGCATGAGCACAGTATTTATCTCATCAAGAATAATGATAAACCCCCTGCACACTTCACGTTTTTCATGATTCATATGGAACAAATTAAAACTAACTTTCCATAGCACAGATTGCACCAGAGAATGGCTCAAATACCCTTCCCCCTGTTCCCCCCCGCCTTCACGTCTGCCTTGAATTTCACCACCCATGAGGGAGACCTGGGTGAGGAGGGTCCCCACGAGACACCTGCTCTCATGCCAAGCACAGTGCACATCTGGAGCCTTTGTTTGATAAGCCACAGTGTCCCAGTGAGGGAGAAGGTGTCATTTAAAATCACTGTTTATTTGTGGCCAGACACAACCGGGTGATTTTTATTAACTTTGTTGCATTTTCAATGGACTCCGTGGGTCAATTCTGTAAGTGTTTTAAAAACAAAATATAAGCCACTGACAGATGAGCTTTCAGAGATGCACTCTGTGGAACATGTCTGCGAGTGCTTTAGACACCACTGAGTCTGCTGGTTTCTAGGATTTGAATGGTCCCTGTCACACTCAGCTCTGCATCCGCGTGCCTGGTTACGGGGCTAAGATGTGGTTGGGATGTGGATTTAAATCCACGTCCGCCGGACCAGGAAGAACTGTCCTCTTTCCATTCTGCCATCACTTCTCACTGAAGTTAGTAATAAAACCAAGATCCACAAATTATTGTGAAGAGTATGTATGTGTGCGAAGCTCCAGTCATTCAGTAAAGTGTGGTGAGAAGCCTTGATGCTGGGGCAGTGACCCTGCCACCCTGGCTCAGGGAAATCTGGGGCGGGATCAAAGGCGGCACTGTGCCTGCCTCCCCGTGTCCCTTGTGTACCCCGACACCGAAACACACACAGAAGGGTGAGGAGTGGGTCTGGACTTCTCCAAAGGGTCAGTGGGTGGCATTAGCTCTGTGGACTCTTCCCAACACTGAGCAGGGAGTTCAGAAGGAAGGCGGTCCCTCCGCGAACCACGGAGAGCTGAGACCACCAGCCTCTGCGTCTTTGGAGAAGACACTTAGTTGAAGTCTCATGGCCGGCTCTCCAGATGTGGAGAGGGAATGGGGTCTCCTCTCTGGGAACTTTCCTGGCCCCAGTCAACAGAGAGTAAAGATGGTGAAGAAGCAATGACAAGAAGTATCAGGCAGGTCTTAGTGTCCGTCCGTCCGTCTGTCCGTCCATCCATCCATCCATCCATCCATCATCCATCCACCCACCCACCCAAGCTTGTTGTAATATTTGTTGAAGCCTATTCTGTATTAGGCTTTAGGCTTAGAGCTGAGGATATGGGCATGAATCTCAAAGGTCACTATCCTCTAAGACCACTCTTAGTAATTCTGGCCTGTTTTTCATTGACTTTTTCATTATCTGAAATTATATGATTTTTTTTTGCGTTTCTCCTCCACTGGATCATTAGTTCCATTAGGTCCACACAAGACCTTGTTTGTCTGGTTCACAGGTGCGTCCTCATGCCCACTGTGGGGTCTGGCATATATGGAGACAAAACACGCTGGCTTCAGAGAGAATAATGGTGCCGCACAAGTACACGTTCAGGAACTACACTGCAAAACGGACCGAGGGACTTTTACCAGGAGAGGAGGGTGGGGTGTTCTGTTGATTACACTCATGGCAGCTACTTGGGATTGTGAGAGATCGTTTCACCCTTCCCTACCCACATCCTTTTCCTGTAACTGTAGAGAACCCTCCCACCTGGCTCTGGCTTGACCTTGCGGCTTGCTTTGGCCCACAGGAAGTGATCAAAAGGGAGGCAGACTGAGGCTTCCAAAGCCCCTCTCCGTTGGGTCTGATGCCCTTGCCCTCCGCCATCACGGCGAGAACGCGCCGGGGCGAGTCAGCTGAAGGGTGAAAAGAGAAGGCAGAGTGGCGTGGGGTGGCCTGGGACGTTCCGACGGAGGCCGTCCCCGAGCAGCCGAAGGCCGGCCAGCCCTGGACGTGTGAGCTCAGCGAGTCAGCGACCTCAGCCCACGTCCCCGAATCTGCCAGGCTGCGCCCCACACATGTGTTGCCGCATGACGCTGAAGTGTCGTGGGCTTTGCTGACACAGCAACGCTGTGGCAAGAGGCAACTGACGCAGGGACTTTACAAGGGAGCACATGTTCACCTCCCACTGGCCTCAATTAGAATGGCAATGGTAGTGGCCTTAATGCTAATCATTAATTACAAAGCGGGCCAGGCACCGGTCTAGGAACTTTCCGTCTTTTATTGTTTTGTTTCTTGTCCCCACAGCCGGCTTGCGAGGTTTGGCGTAAAAACGAGGCCACCGCTACGTCTGCTACTTAGTGAGCTGTGCGGACCAGTGGCTGTGGCCACAGGGTGGCCTGGCTTCAGTTTCCAGCTTGACTCACCTTCTCGTTGGGTGAGCTTGGGCCACCAAGAGGTTCTGTTTAACCGCTCTGTGCTCTAGTTCCCGAACATATAAAATGAGGACAGTAGTCATATCGAGCTCCTGGGGATGTTGCAAGGATTGAATGGCAGGACACATACAGGCTCAAAGCATGCCTGTTGCGCCGTGCTTGTAAATGTCACCCTGAGTGCTACTATCAGGAGATAAACCCTGGACTGAGCATTTTCTTTTGTAATTTTTTTTTAACATTTATTTATTATTGAGAGACAGAGCATGAGCATGGGAGGGGCAGAGAGAGAGGAGGAGACACAGAATCTGAAGCAGGCTCCAGGCTCCGAGCTGTCAGCACAGAGGCCGATGCGGGGCTTGAACCCACCAACCGTGAGATCATGACCTGAGCCGAAGCTGGACACTTAACCGACTGAGCCACCCAGGCGCCCCTGGACTGAGCATTTTTAACATGTGCTCTTACTTCATTCTTGTAAAACCCTGAAGTCTTATTAACTCCATTTGATTGAAAGGAAATTGGGGGTAGAGGGGTTATACTCAAGACCACCCAGCTAAGAGGGGGGTGAGTAAAGCAGAGAACAACCCAGACGCCAAGTTCAGTGCCCAGGCGGCTGCCTCTCATTGGCCCCGGCTGGTTTTCACTCCCTCTGTCTGGGAAGGACATCGGAGCTGGCCTGCGCCCCAATGGACTAGGTGGCTGGGCATGGAGGCTGCTAACTCTCAGGTGGTCAGTCCCCTGCTCTCTGTCCCTGGAGGAAAGGGCTTTGCACAACGCTGCTGCACCACTCACTCGTCATGGGACCTGAGCTCCCACACTCCTTGTCTGTGACTTGTCTGTGAGCGTTTTCCACTGCGCTAGGATGAGCCTGCGTCTTCTGTCACTGAGGTCCTTCTAGGGCGGCCGGGGACTCTCAACATGGCGTGAGTTGGGGCTTGCGGGGCCCCACGCCCCTGTCGCATCTTTTGGCTCCTGCGGGGCCCTGAACTCCCCCCTGCAGATGAGTCCTGTCCATGCAGGACACCATCCAGACCTGGGGGAACACGGAGGGAGCCCCACAGGTGGCTCCAGCAACACAGCCCTGTGTCCTCCCCCGCCCACCTGCTGGGGACAGGACTCGTCTCTCCGTGCGGCGTGCAGCCTCCCTCTGCGGCATCCTCAGGGCTCTCACCTGCCCCCTCCTGCCGACACTAGTCGCCTGCAAATACTCCTGGGCACACAATTCCAGATATGCAGTTGTGCGGCATGCAAGAATATGCTTCTAGTAGTTTCCGTCTTGTTCTTTTGGTTTGGTCACCACCTTTTTTTTTTTTCAGTGCGTACAGGCTGAGACTTTAACACTGAGGGATGGGAGAAGTTGGCGGGGGGGAGCTTTGGAATTCTTATATACTTTTGTCTTCCAGTTTGTGGTCTCCCCTATGGCATGAGAGGCTCCGGAAACCAAGGACCCCATCCAGTGGCTGTCTGGCTCCTCAGATGACCTTGGCATAGAGAATCGCTCAGGAAACATTTGCTGAATGGATGTGCCTCATGAAAGGGCTTTTCCTTTATTCTCTGTGACCTGATCAGGTCCTCTTATGCTTCATGTCCAGAAGCTGAGTCTCTGAATTTCTCCCATGGGCTTGGCTCTCTGTCCGAGGACGCTGTCTGACACACCAGCATCTCAACCTGGACCCTACATGCTGCCACCAGACCCTCCAGGCCTGCCCGCCCGACACCCCCACCACTTGGCCTTGCTGCATGTTGCCTGTGGGGTCCTCGTTGGCAGGGCACAGGCAGGGCTGATACACCCCTCCCCGGAAGAAGATCACAGGGGCAGAGCTCAAGGGTGTGCCCATGGCCTTTCATAGCAGAGGGGCGTCAAGACACGGACGCCTGCCCGCAGCTGTAGAAGCTGTGAGGTCCTGAAATCTCACTGTGTCCTTGTTGGCATCGGCTATGTGACACTCAAACTGATGCCCTGCAGGCCGATCTTTGGAGGCCACAAGGGAGCAGAGAGACTGGGAAGAAGGCCGCCCCTGCATGGCTCTGGGGGTGGTCTTCAGGGACACCGCACACGGTGCCAGTGTCAGGGAGGAGAGAGAATCAGACCGAGGCCTCGCGAGACCTGCGCTAAGAAGAAACCAGGTGTGAGAAGCAGCGCAGGCCCAAGAAAAGGACCCTGGCCTGGGCAGGGCAGGGCTTTGATTCTCCTGCACGAGCTGCTTCCCGTTCTCTGAGGCTTTCCCTAGCAAGATGGGCCTCGTGTTGCTGGGTGTTTCGCCAGAGAAGGAGGCCCTGGGCAGCTTGCCAGCCTCTGGGAACCTCTGTTCCCTCATCCGTCCATATATAGGCTTGATCTGGGCTGTGAGGACTGATATGTGTGGGGCCCAAACCATGGGGCTTAGGTCTTTGTTTCCAAGCAGGCCTTAACCGCTATGGAGCGATGGGCGACTATGGAGCGGAGGAGAGAAAATGAAGTCACGATGTCACAGTGGGATATTGTCAGGGGACACCGCATCTCCTGCTTCAGACCTGCAGGAGATGATGGGAGGTTGGGTCATGACTGATGGCAGCACATTACCACTCTGACATGCGGATGGTCCCTGCATGGTGATGGTCACTGGGGCGGCCCCAATACCCTTGAGCACAAGAGATGGAGACATGGTCTTTTCAAGTGAGGCAGAGTTCAGAGAGGAGGGTACCTGGCAGCACTCCGCCACAGAAGGAAATGGAAGATGATGTCTGTGTGATGCTTTATGGATTGCTAATGCACCTGGATGTGCCCAGAAAAGCCATAATCTCCTGATGAATTAACGCACCTCTTAGACCCGGAGCATGATAGTTTTCCTCTATCAGCGTTGGTTTGGAGCAGAGACTTTGTCTAAAAGAGTTTGCTAAAGTGCACCAATGAGCCTTTGTTTTCATGACCCCTTTAAAACTACTCTGCATAGCCTGGTTTTATCTAGCCTAGGGTTTTAAAGCTTTTTGAAATCACAGATTCTTTGTAATTTACAAGAGGAAGGAAGGAAAGAGCCTCAGATGATTTTATGGTAATAAACAAAATTTGCACTAATTGGTAGTCAGGTTGGAGGAAATGTTTGAAATTGACATCTGGTGGTTCTGCACTCTGGAACTGGGGAAATAACCACAGGGTGGGTTTGGGAAGATGTACGTGTGCGAAAACTCCACTGATCGCCTGACCTCCATTATCCCACTCTGACTGGAGGACCACGGTGACCTTTGGGGGTCTCTTGGAATTTGTGTCAATTCAATCAGTGTCCAGTAATCCCTAAAAAGTCTGATTATTTTCTTTCCTCCATTGCACAGTGACCCTGGTAAAGGCCATGGGTCTCTCTGGGAAGACTGGGAGGAAGAGGAACAATATACATTCTTGACAGTGTAGCAGGAGCCTTCCTCAAGGCAACTGGCCCCCTCTCCGGTCAAGGGGTCTACAAACTGGCTCAAGTCTGAGAATTGATGGAGGGACCGGGATTCACTGTTTTTGATGATTCAAGTCAGTCTTCTGTTCATTCAACCCAGAACTCTCCATGTATACGGATCAAGGAAGAATTTAGTAGTCAATCTATTCCTCTTCTTAGGACATCATGATCAATTAGCTCACACCGTAGGTCTCTGCAAGTCAGACTATTCCCATTACTGCTTTGACTGTGATGTTCCTGAAGACAATCACGCCCCCTTGCCTTTGGCGATTAAGTGCTGCCACTTGGCCCCTGCCACCCTGGGGTCCATTTATCCCCATTGCATCTGAAGGTTCTAGTTCAGTGACTGCATTTCCCACTGTAGCCTCAGACCTATAGAGAAGAGTGACCACAGGGGTCTTCACGTTTTCTGGGGCCCCTCACAAATGTGTCTGTCACAGTCCTGGTGAAGGTGTGTCCCCTGGACCTTTCCTGGATGGATGAGTAGGTCTCATGTGACAAGCGCTTTCACATTTCAATCTTCCTAAGCCTTTGCATGTCTTCTTCTGCAAGGTACAGATAGTTCTGTGGGGGAGGGGGGCACTTCTTTTGGTGGGGGGCACCTCTGGTCCATGTTTCAAACAAAGTGTTAGAGCCATTTTGAGCACCAACCCCCTGCACCCACTCCCCCCTCCTCCCCCCCCCCCCCCCCCCCCACCGCCAAGCTACAACATCAAACCCAGAATCTCTACTTGGAGGTTCCCTGTCCTGATTTGACCTGATCCAACTTTACACTCTTTCCACCATCATCCAACTCTCTTTCTGTGCGTTCCCACACACAACCCTCAGGTTCTATCTGGACGAAGTGGAAAAAAGTTATAATTATTCATGTCATAGATTGAGGATGATTAGATGTAAGGGTTCCAAACCTTTTTTCCCCTCGTCAATTTTCTTTATTTTGGTCACAGGAAACACATTTAGTAACGAAACCATAGCTAGAGTTGCCACAGAATTTGTGGCCTAGCAAATTTCTCTTCTCACAATGCTGGAGGCAAGGGTTGGTTTCCTCTGAGGCCTCCCCTTGGCCTGCAGATGGCCGCTATCTTGCTGCTTCTCCACAGGGTTGTCCCTCCCTGCATGCTCGCCCCGGTATCCCTCTGTGTGTCGTGATCTCTTCTTCTTATAAAGACATCAGTCAGATTGGATAGGGCCCACCCTAAAGGCCTCATTTTGACTTAATCACGCCCTTAAAGATGCTGCCTCCAAATACTTTCACATTCTGATTACTAGAGGGTAAGGCCTCAACATATGAATTTTGGGGGAAATACAGTTTCCTTAAGAGTCTACCACACAGGACTATTGTAAGGATTAGCTGTATGAAAGGGAACCATATAGAAATTTCTTAAAGGAAAAGTGACCAGCATTTTATTCTTCTTAATAAAAATCCCGTATGACCCTACGAAGTTATGTAAGATGTGAAGATAGTTTGGAAAAGTTCAGTTTAGTTGGTTTAGACTATAAATGTGAGAAGTTTCCAACATGCCCTTTAGTTTAGTTGTGCTCTTCAAGGTTTTCCAGAATCAATAGACTCCGCTCGGTTCCTCTAACTACATATGTATTGACTGAACTTGGCGTTGTGACAGCTATATCCTGGCACAGCTGTTCCAAAGAGACCTGTTAGGAAAGGGTATTCCACCATGGGGAGGGGACAGATGGCATCCAAAGAGTGTCAGTTTTTGGAGGAAGAAGTGGGTCTTCATACAGGAAACTAGAAATGCAAATGTGGGCCCAAGGACTTGCTTTGTACTTTCGGGAACGAAGAAATCTAAGAATTCACTCTTGGCAACGAGCTGCGAGAGATGCTGTTCTCCATATGGAGGCTATCTGGTTAGGAATAAGACAGGGACCCTGGTAGGGGCTACCTCCTGAAGACGAGGAAGCTATAGTTTAAACCGGTGGATCTAAAAAATTCAGGCACTTTTCCGTTTACTCACTTATGTGGCCTCTCAGCTTTGGCCAAGCATAGTCTCCATGTTCTAGTCTGTTTTCTCTGCATTGTGAGATGGATGAATGCCAGCCCCAGTTTCCTTCCCTGTCCCTCTGCCCTGCCTTGGGGAGAGAAGCAGACCAGGACACCAGTTCTATTCTTCCACCCGGGATGTCTGGGGCCACCCATTCTAGCTCGGTCACATACCCACCTCCTTGCCTGGGACCTCCTGGGTTCAGGCCCTCCATGGGGACAGCATCCTCCCCAGGGGCACCCGCAGCTGAGGACGACTCAGGTCTCCTTTACCTTCCTTGCCCAGGCTCTCTAGTCCTCACAACAGCCCCTCCCAAGCCTGCAGGGCACTTAGATTTTCCCAAGAACCTGAGCAAGCGAAGACAAATGCGACAGAGGAGTAGAAAAGACTTCAGGCTGTTTACTGGTTATGCGCCCTTCCCACTGGAGCTTTGGGGATTGGCCACCTCGCCAGAGTGTGTTTTGGGAAAGGCAAGGGAATGGACATATTTAAGGTGCTTAATACGGCCCAGTCATACTCACGAAGACTTACAAGGGGTGCATGATCTTGCCACCACTCGACAGGCGAGGCAATTCGGGTTCAGAGTGTTTGCACGAAGCCCAGCTCTGGTTAGTCGCTGAGCGGGACCCCAGGGCGTGGTCTGTGTGGCTCCGAGTCCTGGACCCTTGCCAGGGCTTAGCGCATGGTCTCTAAGAGCCCGGCCCCTCCCTCTTCCTGTCCCGCTGCCTTTGCTTCACGTCTCGTGTCCCCTGCCGTGGCCGGTACCCGCTCTTGTCCTGAGGAACCCCTGAGGCAGTGGATAGGCCGGGGCCTGACCTCAGCAGAGTCAGGTCGTCTGCGCTCTGGGTACTCCGGAGCGGTTTCGCGAGCTTTCATGAGAGCCCGTCAGAAAAATCGCAGCGACACCTTCTCCTGTAACATATGCTATCAGGATGTCAGAATGATCACACGTCTCGCACTTGCTATATTTTCAAAAAGGAGTCTTTTTAAAATAAATAGTCATCCATTTTGAATAAACAACCCTCATATCCCTCGCTTCCTTTCCAGCCTCACCTCCTCTGCCCTGGCTCAGTCTAGTCTTCTCTCTTCTGCTTTATGCCCATGGCCTCCTCCTTGGTCTCCACGTGTCTAACCCACTTGCATCCTGTCCGTTTTCCTGTCCACAGCCAGAATGACCTTTTCTGATCACACACCTGGCTGTGGCGCCTTTCCACTTGAAGCAGGATTCGATTCCCTCTTGTCCCCAGGGAGCGTTCTGAGCTCCCTCGCATGGTCTCCAACGCCTTCCTGCTTCCCCACTGAGCTGCCAGTGGCCCCTACTCCACAGAACTTGCACATTTTTTTTAATTAATTTTTTTTTTTTTGAGAGAGACAGAGACAGCACAAGTTGGGGAGGGGCAGAGAGAGAGAGGGGGACAGAGAGAATCCCAAGCAGGCTCCGTGCCACCAGGGCGGAGCCTGACATAGGGCTTGAACTCATGAAACCGTGAGATCGTGACCTGAGCCGAAACCAAGGGTCAGACGCTTAACCGACTGAGCCACCCAGACGCCCCCACCGTCTAGCCTCACCCGCTAAGGGCTGTCCCCCCAACATCGTGACCTTCAGCCTGCTGTTCTGTGCCTGCATGCCTGGCTGGTTCCTCGGCTTGATGTTTCTCTGCTCTCGCCCCAACCCTTGTTCGAATTTTTCTTTTCTATATGCATTGGTGCAGATATCAAGTCTCCTGCTGAAGTGTATTTTGATCTACAGGGCAGTTCATCGCTCTTTTACGTAATTTTTGTGCATACCTGCACGAGGGACCGCCTTGTATTCTACCATTTACACATCTGTCTCCTTGAAGGCAGGGGCCTCTGTATGTGCTCCCGTGTCAGAGTTTAGATTTGGAGGAACTGGTCATTTTTTTTTTTTTTAAAGTTTTCATTTTATTCGAGTTCCAGTGAGTTAACACGCAACGTTATATTAGTTTCAGGTGTACAATGTAGTGATGCAACAGTTCCAAACGTCACCTGTGCTCATCAGTGGGCTCCTTAGTCCCCAGTTCTCCATGGTTAAGAGTCTGCTTCTCGGTTTGCCTCTCTCTTTTTTCCCCCCCTTTGCTCATTTCTTCTGTTTCTTAAATTCCACATGAGTGAAGTCATATGGTATTTGTCTTCCTCTGACTGACTTATTTCACTTAGTATTATATTCTCCAGCCCCATCCATGTGGCTGCAAGTGGCAAGATTTCACTTTTTTATGGCTGAATAATATCTCATTGTGTTTGTGTCTGTGTGTGTGTTTATGTGTGTGTGTGTGTGTGCGCGCGCGCGTCTTCTTTATCCCTTCATCAGTTGATGGACACTTAGACTGCCTCCATGTCTTGATATGTTTGTTAATCTGTGTTGTTAACCCGATTCGTATTTATTGTATTGTAGCCATCTACAGCTTGGCGCAAGCAATGCCACCCAGTAGAACTTTCTGAGGTGATGGAAATATTCTGTGTAGATGCTGTCCAATATGGTAGTGGCTAGCTCCTATCTGCATTTAATTTTTAATGAATTGGAACTCAATATAATGAAACATTCCAGTCCTTGGTTGTACCGTGACCATTGGCTGCGTGTTGCTAATGGCTGCCATAATGCGTCACATAAGTAGGGCACACTAGGGGTTGAGCAAGAAGATAGGAGAGTCCATAAAGGTTTCACTTTCTTCCTGTAATAGCATCGCCCCTATTCGTTTGATTAACGAATATTTTATTTATACATACTGCCATGGTGGGCGGAGTATCTTAATTTCTCTCTCTTTTTGTAATCAAGTACGTAACTCCGTGAATGAATTACTGTGGTTTTAGAATGCTTGGGATTGAAGCAGGAGTCCTTAAAATGATTAAGTAAACGTGCCTAGAGTCAGAAGCATGCATTCCGTCACGAGTAGGAGTCTTACATAAGTCTGCACTCAATGAAATCATCCAGTTTCTAGAGTTTAGCTTTCAAAGCATGTTTGTAGCTCCCCAGTTCCATGAAGCATCTTTCGGTGGGGGGGGGGGGGAGTATTTACGTGGAGGCATCCTTCCAACAAACATAACCAATTAGCAAGCTTTACATGCAGCTTGGGTATAATTTTTAGCCTGGTCCTCTTGATGCCTGCCTTTATGTGTGTACTATTTAGTAAATCTTGAAGATACTCGTTGGATGGCACATCATTTTGCCCCCAAACGTGAATCTTAGGTTTGATCATCTTTTATTGTAGTTTCTATTGAACACAATTTACTTACTTCATGATGCTTCAGTTTTCACCGTGATTAATAGTTCCTTCATTTCCCACTTGACATACATTTATTGAACATCTACCGAGACCCTTTATCCTGTGATGAACGCTGGGAAGAAAGGTGAATCAGATACTGACGGGGTCCTTCGGAGTCCGCAGTCTGGAGGGACAGACAGATAAACGTAGGCCACACGGTGTGGCTTCAACATGACTTTCTATGGAAGCATTGAGGAGGGAGCGATCCCTTCTCTTTAGGAAGCTGGAGGAGCGTCATAAAGAAAATACCACCAGAGAAGTCCTTGGGAAGTTCACCAGCGGGGACAGTGCATGGATAAGTGAAGGGGCTGGCATGAAAGCCATTGGAGGTTGGGAAAAGTATGGTGCATGAGAGAAAGGTGAGCCTGATTAGGTGCAAGAGCCTTGGGAATGGTTGGTGGGAAACAAGGGGGAAAGAGTTGGTGACTCAAATCTGAGGATTGCTATTACGTCTTGAAAATATTTGGACTTTTGGGGAAGAAAGCCCTGACATTAATTTAAAAAAAATTTCTTTTAATGCTTATTCAGTTTTTGAGAGACAGAGAGAGAGCATGAGTGAGGGAGGGGCAGAGAGAGAGGGAGACACAGGACCCAAAACAGGCTCCAGGCTCCAAGCTGTCAGCACAGAGCCTGATGCGGGGCTCAAACTCACGAACTGTGAGACATGACCTGAGCCGAGGTCGGATGCTTAACCGACTGAGCCCCCCAGGCACCCCTAATTTTAAAGGTAAGTTATTTAGATGGTGTAACGAGGGGTGCCTGGGTGGCTCGGTCAGTTGAGCGTCCAACTTTGGCTCAGGTCATGATCTCATGGTTCGTGACTTTGAGCCCCATGTGGGGCTTTGCGCTGACAGCAGTGGAGCTGGCTTCAGATTCTCTCTCCTTCTATCTCTACCCTCCCCCACTCACACACCCTCATGCACTCACTCTCTGTCAAAAATAAATGTTAAAAAAATTGTTTTCAAAAAATTTTTAAAAATGTTTTTATTTATTTTTGAGACAGAGAGAGACAGAGCATGAGCAGGGGAGGGGCAGAGAGAGAGGGAGACACAGAATCCAAAGCAGGGTCCGGGCTCTGAGCTGTCAGCACAGAGCCCGACGCGGGGCTGGAACTCACGGACTGTGAGATCATGACCTGAACTGAAGTCAGAGGCTCGACCGACGGAGCCACCCAGGCGCCCCTAAAAAAATCTTAAGTGGTGTAACCACAGGACTTCAGACTTTAGAGTCAGGCCTGGGGTTGAATCCGTACCGAGCTGTTAGATGGTACCGAATTAAGCTAGCGGCCTCACCTCTGCAGTCGCCGCTTTTTCATAAGTGAACCGTGGCTGTTCCTTCCACTGAGAGCGCTCTTTTTGCACACTCAGGGCCTATATCTCTTTAAACATTACTGCTCTCATCTGAATGTTTTTGTCTCCCCCCTCACCCCCTACGCCCCCCAGGCTCATATGTTAAAATCCCCCCCAAAGGTGGGGGTGGAGCCCTCATGAATGAAATGAATAAAAGAAACTCCAGAAGAGATCTAGTCTTTTCCATCCTAGGGGGTTCCGAGGTGCTGGCCATGAACTGGGATGCACATTCACGAGAAGGTGTTGGTACCTCGATCTTGGACTTCCAGCTTCCAGCACTGTGAAAGGTGAAATTCTATTGGTTAAGCAACCCCCCCCCCCCCCCCCGCCTCCGCCCCGCTCTATAGAATTTTGTGATCGCGGCCAGCAGACTAAGACAAGGGAAGGGTTATCCTGACTCCCTATTAAAATTGCAATTTGCCCATATCAGTCCTTTCTGATGTCTGTAGTTCTGCTCTGCTTTATCTTCTTTGCTCCTCATAACCCAATGGATCACCTTTTAACATACCCTACATTTATTTGTCATATTCATGGCTTGTCACCTGCCCCTCCCCAGTTACAGTGGATGAATGCTCCTTATTTTGCACATACGGTATGAGCTACACTATCCTCAGCACTGTGCACTGAAGGGTCAACACTCTCCTGTCCTTTGCGATCCGTCTGTGAAGCTCCTACACACAGACCCGTCCATTCCATTTGTCCCTCTGTTCCGATGCTACCTCACTTAATGGTTAGAGTTTTATAGCCAGTCATGAACTCATAAAGGTAATCTGCACTGCCCCTGCCTTCTTCTCCTTCACGATGGGCTCAGCTCTACCCAGTGCTTTTGCTCTTTGTGTTGGAGATCTCCAAGGCCTCAGGCAGACAAAGACAGTCTTATCAGGCAGAATATTCCAAGGACACATAGGGTGTTTTCTGGAGCAGCTAACCTGTGGACAAGCCTTCCTCTGGAATGTGAAGGATTTGAGCAACCCCGGCCTGCTGAGTTAACCCCTTTCCTGCCCACTCTCTTTTGGAGTTTAGGATCGGTTTGTCGAATTCTACAAAAATGCCTTGTGGGGGGATTCATGTGGTCATTGCATAGATCAATTTGGGGGGAAATGGCTTTTTTTATGATGATGATCTTCATAATAAGCACGGCATATTTCTCTGCTTATAAAAGTCTTCTTACGTATCATTCAAAAGTATTCTATGGCTTTTTAAGTAAACGTCGTGTACATCTTTTGTTGGATTTTTCTCTGCTCTTTTATAGATCTGTTATTTCTGTACCCGCCTCCCTCTTATAAGGAGCTTTATGAATACCCTGGGTCCATCTAGCTAATTCAGAATAATGTTCCCACCTCAAAATCCTTTAATTAAGGACACTGACAAAATCCCTTTGGCCATAAAAGTTTGTATGCATAGGTTCTGGAGATCAGGACATGGGCATCTTGGGGGCAAGGCGTTTTTCAGCTAACCCCAGACAATCACGTTGTGCGTAAATAGGTTATCCCCCCCCCTCCTTTTATGTTCAATCCTTATGCCTTTGCTTTTTCTTGCACACTGGATCATTCAAGACTTCTAAAACCTTGCTGAGTACAAGCGGTGATAGCAGACCTGGGCTTCTACGTTAATGGCGCTGCCTCTCCGATCTCACCATCATTTTTATGTTTGCTGTGAGCATTTGGAAGATACTCTGTCAGGTTGTGAAGGTCCTTTATTGCTGGCTCATGATGAGTTTTGTATCAGGCATAGCTGTTGGATTTTATAAAGTGTTATTTCTCTGAAGTGTTGCAGGCCCTTTTAGTGAGACGTGTAACGTTAACAGTTATCTGTTGCTGCGTAACGATATTCAAACCCAGTAGCTCTGAATGACGATAATTTATTTTCTCTGCTGTGCAATTTGGCCTTGGCTAGCTCCTTTGGTCTGGGGCCACTCATGTCATTTGGCTGCTGTACCGGCAAGAGATGATTCAAGGTGACCTCACTCCCATTTCTGGCCGTGGGCTAGGCCTGTCAGCCAACGGGTCCCAGTTGTTCTCCGTGGGGCCTCTCCAGGAGGGTGGCCCAGCGTTTTTGCATCCCGGTGGCAGCATCCCATGACGGCTGCCCCTGAGGAGCGTCTCTGCAGGGCACGCTTGCTGTCACCCTGATGGCCAAAGCAGGTCACATGACTAGCGCCGGAGCCAATGTGGGAAAGGCTACGCCGGCAGGTGCCTCCAGGGGGTGGGCTTCACCGCGGGCATCGAGACAAAGGTATCGCACACGCCATGTTCAGCTTTGGGCTGTGACAGAGGCCGGCGTGTCTATACACGTTTGGGTCTAGGAGCTGCTTCATCAGACCCGTCTCCCCACGCGCTCTGTCATGACCGCCTGTCCCGTGCCTCATGGCTCTGGAGACACCCAGTAACTTGGCTGCCGGGGGAAGGAAGAATGTTGTAGACCTTCTTAACTCACGGAGTTTGGCTTCACTACAGGAGGAAACCCCGAGACGCTAATTTCCTCTGGACCCAACCCCACCGCCTCTTGCAAGCTTTCCCACTGCCTGTGGTGACTCCTTGCCACCAAGGGCAGAGTTATGGGGACTCCCTTGACCCGGCTCCCTCTCCCCTCCTCCCTGATGCCTATGAAGCCGGTGGGGGGGGGGGGCGGCGGTGGAAGGGGCTGCAGTCTCTTTAGAGTTTTCTTTAGAAAAGCTAAGGTGCATAAAATCATCCCTTAATCGCCCAAAGCTTGGTTCTAACCCCCAGCTCTGGCCTTCTGTAATTTTTAGCATGCTAGTTATAGATCAAGGTTATACAGCAGAATGCTTCAGTCCCGAGCGTGGTTGGGTTTATGTGCTGTTCGGGAAGCTCTGGGTACTCCAGTGATGAACAGAACGGAGGACACTTATGAGCAACCGCGGGGTAGTTAACATGACGGATGGAGAAGTATGGGGTGGTGTTTCCGCCTCCGGTCAGGTCACTGAGGAGAAAGGAAGGAGTAATTAAGATGGCTGGGTAATGCTTCTGGAACAGTTAGCCTCTGCAGGCCGGAGGCAAGTCCGCAGGGGCGGGGGAGGAGGGGCTGGAGAGTCTGGAAAGGGAGTGAGCTGCTTGGGAGGCAGCTCATTACCATGGAAATGAAGGAAGAGGGAGGCACTGACCTTGAACAGGAGGAGGGAGCTGGACAAGGGCCACCACGGAGAAGGTTACGGCCCTGAGGGAGTCACGTGCAGTCCCTGTGCTCAAACATCAAGGTGGAACATGAATCTGAGCGTCGCCCTTCTCTAGCCCCTCACGTCGACTGATGACATTTTCTTGATCACCATTCTGCTAATGGAGGAGGGAAAATGAATGTCAGCTCAGTGAGATTCTACCTCAAATTCACCTTTGACTCACGGCCCTGGCTGGAATTGGGTTTTTCCCTCCCCAAAGCTTCGAGCTGAGTCGACGCCTCCCAGAGGAGCTACAGGGACGCGGTCTTCTGTCCCTGTCCCAGAAGACTGCTTCTTCCACCAGGATGGGGCAGAAAGAGCTGGAAGGCGGGATGGCCAGAGATCGGATGGCCCATGACCGTCCTCCGCCTGGGCTCCGCTCTGCTCCCGCTGCCTGGACCAAAGTGCAGGTGAGATGGGGGGAGGGGCATTCCCTTCTCCGGGGGCTATCAACTAACTAGCCACTGCCACTGGCCTGGCCAACCAAGTGGCCGCCCTTGGTGAGCCATGCAGCATCTGTATTAGAATCACCTGGGGGTATGATGGAAGTCCTTTTCCGGGCCCCATCCTGTACTTTCTGAGCAGAACATTCCTTCAGAGCTTTGGAATCTGCTTTTCTTTTTTCTAAGCTGTGGAAGTGACGCTTTTGCGTACGACTGCCGCTCTGGTGTACACCTTGTCACTGACCCTTCCCTCTCACTCTGTCCCCTTCGCTTCGCTCAGTCTGGCGCAGGGTCCCCGAGCGGCTTTGCAACACCGCGGGGCATGGCCCGCAAAGTCGGCTCTTCCCCCTGAACAGTGGAACCCGGGGCAGGTGCCTTGTGCCTCCTATCCATCCTCACTGTGAGAATAAGGCTTCTAGCCAACACCTCCTGGCTGCTGGGGAGGTGGGGGTGAGGAGTCTGGCGTTGGGGGGTGCAGTTTAGCCCCATAGACCAGGCCTCAGACCTGCCGGGTGCCTTTACATGAGCTAATCACACGAGGTAATCATGGGAGAGCTCCCAGCAGGGGCCACATCTGTGGTCCCAGTGGCTCCCACCTGCACTGGACCCTCCCTAGGTCCTGGCAAATCGTCTGCCCCACAAGACTGCTTGTTTTTGACAACAGAGGGGTGTTTGCTGATGTATTCATTAGGCTTTTCCAGGGAAACAGAACCAATAGAACAACAGAATCTATATATCTAAAGTTATACATAGAGACAGATTCTATCTATCTATCTATCTATCCATCCATCTATCATCTATCCATCCGTCCATCTATCATCTATCTGTCAAGATTTTAAGGAATTCATTCATGTATCGATTGTGGGGGCTGGCAAGTCCCAAATCTATTATAGGGCAAGTGGTATTTTGGAGATCCAGGTTAAAGGGGATGTTGCAGTCTTGAGTCTGAAGGCTGGAAAACAGACTGAATTTCTGTGCTGCATTTTGGAAGCCGAATTCCTTCTCTTGAGATACAGGGCTTTGCTCTAAATGTCTTCAACTGATTAGACGAGGCCCACCCGCACTATGGAGGGTGAGCTGCTTTACTCAGAGTTTACTGCCGTCAGTGTTAATCTCAACCCAAACTGCAACATCTAGACTAGTGTCTGATCAAACAACTAGACACGATAATCTAGCCAAGTTGATGCACAAAATCAATCATCAAAGCTTGTTTGCTTTTGATCTTTGTTCTTTTTTTTTTTTTTTTTAATCTCCAGTTCCTTCCAATCCCTGGATAGAAAACAACATGGCTCATATGGAGGAACGCGTTTAAAATGAAATCCCAAACTGAAATCGGTCTGCCGCCCCAATTCTGGTCAGAGTGGAAGAAAAGAGTCACTGAAGGCTGGTTGTCGTGGCTCCAGAGGGAGCACATGATTGCTGCCGTCTGGCCTTTGCAGAGAGCTGGAGAGTCTCTGTGCCTCATTCTGCTCCAGAGCAAGTAGTTTTCTCTCCTTTGGTGCCAGAAGTGCCGATGAGCACACCTCTCCTCGGTGAGGAAGGGAAAGCTTGGACTGCGGGTTCTTTCGAGGATCTGAAGCTCTTGGTCCTGGTTATCTATTTCCACTTGGTGCTCTGAGAGATTAGCACTTTTCCTGCAAGCGGAGTGCAATTTCTGTGAATTCAATCAAGGTACGTATTTTTTTTTGCGTGCGAGCTGCACGGAATCGCGCTTAGCAATTTGTCACCTCTTCCAATGAAACCCGGTCTCTGGGCGGGAAGGGGATGGGTGGGAACTACCATTAGGATGGGGGGACGGAAGCTGTGTGTTGCTGCTTCTCTGAAATCAGGCCCTGCGGCCTGAGCTGCAGGTCTGGATGTGAAAGAAATCTGACTTTCTAAAAAAAACTTCATTTTTTTTTCCTTGCTATGTGATAGCTGTGTATTGAGGGCAAAATGGTCTGGGGTTTTTGCGAAAACGCGAGCGTGTGGTTGCCTGCGGTGGCAGATAGGAAACGTATGTGCCCCTGCCGTCCTGAAGCCTCTGGGGCCGTCTGCGAGACCACCAGCTTCCCACTGATCATGAATCCCTTTTCCGGTCCTGATGTCCCCATTTCGTAGATGAGAAAACCGAGGCTAGATGACCAGCCTCGGGGTCCACCTATCTGACATCATGCTTCTTGGTGGTTAACGCTGCATTCCAGTTTCGTCAAAAACCCGCAGGGCTCCAGAAAAAGGTTTCGTGTCCGTGGCATGGCTGACTGTGGGCCAGGGTCCCAGCTGGCTGTAGCATAGTTTTGTGATGACTTCCTTCTCCCAGCTTAGCTCTCAGGGCACTGCCTGCCTCTGTCTCTCCGACGTTGCTGGGTGAATTGTGTCAGGACAAAGAAAGGGCTGTGTTCCCTGGCGCACTCCGGCTCCTGACATTGTTCAGTGAGCAAAATGGGGGACCAAATAAATAACAGGAATCATTTAGTACCGTGTGCCAGGCAGGTCCCTCAAATAGGACCCGCAGCGACTGGCCACGCTTGCTAGGAGGCTATTCCCCCGGAGAAAAGAGCTTTCCAAATATGCTGTTCTTTTCTTTCACTGCAGTACAGAATATTTGGAAAGTATAGATAAAAACTAACCTTGCCCAGAATCACGTCCTCTAAACGATGTCAGCATCTTGAGGTTATTGCCAGAGGTGCTGATGCTGGCTGGTGCCCGCTCGCAGGAGCTAAATGAAGGCGTTTATTCCCCATTTCAGTGGGGAATATATGTCACCGCATAGTGACGTCCCATTGGCAGCTTGAAATCAGTCACGGTGGGAGTATTCACATCACAGTAACTGGCACATAAACTAGGTTTTTTGCTTGCTTTACATGTATCAGTACTCAGCTGGATATGGTCTTCCAGGTTTCTTTTCTATGTTCTAAGCAGAGCGTAACTACTTTTTTTTTTTTTTTTAACGTTTATTTATTTTTGAGACAGAGAGAGACAGAGCATGAACGGGGGAGGGCCAGAGAGAGAGGGAGACCCAGAATCCGAAACAGGCTCCAGGCTCCGAGCTGTCAGCACAGAGCCCGACGCGGGGCTTGAACTCACGAACCGCGAGATCATGACCTGAGCCGAGGTCGGACGCTCAACCGACGGAGCCACCCAGGCGCCCCACTACTTTTTAATTTAATGTAACAACGCAACATTTCCTCCTGGTATAAAAAAAAAAAAACAAAACTTATAGCACCATTTTTTTTTTTAAAATAGAAGCAGAAGTCTTTATTGAATGGATGCATTATAAATTACTTAATGGTTCAAATTACTGGGCATATATATTGCTTTCGATTATTAGAAGTTGTGCCTCAGCGAGCATATTTATGTATTAAGTGTCAATTTCCAGAAATAGACTTAGTGGGTAAACTGACACCACATTCTTTGGCTCCTGGTGAGTAGCGTCTCGGGTTTCCCTGAAGCGGAAAACTTACTGCTCTGAGTTTCAGTGTCGTCTCTCCCGCTGTCTTGCCCACCAGCTCTTGAGTTCTTGAAATCAGTGACCTGCGTTTTGCTCCTTATCCTTGGTAACTGGTGCAGTGCTGGGCTTATGGAAAATGCTCACTACATAGTTACGAATCACAACGATGCCTCGTTTATGCCTAAACAAGGTGTTCCAATGTTCCGTGCTGCCTGCATTTCCACCAAATCCTACAGGACGTCGAGAGGATCAATAAAGTCGGCAAAAAGAGGCAACTTCCGCTAGGAGGTGAAAAATGTTCTCTTGTTACTGTGCTTGTTTGCAAAAAGGACGTGTTGTAAGTGGAACGTACGAGAAGATAAAACGGCCCTGGGTGGCCTGGTGAATGCTTGGAGGAGCGTGGAGGTCTTAAAACATTGAAGAGAGCGAGCCGGGAGCCACCCCCAGGCCCCTCCAGGATTTCTTCCCTGATTTCTTGGGTATTCACTGAATGCTTCTTTGATACTTTAATATCTCCCCAACAGCTACCTTAGCTTTCAAACAGTCTGTCCCATCCAGGTGGCCAGGAGAGTCACAACCCCAGACACTTGAGTGCTACCGGGTAGAGGCCTCCCTCGTAGCCTCTTTCTCCCCTTGTTTATGGTCCATTAGATTTTTTTCTCAAACTTGGCCCTTGACTTTGCTTCCTAGTTTCCGCTCCTCTTGGTCTCCGAGATTTCCTGTACGTGAGCCTCACGGTTCTCTATCACAACAGGGAGGGCCCGACAGATCTGAGTTTGAATGCTGGTCTTGCCATTTACTAGTTGTTTGACCTCTGTCAAGGGATTTAACTCTTGGGGTCTCCGTTTTATGATCCGTAAAATAGTTTCGTGGCGATGAGAAAACCCAACGAGCTCTCAGCGTGTACTAGGCATTCAGTGAAAGGAAGCATTACTGTTTTTCTTGGCCAAGGAATTGGGGTCGTACTCACTTTCGGGTATTTTTCCACTTTGGCTACTTTGAGTAGAAACTCCCATCATAGCCCCCTACCCTGGCTTCAAATCCAGACTTCCCTTCCTCCCTCCTGGCTCCCCATCCGGTCTGCTTTTGTATCAGGCAGATCGTACCTTTGGCTTCTAGTGGTTTCATCCATGTGAGTTTGGCTTTGAAGCCAACAACGACTGGGTTAAGAGATCTTCTTAAAGGAAGGCATAATAGTCATCTTCTTAAAGGAAGGCATAATACTCTCTTCTTCTTCAAAAAATTTATCAAAAGAATTTTTTTTTAACATTTATTCATTTTTGAGAGACAGAGAGACAAAGGGGCAGAGAGAGAGGCAGACACAAAATTCGAAGCAGGCTCCAGGCTCCGAGCTGTCGGCACAGAGCCCGATGCGGGGCTCGAACCCACAAACTGTGAGATCACGACCCGAGCCAAAGTCGGACGCTTAACCGACTGAGCCCCCCCAGGTGCCCCTCTTCTGATAATTTCTATTAACAATCTGATTTCAGTTTCCTGACCTCTTTGAACTCAGAATGAAGTTCTGGACCCAGCTTCCTGCAAGGATTGAGCTCAGTCGGCTGGAACCAGGGGACCCTTTTACCTTCACCAGCGCCACATTGCTGCCTTGTCCTGTTTCTTGGTGGAGATTTATATGTTTTTCATGCTGTCTCACTCAGTTTCCTCCGTCACCCGGTGGATTGTTCTTCTTTTACGGATGAAGAGCCTGACGTCCAAGGCAACTAAATGAGTTGTCCAAGGTCGCTCAGGAAGGAGGAGGGCTGGAGTCGAACCCTGTCTTTATGCCTCCACAACTTGTACTCTGTCTACCGCGGGCCTTCTCTGCATCCCAGTTTCATTATTTACACCACGAAAACAGAAACACTCTGTCGCATCAGATAGCTGTGAAGAGCTAAGCAGGAGTCATCCGTGTGGCTCTGGACAAAGTTGGTCAGAGCCGTTCAGAGCAGTTCTGACTATCTTGGGTAATCAGCGTCTAGACCGATCTTGTCACCAGGCAGGGCTGGAGGGATGGAGACCAGGTGGGGAGTGAGTGCGCGGGGCCATAGAACTAGGGGTGACACACAGGTCGAGTGAGGAAAGCCAGTCGAAGACGGGCCGCGGTCTCAGATGCCCCGATGTGCACTACTCAGGGGTGACTGGAGGTAAATAAAGGAAGCCTTCTCTGTATTGACTGCCAACTGGGTTGTCTATAGTGACGCTAAAATGAACTATTTAGTAAATCTAACCCAAATCCTGCTCACCAATTACCGGCCCCATTAACTTAGCACAAGTTTTCAACCTGTTTTGTACAGCTGATAAAAAAGGGCCTCTGGTGACGGTAGGTGAGGTCTCCAGCAAAGTCTCAGAGTGGTGCTTCATGGAGATTCTTCCTGCAGTAACATCCCGAGTCAATCATGGACTTTTCGAGCTACTGAAGGAGCCCATCAGAAACCATCTGAATGCGGGTGCGCCCCCTGGTGCGATGTCCAGGCTTCCAGGGTGGCGGGCAGTCTAGCCGCGCTCCTTCCAGAATGGAGGCTAGACCAAGCTTATCTTTCTTGGTGGCACAGGCCAGGGTGAGGTGCCCACCGCAGAAACACTCTGAAAGTGGCAACCCAGCGTCCCCGCCAAGCTCCAGCGTACCCCAGCCGCCCTCGCTTGCCCTTGAACTAACTAATGTGTCCGCCTGCAGAACTGTGTGTCCCCAGTGAAAAATGTATTGGCCGTGGGCTGCTCTTCTAAGTCTCTTTGTGGCCTGGCTGACTCCTGGGTTCTCGCAAAGGGGTCGAAACGTGTGCAGCCCAAGCCCCTGCTTTCTCGAGACGCGCGTGGCGAAGCGTGGGGGTGGTCTGTGCCGTGGCGAGCGTGTCCCCGCGCCACTGGCTGGGCGGCCGTGCTCCTTCTGTCGAGGGCGGTGGCAACGGCGTTCTGGGTGGGAGTCCGGCACAAAGAACCCACACCCTACCTGGAGCTTCCTTCCTTCCTCCGCCACTCTGCGGGGCCGCCCCCCCAGCCTCCGTGTCTTGTTTCGCGTATTGGGACCACGTGCACGTGACGCGTTGAGAGCGGAGAGTCCCCCGCGGACGACACAGTTCTGCTTTCTCCCACTCAGCGTACGAAATACGCAGGCAGTTTCCTGGGCCTGCGGTGAAACCGAGAAGGGGAGGGGCGCCTGGGCGGTTCCCTCGGTTATGTGGCTCAGGTCGTGAGCTCACCGTGGTGCGCGGGTTCGAGCCCCGCCTCGGGCTCTGTGCTGACAGCTGGGAGCCTGGAGCCCGCTTCCGATTCGGAGTCTCCCTCTCTTTCTCGCTCTCTGCCCTTCCCCAGGTCGCACTTTGTCTCTCTGTCTCTCAAAAATAAATAAATGTTAAAAAAAAAAAAAAAAACAGAGAAGGGGAAATGCAGAGGCTTTTGGGCCTGGGAGGCCCGGAGGAGTCCATGAGAATGTCCCAGCCCTGCGTGGGTGCACAGCCTGGAGCGCGCAGAGGGAGCATCTGGGGCGTCCACACCGCCCAGGAATCCGCAGGGCAGCCTGTGCCCTCTGCCTGGTGCCGGCGTAACCCGGCCTCTCCCCGAACTCACCGTGGCCGTGCAGGGGAACACGCTCCTTGCCGGAACGTGAGCCGGGCTATGGTGCCCTGATGTTTCCCCTCCTGTTTCTGGCTTCAAGGGAAGGGCTGGGGGGATCGCAGAATGCTGAAGGGACAGGCAAGGACCCCCTCCCACCTGTGTGTCCTTCCCTGCCCGCAGATGGTGGCAAGATCCTGCATGCCGTGACTCCTCCAGGGTGGACGCCAGGCTTCTTCATCTGAGCATCCTAGTGCCCAGCCCAGGGCAGGCTCTTCTGAAGGCCACGTCTGCCCACCCGGGCCCTGGCAGTGGGTCCCCCTGGGCTCCCAGTGGAATGAGCCAGAACCTGCTCACCGGGGTCAGCAGGCCCGGGCTCAGTCACCGGGAGCTACCTCTAGGGTTAAGACCTGTGCTGCCCGCTGGTCCTCTCAAACTAGGTCTCTTCCTGTGCACCGATGAGAAAAATCAGGGCTGCAGCCTTCCGGGATGTACTAAAGAGGAAACGAGATGGTGTCTGTCACTGCCCTGTAGGGTGCCTGGGACAGAAACAGGCACCCAGCAAAGGTAAGTGGGCTCCCTCCCTTCTGTCTCCCTCCTTTCGTTTCTAGGTTTTCCAAACTCGCGAACTGTTCTGTCTCCGGGAGGAGTGAACACAGCACTGGGCTTCGAGAATGAGCACCGGGATTTTCCTGCAGGATTTGCCTCCTTCCAGCCTCCTCACATGGAGCGAAGCCCTCCTGAGAGGCAGCCCAGAGGACTCCTCCAGGACGTGGGGCCTGGCCTCACACTGCGGAGTTGAAGTCTCGCTCTCCAGTGCTTCGCTGGGCAGTCGCGCTGCCCCTCTCTCTGTTTCTTCGTCTGTGATACGAGAAGGACCACAGTTCCCGTTTCCTTGGGTTGTCGTGGGGATCGGAGGAGACAGAAGTACCTGTGAAACGCTTGGTGAGACTCCGTAAGGTTGAGCTACTTCTTCCTCATCTGCAAACTAACGTGGGGATCATACTCCCGACCGTGGCCACGCCGAGCAGACCAGCAGACGCAGTGAAGAATGTGAACATGCCTTTGGAGTCTGCAGAATATGCTACACATACAGGAGTCATTGGAGCCTTTCCGGCGGCCTCTCGTGGACCATGAGCTCTTCCAGCGGAAACGACAGCTCCAACTTTGTGTCCCCACGATCTTCTCTTTTAGCGTCTGTAACTCCCATTGGCCTTTCTGTTCGCACGCCTGACCCCTCACTCGACTGTACTCTCCTTGTGCTAACGGAACGCATCCGGTTCGTTCCCGTACCCCCAGCGCCCAGCCAAGGGTGTGCAGTAAATGTCCACAGAACGAGGGGCGCCTGGTGGCTCCGTCGGTGAAGTGTCCGACTTCGGCTCAGGTCACGATCTCGCGGTTGGTGAGTTCGAGCCCCGCATCAGGCTCTCCGCTGTCAGCACAGAGCCTGCTTCGGATCCTCTGTCTCCCTCTCTCTCTGCCCCTCCCCTCCCCAAAAGTAAATGAACGTTAACAAAAATATATCCGCAGAACGAATCTGGGACTTCAGAGGGACAGAGGTTGACCAGAAAGCCCTTGCCCCTAGCTCTGCTCCTTTATAACTTACTGATATTTCCCTCTCTTTGGGGAAGAAGGGAAATCTGATTAGATCGTGAACATGTTAGTCTGGATATGGGTACAAACAGCTGTACAAGACCCAGCATTGGCCTGGCTGGGCCGTGAGCAGAGACCCTGCTATGACGTGGTGAGTTTTCCTCTCCTGTTTCCTGCTTCGAGGTGGGGGATGGGGGGGGCTCTGATTTGTTTGGTTTGCACTGGAAATAATAGAGGTGGTTGGGGGCTGTGGGTGCTGGGTTGGTTGGCTTGCATTTGAAAGTCAGGCTCACTGGAGAGTTGTGGGAGTGTCTCTAGAATCTGCCAACCCTAGGAGGGGAGGGGAAGTTCCTCCAGGATCGGCAAGACCCCAAGAGGTCACAGCATCAGAATACAGAAGTTGCTAGAAGCCTGGGGTAGAAGAAACCTTATTTGGGAATGCTTGACGAGTGGCATATAGAAACCAAGCGTCTGCAGCCACCCGCCATTTCCTGTCTGGCTTTTGGGGCCCGGTGTGGCCAGATCAGGGCAGGCACCATGGAAAAACGGCAGGGACATTTGAGCATCAGACGTGGTACCTTGGGAACGCCCTCTAGCATCTGGGGGTTGGGGGATGGGTGCGCTGAACTGCGTGTCTAGTCTCTAGGTCTCGGTTGTGGGTTATCGGAGAAGAAGAGAAGGAATCTTTCCCTGTGCGCAGAACTCTCAGGCAAGCCCCCCCTCTGTGCGACAAAAGCGCAAATCCCTCCTCAAGAGGGAAAGGAAGAGGGAGACATGAGGATGTGCCATGGCAATGGCTTCATCCGAGTCGTGGAGGACAGTGGTGCCTTCCTTCCTTCCCTCCTCCCTTCCTCCCGTCTTCCCTTCCCTCCTTCCTTTCTTCCCTCACCCCTCCCTTCCTCCCTCCCTCCCTCCCTTCCTTCCCTCCTCCCCCCCTCCCTCCTTTCCTCCCTTCCTTCCTTCCCTCCCTCCCTCCTTCCCTCTCTCCCTCCATCCCTCTCTCCCTCCCTCCCTCCCTTCCTTCCTTCCCTCCCTCCCTCCTTCCCTCTCTCCCTCCCTCCCTCCCCGCCCTTCCTTCCCTTCCTTCCTTCCCTCCCTCCCTCACCCCTTCCTCCCTTCCTTCCTCCCCTTCCTTCCTTCCTTCCTTCCTTCCTTCCTTCCTTCCTTCCTCTCTCACCCCTCCCTCCCTTCCTTCCCTTCCCTCCCTCCCTCCTTTCCCTCCCTCCTTCCTTCCTTCCCTTCCTTCCTTCCTTCCTTCCTTCCCTTCCTTCCCTCCCTCCCCCACCGCTTCCTCCCTTCCTTCCTCCCCTTCCTTCCTTCCTTCCTTCCTTCCTTCCTTCCTTCCTCTCTCACCCCTCCCTCCCTTCCTTCCCTTCCCTCCCTCCCTCCTTTCCCTCCCTCCTTCCTTCCTTCCCTTCCTTCCTTCCTTCCTTCCTTCCCTTCCTTCCCTCCCTCCCCCACCGCTTCCTCCCTTCCTTCCTCCCCTTCCTTCCTTCCTTCCTTCCTTCCTCTCTCACCCCTCCCTCCCTTCCTTCCCTTCCCTCCCTCCCTCCTTTCCCTCCCTCCTTCCTTCCTTCCCTTCCTTCCTTCCTTCCTTCCTTCCCTTCCTTCCCTCCCTCCCCCACCGCTTCCTCCCTTCCTTCCTCCCCTTCCTTCCTTCCTTCCTTCCTTCCTCTCTCACCCCTCCCTCCCTTCCTTCCCTTCCCTCCCTCCCTCCCTTCCTCCTCTCCCTTCCTTCCCTTCCCTCCCTCCTTCCTTCCTTCCCTTCCTTCCTTCCTTCCCTTCCTTCCTTCCCTCCCTCCCTCACCGCTTCCTTCCTTCCTTCCTTCCTTCCTTCCTTCCTTCCTTCCTTCCCTTCCTTCCTTCCCTCCCTCCCTCACCCCTTCCTTCCTTCCTTCCTCCCTTCCTTCCTTCCTCCCTTCCTTCCCTCCCTCCCTCCCTCCATCCCTTCCTTCCTTCCCTCCTCCCTTCCTCCCTTCTTCCCTTCCCTCCTTCCTTTCCTCCCTCACCCCTCCTTTCCTCCCTCCCTCCCTCCCTTCCTTCCTTCCCTCCCTTCCTTCCTTCCCTCCCTCCCTCCTTCCCTCTCTCCCTCCCTCCCTCCCTTCCTTCCCTTCCTTCCTTCCCTCCCTCCCTCACCCCTTCCTCCCTTCCTTCCTCCCCTTCCTTCCTTCCTTCCTTCCTTCCTTCCTTCCTTCCTCTCTCACCCCTCCCTCCCTTCCTTCCCTTCCCTCCCTCCCTCCCTTCCTCCTCTCCCTTCCTTCCCTTCCCTCCTTCCTTCCTTCCTTCCCTTCCTTCCTTCCTTCCTTCCTTCCTTCCTTCCTTCCTTCCCTTCCTTCCTTCCCTCCCTCCCTCACCGCTTCCTTCCTTCCTTCCTTCCTTCCTTCCTTCCTTCCTTCCTTCCCTTCCTTCCTTCCCTCCCTCCCTCACCCCTTCCTTCCTTCCTTCCTCCCTTCCTTACTTCCTCCCTTCCTTCCCTCCCTCCCTCCATCCCTTCCTTCCTTCCCTCCTCCCTTCCTCCCTTCTTCCCTTCCCTCCTTCCTTTCCTCCCTCACCCCTCCCTTCCTCCCTCTCTTCCTCCCTTCCTCCCTTCCTTCCCTCCCTCCCTCTCTTCCTCCCTTCCTTCTCTCCCTCCCTTCCTCCTTCCCTTCCTTCCCTCCCTCCCTTTCTTCCCTCCTTTCCTCCCTTCCTTCCTTCCCCCTTTCCTTCCGTTCCTTC
This sequence comes from Acinonyx jubatus, assembly GCF_027475565.1. Taxonomy (NCBI): domain Eukaryota; kingdom Metazoa; phylum Chordata; class Mammalia; order Carnivora; family Felidae; genus Acinonyx; species Acinonyx jubatus. The sequence goes on along the minus strand of NC_069388.1, from coordinate 129,197,099 downwards.
CCTCCTTTCCTCCCTTCCTTCCTTCCTCCCTTCCTTCCTTCCTCCCTTCCTTCCTTCCTCCCTTCCTTCCCTCCCTCCCTCTTTTCCTCCCTTCCTTCTCTCCCTCCCTCCATCCCTCCCTTCCTCCCTCCCTCTCTCCTTTCCTCCCTTCCTTCCGTCCCTCCCTCCATTCCTTCTTCCCTTCCTTCCCTCCCTCCCTTTCTTCCCTCCTTTCCTCCCTTCCTTCTTTCCTCCCTTCCTTCCTTCCCTTCCTTCCCTCCTTCCCTCCCTTCCTTCCTTCCTCCCTTCCTTCCCTCCCTCCCTCCATCCCTTCCTTCCTTCCCTCCCTCCCTCCATCCCTCCCTTCCTCCCTCCCTCCCTCCTTTCCTCCCTTCCTTCCCTCCTTCCCTCCTTTCCTCCTTCCCTCCCTTCCTCCCTCCCTCCCTCCCTCACCGCCTCCCTCCCTTCCTTTTGCTCCTTCCTTCCTTCCTTCCCTCGCTTCCTCCCTCCCTCCCTCACCCTTCCCTCCCTTCCTTCCTTCCCTCCCTCCCCTCCCTTCCTTCCTCCCTTCCTTCCTTACTCCCTCCCTTCCTCACCCCTACCTCTCTTCCTTCCTCCCTTCTTCCCTCCTTCCCTCACCCCTCCCTTCTTCCCTTCCCTCCCTCACCCCTCCCTCACCTCTCCCTCTCTCCCTCCCTCCCTCCCTTCCCTCCCTCCCTCACCCTTCCCTCCCTTCTTTCCCTCCCTCCCTCACCCCTCCATCCCTCCTTCCCTTCCTTCCCTTCCCTCCCTCTCTCCCTCCTCCCTCCCTCCCTCCCTCCCTTCCTTTCCTTCCTTCCTTCCTTCCTTCCTTCCTTCCTTCCTTCCTTCCCTCCCTCCCTCCCTCCCTTCCTTCTCCTTCCTTCCTTCCTTCCTTCCTTCCTTCCTTCCTTCCTTCCCTTCCTTTCTTCCCTCCCTCACCGCTTCCTTCCTTCCTTCCTTCCTTCCTTCCTTCCTTCCTTCCTTCCCTTCCTTTCTTCCCCTTCCTTCCTTCCTTCCTTCCCTTCCTTTCTTCCCTCCCTCCCTCACCCCTTCCTTCCTTCCTTCCTTCCTTCCTTCCTTCCTTCCTTCCTTCCGATATGTTATTGTTTGCTGAGTCAGTGGGTGCTGGGATGCAGGTGTGAACAAGACACGCCCTTTGCCTCAAAGGGCTCCCCAGCTAATCCACAACAGAAGCAAATAAATGCACCCGGCAGTCGGTCGGGTGGGGGGCAGGGGCGAATGGGTGAATTAGAGGTTGTGGGGCCGTCTCTGAGGCTCTGAGACCCTTCTTCTCCGTTGTTCGGTTGGTCTCCTGGCCTCACTGTGTGTGGCTCTTTGACTGCATCATCCACAGATCTCTGTGGACCCCAAGCTCAGTGTTGAATGGAATGAGAGCTGGCTAGTTTGCCGTCAGAGACGAGGTCCGCTCGCCAGGGCCCCTTTGTAATCAGCGCTGAAATCTGACCTGCACGGGAGACCCTGTCCTGAGCACGCTTCTCTTCCACGCCCGTGTGTCAAGGTCCATGGCCTCCACTGAGCTTAAACACACACGTGTGTCTCAGTTCCCTGCCCTGTCAGCTGGAGGCCAAGGGAGCCCCTCTAGAGACTGGACACTGCTGAGAGCCACAGGCACGGTGGGACCGTCTCCTGGTGGGGGGGGGGCCTGGTCCATTTGCCGGGGTCAGTACCACCCTCTTCAAACCCAATTGCTTACTGACCTGCCTTCCAGCTCCTTTGGGCCACCTCGAAGCCACTGAGGCCAAAATGACAAGCATAAAGATCGTAGTTACAAAGGGCTAGGTTAATAACAACTCTACTGACTTAATGGTACTTGAATAGCCCTTTACTATCTACAGGCCATATTTATCGCTGGTATATCCCCTACACCTCACCACAAAAACCCACGAAGTGCATATTTATTGTTATTTCCCCCTCTGCGAAGTGGACTTTATCAGGATGTTTTGTGGCTTGTCCGCGATCGCAGAGCCAGCGACGGAAGGTGACGTTTTCCGGCCGTCAAGCTCAGTGGTCTGGACACTGCTCCGCGAAGTTACTGTAAATGAATGGCCTACAGGACTTTCCAGAGCAGCTCTGTTTGAGAGTTGTTTATTGGTGGAAAAACAAAACGGCGTTTCAGGACCAGATCTTTTGGGGAAACACTCTTCGCACATAATGAAATGATTTTCTTTACAGGGGGATCTTTAGAGCCTTTCCCTTGTCCATCCTCAAGCCGTCCATGCGACCCTGTGGGATCTAGCTGGCAGGAGGGCCTCCGAGGTGGCATGGAAGCTGAGAAGAATTGCACAGAAGAGGCCACGGCACAGAATTGAGCCCCGAAGGGAAAAATACCAGCGTCGTTAACACATGAAGGTCATATCCAGGCTGCTCAGTGTGCATCCAGAGCTCCTGAGTCACCAGGCCAAGGCGGACCTCCCCCCTGCTTGGCCCCGGCTGCCGACGGTGCCCAAGATGCCGGGAGCCGGCTGTTCTCTCTTACTAAATTAGGCATCTATTTCGTCTGGCCGTCCGCGTTTTGAGAAGCTGTGGGGACAATCCCTGTGGTCCTCTGCTAGACGAGGGAGGCCCGGGGAAGTTGGTGGTGGCCAAGGGTAACAAAAAGAAAAAGGGAGTGACTTTGTGGAAGAATGGCTCTCAAAGCGCTTCTGTTTTTGTTAGGATCTTGGAGAAGGTCGTGAGGGAAATGAGACAAGATTAAAAGGGAAAGACGGCCTATCTTCTCTGATGGATTCTTGAATAATTTCCAGCAAACTTCGTTCTCCTCACCGTTGGTGTTTGGGGGGAGGTGGTGCGGGGCCCATGATGGAGACCCAACCTCTTGGTGAATGTCTGAAATGAGAGTGGGTCCAGTTCGCTGGTCACCACAGTGGAGGCAGGTTGTCCCGTGGCAGCTACAGAGACGCCTCCTCAGCTGGGCCGGGCCTTCCTCTGAGTGGTCAAGTTCTACCTCGTCCGCTCATCCGTCAGCCTCCTGGGGTTCAACCTGCCCATCCCTTTTAGTAGCTAATCACCTTTCTCTCTATCAGCAATTTTTTTTAATTAAAAAAATGCTTTTAATGTTTATTTATTTTTGAGAGAGAGCGTGAGCAAGGGAGGGGCAGAGAGAGAGGGAGCCACAGAATCCGAAGCAGGCTCCGGGCTCCCAGCTGTCAGCACAGAGCCCGACGCGGGGCTCGAACTCGCGAACCGCAAGATCATGACCTGAGCCGAAGTCGGAGGCTCAACCGACCGAGCCCCCCAGGCGCCCCGTCAGCAATTCTTTATATTAACATTTCCTGGCTCCGTTTTCTGCTGTCGTGTCTCACCTCTGCATGAATCCTGACTGACCCGGGTCATCGCAATCTTTGAGCTTTTTATCTTTTCCTGGTGGACCCACCCTTGGCATCATAGTGAAATTGCTCTCCTCTCTGAGAGTGCTTGTTTGCTTTAAAGCCGAAAAGTTACTTGGTTTTACAGTCGTGTGGTGGGTCCATCTTTTTTTGGGTTAGTATTTGCTTCAATTTGTTTTCTTTTGGCTTACCCTCCACTTTCTGCATCTTTGTTTTTAAGGTGTGTTTGTTGGTAACTAACATACAGTTGGAATTTGTTCATTCTAGTCCTTGGGATGTTGGCCTTTCTGGGGTTCTGTCGGGAAGCTGGGTGTTCCGAGGGCCTTTGTCTTTGAGAGCCTTGAAATCTCCGAGCTTTCGGGTCAATCACCAAAAGGTGCCAAATGCGAGAACCATCTCTCTTGGCTTCCTTTCTCTTCAGGCTTTTAGCTCCTGAAATCCTTGCTTCCTTAGTGGGCTTCCAATATGTTTAGATAGAAAAATTTTCGTCTCGCTTTTGTAATTGTCTTGGAAGGAGGATTGTTATGGAACAAGTTAATCTGCCATAGCTGCGAGGGGGAATCTGGAGATATTCAGGCAGGAAAGTAGATTGGTTTCTTTAAGAAACTGGCTGGACCTAGGGGCACCTGGGTGGCTCAGTGGGTTGAGCATCTGACTTTGGCTCCGGTCATGATCTTGTAGTTTATGAGTTCTACCTGTGCATCGGGCTTTGTGCTGACAGCTCAGAGCCTGGAGTCTGCTTCAGATTCTGTGTCTCCCTCTCTCTCTGTCCTTACCCCGCTCTCTCTCTCTCAAAAATAAATAAACATTAAAAAAAAAAAAAGAAACCGGCAGAGCCTAAAGAAGCACCCCAAACAAGACAAAGGGAGGTGAAGCATATGTCACCCAGAGCACTCCCAACCCATGCTGGGAGCACCTCACTCAGGAGGTGAAGAAATGCCATGCCTATTTTTTTTTTTAAGTTTATTTATTTTTTTTGAGAGAGAGCCAGAGCACAAGCTGGGGAGGAGCAAAGAGAGAGAGAGAGAGAGAGAGGGAAAATCCCAAGCAGGCTCCACACCGTCAGCAAAGAGCCGGACATGGGGCTCAATCCCATGAACCGTGAGATCACGACCTGAGCTGAAACCAAGAGTCAGATGCCCAACAAACTGAGCCACCCAGGCGCCCCTGTAAAGCCTGTTAAGAACTGATAAAAGATGGGAGCCTTAGGTCCACGGGCGGTGAATGCTTGATTGAAATGAGGGAAACAGGGGAAGGTGGGGGTGGTCCATGGAAGCACCCCAGCCACTGCTGTGTCAAGAGAAACTGATGGAAGGCAGCCATGGCCAGAAGCCTCTGATGCTGGAATAAATATCTGGAATCTCTGCGAAGGGACACCCAGATTGAATTGACTCAATAATTAAAAAAAACTTTTACACAGATAGTTGTAGCTTGGTGGTTGTATTTCTTTGCGTGCTGCTCTGTATCCTATTTTTATTTAAGTTTTGGATAATTGTCAGTTATTCTGCTACAGGCCTGACACGTAGAAAACCTTAGGGGCGTTAGCGGGGGGAGCCCTGAGCATGATTGCACTTGCTCCAAATTCAGTGGTTTAAGCAGGAGCAAACTGGAATCCGGTGGGGCTCTTACCTTTGGTGAACATTGTCTTTCCCGTGGAAAGTGCTGGAAATGTAGACATGGTATTTTAGGATAGGGTAGAGAGCTGTCTGGGACTGGCCTTGCTATCGATGGCAAACCGGGTGAGGATGAACTGGAGTGAGTGATGGGGAGAGATGAGCTTTGGAGTCAGGTGACCCGGGTAGAATCTCACTTAGCCACTCACCACCTGCGACACTTGGAAGGTTACTTAATCTCCCCGTGCCTCAGTGTCCTCACCCTCCTGCCACCCTTACGGGTCCACGGTGAGGAATAGATGAGATAATATGTTGAAAGTGCCTCCTCAGTGAATATTCTTTTTTTTTTTTTAAGTTTTATTTATTTAAGCAATTTCCACACCCAACGTGGGGCTCGAACTCACGACCCCAAGATCAAGAGTTGCAGGTTTTACGATCTGTGCCAGCCAGACGCCCCTGTGTTTTGTTAACAAATGTGAGTTCCCCATCTTTTCCCCTTTTTCACGGAGAACGTAAATCCCGCAAAGCCAGGTGGAGTTCAAGAGTGCGCTGTTTGCCCCTGACGAACACAGGACTGACAGATTTACGTCTAAAAGGCCCCTTAAAGGAGTCAGTTCCAGAGTCAAGTACGGGACAGTCACCCAGCCCAATAATAAGTGAAGGACAGAGGATGATACTAAAGGCCATTCTGTTTCTACAGTCTGATTGGGAACAGGGCTGGCCCTGGGAGCAAAGGGGAGGGGACCCATTTCGGGGTTCTCCCTAAACCATCCGAAAACAGCTTCTGAGCTATGGCCCGAAGTGGGAGCAGTGATGTGGGAGAAATGTACTGCCTCTCCTGACTTTTCGTTTCATTTGGTTATATAATCATCCTAATAACTACCACGTCCCGAGTTCTCTCTCTGTGTCAGGCGATGTTTTACATACATTAACTAACTTTCCCTCCGTCACACAGCCTTCTAGTGTCAGAATTAAGATTCGTAGCCTGGCAGTCTGGCTCCAGCCCCTGCCCTCGTGCTCTGTTGTCTTTTTCTAGGCAAATTTGCTTTGTCTTCGATGGTGGTTCACCTCCAACTTGGTGAACTTGCCCCACACTGAACCCCCCTTTCCCCTGCCTCCCGGACCTGCTGCCGTGACGATTTCAGGCTCTGCTATTTCTTTTTTTTTTAATTTTTTTTCAACGTTTTTTATTTATTTTTGGGACAGAGAGAGACAGAGCAGGAACGGGGGAGGGGCAGAGAGAGAGGGAGACACAGAATCGGAAACAGGCTCCAGGCTCCGAGCCATCAGCCCAGAGCCTGACGCGGGGCTCGAACTCACGGACCGCGAGATCGTGACCTGGCTGAAGTCGGACGCTTAACCGACTGCGCCACCCAGGCGCCCCAGGCTCTGCTACTTCTACCCATGTGGAAAGCGGGAGTTGTCCTTGGCCTCTGCTGGTCACTGCACGCTTCACGTGAGACACACACCAGTTTGTATCAATCGGATCCCTCAGGTCTGCCTAAAATTTTGTGTCCTCATCCAATGCTAACTGCCTGCTCCTTCCTCTGTCCCTTCCTGCCTGGACTGTTGCAGGAATTAGCAGCCCGCCCATGGGCCCTCTGGCTCCAGTTCCCCTGGCCTCCACCTGCTCGCCTTGCCTGGTCCCTTCATGCCAATCTCCTGTTTAAAAAGCCCTCTCCAACCTTGCTAGAACCTGAGGAGCAGTGGCTCTAGAGTTAGCCAGGTTGTGAGTCCCAGCTTCACCACTTTTTAAAAATGTTTTATGTATTATTTTTGAGAGAGAGACAGAGCACAAGTGGGGGAAGGGCAGAGAGAGAGGGAGACACAGAATCCGAAGCAGGTTCCAGGCTCTGAGCTGTCAGCACAGAGCCCGACGTGGGGCTCGAACCCGTGAACCCTGAGATCATGACCTGAGCCAACGCTTAACTGACCGAGCCACCCCGGCGCCCTGAACTGTATGATATTTTCAGCCCAATTTCTTGCATATCCCCCATAAAATTTCCCTGTTTTAGCCACCCTAAACCTCATCATTCCAAGATTCATCAGCGTTTAGACTCAGGGTCCACTTTTTTTTTTTTTAAAGACAGTCCTTTCCCCATATTCCATTCAATATGGTTAAACCATATTGAAAGAAGCAAGAGTGAGAAAAAAGGATCCAGGAGTCGTGAATTCTAGGGTGACTAAAAGTCCTCCGGCTGCGCTAGCATAAGATTGGGGGCCCAGGAGGCACACAGCTTCTTTTCAGTCCTGTGTCTCTCCTCCTTGCACACGCCTGGAGCTGAGTGGGGAACGTTGCGGCTATGGACTGAGAAATGGATTCAGCTGGAAGCAGATAACATTTAATACGGGCAGAGAAGCTCTCCGACAGGTCTGGAAAATAAGGGTAGCCAGTGTTTATTGCTTATTATGTATGTATGTGGCAGGGCTGTGCTGACACTTGAGACACATTATCTCTCTCCTTCAACCTTCAAGACACATCTGTGAGATGCTGCTGTCACTCTCTCCATTTTACAGATCGGGAGACTGAGATGTAGGGAGCGAAGTGACTTGTCAAGATTTGAACCCAAGCTGTCTGATGCAGGAATCTATTATTTATTATCCTTGAAATATTCTCCAAAACTCTCTTCTGGACAAAGGGGGCCGATTAGATGAGTGGATTTCAAGTTTTTACCTTGATACACAGTAAAAAAATACATTTTATGTTGTGACCATGGTACACACACACACACACATACACACACCCTTCCCACACAGACACACACACACACACACACACACAGCCTCCCCACACAGACTCACACACATGCACACACACACCCTCCCTACACAAACTCACACACATGCACACACACGCTCTCCTCACACAGACTCACACATGTACACACACACACACACCCTCCCCACACAGACACACACGCACACACACACACACAGCCTCCCCGCACAAACTCACACATATGGACACACACACCTCCCCACACAGACTCACACACACACACACACCCTCCCCACACAGACTCACACACATGCACACACACACCCTCCCTACACAAACTCACACACATGCACACACGCACACTCCTTACACAAACTCATACACACACACACACACACCCTCCCTACACAGACTTACACACATGCACACACACGCTCTCCTCACACAGACTCACACATGTGCACACACACACACACAGGTATGCTGACACATGCATTTACATATCCACATCTAAAAATGTACAACACAAAAGTTTCACAAAATAATAATTGCTCTTTCTATGTGTTTTCTATTAGATTTATATCTTATTGTAAAAAAAGCTAATTTGTAACCCGCCAAATTTGTAGGTGGTGACCTTCATGTTGAAAACCAGCAAATTAGAAGATTTTTAGCTCCTTTTCAGGTCATTGGATCCTTGTGTATCTTTATGTCTTGGAAACCTCATAAGGTTTATCTTGTCCATTAATCATTCTGGGAAATATCTTCTCATCCTGTGAGACGTAAACATTTATCATCACATGGTTATAATATCTTAGGGTATTGTGTTGTAGAAATTATTAAAAATGTATTTTGTAGAGATTTTTTTTTTGGTGTTTTGTAACAGGAGAATTTGCTTTTATTTCTCTTACTTACCAGAATAAATTGTATTATACTGATCATTTCCATATGTACTTTTAAAGTTGCTTGGCTGGGTTAACTTTTTTTTCTTTAAGTTACAAGGGCATTGTATTCAAATAAAAGGAACAACCATAATAGTATTAATTAGGAGAGCAATAAGGCTTTGGTCGCCATGCAAATGAGCATAATTGAAACAGAATTGCAGTTTGCAAATGGATTTTGAAACTTTCGTGGAAGAACTTGGATAAATATTCTCAGAGCTAAAGCGACTGTAGTCTGTATATGTAAATGAGATCAATTAATTTTAGCAGGGCAAATGAGACAATCAACGATTTTCAAAATCTAGTAATTCGGTAACCATTAGTTTCATTAGTCTTTCTGTTTTAAACTTAATTATTCAAATATAGAACCAGATGGAAGTGTAATTTATGGCGAACTCACCCTTAAGTTAATCACATGCGAGCCTTTCCTCCTACAAACAGAAGAACTGAGGATGGAATTGTAAATGATCAGTGCAGGACGTGGAATCTTCTGGTCATGGCTTGTTGGGGTCCACTTGGGCGAGAGCATAGGATAAGAGAAAACGGTCTTTGACCAAGACCAGAGTTTGGAACTCAGCATTGAGTCTATCTTAGCATGGGCTATGAGGAGGCAGCTTTCTTAGATCTAAAGGACCTCCGTTTTCTCATCTCTTAAATTAGGAAGTTATACCTGTATTGCCCTCAGAGCCACCGTGAGGACAAAATGAGGAAATATGTAGATAAACCTTCAGCACGGTACTGGGCACAGAGAAGACACTCATTGTAAGTAGCACTCACTCCCCACCCCGCCATCTTTCTTTCTGGATAGAGGAAGACTTGTATGGAGAAAATACCATGTTTCTGGAATTGCCTGTAAGGAGGAGTGCGTGGTTTGGTTGGTATTTTCCCTTTATTTGGTAGTAATTTTATCTAATTTTATCTAATTTTATGCAACTACTAGTTGGTAGTAATTTTAGTTGTCAGTGTTCTGCGGATCTCTTGCCGTGTCACTTCCATCAAGAAACAGACGAGTTTTAGTAACTCAGTTACCGGAATCCTCGCAAAGGCCGGAATGGCAGATGCGGAATAGAGTTCGTGCAGTTGCTTTTATTTCCTCATTGCAGCCACTGGTTCTTCTGACCCCTCGCCGTTTCCTGCTCTCCCCAAACGGTCTCGTGACAACCGTAACAGCTCACGCTTGGGTGATATATTGACTCGATGACTTTGTGAGAAAACTCGGGCAGGTACTACTGTTGTCATTACGTAAGCGAGAGGCATGGGGGATCAGAGACGTTGAGCCACCTGCCTTGCGTCCCAGAGCTAGAAAGACATGGAGGTTCCCATCCAAGGCTGTTGGGTTCCAAGTGCTGAGCTTTATTTTTCTGAATCAAGGCCTTCATACCGTGTGGATGCAGCCAGTGGTCCAAGGTGTGTGTTTTTTTTTTTTTTTTGCTAACAAATGTACATTTCACCGCAGATTCTATTTCACTCTGGGAAAGTAGCAAATATGAATTGGTTTACGGTGGTTGGAGCTTCTTTCTCAGAGTCTAGGAGGTGGGTCAGCAGGAGGATCGTAGAGCGGCAGAGAATCATCTGACCCCCGAAAAGGAAAAAAACATCGGGGTGCAAGGGATCAGGAAAGGTACATGACTTTCCTGCCTTCCTACAGGACATCCCCCCTGGGATGTCCACCCTGACCTTAGCCTCTCTGTGTCCCTGGCATAGAACGCCTCAGGGTCCCTTCCCTGCCTTCCCCTCCCTGCTGCAATCACTCCTCCTCTTGGGGCCCCCACCCCTTCCCTTCTGCCTCCCATCCTCCAGGCTGAACCTCCCTGAGAGTCCTGTTTGCCTTTTCCACCGCTGTGGGCAATGGTCCCTGCCTCACAGCACTCCCCTCCCATGCCCGCTGCCATGGGCACATCAGCACCCTCAGGTTCTCCGTCCTGGTGTCACTGTCCCCGATCAGGCCCTTGATAGCTCTTCTGTGAGCTCTTCCTCTGGCGTCCATGGACTCCTGCCTCCTGTCTCTGGTCTCTGCCAGAGACCCTCGGCGACCCGAGGAAAGGCTCCGATCCTGGCCCTCTGGTTGCAAACTCTCAGTCTCCTCTTGCGTGTTGGTCAAACGCTGTGGCAATCTGGTGCCAAGCTCCTTTCCTAATCTGCTTTCTGTGGCTCATCTTCAGAAACCATCTGCCTTTTCTTCCTTCTGAGGATACACACGCATGTGGGCTCCTCCGAGGGCTGGGAGCTCTGAGGACGCTCAGTCCGTCGTGTTCATCTCTGGGTCTCTCCTGCACAGCCCAGCGCCTGGTGAGGGGCTGCTGTTCAGAAAGCTCTGGTTAAGTGGCTCCCCAGTAGGCCTGACCTCGCCCTCGCTATGCCTCAGAATCTTCATGCAGTTTCAAACTTTTTTCAATTTCTTCTTCTTTTTAATGGAGGGGAATTTAATTTTTTGCGAAATGTATCTGCTAAGGAGTATAAAAAGCATGTGACGAGTAGTTGATGATGACAAGTTGGAGCCCGTGTACCAATCGCCCAGGTTGAGACAGGCCGTGACCGGCACCTTGGAAATCCTCTCTCTGCTCTTTCTCGATACGCTCTTTCTTTTGTTCAGTTTTATCTCTGCCACCCCTCAAGGAAGCCTCAGTCCTGAATCTTGTGTTAATCACTGTCCCATGTTTCTTTAAGTGGCTCACCAGTTATGAATAGCCCTGGATAAGAAACAGTTGTGTTGCTTTGTCTGTTTTTCAACTTTTATTTTATTTTATTTTATTTTATTTTATTTTATTTTATTATTTTAAAGAGAGAAAGAGACAGAGAGGCAGAGGGAGAGGGAGGGAGAGAATCTTAAGCAGGCTCCACTCTCCGTGCAGAGCCTGATGCAAGGCTCAGTCTCGCTACTGACCTTGAGATCATGAGCTGAGCCGAAATCAGGAGTCGGATGTTTGACTGACTGGGCCATCCAGGCTGCCCTGGTTTTGAAGTTTAAATGATTTGAATAATTCTGACTGCGTTAGGACCATGGCCTGCTTTTTGCATGCAACATTATTATTTAGATTAATAGCACGAATATATAGCTTAATTCATGTGGGTGAATGGAGCGATGGTTCATTCATTCCCCCTGTTCTACAATAACCCATTTCATTCTATTTATGAGTCTGTTCTAATGTTCTAGTATTGATGGATATTATTCTAGAATAGTATTTGAATTATTTCCAGGTGTGTGGGGCGCCCGGGTGGCTCAGTCGGTTGAGCGTCCGACTTCGGCTCAGGTCACGGCTTGTGAGTTCGAGCCCCGCGTCGGGCTCTGTGCTGACAGCTCGGAGCCTGGAGCCTGCTTCAGATTCTGTGTCTCCCTCTCTCTCTGCCCTTCCCCCACTCTGACTTCTCATCTGACTTTTCCTTGTTTGCCAAAGGTGTGAAGTGACATCTGACTGTGACTTAAATGTATATTGCCCTAATTACTGGAGACTGAGAATCTTTTAATATACTTATTGGTCATTAGCGTCCCCTCGTCTGTGACATAGTGTCTTTTGCCATTAAAATTTTGTTTTCAAGTGTCTTTCAATCATTTTTCTCTATTAGCTTATATATCTTTTAAAAATTAATTTCTAAGTGTTCTTTATGTATTCCAAATACTAATTGTTTGTTGGTTACGTGTATCGAAAATACCATCTCCAAATTTGTGGGCTGTCTTTTTTCTCCCCTTGTGGAATCTTTTCATGTAAACAGTTAAATATTAATTATAAAAGTTTTCAAATGTACACAAAATATAGACAGGCTAGTGCAGCAGACCCCTTTAATTCCTTGACCGTCTTCCCAAACTATCAATTTTCTGTCATTTTGGTTTTACATTTCTTGACTACCACATTTTAATGTTAGAATATTGAAACAATCTCAAATGTATCACTTTATGTCTGGGATGTTTTGGTAGATAAAATCTTAGTGGGGCAAAAATTTCAATTTTTTCCTCTATGGATTATACTTTTGGTGTCCAGTTAAAAAAATCCTTTGCAACTGTGAGGTACGAATGATCTTATATACTTCTCACACCACGATGAAGGATTGGTTCTTTTTCTCCTGGTCTGCTATAGGCTACTATTTTTATGATGTATAATAAAAACTAATTACCAGAAAGATGAAATTTTTAAAAACATATGAAAAATAGAAGACCCAATTTTTATTATTAGATTCAACAAAACCGAAGTTATTTTGTGCCATTGGTAGAAAGGTTTCTAGTGTATACGCTCCATTTTTGTGGCAAATAAATCGCAGATCAGCTTAAGAAAAGTCTGTGGTCTGTGAGTTACTTTGAGTAGCCTTGTTCTATTATATTGTTCTCTAATAGTTTTATTATTTGCTCTTTTACATTTCAGTCTTTAGTTGACCTGGAGTTGATTTAATAGAGTTATGTGTGAGGTAGAAACCCAATTTCATATTTCCCACATAAATACTCAATTGTCCTAGCGCCATGTATTAAAAAGACCGTCCATTCATCGTTGATCTGCAGTCACTTTTGTCATAAATCGAGTGTCTGTGTAGGGGTGGATTTGCCTCTGGGCTTACTGTTCTTTTCATTTGCTTATTTGAAAATTAAATAATGTACTTCTAAATAAACCACAGGGGTCAAAGAGAAGAAGTCATAATAGAAATTAGAAAACATTTGGAGTCAAATGATAATGAAAGTAGCCTATCAACATCTGTGGGACGCAGGTAGAGCGGTGTTTCGAGGAGAATTTATAGCTTTGCCTGTATCAGAAAAGTGTAAAGTTAATGTTGTAAGTTTGTATCTTAAGAAGCTAGGTAAGGGTACAAATGAAAAGTTGCAGGAAAGAAGTAATAAAGATCAAAGGAGAAGTCAATCAAGTAATATCAGGGAAATGGTAGAGAAAATTAACAAAGCCAAAATTTTGTTATTTGAAAAGATGAATAAAATTATAAACCTTCAGTAAGACTAGTCAAAAAATAAAAATGTAAAAAGAAACACACACTGTCAGTATCAAGAATGAAAGAGAAGAAATTACAACAGAATCTAAGGACATTAAAAAGAAGAGTAAGGGAATATTATGAGCAACTTTATGCCAATAAATTTAATAGCTTTGAAGAAATTAAAAAAGATTCCATGGAAGACACAACTTACAAAAAGAAACTTAAGAAGAAATAAAATATCTGAATAGTCATCTCTGTCTGCATATCTCATAGTGAAAAACCTTCCCATAAAATACCGAAATGAGATAAAGACATCACAAGAAAGCTACGCACCAATATCTCTCATGAATATAGATACAGAAATCATCAACAAGATATCAGCAAATTGAACTCGAAAACATGTAAAAAGAATCATACACCACAACCAAGCCCCACATAATTATAGTCTGGATCTTTGCAGAGGAGCAAAGACAACACAATAAAGCAGAGATGGCCTTTAGCAAACAGTGCTGGAACTAACTTTCATCCACATGCAAAAAAGTGAACCCAGACCCAGACCTTACACCTGACACAAAGATTAACTCAAAATGTATCGCAGACTTAAACGTACAATGCAAAGCTCCTAGAAGACAACATAGGAGAAAATTTATAGGACGCAGGGTGCGGTGGTCACTTCTTGTACAGAACACAGAGGCATGGCCCATGAAAGGAAAGACATGAGAAGGCCAACTTCAAACATGTCTGCTCTGTGGAAGACGCTGTCAACAGAATACAAATACAAGCCACAGGCTGAGAGAAAATACTGGAAAGAAACACATCTGACAAAGGAGGGTTATCCAAAATATGCACAGAACCCTTCAAACCCAACAATAAAGAAAAACAACTTGACTGAAGCGGGCCAAAGATCTCAATAGATACCTCAGCGAAGGAGATACACAGATGAGAAATAAACCTACAAAAAGATGCTCCACGTCGCACATCATCGGGGAGATGCCAACGAAAACAACCACGAGGTGTTGCTGCACACCCGTTAGAATGACACAAATCCAGAACATGGGCAATGCCCGATGCCAACAAGGTTGTGGAGCAGGAGGAACTCTCACTCAGTGCTGGTGGGAATGCAGAGTGGTGCAGCCACTTGGAAGGACAGTTTGATGGTGTCTTACAAAACTGGACGTATTTCGGCAATTTCACGCCTCGATATTTACACAAAGGAGTTGAAGACTTCTGTCAATGTGAAATCCAGCCCGTGGATATTTGTAACAGCGTTATTCAGGATTGCCCAAGCTTGGATGCAACCACGATGTCCTTCATCGTGAATGGATGAATAAGCCAGGGTACGCTCAGATACTGGAGTATCGTTAGTGCCCAAAAGAAAGGAACTATCAAACCATGGAAAGGACATGAAGGAGACTTAAGTGCATACTGCTAAGTACAAGAAGACCATCGGAAAAGTGTCCATTCTCTATGCTTTCAATTATGGGATATTCTGGAAAAGGCAAAGCTACAGAGACAGTAAAAAGGTCAGTGGTTATTGGGGGAGAGGGAGGGATGAGTAGCTGGAGCACAGAGGATTTTTAGCGAAAACACTTTTATGATACTACGATGGTCCGTACGTGTAGTAATTACACATTTGTTCAAACCCATAGGACGTAAAACGCAAAGAGTGAACCCTACCATGAAGTATGCACTTTGAGTGATTGCTTACCTGTGAAATGTTTGTCAAAACTCTTCAAGGTGGATATGTAAAATAGGTGAAGTTTACTATCTGTAAGTTACACTTTAATTGGGGCATCTGGGTGGCTCAGTCAGTTGAGCGTCAGACTCTTGATTTCAGCTCAGGTCATGATCCCAGGGTCGTGAGATTGAACTCCACGCTTAGCTTAAGATTCTCTCTCTCTCTCCCTCTGTCCCTCCCGTCTGCTCATGTGCTCCCTCTATGAGACAAAAAAATACATATACTTTAATAAAAACATTAAACATGATAGTAGTTTATCAAAGAACCATGCGGAGAGTGTAAAGACAAACTATAAATCTACATTTTCAACAGCTACAATGTTTTTGATAGCTGAAGACCTACAAAGAAGACGAATCTAATAGAAAAAAATTGGACTAGAACTAGACCAAGCATTTCAGAGAAAAGGAAGTGTGAGATGGCCCATAAACATATGCAAAGATGCTCTATCTCCTCAGAAATCAGGGAAATGCAGAATCAATGCCAAGTAGACACCATTTCCCTCCCACCAGACAGGCGGGCAAAATGTTTGTATTGAGAATAGGAAAACAGAACTTTGCAGCACGCTGGAGGGGGTGTGAAATGTGTACGAACATGTCGGGAAAATTGACATTATCTTTTCAGGTAGATCCGTGTAGTACGTCGGACTCAGTGATACCTCATCCCTCATAGGCGCACACAACAAATATCCCCTTGTTTGTGTGACGCAGGACTGCAGACCTATGTGACATTGCATGTAATAGCAAAAAGTTGGAAACAACCCCAATGTTCATCAAGAGGAGAACGCATAGATAAATTGTGGTTGTTTCCCTGACGGACTACCGTACTTTGGCAAAGTGCACAAACCTTAGCTTCGTGCATCGACAACAGTGAACCTTAAAAGAAAAGTACAGTAAGCTGAATGATAAAAGCAAGTTTCTAAAGAATATGTTATTTGTATAGAGTCCTCAAAAATACAAGACTTCACAATTGTTTAGAGATAGATATTATCTGGTTATGTGAAAACGAGGCACCATAAACTCAAAATTCAGGATCATGTTTTCCTGTGGGATGAGGGAAAGGGGGAGAGGAATGCGCAATGAATCGTTAAGAATCTTCCTCACTCGGATCACAACGGTGTCCGTGTTGTAATTCTGCATACTTTATTCATTTCCTATATTTTTTTGTATAGATGATATTTTCATGATAGACCATTTTAAAGCCTTTTAAAAAATTTTTTTTAACGTTTATTTATTTTTGAGACAGAGCATGAATGGGGGAGGGTCAGAGAGAGGGAGACACAGAATCCGAAGCAGGCTCCAGGCTCTGAGCTGCCAGCACAGAGCCCGACGCGGGACTCGAACTCATAGACCGTGAGATCATGACCTGAGCCGAAGTCGGCCGCTCAACCGACTGAGCCACCCAGGCGCCCTTAAAGGCTTTTTAAAGAGTCTTAAAAAATATCTCTAGCCCTTGACCTAGCATCCTCAGTGAGGCATTACAAATGCATCGCAAGTTACGTGAAGAACTTACCTGTATCGAAAGAAGAGAAATGAGACGGATCCTTCAGCAAGAGACGGGGAGCCCTTCATTTGTGGGGTCTGGAACACCAGGAGGTGCCTGGGGGGTGTGGGCAGTGAGCAGCTTTAGCTCAAGGCCCTGGTGTGGAAGCCACACCGGCACCAGGGCGGGAGCTGACAGGGGACCGTCAGGGGCCGGGAAGGGCCTGCCAAGCCTTCCGGAGAGCAACAGCACTGCTGAGCGACCCAGACCAAGACTCAGGGCCTTGTTTTCCTGGTTCGGACACAACCCACCACAGGGAGAGGGACCACGTAAAATCACTTCAGGTGGTTTACTCGCTGGCCTTGACGAATGAGGAGCCTAAATGAGGCTTCAGATGATGTTGAAAAAAAAATAATGTGGTGTTTCTTGCAATTGGAGAACAATGGACTCTTAATCCCTACCCAACACCAAAGAAGTGAATCAGCAGCCGTACGATGATTTTGCAACTGGACATTCATGATAGCATTATTTATTACATCGAAAGTGGGGATAGTCATATCTAAATCTGTAAGTCTAAGTATAATGTGTGCACACATGCGATGATATATATACTCGTGTGATATATCTTCTAAATCATATACCCTTACACGTTGTATAAATAAACATCATGCATGTAACAAATACATACCAAAAATACAGTATACAAATATAAATATATACTTACACAACATAAATTAATATACAATAAAAGTAGTTATGTAAATATATGACTATTATACTAAATGTATAAACATATGTTTGTAAGTACTTAAATGTTTGTCAACTTGTTGATATTATAGGTCCTATTTTTACGAATGCCCTGGCATAGCTAGTAAAATGGTCACCGATGTCATTTGTGAGTGGTGAGATTAGAGATTATTCTTGATCTTGTACGTTCTTACTTTTCCACAGGGTCCACAAAAACATGTATTACTTATTAAAAATTAAGCATCTGGTGATTGATTTCAGGACAAGGGCATAACCGGATAGACCCGGGGCACCTCCCTCTTCCTGCATCCCAGGCCATCTGGTGTCACTCAGTGACACACAGGGGCTGTGGCCCCGTGCGCTTCCCTTCGAGGGAGGCTCCCCACATGCTGTGCGGCTTCTGGTCCCGGGGTGGCTGCTCGGTGTGCAGGGTCCTTTTCACGAGCCTCAGTGACTAACCTTATAAATGGCCCTGGCATAAGTCTTGCAGTTTTGGCCGAAAACAACATCGATCAAAAATGAGAGGGAAGGACAATTTCAGACCAAATTTCATAGCATCTTCGTGGGAAGGTTGGATGAGGTGAGCTCACACGTTGTGCGGAGCAGTGATGGCAACGAATCGAAGGCACGTGTCTCTGGTGGCGGGGGCGGAGGGGGCTGCCCATCCCTGGGATGGCCAGAGCCTCTGATGTGAGGCTGTCGGGCCTTCTCTTCTTTTGATCTGGTGGCTGGGGTCACTTTCAAGTGCTGAAGGTGACGAAGTTGTTTCTTAAGGACGTCTTCTTTATTGCCTGGTGAGAGACACAGGGCATGATTGTGGCCGAAGGACGGAGGCTGGAGGGTGCGGTCCATAGGCAGTGGGGGCAGAGGCAGCGGGTGGGAGCAGAGTATAGCAGGAAAGCATCTGCAGGCAGGAAGTCTGGAGACGAGGTCTGGTGACTAAAGAAATCACCAAAGGCCTATTTATTGAGCACTTACCTTATGCTAGGCCCTTACTGGGCTGCTTCCTTGGGAGGGCTTCGTTTAGTCCTTACCCCCTGACTTGTTCGAGGTAGGTGCTGGCATTCTCCTTAGCAGACAGGTTGACCAAACTTCTCCAGGTAACACGGCTTCCCCAGGGGGGTGGGTGGAGGGGGTACAGCTTGGGTGACCCTGGACTCAGGCCACCTGACTCTCAAGCCTGGTCCCTTAGTCACCCTAATGTTGTCCCTTCTCCTCTGCTTGGCACCAAGGTCTAGCATCATTCTTGCCTTTTGCTAAAACTGAAGGTTTCAGTCTACTGTCAGCACCTGGATAGAAACAAATGCAAGTGTGGTTTACTTAGCGCTCCTCGTTTCTAATGGGCGGGACGATTTTGTCATCGGTGTCTCAATGACCGAAAGAGCAGGCATTTCCACGAACAGCATGGAGAGCAGAAACAGAACTGCACGATGGCACTGTCAGAGCTGGGACACCTGCTGCCATCGTGGCTCATGCTGGCCCACTGTGTACGTATGGCCGGAACCGTGCCATTGATGGAATTTTTTTTTTTCTTTATTTTTCTAAGTTCATTTTGAAAGAGACAGAGACAGGGCGAGTTGGGGGGAGAGGCAGAGAGAGAGAGGGAGAGAGATAACCCCAAGCAGGCTCCGTGCTGCCAGCGCAGAACCCGATGTGGGGCCTGAACTCACAAACCGTGAGATCATGACCCAAGCCGAACCCAAGAGTCAGAGGCTTCATCGACTGAGTCACCCAGGAACCCCCCGTTGGTGGAATTTTCTAATGAACTTGCCAAAATGGCCTAGTCCAAGCCACAAGGTGAAAAAGATATGAAATCTGTCTTGTCAGGACAGCAAATCAATAACAAAGTTAATATTGATGGAAAACCTTAAGTTTAGAGGGGCCAAGAATGACACGGAATTCCTAATCACAAGCTAAAAATCAGGCCAATAAAGAACACAATCTTCTAGCATGCAATTGAAATCCAACTTGCCTTAATAAAGTTGGAAGTGTAACTCTTGACCCCATGCTGTTTATTTCCTTGCCTGGAAAGGAGAAGCCAGGGCTTGCTCCACTGCCCACGAGCTGAGGGGCCTTGGTCCGGAATTTAATGCCTCCGAGCCGAGCCTCAGTATCTTCATCTGTGAAACAGGGATTTTCATCTTTGTCTCACAGGGTATCTCACAGGAGTGTCATGATTGCTAAGGAGGAATCAGGCAAAACACCGGCACGTGGGTTGCTAGACGGCGTGGAGGGCTCTTGGTCAATGGTGGGGAGGGAGCTCTACTTAGGGCTGGATCAGAAAGCCATTCTCCCCAACCAGGAGGACTCTCCTGAGGACCTGAGTTCTCTAATCCTGTCGGTCAATGTCTCCCCAGGGTCTGAGTGGGCTAGCCTTCTCAGGATGGTTGTTGTGGTTGTTGTTTTGTTTAACTTCTAAGAAAACTTGGGGCGGAGTTTTGAGCAAATGCCTGCCAAGCTGTCTTGTAAAGACAGAGGCCAGCCATTGGAAGAAGAATATTGAAGTCAATATGAAGACCAGCTCATGAGTTAGATGGCGCCGGTTTCAAATTCTTATGACCTTGAGTTAGTTACTTGACCTTCCTGAGTTTCAGTTTCGCATCTGTCACATGTTCATTCAGCCAGTATTTATTGAGCACCTACCATGCGTCAGCCCTGGAGACAGCCGTGAGGGAGAGGATGGCGGGGGGGGGGGGGGGGACAATGTGACGGTCTGATGATTAGGGCAGTGGAAGGAGCATGAGGCTGGGCCATGGGTCCTGGTCTGGGGTCAGCGGGCCTCCTGCACGAAGTGGTGTTTCTGGTGGGACCTGAGGAGATGCCACAGGACCTCGTCTTCAGAGGGACTACAGTGAGATCACTTCTGCGTAAACACCTGGGGACTGTCCCATGTGTATTTTTATGCTCCGGAGAACAGCTAGATGAGCTGAAGAATGAGAATAGCCCCTTATGGGTCACCCTGTCCCTTCTGGTTTTCTGATCTGGTGACTGGTACAGAGTTGTCAGCCTCGGGAGCTGGGGAGCTTGTTAAAAACACACGTGCCTGGGGCGCCTGGGTGGCTCAGTCGGTTGAGCTTCTGACTTCGGCTCAGGTCATGATCTCACGGTCCATGGGTTCGAGCCCTGCATCGGGGTCTGTGCTGATGGCTCAGAGCCTGGAGCCCGCTTCCGATTCTGTGTCTCCCTCTCTCTCTGCTCCTCCCCTGCTCATCCTCTGTCTCTCTCTGTCTCAAAAATAAATAAAAACATTAAAAAAATAAAAAAAAACCCAAAACCACATGCCTGAGACTCCTCCCCCGAGGATACCAATTCAGTAGAGGAAATGAATCTAGAGTTTTAAACAACGTTCCAGGTGATTCTGATCTAGGCTCGTTGCTTCTCCTAACCCCGTACTAAAGAAGGAGATTTGAGATCCAGGACGGGCGGGGGAGTTCTCCAAGGCCATGCATCATAGAGGGTGATGTCAAGGGGTTCGGAGAATGAGGTGAGGTGAGGGGGCCGAGCAAAGGAGTCCTGGGAGCTTAGCTCTTCGGGTGTGTTCAGGATAAGCACTTCACAGTCCCCTGCATGTTTGTATTTTTCTATGCATCTTGGGTGTTGGCAGCCAGGGAGCTGATGTGAACCCATCCTGGTGTTGTAGGTTGCTGAGACAGGAGCCTGGGCTGGGCTGGGCTGGGGGGGTGTGGTTCCTGGGCTGCCAGAATGATCCTGGCAGGTGTCTCCTGTGGCTGACAGAGGGATTGGGAAGCCGGGCTGGGAAGTGACCCTGCCATCTCTTCCCCTAATTCAGTTCCACGCTGATACCCAGGATGTCCAATCGCTGTGGAGATGAGATGGCAACATGACCATTGTGTCGGTGTCACAGTCTGTTATTTTCCAATGCGCGTGGAGATCCATAATTGCTATGACACCCATGAGGTCTCCCTCCCCCGGCAGCGCCATGAGCCGCTGGAACACGTTGTAATTAAGTCTCCTCATTGCACCCTCCTGCCTCCTGTCCCACGGATGTGTGGCACCAGGCGCTGATCAGACCTCAGTCGCAATGGCCACGTTTGTGCCGTCTCTGAGCAACTGCATATGCACTCCTTTCGCTGTCTCTGCTCACATTTGGCCCAGGTAGTGTGGGGCGAGATTGTGCTGATGAATTTAAAATGACAAAATCTCTTGGACAGGTGCCAGGATTGGCTGACAAGGCTCCTGGCACAGTGCGTCCGTGATTTGGACTGTCCTTAAAGCACCCCATTCCGCCCCCGACTGATACTTAAGCAGCCGATTCTGTCTTGCTTGCTGAATTAATCGAGGTGGCATAGGGCACATTTGGGAAGAGGTCCGACTGCTTCCTGTCCAACAAGATAGACAACAGAGGACTTAAGGATAAAAGTCTGTCTTGACTTTTATTAAGTTTCCTCTGCAACACAATTATGTCCTTCATTTTGACTCTGAGCAATACCAAATACCAATCCAATCCCAGCACGTTCACTTCTAGTCGGCCGTCTACACATTTTCCTTGCAAAAGTAAATTTGGAACTTCTATCATTACTTGGGAAAGATAGGCTAGGGTGGGATTTTCTTTGACTCAGTCGGTTAAGCGTCTGACTTTGGCTCAGGTCATGATCTCGCGGTCCGTGGGTTCGAGCCCCGCGTCGGGCTCTGTGCTGACAGCCCGGAGCCTGGAGCCTGCTTCAGATTCTGTGTCCCCCTCTCTCTCTGCCCCTTCCCCATTCACACTCTGTCTCTGTCTCTCTCTCTCAAAAATTAATAAACGTCAAACATTTTTTAACTGGTATTTAAAAAATGTATTTTTATGTTGTAAACAGCCAGAGTTCTGCTGATACGTCGTTAAACTATATTTTTTTCTACAGTTGCCACAAATAACAGCAGCTGAGGAAAAGAGTGATGCGATATGTAGGCAATGCTTTTAGGTGGGAGGGGGAACATGACAGTGGTGATATTAATCCCCAATATGATAAGTTGTATTTACGTGATCTTCCCTTTGCGAGCGCGCTGGGTGTGTAACTCATCGTATATAATTCTACCCTTTTAAGAACACTTCAGGTAGATCTTATATCCAGTTCACAAAGAAAGAAGATCAAGGTTGGGAAGTTCCATAACTTTCCCAAGGCCAAAGATCCCCAAACTATCAGAATTGTACCAAACTCAGACCCATCTGTCTTCAAATTCACGTTCTTCCCCCCCCTCCCCCCACCACCCCCAAATCATAACAAAGGCGTTAAGGGGACACTTCCATTTTCAAAACTTCCCCCCTATTTCGCAAGAGTAGGAGCAAAGTTTTTCCTAATGTTTTTCCTTCATACCGCATTTCCTTGATTGAAAAGTCACTGTCAATTTAATCATGGCTTTTTTGTCAGGGAAGAATAAAAATAAACGTTTCTACTCCACTGTCTGTACTTGTTAAATAGAAGACAGCCCAACATCAAAACTGTTAAATTGCTGTGGTTAATATTATGCTTGTCATTTTGTTATTTATTGTCTATTTTTCCCATTAAAGAAGTATGGTCAGTGTTATCGGGGTAACACTGTGGGGGTGAAGGACCCAAGTTCTTGTCTGCAGAGCTACCCGAGTGAGAAGAAAGAGTAGAGGGTTTCCGGTGTGGGGGTGAGAGTGCCATGCTCTCTTTTGTGATTTCTTCGAGGATTACTCGGGCAGCACAGGGGAAGGCCCGGGGTTGGGAGCTGGAGACAGGGAGGCTAGGTGAGGTCCACAGCCCAGGACAGAGGAGAGCCCTGACCTGGGCTGCTGAGACGGGGAGGAGGGAGTGGGTTGGCCATGGGGAGGTGGGAGGGGAGGGGAGCGGGCTGGATGAGGTGATGGATGGAATATTCTGGCACAGGAAAGGGAGGGGCTTTAGGATTCCTGCTCTATCTGGATACAAGACTGTGGCTGGGGTGTCTGGGGAGGACTTCCGAGGGGGAGAACAAGACAGGGCTGGGACTTTTCCAAACGTAATTACCATTTCATAAATACAGCACTATGCTTTGATGTAGCCTTTTGTGTTCTGAGTTGTCATTAACAGCCCGAGCGATTTCTCATTTATATGCAAGGAGGCACAGTGCTCACAGAAAACTGCGAACAGTGGTTTAATATCTCCCCATAGGTGAGTTGATCAAGCTATAGCCGAACATTGCGTGTGTGCCTGGGGACATTATTTTGCTAAAAATACCTCTCTGTATTTGTGACCGACAATCATCTGCATTCATTCAATGTGTTTTTGTTAAGGAATGTAGTCTACTATTTTCTTAGAGTTATCATTTACTGCTAATGTTGCTTTCTTTTTTCTTTCTTTCTTTCTTTCTTTCTTTCACCATTTGTTTTTTCTATGTGATGGGGCTAGGCAAAGAAAAAGAAACTATCATACCCATGGTGATGGCTCCCCAAATTTTGAAAGGAAGATTCCCCACGATCCCATATGAGAGGTCAAATGCCCCCTTAGGAGCCGACTGGAAACTGTAGAGCAAGTATGTCTTCAACGTGAGGTTCCCTGAAGAGAACAGAGACTTGGTGAGTCTCAGTGGCAGCACGGGCTTCTGGGAAACACACAAACTTTAGAGTTGAAATGAATGGGTTTGTGTCCCAGTTCCGACTCTTACGAGCTGGGCGACCTTGACCCGGGCCAGCTTTTTTCTTTTCTAGTGCCTTCTCTGGAAACCGAGGGAGAGTTATGCCTTCCTTACTTAGTAGTGAGTGTAAGTGAGCTGTTTCATGCAAAAGAATTTTGTAAAATACGAGGGGCTCTACAGTGTTGATTCCTTTTACACTTATTACATTAGTACCAAATGATTTTTTTTTTCTGACCATCACTTCCTACATTAGGCTGTGCTCATTTCTCCCCCTCTAGACTCCCACACCACCCCAAACTGTACCTTGATCATTCATTCATTCCTTCGACACCCCAAACTGTACCTCGATCATTCATTCATTCCTTCGACACCCCAAACTGTACCTCGATCATTCATTCATTCCTTCAACACCCCAAACTGTACCTCGATCATTCATTCATTCCTTCGACACCCCAAACTGTACCTCGATCATTCATTCATTCCTTCGACACCCCAAACTGTACCTCGATCATTCATTCATTCCTTCGACACCCCAAACTGTACCTCGATCATTCATTCATTCCTTCGACACCCCAAACTGTACCTCGATCATTCATTCATTCCTTCGACACCCCAAACTGTACCTCGATCATTCATTCATTCCTTCGACAAGTGTACGCACTGGGCATCTGGTAGGGAGCACTGCCCCCTGTGTTAAAACTACCCGCACAGTTTCTGAAGAGGCTATTTGATTTTTGAAGGCAGGGATTTGCTTTTCCCTTCTTGAAGGAAAGGAGCATCTATGTGTTTGTTGAAGTCAGGAAAATTGGTATCGTCTTTCTTAGCAGAGAGCCTGATGAACAGTATGTGTTTATTGAGCTGAACTGAGGCCTGCATGTGTCACGAGCCCACATGTGGTCTAGTTATGTTCCACATGAAGAGAACATATTATGTCCCAGTCAAGGGAGAGGAAGAGGAGTTAAGAAGCCAACTGATCATTCTCTTTGAAGACATGGTTACGCAATTAACGATGCGACGATATTAGAACGCTTTAATTTTTAATAAACTAATTCCTCCAACTTAGCTGAATTAACATCCTGACCTATTTGGACCTCTTGGCTTGCTAATCTTTGCCCGACCTGCAGTTTTGCGTTTGCCCAGCTTCACACACACACACACACACACACACACACACACGTGCACACACACAAGTTATTTTATCTTGTTTTAAAAAAATTGTTTATTTAAGTTGAAGTTAGTTAACATATCCTGTAGTATCGGTTTTAGGAGTAGAATTTAGTGATTCGTCACATACCTACAACACCCAGTGTTCATCCCAACAAGTGCCCTCCTTAATGCCCATCACCTATTTAGCCCATCCCCCCACCCAGCAACTCTCAGTTTGTTCTCTGTATTTAAGAGTCTCTTATGTAACTCTTAAATACCGAGTTATTTTATCTCAAAACTTGTCTATCTACTCTGGAGCAGCACCTCCATGGATCTATCACTTGGAACAAGCCTATTTGATGGGACAGCAGGGCCTCCCAGCCTGTGCCGTACCCTTGCAGGCCACCTTTCCTCGTATGGCCTGCACCCATGGATCATTCAGGATACACTGCTCCCGTAGAGAAAGAACATATCCACCTACTTCCAAAATGGAAGCTCACCCAGATAGAGGCATAAAATCCCCCCACCCCAACACAACTTTATACACTTTAAATTTGCTCTGTACCTGTAGACATGATTAAAGTACCGAGAGTCTGTCTACAGATATATTTTGAGTCTTGGTGTGTGTGTGTCAGTTCCTGTCTGTGGGAACTGGGGGATAAAAAGAAGTATGTGAGATCTGCAACTTGTCTTCAGGGCTTTTGATCTTATTGGAGAGATGCAACATGAATTCGAGAAGGTGTGTTAAGATTACTCCACAAAGAGATGGTGTGACATGATAGGAAGAGCACGACCAACAGAGAAACCAGAGCTCTTGACTGGGTCTATGGTCAGCTTTCCCTCTTGTTTAGGGGGCCCCTGTCCTCTCGGATCTCAGTTATACTTTTGTCTGCTCTTATGGTGAGTTGCTTGATGATTTCACTTGAACAAAGGTTTCTGCAGCTGGTGAAAAATAAGGTTAAAGGCACTCAGTTTCTAAGGTCCTTCTGGTTTGTGCGGTTTACTCTTCCAAGAGAAGTCACAAGAGAGCAAGTTTCGTTCAGTCTTATCTTGACTGCAACCATCGTAAGTAGAATCCTTAAGACACAGACAAACATTTACTAAGTGTTAAATGATCAGTAGCTTGTTCCTTTCCTCTCTTTTTCTTCCTGACACATTTTACTTTTTCTCCCCTAATCTGGCGAAGCTCGACTAGATCTCTTGGTCTCAACTTAAAATCCAATAAGTTGCACTCTTGAGCTGCAGTTACTGGCTCTAGGCAAGGACAAGTACGATTAACCACAACACCCTAAGTTTGGCCAAATAGAATTCGTTGGCTGTACCAGTATCCAGGAGGCTTCTGTCTCCACTTGCTGCTGAAGGTTCTGGTGAATCCACGAGCAAAGCCCATCTTGGGATAAACTCTATTTCTTGGGCATTTTGGTTTTGGAGGCGGGCGGTCCTGAGCTGGCTTCACTAGGACTGGCATCTTTATCCTGCTACTTTCGTGCTCTTCTCTGGACTATTTGGATGGGGAGCGGTTGCTCTGATTTCTCCCCAGAAATGTGGCTTGCTGTTATGAGCTGTTTATTCAGTCAGCCCTTTGAATATTGCGCGAATGTTTTCCATCAGTTATTATAGTGGATTGCTGGCCATTGGGAAGGTAATAAAATCTCTGACCCAAGGAAAGAATGTTTCACACATACCTAGCAACCAGAGAGAACTCGTAAAAAGTTCATTGCAAGGCAACACCACGGGTCCTGGTGTATCTCCCCATGAGCATTGCCGCAGAACTACTCTAGAGCAGATGTCTCTCCTCTATAGCTTCCAGAACTTTATGGACGTTCCAAAACTTCCCTTCATAAAGCAGGGTACTTCCAGAACTTCCCTCCTTTGTGAAACTTCCAGAATTGTTCAATTAAAATGCATGTAGGTCAAAGATTCTCTGCTTTTCCTAGCCATCATATGTCCTTCCATTTTTCCACCTCTCACTTGCTCTAGAGGACTACTAGATCTTTCCTCTTCCCCCTTTTTCTCTTCTTTGTTCTAATCAGGTTGGAAAGAAGAACATCTCAAAGGAGGCCAGTTTCATCCAGGTGAGCCCAAAGCAGAGGCAGCTGTGCTGGTGAGTGGCTCCAGATCATGTGACGGTTGAGAAGCTGTGAAATGTATAAATTGAATATTTAAGGAGTATATTGAAGCTTTGAAGTTTAATGTGCTTGACATAGTAAAAATAAGCTGAGCTCAGAAATGAAGGAGGAATCACCTCTGATGTGCACATCACTTTATAAAGTCTCTCTTGCCATCTTGATGATGATACACTAATCCATACATCTTTTCCCCACTTTCCTGTAAAACTTAAAGGAGTCTGCTTCCTCTGAGTAGGAAAGATATCAAGGATAATCATTACATGTAATACACCTCCCGAATGAGAGGCAGCCCATTGACCAAGGTTTTGAAAAGTCTCTTCAAAGGAAATGCCCTGATGGAGAAATGCGGCAGTGGTGTTTTCAATGGACATGTAACACAAGGAGTTTCAAAGAAGATTTCCAGGAGGAAATAATACTGTAAAATTTCATTGTAAAAATGTAATTGCTAGTTTATTGTTTTCCTAGGTAAATGTTTCTCCTCTACGTGGCTGTCTGATTTTTTGCCTTTTTTGTGAGATATGATCTTGTGGTTTTTCTTCTTAAGACTGTTAATGTGGCTTATGTCGATTTACTTTTGAATATGGAACAAGCTTTGCATTCACGAGATAAACTCCACTTGATAATGGTATGTTCTTCTTTTTACATATTCCAAGATTTGATTTGCTATTATTTTGTCGAAGATTTTTAAGTTTCTTTTCAAGAGGATTCTTGGTCACTAATTTTCTTTTTTAGTGCTGTCTTTGTCTGGTTTTGGTATCAGGGTAATGCTTGTCTTGAAAAATGAGTTGTGAAGTATTCCCTCTTCTATTTTCTGGAAGAGATTGTGTAGCATGGATGCTGTTTCTTCTTTAAACGTTTCTGAAATTTATAAGAGACATCTTCTGGGCCTGGACTTGTCTTTCATGGAAAGTTTTAAACTACATATTTGATTAATTTCATAGTTATATGACTCTTTAGTTTCTCTATTTCCTCTTGTAAATTTGGGTAATTTGTGATTTTCAAGTAATTGTTCCATTTCACAGAAATTGTTGAATTTATGTTCATAATACTGTTCGTAGTGTTGTCCTATTATCTTTCAAAGATGGGAAGGGTCTGTATTAAAATTCCCTGGTTTATTCCTGATATCAGTAATTTGTGTCTTTTTTGTGTGTATGTGAGAGTTGCCACGCATTTGTAATTTCTATCAATCTTTAAAAAAAACAGGTATATTGATTTTCTCTATTTTCTGCTTTCAGTTTCACTGATTTCTGTTATTATTTCCTGACTTCTGCTTGATTTAAGTTTATTTTGTTCTTTTGTCTGTGGTTTCTTAAGGCAACGACTTCAGTTATTAATGTGAGAACTTTCTTCTTTTTAAATTCATGTTATAACTTTCCCGCTAAGCATTGTTTTAACTGCATCCGACGCATTATCAGATGTTGTAGTTTACTTTTGTGCAGTTAAAAATATTTTATAATTTCTCTGAGACTTCTTCTCTAACCCATATTTCTAAGTGCAGTTTTAGTTTTCAAGTATTTGGGATTTTTCTGCTACCTTTTTGTTATTGGTTTCTGGCTTCATTTCACTGCGGTCAAAGAACATGTGTGATTTCCAGGCTTTTAAATGTGTTGAGGTTCGTTTGATGACACTCGATGGGGTTCCATGCATATTTGAAAATAACACGCATACTGCTACTGTTTGGTAGAGTGCTCTATAAATGTCCGTTGGATCCAGTTTGCTGAAGAAGTTATTCAGCTCTCCTATATCCTTGCTATTTTTTTCTGCCAACTTGTTCCATCTATTACTGAATAAAGAGGGTTGAAATTGTCAATGATAGTTATGGATTTGTGTATTTCTATATTCAGTTCTGGCAGCTTTTGCCAGTTGGGTTATTTCTTTTCGATAGATTCAGAAAATACCTGCCTTTTAATTGGTATGTTTAGATCCTTTACATTTAATGTGTCATCGGCATATTATTACGTATGCCTTTCCTTTTACTGTTTGTTGTATTTGTTCTATTTTTTTTTTTTGTTCCTCGTTTCCCCCTTTCTTGTCTTCTTTTGGGTTATTTGTACAATTTTTAGTATTTAATTTTACCTATAGTGACCTTTGGTATAACTCTCTGTATAATTTTTTTAAGTGTTCGGCCACATTTTTCTGTAAAGGACCAGACAGTAACTATTTTAGGCTTTGCCTGCCATGTGGCCTGTTTTGCAAACTACTCAATTGTACCATTAGAGTATAAAAGCAGCCTCAGACAGTATGTAAGTGAGTGATCATAGTTATATTCCAATAAAACATCACTTACAAAAAATGGATGGCAAGCTGGATTTGGCCTGTGGGCCATAGTTTTCCAACCCTTGCTCTAGGTATTATAATATTCACATTCAATTTTTCATAGTATGCTCTTAATGTTTTATCACTTTAAGTAGAATGTAGAAATTTTGCCACTACGTATAACCCTTTCCCCTTTATGTTATAGCAGTCTTAAATACTATATCAACATACTTTACAAAGCCATCAATCCTATGATTTTTCCTTTCAACTGCCAAACATATTTTAAAGAATTCTATCGGAAAAGAATGATTTCTCGCACTGACTCAGATATTATTCTTGGCTGTCCTTCCTTCCTTCCTTCCTGATGTTACAAGTTTCCTTTTGCTGTCATTTCTCTCCTATCTGAAGAACTTTAGCAATTCTTTTAGAGTAGGTCTGCTGTCAATGAATGCTCTTAGCTTTCTTTTCTTTTCTTTTTAATGTTTATTTATTTATGTTGAGGGAGAGAGATAGAGCGTGAGCGGGGTGGGACAGAAAGAGAGGGACAGAGAGAATCCCAAGCAGGCTCTGTGTTGTCGGTGCAGAGCCTGATGTGGGGATTGGTCTATAAACTGTGAGATCATGACCTGAGCTAAAATCAAGAGTTGGATGCTTAACTAACTGAGCCACCCAGGCACCTCTCTTAGTTTTGTATCATCTGAAACTGTTTGTATTTTATCTTCATTTCTGAAAGATATTTTTGTTGGGCATAGGATTTTAGCTGGCAATTATTTTCACTCAGCACTTTAAAATAATGTTGTTTCACTTGCTCCTGGCCTCCATGTTTTCTGATGAAAAACTCACAATTGTTTGAATCACTGTTTTCTGTAGGTAACACATTGTTTTCTTCCAGCTGCTTTTAAGATCTTTCTTTGTGTTTCATTTTCAAGAATTTGATTCTGATGTGTCTGGATGTGCATTTCTTTGAGTTTATCCTATTTAGGATTCAATTAGCTTCTCAAACATGTAGGTACATGTTAGATTGAGGATTTTTTTCCAGCTATATTGCTTCAAATACTTTTCAGTAATGCACTCTCCTTCTGGGACTCTAATGACACAAATGTAGACCTTTCTTATTATCTCCTAGATTCCTGAGGCTCTGGTCATTTTTTAAATACTTTCTCTCTCTCTCTCTCTCTCTCTCTCTCTTGTTCAGATTGGATGAATTTTATAACTCTTTCCTATGTCATCTCTATTTTACTATTCAGCGGATTCATGGAGGGTGTCTATTTTCTTATTTTATTTTTCTATAGTTTTTGGTTCGTCTTTATGCCTTCTGCATCTTTGCTGAGCCTTTCTATTATTCCACCTGTTTAAAAAGCATTATGATTGCTTTCCAGTACATTTTTGTAATAGCCACTTTAAAGTCTTTACAGATAATTCCAACAACTGTATTATCTTGACATTGGCCTTTGGTGATTGTCTCTTCTCATGTAAGTTGAAATTTTCCTGGATCTTCGTTTGCTGAGTAAATTTGAGCTGCATCCTAGACATTTTGAGTACCGTGTTATTTTCAGATCTTTTGCAGTAGAGTTTAGATCTGTTCTGTGCATGCGCCCCACCCAGTGGTCTTTCTGCAGTTTGGGTGGTAGTGTCTCTTCTTTTATTCAGCTCTTGAATTTTTTGGTATGCTGTTTAGGATAAGATCTGCTATACATGTGCAGCTCAGGGGCGAGGCACAGGGTTTAGGAACAACATAAGGGGGTTGCTTTCCTGAGTTCCTCTCTCTCCTATCTCTCTGGTATTGTCTGTTTCTTTGGGTCTCCTTGGTTTTGGTCCTCTGGGTAGAAAGCTTGTGTTTTAGTTATTCTCTTCTGCCATACCCTTCTGTATCTGTGCCCGCATTCAGGATCAAGTGGTGAGAGAACCAGAGAGAGAGAGAAAAAAAAGCAATTGGGGGGGTTTCCTTTACCTGTTTGGAATCATATCTTTACTGGGGAGAAAGCTTTTCTTCCCTTGGAGTCTGTTATTGCCACGGTCTCTGCAGACATGGGATTGCTTGGAGGCTGTGGCAGGAAACCCACGGATTTCAATACTCTCTTCAAGTGTTAGGAGCTCCCTCTTCTATTCCTCAGACCAGAACTAGAGGACTTCCTTTGGACCTTTCTCTGTTTGTGCCCTGTTCTGCACTTCTGGGTTGCTGACACGTATCCAAGCCAGGGGATGCTAGAGAAAAAAGATGGTAAACATACTGTCAGGTCAATGGTACTCTTACTTCTAATCTTCTTCCCCATTCTGCCTGCTATTCTTTACTTTTCAGTCTCACACAGATGTTCCATGAGTTCTGTCTATTCTTTGTGGCCGTCTTCAGCTGGGGACATGGTATTGTGTGCTTGCCCCGCCTGACTCAGAACTGGAACAGAGAAACTTACCAGGAACTGGGCTCCAAAACTGCCTGCAACTCAGGGTGGCCGGGGCCAAGTGTGACTACGTAGAAGGGGGGACAGAGGCTACTGTAGGAGGTAAACATGTGGATGATGTGTGTCAGATTAAGACATTTCAGCTTTCTACTGAAAGCTATTGGACGATACTCAAATTTTGTGAGCAGGTGATACAAAATTCTTTGTACTGAGTATGGCTTTGGCTTACAAAGTGTGACAGGTAGTCTCCTGAGAGGAACTGCTTCTATTTGGAGGGATCTTTCAGAACTTCTGCTGTCTCAAAATAGCCACTCTCATCTGAATACTCTGGCTGGCCACCTGGACCCAGGCTGTGCCATCAGGCATTTCTGCTTATCGCCATCAGGTCCAGCCTTTAGCAGCTTCCGGTGTCCTGGCAAGGGACGATTCACGTATTTCCTCTTTCCTAATCTTCTTTCCTCGTTACATCTCTGGAAGACATCCCGTTCTTTAATGTTTATTTATTTTTCAGACAGAGAGAGACAGAGCATGAATGGGGGAGGGGCAGAGAGACAGGGAGACACAGAATCGGAAGCAGGCTCCAGGCTCTGAGCTATCAGCCCAGAGCCTGATGCGGGGCTCGAACTCACGAACCGTGAGATCGTGACCTGAGCCGAAGTCGGACGCTCAACCGACTGAGCCACCCAGGCGCCCCAACATCCCGTTCTTTAATATCAGCATGTGTACGTGTGTACCAAGCAACAGAACAAATATTGAGAAAGAAACATATGTGGAGGTTGGTGGAGTAACCCAGTGGAGGCTGGCTGGTGTCGCCCTTGGGTGGGCATTTGCTCAACACTCTTGTTGGCTGGACCCCAGGACAACACCCTTCTGCAAGGCCTGGTGATCCCCAGTAGCAAGTCTTTCTCCCGAAACATTTCATGAAGGGGCTCAGTCAACTGAAAACAACCCCAACAAGTGTTCTGTAGGTATGATTTACTGGCTAAGGCCTCAAAGAGACCTTGGTTTGTCCAGTTGCTCAGTTAGTTGATTTGTCATGTCATGTGCCCTTTCTAAGCCTGTTTGCTCATTTTCAAGTGGGGCGAGTGATGGTACCTATAACTTTGGGTCTTGGTGCAGATTAAGTGAGAGGAGGTCTGTAAGGCTCTCGTCAGGAACCTGTCCATGATAATAGTGCAACAGATATGAAACACCCTTAGCGATGCTGGTGCATTTGTCGCTTCCCCGCATCGTTGTCAGCTTGTCTGCCTCTTGAGACGCAGATTTGTGCTCCTCAGAGAACTTTTTACAGGAACTAAAGGTGAGGCAGGAAGACAACGGGAGTCATTCTTTATCCTTCATTACCAAGAATAAGGACCTGCCCATTTTTAACCTTAAGATGAGATAAAAACCCATGTTGGTGTAGCTTCTGTCCATCAGCTCTAATTCTCCTTCTTTGGGTTCTGCCCAACACATCAGACCCTTTGTCCACACGATGGGTCCTTTGGACATTTTAAGAAAGTGAATTTCAGTCCTTATTACATCCTTCTTTACTAAACAAGCACTTTGCCTTTCCCGGTGTAGTAAGATTATACCAGGATTCGTCTCTAGGCTCATAGGTTTTATCCGCTTTTTAGGCTGAAGTATCTATGTTTGCAGCCTCCAAATTCTCTACAGAAAGGGCAAAACATAGTGACACATCAACCTGCATAAATGCACAGAGTGTCGCTATGCATGACGCATGTGTACGTGGAGAAGAGAAGTGGCCCCACACTTTATAACATCCGGCCGAATCCTTTGGGGTTGACAGTGGAGGGTGAATCTCTCTGCATATTTGAGGGGTGGAGGGGGATCAGGGTTGGAGGCTGAGGTGGGCCTCTAGGGTTTACAGCACCGGAGGGATGACACTCCTTCCTCTTAGAACCCCTCATCAATCATGGCTGCTAAGGCCACCAGTCAAGGCCACATCAGGGCCACTGCCTATTCTTTTCTCTTTGTTTCAGACTGAATGTTTGGTCCGTCCAACGTAGACCCAAGGGCAAGTCTCAAGGACAGGAAAAAGCGCCATCTTCCCACACTCTGTTTCTTCCTCAATGATCTACCTTTTCTCAAGACGATGGGATTTTTCTCTTCTTTCAGGGGATACTCTGTCCTACCCACAGGGCTGGAGGCCTCTCCTTATATTCTGAGCAGGTCCAAAGCATTAGAGCACAAGAGCCCAGCATCCCCGCAAGGACCTCTTGATTATAGTTTGGCTTTCTGTGTGTTTTCCAATGGGGGTAATGCGGTGGTCATACTGATGTGACCTTGAGTTTCTGATCACAACTAAAGTCCTTCTTATCATTTTAAAAGTTGACATTCTACCCATTCCAGGGATCTTGGTAAGTGTGATTCCGTCCTGAGAGATAAGTGTACTTTTGGTGTTGGCTGTAAAATCATGTTATTGTCACAAAACTGATGGCCAGGCCTTGGATCATAGTAAATTTCCAGTGTCAATATTACTCATGGCTGCCATTCTCTCTTTTGGACACATTTGTCATACTGTATGCTTTGGCTAGGACCAACCTTTTTCATTCCTATTTTAAACCTCTCCAGATATCATTAACCTCATTTTTCAAATGGGGAAATAGAAGCTTAGGGACATTGAGCAATTTCTTAAAAATCACATGGCTATGGTGAAGCAGGTTTAGAATCCAGGCCCGTCTGACTTCAATACTCAGGCTGTGTCTCCCTCAGAGCTGACATTCATCTTCCTCTTTGGGCCCGGTATCTCTCTTACAACAACCTAGCATTCCATGACATGTTCAGTGGTGAGAATGTTGCCTTCAGATGTTTTGGCGATGGACCTGAATTCCCACTCTTTGCAAATAGATACTTCCGTAGAGGAAAGATCAACCTCCATCTTTGTGATCATGTACAATACTGTGTCACCAAACGTAAGAGTGCAATGGCCAGGGTCTCATGACTAAAGGCATTTTCAGATAAGTATGTGAAGTGCGGTGGTTGGAACACGGAAGGCGCTCTGTCACTGGTGGTTCTTTTCCCGATGGAGGCAGAGGTATAAGAAGATAAAAGAATGTAAGTCAAGGACTCTCACAGGGGTAAACACCAACAGGGTCGGTTGCTGCATAAAAGGTGCTTAGAAAATCCTTCCCAATCATCCACCTCCAATAGACTGTTTGCTCCCTTGAGCGGAGAAGGCCAGACCAGACAGATAGGGAAGCGGCAATCTGTGAAAACCATCTGTAAGCGCTGACGGGACTTTGGCAGGGAGGCGGACCGGGATCTGTTCCTACTGATCTGTAAATCCAGCTTTCAAAACTGCTCCCCATGGGAGGCCTGGGATGGCTTAGAATATTTCGTGGGTCAAGTTCAGGAACAACTGAGAGAGTGTTGCAGCAGGGCAGGAGGAAATGCCCCTGGATCCACTGTGGAGGACATTCCTCAGGTCTCATCTCAGAGGTCACCTCTGCAGAAAGGTCCTACTTGCTAGGTTCCCTGCTATGAATTGTATTTCTCCATATATTTCAGAGATCAACCACCTGAATCTTACTTACTTACTTAGCTTCTCCCAGCTATGATGTAAGCTTCATGAGGGCAGAGACTTCATTTGTCTTTTCTTGTCTTTATAGGAGTAGAGAGTCTGGCATATGGGGGACGCTGTAGAAATATTTGTTGATTGGTTGGTTGCATGAATGAAGGAGCGGGCAGAGAAGATGGTGAGGGATGGTGGGGAACCAGTGAGTGGAAGGAGCCCAGCATTTGGAAGGATACTCATTTGCTCCCAATCTCGATCCTAAAGTAACTGACGCATGACCTCAACCTAGAAAGGTTTGTTTTCTTGTCTATAAAAATCTGTTTCATGGAATTATTACCAATGCCGAATGACAGAACAGCGAAGTGACTGGCACAATGGCTGACATACAGGAGTACGACTAGACATTAGTGTCACTGTCTTCCCTCCAAGTACATAAGCACAACCACACATCTACCTTATGATAAGTAAGGTTCAAGTCAACATCTACTTCTGGTCCTCCCACCCTAAGCCCTTGGGATCTGGAGATAAGTACGTTTCAACCTCTGGCCTCTACACGCTCATAGTACCATTTAGTTAGAAACATAAAAATCAAGTTTGGAGCCGTGGATACGGAGTGGCATTTTCCTCATTAGTTAATAATATAAGTGCCTACTTGATATTTCACGCAATTACTGAATTTGATTTTATCTCCAAACCAAGCCTAAGAGGTAGGTAGTATTATCTTCATTTTGCATATGAAGAAATCGAGGCTCAGAGAAGTGAAGTAACTTGTCCAAGGTCACTTGTCCTTGGACCTTGTCCTTGGCGTCCTAAGGGCCCCATACAAGTTCCATCAATGTCAATGTTCTTGCGACTGTGTTTTACACCTGCCCATTCCTTACAACTCCATCGGTGACTTTAGAGAAATTTTGGTTCTTTTCTCACCTATTTGCATGGGCAACGTGTATTCTCCTGATTCTAATTGGACCTTTCTTCTTGGAGTCCATGGAGGTTTTGATATATGCCTGCTTTCATTTAAGCTGCTGGCTGCGACAGCTTGGTTTATTTCATTTATTATAAAAGATGTGCACATATCATGTATTATGCTCTAGGGAAACTTAGTGAATCATCCTGTGATTCAAAATATCAAACGAGTGGTTTTTTTTTTGAACTGCAGCCATCATTTGGTGCAATCCTGGTTGAGCCGTTAGGAAGTTTTCCCTGATGGCCGTTATTGTTTTACGGTGACAACCCACAAGCTAAATTGAAAAATAATAATAAAATGCATGGAGGATAAACTACGCCCACATCTAATAGCATCACACAAATTAAATGCCGAGTCAAACAAGCCAGGTACAGAAGATTCCATTCCCGTATAGTTCTACTTACATAGAGTTCCAACACAGGCAGAGTTAATCTATGGTGAAAGAAGTCAAGAAGGGGGGGCGGGGGGTGGGTGGCATCCTGAGGAGGCAGGAGGAGAGTTTCTGGGTGCTGGTCATATGCCATTTTTTTTTATTTGGGTGTTAGTTACACAGACACGTTCATTTTGGTATATTCACTGAGCTGTCCACTTAAAAACTTGTGCGCTTTTCATATACATGGTATAACTCCATAAAAGTTAAGTTTTTGAACACCACTATCTGCTAAACCCTACAGCACGGTCTGCACAACCTAATGAGTTCACAACTCTAATCTTGACAGACTTTCCAAGTTGATCTAGTTTATAACTATTTAACGGATGTAGAAACCGAGGCTCAGAGTATAAATTCACCTGAGATCCCATAATGAATAAATGATAGAGCTGAGCTTTCAAATCTGAGAGAACTGACTGCACAGCAGGCTGCCTTTCTATTTATGGCATGTTGAAATTGTTTAGCGGTCGTTTTGAGAAGCTTACCGTTGAAATTAGTGATACGTGCAAAAATCCGGGTGGACTAATTTTTTTTAAATGTTTATTTATTTTTGAGAGGGAGAGAGAGATAGAGAAAACAGGGGAGGGGCAGAGAGAGACAGAGAGAGGGAGAGAGAAAATCCCAAGCAGATTCCGGACTGTCAGCACGGAGCCCAATACAGGGCTTGAACTCATGCACCATGAGTTTATGACCTGAGCCAAAAGCGAGAGCTGGACGCTTAATGGACTGAGCCACCGAGATGCCCTTGAATGGCCAATGTTCTTTTCCCTGTGCCTTTTCACGCTGCCTCTTTGTAAGTAAGAGCTTACTGTGTGGACGGCAGCCTTTTCCAGTTTTGAGCCGTGCACGCTGCCTGCTCATTAAACAGAAAGATTTCTCCTTGTAACTTCCAGCCTCTGGCCCTTCCTTGTGTCCTTCGGTGTCACCTGGAGAAGCACGATTAATAGCTATTATTTACACAGGACCAGCCATGTGCCAGGGACTTTACATATTTTCCCTTTGAATTCTCATTAGCATCCCTCGAATGAGGGGCTGTATTTTTCCCATTTATGGATAAAAAAGATTGAGGGTCAGAAAGGCTCAAGTTAGGTACCATTTTCTCCCTTCCAGTCTTCAAGAAAATCGAGCATCAGAGACGTTAATAACTCACCCGAGGTCACACAGCAAATAGGTGGCAGGTTTGCAACGCAGGTCCAAGTTCGAAGCTCATGGTTTTTGAATCTCTCCAGTGCGCCCCCTCTCTTGCCTTGGTCAGTCTGTTAAATGCCGGACGAGCTGCCAGCATGTCCTGACCCCCCACTACCATCCAAAGTTTTTACTTCCCAGCACATTCTCCCGTGGACACCTGCTAGTTCCCTTCCTGCTACCTGGCTCCCACGGGAGCTGCCATATTCGTACGTGACCCTGTCCCTGGTCACAGCCAATTGGTTCATGGGGGTTCCTGCTCCAAGCGGCTCCTGGCCCCACCGGGGGCGAGGTCAGAGGTCTGCACAGAGAAAGGACCTTCTGAGAATTCAAATCAAACATCGAAATACATGAATGGAAACTAGACTTGCTTCAGAGTGTTTGGTAGTGACCGGAAACGCCCGGGTGAGAGGTTTCAGCTCAAAGGAAGCATTTTATCACAGCAAGAGAGACCCAATGCCTGGGAGAGGAGGGAGCTCCGGCGTTCTGATGTTGGCTCAAAGGCGGGCGTCCCCTTGGACGCCTGCTAGACGGGCCAGTCCAGCCAGCCAGGCGATGGGCTGAGCTGCTTTTCGGCTTCCAGGCTTCCTTGAACGTGGAGCACGTGAGTCCTTTATCACAGCTGTCCTAGCCTGCTCAGGCTGCCACAGCGAAATGTCACCGCTGCGGGGCTTGAACAGCGGAAATGTATGCGCTCCCGGTTGCAGAGGCTGGGAAGTCCAGGGTCAAGGTGCCAGCAGGCCTGGTTTCTGGTGCAAGCTCTCTTCTTGGCGTGCAGACAGCTGCCTGCCTGCTGTGTCCTCACACGGTGGGGACAGAGTCTGGTCTCTCTGGTCTCTCTTTTTTTTAATTTTTTTATTATTAAAAAAAAATTTTTTTTAACGTTTATTTATTTTTGAGACAGAGAGAGAGACAGAGCATGAACAGGGGAGAGGCAGAGAGAGAAGGAGACACAGAATCTGAAACAGGCTCCAGGCTCTGAGCTGTCAGCACAGAGCCTGACGCGGGGCTCGAACCCACCGACCGCGAGATCATGACCTGAGCCGAAGTCAGACGCTTAACTGACCAAGCCACCCAGGCACCCCTCTCTGGTCTCTTCTCATAGACACCACTTCTAGCAGATCAAGGCGCCACCCTTATGACATCATTTAACCTGAACTGTCTCCTAAAGGGCCACATCACCAAATAAAGCCCACCCTGGGGGTTAAGCTTCCGCGTCTGAATTCTGGGTGGGGGGCTGGTGGGACGCATTTCAGTCTGGAGCAACGATCCTGTGGTCTCTCTGTTTACCGGACAACTGAAGCAAATGTTTCACAAACACACTTCTGTTTTGTTACGCCTTATTTTATAGTATTTTTAAAATTTTTTTTAATGTTTTTATTTATTTTTGAGAGCGCAAGAGAGCAAGCAGGGGAGGGACAGAGAGAGAGGGAGACACAGAAACCAAAGCAGGCTCCAGGCTCTGAGCTGTCAGCACAGAGTCCGACATGGGGCTCGAACCCACGAGCCGTGAGACCATGACCTGAGCTGAAGTCGGACACTTAACGACTGAGCCACGCGGTGCCCTTGTTCTATAGTATTTTTAAAGTTTATTTATTTTGAGAGAGAGAGAGAGAGAGCGAGACTACGTGTGTGAGTGCGTGAGCAGGGGAGGAGCAGAGAGAGGGAGAGACAGAATCCCAAGCAAGCTCCAAGCTGTCAGCACAGAGCCCGACTCGGGGCTCGAACTCACGAACCATGAGATTATGACCTGAGCCGAAACCCAGAGTTGGATGCTTAACCAACGGAGGCACCCAGGTGCCCCTATTTTATACTATTTAAAAACATTCTCACCATGACCATGAAACTGAGTTCACGTTTACTTTGAAAAATACCGTGTTAGCTGGTGATGGCAATGATGATGACGAGTGTCACAGTCACACAGCGGTAGTGGTTAATAGCAGCTGCGGACATTTTTTGTAGAAGCGAAGAGCTTCAAAACAAATGTCTCCCTTGTGCGCAGTAGGTCTGCTTTCATCTTATGGACGCCATTAATCTTGTAACTGACCAGGTTTCTCTCTTTGCCTTGGCCACTAGGAAACTTAGAGCAAAGATCGCTCATCTGTGATCCAGGATCACATGGCATGCAGTCATACAGACTGGTCTTTCCCCTGCCTTTTCTCTTCTTATTCAAGGTTTCTCCCCTGTATTTATTTTTTATTTAAAAAAATTTTTTTCTTTTTAACGTTCATTCACTTTTTTTGAGAGACACAGAGAGACAGAGCGTGAATGGGGGAAGGGCAGAGAGAGAGGGAGGCACAGAATCCGAAGCAGGCCCCAGGCTCCGAGCTGGCAGCACAGAGTCCGACGCGGGGCTCGAACCCACAAACCACGAGATCATGACCTGAGCCGTAGTCGGACGCTTAACCGACGGAGCCGCCCAGGCGCCCCTCTCCCCTTTATTGTGTATTTAGTTTTCTTGCTGTCCCACTTCTGTTGATAAATGCTTAACACTTTTTATGGTGTGGCACCAACCGTGGTTAAAAAAAAAGAAAGCTAAATAACCAGACATTCCCTAATGTAATTATCACAGCAGGATATGATGAATGTGTTATGACTCTCATTTTATGTATAAGATGATGAATTTCAGAGAGGTTGGGTGCCTCTCTCTAGTGGTACAGCTTGTATGGGGGAAATCTTGGTCTCAAAAACGACTGATATTTCCCTGGAACTATCCAAGGCTCCCAACGTCCTCCTTGACGGTATCTTCTAGCTTTGAGAGGGTAGTATTCTTGGTCTACCTTTAGAGGGTGGGTGGCAGGTCCAGGTCCTTATTTGCAGTCATCACTGAGCCCCCCACCCCCAAGCAGCCCCTTCACACCCCACCTGTTCCCTCTCCTTGCATGCAGGGACCCTGGGGCTTGTGTGTTTCCTCCAGAAGCAACCATGGGACTTCGGAGGCTAAAAGAGTGTGGGAGCAACCTGCCCGCAGGTTAGGGTAGGGGCTCACATCTCTGCCGTTGTTACCTCGTCTGGAGCTACTTGGATCAAAGCAGAATCTTCTCTACTTCGCTTGATCCCTGAGCAGACGGTGGGCAGCTCCCGGGTGGGAGAGTATCTCCACCTCTGGGGTCTAGTACAGACCGGGGGCAGGTCAGTCTTCAGGGAGAGCATCAGTAAGCAAACAAGGACACCTCTCGTCGTACTAATGCCAATAATGTTGACAACTAACCTCATCGCATAATTGCCAAACGCCAGCTCTGAGAGCTTCCTGGATTGCTTTCGTCTAATTTTCATGTTAACGTGATGATGCAGGTCTTATTTTGATCTCCATTACCAAGTTTTTTTTTTATGTGTTTTATTTTTTATCTTTGAGAGAGAGAGACAGACAGACAGACAGACTGTGAGCAGGTGAGGGGCAGAGAGAGAGAGGGAGATGCAGGCTCCGAAGCAGGCTCCAGTCTCCGAGCTGTCAGCCCAGAGCCCGACTCGGGGCTCGAACCCATGGACTGTGAGATCATGACCTGAGCCGAAGCTGGCCGCCCAACTGACTGAGCCACCCAGGTGCCCCTTGATCTCCATTTTAGACATGGGAGTACTCAGTCACAGAGGGGTTACATAACCCACATGCTCCCTTCCACACGGCTAACGAGCGGCACCCAGAAGGTAAATGCTGGCACCCTCGCTGTAGAACCCGAGATCCTCACTGCTGTGGACACAGCCTCCTCTTTCCCCCCAGGCTCCTATCCTGGGTCTCAGGACTGGGCTCAGGGACCTCGGCTACGAGTCTAGTAGAGTTTACGTTGACCCTTCCGATACTCTGGCATTTCTTCCTGGGTATTGTATAGATTGGATGCAGTTCTGAGAGCCTCTCAGCGCCCTGATTACATTGTTGGTTTATGCTGCTTTGGTTTCAGGTCATGAGGCAAGAAGGAAACCGTCTCGAACTCCCGCCAAGCCGTTCTGCCCAGCGAGCCTCTTCCCACAAGCGTGGGGCTCCGGGCGCGCCCGAGGCCCCCGCCAGCCGAGGCGCTTTCCTGCCTTCAAAGGCCCACCTTGAGTGCATGCCAGAATCCGGCAACAGATTCTGGTCCAACTCATGCAAACCGCAGAACTCCAAGGCGGTTGAGGCCACGGAACACTGAGTTGAGATCAAGTGGCTTAATACCAAAAGAAAACATCTTCAAAGTTTTGTCGGAGGGAAAGCCAAACAGAGATAATGTTGAAGTCTCCAGCTTGCTAGTTCCTTTCTGTTTGGTCAGCGCTTGATAGGATATGATGTCTGAGTGCCCACAGCTTTATCGTCGGAGAGGTGAGCGCGTTTACGTGGACCAAGTGGACCCCAGAAGGGGGGCTTGGACCGCCGGGGATCGCCAGAGGCGTTTTCCATTCCAGGTCCGCGGGGCGCTGATTTTGCATTGTTACTCTTTGTTCCTCCTCAACACTGCTCTGTAGATTCCAATCTTTGGGGCCACATTTTATAGAGTTGGGAAGTGGAGTTCGCGGGAGAAGGAAGGAAAATAGCATTTCACTGATGGTGGTAGAAAGTGGCAGGGCTGGAGCCCAGATGGCATGTCCTGGTTCCAAGTCCGGAGCTTTGGAACCATGTCTCAGGGTCCGACACATTCCCCCCCTTTGCCGTCGGGGAGCCTCGCACCCCCACGGGGCTCCACGTGGGGTGGGAGCGTGGGGTCAGGAGGAGCATGCCCATCGTGGACAGCACGAGCAGAGTGCTGTCTTGGCTCCTGGTGCCGGGCCACCCTCTCTGGGCTTCTTTGTCACCAGCCTCTGTTTGTGCCCACGCAGCGTGAGCGGACGTGACGTGAGCGTATGCATTTCGGGGGCCTGGGGGGCAGAGTCCGGCATAGAGATCAGCGTGGGGGAAGTTTATCCATGAGCCCTCTTTAGATTAAGAGCAATTGGAAAAAAAAAGAATGAAAAAAGAAAGGAGCAATCAAAAGGAAGGACAGGAGCAGGGCAGGCAGATGGGGAAGTTCGACCGTGTTAAGCCGCAGAGGTTTGGGATTTGTGACCCAAAGCAGTTAGCTCTTACCTTAGTGAGGGCAGGAAGACGAAGAGGTTGAGGGACACTGGGCAGAAGTGGGGCGTGCAGGGTTGCGGTGTAATTGCACAGATGGGGGGGGGCCCGGGGACGACCCCCGAGGGCTCTGTGCAGTGGAGAAGATAATGAGGAAGCCGAGGTGGAAACCGAGCCCCTTCTCTTGCTAACCGGGTGGTCTGGGGCCGGTGTCGGGATGACCGATGGCTCTAGTTGAGGGGAGATGGCTCCCTGAGCAGCGCAGGGGGCCGGGCTCTACCCGGACCGACACCAGCTTTCCGGGGCAGGACCGAAGCTACAGAGTCTCAGTCGTCGGGGAGGGGGTCGCGAAATACCCCCAGTGGGTCACAGGGAGCCCTCCTAGAAGCCACGCTACGCTAAGTGGGCGGCTGAAGGTTAAGCTAATGCTTTTCCCTCCTTAGTGTTCAGAGTCCCAGCTTCCAAAGAGGAGCTGGAGGAAGGAATCCAAACGGGTCACTTGGCAGAAACAGCTCGTCTTCCCGGGTGCCCGCAGCATGGGGGTGCGCAGTGTGGACTGGCGGGAGACGAGGCGGGCGCATGCACCTCGCGGGGGGCTCTGAATGCCGTGCCAGTGCGTCTGGACTTGGGCGTCCAGCCAGCCTGCGCTGCCTCAGAGCCAGAAAGGTGGCGCGGGGGTGGCCTGTGACCTGAGACGGGCACATTTATAGAGGGCAGTGCCTCCAAGGTGGAGGCAACGAGGACGTAAAGCAAAGAGCAGCAGGGTGGCTTCGGTGCTGTTGGACGCAGGACACATCGCAGGTGAGGGATGGTCAGGGCTTAGCAGCTGATTTCGGGGGCGCGAGGAGGTGCAGG
The DNA here is from genome assembly GCF_027475565.1 of Acinonyx jubatus. Lineage (NCBI taxonomy): Eukaryota > Metazoa > Chordata > Mammalia > Carnivora > Felidae > Acinonyx > Acinonyx jubatus. The sequence continues at coordinate 129,153,133 of NC_069388.1, read as the reverse complement.
GACGACACGGCCAGCGACTGAGGGTGAGTCCAGGGTAATTAGGGTGGGAAATTCTGCAGCGTCCTCTGGGCCCTCCCTCAGGACAGAGGCCGTGCCTCTCCTGGCTCCGCATTGGCAACGCCTTGCCGAGCACGAGCTGGCGGAATGCAGCGAACTTCAGGAATGCCATCAGCCCCCGTCTCTTGCTTCCCACGGCCTCGACTGGACCAGGTGGCTCCTTCCCTCTGCCCGAGCCTCGCGACCTGACTGTGCCTGCCCGAGGTTCCCGGACTCCTGGACTCCAGATGCCGAGGACTCCTTGGCTTCTGTCCAAGCGCAGCTCCCAGCGGCCTGGGCAGGTGGCCTGGGGACGCGACGAACAGCGAGCGTCCGGTGTTATCGGTTGGGGACACGGGCCAGGTCGCGGGGGGCCGGAGTTAGCGAAGCAAAATACAGGGCCCCCGGTTCCGTTTGAACTTCGGACACAAAGGGAGTGCGTGTCAGGTAGTGCACGGGACACACTCCCTTGCCAACATCTGAGTTTCAGAGCTCCCTGGGTGTCCTGGGTTTTCCTGGCAAGCCTGCCTATGTCCCCTCCCCACCCCCCGGCCTGGTTTGCATGCACGGAGGGGACTTTGCACCTCCCGGTCCCCAGGGGTAGCTCTACCGATGGCACAAAAGGAGGCAGCAGACCCCCACCCTGGCCAGCCCCCGTCCTCGCTGCCAGCGGCCGTGTGCCTTCATTGGCAGCTGGGCGGGCGGCTGGGCCGTCATCCATCACGCCGCCACCAAGGCGTGCTAACAGACCGCTGTGGTTCCAGCACATTGATGACGGTTACCATCCTAATGAAGATTTGTGGCCCTGCCCGAGGAGTCCGTTTGTTGTCTCCAGCAGATGGGACGACGCCCTTGGGAGTGGCTGACAGGAGGGGAGGTTCCGGGCACGGGGGTGGGGGGGAAGGACACAGTGGCGAGACGAGTGCCTCTGCTCAGGATCCTGGTCGTGTCTTCCGCTGTATCAGGATGCCAGGCAGGGAAGGTTCCTCCAAGGAGTCAGCTGGAATCCCCTGTCCCCACTTTCTCTGTCTTCCCTGATGGGTTAACGCTTCGATGTTAACGCTTCGATGCCCTGCTTCGACAGGGCAATTCACACACTCCTTCCGTTGAGGGAGGGAGACCGTGCCAGGCTGAGCGCGCCAGCCCTGCCTTTGACCCACTAGGTGGCCTTGTGGAGGTCGTGCCTCCTCCTTGGGCCTGTCTCGCCCGCTCCAAATGCGGGCGTTGGACCGCACAGCCACCAAGGGCCCCTCGAAGCCAGAGACTAGATGGTGAAGTTCAATCCCATCGCACACTGGGGCAACTAAGGGCCCCGGACATTGAGCCCCAGGGCTTTCGGTGTAATCGAAGCATAGAACCCAACTGTTGGCTGTGGTCCAGGGTGAAATTTTGGTCCGAGCCCACGGCTTGCTCTGAGCAGCTCTTTACCATTCAGAACGGAGGTCATGATTCAACCCACGACGACATTACGGCTAAGGACATTTTGCTGAAGCCGCGTCCTGACTTCATAGCACAGCAGAAACCCAGATCCACAGGGAAGCAGCTGGAGCACGATGAAATTAGACAAGTTCTGCTCCGTGTGACCTTGGGCATGCCATTGAACTTAATGAGATCTCAGTATCTGCATTTGGAAACTGGAGTTGTCAATTTGTGAGCATTAAGGATCCACAAATGCAAAATGCCCAGGAGAATGTTTGCTTTGTGGGAGGGGCTGGCTCAGCAGGCGACAACAGGCCCCCCCGCCCAAAGGTGTCTCCCATTACTCTACCCCCATTCTCTGGGTTCGGGCCCTCTGGCCTCACTTCTGGGCTCACTGCTGTTCCGGGACCGTGCTCGCCCTGAGTGCTGTCCTATCTCAGGACCTTGCACTTGGGTTGCTTCAGCCCAGAGCAGCCCTCTCCCAGATATGTGCACGGCTCATTCCTCACTTTCTGTAGGTGCTCACGGCCACACCACATCGTCCAACCTCTCTAACGTGTCATTCCCTTGTCACAGTGCAACTTACTGTATGTTTCACATACTTATCTATTTGCCTGGTTACTTCCCCTTGGGTAAAGTGTAAGCTTCAGGAAGTTGGGGTTCTGGATGATTAGAAAATTTTTTTTAATGTTTATTTATTTCTGAGAGAGAGAGAGAGTGAGACAGAGCATGAGCGGGGGAGGGCCAGAGAGAGGGAGACACGGAATCCGAAGCAGTCTCCGGGCCGTCAGCACAGAGCCCGACGCGGGGCTCGAACCACCAACCGTGAGAACATGACCTGAGCCGAAGTCAGCCCCTTCGGCTGAGCCACAGTGAGCTCACGGACTGAGCCACCCAGGTGCCCCTGTAGATTTTTTTTTTTTTAATGTTTATTTATTTTTGAGAGAGAGAGAGAGAGTGCACATGTGTGAGGAGGGGAGGGGCAGAGAGAGAGGGAGACAGAGCACCTGAATCTCATGAACCCTGAGATCATAACCGGAGCCAAAGTCAGATGCTTAACCAACTGAGCCACCAGGCGCTCCCTCACTTATTTTTATCACTAATGAATCTCCACTTAAAACAGTGCCCAGCACACAGAAAACACTGGCAAATATTTGTTGAATGAGTGAATGAATGAAGGAATGCACAAGTGATGGGAGGGAAACGCTCTCGAAGCAGCCGCATGGAGGCCAGCATTGGGAGGTAATGACTAGGAGGCAGGAGGCCACAAGAGTCATGCTCTGCAGGACCCTCAGAGCAGGGAGGGGGCAGTGGGGTGACAGGGGGTGGGATGGGTGGGCCGCTTTCTGGACACGGAGGTGATAGGATAAGCTGAAGTGTCACTTGGAGGGGTGACAGACAGGGACGTGTCACAGAGGACTCCAATTGTGGGTAAATGCAGGTTCTGAGCTGGAGATCGCCTTGGGGGGCAGGTTTGCAATGGCCACATCCGGGGGCCTTTCTGACAGGGGATACTGGAAGGAAAGTGAACTGTACCTCCCTCGGAGGAGCCGGGTTCTGCTTCAACCTTCAAGGTGGGGCCACCATTCGACCTGAAGCCATGCGGTTCATCTTCCAGGGCTGCGGATGGTTCCATCACGAAGGGACGGGGAAGGTGTGATAGAGCCCATCGGAGGTCCGTGGGTCCGTGTGGCACCCCGGGCAAAGCTAAGCTTTAAAGTTAGACCAATCTGGGGGCTCCTGGGTGGCTCAGTTGGTTAAGCGTCCGACTTCGGCTCAGGTCGTGATCTCATGGTTTGTGAGTTCGAGCCCCGCGTCGGGCTCTGTGCTGACAGCTCGGAGCCTGGAGCCTGCTCCGGATTCTGTGTCTCCTTCTCTCTCCGCCCTTCCCCAACTTGTGCTCTGTCTCTCTATGTCTCTCAAAAAATAAATAAAATGTAAAGTTAGACCAATTTGGTTTCAAAGCTAACCCTTGTCACTTACTAGTTAAATTTCACTGGACTCCGTTTCCTCATTCTCTAAAATGAGACAGTAATTCTGACCTCATAAAAATGCGAAGTTCACGTGATGCCATGTCTCAAACCCTGTGCCAGGCACACAGTATAGAACGAATAATTCGCTCATTTCCTTCCTCCTGTTCCTGGCTTTCCATAGGACACCCAGATCCTGATTTCTCTGCCCCCACTAGCCACTCACCCCTATGCTGATGGAGTTGCATGATACAAAGCTTATAATGCTCTTAACCCGTTCACACCTAAGAAACTTAGTATTTCCATGCCAACGTGCCCCACGGATTATGGCGGAAGGCCGCTGAATATGTAAGAGGAAAAGCTATTGCTTTGCTCGGTGTTGCTTGACTGGATTACATAGAAAGGGTAAGAATTCTACCCTTCTTTCTCTGCCATCACCTTTCTGTTAGATTTTTCTCACACCAGGTGTCCAAATCCCAGAGAGAACTCCTCTTCTTCCCCGTCTGACATTTTCAAATGTGTTGATACTTACCCAACGGAGTGATTCTCCTGGAGACGGTGCCACTCAAAGCTCCAACCTGAATGAAGAAGCCCCCAGAATTCTATTTATGTCGTAAGGAACATGTTCCACCTCAGAGCGTCAAAGACTTTGTGAGCACACCTGCCGCAAAGAGCGCAGTACGGCTCCAGAGTGATTCGAATTTTCCTTCCACCAAAAAAATAATTTTGGCAGCTTGGGATCAATATCTTCCCTCCCATATGTTTCATAGTCTCTGTAAAGTATAATTGAAGACACCCTTCTCAACAGCACTTTTCGGTGTGAATGCATTCCGAAATCCTAAAAAGGTAATTTGAAAAGGAAGGAAACTAACGTTTGGCTTGTACCTAGCGCGCAGCGAGATAGTGTTATTATGCACCTTGCATTTGCGATCTCATTTAAGCTGCACAGCTGTGAGAGAAACATAGTATCAGGCTTCTTGTGCAGAAAGGGAGGCTGAGGCTCTGTCAGCTTAGGTTACTGGCCTGAGGTCCCACCGTCAGCGGTGGCGGGATCAGGATCCGAAGCCCGTGTTGTCTGACTCCAAAGCTCGCCCTCTCTGAACGTGGCCTTGGACTCTCCACACCGCGTTCCGAATTCTCCACCCTTCCTACCTTCGGGCCTTTTGTTTTCACCGAGAACAGAAACTGAATCAGTGGAGGGACCCGAATCCTTGAGACCAGATTTTGGAAGAACGTTCTTGGCCCACACTTCCAGGCGGACCACGTCCAGTTCGTCTTCACTTAGACGGCATTGGTGTCCTTATTTCCTGGCATGGAAATGGAAGCCAAGTTGGACAGGGGAGCCCACGACCTTGGACTGAAAGAGATTTGACTCTATTCTAGGAAATGCCTGCCTTTCTCCGGGAGGTGAGAGGGAAGCGGTCCCCGCCAGGGGAGACGGATTCTTTCCGCTGTGGCTCTGACAAGCCATCCTGGCAAATGTCCCAGCCAAACTTTCTGGGCTGCTTTCGTGCTCCCCTGCATGATTCCTTGGTCGGGTAGGATTTGGCTCCGTGGCTCCCTCCGCCCATCAATCTTCATTTTCGTTTGTTGCTATAAAGATACATCTTGAAACATTCAAGAGGCGAAGGAGGAGTTCATCCGTGTCACAGACAGCATGCTTCAAGGGTTGCTGTTTTGTCAACCTGGCCAACTTGAATGTCAAAGAACGTGCTCTGGGAGGAAGTGGCCTTGGAAACCTTCCTTGCTTTGCATTCTGTCCCCGTCCCCACCTCCAAATTTATCCAGAGCAGCAATGACCCATTTTATTGTTGTGGCCGTGACCACGAGGACAGGAATGCCTTCTGTGGCCCTGGGAGCTGGGTGATCCTTTGACCCCGTGGTATTCCCAGTTGGCACAGCCCCAGAGCGTGGCCACCGTGTGACGTCTGCTTCCTGGAATTCAGTGGACTTCTGTCGGCGGCTGGGGGATTTCTGCACGACTCGGCAAACGCACTGGCAGTTCCCTCAGCGTCCACACAGTGATGATGTTAATTTCCTTAGTGCCAGGACCTGTGTGACTTCTAACTCTCACGCATTGGTGAAACTGATGAGTGCCACCAGTTGTTGACTGTCCCCTAATATGTCCTGCGTTTCTGGTCGTGAGGAACTCCAGATAGAGGAAATGTTCTGACAACTGGAAACTTAGTTGCATGCGTAAGCGCTTCCTAGGAAGTAGAGAACTTCTCACTCAGGAGAATGGGAGCCCCTGTGTGCTGCGCTCCTGAAGTTTGGCTTCCAGGGAAATGTCTTCATGGGGGCCCCGAAGAACAGGGGATTAACATTAACTGAGTTCCTGCAGTCGAGCTCCTATGTTTGTGACCTCTGCTACGTACTTTATTTACACGATCTTACTTACTTTCTGGCAAGCAAATTCCTATTCTACAGAAAAGGAAACTCGTGCTCAAGGAAGGCAAGGGGGTGATAGTGTTGAACTTCCAAATGGGACCATACGCAGAAAGACTGAGCAAAACCCCTTGTCAGTCTGCTAAGATGTTTCCCAGCGGGGTGAATCCTGAGGCTAAGTCTCCATCGTTTAAGGGAGGACCTTTAATCGTGTTTTAGTTCGCCAAGATTGTGCTCTATCCCTCGGGACAGACTCGCATTAACCAAACTCATAAGGCTGATATAAAACACACATCCATTGCCAATATATTAAATTAGTACGGGAGGCATAACTACCACAGTGGCCAAGATGCTTGCAGTGGCCCAAATGGCACCTTCTCTTTTTGTGGGCAAGTTGCACGGGAAAGCAAATTACAATTGGAAAGATCCTTCGTAGAAATGCATTCAGGGTGTGCATTATATGCTATGCAATTTAAGTGTCCTGTGGCCTTAGACTCTAGAAGCTTCTTCCATCAGTTTTCAAACTAGAGCCAAACTTGCCCCAGAGCCTGGACAGGCTGAATCCCTAGACCTGGATCCCTCTCCCTTGGCTACTGCTGGCATGGGCACAGCTTGGTGACTGTCCCTTTCTCTACTTCCAGGAATGACCAAGCTCCTCCAGCGTAACTTTGTCAATGGCTCCAGCCGCAATAGCTTGGCTTACAAGCCATTCTGGTTTTTTATTTTTTCTGCTAAATTTTAATATCCCAGCTTTGATCTCGTGTCTGTGGTGCTATTATTAACTCTCTGTTATTAACTCGATTTTTTTCTAATTTCCAAGTTGTTGGCCACCCCCATAGCTGTTTCCCTGCAGATATAATATCAAAGCTGTAGGATTTGGGGAAGTCTGAATTAGACAGCATAGAGGAATGAGTCCAGCATGAGGCAGCTGGTTCATTAATTCCATGCCTTTTTTTTTTTTTTTTTGCAAGAGGGTTAAAACTGACCAAAATCAGCTACCCAGATCTCTCTCTCTCTCATTGACCTCAGAAGACAGTGTTAAATCATCATTTCTTTTTGCCATTCATCCCAAACTGGGGAGCAGGGGCAAATTTTTCTTTAAAAAAATTGTTTTTAATGTTTATTTATTTTGAAGGAGAGAGAGAGAGAGAGAGAGAGAGAGCATGAGTGCGGGAGAGGCAGAGGGCTATGGAGACACAGAATCTGAAGCAGGTTCCAGGCTCTAAGCTGTCAGCACAGAGCCCCATGTGGGGCTCGAACCCACAAACCATGAGATCGTGACCTGAGCCAAAGTCGGACACTTAACCGACTGAGCCACCCAAGGTGTCCTGCAAGTTTTTCTTTTAAAAAAGACTTTTAGCGGCGTCTGGGTGGCCCAGTCAGTTAAGCATCCAACTCTTGATTTTGGCTCAGGTCATGATCTCATGTTTCCTGAGATTGAGCCCCGTATCGGGCTCTGTGCTGACAGTGTGGAGCCTGCTTGAGATTCTCTGTCCCCCTCTCTCTCTGCCCCTCCCCTACTTGCTCTGTCTCTGTCTCTCTCAAAATAAATAAATAAACTTAAACAAAAAGACGTTTTGCTCATAATAATGGTCTATTTTTTCCACGAATGTGACTTTGATTACATACCATAGAATCTTTGAGCTGGAAGCCATCTTTCTCGAACTCCTTTCCTCAAAGTTGGCTACAATGTCATCAGAAGAATAGAATCCACATCCCTGGGGAAGGAGAACTTGGTACTTCCTTCTGCACACACAGTAGTTTTGAGAAAGCCTTTACGGCTGTCGGACTTCAATCTCCATGGTGGTAACTTAAGTTTGGCTTCAGTGGGGGCAAGAGCAAGAATGATGCCATCCAATCGTCCATACAAGGCGTCTTGGTATTGGCCAAGATGGACAGCCAAGTTTTCTGTGCATCCTGGACTGTACTTGTCTCCCTAAAGGGTGAGAAAATGATTTCGTGATTAAGAACTAACATTTCAAAGTGTTTTGTTTTTGATCATCACATTTGACCCCTGATGAGGGGGTTATTGATGTGGTTCCCATTTTGTAAGTTAAAAAACTGACAGCACATAAATCGTTTGGCCAATCATTTGGCATATAGTGCATGTCTCTATTGACTTGAAATTCAGGACTGTTAGCAGGATTCCATGATTCTTCCTAGTTTCTATGCTTGAGTTCACCTCTGGCCCTTAGAATGAGTTACACATCACAATTAGGAAAGAAATAACCATATGCCACTGTGGAGGTCAACTTAAAAAATTTTTTTTTTATGTTTATTTGTTTTTCGAGAGAGACAGAGACAGAATGCGAGTGGGTTAGGGACAGAGAGAGAGGGAGACACAGAATCCGAAGCAGGCCCCAGGTTCCGAGCTGTCAGCGCAGAGCCCGACGCGGGGCTCGAACTCACGAGCTGTGAGATCACGACCTGAGCCGAAGTCGGACGCTCAACTGACTAAGCCACCCAGGCGCCCCTGTGAAGGTCAACTTTATGTGTCAACTTGGCTAAGCCACAGTACTTAGATTTGGTGGAATATTATTCTAGAGGCTCCTGTGAAGATATTTTCTATATGAGACTAACGCTTAAATCAATAGACTTTGGGTAAAGCAGATTGCTCTTCATAATATGGTGGACCTCATCCAATCAGTTGAAGGACTTAATAGAAGACTACTGACCTTCTCCTGAGAGGAAGGAGCCCTGACAGAGACCACATTTTAGACTCAAGCCGCAACTCTTTTTTTTGGGTCACCAGACTGCCAGCCTACCCTGTAGATTTTGGACCTGACAAGCTTCCACACGAGCCAATTCCTTAAACGAAATCTGTTTATGCACACCCTCTTGGTTCTACTTCTCTGGAGAACCCTGGCTAATATCGATTTTGGTGCCGTGGAGTGGGGTGTTGTTAACAGGTACCTCAGATTACTCAAGTGGCTCTAGAACTGGGTCGTGGGGAGAGCTGGAAGAGTTTTGGAGGTGCCTGACAGGAAAAGCCAAGGTTACCTTGAAGAGACTCTTGACAGAAACAAGAATGTCAGTGGTGCTGCTGGTGAGGTCTCAGGTGGGAATGAGGAACATGTTATTGGAAACTGGAGGAAAGGTGGTCCTCGTTACGAAGGGGCAAAACGCTTGGCGGAACTGGGTGTGGTGTTTTGTGGAAGGTAGAACTTGTAGGTGATTCACTGGGATATTTAGCAGAGGCGATTCCTTTTTTTTTTTTTTAAGTTTATTTATTTATTTATTTTGAGAGAGAGAAAGCACCAGCAGGGGAAGGGCAGAGAGAGAGAGAGAGAGGGGGAGAGAATCCCAGACAGGCTCCGTGCGGTCAGCGCAGAGCCCGAGGCAGGGCTCAAGCCCACAAACAATGGGATCGTGACCTGAACTGAAATCGAGAGTTGGACGCTTGACCAACTGAGCCCCCAGGCATCCCTAGCTGAGGAGATTCCTACGTAGAGCATTGTGGCTGCTGCCTGGCTTCCCCTTGCTGCCTGATAACAAAATGTGACAGGAGAGACATAAATTGAAGAAAGAATTGTTAGGCCAAAGGGAACCAGTACTCGAAGATCTGGAATGTTTCAGCCTATCTGTATGGCCCCAGATGAGAACGCTCGGTCTGGAGAGAACACCGAGCATGTGGCTGGACAACCATTTGGCTATCAAGTGACTACAGGTATGACTCATGGATCCAATTAGCTGTCTCAGCAGAAGGGCTTGGACCGAAGGGCTTGGCCAGCTCGGACGGAAGGGGATGGAGACAGGACACGATGAAGGAACGCTGCTGGGCTTCTGAGATTTTGCAGGACGAGCCAATAGGGCTCTCTGGCTGTGAACGTGTGTTGTCCTTCCAAAAAACACGGAACTCCTGCCCAGGGCCTCAGGGCAGGGCTGCCTCCCTGGGGGACCAGAGGGTAGAAAAGGGAGCCAAAGAGGCTTATGACCTCAAGCCTTTCATCTTCTTGACTTTTCCCCTTTGAATAGTAATGTCTGCCCTATGCCTGCCCCGCCGTTGTGTTTTGGGAGCAGATCCTTTGTCTGGCTTCACAGAAGAATTTTGCCTCGGGACGTGTCATACCTTGAGTCTCACCCATATGTGACCCAGTTGGTATTTCGATGAGATCGTGAGCTTGGAGTTGGTGCTGGAGTGGCTTAAGGTTGGGGGGCTGTTGGGATGGGGAGAGTGTGTTTTACATTTTAGGGGGCCCAAGGGTGGCATGTTATGGGCTGCACTGTGTCTTCCCAAATCCACATGCTGAGGTCTTAACCGCCCCCCCCCCCCCCCCCAGTTACCTCACAATGTGGCCACGGTTGGAGATCAGGCCTTCCCAAAGGTGATGAGGTAAAATGATGGTAAAGTGAGGCACAATGAGGTTGTATGGTGGGCCTAATCCAATAGGACCAGCGTCCTTGCAGGAAGAGATTAGAACCCAGACACATAGACTGAGAGGCGACCACGTGATGACACAGGGAGAAGGCAGCCATCTGCGAGCCAAGGAGGGAGGCCTCAGAAGAAACCAAACTTCCCAACATCTTGATCTTGAACGTCCAGCCTCCAGAACTGTGAGAAAATAGACCTCTGTTGTTGAAGCCCTGTGGTATTTTGTTATGGCGGCCCTAGTAGACTAAAATGGGCACCAGTATCAATTAGATAATTTAGTGGCGGGGTGAGGGGGGGGGGGCGCAAGCCACACCATGTTGTTGGCGTTAAGAAGATAGATCTTGGTTATTTCACTGATCTTGTTATTTTAAAATTGATATTGTGTAGACTCCACTTTGATTACATGTTCCTCCATCTCTGATTTTTTTTTTTCCATGTAAAATTACTTTCTCTTTAGTCTATTGCCTTAATAGCTTGGGGGGAAATATTTGCTCCTGAGGGTCATGGTTCAAATCTGCTTCATTTTGGTCAGACTATCTTTCTTTCCTTGTAAACAAAATTACACTGTGATTTTAAGTACAGAAACGCTTAGAAGGAAAAGTCTTCTTTGGATTCCAAGAAAGTTTCCTCTTATTATATTATTATATTTCATCTTTATTGTAGACTTCAGGACTCCTATTTTGCTTCCAGACACTCCCTGGAACCAAGCTCTCCCAAACCAGTGTCTTCCCCCAGAAAGAATCGTAGGACCAAGGACAGTCCTTGGTCCCCCCCTCCGGCTTCTCCCCAGGAACACTCTAAAGAATCCCACTTTTATTTGCCCAGATTCCAACATTTAAGCACACCTACATATGAAAAAAATAACTGAAAATTCCCAATTGGCATCTCATCTTCTGGCTGTAGTTACCAACCCTGAAAGAAGAGAAGTAGCCGTGAAAAGGTGAAAGAGAATCCCGCCAATATTTGTCGATAGACTCAACATCGTTTCTGCGCAGTAATGACACGAGTTCATGAACATCTCCTCTTGTTAATTTACTTGCCTGGTTAACCAGAAGATCTCTCTTGTTTCACCTCAAAAAAAACTGTCAATCTTGAAAAGTTCCCATGCTAAGAAAACTCCGTGTTCAATAAAATTGATTTTTTTAAATGATTGTTCTCTTGGCTTTATATTCCTGTTAGAACGATAAAAGCTTGTCCAGAAGAGTGTAGGAGATTGAAATGCTCAGGCAGGAAATGGGGGGTATTTCCATTTGCCTGGGATGTTATTTTTTCTATCTTTAAAGTAGAATGTTCCCCCAAACTCCTCTTTTCCCCTGCAAAGAAAAAAACATAAACAAAACTAGACCGTTATAGATCCTGGTTAAGTGGGTTTCAGGAGATTTTGAACTTCCGGGATTTTTGTGCGTCGTTATAGCTCTGGTTGATGGTACATTTGATGGACAGGTTGCAGGTGAATGACGGAGCCTGACTCTGTCACATACTCGCTGTGCATCGAGGCCAAGTCATTCCGACTCCGAGCCCTGATGGGGGAACCATAATATCTGCCTCACAAATTTTCATGTGCATCAAATGAGATAATGGATGTGAATTTACTCTTGAAACCATAACGGGGCTGTGCAGATGTTAGTCATTATTTTCAAACAGCATCTGTGACCTAGTTTTGATTGTGGTTTACTTTTGGAAGGAAGAGCATTGTAACTGCAGCTTGGCTCTTCTGGAACGAAACTAATTCAGGGACCTTAACTACCAGTGATCACATTACAGGCAGATACCCTGCTGTCGAGGTAGACTGACCCCAAGGATGATTGTTCCTTGCTAATTAATGATCAGAAGCATCTCTGTCAGCGTACTAAATTCTGAAAATCCGTTTAAATAAAAATCATACTCGTCCGCAGAGCATCGCCTCCAGATGCGGTCGCTGTGCTCTGTTTAGAGAAGGAAAATACTCGTTGGAGGTTTTCCATGTTCAAATATTTCCATCGTTTGTAAGAACTTGCTTTTGTCACTCGTGCATCCTTTCTCAAGCAAATTTTTTGATCGTTCTTTCATCAGGTACATTTTCCTATTAGATGGTTTTATAGAAGGGACTGTTTTTTATTGCCTAATTGCCATATGGAAGAGATTAATCATTAAAACAAAAATAAGAGGGGCGTCTGGGTGGCTCAGGCAATGTCTCTATTGCTTTCCTGGCCCAGGGAGGATTTGGCCTTTCTGGCTTGCCCATTGAGTTGACCTTTGCTTTCTGGGCATAGTTTAATCCCGACACCTTTTATCCGTCATCAGGAAAGTTAGTTTTGAGTCTTTTACGGTCACATCGTTTTTGCTGCCTTCCCCAGATCTTATCCTACAAATCAGCACTGCCTTTTCTTCTCTTGGCCACCTGGTGTGGGTGAACCTTCATGAAGCAATCCTTCCCGTGGGGTTTGTCTGCTTGAAGAGGACCTTGTGTGGTGAAGAGAAAGGGAGGGGGCTGGGCTCCGGGGAACCCGGGTTTCTGCCCCAGATTAACTCCAGAGTGTTGCCAATGTGGCTGGCACGCTCTGGGCCTCTGTTGATTCCTCTGAAAAATAAGCCATTTGGAGGAGCTGTCCTCCAAGATTTTCCCCCAAATTTAGCTTTTCCATAGTTCTTGGGCATGTAGGATGTGGAAAGAATACGTGCTTCAGAGCCTGGCAGACCTGAGCTCCCAACGACTTTGAGAGAAGTTACTAAAGTTCGTTGAGCCTCAGTGTTCTTGTCTGTAAAATAGTGTCGATCACGCTCACCTCAAAATTATAAGCATTAAATGTACAGGAAATACTTCAGTATGGAAAATGCCACAATATGGAAAAGAGACAACTATCGTTTCCCTTCTCCTCTTCCCATCGCCTCCTAAAAAATTAAAGAAAAGCGACACATGGAAAGGAAATCGGAAGCTATCGGCATATTTTGCTGCAGAGAAGGAATGTGCCCGAGGACTGGCCCTTGCCCCTTGCACGCTTTTGGAGAACGCGGGGCTGGGATGAGGCTCGCAGAAGCTTCTGGTCCACTGACCCTCTAAGAGACGCTGGGTGGAGCATCATTTGAAGCTTCTCTAGTAACCGTTGCAGAAGGAACGGGGGACACATGATCCGACAGAGGACACGGGGAACGTGGGTAGCGTGAAGACAGAGAGACGTGGGAAACATAGCGACAACTGTGACTCCTAAGGACGTTTTTGGTGACTCTTGCAAGACAGCGGAGCAGAGAGAGGATCAGAAAACTGAGGCGGCTCCAGGAAGGGGCACCTATAGCCATCGCGCCTCGGTGGCTTTCTCTCCTCCAGTGGAAATCACGATTAGGTTCCAGGGTAACACGAGAAGGTCAGAACTGACAGCGGCCTTTGGAAATCTGGTCTCACCTAAAGTCCACGTTTTATTTCCTCCCCCATCTCCCGATGGCGTAGTGCAGAACCGCTCTGTCTGCCTTCCTCTCAAGGGGAAGCCGGGACACAGGAGTTCAGGGGTGGCGCCTGGAGCGTAAGCCTGGGGATGAAATGAACGTAGCGGTGGGAAACGCAAGCATCTAAATTTAAGTAAAATGGAAAATTAAGCCCATTGTGCTAGTGCAGTTTGGCAGACATGGGGCTTAGCAGCGTAGCTGTGAAATAAACGTCTCAGTGCTTTGAGGTGCCTGTGCACTCTCTATAAACCAACCATGCGACACGGTTACCAGAAAAGTAAACTCAAGAGTAAAATGCATTATCAGAGGATTTTTGGAGCAGACAGAAGGAGAGACAGAATTCCAAGCAGGCTCCATGCCAGCAGTGCAGAAACCCCATGCGGGGCTCGAACTTACCAAGCGCGAGACCATGACCTGAGCCGAGATCGAGAGCTGGACGCTTAACCGACTGCACCACCCCGGTGTCCCTCCGGTGTTGTTTTCACCGTCAAGGTTACAGATGAAAAGGAAATGGGGGTCATACTGGCCCAGGAGGATCACTGGGGGTTTGCCCACGCCGGTCACTTTGGAATGCCTCTCCCAGGCTGGTGCTCAGGGGGGCGTTGTTCCTCCTTCAAGACCCTCGCGGACATCTAGACCTTCTGTGCGCCAGCCCATGCTGTACGGTAATCCACAGCGGTCATTCACACACAGCCCCTGTTCAAGCCAGGACTCCGGGGGGCACAGACCATTTGTCGTTAGCCTTGCATCCCTGTGGCCATTCGGGAATACCATTAGAGCTCTCTACCTGTTTGTCGAATACCCTGATTAATGAGAAGATTTTCATAAGCATTTAATGATTCATCTACCTGTTTAACAGTACTGATGGAGCTTTTACGAGGGTCATGAGGTGACTGCACCAGATTAGATCATGCACAGACCCTATCTCAAGGCGCCTTGGTCCAGCCGAGATCCGTCATACTAAGAGCGGCTGGAGGAATTGGGGATACTTAACGAGGGTACAAAGGTCTTAGGAAGAGCTCGGCAGGGCTTGCAATATTAAAGGGCTGGAAGGGAGAGCGTGTGCAGCCTGGGGGATTCCAGAGAGAAAAGTCGGTGGGAGTTTGAGGGAGGGAGATTCCAAATAGCAGGAAGAGTCCCAGGGGTCGATGGAATGGTTTGCCCTGCAAATGGCAAACCGCGCCAGAGTGGCACTGTTTGTGGCCGACACCTGTGACGCCCACCTGACCGGAGGGGATGTCTGCTAGGAAAGAAGATGCACAGCCAAGCCCTGGGGGGGTCTCCTCTGGTCCCAGAGAGTCTTGTGTTTTCCCTGGAAGAGTGGTTTCACAGAGCGGATGTTTGGTCCCAAGCTCTTACCTTTTTCTGCTAAAAATAAAGCCCAAAGGCAAAAGGCAACGAAAGGTCTACATGTTGAGGAACATTTCCAGGGGCTGCTCCAGTAAGACCCAAGAGAGAGTTCAGTGGCCTGCCTGACATAGACTCACAGGGTCTCCTCGTTTGTCTCTGCTTCTCCGGTAGCCGTCAATCTAATGGGTGTGAAGCTTTATGTATGGACAGAGCATCCTTCACAGGGACCATGTTGCTGTGCAAACTGCAGTGGGTTTGTCACTTCTCTGGGCTTTAACGAAACAGCCCTCGAGGGCCCTGCTAGCTCTCACACGCCAGCCTTTGTGTTTTATTCCAAAATGTCTTCTCTACCGACAGGGAGGCCGCTGACTCAGTCAAATAATGCCCTCGTCTGTGTATTCATGAAGATAAATGCAATCCCTTGCTCACCCATGTAAATCGGGCTCCGGAAATAAATGAGTAAGACGGTTTTGATGGCTATTAATTCTTCTTCTTCAGGTACCTGCAGAATTATGGAGAGTTTTACATTTGCTGGAAGGGAGAGAGGTCATCATTTATTCTTTCTCGCCAGCCAGATCTACGAATTCTTTTCCTCTTCTCCCTGGATTGTTTTTCTGGCATTTCCCAACTCCAGGAAACACATGAAATATGTTATTTGAGAAATTTCGCAGGCGCGTTTCAAAATTGGGTGGACACAATGTAGAAAAGGATATCTTTGTTGATTCGGAAAAATAAGTGGGACTTGGAGAAGCAGAAGTTATTTCGGATTTAAGGGTTTGAATGACATTCCTGCGCAACAACCTGGCCAGCTCCTTTCTGTTTTTTAAATTTTTTTTGGCAAAGGTTAAGATTTTGAGCACGTAGACTTTGAATGCAAAAGTCGTCTCTTATTTTTGTCCCAGTTCAGATTATTGACTCTGATAGGCCCAGAAGAGATGGAATTGATAAAAATAGCAAATTGCTGTTGTTTTTACATCTCGGAAAGGACAACATCTATGGCTTCTGACAACTATTTCCTAGAAGGAGCTGGACCGCCCTAGAGCAGCCTTGCGAAGAGCTGCGCCAACACTGTCAGGTTAACCGATGGCCGTTTGTGGACTTTGGAACCTAAGTCGGCTTGATGTCTGTGGCACCACATAGACATCTACACCATCTTAACAGCAATTTGAAGTACGTTCACGTCCATCATCTACTTTTCATTTTGAAGGTGGCACCTGTTAATTGCATCAAATTTGGAAATATACTCAACATGATGCCCATAAGGCCGAGCAGCAGAGACTTAAAAACAACAACAGATGCAGCCATGTCAGACTACTTTATGACTTTATATGACTTTTGAGGGCTTTGAGACCAAGCCACATTGCGGGGGGCAGAGTAGGGGGTTCCCCACTGAGGGAATGTTCCGGTGCTTAATTATTCTGGGATGATGTAAATCTTGGAGCAGGGAAGGAGATGGGCCTTGCTCATGGCTTACAAATTAATTCTTCTAGGACAAACTCTCTGGGGTCAGAGGTCAGCCTGGCCCAGTTTCTGAAGCACAGAGCAATGTGGTGCGGGATAGTGGTCGGTGACCTGCCGTTGTCCTGGAGGGTCAGATTGGCAGCCAGTCACCTGGGAGATGGCCCGGGAAGGTGGGTGTGGACCCAGGACTGCAGACATAAATGCTTTTGTCCACACCAGTTCCCCTCCATTGTCCCTAATGCTCTGTATCTTGTTGTGCATAGCAATCTGGGCTTGGGGGTGATCGTCGTAGACGCGGGGGTAATACCAGCAGTCGTAGTAATGACAATGACAATTAGACTCCCGTCTAGAGCGTGTTACATTCTAGGCACTATTCTGAATACTGGGCGTGAACTCATTTTGTCCCCACGGCACCGTTATGAATTAGGTACTGGTATTTTCCCAGTTTGGCAGATTAGGGAACTGAGGCACAGGCAGGCCCCGGCAGGGAGGGTCCCGGAGGTGAGCGCTACACCGTAGAGGCTCTGCGGGGACCGGACCCCAGGGAGTGTGCCGCAGTACCAGGAGGGCTAAGTGATGCGCTTCCCCCGGACAAGAGTGGGGAGAGGTGGCAGCTACAGGGGTGGGGGAAAGGGCGCAGCCAGCTGCCGCGGAGGCCGCCCAACAAGGGTGTGGGTGTCAAAACAGAGGGACCTGGCCCACCCACGGTCAAGGCAGCATCGGAAGCAAGCAGCGGCCGCTTCAGGAAGTTGAGATTCTCGCTAAAGAGTTGGGGGCAGGGTCACGGGGTGTGGGTAACATATCAAGTGTATAAAACAGAACGAAAAGTCTGGGGCGCCTGGGGGGCTCAGTCGATTAAGCGTCTTGACTCTTGATTTCGGCGCAGGTCATGATCTCACGGTCCGTGAGTTCGAGCCCCACATCGGGCTCTGCACTGACGGCATGGAGCCTGCTTGGGATTCTCTGCCTCCCTTTCTCTCTGCCCCATGAGTGCGCGCTCTCTCTCTCTCTCTCTCTCTCGCTCTCGCTCGCTTGCTCTGTCTCTCTCAAAAGTAAATAAACCTCAAAAAATAACAGTACGTAAAAATCACCCATAGAGTCATCCCTGAAAGGTAACGACTGCACATTTTGATATATATACACGTTTGTGTGGACATGTGCATAAAATGTGTCTCCCCTCGATTTCATATTATAAAAAGTTTTCAAACATATTGCACAGTTGAGAGAATTATGGACGAACGATGCTTTTTCATGTGGTTTTACACGCTGAGCCTGTTTCTCACTGAAATTTGTTATGAACATGGTTTTTAGTGGCTGTGGAATACTTTATTGGGGAGCTCTCCCACAGATGGCCTTAGCAAAGGGAAGAAAACTTCCCAAGCTCCTCTCCCCACTACTCTTGCCCACCCTGGGACCCCTGTGCCCCTGCGCTCTCCCCTCTCTGTTGTAACCAGGAAAGAACTTCCCAGAAGAACGGTTGACCTGAGCAGGTGGGCAATACATATTTATGGACTAAATGAACTTAACCAATGCCTGTTTTGGCAACATTCACCGTCCCCGGTTCTGTCCATCATCTACGTAAGCCTGGAAAGGAACGTACTGATTTGCATTTTTACCCTGTTTCATAAGAATGATCTTTCAGGGGCCCCTGGGTGTCTCAGTAAGCGGAGCATTAAACTCTAGACTTTGGCTCAGGTCGTGAGATTAAGACCTACGCTGGGTCTTATCTCTTAAGATTCTCTCTCTCCCTCTGTACCCCCCTTTCTCCCTCTCTCTCTGTCTCCAAAAAAAAATTATCGTTAAGAAGTCGTTAACTATTAAATCAAGGGTTAGGAGCACTTTAGAGACTTCTTGCTGTGTTTGGCAAACCGTTTGTAGAATGCCTTTGGGAGAGTGCTACTGTCCTCTATCTTTGCAGGATTTAGTTTTATCAGCGTGGAAGCACTCATCAACTCAGCTAGCCGTATTATTCAAGATGTCATGTGAACTTAGCTGCAAAGAGCAATGCATTGAGTTGGGAGTAAGTGTAGATACTCGGCTGGATTTTGAAAAGTGGTTCTCCTGAGTGATTTCTCTCTTCTCCATTGCAAACCTGCTTCAAAAAGAGATGCTACCTCTCTCCTCGGCGGATTCTCGGTCTGGGCTCACATGAACTTGCCTGAGTGGGACCCAGGGATTCCGACCTAGAATTCCTTGTAACCAATCTAATCTCTTCGTCCACAGCCTCTGCTTTGCTGGGTCCAGGACGAGGGTCATTCCAGCTCAGCAGTGAGTGAATACTCTTGACCATAAAACTCTCTGCCAACGAAAGACATTGTAAATATAGAGCAACGCAGTCTGGTGGTCATGGCTAAGGTGAGTAGGAATGCTGATATGATTCTGAGCAACATTCTCAGTGCCTCAGTGTACAAATGAACGGGATATTGAATCCCTGAAGATCAGAAGGCTTCTTAAATGCAATGATCTATTCTCAATCACCTAGCAGTGGGAGGCCAGGTATTAGACAACTGAACTCTAAATATGATTTCACACACTCACGTCACTGCTCAGGTGTCATACCTCTCTCTTTACCAAACTTTTTTTTTTTTTTTTTTTTTTTTAATCTTTTCTCCAAAGCTCTCAAACCACACAATTCAGCTCCTAACCGAGGCTCACCTTTTTGGATTTCCCCTGCTGTACTGTGGTCGAGGTGCTAATTAGCAGGGAGAGGGCCAAATGGCAGGTGGCCAGAAGGAAAAGAGACGTCAAAAGACCCGCACAAACCACAAATGGGACAGCCTGTGCCCTTGTAAAGTTGAGACACGCCTCTTAGGAGCGAAGCATAAAAGTCCCCCGCCGCCCCCCGCCGCTTCCGAACATGGTCAGGTTCGGCAGCGGGCTCCAGCCTCCTCACTGGTAATTGGGGATTGGAATAACACCCCTCCTCCAGCTTGCCAAGAGGAGTAAATAAAATCAGATAAGGGGCAGCAGGCTAGGAAGCGATCCCCTGTTGAGCACCCCCGTTGTGCCAGACGGTTGGCAATGCTTTCCATTTAGTTCTCCCACCGGCTCCGTAAGGCTTGATGGATGGGCCAACCATGGCGGGGACACCTGCTGAATGTCACATACGAAGTGGCCGGACCTCACTGCAAAGCCTTTGCTCTTGCTGCTGAGCCATGGTGAGGTGCGTGGCATTTTGTGGACACTCGGTCATGTCTGTTATTATTGGAGAGGACGGGAAAACGATGATCCCCTTGTTATGAATGAAAACAACAGATATTTAAAGCTGTTGGGAGCCTTTGCGCTCTGGGTTTCAACATGGGATTTACCTGTCCTATTTTAACCAGTTCGCATGAGCATTTGTTGTATAACCAGCACATGCTGTTCCTGCATATAACTTCGGTTACATAAGTCTAAAGCCTGCTGACTGCTGGCGATCTTTAAAATGTAATGAGCTGAAGGATTCGTTTTGAGCCTTGGGGC
Source organism: Acinonyx jubatus (assembly GCF_027475565.1). Taxonomy (NCBI): domain Eukaryota; kingdom Metazoa; phylum Chordata; class Mammalia; order Carnivora; family Felidae; genus Acinonyx; species Acinonyx jubatus. The sequence continues at coordinate 129,133,258 of NC_069388.1, read as the reverse complement.
AGGATGGCTGTAACCATTCCCCGAGCTCAGCTTTTAGGAGGATAAGTTTGCTGCATCTTTGCCATAATCCAACTGAAGCCTGGATTCCAAGCAACAGTGGATGAGATTTAAGTCTCTAAGAACGATATAAACTTAAATAAAACAAGGCTTAAGCGTAAAGTCCCTGCAAAGTCCCCGTGTCCACATTCCATCAGGATGACGTAATAGAAGTTTGGAAGCAGGCAGCCTCTCCCTTCGGGTCCCCTGACCGCTCCGCAAGACGGAAGTCAACGGGGTGGTGATCCGTGACTCTCAGAAGCCACAGATCACGGTGGGCTTTCTGAAGCCGGGCGTACTTGGCTGTTGGAGGGTTTCTCAACTACAAAGAAGATCTCTGTTAAAAAGAAAAAAAGCGAACTAGGAAGAGTTTTGGGTAATTGAAATCAAATTTTGTGTCAAAAGAGGAGCGAAGTACGAGTTAGCTTTCTTCTCATTGGAGAAAAATCTCTATGTGGATAAAAACATCCTGACGTTTAGTCTCGTCTATTTTGCTGGTGAGTCGAAATCAGAGCAGTGAGATCCAAGGAACGGAAAGGATTTGGGAGCTTTCTCCACCCACCCCCCATCTCCCATGGGATTCTTTCTCCTCCATTGGAGCCAAAACGCAGCAGATCGTGGCCATGTGGCCCCCAAGCTGAGGACAGATGTCACCTCAGCCTCCTGTTGTTCATTCATATGAAGAGATATAGGGTGCGACCTACACTGGGTCACTCAGCCCCTCCGTGTCTCACATTTTTCATCTGCAGAATGGGATAATAAAAGTATCTACCTCAATGGGTTGCATGCAGATCAAATGGGTTTTAAACATTAATTCAATGTGTAAGTTTAAATTAAATGGGCAACTCTCTCAGAACGGACCCAGGCACATTGTAGGAGCGAAGGGTTTGCGATTCTTTTGTCGTAAAGACGAGAGCGTGGTCCTGGGTATGTGTGAAGTCTTTGGAATCCACCTGACCTGCCTCCAAAACCCAGTTCTACCATATGCCTGACCTTGGTTGGCCAAGTCGCCTGAAGTCTCTGAGTCTCTTTCTTTCTCAAATTTAAAAATGGAGGTGTCGATTCCTAACACTAGTAGCATTTTGAGGAAGAGGAAAGGATTGCATTTGACGATACGCGATGAGCCTGGTATCTGGCCCATGGCTAATTCTCTTACGAAGTATTTGTGGAAGAAAGTGCCCCTGTGGCTGTAAGCACGTATTCCCACACACATCCAAGTACAATCATGTTGCACTACTTTCCCTATTTCGTTTTTAACTTTTGGATACTTTGTAGAGAACCCAACTTAACATCCCCAACCCGGGGAAAACCTAGGTTTCCTTTTTTGGCAAATGACCTCAGAAAAGAAGTGTATTAAGTCAGCTCAGGCTGCTATAAAAAACACCAGAGACGGAGGGGGCTTAAACAGCAGACATTTATTTCCTCAGCTCTGGAGACTGGAAGTGCAAGGTCAAGGTGTGTCCGGGCTGCTTTCTGCTGAGGTGTCCCTTCCCGGCTGGCAGATGGCCGTCTTCTCCTGTGTCCTCACACAGTCTTTTCTCACTGGTGAGCCTCTCCAGTGTCTTCCTCTTCTCAAATGGACACCAGTGTCATTGGATTAGGGCCACATCCTTATAACCTCATTTAACCTTAATTACCTAAGTTAAGGTCCTATCCCCAAATATAGTTCCCCTGGAGGTTAGGGCTGCAACATGTGAATTTTGGGGTTCAGTCCATAATAGGAAGCTTTTATATCACTTTTTCTTTCCTCATTCATGCTGACTCACTCATTCAGAGAAACATCGTGTTGTATTTAGCCATTTGGAAGCCAAGGAGATCGGCCTCGGAAATCCCATCAACCTTTTGGTTGAGGATCTCTGTCTTTGGCCCTGGGAGGAAATACATTTCTGTTGTTCAAGCCACTTGGTCTGTGGTTCTCTCTTGTGGCAGCCCTCACAAATGAATCCACGCCCTTACTGAACTAATATGTACTTTTAAAAATTAAGCACTTACTACGTTCCAATATTGCTTACGATTCGGAATGTGTGGGTCCTGCTTCAGATTTGACAAATTGGAATTTGAACCCCAAAGACCTGCCCTGCCTGTTCTTCCACGTCTAACCTCTGATCATCACATCACGAGTCTCAAAAATCAGCCATCAGATACTTCTGCCTTTCAGTGGCCCTCACAGCACCTCATCGGGTCTTCTACCTAATTTCTCTAGTTAGCAACGGAGTCTGGAATCGGGATCCAGTAGTAAAAAGAGGAGGCTGTGTTTGAGCTAGGGTGAGCCTCCCCTGGGACCTACGGCCTGTTTTGCCAGAGACATTCCAGACTTTCTCTTGTTCTGAAACATGCAACTTTTTGGTTGAACTTATGGAACTGTTTTACTCCTGAAAATGTCCTATAATAGTTGGTCCCGCTGGCTATTGGGAAAGCTTATTGGATGCAACAGAACTGACTCTTTCGCCAAAAACTAAACATGCACTCGGTTCACTTTTGCTTGAGGAATGAATATCTCACCCAGCTTAGACTTGTGTGAATCAGCCTTTTCTTGTGTGGGTTTCTGTGGTTGAGCTCCTGGTGAATGTGTAGCTCATCTCCTTCCAGGCCGTCCCTGACACCTCCAGGTTTACCGTACCCTTGGCTCGGATGTCAGGCGAGTCACTAGGTTTTTCTTACTCTGTGTAGGTCGCTGGGCTGGGGTGAGGTTCAGGCGAGCTCATGACCATGAAAGCATTTTGAGATCTGAGATGTGATGCCGATTGTTACTGTGATACTATCTGGAAGGGTACAGTTTGTTATTTTCCCTAGTAAGCCATTTCTTCACTTCTATCATTATCTATAAATATCTCCTATTTACACTGTCGCTTCTGACCGTGTCTGTATAACTAACTGTTAGATCAAAAAAGACTCCTGAGGCTGGATCTTATTTAATTACCCTTGACTTCCAGCAAGGCGGGCCTAGGCTAGGGGATAGAGAAGCTTCTTACCATTTTTTTTTTTTTTCCCGATACAGGGACTTCCAGGCCATGGTGGTGGATGGAGTGCAGGATTTCCATCTCTTGAGGACCAACCCGAAGAACAAAATTGCAAAAGCCGAGAAAGAGTCCCAGCGGCAAAGTAATCAAGCATGAGAAGTTGCAAAATGTGACGTTGTATCCCGTCAGAGGCAGGGGTAAGGAGGGATACAAAGTTCTTGGCACATCTAAGTATTGCTCTGCCCCATGCCCTCACGTTATACACAAAGACAGGAATTTAGAAGACTATGTGCATTCCCCATCAGTGCCCCTAAACTTAGAGAAAGCGTGAGAAGGTCTTGAATAAGATAAATCCCACCCCACGGGAGATGCTGGAGGCTTGTCTCCTCCAGAGGCTCTGAGCCAGAGACAGAGGAGTTTTCTGGGAGAAAGCCTGTGGCGTGCTCAGACGGGGCAGCCGAATGCTTAGTTAGCACCTGCGTGTTATGGGAATCCCAAGCTGGAAAAAAAAATGACCCAGAACTGGGGGGGTCTGTCTTTTAAAACTTTTGGGGAGAACACATCAGAAGCAGGTGGAAAGCTGCTCTGTGGGGCCTCTTCCACCCAGTGTTCGAAATCAGCTCATTTGGAATTTGTTGAGTCTTGGTTTACGGCTTAGTAGATGGTTAAGTTCTTGCGACCATCCTCCCTATGGAAGAGAACAAGTGTATTTTGCATCGTCTTCTCCTACTTTTGCTCAGTTGGGCGCTTTCCGCGTCTAGCTACTACCTGTCCTGGTTTCTACTTTCTCCCAACTTCAGAGGTTCACACTTGTGAATGTGTGCGTGTGGGACTGAAGGGAAGTTTCTGTCTGTTCTCTATTAGGACTCTCCTCCGTGACTCATTACCTTCAGCCGAAAAGTTCTTCTAAGCAGATTCAAGCGATTGTCAGAGAAAGTACAGTTTGAGGTTATTTTGAGCGTTTGGGTGTCTCCACGTCCAGTCGAAGGCCTCTGAAACCTGCCAGCAGTCCGTCCCACTTCCTCTGCATTAGATCTATTTTTATTTTTTTTTTTATTAAAAAAATTTTTTTTTAACATTTATTGATTTTTGAGACAGAGAGAGACAGAGCATGAACAGGGGAGGGTCAGAGAGAGGGAGACACAGAATCTGAAACAGGCTTCAGGCTCTGAGCTGTCAGCACAGAGCCCGACGCGGGGCTCGAACTCATGGACCGCGAGATCATGACCTGAGCCGAAGTCGGCCGCTTAACCGACTGAGCCACCCAGGTGCCCCTAGATCTATTTTTATTGTGATTCTTGCTCTTATCACCAGAAGACTGGACAACTCTCTGGTGAAGGAGGAGGATTCTGGAAGATGAGAACTGTTCGTTCTCAGATTTCCCCCCTTGTTTTAGGGCCAAGTGCAACTCACCCAGCCTGTTTGTGATTGCCAGGGGCCTCCCCGGGGCCATCAGAATCTCAGGGTCAAAGACCTCCCCCGCTCCCCCCCCCCCCATGCCAAGGATGCTGCCGCTTGGGGTTCAGAGTCCAGGCTGCTGGCTCAATCATCTCTCCTCACGCAGGAGTTCTTGTTTAGGGTCCACGTTCAGTGTCTCTGGAATTGGTTTCAATAGGGGATTTCTTCTCTGTCTAGATTACATGTCCCTCGAGGGTATGATCTTGAACTTCTGTTATGGCGAGGAGTCAACTGACATCCGCTGGATGTTTCCTTTGCTTTAGACATGTTCAGTAGCTCCCCAAGTCCTCAGGACAGTGAGCGGAAATGATCACAGAGGGATGAAGAAACTTGCCCGTGGTCACACGGTTGTTAGAGGAAGCACCGGAAACCGAACCCCCCCGGCTTGTGTTCTTTCCACCTTGTTGTCTGTTCTGCAGGCTGCCATTGAGGTTGACCGTCTCCACAAGTGTTCACCAGATGGTCCATGACGACGATGGTCACAGGGTAGAAAGGATGGAATTCTATGAATTTCTTGGTAAGTGAGGATGAATAGCTTCGCTCACCAAATCTCAGGATGTGTCACGGGGGACAAGCCCTTGGGCGCAGAGGACCGGAGAAAGGGGTGTCCTCTCTGCCAGGTAGAAATCTTCAAGAAGGAGGTCTCAGAAGGAATTTGGGGGGATAAGGTGGCTCTGCAGGCCAGATCTCAGAGCTTCAAAGTCAAAGATGCGTTACTTACAGGATAAAGTCCCTGTCAGTTAGTGCGACACATCCTGCTCACAATCGGACCGTTGTCTGTGGGTCCGGCCGCCGTTTCCCCGGCCCCCACCCTGCCCCACACGGACAGCCTGCTATTGACCGCTGCCCATGCTTCCCCTGCCTAGAATGTTCCTGTTCCCTCTGTATCTCTCCGCACTTTGAATGAGGTCTACTCTTCCTTTAAGTCTGAACTCTGCTGTTTCATCAAAAGCCTTTTCTGGGCACAGTCCTGATAGAAGCTTTTCAAGGGTACAGATGACACTCCGTTTCTTTGCCCTCGGGACTTAGCACTATGGATAATGCACAGGAGACCCTACACTGAATGTTTCTTGTGAGGATGAATGGATAAATTCCTGGCACAGCAGGGAGAGGCTGTGTGGGGCTGAGATATCCTGCTGATCAGGAGACCTGAGCTCCCGTCCTCACTCAGCCCCCTATAGGCTTTGTGCCCTCAGGCAAATGACTTACCTCCAATACTGAGATTTCCCATCTATGAAATGATGTTAAAGCCTTGCTCACCAGGTTTATGAGATGAAAAAATAAGACAAGAAATGAACACTTTATACTGTGATGCAAGATTGGCTATGGGTTAAAAATCCCATCCACCCACACGAAATTAGAAACTGATAAATTACACTGCATTCAAATTAAGAGGTTCTGATCCCCAAAGGACACCATCAAGGAAGTGAAAAGACAAGCTACAAACTAGGGGGTCCTAAATGTGACGTCAGTAACTGCCCACCTCTAGGAGTAAGAACCCCTCGAGCCAATATAAAAAATCTCCCCAGTAAATACGGACAAACGCACAAGCAGGCCTTTTGCAGAAGAGGAGACACATCGGATGAATAAACGTATGGAAAGGGAGATCGAGAGCACACTGAGATGGCTTTGGGATCCATTTGACTGGCAAAATTGATATTTCTGTGTTTTGCAAGGAATTTGGGTCAGTGGTGTTCCTGCTACTTTGCAGTGGAAACGCAGTCATTTTGAAAAGCAACTCGTGATTGAACCAATGGGGAGACTATAGATGCTGGCGAGGATGTGGAGACACGGGAACCCTCTTGCGCGGTTGGTGGGAATGCAGACTGGTGCAGCCACTCTGGAAAACAGTGTGGAGGTTCCTCAAAAATTAAAAATAGACCTACCCTATGACCCAGCAACAGCACTGCTAGGGATTTACCCAAGGGATCCAGGAGTGCCAATGCAGGGGGGCACTCGTACCCCAATGTTTATAGCGGCACTTTCAACAACAGCCAAATTATGGAAAGAGCCTACATGTCCATCAACTGACGAATGGATACAGAAGATGTGGTTTATATACACAATGGAATACCACGTGGCAATGAGAAAGAATGAAATCTGGCCCTTTGTAGCAACGTGGATGGAGCTGGAGAGTGTTATGCTAAGTGAAATAAGTCCTACAGAGAAAGACAACCTCTGGTGGGGGAGGGGAGACAGACGCTGGTATATGGGAGAAGCACAAGATAAATGTTAATTAGAAGTGTCTAGTTCTGGGCTTGGATGGTAGGGTCAGGGAGTTCTTTCTGCTTTTTTTTTTTTAATTTAATTTAATTTTTTTCAAATTTTTATTGAACTTCTATTTAGCTACCATAATATTGGTTTCAGGAGTACAATTTAGGGATTCGTCACTTACATATCACACCTAGTGCTCATTTTATTTATTTTTAAAAAATATTTACTTATTTATTTTGAGAGAGAGAGAGCATGAGCACAGGCAGGGGAAGATCCGAAAGAGAGGGAGAGAGATTGAATCCCAAGCCGGCTCCGTGCTGTCAGCGCAGAACCGGACATGGGGCTCGAACTCAGGAACCGTGAGATCGTGACCTGAGCCGCCATCAAGAGTCAGATGCCTGACCGACCCAGGGGCCCCTCCAGGGCTCATTTTAAACAAATAAGCCCAGACAACGCAAGGTCATGCAAAGCTCCATGATGACGGGTCGGTGTGCCATTGCTGACTCAATTCAGTTCAGCTCAGTATATCTTTTCCTTAAATACCTTCGTTACGTTTTCTACTGTGTGTGCACGTGGGTCCATGTTCCAAGTGTTTGGGTGGTAGGAAGAGGAGTAAGAAAGGTGGAGTGACTCTGGGTCAGTTTGTAATTGACCACAAACGTAGAATGATCACTGTAAACAACGTATGATCTCGGGAAGAGGCACTGCCCTTCCGTGCCTCAGTTTCCCTGTCTCTGAAGAGAAGAATGGACCCAGTGGCCTGGAATTGCCGAGTTTCTGCGGCCCCTCCCTCCATCCCGCCTCACTGCGCTCACCTTTTCCTCAGCCTTCTCCTCGCTCCGGGATGTTCTCCCCAGTGGCTCTCTCGGGGAGCCTGGGGACGACCAGCGGAGGGCCACGTGCTGAAATCTGGCCGCACCTCCCCGCTGGCATGTAGCTTCCTGCTCCGTCCGTCCAATCACGTTTGTTAATCACACAATTTAGTGCCCTGTAAACACGGCCACTGCTTCATTTCCCCGCAAGCGTCCTTGGCACCGGTGGCCGGGGAAGATTTGTTTCCAGTCATGAACCAAATATGAAGGTCACATGATTTCGTGATTTTTTTCCTTTCCAAAGAAATATGGGAGGCTTACGCAGGCCAACCTTCCAATTAATCCTGAGAACAGCTGCCTTCGAGGTGGGTGAGCCTGAATATTATTCACTCTCGCGGTCATTTATCAAAGAAAAGGAACTGTCTGCCGGCCTCCGATCGCTTTGATTCACTGGAGTCTGGAATGTGGTGCAGCTGGAAGATCCCTGTTTCACGGGTACGATCCAGGTCGTTACTTGGACCTGCGTGGGCTCTCGAGTAGCCAGGACGGTGAACCTTCTGTGCCCGTGGTGCGGACTGCCCTGCGTACTCACACGCGGTGCCTGAGTCGGCATCCACCTGCTGGTCACGGGGCTTTGGGACACCCAGGAACCCCCCAGTGGCCCTGCAGGTGCCTGTTTACGCCCGGTGGCTCTTACATCGCTTGCCTCCTTAGCTACGGTGAGCAGGGGCTCTGTCCGTCGTAAGTGCCACTGGACAGATGGTGGGCCACCTCCTATAAGAAGAGCACAGGAGGAAAGCATCAGAGAGAACCTGTCGCATCAAAAACAAAACCAGCAGGGGCCCCTGGGTGGCTCAGTCGGTTGAGCGTCCGACTTCGGCTCAGGCTCGTGGTTTGTTGAGTTCGAGCCCCAGGCCAGTCTCTCTGCTGTCAGCATGGAGCCCCCTTCGGATCTTCCGTCCCCCTTTCTCTCTGCCACTCGCCCGCCCGCACGCTCTCAAAAATAAATAAACGTTTAAAAACAAAGCAAAACAAAACAAAACAAAACAGTATGTCTATTGCAAACAGCTGTATTCAGGATCCTAGGAGGATTTCACTTGCCCCTAAATCTATATAGGCAAGGAGATCTCTTTTAGTGCAGGTTCCCCCAAATTCTGCTTTGTCCTGTCTGATGGATGGATTCCCCGTGATCAGAATGGACCGAAACACAGAAGTCCTCCATGGTCGCAGGAGATAAATCCATTAGGAATGGGGTGGTGAATTATGTTCTGGAACGGCAGGGACCGGGGAAATTAGGTGGTAGCATATTGAGGGAGCACAAAATGAAGCAGAGAGAGAGAGAGAGCGAGCGAGTGAGCGAGCCTGAAAGTGCTGAGCAGATCCTGAACAATGGTCAGGGCTCCAGGTAAGAGGGCAGCGCTCTTACATGGATGTGATTAACTTTTTGTGGGTGGGGCCATCTCATAGAATCTCTCTCTGGAAGGTGACTTAGGAATTTTCATCCCGTTCCCAGGCAGGGAAATGGAGAAACGTCTTCTGTGCTTGGAGGGGATACATCCAGGGTCACATTCCTCAGGGCGTGTGTCATTGGCTTCTGACCTAAGCAGACTGCTCGGTCCTTGACCGTCTTCCTGGGGTATCCAGCCCATGCCCTCAACTGTCACACACTTGCTTGGGTCCTCACATCTCTGGTCTCATCCCTGATCTCACTCCTGGGGGTTTGACTCACACATCCAACTCTCTCCTAGCTCTTACCTGCCTCAGATTTCATGTCTGAACTTAATCCACTTGCCCCAAAACCTGCTCTGATTTCGGGACTATCACCAATTCCCCTCACTGAGGCTGGAATTCTGATGTCATCGTGTATTAGCCCGGGCCTTCAGAATCTACAGAACAGGATGTGTACGTATAGAAAGAGATTTATTACGAGGAATTGACTCATGCAACTATGGGAGCTGAGAAGTTTCAAGATCTTCAGGTTTGATCAGCAGGCTCGAGCCCCAGGAAAAGCCAGTGTTTTGGTTTGAACCCAAAGGCAGGAAAAGGCCCAAACTCCAATTCGAAGGTGGGTCAGGCTGCAAAAATCCTCTCTTATGCAGGACTGTCAGCCTTTATGGTCTACTCAGACCTTCAACTGATTGTGTAAGGCCCACCCAGACTAGGGAGGACAATGTCCCTTACTCAGTCCACACACAAACAGTTAATCACATCCCAAACACCCTCACAGAACCACCCAGAATTGTGTTCGACCATATATCTGTGCACCTGGTGGCCCAGTCAGGGGCCACATAATAGGCTAACTTGTCATTTCGCTGCACAGGTGCTCAGTTTCAACTCAGCAGGCAAGTCATCTTCTTTCAGATGCTCCCATCCCTCCGCTCTGTGGCGTGGCCATATTCTCGAGAGCGCTCGTGGTTCATTCTGCACCTTCAAGGGCTGATAAGCAACCTGCCGGACCTCTCTGCTCCCAGAGTCGAATAGGCCACTCACACATCTTTGCATTTTGACCCAGTGGTCTCTTGGCTGTGTCCCCAGCGTGCTCTCTTGCAAATGTGTGCACATGCCTCATTCTAGAAGATATGATTACGATGTGGGACCCTGTGTCTCTGTGCAGCTTGATGCATCTCCCAGCCAAGAATGGGCATGAGAAGCCGGGAAGACCCGAGTCTGAATCCTGACTATATTAATTTCTAGCTGTGTGATCTGGATGGAGCTACTTAATTTCTCCGAACAGCAGATTCCTTTATCTGGACAGCGGTGCTAAAACCCTTTCTTCCAGCGCAGGGGACTGTTAAAGAAGATGCTCAAACGGTGTCTGGGTCCTAGTACACGTCAAAAACTTTTGTCTGATCCAAGAAGTGGACTTATAACCTTTCTCTCCTAACATTTCATGAAGTCATCACATGCTGGATGTGCAGTCCTCAGGTATGATTTTCTCCCCATTTTAGTGGGGATTTCCCCCAACGCACTCTATTTTCTACATAATTTTTGGAAGCATTCGAATATATGTTCAGTGTTAGTAGTCTCTTTCTCTCTCCCCTTTCTCTTACAGCCGATGACCTGGCCCGAGTCTTCACTTGGGAGTAAGGACCAGTGCTAAAGTTCTAAGCTACAGAAGTCTGCAATCTGCAGTCGCCAGGCACGACCTAGCGCCATTCTACTGTTGGCGTGACCCCCGTAAGACCAGAGGATGCTGCGCTCTGGGCCTCGAAGGCACCAACGTGAATCCCTACCCTGATTCTTCCCAGGAGACGCGAAGCGTTGAAAATTATATTCAGCTGCAGGAGTTTTCAGCCTCACATTCGGAAAGAGCAGAAGTTGCTAGAGGCTATTTTCAGAGAACTCCTAATAAGTACAGAACCCAAATACAGACATGGTTGTTAACACCCTGGGAAATGCCAAATCCAAGCTGGATCGCAGCCAGCAGAGAAATGGAAAGTCCTAGATAGCTTATCTCAGAGCCAATCTGTATTACGCGGGAGGCGCAAGAGGCAATTGCACGGGAGGACACGAGCTCTCCTTCTAGGCTCTGCATCAGCGCCTTGGACCAACAACATCAAGGTGCATCGGGCATTTTCTGAATCTGCGAGTAGGTCCCTTGTCCTGCTCTGGGTTCTATCCTGTGCTTCCAGCCTTCTTCTCCTTCAACCCACCCGTTCTTCTGACCCGTTTCATTCATTCCTGGGGCTTCAGGAACCTTCTCTCCCTCAACAAATGACTCCTTGTGATAGATCTCCAGGCTTGAGTTTTTAAACAAGTTTATTCTATTTATTTGTTTGTTTGTTTATTTATTTATTTATTGAGAGAGAGAGAGAGAGAGGAGAGAGAGGAGAGAGAGAGAGAGAGAGAGCACATGGGGGAGAGGCAGAGAGAGGCAGAGAGAGAATCCCAAGCAGGCTCCATGCTGTCTGCATAGCCTGATGCGGGGCTCGATCCCACGAACCGGGAGATCACGACGTGAGCTGAAATCAAGAGTTGGATGCTCAATCACCTGAGCCACCCGGGCCCCCCTCAAACTTTTCAGAGTAGGGAAGGGAGTCAGAGTTATGTGGTCCGTTTCCGCTCGTGTTTGCAGGGGGGTCGGCGTGAGGCACTGTGCACAATGCTTCTGCCTGGCACCCGCCACGGCAGGTTGGCGTCCTTACCCTTTCCCTCCTCCTTCCCCTGCCCACCAAAATGCTGTCACCTTTACTTGACGTCTTCTGTAGCTTAAATATGTGCATTTTTAGTTTTGCAACATAGACACGTTTGTATTAAACGATGAATGAATACCTTTCTCCAAATGTCTCCCTACATGTCCGTGTCCCTAAAGCTTCCCACTTAACCCTCCCAGGAAGGTGAGCGCCTCTCTAGGTCGAGACTCACCTGCTAAGGAGGTGATAAATCACAGGCACTGTCAACTTTTAACATGTGGTACTCTCTTTTTTCTGAAACCCTTTTCAGTGGCTGTGAGGGCACAGAGATGACCTTCAGAGGTCAGTGCTTCCAGGATGCATTCCAGGGCTGAAATCCAGGTCCCCCATTGGGATGTGATGGCCTGGATGCATCAGGGGCAGAGGGATGGCCCTGATTTTCAGCTGACCCAGGCTCACTGGCCTGCGGGTACTCTCCAGCCCGGTCCTGGTGCTGCTTAAACGGGCAACGCGTCCACACGGGGCCAACGTGATAGTCTTGGTTTTAAATACAAAATCATGGTGCCAACAGAAGAGGCTACCTAGCCAGTGTAGGTCAATGGCTCTATTGATTCTGTGAGTTGTATCAACACTCTGGGTATGATCTATTAATAAGGATTTAAAAAGGAAGGGGTACTCACAGAGAAGGAAGCAGAGGTGCAGGCTTGATGGTAGAACTTACATAAGACGTGTTGCACCCCAAAGCGGAGGGAGAGACAGAGCAGCAGTCTTGCCTTGGGCCATGGATGAGGGTGTAGCAATGGGTAGCTGGGGTGCCCTGGAAACTGGGGAAGAGTGGCCCACGGGCATCATCTTCTGGCTGGTGGTGTAAGAAGGAACAAAAAGGTTGTATCTTGTGTTTTGGAAAGAAGAACAGGAAAATTCCAGTGGGGTAGTGTTTGAGATTCCAACTTCAATGGAATCAACGGGCAGAAACCAAGGGACCGAGATGCAAAAGGATAAAACGACATTTGTATCCTTTCCTTGCTGAATCCAATCTACCTTTGGTGGCTTTGTTTTGATGGCCAGGAAAATAAGTGAACAGGAGACTTGAAAGAAGCCGGATGCTCCAAATTTTTCCATAAAAGGAAAACAGATGGGAGATCCAAGTGGTCTGGGGGTCTCAATGAAAATTTAGAAACTCATCAGGCGACCACTAATTTGGGGATAATAAAGGGTTCAAGATTTTTTTCTGCGTGCTTCAGAATGTAATTTCCCCTTTGGCACCTTTGAGAAAAATCCATTCAACATTAATAGGCTTTTCAAAGCTTTTACTCTTCCTCTTTGGGATCAGGGATGTCTCTTGAATTCAAGGTGGCGTAGTAGAGTGGTTTTGAGCACAGGCTTTGTAACCATACCTCCAGAGTTCATGTTCTAGCTCCACCACTCATAGCTGTGTGATCTTGGGCAGGCATGGAACTTCTCTGTGCCTTGGTTCTGTCATTTATGGAATCTGATCGTTGTAGTGTCTCCTTGATAGGGTTGTTGAAAGGAGGAGACAAGGGGGCTACTGTAAAGCCTGGGACACGGTGCTGGGACACAGCGCGTGCTAGTCAGTGGGGCTGTTGAGTTACCATGTGGCACCTTGTTGGCGTTAACTGCAGTGTGGATTCTAACTCTGTGTGGGAAGTGATTATTTTGGATTTTCGACTCACACCGAGTGATGTTGTTTATAAATTATTACCATAGAATGAAGTCAAGAATGCATCTTCAACATTTCTTTTCTTTTTCTTTTTTTTTTAAATTTAAATTCAAGTTAGTTAACATACGGTGTGGTCGTGGCTTCAGGAGTAGAAGCCAGTGATTCGTCTCCCACTTATGACACCCAGCGCTCATCCCAACAAGTCCCCTCCATAATGCCCATCAACCGTCTAGCCCATTCCCCCCCACCTCCCCGTCAGCAGCCCTCAGTTTGTTCTCTGTATTTAAGAGTCTCTTATGGTTTGCCTCCCGCTCTGTTTTTATCTTAGTTTTCCTTCCCTTTCCCTATGTTCATCTGTTGTGTTTCTCAGAGTCCACATAGAAGTGAAATCATATGATATCTGTCTTTCTCTGGCTGACTTTATTTCACTTAGCACAATACCCTCTAGTTCCATGTATGTTGTTGCCAATGGCAGGATTTCATCCTTTCTCATCGCTGAGTAGTATTTCACTGCGTGTCCATACCACAACTTCTTTATCCATTCGTCAGTCGATGGACGTTGGGCTCTTCCCATAATGTGGCTATTGTCGATAGTGCTGCTATAAACGTTGGGATACACGTGCCCCTTTGAATCAGCATTTTTGTATCCTTTGGATAAATTCCTAATAGTGCACCTTCAACATTTCTGTTGGCTCTAGGGAGCAAGGAGGTGGGAACTGACCCAATAATGAGCCGTGACGGCCCTCAAAATCCCTCCCCAAAGAGAAAGAGTATCTGGAGAGGATGTTGAGATAGAAAGCAGAAGTTTTTTGTTTTGTTTTGTTTTGCTTTACGAAGGTAATCATGATAATCAAGACCTGGCATTTCATATGAAGAGCTTCACTTATGTAGCATGATGTTAATTCACTTGTGTAAGAAAACCAAAGAAATCACGTTACAAAATGGATGCCCACCTTGTTGGCCAAGCTGAAGGCCTTCTGGAAGGGGAGGGGTTCGGTGGCCCATGAACTTGGACTGAGTCAAGGGTTGCTCTGCTGTGCCCGCTGACAAGGGGGCCCTCTGGAGCTGGAGCTCTGGGCTTATTGCTGATGGGAGACGTGGAGGAACACAGCCAGGCGTGGATGAGCAGAACTCAAGCCCCTGGTAGGAATGCAGAGGAGGGCTGCCGATGGCAGATGACGCAGGTAGAGAAGCAGCGGAGGCTGCGGGAGTATCTAGGGGACCTGCCTTTCTGACGTTCTATGTAGCAAGGCCACCAGGGCCTCTGAGTCCGTGGCACACTCTCTGAACCCTTGAGGCAGAGTGGACAAGCGTGCTGACCACTGTCAGGGTGCCTGGGCACTTCATGGCCACCTGCGGGCAGGAGGCAGAGAAGGTCCTTCTCTCAATACGTGTTTCAGTAAACGCTTCCACAGTAGGTCACCCGGCAGGTCCCTGGAGGAAGTTTGGAGAATCTGGATAAGCCTGGGTCAGGGGAGTGCAGAACTGACTGAGAGCCAAACCTTCCTGAAGGAACCGATTTCCCCAGAGACTCAGGCGGCCCTGGATGTCCCAGCCAGCGGAGCTGATCAGAGGAAGGGAAGAGAAAGAATGGCGTTTCCTGGAGAGAGAGCCACAAGAGACACAGCTGCCCTCTCAGGTACGGGAGCCGACTTGGGCAACTGGAATGTGGACACAGTGCCCAAGGGAAGTGGTGGCAAGGCCGGATAGATCACTGACCCCCACCGGAGGAGCCTCAGAATCAAAGCCCCTGTTCTGTCTCTGGCCTCCAATTGGTGAGGGCTGGGTACAAACAGGGTTCCTTCCCGATTCCTGGAACCCACGGGACCAGCGTGGGGTGGCCCATTGCTGCAAACACTGCCCTGCCCAGGCCTTCTGTGTGTGTAGACGCCCTTGAATTCGCTCTGCGTGTGGCACGAAAGGAGAAATAGGACAGCCAGTGGCCAACAGCATCCAGAATGGAGGGTTGGAGACACCTCGTCATTCTTTCCTTTCTATAGAAAGAACACACCTCCTCTTTGTGAAGGTCTGTAGAGTTTATCAGCGTTGATCCCAGAAGGGACAAAGATGATCTCTGTAGGTGGCCCCCACCTCTTGTCCCAAGTCTCTCAAAAAATACTGAGAAGTGAAAAGGTCCGGAGTAACTTTTGGATGCGTTTTGTGTGCTCCCTCCCATGAATCTACCTCAGGAGGCCTCAGTCAATGTTTGCTTTCAGGGCTTTCTTTGGCTGGGTATTTCCCTTGCCACCATGGTCACAGAGATTGGCCTGGTAGAACCTAGGGAAAGGGGACATCCTAGGCCAAATCAGGAAACGGAAGTCAAATTGTCTATCTTCGATTCAGTTGATGCCCAAGCTTATGTGACCCTGAAACTTTTCTCACTGAAGAGCTGTGCACACCTGGGTTCCTCTGCACCCGGAGAGCGGAGAGTGCCTGAGGTCATACAAAACGAGCATCGTGGCCAGCGCTCAGCACAGCCAGGTGCTCTCTGTGTTTGGGTGCTAAGGGAGGAGTCTGCTCCTGAAGGTGGGGCCCCGGCTGGGGACAGATGAGAGGAAAGACACCAAGAAAACAAGGGACGAGCCAATGGTCAGGAACTGAGTGGTGGTGAAGGGACCATTCACTTTCGGGAAAACAAGGGCTTTCTATTGTCTTTAGTTATTATCAGTTTGTTCTGGTTCCGACTTCTAAGTGACATTTTGACCCAGAATTTGACTTAGAACTGGAAGGCACCCCAGACTGTCTGACTGTAGAAACACTTCATTCTTGACAGGCAAGGAAATGGTGGCCCAGAGAATGCTTATAACTGGTTGAGGCTTACAAAGATTGGGCCAGAACTTTGATCCACTAGATTGAATGATATCAACGTTTTTTTTTTTTTTTTTTTAAACATTTATTTATTTTTGAGACAGAGAGAGACAGAGCATGAACGGGGGAGGGGCAGAGAGAGAGAGAGACACAGAATCGGAAGCAGGCTCCAGGCTCTGAGCCATCAGCCCAGAGCCTGACGCGGGGCTCGAACTCACGGACCACGAGATCGTGACCTGAGCTGAAGTCGGACGCTCAACCGACTGAGCCACCCAGGCGCCCCTCAAGGTTTTTTTTTTTTTAATGTTTATTTATTTATTTTTGAGAGAGAGAGAGTGAGCGTGAGCAGGGAAGGGACAGAGAGAGAAAGAGAGGGAAACAGAGAATCCCAAGCAGGCTCCACACTGTCTGCATGGAGCCCGGTGCAGGACTCTTAACCCTGAGATCATGACCTGAGCTGAAACCAAGAGTCGGACACGCAGCTGACCGAGCCACCCAGGTGCCCTGAATTATATCAGGGTTTATTTGGAAAATAGACATGAATTTCTTACTCTGCTCTAGACGTATTTAGACTCATGTTAAGAAGTAAAGAGTCTAGTTGGAAACCTTCACCCATGCCACATCAACCAAGAAAAATCAATTTTATGGTCATAATATTCCTATTTTATAATGTATCAAAAATTTTCAAGTGTTTGAGCTCTATACTTGTGAAGATAGATATTATTTCCCTTTTAGAAAGAAGGACACAGATATGCTCAGTATAGCTGAGTGGCTTGGCAATGAGCTTCCCATCAGGAAAGAATGGGGGCAGGATTAGACACCTGTGTGAGCTTGACTCACTGGGCCTGCCCTCATCTCCCAGTAACAGACTTCAGTGGCTTTCTGCTTTCCAACTTGATACTTCTCCTGGATGATGGGACATTTATCCATGGACTGGTACATGCAGAGGGAAGAAAAGACAATTTTTCTTGAGTCTTTCTCTGAGCTATCTCTCTGTGCTATTTTCTGATTTTTTTCCCTGCTCACTCATATTCCTTTTTTTATCACTTATTCCTTTGTATGTTTCCCATTATTTTTTTTAAATACAGCAAAACCTTGGTTGACGAGCACAATTCATTCCAGAAACGTGCTTGTAATCCAAAGCACTCGTGTATCAAAGTGAACTTCAAGAACCATTGGCTCAGTTGCGATCATGTGACGTTTGGCCTCATGTACTACTCGTATTGTAAGACAGTGCTCGTTGATCAAGTTAAAAGTTATTAAAAATGTTTGCTCATCTTGTGGAACACTCACAGAACAAGTTCCTCGCGATCTGAGGTTTTACTGTATTTCAAAAGTGCAAAATGTTGAAAGACTAACACCGAAGCTGGCAGACGATTTCCCACTGCCTGTTTTTTAAAACAAAGTTAAAAAAAGAACTTTATTGAGTTACAACTTATAGACCATAAACTCCACTCCCATACAATATACAGTTCAGGGGAATTTACTGTGTTCACAGTTGTGCAACCATGACCGCTGTCTAATTTTAGAGCAATCTTATCACCCTGCCAAAGAAACCCTATACTCATTAGCAGTCACTTCCCATTAGCCATGTCTTGAGCACCCAGCCCTAAGCAACCACCAGGTTCCTTTCCCTTTCCATGAATTTGTGTATTCTGTACATTTCAAATAAATGAAATCATGCAATGCGTGGTCTTTTGTGACTGGCCTTTTTCAAAAATCATGATGTTATCAAGGTTCATCTGCGTTGTAACACGAGTACTGCTTTTTTTTTTAACTGCTGAGTAATATTCCATTGTATGAATATGCCACATTTTGTTTGTATGTTCATCAGCTGATAGACATTTGGGTTATTTTCATCTTTTGACTCTTATGGATAACGCCACCGTGAACATTCACATACCAGTTTTCGCGTGACACATGTTTTCGTTTGTCTTGGGCATCTACCTTGCCGTGGAACTGCTGACTCACACGCTAACTTTATGTCTAGTATTTTGAGGAACGGCCAAGCTATTTTGCAAAGTGGCTGTTCCATTGAACAACTCCACCACCGGTGACTGGAAAATTCCAGTTTCTCCACATCCTTGCCCAAACTTGTTATTTTTCATTTTGTTCGTCAGTGCTTTTGTGGGCTGGTATTTTGTCTGCCTTTTTTAACTTTAGTCATTCTGGTGGGTGTGAAATAGTATCTTCCTGTTACACATTTCTTATCGATGCGTGATTTGCAAGTAATTTCCCTTATTCTGTGGGTTATACATTCACTTTTATGATGTTTTTTGAAACACAAAAGTTTTTAATTTGTATGAATTCCAATTTATCTTTTTTTTTTTTTTTTTTTTTTTTTTTGTCACCTGTGCTATTCTTTTGTCTCTTGTGCTTTGGTGTCATAGCTAAAAAACTACTGCCTAACCCCAGGGCACCAAGATTTATTCCTATGTTTTCTTCTGGCAGTTTTATAGTTTTAGCTATTATATGTAGGTCTATGGGCCATTTTGAGTGGATTTTTTTCATATGGTGTGAGGAAGGGATCCAACTTCACTTTTTGTATGTGGCTATCCAGTTGTCCCAGTACCACTTGTTGAAAATGGTATTCTCCCATTGAATTGTTTTGGCAGGCATGTTAAAAATCAATTGGCCTAAGGTCAGTTGTGTCACTTCCGTTTCAGTAGCTCAACATTCTCATTCACTATTTTTATACAGTAAAACCTTGGATTGCAAGTAACTTGTTCTGCGAGTGTTTTGCAGATGAGCAAGCATTTCTAATACACTTTAACTTGATAAATGAATGATGTCACAATATGAGTAGTACATGGGGCCAAATGTCACGTGATCACAACTGAGCCAATGGTTCTTGAAATTCGCTTTGATATGTGAGTGCTTTAGATTATCAGCTTGTTTCTGGAATGAATTATGGTCGCAAACCAAGGTTCGACTGTATTTTGTTCTACTCAAGGCAACACTACTGGCACACTAGTGAATGAACAGAGCAAAGATAGTCTAAAAGTTTGAATGAATTTGTTTTTAGAGTTGGAAGAGGAAAAACCTCTCTGAGTAGGATAGAAAACCCAGAAGCTATAAAAGAAAAGACACATACAGAGAAATAAAAATTCCGAATTTGTGTTGGACACAGAGGAGCTAACACATGGTAAAACAAACAAATCTGGGGCACCTATCTGCAACACACGTGATGCATGAAAGGTTAATTTCCTTAACTTTCAAGTCTTTAAAGCTCATATAAATCAATAAGACAAAGTAGGAAAAAAGCCAATAAAGAATATGCGCAAGTGAAAAAACAAAAGGGGCGAAATGGACAAGAATCCCATTAAAAGCTGCTCAGCACATCCCTTAGTTAAGGAAGTTCTCATACACATTGAAATGCCACATTGCTTCATTAGCGAGGCAAACATTAAAGTGCTGGTTCCTGCAAAGCTCTGCTCATACTGGGGCAATAGTGCGAGGAAAGGCACTCTCACGCGTTCAGAGACTGTAGGTAGGCTTAAAATACCCACATCTTGTACCTTAGCAACTTCACTCTCAAGTGTCTAAAGATGGCTGGGTGATGGGGCTATTGGAAGCCAGATGCGTACTAGAGAATGTTGTTAGCTATTGACACGCATCTGCTCATTCATCTGAAAATTGTGGTCAGATATTCATAACACGAGCTTTCTCATTTTAACTACTCGTAAGCGTCTAGTTCGGTGGCCTTAAGTACACTCATATTGTTGTGAAACCATTACTACGGCCCGTCTCCAGAACTTTCCACGATCCCAAACTGAAACTCTGAACCCATGAAACCCTCACTCCTTATTTCTTCCTCCTCCCAGCCCTTGGTAACTTCTATTCTACTTTCTGACTCTATGAATTGGATTATGTGAGATACCTCTTATAAGTGGAACCATACAATATTTGTCCTTTTGTATCTGGCTTATTTCATTTAGCATGATGTCCTTAAGCTTCACCCATAAAGGAAAGAGTTTCCTTTATTATCAAGGTCAAATAATATTCCATTATATACATACACTGCATATTGCTTAGACATGCATCCCTTGATGGACACTTGGGTTGCTTCTACCTTTTGGCTCTTGTGAATAATCCTTCTGTGAACATGGATATATAGGAGTCTGCTTAGGTTGCTGCTTTCAATTCTTTTGGGTGTGGACCCAGAAGTAGAACTTCTGTATCATATGGAAACTCTACGTTGCATTTTTTGAGGCACCGCCATAATCTTCTCCACAGTGGTTGTGCCATCTTGCCTTCCCACCAGCAACATACAAGGGTCCTAATTTGTCCACATCCTTGCCAACACTTGTCTTATGTTTTGTTTGTTTATCTTATTATTATTATTATTATTATAGGCATCCTTATTGCTCGTTCTTACAGCAAGCATTTACTGCGAGCTCCCAGGGGCCAAGTCTTGGGCGAAGCAGAGACTCTAGAGCTGTATAGTCCATGATATGCAGGGAGACGTGAGATTACAGTGGGGAGAAAGACACACAGATGCAGACTGGCCTTACCCCCATCAGCATGAAGTGGGCTAGCGGCACGCGCCCAGTCCGACGGGAACAGTGCGGTAATATGGCTTGCCCGTTTGCTCTGTCATCTCTGGTAGTTACCAGCAAGCTAAAGGTAGTGAGTGCCACACGTGGACAAAGAAAATTACGGAATAAAACTTAACGTTGAGAAATTTCTCCTCGTTTGCTTATTTTTCTCCCTGCGAATTGGGAAGACGAGCTTTCTTTGATTTTAGTATTGGAACCCCGGGGTTCTTTGGAGTGTATGCTGAGCACTGCAGACTTAAAGGAACCATGGATTTCCAGGGAGATGAGAGAAAATGGAGGGGAAAATACCCCTTTGTAATTGTTTCATGTGCAACCTTGGCCGTGATGAGGAACAGTGAAGGCGGTAATAATACCACCACCTGGCAATTGTGGAGGGCGTGTAACTCTTCAAAGCACCGCCACATAATCGGAGGAGGGGTGTCCATGCTGCAAAAAGTACTTTCTTTTTTTTCCTAATCTATAATCACTCATGTGCTACATGCACCTGGTGGAAATTATATTTAACAGCACATGCAAATGCTTATTGCCCGAACGGGCTTATATTTTGCCTTGTTACTGTCTACGGTTTTCTTAATTTGGACTTTGTCAGCCACTTTTTGTACATTGCTGTCAATATCATCCTCTTGGGTAGTACATCTTCCTTGATGGATATCTTGGAGGTACTGCATAAAATGTATGTTTTGCGAATATCATCAAATGCTTCAAAGATCAGCTTTTAAACAAACAAACAAACAAACAAACAAAGATTTTACAGTCAGAATAGGAGAAGTCTAAGCTGGTATTTCTTTGTGATATCACGGGTTGATAGGCAACACATAAGTAATTGGTGCATTTAAAAATGTGATATTCGGGGTGCCTGGGTGGCTCAGTTGGTTAAGCATCTGACTTCGACTCAGGTCATGATCTTGTGGTTTGTGAGTTGGAGCCCCGCAAGTTTGAGCCTCGCGTGGGGCTCTGTGCTGACAGCTCAGAGCCTGGATCCTGCTTCGGATTCTGTGTCTCCTCCTCTCTCTGCCCCTCCCATGCTCATGCGTGCTCTCTCTCTGTCTCTCAATAATAAATAAACGTTAAAAAAAATTTTTTTTTAAAATGTGGTATTTTTCACGATAATAAGAATTCTTCCCAGTGGTCAAGGAGGGGCTCTTAGATTTGTGTTCTTAATCCTTTTTAAATGACATCCAGAGCTCTCAATCTTCTTTATAGAGCTGTAAAAACTGCTCTGGGTTTTTTTTGGAGGAAAGGAAGTGGGATTTGATAGCTAATAAAAGAAGAGGTTTTTTTTTCTCACTTTCTCTACTTGGACAAGTAGAACTTGGTCATACGGTAATTCTACATCTTTAATTTTTCAAGGCACTGCCATGCTGTTTTCCTCAGTGGTGGCACCATTTTACATTTCCAGTATGGCGGAAGCTTGGGCATATCTGACTGACTTCCTCAGGCTGTGGGAGGAAGGCGGAACGGTGGTACTTCGGGATCTAAAGTGTCCAGAGACGAGTTCATGGGGGATTACGTCAGAAGTCCCGGGAGGATCCATTTGGTCCTTGATTCATTCAAGAAATATGAGTTTATTATCTCTGTCACGAGTTGAATGTGTGGTCCCAAAAGATATGGTGGAGTCCTAATCCCTGTACCCGTGAATATGATCTTATTTGGAAATTGGGTCTTTACACATATAATCAAGTTAAGACGAGGCCATTCTGCATTGGGGTGGGCCCTAATCCAATATGAATGCTGTCCTTAGTAGAAGAGATACAGAGAGCCCCCCTCGTGTGGAGATGAAGGCAGAGATTGGAGCGGGGCATTTCGAAGCCCAGGATTTCGGGTGAACCCTCAGAAGCTAGGAGAGAGTCAGTAACAGTTTCTCCCTCAAAACCCCCAGTAGTGCCAACCCTGAAGACTTCCCACCTCTAGAACTGGGAGGAAATAGATGTCTGTTGTTTTAAGCCACCTGGCTTGTGGCGCATTGTCACGGGTAGGAAACACCCTGGAAAACGGCATAGAACTTCAAAGGTAACACGGGTCTCCACTTACTGGGGAGTACCACGTGGATGGGACAGTTCCATGCCACTGCCCTTGAAGAGGTCACACACCGATGGGGAAACAGGTGTGCTGGGAGCAGTGGGTGTTGTGGAAGACAGTGGGCTTTGGGGTCAGACAGTCGTGACTTCCAACCCTGAGCTGGTTTCTTAAATCTGTCCGGACCTTTTGGTTCCTCATCTGTACAGTGCAGGGACCTGATACTTTCTTATCAGATTTTCGGTGGGCGCTTTCCATCTGCTGATGGATTTGAATCCTCTTGTTCGGCACCCTGAGGTCCTCAGCTGGCATTTGT
Organism: Acinonyx jubatus; assembly: GCF_027475565.1. NCBI lineage: Eukaryota > Metazoa > Chordata > Mammalia > Carnivora > Felidae > Acinonyx > Acinonyx jubatus. The sequence continues at coordinate 129,110,265 of NC_069388.1, read as the reverse complement.
TGCTAAAGGCCTGGACATGTTTTCTCTCCTTAGTCGGGTCATCCGTTGAGAGTCAGTCTCTGTTCTTTGGATTCCATCTTGGTCGTTTCTGTCCTTGCACTGTGTTTATTTAAGGAACCGTTCTGTTGGGTGAAACCTCACAGCATTTAGGTTTTGGCTCAGTGCATTGGAACAATCTAAAGGGTATTTATAGCTAAAGACGTTTGTGCCCCCAAACCACATGATTTTCATCTCCTGACACCAAAGCAAGTCTTGGGTTGGGTGGGATCATTAAGCCTTCCTGGGGTGTGGAGGACAGCGGGTTGTTCAACAGCTGTCCTCGTCTGGGTAAATATCTTGGTCCTACCCTATCTGGTCAGTCCACACCGTGGACTTTATCCGGTGATGTACATGGCGCCCCCAATTATCATAATGTGGGCCGATGCTTTGTGAGGAACTCTTTGGCCATTGTTGGCAGATATCGGGCAAGATATTTTCACAGCTCATGGCTTGCTTTCTCTGGACTCACTTGGGGTGTCTTAAAAGATACCTTCTGTAAAAAAAGAAGTCATTTGGGGTCTCACATGTTTTTCATATTCAGGTCTTGGCAAGACTTGAAAACACACAGGCGATTTTCTTCTGTTTGGTCTATACACCTGTGTAGGAACGAGCCAGGATGGATGAAGTTTGTCCTCTTTGAGAAATCATTTTATTCCAAGCCAATACCATGACCTTAAGGCGCATTCCAGCAATATCTCCAAAGGCAGTTGGGAGAATGGGCCACAAAAACATCAGGGCTTCCTAATCGAGAACTGAAGTTAGACCGGGGTAGACTCTGGAGCAGGAAATATTTGAAGAAACAAGAGCTGCGTTTTTCTTCTTTTGTTGCCAGAAAGCCAAAGCCAAAGCTGGAATTTTGTGGTTCCGGCGCTTTGAGTGCCTCCCAGTCATTTTACACAGATGGTTCTGGTTTAAGGGTGAGACACTTCATCCACCAGAGGGAAAGAGGCCCCGTTAACGTGCCTGAGTGGCCCAGTCTCCTGCCAAAGTACACTCTGCAGCCAGAGAAAATAAGAACTAAGAGAAGATGGTTCTAAAGCCACCAATTAGGATGCAAAATTGAATGAGAAAATTACTCGGCAACACTGAAACTTGACCTTCCCTTCAGATTATGTCACCTTGGGAATACTGACTACGGCCTCTCGACTACACAGTCAGTCACCGGTTTACCAGAGACACGCCACCTATAATGATGGTGGTGACATTTCAACGGTGCTTGCTTTTCCTTTGTCATTTGAGGAAACAGAGGCCCTGAGAAGCTTCACGACTCGGCATTTGCCAAGGATTGTGGGAAATGCCAAAGTGGGATCCGCCTCAACTCTTTCCTTCCCTACGGATGGTGAAAACCTTTCCTGACCGTGTGCACCTTCCACACTCAACCGTCCTCCTCTCTGCTCCTTTCGCCACCCTCCCCACCTCCTCTCAGCCCTCCCTTGAGGCTCTCGGCCCCTTTCCACCCACCAAGGGTGAGTGGGGGCCGCCCACATCACGTCCCCACGTCTTTTCCCTCCCCACCAAGCTGGCACTTCCCGAGAAAGTCCACATCTCCTTCAGCGCCCTCCTCTGAAAGGCCTTGCTGTGTATTCCTACAGTGACTGGATTGTGGGGGGAGCACATTTTTCCTTACCTGTCGACAGCCGGCTCTGTTGTCCCCTCCTGTGTGGAGCACGTCTCGGGTCTCACAGCACACAAGCCATTTCTCAATGATCGCTTTTACACTTTTGCTTTCCAAATATTCACTTAATGTTCGAACTGTGGGTTCCTCATAGAGCGGGTCTACACTGTCAAGCACTGCGTTCTTAGCATCCTGGAGTATCGGGGGCATTGAAGGGGGTCGATAATTTAGGTTCTTGTAGCCTTATGGCGTGGCCCAGCGGTTAGGGGCTTTCCTCTGACATACTCAGTTTATCCACATGGCTGGAACTTTCCTCTAGGCCTGTGTCACCCGGTCCAATGTATACACGGTCGTTGGGTTCAAATTTCAAATTCGAAAAAAACCCAAATGGGGGCATGTTACATTTATAGAGCGCTTTGCGATTTGCCCTGTACTTTCATGAACGTTTTGATTTTTGGCTTTGTAGCATTCAAGAGAGGCAGGGAGGGCAGGCGTTCAACCCATGGTTGTCGTCCCCGTTTTGCAGATGAGAACATGGAGGCTTGGAGAGTTTTGTTGATCTCCCCCTGGTGACAAAGCTAAGTAAATGGAAGAGCTGGGTTTTATACCCAGGGCTTCTGAATCCCAGCTCAACATTTTCTAGCAACGTGGAATTGTTGTTAGAAAAGCATAACAATAATTTTGTGGGCTTCAGAAAACAAAAGAAAACCACAACCCGCCACGATAGCAACCGTAAGAAAGCTCTTGAACCCTTCAGGGTAGATGCTATCTATGTTTGTTGGCATGTCATGTGCTGAGATGCCACTGGCGTGTGAGCAGTGCCCAAAACCCAAGCGCGTAGGATGGGCCGTGATGGGCAAACATCGTCACAGCTCAGCGAGCTCAAAGATTTGCAAGCATAAAACATTTACCAAGACTTGGCCCCGCGAAGGAGTGAGCCAAGCCCCTGGGATGTGGCCATGTTACTCCATCAATAAAAAGCTGAAAGAGACCTTGGCAGGGTTTCAGGGTTCACATCTGGGAAGAAAGGTATGATTCATCATTATTTTGTTCCTGTTTGCAAGTGTAGCCCAGGCCTTCCTTTGGAGCCAAGTTGGATTGATTTACTCTGGCATTTCCTCTTCTGTGGGCCCTCGGAATGGCATTTCCAGGTTCCCCTTGGGAAAAGATGTAGGGGAAGCTAAAATATAAATATAAGTATAAATATAAATATAAATATATAAATTAAATAGAAATATAAATTAAATATAAATATAAATTAAATATACATATAAATATAAATTACATATAAATATAAATGTAAATTATATATAACTATAAATGTAAATATTTAAAACCAAATTACCAGGGCGCCTGGATGGCTTTGTCGGTTAAATGTCCGACTTCGGCTCAGGTCATGATCTCACGGTTTGTGAGTTCGAGCCCCGAGTCGGGCTCTGTGCTGACAGCTCAGAGCCCGGAGCCTGCTTCAGATTCTGTGTCTCCCTCTCTCTCTGTCCCTCCCCCGCTTGCGCCCTCTCTCTCTCTCTCTCTCTCTCTCTTTCTTTCAAAAATAAATAAACCTTAAAAAAAATTTTAAGACCAAATTTCCCATTCCAGTCTATGACCAGTTAAGTGAGTTTAGGTGATGTCTCAACATTTGGAGATGAAGTCTGTCCCATCCCGAGGCTATCCCAGTTATTTGAGGTAAAGGAGATCTTGGAACCTTTTCGGGTCTTTTAGGATGAGGCCCAGGGAAGGTCACTGTATGGCTAATTGAGCCACTGAACCGAAAGCAACGTGGTTTCACTGGAGAAACTTCTCAGAGGCACCCCATACCTGGCCCCTGCTCAGGTCTGGGGCACCCAGCCCTCCTCTCTCTCCCCTCTTCTTCCTGAGTCACGTAGTTTTTCCTTGGACAAGCCTCCATGACTGGCTTACTGGACACAAACCTTTTACTGGCTTCCCACTCTGCTGAGTGATCTGAGTCGGGCCCCAGACGCAGTTTATCCTTGTCACGCTCTGGGAGCCATCACCTTGCCCAAGACCCTCTTTGAGTAGGGAGACAGCAGAGCGTGTAGGACAGAGCATTACTCCTGGGATCTGAGCCCCGGATCAGCTCAGGACAAAGCATGAGACTCGATGGGACCATCGAAGCCTATGTCTCAGTTTCTCACAGTGTGGTGTGAACGGAGGGCACGTATGGGGTTAGTTTCCCGGCTTCTGTCCCTACTCCACATTCCTCAGCTTCCCTGTGTGTCAGTTTCCTTATTAATGAAATGACGATTATACTACTTAACCCAGGGCCATAACGTATGCCTTTTATAATACCGCAGGTATAGCGGGGATTAGTCAAAATCATGGATATAAAGCATTTTCTACCATACCTGTCTCATGGTAAGAGCTCAATAAATGTCAGTTATTTTTATTCCCCTTATTAGAAAAGTGGCAGGACCTCTTCGGGAGTACCAAAGATGAGTGTTTCAGTTTAGTTGTGATAGAGACACCGGGGCCATCAGGGCCCACAGAAGAGAAGAAGGGTCCCGATCAGGTGCCTCAGATGCCGTGCAGGTGAGGTTGTGAGAAGGCGTCACCTACGCACTTGAATCAGAGGCTGCAGGGCTCTAAGCCTTGGGTTGGGACCAAGCCAGACCCCAGGTCTGGGAAGGAAATGGACTTCCCCCCTCGTTGGGGGTTTGGGAACCAACCTGGGAGGTGGCCCCGGACCTCGGAAGCCTCAGGCAGGGAGACCTGGATTCAGCAAATATTTAGGGCACCCTCCGAGGGCCAGGTACCGTATGGATGTGGGGCACAGAAGAGAACAGACAGTCTCCGTCCAAGACGACTCTGGCTCTGGGGGTTGGCCCCAGAGTCAGCCTCCGCCTGAATATCAGAAAGTACACACCTCCAGAGGTGCTGTTAATTAAACAATCGTTCGATGCTGTTCTCTTTAAAGATTGTAAGCGCAAGTATCTTGCAACCACATGTACGAGGGGCTACATGTGCAAGTGTATTACTACGAGGACAAGTAAAAGAGCGTGTGTTCAAAGGGTCGAGGTGCACGGTGTTACCGCCTGTGTGAACTCAGGTCTGCTTTCTCATCTGCTTAATCGCAAGATCATCATTTTGTCAGGTCGTGAGGAACATCACAGGAGATAGAGAAAGTGACTTTGCACGCTGGGCCGGCTGACGTTCACTGTCACTGCATCTTAAAATACCCTTTCCCCCTGAGAAATGAATAATCCATGTTTTTAACCTCTACCCACCCTTTGCCTTTTAAAGCTCTTGGGCAGATACTGCCATCTGCTTCTCTCTCATTTCGATGATTATAAGATAACTCGAGAAGCAAAAAGGTCTGTAATTTCCCTCAGAATTTCCTTGGTCACCCACTGCCCTGGGAGCTGGGCCTTTGAGAGAATCTTCCAGAAATTGCTGTGCTTTTCTGTAGTTGTCCCTTTGAGGTGAGCCCATTTCTGGCTGTCCGAGTCCTTCCTTTCCGGAGGCTCAGGGAGGGAGAGCGGTGACAGGTGCTGGGTACCGTCCCGTGTGGTAGCTCATTGCACGTGGTATCTCATATATGTTGACTAAATCAGCCAGAGACCCACAGAGGGAGCGAGTGACTCAAGGCTCAAGAACAGAGTCTACTGTGAAGGGAACTTGCCAAGCTGAGACTTGTGTCGGGAGCACTCCTCCCTGCCTCTATGGAGACCCTGATCTCACTCTGGCGGCATATCTCTCTCTCTCTCTGGTCTTCGCCTCCCCCAAGCCCATCCTGGTGGTGCCCCGAGCAGCCACGATAGTGTTGGCCCATCATGCATTTACGGTGTGGGGCAGGGCAGGGTCAGGAGGCTTGACACTTTCACATTTTGGGTGACTCTTTGAGAAAGAATACGCGTGTGTTTGCCAGGAAGCACAGACCGGGAGCCTTAAACAAGAGTTTGCTTCCTCACAGTTCTGGAGGCTGGAAGTTAGAGATCAAGGCATTGGTAGGGTTAGATTCTTCTGAGGCCTCTGTCCTGGGCTTGCAGGAGCCCTCCTTCCCTTCACATGGTCTTGTGTGTGTGTGTGTGTGTGTGTGTGTGTGTGAATCCCCACCTCTTCTTACAAGAATGCCAGTCCTCTTGGATTCGTGTCCACTCTAGCAACCTCATTTTAACTGAATTACCTCTTTAAAGACCTGATCTCCAGGCACAGGCACATTCTGAGGCCCTAGGGGGTCGAGGGCTATGGCATGTGCATGTCAGGCGGGCACAATTCTGTCTCTCACGGGAACACAATGTTAGGATGACGCATGAAGTTCAGGGCTCTGGAAGGGGTTCGTACAAGTGAGGGTCCCTGACTCCTAAGCGTTCTCAGCTTCCTGGTGCATTGGCTTCTGCGTCGGCAGCTTCCCTGTAGCTATTATGGTGCTGGCACCTGCAGAGAGAGGAAGGAGGCCACTCTGCCCTGAGGAGGGGCGGAGGGGTGGGGGCAGCAGGTTCCTGGATGAGTTACTTGTGGGGAAGGGGAATCTGAGGGAGTGGAGGAAGGGCCTAGATGTTGGCAGCCTGCCATGGGCTGACCCTGCAAGACCCAAAGGGCCCGAGTAGAAGATGATTAATTAAGGAGGTGGGTTGAATTCCTGTAAGAGTAAACCGATCCAGAGCAACACAACACAATACAACACAACACATCACAACATAACACAGCACAACACACAGTACAATCCAACCCACCCCAACCCACCCCAACCCAAGAGCAACACCAGTGAGCATGATGCCAGATTATCCAGCATGGGATATGGTTCTTCCTGATGGACTCCGTCCTTTCTTTCCTACTCCCAGTATCTTCCAGGCCCTGCAGAGTAAGCACAGTCACGTTCCACAGAAGATGTGCACCCATGTCCGCTCCCCGCTCACCACCCGGGGCAGGTGCTGGCTGTCACCTGTACCCCGGGGGAAGCCCAAGGTCTGCAGATGAAGGCGACTTCCCCGAGATCCCCAGTGGTCAAGAACTGGGCCTTGCCTTCCAGCCAAGCCCTTTTCACTCCATTTCCCTTTGTGTGCCAGAGGCAACATCTTTAAAAAATAAATATTCATGCTAATGGGCCTCTCATGACAAGGCAGAAAACACTGGCGCCTTTGAGCCTGGGATACTGGCCATGCGATAAACCTGGAGGAGGGGACCGTACAGTTGAGAGGGGGACGGGAGAGTCAGAGAGCTGACCGGCAGATGGAAGCTGTGGAAAGGACCTTGCCACTTTGATGTTCTCCCAGAGTAATGTCGCCCAGTACGGGAAGGTGTGGCCTCGTCAAGACAATTCGAATGTTGTAGCAAACTGGGTGGGTCCGGCCTGGGAAACCAACCAAGGGAAGTCCAAGTGAGGAAATAGGGTGTGATTTCCTTCATGTCTGCTTGGTTCATGTTCACTATACTTTGTAGTAATTACTCTAATTAGTGGTTTGAGCATGATGAAAGAAAATAATTATGAGTATTTAGAGCTGGTCAGTGGGTTACAGATTGGACAACCAAGCATAAGTTTGGCTGAATTTACTCGACGTCATAGTGAAAATTCACTACATTCCTCGTTACATTCGTCTGGCAATAGTACCCCATGTGACACGAGTTCGGAACCACGTAAGAGCAGTTTTGGAGGCAGGGTCCCTGGCGTGATTGATCTTTGTGTCCCAGCATCTGTGACCGGCACCATACCGTGGGGGCTGGTTGAGGGAATGAAACGAATTCGCATAGAGCTCCACCATATTGCATTCAGAAAGGTCAAGCACCTTTGTTCTGTATGTGAAGCCTACCTCTCAGGCACGTGAGAACAAAATGAAATGCTGAAAATGCACTATGCTCTTGGGGTGAGGGCGACCTGGTCACTTTTCCTTCGTGAGTCCTGGTAAAGACAGACTTCTGGGTGATGTACTAAAGTGAGACCATTCCTTGGGCGTGCCCTGTCCGTTACTACCTCTGTTTCACTACTTATTATTTATATGATTACGCTTCCTCCCTTGCAAGATGGGATCAAAACTACTTAGCTGATCACTCTGTCAGAATTCGATGTATGTATTCTGTCCAGCACGGGGCAGGGGCACAGGAGACGCTCAGTAAATATCCGACGTCACTCCGCAGCATTATCGCCCCATTCTTGTCTCCTCCTTCCAGGGCTCCTGACAGCCCCTGCTTGTTCTCCACTCCTTCAGGTCAGCTCGCCCACTCTACCCTGAAGTCTGCCGGTCCCTCCAGCGTGCAATCAGATCTCAGTTCTTCACAGTCTTGTAGCACTGCCTCTTGCTTGGTGCACTTGACCGTCTCTCTAAGCACCCCCGTGGGAGACCAGGGATCACATCGTCTGCTTCTCTCTTCTGCTTCTCTTTCACCCAAGTCTTAGAGGATGATTACAATGAGTGACAGTACTGACGATCTAACCAGACGCTTGCAAATGATGTTTCTTATCCACCGTGTCTTAACTGGGATGAATTCAGCTATAAGGAATTCTGAACTTTGCAATAATCTTACGAGAAAGATGAGGGAACATGGTAGGAACAAATCATCTTGGAGGACTACCTGGGTGCCGGCTATCTTATCGCTGCATGAAAGTCAACCACTGAAGCCACAAAACCAGCGATAATAACTAATTCGCCCAAGATGGCACACCTAGAAGGGAGCACAGAGCCAGGAGTTTAGCTCAGGTTCTCCCGATCTCAAAGCTCAGGTTCTTTCGTGGTCAGCTGTGGAAACAAGGAGTGACTCTAGAGAGCAGAGCGGGCTTCGGTGCCCACCTATGAAGTGTGGGGTTACAGCCCTCTCACAGTGTCCTAGGGACGTGGTCCAGTTGGAGTTGGCTCAGGCTGTGTGAATCTTTGGCAAAATGTCAGTGCCGGGGAACAAGGGAAGACCCTACGAGGCTGAACTGATGTTATAACACTGGAGTGTGAAAAGCTCGGGGCTCCAGAGGCTTGGTGCCTTGCAGAAGCTTCTCTCCTTCAGGGCTCTGTAGACACACGGAGCCATGGGCCAAACTCTGTTCCAAAGAACACAGCACACGGGAAAGTCCCGGGGGATGAGGTACGGTCCATGGCCCGAGTGCAGTGATAAATGCCAAAGCTCCCTTTCTTAGTGAAAGCCAGTTGTCTTCTTCAGGATCTTCTTAGGAACAGGTCAGGGTTAGACTTAGGGGGCATCGTCCTCGGACCTGAAGCTCATAGAGTGGGAGGTCACATAATTCACACAGAAACCCCGGAAGGTTGTAGCATCGCTTAGTTTGGAGGATCGCAGAAGCGACACAATTTTCCCAAGGTTCTACAACTCCTAAGTGTTAGAGCAGGGGGTTGAACGGATGTTCTTTGCTTTTGTTGCTTGAGGTATTTGCCCTATTCCAGAGATGGGAGAGGAGATTCCAGGAGACCGGCAGGGACGCGGAAGGGAGGACGGTCACAATGTTTATTTGACACAATCGGGTGAGCGGATCATCAGGTGGAAAGCTGAACGCCAAGCCCTGATGTTCCTGAAGAACTTCTCCGAGTGCTTTAAAACTGGACGTGTGTCTCGTCCTTTAGGACCACACATGCGATGTCTGAACTCTGATCTCTCCTCATTGAAAGTAACGGAGTTTCGGGAAGGTTGGTCTTTGGAGCCAGATGAAATTGGTTCCAAACTCTAGTTCCACTATTGACTAACCTCTCTAGACTCAAGTCCTCCATTGAAAATGGGTATAACAAAGTCTGCCTCGCAGGATCACCGCGCGTGGTGGGGTCCAGGGTAAAGAAATCGCCTCGCCCTTCTTGCCGTTTCTGCTGTCATGACCCTCTTAGCGCTCTGCCGTCTGGGAGGCTGCATTCAGCAAGGACTTCAAAAGGAGAAAGAGATGGAGACGGAATAGGGGAGAGAGAAGTAGGACAGAAGAAGACAAGAGGAACTGCTTTCTCGGGGATGTGGGAGGGAGCTCACTGTCCGGAAACCAGCTTCTTTTCCTTTGCGCTGTCCTTCAAGCTGTAGGGCGTGCTCTGCGTGCACAAAGTGTGTTTGCAACTCAGCTCTTCGACCAGCCTCTCCCACAGACGGAGGGGCAGCCTCCAGCCTCGTGCCTGGTGTCCAGTCCCTGGCGACCCGTGACTTCAAGGGCTCGGAGAGACTTGTTGGAAAATTCCAGTGCCGGCTCGACACACGGCGGCTACCACTACGGTTTCAGCCCGGAACCTGGGGTCCGTCGGGGTCGCTGGGCCCCCTTTCTCCAGGGAGAGAATTTTCCAGGGCCCGTCACCTGCCTACTTCACAGCTGAGTCTGGAGAATACATGCCCTGATCTGCCAATGAGTTTGTGGCCAAATGCCTCCACCTACTATTCAGTCAGGCGTTTGAGAGACGTTTATCAAGCACCTACTATGTCAGGTCCTGAGCCAAGTAGCCACGGTGCAACTACTGTGCTAATAATTAGTAAAGATCTAGTTGCCACTTTTTGAAGATGCAGCCAGGCCGCAAGCATATGAAGCGAGACGCAACAGCGGCCATGACGACGTTCACGGTGTTTTAGTTCCGTTTTAGGCTGGATACTCGTACTTCTGTTCCTGTGTCTACACCTCTTGTAACAGGGAGATCAGTCAGGAACTGATACAGTTGCTATCTCTCTCTGTCTTTTAAAACATTTTTGAAGTGCTTATTTATTTTTGAGAGAGAGAGAGAGAGAGAGAGAGAGAGACAGACAGAGAGAGACAGAGGGTGAGGGGGAAAGGGGCAGAGAGAGGGAGAGACCCAGAATCGGAATCAGGCTCCAGGTTCTGAGCCGTTAGCACAGAGCCTGACGCGGGGCCCGAACTCACACACCGTGAGATCATGACCTGAGCCGAAGTCAGACACACAACTGACTGAGCCACCCAGGTGCCCCTCCCACCTATTCTTAAGTGTATTTATTTATTTGATTTATTTATTTAGAGAAAGCAAGTGAGCACAAGCAGGGGAGGGGCAGAGAGAGGAGAGAGAGAATCCCAAGTGGGCTCCACCCTGCCAGCATAGAGCCTGAGGTGGGGCTCAAACTTATAATCCATGAGATCATGACCTGAGCCAAGATCACGAGTCAGTCGTTTAACTGACCAAGGCATCAGGTGCCCCACGTTTTCTATCTCTTAAACATTTCATCGCTCGTCACCTCCCCAGGAAAGAAAATGCTTAGAAAGAAATATTTATTTCAAATGATAAGTATTCCTCACGTGCCACGAACCTACTGCTTCTCTTCCTGGACATCTCCTGGCTGAAGGAGCTTTGAGCAGTCGTCTGGGATCCTCGTGCCAGCTTGGTATCGGCCATGTGTCCGTGAGGCAGATGCAGATGATTTTCCGGTCAGGTGTAACCGAAATGTATTTTCTCAACAAAGTCTGGCAGGCAATCCCATCTCCGCAAACGCGTATCACATCTCATAAAGAAACCATGCATATTGCATGAGCCTCCAAATGTAGAAACAGATACTCATAAAATACAAGTCTCAAAATAAAACCGAAACATTTCAAAACAACAGCAGTGGCAACGCCACTAATTTATTTATTTAATCTTTTTTTGTTTTTTTCATCGAGATCAAGGGGGGAAAAAAGGAAAAAAACCTTCCCACAGTCCTCAGGCAGAACCTGAAAATCCCAGTAGCCACGGTGAGAGCTTGAGATGGGTCCTTAATACAGGTGTGGGAAAGCAAGAGACAGGCAGCCTCATGAACGAACAATGTCACTGAGCAAAAAGTTCTCCTCCTGCTCTGGAAGTCGGCAAAGAGAACAGCAAAATTAAGGCAGCAGTTTTTTTCACAACAGGGTGAGAAGATCTCATTTCGAAATGATTTGAGGTCTTGGTGCCTGTGGGTGGGGGGTCGGGTTCCACCCGGGTCTGGTCGTTTTCACTCTCTGGTCTGGTCGTTTTCACTCCCTGGTCCTGTCGTTTTCGCTCTTGCTTGTGCGGTGGTCCCTGGCAGGTGCTGGGCTGCTTTCCTGCTTCTTGTTTTAGCCGGGTGCCTAGTGCTGTGCCTGAAGACACATGATCGTCGACTGGGGACATTTCTCAGACCCTGTCTCAAGTAGTTCGCTCTAATTCCACAGCTGTCTCACTGCAGAACACATGTTAGTATCTGTGTTAGGGATATATGTGAGAGATAACCTTGAATGTGCTCCAATCTACGAAAATTAGTAGCATTTTAGAACTTGGTACTTTATTATTAGTGCCCTGGACATCTGCTGATTTTAGGTTTCTAGAATCTCTTTCTCCTTCTTATAGTAACCACTACATCCCTTCTTTTGGGAAATTGACCTTCCTTTCTTCTTTCCTTGAGGTTCTGGGACGTCCAGTCACAATGGTGGTAGGTAGTGGGAATTAAAAGCAAAGACTGATCTGAGAAACATGTAGCCGAAAAGGTCAGCCGGACTTGGTAGCTGTGTGCACGTGAGAGGTGAGGACAGGACGGGGAGTCTGGAGGGACTCCCAGGTTTCTGGCTTGAGTGACCGTTGGGGCCAGAGAAACAGGGTGAGAAGCAGGTCACTGAGGGGACCCTGAGTGTGAGGGGTCTGTGGACTCTCCGCCCGAACTTCTCCCCAGCACTGCGCACCTCGCACCCCTGCATTTTTGCTCAGGCTTCCCCTCGCTCAGGCTCGCCTTGTGAAGTCTCTCCCCAGCGAGCATTGATAGCTTCTCCCCTCCGTGTTCTCTGCATCCCACACAGATTTAGGCAGAGTTTCTAGAAGCCTGTACTCGTTGACTTGTCGGCCTTCCTTTCTTCTCCCCTAGACTACGTGCTCCCAGCACCCGGTGAAGGACGTTTAGGTATCTTGGAGGCTCTGGGGGGAAACCTACTAATGTCATGCCTCCATATTTTCACGGGCAAGAGTGATACCAATGACTTTGCACTCATTCGACAACCACCTTGAGGGATTTCCTGGCTGTGGGGTGGGTCTGTGCAAAGTCGCCCTCACGCCCGCTTCTGATCCTCATTTATGTCCTGCAGCTGTCTCTGTAGTTCTGTGGTCACAGACCAGAGCAGGACCTCGTGGCTTCTGGTCGAGAAGCCCTGACACCTTGGGTTTATGATCACAGGGCTGTAACGAGTGAAGCCAATACTTACAGGAACCCCATGGGGGGACCTGTGTCCCCCTACCTTGACCACCCTGGCCTGCTGGTGTCAGCAAAGGCCACATTTCAGCTAGCTTTGCTCAGGTACAGAAGCCAGGAAAAAAGAAATCTGTCATAAGAGCATAAGGGTGCACACACACACACACACACCATTACGTTCACTTCAGCAACGGACAAACATCCATTTCTTTGGAGGAAAAGAGGGATCATCCCCATTCCTGTTTCCAGGTACCTGTGGTGTTTGACATTAGGATTGCCATTAGATTTTTTTTTTCTTTTCTTGTTAAGCTGTTTTGGGTGCCTAGGATCAGATGGGGAGAGGGGAAGACAGAAGTTGCAAATGCTTTTTTTGTAGTGCTGGGGGTGGGGTGGGAAGAGCACACCCAGCAAGTTTGTGGATTGATAGCACACCTTGGCCCTGATCCCAAGTCAGCCTCAATTTCGGGGTCAGCACTCCGTGTTCCCTGTGCTCCCTCAAAGCGCGTCTTGTGAATTGCAGAACTTTTGGATTGACCCTGGTAAACAAGCAATTAACAACGGTTTCTGTCTGTTTCTGTCTGTTTCAAAGTCTAGTACCTTGAATAGCAATTAAAAGCTATGCATACCTGGTCACATGGAATTCACAGTCGGACTAATTACTACCCTCTGGGCATTTGATAGTTTTGAATGCATTCTACCATCAGAATCTGAATCCAATAAAGTGGAGATAAAAGGTGGGGGAAACAACTTGTTTCCTATCTTTTGCCCGTTTCTTTCTGTGCTGCCGTCTTCTATTAACGCCAACCCCCCACCCCCGTTCCTCTTTTCCAGGGAAATCCTTTCGTTTTTCCCGCTGCTGGTTTTGGTGCTTGTGCTGCTGCTGCGGGGTTTTCCAAGCCCACAATGCTGAGGGCCACTCTGCGTTTGCAGCCCAAAGCACCCCTCCTGCTCCGCACACACTCTGCCTCCGCCACAGATGTGTTGGTGCAGATGTGAATCCTCTCTGAAAACAAACTGAAGATTATTTCAAGAGTCAGTCTAATGAGTAGTGAATATGAGCTGATTACTGGATTTGCAGAGAACCTTATTTTCCCCCAACATTGTATGAAAGAGCCGCCTCGTGTTTCCTCGTAGGCTTGTAAATGTAAGCAATCAGTGTGTTTATATAAACATTTAATGATGTCCACACTCGTGTTTATGAATCAATGGGCTATCATAATTGCTTCTGTGTGAACCGGTAGACACACGCGTAAACAGGACCCACGATTTCTTAGGAGGCCTCCTCGTGGAATTCAGAAAAATATGGTGATCAAACAAACATTTATACCACATGGAAAAACCCTCTAGGAAGAATGATAGGATTCATGCTTGTCTACGATATAGTCAATGATACATATTTTTATTTGTGACAATTTCTTTGTGATTGAGGTGTGTTTTTTTTGAACTGTGGTGAGAACACTTAACTGAGATCTACCCTCCTGAATTTTAAAGTACAACAGTAGAGCAATGTTACCTATAGGCAAAATGTTGTACAGCAGGGCTCTAGAACTTACTCATCTTGTGTCACTGAAACTTTATAACCATTGGACTGTTTCCTTCTCCTAGTGACTTGGGTTCTCGGGCTCTCAAAACTGCTTTCGATCTTGATTTTCTGATTCCACCAGGCATTGGATTATTTGCTCACGACCTCACAAACGTTCACAGAACAGACACTTCTTGATTTTGGGCTGTGCCATGTGGTTCAAAGTGTGGAATCACTGACAGAGACCTGGCTTTGGTTTCTGACGGTCTTGGGTACAAATCAGAGTTTCTCCATTTGTTCGTTGGCTCTGGGCAGGTCAACGAGTCTCTTGAGTTACAGCTTCTTCAGCTCTAGGATGGGGAGATTTATTTACCAGATAGGGCTGGTGAAGATTTTTTTCTTAGCATACCTTAAAGTTTCTGGCGGATTGTAGGTGCACAACAAATGGTCATTTCTTCCCATCCCGCTTTCTCTACCTGGAGGCCTGTTCTAGAGCAGATATGAAAGAGAACGAGAAGAGCATTCCCTGAAATATTTCTGGCTTAAGTAGCTGGCAAAGCCAAGTAACGTATGGAGACAAGGGAGAGAAGAAGGCACGCCGTGATGGTATTTTTGGCGTATACACCTAGTGTTTTTGTTTTTTTTTTTAACACCTGGGCCAATTGATATTCCTTCAACCTGAAATGCTTTTTCTGGCCTATTCCTTCAAGTAGCACATGTCCTGCCCCAAGCTTTTCTTTATGACTTCCCCTGCCAGAGTCGCATATGAGCCCACGCGCCTCTGGACTTGTACGATCCCTCTCATGTTTGTCTTTGTATCTTTTTATAGCTGTTGTAGATTTGGGTTATGGTCTTCACTGGAATTTACTGAGAGAAAAGCCACCTTTTGCTTCATCATTGTGTGTGGGCACCGAGGAGACCTGGCGAAGGGCTGTGTGTGGTAAGTTGTGATGGAGAGAGAGGTGTGAGTCTGGAGGTTGGAAAACCTGGGTTTTGATTCTAGATTTGTTGTTTATTGTGTGATGTTGGGTGAATCCCATAGACTTTCTTAGACGGTGTTTCCTCATTTATGCAATGGTTGCAATAATCCTATTGGTCATTCTTTTTTATGTGTCCCCAAATCCCATTCAAAAGGGGTGCAACACACAGGTGCCTGGGTGGCTCGGTCAGTTGAGCATTTGACTTCTGATTTTTGGCTCAGGTCATGATCCCAAGGTCATGGGATCAAGCCCCACATCGGGCTCCACACTGAGCGTGAGATCTGCTTGTGATTCTCTCCCTCTCTCCCTCTCTCCCTCTGCCCCTCTCTCCTATTTGTGCGTTCTCTCTCTCTGATAATAATAATACTGATGATTATATTAAAAGGGGATACAGTACAAACAAGATGAATGGAATGGTTTCTACTCTACCTTCATTATGGGACTGTTGGACAGCCATGGGAGACCACAGTTGTGGAAGTATTTGATAAATAATAAATGTTGTACACATGCTATTTAGAATCATTAGAAGCTCATTAAATATTTCCTGGATCAATGCTTAATGAAAATAAGATCCCTTCCCCTTTCTCTTCTATTGGCCTGGGAAGGAGGGTGGCAGGTTGAACATACACCTGTGGGGACAGGAGGAGCATCTCTCATTGGAAGGGGACAGTCGAAGGAAGACAGCATCTGACGCAGAGTAGGTGCTAAATAAATATGTGTTGAATACGGTTGATTGAGTTAACATGGTAGTGGTTGGAAACCTATGTCTTAATGCAGGAAAATGCCAAGAGACCACAACGAACCAATGGAACGTTGATTAGACATGTTCCTCTGGCTCTGACATTTCCCATTTCCTTTCCATGCATTATTATTATGGTTTATTTTTTAGAGCACTTTACGCTTACTTATTTGCTAATGTCTTCACGTGTTTGTTTATTTATCTGATTAATTAGTGTCTCTCTCTCTTTGCTAGATGATAGGCAATCTCCGTGAGGCAGCGATCTTTGTCTGTTTTACTCACCCCTGTATCCGCAGTGCCCAGAAAGGTGCCGGCACAGAATAGGCACTTCACAGATACTTGTGCAATTGATAAGTGATGCATTTTATTGTCTTCCTTACACAAGGAAGATATTTAGAAGAAACATCTTTCTGGCCCCAGGATTTAAAAAAATTTTTTTCCCTGCACGTGGTCACTCTTATGAACCACCCAGTAGGGGAGACATGATTATGGAGGGCAGGATGGGGTACAGGGGTGGGGGTGTTTTTAACTCTCTTCACTTTGATCAGCCTCACTTGTGAAGTGTCTGTTCCTCCTATTATTTACTATTAAATTTCTGGTTTCCTGCTTATCCCCGCCTTGGATTATCTTGTCTATTTATTGATTAACTTGTTTGCCATTTGTCCCTTCCACTCAAAGCCAAGTAGTGATCTGAATCCAGACCGCTTGGGGTTGAATTCTGGTGCCATCACTGACCAACCGTATGGTTCTAGACAACTTGCATAACCCCTCAAAGTCGTATTTTCCTCAGCTGTAAAATGGGCATAATTGCAGTATTTGTCTCCCAAAGTTGTTGAATTTCTGAAAGCACATAGGGCACTGAGAATAACACCAGGCACATAGTAAATGCTCAATGAAGTGCTGTTATTGTTTGAATGTAAGTTACAAGACGACAGGGGCTTTAGTGTTCTAATTTGTTATCTTGTGTCCAGTGTCTGGGATAGAGTAGTTACTAAATATTGAGAAGCCAGTGAATAAATATGTCAGAACAACTAGTTGTCATGTAGACATTTGTCTTAACATCCTAGGCACAAGGAATTTTATGGAATAAACATTTTTAGGGAGCACCTGCTATATTCTAGACAGACTCTATTCATTCTCAGGGGAAATCTATCCATTTCTTTAGCTTTAGCAAATGGTTATTGACCACTTGCTATGTGCTAGGGGCTGTTCTAGGTGCTGTGGACAGTGGGGACAAGTCAGACACAAGCCGTGCCCCTAAGGAGCCCGTAGGGTGCAGAGGAAACAGTCCTGGGAGGTGAGGCCAGATTTCTGTCTTCAGGAAGCTTCTAGCTGAGCCTGGAAGTGATCAGGCCAGAATGCCACTGTGCTCAGTGGAGCTGCACCAAGGGCTGGGGACCCCGAATGGCTGGTTCCTGGGCAGCTGGGGACTAGAATTCTATGGTCTAAGCTGCTCAAAGTGTGGCTGCCAGAATCTGAGAGACAGACTTTAACAAAAATTTTACAAATTTTTTTGTTAAAAATTTAAAAAATTTTAACAAAATGTTTAACAAAATTCTTGTGTGGTCTGCATGCCCAGTAAAGTTACTGACTAAACAGGAAAGGCCTGATGCCTCTCTCACAGGCAGGAAATGGGCACCTGTCGTTTTGGGGGCACACGTAGGAAACTACAGAACTGAGCTAAGCGGAAGTTGATGTTGGTGAAGTGTGGAGCTGTAACAGACCTCAAATTCCCATATGTTCCTTTAAAATGGGAGAACAGACCAACACAATATCTTCTAGATCCATCTGTGTTGCTGTAAATGGCAAGGTCTCATCCCTTTTTATGGCTGAGTAATATTCCATTGTATGTAAATTACCACATCTTCTTTATCCATTCATCAGCCAATGGATACTTGGGCTGTATTCATGTCTCGACTATTGTGAATAATGCTGAAATAAACATGGGGGTGCATGTATCTTTTCAAATTAAGTGTTTTCATCTTCTTTGGGTAAATAACCAGTAGTGGAATTACTGGTGTTTTTACTTTTAATTTTTTGAGATTGAATCCCTGTGTACGCCCGGAACTGATGGTGGGTCGACTACACTCACATGAAAATAAAGTGGGAATATAGATTTAAAGGATCATTTGCTAAAGGACATTTAAGTAGATAAAAAGTCTTTTTAGAGACAAGTTATGAACTTAGCTTGGTACTATGAAAAGAAATCCAGGCCATACAGAGAACTTTGTGGCTCTAAGCTCAAATTAATAAGGGGGTGACAAAAGTCTCGGGAAAAGTGGGGTGTCTTCTAGGGCTGACCCAGATCCGAGTCCTGGCTCTATCCTTCACTGGCTGTGTGCTCTTACTCAACGATTTACATTTCTGAGCCTCAGCTTTTTTATTGGAAAAAAAAAAGGAATGCAATATAGCTCCTTTATGGGATGTTTTTGAGAATTAAATGTTATAACATATATAAAAAGAGTGGTGCGTATTCTAAAAGCGTAATGGAGTTATTGCTATTGTTCTTACTAAGCTTTGTGCAGAAAGCAAAATACGTTTCAGAATATTGCGTCAAGAAACTTTGTTCCTGGTCCCAGCTTTGCCACTGAGTAGTTGTGTGGCTTTGATGATGGCAGTGGGAGCTGAGATTTGCTGAAGTCTCACTACGCCCGAGGTTCTCAGCTTACGGCTTTCACGCGCCACCCCAGTCAGTCATCGTAAGCCCTGTTGGCTAGTGGATATTTTCCTGCTGCAAATAAAGTCAGTGAGGCTCAGGGAGAGTGAGTAATATCCCCAAATCTAGGACGAGCTGCGTGTCTGTCTGGCTCCCGAGCTCTCTTGGCTTCAATGTTTCTTCCTGTAACATGGAAGGAGATTGAATCAGCTTTCTCTCCAAGTTTTTTTTTTTGATGAGATATTCTGTGATCTAATTAGGTATGGAAACATACATAAATGAAGACAGCAAGCATGGCTTTCTGTCCATACTCCCTTGTCTGGCGTGGAACCCAGGCAGAGTAGACAATCGAATGGTGATTATTGAAATAGCCCAGATAAATCTCTGAAATCAAGTAATCACACTCTGAGCATGCCTGCATCACTATTTTTTATTTAAAAACACTTTATTATTTCTTTATTTCTTGTTTATTTTATTTTTTTATTTGGAGAGACAGAATAAGTGGGGGAGAGGCAGAGAGAGAATCCCAAGCTGACAGCACGGAGCCCGTTACGAGGCTCGAAGTCACAAACTGTGAGATCATGACCTGAACCGAAACTAAGAGCCGGGTGCTCGACCCCCTGAGCCACCCAGGCGGCCATGCATCACAATTTAGATGCATGCATCTAAGATCTGCCTTCATGGCCTCAAAATCCCAAGGACTTACGCATTCTGGTGAGAAACAGTGATTTGGACCAGTCTGGGATGGGGCCTCTTGGCTAATCCCCTTGACGAATGTTTCCTGAACATTCCCCGTGCCAGGTTCTGGATGGGCGGCAGGGGTACAGGGATGGGAAAAGGCCAGTCCCTGTAACAAAGAGCCCATGGCATGTGACAGTGATGGTCACGGTGTGCTGGGCTGTGGCATCTAGGGTAGCACAGACTCGAGCGTTCAGATGTTGAGCTACAGCCCCTGGTGAGGGGCCTCCAGGGAGCCTCAGGCACAGACAACTGAGCCAATGTCAGCAACGGTGGAAGGCCACTGCGCATCAGTAAACAGGAACTAATTACGGGACTTTTTAAAGGTATATAATAATTTTGAAATCCCAGCTGCAGTGATCGTTCATGCTTTAACAAGCTGATGAGTCATCTCAATGCAACAGGGACCAGAGTTCTTTGAACTGTATTTCTTAGATCGTTTTATACTTTCAGCTTCTATTTCCTTTAATTCTATTCACACTTTCCATTGGCTGAGCACATCCTTTCTTCATAACCGTGAAGAGTCACTGTTGGCTTTGAAGATGACTATAAATCCAGAATTTATAGCCCCCAGGTTATTTACATTTTGCCTGAGGAGTAAGATTTGAGCCGTCAGCCCTCAGACAAACCTTTCTTGAAGACCTCGCCCTCGTCGTTAGTTGTATTGTCTTCTAAAAATACACGGTCATTGCCCTCTTCATAAGGGGTTGTGATTGTCCATTTATCTGTTTTGTCCCCACTACACAGGGCTCAGCGAATATGTGTTGAACTGACTTGATCCACATTTCCAGGTGTATTCGTTTCTGACGGCGGGTGTAACAAAGTCCCATAAACTGGGTGGCTTAGAACAGCATGACTGTACTCTTTCATTTCTGGAGGCTAGAAGGCCAAAGTCAAGGTGTCGGCAGGGCCCTGTTCCCTCTAAAACTCTGGGTAGAATTCTTCCTTGCCTCTTTTTAGCTTCTGATGGTTGGCTGGCAATCTTCAGTGTTCCTTGGCTTGTAAACGCCTCACTCCACCCATCTGCCTTCCCGTGGCTTTCTTTCTGTGTCTTCCCATCGTCTTCCCTGTGTGCAAGTCTGGCTCTATGTCCGCATTTCTTTTTATTGTAAGGACATCAGTCATTTGGATTAGGGCCCACCCTTAATGACCTCATTTTAACCTGGTTAAATTTGCAAAGACCCTATTTCCAAATAAGGTGACATGTCAAGGTACTGAAGGGTTAGGACTTCAACGTATTTTAGGCGGATGCAATTCAACTCTTTTCTTTTTAAATTTTTTTAATGTTTATTTATTTTTGAGACAGAGATAGACAGAGCATGAACGGGGGAGGTTCCGAGAGAGAGGGAGACACAGAATCTGAAACAGGCTCCAGGCTCTGAGCTGTCAGCACAGAGCCCGACGCGGGGCTCGAACTCATGGACTGTGAGATCATGACCTGAGCCGAAGTCAGACGCTTAACTGACTGAGCCACCCAGGCGCCCCGCAATTCAACTCTTAACACCACGCTAGGGAGCTAGGGGGTTTATGTGGTTAACAAGATTTGGTTAGCATTGCAGAAGGCTGCAATGGACGTGGACGAGGCTGGGAGCTTCCTGGGGGCTTCACTTGAGGAGGGAAGGCTGTGAAAAGCCAGCCTTTAACCAAAGGCTGAGCCCTTCCTTCTGAGGCTCTGCTGAGGATATTTTGCCTCTTATCTTGCCAGAACATTGCTTTATAACTTCTGGGTCCAGCCTGCTAAATAGGACCCTGACATCTACCCAAAGGGCTAGAGTCTGCTCCTGCCTTTCGGGCTCCACTCTCTGACTTCAGTCATCAGCATCGTCTCTTTTGTGATCTGGGTCCATTCAAACCAACTCTGGGCTCGCTTTGCCCTGTGGGCTCCTTATAGCAGTAGATACAGCAACATGTTTTCCTTTAGTTGAGAACCTCAGAGACCCCTCTTTTAATACCTAAGGAGAGGTATAAGGCCCGTCATCTCTGGCTCTCATGACAGCCCCACAGGGGACGCTGCACTGGGGTAGGGCGGAAATGATCTCTTTGGAGTAAGAGACACGATGGAAGTTTTTATACCTATTCCTGTTGATATCTGAATAAACCAGCCTCCGAAATGGCCACCAGCTCCTTTGAATCAAGCCGGAAAGCAGGAGTGGACGAGACAAAGACAACCAGGTCATGGAACATGTTCCTCTGCTCTCCTGTGTGAGGCTCTCTGGGCTTTATGACTTCTGCTGCCTGTGCAGGGCTCTGGAATGCTTGAGTGCTCCATGGAGTGCTCTGGCCTCAAGGCTGAGGGGAATCCATCATGTTTCAAAGTAAGTGGAAGATCGGCCTTCCAAACCCTGCCCACGAGTTAGCGTTCCACTGCCTCCTCTGACATCCTGGTTATAAATGGTGTTCTGAAAGTTTCCAAGGTTGGGCAACCAAAGAGAAACCCAAGCAATAGGCTTGACAGACACGTGTGCTGACAGAGAGACTTCATTAGTGGCCAAGGTCCCAAGTCACTTTGGCGTCTCTGGTTCTTATCTCTCTCTCTCTGTCGCCTCAGAGGCATGTGGGAGGCAAAGAGGCTGGGAGGGCAGATACCACGCTGGCTGTTTTTGTCAGCCAAGCCGCAGAAGGGAACCACACGGCCCCGAGGCCAACCTTGGCCGACCACAGGGGCCAGCTCTCAGGAGGGACCATGGGGACAGCAAGGTTTGGGTTTCCGCTTTCTCACAGGAAGACTCAATTGGCTGCCTCGGGACCACAGGCGCCTTGCCGAGCAGGGGTGACTCAGCTTCCTCTGTGTGCCACACGGCCTCGCTGAAAGCAGGAGCCCTGACAGCCTGGGGTTCCTCATGCCCGTGTGCTGCCTTTCCACTTCCTGCTCTAGAAAACCTCCAGAAAGTATTCAAGTCTCTGTTTACCTGAAGACTTCCTGGGCAAACAAGTCCGCCCCTTGAATGCCCACGGCGTTGGACACTTGACAAGAACCTTTCCTCACTCATTCGTTTATCCACTGTGCACACCTGTTCTGAGCTGGCCGGGAGGCCCTTGCCATTGCTGTTACACAGATGAGGACAGCGAGACCCAGCCCAAGGCCACGTGGCGTGTTGACAGAGGGATTCTGGGATACTCACTCAGGACCTTACTGCGTTCTCTCGGATGGTCATGTACCCTTGTCATGTGCTCACCGCGTTTGACAAAAGCGTTTGCTGACTGAGTGTCTGATTGTAATTTTCATCCGTTGTGAGATCGATCATGAGGGCTGAGTGAGCTGTCATGGCGGTGTGGGAAGGACACAGGCTTTAGAGAGACGATTCAGTTCAAGCTACACTGAGACCCTTATTAGCTGTGTGATTTCAGATAAGGAGCAAGTTTTGTGAGCTGCAGTGTCCTGTGAATAAGGGAGATAAGAACGCTGAGTTTCAGGGCAGTTCCAAGATTTAAGTGAGATCATATGGGTCAAGGGAGAGCATAGCGCCTGCTACGTAGAACGAGTACAACAATTCAAGGCTCTCAGTCATGCTTAGCTTCCGAAACTTCGGAACGAAGCAAATCTTGCAGACATTTTCTTTCTATGTGGAGCAAGGCCTTTGCTTGGTATTTTTGAAAAACTAAGGACGTACACACACACAGTAAATAAAGCATGGTCCTGGCTCATTGAGTCACTATCCTCAGGGAATGAGCTATGTCACATACGTGAACTTCCTAGTTCAAGACTCCACGTTGTAAGCACGAAGGTTTGTCATCATTTTTTTTGACCTAGTTCAGATAGATAACATTTTTAGCCTTTTTTAACAGATGAGTTATCCTCGGCATCGGGGATTCTCTGTGTCTGTGTTTCTCACTCATCGCTGACCATCCTACCCTCATTGCACCTTGTTCTTGCCCACCTTTGAGGGGCCCCAAAGACACTCACCGAGGGGAAGAAAGAGCATTGGGTCTGAAACTTCAGGCTCAGAAACAATACTCAGCATTTTGAGAAAATGCGTAAGCAGTCAGGATGTTCTTTCTTAAAAGATACTCTTTCTTTATTCCACCAATTAGATGTTTCCTGTGGATCAGCAAGTTTTCTTTGAAGTTGAATATATATCTAGGAGATGTTGACCCTCTTGATGTTCAAATCTTAGATGTCAAGCTCCTTATAGTTAGGAATTCTGTTACATTCATCACCATATACCCAGGGCTGGTTCACAGCGGATTCTTTTTTAAAAAAGTATTTATTTATTTTGAGAGAGAGAGAGAGAGACAGAGGGAGAGAGAGAGAGAACATGTGTGTGAGCAGGGGAGGGGCAGAGAGAGTGGGAGAGAGAGAATCCCAGGCAGGCTCTGCACTGTCAGAACAGAGGCTGACGTGGGGCTTGAACCCATGAATCGTTGAGATCATGACCTGAGCTGAAATCCAGAGTCGGCCACTTAGCCAACTGAGCCACACAGGCATCCTTCGTATCAGATTCTTAATGAGCCGTTCTTGAATGAACAAGACTGAAGCATTCATTCCTTCATTTAACAAGCATATACCTTGAATAAACCAGAATAATTGTTCAGATGGATAAGCCAGCAGACTGCTTTCAGGAGCCCCAAACAGGCATGTTACCTGAACAGAATAATGGGGTGAGACCGGGTCAGGAGACGAAGACATCAGGCAGAGGGGCAAGGTAGGGCGCATTGTGGTTGAAGGTGACAACTGTGAATGAATCGAGTGAGTCTCCTCACTGGGTGTGGACCAGGTGATGAGAAGAGAGAGATCTCCCACCGTAAACAGCCAACACCAAATGAGCGAGGAGTGATTTGACCACGGAGAGGCTGGCAAGGTGTTCTGGGAGAGCTGGGGCTGGGAGGTGCCGTGCTTCTGGGAAATCAAAGCCGCTCACTCAGCACAAATACAACCTCACCTCACATGTAGGAAAGGGGCTGGCATGATTAATACCTGCGGAGGACCAGGGACTATTGTGACCCTATCTGCCAGTGGGGACTTTGAATGTTGATGCAGCCTTTGCCTGACTGAACAGGAAGGGCGTAAGCACTTCCAGGGAGGAGACGTTTACTTTGTGGTTTAGTGACCTTTTTTAGGGCCACTGTTGTTTCTTGATAAGGAGGGTTTAAATAATTCAAAATTTTTGTATTTTTTATTTCCAGAATTACACTGTGGTGGGAAATGGGAGAACGTGTTTGAAGTCACGCCCGTGACTTACATAGACGTTCACTCTGCATTCATTTGGCACGTTTTATTGAACACCTATACAGTGCGGGTCTTGAACTGGGAGCTCAAAGGTGGGCAAATTCTGTCCCTTTCACTTCTAGTAGAAGAGGGTAACTCACAAATCGTGACAATACGTTGTGCTGAGTAGAGAAGGGGGGATAAATAAAAGAAGGCAGAGGAGGGGGTGCTTAATTATGCTATTAGCAGTCAGAAGAGTGTCACGGAAGATGTGCTGGGTTTTCAGGGATGAGTAGGAGTTTTCTAGTTGCGGAGAAAATAGCGCTTTAGGGGCGCCTGGGTGGCTCAGTCGGTTAAGCGTCTGACTTTGGCTCAGGTCACGATCTCACGGTTCGTGAGTTCGAGCCCCACATCGGGCTCTGGGCTGACGGCTCGGAGCCTGAAGCCTGCTTCGGATTCTGTGTTTCCCTCTCTCTGCTCCTGCCCTGGTCACACTCTGTCTCTGTCTCTCAAAAAGTGAATAAACATGAAAAAAATATATTTAAAAAAAAAAGAAAACAGCACTTTAGGTAGTGAAAATGGCTTGGATAATTGCCCAAATGCAGGCAGATGCCCTTGTTTGGGAAATAGTGATTAGAGTAGTGTAGCTAGAGTAGCTTGCTAAAAAACATAAAGGAGGCCCGGCAGATAGACATTGAACTTCAGATAGACATTGAATATTCTTTTAACATCACCACGTCCCACATATTGAATGAGACATGCATATACTGAAAACATTATTTGCTGTTTATCCAGGCGCAAATTTAGCTGGGCATTTATATTTTTATTTGCTAAATCTGGTGACCGTAGGCTAGAGTACAAAAGCGGGTAGACCATCTGAATTCAAGTCCTCGAAATCCATGCCAGAAAATTTCCACTCCGACATGGCGAGGTGGTCTTGGAAGGGCTTTAGACTGAGAAGTGATATAATTCGATTTCTGTTTTGGAAATATTACTGTGGCTCCATGGAGGGTGATTTTGAAAGGGGGAAGCCGGAAGTAAGGACATGAATTTAAAAAGAGCGAAAACAGGGCCCTGACCTGGGACAGTAACCGAGGGATCGGCCAGCAGCACACTCCAGGGATATTTTGGAGATAGAAGCAGGAGAACGAGCTGAGCAGGAGAAGAGAAGTGGTGAGTATTTGTGTTGGCATTTCTTCCTAATTGCGGACACAACGTATTTGTCCTTGAAGGCTTATGGCCTTTTTTCAGGAAACGTTTATTTCTTTTGAGAGAGAGACAGCATGAGCAGGGGAGGGGCCGAGAGAATGGGAGAGAGAATACCACGTGGGCCTTGATCCCAGGAACCACAAGGCCATGACCTGAGTTGAAACCAAGAGTAGGAGGCTCAATGCACTGAACCACCCAGGGGCCCCTAAAGCTTAAGACCTTCTGAACGTTCATTCCCAATAGATTTGGGGGAGTGGATTCTATGGAGCCTGGGTTATATACTCTGGCTAACCTCTGAGGCAGACAGTCACATCTCGATTACGCGGCCAAGTCCATGCTGGGTACAGGTGGAAACACTTAGGGTCATAACGTTAGAAGGGTCTATAAAAGGGAATGTCTTCCATACTTTCTCAGGAGAGATTTATTTTTCTAAAGAAAGTGTATATTTTGGAAAGGAGGGACAGCGTTTATTTCCGAGCTGAAATGCGCCTCCCGAGTTATAGAACATACTTGAGTTCTTCAGACTTGCAGGGAAGTCACAGAATCGTGTTAGAAGAAATCCCGTGGTCCCTCTCCTCTTGTTATAGTTGGGGGGCTGGTGTCTTTGAGAAGAGAGATGGCCGGTGCAGGGTGGCGGAACTGAGGCCGGGGCATAGGATTCATTACTCCTGCTAACGTGTAAACTAGGATTTGCACAATGCTTAGGCTTTCTCTGAACATTTTGAGTTTGGAAACACAGTGCCGTTCTTTGTAACTACCAAATTGCAAAGAATTTCTCCTTGAGCTTTTTCGGTTAGAATGTGAGTATTAATCCAAGCTGTTTTTAAGGGATTTCGTGAAATTGTGTCACTTAAGAATAGCCACAGTCCTGACAGTCCTGTTGAACTAGATCGGCACCGTCTAATTCCTGAAGGTGTTCAGAGTTTTGGGAATTTGGAAAAAGAAGCGTTTATATAAATAGGAAATAATAGTTATTTGTCGGATGCACTTTGTGTTGCCTGATTCTGACATTTTGGCAAAGGTAAACTTTCCTTTCAGCTTTCCGAGCCAAGCTGTGTTTAAAAAGAATGGAGTGAAAAGTATTGTATTTACATCTCAAGGATGAAACGTCTATCCTTCTTAGAAATCTTAGGAATGCTGTCTGGGACCACAGCACAGCCTGCCCATGCTTCTTTAATTCCTGGGAGGCCTTCCCTGCTAGAACATACCAGAACAACGCCGCATTCCTGTTGGAGGGATTTGCACCCAATAAAGGACATCAAAATCCTCTCCCCTCTCCTGAGCGATGAGAAACCACAACCAAATGCGTCCTGAGCTATGAGTTATCTGTTCTACATTTTCAATCCTCCTGGACAACTTGAGTTTGTTTTTAATATCCTGGTTCACTGGACATCTGTGCTTTCATATCCGGTATGCAGTGCCTTCCAGCCCCTCCTGGGACAAGAAGGTGTGGAGAAGCAGAGAGCAGGCGTTCTGGATTGAGAGGGTCCTGGGACTGTGGTCTTTACTGGTATCATTTCTTTGTCTTTCTTTTTTTAAATAAATTTTTATCTATTTATTTTGAAACACAGACAGAGCGAGTGGGGAAGGGAGAGAGAGAGAGAGAGAGAGAGAGAGAGAGAGAGGGAAAGGGGAGAGAGAATCCCAAGCAGGCTCCGCACTGTCAGCACGGAGCCCGATGCGGGGCTTGAATTCACGGACCGTGAGATCACGACCTGAGTCAAAACCAAGAGTCGAACGCTTAACTGACTGAATCCCCCCCGGGGCACCTCTTCACTGGTGTTATTTCTAACCTCCCCACCTCTCCTGACACAGCCCTGGGCCCTTCACGGGGATTTGCCACGTTCATTCCTCCCTGTTAACGGAGACAAAAAGTGTCATAAGCCGTAAGTGCTAATCACCAAGGGAGGCATCTAGACAGGCAGGGCCCCCAGAGGACTCTTAGGGTTGGTACCGAACACACTCTAAATAAGCCAGGCCATGATGGATCAGGGGTCTCCCAACCTCACCACCCACGCCTGCCCTTCCGGCTCCCCGTACTGGACCCCGTTGATTTACTCAGCAGTAGGTCTTGAATATCTTTGTGCACCGGTGTTCTGGGCGTTGGCGCGTTTGGTTTTGGCAATGAACAAACAGGCCTGTGTGCGCCACGTGTTCCTTGCCCCTGACCTATTGATAGCCAGGGGCTCCAAGTTCTTGGTGTCGAGGTAAATTCTATGCGGGTGTAAAAAAAAAAAAAAGCTTCCGTTTTCATTTGAGGATAATCTAAAAATTAGCACAAACTATGATCTGGATTGATTGCAAGATTGGCCTACAAGGGTCCTGCTGCAGGATCTCGGCGTCCGGGTTTACATTTGTGTCACTGAGCACATCAGAGCCGGTGACTGTTAAAATGACAGTCACCTTCCGGTGTGCTGTCTCCCAAGTTGGAGGCCAGCAGTGTTCTCTTCTTTCGCATGCGTTGTATGTATTCCTCAAATTGAATTAGCACCGGTCTACAGCAGCCACCACACGACTCCCAAACTTGATGACACAGGTTTTGTGGGAGGCAGGAAAATGGCCTGCCAAAGATGCCCTAATGACTATTCATAGACACCCTAATGTCTATGAATATGGTCACTATGAATATGGTCACTATGAATGACTATTCACAGACACCCTAATGTCTATGAATATGGTACATCCCATGTGTACAGGTGCAGTTCAGGGAGATTATCCTACACTCCCTGGGTGGCCCTTGAAAGCGGGAGTGAGGCACACACCCCAAAGAGCTCAAAACAGATAGTCCAGTGAATATGGGCACATGTACGTTCACACCTGCCCTATTCATAATACTCAAAAGGTGGCGAGGACCGATGTCCACGAATGGTTGTGTATACACGATGGAATAGTACTCAGTCCCCGAAGGGAATGAAATACTGATAAGTGCTGCCGTGTGGCATATGATACACGTTAGAACTTATTCCTCCGAGCGGAGCAGGGCTCACTTGGGTCACTGGAGCTGAAGGCATCTCGGCTACCATGTCCGCTGATAAATGCCCTTCTCCCTACGTCTGACTTTGCCAGAAGGGCCCTGCTAGGAAACTGTCTTGAGGTTGGAGGTGAGGAGGGGTTTTGAAGGAGAGAATGAATGACAGGCTGTCAGCGGCCCCGGTGACCGAGTGTCTGGGCCCGTAGGCAGGGTTTCTGAAAGAATGGTATAGTAAGTGGCTTCCAAGTTTCAGTCTGGAA
Organism: Acinonyx jubatus; assembly: GCF_027475565.1. NCBI lineage: Eukaryota > Metazoa > Chordata > Mammalia > Carnivora > Felidae > Acinonyx > Acinonyx jubatus. The sequence goes on along the minus strand of NC_069388.1, from coordinate 129,081,350 downwards.
ACCTCTACACTTTCCTTACACCCCCAGGAAGAAAGGACTAAACTATGCTGTACGTCGTTTTGTCCTAAAACTTCCTCTCTCTGCATTTTCCTAACTTCTGTAAAAATAATGTCATGTTGACATGAGAGTCATTTGTGAAAATATAAGCCAATGAAATGGAGTTTATAAACGTTAAGAGAAGTAAATGTTTGGATTGTCTTGTTTCAATTAAGATGCCGTGCCTTTGGCCTTTCTTTTTTTCTTTTTAAATTTCTTTATAAGTTTATTTATTTATTTATTTACTTAAATATGAAATGTATTGTCAAATTGGTTTCCATATAACACCCAGGGCTCATCCCAACAGGTGCCCTCTTCGATGCCCATCACCCACCCCCATGAACCCTCAGTTTACTCTCAGTATTTAAGAGTCTCTTATGGTTTGGCTCCCTCCCTCTCTAACTTTTTTTCCCCTCCCCCTCCCCCATGGTCTTTTGTCAAGTTTCTCAGGATCCACATAAGAGGGAAAACATATGGTACCTATCTTTCTCTGCCTGACTTATTTCACTTAGCATCACACTCTCCAGTTCCATCCACGTTGCTGCAAATGGCCAGATTTCATTCTTTCTCATTGCCAAGTAGTATTCCATTGTGTATAGAAACCATGACTTCTTTGTTCATTCCTTTGGCCTTTCAAGGATAAGGGGACTCTGTTCTGTGTTTGAATGTACTGTGCGTTGAGATTAACTTCTGAACAAGCAGGAAATGGAAGGGACAGGGGAAGGTAAAGGGATGAAGGGGAGGGCGGGGTGGAGAGATGTGGTAGGACGCACAGGTTTTGAATTGGAGAGGCCTGGATTCCGACCCCAGTTCTGTGCTCACTGGCTGTGTGATTTCGTGGAAGTTGATTAACCTCTCTGAGCTTTGGTTTCCTTATCAATAAAATGACTATAATTGTAACCACTAACTTGGTTCGGGGGATGATTAAATGGGATAATGTGTGTGGCTTTGCCTGGCCAAGGAGGCCCTCGAGTGAAGGAATGCTAACCCTTGGTGGTATTACTCTTTCTGACTTGCCTGTGGATTGCTCTCCAATTCCAGCATACCCTCGAGAGTCTATAGTCACCCAAGATAGTGTCATTCTGCTGTGGCGTCCTCGGCCTCATTTTTCAAGCCACCCACTTCAACTTCTTTAATGATGCTGGCCCTTATCCCACGGGTTAAGAGGGGCCCTCCCTCCTTCTTTCCCTCTTTCATTTGAAAGGTATGAAAATTCTATTATATTCCAAGCCCTGGGTTAGAAGTAAGGGTTGTGAGGTCCCAGGGACTTGGTCTTGGGCCCTCGGAAGTTCACGGTCACGTAAAAGAAACACAAAGGAGAGAGCCGGGAGTCTGGGTCGCGGAGGTGGGGGAGGAAGTGTGCCGTCCCCGAGGGGACACGTCGTCCTGAAGCCTGGGAGGATTTACTGGGGGGGTCAAGTGGTACCACTCCAGGAAAGGGGGGTGTGCTCTGGAGACAGGGGCTTACGGTTCGGGGGCCGGCTGGGTGCTCAGAGTGACCGGAGTGGAGTGAGGTGCCCAGGGGCACGAGGAGGTGATAACGCAGGGGTCAGGAAGACCAGGCAGCCTCGGGCCTCTGCCACCCACAAAAGGGGTTCACACCCCCCTCTCCCGGCAGCAGGGGAGGGAGAATGGGGTGCAAAGCTGGAAGTGGGCCAGCATCTACACTGCCAGGGAAAGATTTGTGGAGGTGGTCGTATCAGGGAGAGGGGTCAGAGACTTATTTTAAAATCCAGCTGAGCCACGCGAGGGTTGGAGCTTAGAGACAGGGCAGGTGGACGGGAAGAGACGGGATTCAAGAGATGGTTGGGAACAGCTTCTCCAGGAACAGTGTGGCGTGCTGGGGAACAGAGGCCCCGAGCACTGCCCGTCAGAGCGGGAAAGCAGGCCCGGGGGCGCCTTTCCTCACTTCCTCCACGGCAGTGGCTTCTCTCCGGGCAGACGCGACCGTCTCACCCCAAGGATGACCCGGGAACTGCCTCCTGTCACAACGGGAGGCCGTCTGTAGACACACATTGCGCCAACCGATGCTGGACACGGAATTCCCGTGGAAGCCAAGATTCCGCGGTCAGGCTATTTCGAGCCAGTTTTCTTGCTGGTGGTCAGGAAGTTGTATCCTTGGTCCCTCCCGGTCAGCCTGAGCGTCTCTGCTCCTCCTCTCTGTCCCGGCCACGGGCTAGGGGGAGATAAACGTGGCCGCCAGCTCTCTGTCCCCCTCCTGGCAGCCTTTCTGGCCTTGGTCTGTGTTCCGGTTACTTCTGTGTGGAATCCTGGCGGCCCAAGCGCTGTGTCGTCAGCAGGCTGGCCAGGACCCTGGGCCGGTCTCCACTGGAAATTTCGAGTTGTCCTAGCATAGTAGGACGGTCTGAAACTCCTTTGCGAGGCAGACCCAGGCCCGGCGGGTGGGCCCATGGCCCCCTTGTGTCCAGGCAGTTGCAAGGGCGCATCAGGACTCCAAGTCCAGGCTGGGTTCTTTCATTTTCACGAGTACACACACCATCCACCAATGGAATGATTACCGTCCAGTCGGCAGCTGGCACCGCACCCGTTCGGGTTCTTCGCCCACAGTGTTGCACAGTGCCTGCCACGGGAGAGGCACAGTTTCCCAGCCTAGGGAAATGGGAAATCTGGGCTGCCATGCCGGCCCTGTGCCGTGTTATGAGTGGCAAGGCCCTTGTGCAGGTCTCTGAAAGTCTCGGTGCCCCTGTAAGAATGTTGACACAGCACGGGGTAAGACGAATATTGCCCAGACAGCACGTTGCATGGCTTTCGCGGGGGTTGATCCGGTCCGTACCCATGAGCAAAGGGGCATGTTAGGAATTTCTATGGTGGAGTATTATTCCACGGTGTGGATGTACCAGCTTGTCTATCCATTCAGGACTTGATGGACGTTTGAGTCGTTTCCAGCTTTTGGACACGATAGACGAGTTGCCATATGCAGGTCTTTGAGTGGATGTACGTTCTCACTTCTCTCGGGCACATCCGTTCGTGTGGGCCTGGTAAGGCTGATGGTAAGTCTGTGCCTAAGCTTATAAGCAGTTGCCAAACTAGTTTCCAAAATGGCTGTTTTAATGATTCATTGCTTTAGAAAGTGAACTTTTGTTTGGAGACAACTGTAGACTCATGCACGGTTGTAAGAAATAAGGACCCTGAGTGACCCGGAGAGCCCATGTGTCTTTGACCCCCTTCCCCTGGTGGCACCGTCTCCCCTGGGGCTGAGGTACAATGCTACAAGCCAGGATGTTAGCATGCTTGTGATCAAGATGCCAGCCGCCCCCCCTACCCCCAGGATTCCTCGCACCGTCCTTTCCCAGCCCCTCTTTCCTTCCCATCCCACCCCTTCCTTAACTTCTGGCAACCAGTAAGGAGTTGTGTGGTCGTTATTCCAAGAATGTTGGAGAAATGGAGTCATACACTACGCAACCTCCAGGCATTGGGGTTTTCTCACCCAGCGCGATTCTCTGGAGGTACATCCAGGTCGTCGGGTCTATCAATGGTTCGTTCCATTTTACGCGCAAGGAGTATTCTGGGGCTCGAGCGTGCCTCACTGTTTGCCCATTCTCCAATCGAAGGACATCTGACTTGCTTCCCGTTTTAGGCTACTGGAATCAAGTTGCTGTAAACATTCGTGTATAAGGTTTTGTGTTACACACACACACAACAACAACAACAACAACAACTCTGCTACGCAATTGCTGGGTCATATGATAGCTGTGTATTTAGTTTTATAGGAAGCTGCAAACCATTTTTCAGCCCGGCTGAATATATTGCTACCAGCTGAACGATTCATTTTCTTCAGTTTCTCACCAGCTTTTTATTTCTTCAGTTTCTTCTAGGCATCTCCTTCCCCCTGAAGGGCTCAACACTATGCCCCTGGAATTGTCATTTCTACAACTTGAAACTATTATTTTTGTTACGCTTTCCATGACGCAGCTCAGTGTCCCTCAAGTGAAGTGTTTTCAGAAGTCAAAAACAAAGAAGGATAAAAGTTGGTGTTTCATGTACACTGGTGGGCTTGGTACCCAGAGCTATCTACACAGCACTCTGCTTCTCTTTTCCACTTGGCTGCTGGGATGCTCAGCACCGAGTGTTACGTGAATTGTCAGAGTCCCCCGTTAGCCTCCTTTTATTCCTTGTTCATTTCACTTTATTCTGCTTGCTCTAAATAATTTATTTGCCTAAGTTGTCTTGGGCATCCCTACTTCGTGTTCCCGTAGACGCTTAACTTAGTCTGTCACTGTGTTCACAAAAGTGAATTAGGACCATGCCCACGGGTATGTCTCACACCTTGTATAAAGAGCTCCTTCAGAATAATGTTCCTTTCATTGGCCTGTTTCCCCTAAAGATGTCTTCTCAGTGTTTATTTATCCATTTATCACGTATTTCAGAGAACCTGCATGGATTTTGCATGGGTTTTGCCTCAACGAGGTCACAGTCTAGAAGGGAAGGTTGAGCGATGAATCTGAGTAACCGTAAAAGCAGGCAAAAAGTGCTGAGCCATTTAAAAGAATTAAGAGGCTTGAGGAGTTCAGGGATGGGAGAGATTATGTCTACAGAAGAGAAACGGGAGGCTCCTTTTAATAGTTTCATGACTTAAAAATATTAATATCTGCAGCATCAGCTATTTTAAATCCTTTCAGGAGTTAGCTGGAGTTGTATTAACTTCTGTGACCAGTAAGGGAGGTGCCCCAGGGAAAGGAGCCTGTAGGTTATTTGGGGAAGGGGGAAAATGGGCTGTGATGGGGCTAAGGAGCCAACCAAGAGGGGAGGCAGCTAGGGAAAGGAAGATCATCGCCTGTCTCGGGAAAACCCAACTCCTGTTGAGTAGTGAGAGAACTAGGATTTTGAGACAAGTGAAGGCACATCTTATCCGTCTGAGATTACACTGAAGAACCGGCCACTTTTAGAAATCCCAAAAGTGGGAATGGGGAGGGGGTTAAAGGCTCGGGGGCATCACAGTGGGAGTGTGGAGAAATGGCTGCTTTTCTGGGGTCCCGAGAGAGGAGGGCACCTAGACCCGTGTGCTTCCTGCCTGCAAAGTTTCTGCTCTGTTCCACAGGCTTCTCACATACGGTGAAGGCAGCACACGTATGACCTCAGAGAAGCCCAGGGAACCCTGAGACCCACACAGGCCAGGCTGGTTCCCTACTGCGGACACTTGAGAGCATGTTGTCCAGTGTTTACTGAATTATGAGCAACAGAAGTCCCTTTCTGAACTATCATCTAGCTGTGCCTCTCCTGAGTGCTTTAATCTTTTGGATTCTCCAGTCATATTTGCCTCTTTTGCATTGACTGCTAGAAATTCGGAACTGAATTTGTGACCCAAAGCTTGTGAATGTACATGTCCGGGCATAAATTTAATGAGCAAGGCTCACTTCAAGTTTGGCCTCTCTTTTCTTGTTTTGATTTTACTGCTTCCTTCCTTTTTTAACTTGCTGTATGCTCTTCTCTTAAGACCTTTGAATCCCAATTTTAGAGATCAGGATATTGGGGCACAGAGAAGTTAAGTAACTTTCCCAAAGTCCCAAGCTAGCGAGAGACAGAGCCAGGATTTGAACCTAGCAAGGCTAGTCTGTCTTAAGGAGATTTGCATAATCATCTCAATGTTATCATAATAAAATCCCACCAAAGCACAGAAATCTAACACAGATTTGGATACAGTTACCCCACGTGTGTCACTTAAATTTACCGTGCAAATTCCTTTACATCATTTGAAAAGGGAGCTGATAGCATCTGTCTCCCAGGTTGAGCTGAGGATTAAGTTAGGTTATGTGGGTTAAATATGTAAAACAGTTACAGTGCCCTTGACCCTAGTTAAATAATGGCCAAGAGAGCTTTGGGCAAAGAGGAAACTTGGGTCTAACCCCACCTTCATTTCCTGTCAATAAAATAGGGTGCTGATGTTTTCACAAGCTCACATAAGAGACATGAAAATGCACTGAGAGTGACACATGGCTGAACGATGTCAACGGTCATCAGTCTGAAGGGGCCATTGGACCCGCGGACCTCCGAAGTGCCTCCCAGGCTGGTTACAAGTCAGGTTTTTTGAGAACCGACTGTAAGTTGTTACAGGTAAAATGGGATGGTTCACGTAGTTGTTGGAAGTTTGAACTTGGCCGAGACTCTATGGAGGCTTCTGTTTTTTATTTAGATCTTACTTGGATGAGAGGGTTTCTTTGCCCTTTGAAGGTCTTGCAGGCATCTCAGACTCAACATATCTAAACATGAGCTCGTTTCATCTGATTCTCCCCTGTAGTTTCCTCTCAGTCAATGGCACCACCGTCTACCATGTTGTCTGGCGAGAAATCTAGGGTCGTCCTTTGATTCGGCCTCCTGCCTTACCTCCTTCTCTGAGCGTGAGCACACTCAGCTGTCAGATGCGCTGAATCCTCCTGACGGCTTCTCCTGCCGCATGCTCCCCTTTCTCTGTCCCCTGCATCAACCCAGTGTCCCACCCAGGAACTCGCTTCTCAGGGCCCGCCTCTAGTCCCGAGAAAACGGTTTCCGTGGTCGTCCACATCGTCATCATCACCACACCCAGAATTTATCAAACACTTATTTGTGCCGGCACATTTAAGTGTATATGTATATACATGTGGTGTGAGAATATATATATTCACTTAATTTACATGCCATGTGCCGCATACTGTTTCAAGGACATCGTACATACTGACCCATTTAATTCTCACAACAACCCAATTGGGTCGTGGTGTTATTATCTCCATTTCACAGATGAAGAAACTGAGGCAGAGAGGTTAAGTAACTTGCTCAAGATTACACAGATGGAAACTGACGGAGCTCCAACTGGAACCTAAGGAGTCTGGCTCTGGTGCCACAGATCATCATCATGACAGCTGCTATTCCAAGACCGTTCTGATCCCCATGTCTTCCAGAATTAAACCCAAGAGGCACAGTGGGGTTTTTCCCTCTTTTTGTGGCAAATTCCAAAGACGTGAAAGAATAGAGAGGTATGATATATAATGCACAATAGCAGCAACCAGTCCCCTCTTCATCTGCTTTGTCCAAAGCTTCCTATAATCGGTTACAAGTTCTCACCCCCGCCTCTGCGTTCTTATCAGGTGTTTGCAGTTAGGAGATAAAGACCCACGGTATCTTCAAATCGAGCAGGCAGTTGAAGTGATGAACCTTTCCTTCCTAATTGCAGCCGAAACCACAAGGTGGGCCCCCCATCGTAAGCAGCGAGGGGAAAGGAGAAGGCCGGTTGGGGGGAGGGAAGGGCAGTGTTGCTGAGACGGCGTGAGCATGCGAGTCTCCGACTCAGCCTCTGTGGCTCACCAGGCCCTCCCCGCTGACCCACTTTCTCTGGCCACCAAAAAGAAGAGAGATGTTGCAGAGATGTTATAATGCGGGAGCTGATAGCATCTAGTCTGTTCCCACCAGATAAGCATTCCCAAAGCTGCCTTTTGTCTGCCAAGGCAGAGGGGGCCAAGGTGCTGCCGTAATGAGTCGAAACAATAGCCCACTATGAGCTGCGGGACGTCTGTGCCCTGTCTGTCCCCTGCGCAGTCCAGGGTTTCTTGGCTTCTTGGTCTGGGTTGAAAGGCTGACATTCATGGTAGTGAATAGGACATTTTTAATCGCTGGTCTATACCCCACAGCATTCTGCCCAGGGACAATTGAGCAGGGCAAGAAGAATGATAATAAATGAGCCCAAGACTTCAGGCTCCCAAATTAAGGATGCTGTTGGTGGTTACAGAGAAAACAATCTGACGTGTGTTTTTATTAATCCTCTGCCCGTGCATCTGGGACGAGCGTACAGACGCTAAAATTCAAGCCAGACGGCTCTGGCTCCCTTCGGAAACTGCCGGATCCCATCTTCAGAAGTAACAGAGCACCAGTTCCTTTGTTTATTTTCCGGAGTAAAATACTAATTCATGCAAATGAATCACTGAACTAGGTCTGTTAGACAGCTTCTCATTTTCTTAATGGTTCCCATTTTCTGGAAACCCAAGAGCACGTTTCTAAAGATGTTAATCATCCAGATTTTTCCACATGTATTTTATGCTAAATCTCTACGCTTGGAATGCCCATAATGGTTCTTCTTTGCTCTTGCTTCTCTGTCTTCAAACTTGATTTCCTTCTTTACCAACCTTCAATTCTTACCAATCGTTCAAGATTCACCCCAAGTATAAACATTTTAAATCTTTCGAGTTCAAGATTATTTTTGAAATGGGAATATTTGTTTTCTCATGGGAGTTGGCAAGGTTTCATTTCTTTGGTGAAATAAGAAGCCTGAACTTAACCTTTTTAATTTGATGTGTAACGTACATGTAATAAACTACATAGAAAGCCATTATCTTAAGTACAGCTTGTTAAAAACTTTATAGACATCTGTATATCCAGCATGCAGAATAAATGCAGAGTATTCCTGCGATCCACCTTTTCTGTCCCTTTATTATCAATACTCCACCCTTGATAAAACCACATTTTGACTTCTCTTACCACCGATTAAATTTTCCTACTCTCGAACTTCATATAAATGCAGTATGCCCTTTTTTGTGTCTGACTTCTTTTGCTTGAAGTAATGATTTTTAGATTCATCCATGTTATGTCTTCCCCAGTGGTTGGTTATTGTTTTATTGCTATGGATGAGTCCATTATTTGAGTGTACCATAATTTATGTATTCGTTCTTCTGTTGATAGTTGTTTAAATTGTTTCCAGCTTTTGGCAGTTGTGAACAAACTTGTTCATACTTTTTTGGTGGACAAATATACTCGTTTCTCTCGGGGACAAAGTGGTAAGTGTGGTTGGTGATTTTATCCCCCAACAGATTGAAAGGAAAGACCCATTGGTCTTGTCCTATGTTACTAGCACTACTGTTGAAATCCTTCTAGCTGGATCAACAGCTGGAGAACAGGCGGGTATGAGCAAGTCTCAGCTCAATTCCTGGCTTCTAGAAAACGATCACCTGGCATTCTTCTCCTCCACCAAGATGCAACTTCCTCTTGGGGCGCCTGGGTGGCTCAGTCGGTTAAGCGTCTGATTCTTGATTTTTGGCTCAGGTCACGATCTCATGGTTTGTGAGTTTATTTATTTATTTAAAAAAATTTTCTTAACGTTTATTTATTTTTGAGACAGAGAGAGACAGAACATGAACGGGGGAGGATCAGAGAGAGGGAGACACAGAATCTGAAACAGGCTCCAGGCTCTGAGCCGTCAGCACAGAGCCTGACGCAGGGCTTGAACTCACGGACCGCGAAATCATGACCTGAGCAGAAGTGGGCCGCTTAACTTACTGAGCCACCCAGGCACCCCTGGTTTGTGAGTTTAAACCCTGTGTCGGGCTCCACACTGCAGCATGGAGCCTGCTTGGGATTCTCTCTCTCCCTCTCTCTCTCTCTCTCTCTCTCTCCCCCACCCCCCCGCCCAAATAAATAAATAAATAAACATTTAAAAAAGGTGACCTCCTCTTTATCCTACTTACGGTTTTCCTGGTATTTGGAATGGTTACAAATTAAGATGTATAACTGTCATTTTCAGGAGGCAAGTTTCTGCGTGTCTCTAGTCCTATGTAGAGAGGTTCCTTGTACAGTCAGCTGATGCCAGGATTCCTGTGTTTGGAAGAAATACTTCGACAAGTGGTCGGTGTTCAAGGGGGTTGTGTGTTGACAAGAGGTAAAATTTAAAGAGCTTTGCATGAGACCACGGGAGGAATCGTTCGGCCTTGAGAGTAGGGAAGAGGAGGAAGCCAGTAAGGCTCAAGCCCTTTGGGGTGTTTCCAAAGCACTTTAATGTGATAACATCCACTATCACGTTTAAAAATGGTGATGTGGTAGACGGTATTACTGATCATCTATATTTGGTGCCACTTTCTGTGGGAGGATTTTAGATCCCCACACGCTCAGAACTCAGGCTTGGCCATGTGACGTGCTTTGGTCAATAAATCGTGAGTGAAATTGATGTGCGTCATTTTCCAAGCAAAAGCTTGAAGAGTCAGTGAGTGATTCCCTCTTCCGTGAAGATTGGCCGCGTTCCAGGTAGCAAATGCTCTGTCAGCCTCCATCCACAGAGAAGAAGACGGGCACAGAGCCAGAGGCAACTGTAGATGAACATGTAGGGCGAATAGACAGTAAAACTACATTATTGGAAGCCACTAAGATTTGGGGTCATTTGTTAATTTAGTCTTACCTGATTGAGTCAGCTCGGTTCTGCTTTGTAAATTCGCCTTTATTCCCTGCGGCTCCAGCCATGGAAATCTCTAGCAAATTATGCTCTGCTCCTAAGTACATTGTATGAATAATTTTTGTTGTTGAATCAGGGCAGGGGATGCATTTTGGATCCGGGTTGAGGCAGTGCTGAAGTCACACCTACTGAACCAGAAGAGAAAGGATGATCTAGAGAATGCTAGCATCCCTGGAATGCACAGAAATGGTAGGAGACACTTTGACATTCCCAGGCCACGGAGGGCGAGGTTGATGCCATTTTAACCAGATATTAAAAAAGCTAGGGACTCCCCTCTGACATCTGCGTAACCTTTGATGGAGCTGACTTGTCAGACAAAATGTACCAGTGCTATTCTACATAATTTTCACGTGTAGTTATTCTTCCTTTTCTAGACTCAGTTTAGGAGGTTAAAGATGGCGAGGGCATTGGTTGAAAGAACCTGACGGGTTAAGAGGACAGATGGCTGGACGTGGTTAGTATAAGCCTGGGATCTCTGAAGCAATAGACGATACTGGGGATTGATGAAATGGCCTCAAATCCTTGAGATTGTTCCATTTTCATTTTGAGAAGTGGGGATTTACTATTTACTGAACTTTGGCCATCCCCACCGCCCCCCGGCCCACCAAAATTAGTTCCAAGTAGGAGGAAATTCCAGCCGGTGTGGCATTTAGCTGCCTGTCAGGTTGACTCCACAGTGAGCCCTGAATTGTCACCTTTTTCTTTGTTTTTGCTGGAATTTTTATAAGGGCGGGGGTGGGAGAGGACTGGGCCTCCTTCCGTAGCGAATGGTCTTTTTCTTCTGTTTAGGAGAACGCAGCAACACAGACAGGGCTGTAGTGACATTTCCTTACTCAACGCGATCTGGCTCTTTATTTATTCAAGGCGCAGGAGTTCTGTTGTTTTGAAGGAGCACAGTGGCGACATGACAGTGACGTCTCGGCTGCAGCTGACGGTGGCCATCTAGGCTGCCTCCCCACATCCAGGGGCCTCTTCCCTTTCCCAGAGTCAGTGTGTCTTTGTCGTATCCACTGGTGCCAGCAGAGAACTCAGAGTGTCACCTGCAGAAGGTGATGCGATGCCTTGGCATCTACGATGACTCCAGTGTGCATTTCTCTCCCTAGTTCCTCTAAGGTCCAGACTCAGACGTCCCGCTGCTGACTTGACTCTGCCCTTTGACGTCTGACAGGCATCCATCCACTCTGACTTATCCAACACGGAGCTCGACTCCCACCGCCCTCCCCGCCGTGGTCTGTAACCTGATTGCATTCCTGCCTTTCCATTCTCCCTTACAAAAATGGCAGACACTATGTCGCCTCCCACCTTCTGGAGAAAAATGCCGAGTGGGGTGTTTTTGTTTTGCGTCCTCAGCCACCATATTTCAAAATATATCCCCAATCTACCCATGGTTTCCTTTACACGCAATCAAACGGCCATCACCTCTTGCCTCGACTACCGAACTCTCCCTGAAACCCGTATCCCTGCTTCCTCTTCTGTCTTCAAACAGGCCATTCTCCATACAGGTGCCAGAGAGTTCTTTCGACAGTTTAGATTGGGTCACTTTTCTCTTGCCGTGCTGCCTTTGGCACTCCACTGCTCCCAGGACGAAACCCAGATTGTGTCCTGTGCCTGCAAAGGCTCTATGCGACCTGGTTCCAGCCCGCAAGGCTGAGGGCTGTCTTGTTCCACTCTCCCCCGGAGTCCTTACCCCCCAGTCACACGGGTCTTTCCCAGTGGGCCAAGTTCTCTCCTCCCCAGAGCCTTGGCCTCAGGGTTCCCTCTGTCCGGAGAACTCCTCCCTGGCTTCCTCCTGTCTGCTTCCTCACAAAACCTAGGTCTCAAGGGTCAATGCCACTTCCTCCAAGAAGTGTTCCAGTCTCCCCCAGGCATCCTCTGGAATATCACTCTGCCTACTTTTTGTACAGAATTTACATTTATTTATTTATTTATTTATTCATTCATTTAAGTGTATTTATTTCGAGAGAGAGAGAGAGGGAGAAGGCAAGTGAAGGAGGGGCCAAGAGAGAGGGGAAGAGAGAGAGAGAGAGAATCCCAAATCTGCACTGAAGGTCCAGAGCCTGATTCAGGACTCGAACCCACAAACTACAAGATCATGACCTGAACCAAAGTCCAGTGCCTAACTGGCTGAGCTTGCCCAGGTACCCCCAGGATTTACCAATATTTAAATGATACTGTTTTTTTGTTTTTTTTTTTTTTACTTGACTGGAGTTAGTTCCTCCTCCCCTCCCTCCAAGTGAGGCTATTTGAGGACGTGAACATTACCTTGCTTGTGGCTCTGAGCCCAGCTTTGAGTAATCCTGGCACACAATGGGTACTTAATAAATACTTCCAGAAAGAATAAATGAACAGGTTGTGAAAGCGTGTTTTTTCTAGGGATGTCACATGGTCCTCGTATCCCCTGCACTGAGGTCAGAGAGGCAGCCAGCAGCCTCAGCAGAGCCAACAATCGTGGTCGATGGAACAGTGGCCTCGCCACGATGTCCGTGACCCGATCCCCGGCATCTGTGACTATGTCTCCTTACACAGCAAAGGGACTTTGCAAGATGGTCTTGAGATGGGAGGGCTCATTCCAGGTTACGTGGCGGGCCCGATGTGATCACGAGGGGCCCTGTGAGAGGGAGGCGAGAGGGCGGGAGTCAGAGAAGTTGAGGAAGAACGGGGAATCGCGATTGTTACATTTGCAGTAGGAAATGAGCAGCACGTTGTGGCTGGCCCTCGGGGGGGTCTGAGATTTCCAGGGGATCAGACAGTGGCCCCGCTGCGAGCTGGAACAGGAACCAAAGGAATGACGAGGCCCCTGTGTGCTTCTCGAATGAACACGTCCCACATGTGGTTTCACCACCTCTGCGTTCCCATTGTCTGATACCACGAATGGCACGTTGTAGGTGCCTGGCAACTGGTTCTTGGGCAAACGCGTGTGGTTTCTCCTATAGGCTCCCTGAATATTTAGAAGACACTTTGGCAAGGATTGGGAATTCTCAAAAGAGCAGGTGGGACAAATATAGCCGGTCCTCAACAGCTAGAGTGGCTCAATCCCGACAACGCTCTCAAATCTCTAAATGCATGAATAACAGAATGGTAACCTGGATTGTTCATTTCATCCCCGATCACACTTCGATGAACAAGCACCTATTTTCTGGGCATATATTTACACGAGAAATCGTTTACATTTTATTAATACCATTTTTTTTTTTAACGCGAGAGCTGCTTTTCTCTCTCTTTTATCTTTCACAAAATGTGTCACGAACACAGCGATGGGAGGTCAGTCTCAAACCAGGTGAACGTGTGGCTGCCGGGGAATAGCTTGGCTCACTGCTACCCTGGTGACTTGGTGGCCGCACACTCAAGATAATCTCTCAGCAACGTGCAAATGAATACTCATTATGAGTCTGGAATCTTCGGGGAACAGAAGACATTATGGTGTTAAATCCTGAATCTATGTCTGTGATTTATTATTGTGTGCCTAGAACCATCTGGCCCTGAGAAACACAGATTAAAAGTCTGGGGACTCCCTGAAGCATCCAGAAATGGGTGGGGGGCACTTGTCTGACCTTGGGGTGATGACTAATGTCTTGGGGGTAATGCCCGAGTGACACTGTCCTCAGACAGGTGGAGGGGGTTGGATGACACTCTCGTGGGTCACTGCTAGTTTTGGAGATAGGAATTCCCAGTAGCAATTTTTAGTAGTTCGTGTTACAACTTTTATTTTTGCCCCTACCGACTGTTTTTCTGGGTTTCACTGTTCAGTATTCCTTTCCTTTATGGAAGTAGGATTTTTGAAACCTTTCAAATTCAGAGCAGTGGTTTTGTTTCTGCTCTTCCCACCTTCCCTGGATGAAGATTTAAGAATGGCTTCTAGGTCGGCAGGTATCGTTTTGTAACTTGGGTTTCGTGCGGTCTAGAGAAAGTCCTCCAGGTGTCTGATCAGTTCTGACACCTCTAGATGCCATGACCCTGGGAATTAGTCACAGTGAGAAGGCAAGTGGCATTTGCATCCCATCCACTCCCCTTTGGAAATTTGCAGGGAGGGTCTCCTGCAGAGAAATGGAGATTGGTATTCAAAGTCAGTGACTGGCTCATCCCCCAGGATCACCGGAAGCTGTTCCCCCAAGACCATTTCCATTGCCATTGCCATGGCAGGCTTTGAATAGAACTCATACATGTTGGAAATGCAAATGGGTTTCATTGGAGCAAAGTGAGTGACAGGGTAAGCTAGTGTCCCGACTTTTTGCCGGTTGCTTCCTGCCACAATCTTTCAGGCAGCTGTTCTGGACAAAAAAAGGATAGCTCCAGATTCGCATGGCCAGGATAAGGGTCACGATGCTCCTAAAGCCCCATTCCAAAATTCCTTCCAGCATGGTGTGAGGCATGACAGATGCGAGGAGCATATGCCCTGCAGACTCCCCAGGGTCAATCTGCTCCCGATACGGTTTTTAGCATAAATGATGGAGCTAAACACTCTGAGGAAAGCCAACATCAATATCAATGCTTCACACACTACGATGTGCTTCCATAGACACCGCTTTATTTTGTTAACCCTCCTTGTCTATCCCAGAAGGAGAAATGAGGCATGGCCGGGTGAGGACCCGGGCCGGATCTGATCCCCCCTGGCCTGCCTCCAGCAAGAGTCCAGCTTGGTCAGACTCGGAGGAATCCCCTCCACCCTCAATGTCTCCTCTTCAGAATTTTCCATCCCCTAACCCCCCAAACCCGCTCCTTGGCTGTCAGTCCTCACTTCTTACACTTGGGCTTGGGGTTGAGCCCAGTCCTATCCTGAGGTCTCTTTTCCCCCGATGACAACAGTTCTTGAATACAATCTGCTTTCACCACTTTAACTACTGTCCAGCTCCGGTTTTCATGAACAAGTGTCAATAGGCGCGTTAGGAACGACAGCTAACATCCGGATGACACAGACCCCGTTCTAAAGCGTTTCGGAAACTGTTGTCTAATTTGAGCCGCATCACCACCCTGTGAGGCAGGGATGAGAAATCCTGCGGATCAGAAGAGGGTACGTGTCTCTCCATCCAGGTTGGGTTACCTGTGGACATTCATCGCGGAAGGTGGTAGAGGGAAAACTCACCCCAAGTCTAAGTCTTTATCCTTTCAACTTGGACTCAAAGAGACTTTTTTTTTTTTTTAATTTCCTGAGAACTGGGGGCCAAGGTAGTCTCTGGAGATTTTAAGGGAAATGATGACAAAAATAAAAAGGACTAAGATCTTTGTAAATGCTTTATTAGTTCACAAAACCCTTTCGCGTACGCACTCTTACATGGGATTCTGGGAAGGAACCACGTCCCGATGTTTTTGCAAATGAAGAAACCAAGTTTGGGAAGTTAAGTAACAGAGCTCTGGTCACCAAGTTAATAGGTAGCTCAGTCCTGTGACTTTAGAATTTGTGACCTATGAAACCATGCCCCCTCTCGAAATAAGTAGGTCACCTTCGATTAGAATGGAGGGACAAAGCAAGTTTTCATAGATTAAACAAACCAACACACAAACAACCTAAAACCGAAACAAAAAATGCAATAGGTCTACACTGGGTAGAGCATTCCTCAGAAACTTTCCACCTTCTCTGATCATCCTTCCTCAATGGCTTCCCGCCCCATACTCATGTCGACTTTCTTTCGAAGTTTTGGTTTCCATCACTTAGGTTCCCAGTGGTCACCCTGCCACTGGCGATTTGTCTCTCACCCTCCCAGATGCACAACCTTTTAGGTTTTGGGATTTAGTCTTTATTTACATTCTCATCCTGGGTTGTAGAATCCAGTTAGTTTTATCTCGACGATATCATGAGGAAAATGCATTGAAGAATACATTTATGTTTTCCAACAGTCTCTACTTGTTGTGTCTGTCCCCAAACAAGAATCAAAGCAAACCCTGATGCGTGATTTACACACGTTGCTAGACAACTAGATGCATGCTAGTATGTATACAGAATCTCCTCAATTTGCATAGATACATTTCATAAAATACAGACAGAACTATAATCAGTTTATACCCCAAAGAACAAAGAGTAACATGGGGAAGCTATTCTTCCCTAAATAGAAACCTCTTTATTATTTATCTTGTTATTAAATTATACCTACTAACCCGTTAAAAAATCCAATGCAGAAATGTATAAAAAATAAAATGGAAGCACCTTATGATCTACTCCCATGAGAGAACTATTGGTAATAGTTTGGCAAATATACTTTTAGCTTTTGGATTTTCTAACAGGGATAAGTACGTACATGTGAATATTAGATTATTTTTGGTAGAAGTGGAGTTATAAGCACTAATGTGTATTTTTAAATTTAACAGCATATCAGGAAGATCTTCTCATCTCTACTTATATATCTGTTTATATGCCCATATACTTACATAGTCTTCTGTATTTATATCTATATCTTTATCTCCATATATATGTGTGTCCGTATGCATATCTTATCTTTTTCATTTACATATAATATTATATTACCTGGATGTGCTCTAATTTATTTAATTGATCCCATATTGACAGATGGCTTGGACATTTCAGTGTTTCACCATCAAAGATAACGATTCAGGAGCGCCTGACTGGCTCACGTGGTAGAACACATGACTCTTGATCTTGGGGTTGTAAGTTTGAGCCCTACGTTGGAGATAGAGATTACCTAAACACTAAAATCAAAAGAAAATAATGATGCAGTGAATACACTTCATACATACATTTGAACAACTGTCCAGTTACTTCCTTAGGCACAAATTTCCCCAAGTGGAATTGCCATTCTGACACCTAACTGCTGAATTGTTTTCCAGTCAAGTTTGCCAGTATACAATTTCCATCAGCAGGGTAGGTGAGTTCCCTTCTCTAGATCCCCGTGATGATGCTAGGCATCATCAATCCTTGAAATCTTCCGAGGCAGATTTTTTTCACTCAATATAATTCCACTCAAGCTCTAATATTTTTCCTTTGGAAGATAATCCAATTAAAAGTGTAAAAAAAAAAAATAAAGTCAGCCACAGCGGTAAATCTAAATATGATGTCAATTAAAGTTATGCAGAGTGAGCTTGGCCAATGATGAGTCCTAAACAGCTGTTAGAAACACACACAGATGAGACGTTCCCTTTCCTTTGACTGAACAATTGCAGCCAGGGGAAAATCAGAGAGACTCCCGGCAACAGGCAACACGGCATTTGACATGGCTTTACAAAGCAAGCAGGAGGGTGTGGTGCTGTTTCAAATAGTGCAGAACAGAAACAACCGAAGAGGAAATCCACACTATGTACAGGTCTATATTCTTCATCTGGTCCTAATTATAGTGCAGGTGCATACCTCCTCGTCGGTCTCGCTGACCATCCGTCATTATTCCATCTGTCCACACATCTACATAGGCATCTGTCCATTATTCAGTAGCTGCTATTGTGTTCACTGTGTTGACTGAGTCAACATGCAGTGTCAATTTCTGTGCCAGATGTCCTCAGGGCCCTGTGTCTCTGCCCCTCTCAGCTCTGCATGCCTGTGTCTGGCTTCATTCTGTAAACAAGATCTGACCTCGTGGCTGTCGGACCTACATCCTGTTATCTTCATAGAACCGCCAAACAAAAGATGCTTATCTTTCCCACGTTCACGTATCAATCCCAGGGAAGGAACTGATTAGCTTTGCTTGGAACCTGTTCCCCTCATAGAATAATACTCTGTGGCCAAGGGATGGAGTGTTTTTATCAGCTAACAGGGGTCCTTGGGCAGCCCTGTTCTGAGAAAGACATGCGCTGTTGACATGATTAACAGGAAAAGGGGGGTCGGTAATGGGATTAGACAGAGCTAGAGCTGCCGATGTTTTCCATGAGAGGGAGGTGGGGGTAAAGTGTGTGTGCGGTGCTAAGGAAGCACTAGGAAGGGAATGGAATTAAGGGCAGAACAAAAAGCAAAATGTGGTTGGGAAATCATGAGTAATTTTGTTGGGCTGGAGGATATGATCTGTGGTGGGAAATGGTGGGCTATGAGGCAGGAGAGAAAGTCAGGAATGAAATGGAACGCTCAGGACTTAGAACAGCATCTCCTTGGAAGAGAGATAGGAGATAGTGTCCATTTTGGAGGGTGGGTTAAAGGACAGGGATTTGGGATCGACCGAGGGGTAGATGGATGGCAGTGTTTGCTTCGAAGCTGGTGCAGCTGTCCAGGTGACTGACGTAAGAAGGTAGGGAGACAAGAAGAGAAAAGTTCATGTGGCCAACAGCAAAAGAGACTCCCCGTCTCTTTGTAGAATTTCACACTTGGGGCTGGATCTCCAGTCTCTCCAGTGCCCCGCTGGTCATCCGCCCAGGAGTTGATGCGTGACTCTTTCTTTCTAGGTAAGACCTCTCTCTTCCTAGGCCCACCTGCAGGGAAAGTGTGGCCATTTCTGAGCTGTGCCCACCTACTTCCTCACCCTGGCCACAAACGTGCCTCCCATTCTACCTTTAGCTCATCCTCAGGCTAGGCTTTTGCAGTCTGCTTTGTGCTCCAATGAGCACCTTCTTCCTCATTATTTTCCCAGAAAAGGACTTCCCATTCCCCTTTCCTGTGTTTGCACAACTGTAATGGGACATATTAAAATTATGAAGCAATTGGGGCATCCATAAAACTCTTTTAAAAAAAAAATTTTTAACGTTTATTTATTTTTGAGACAGAGAGAGACAGAGCATGAATGGGGGAGGGTCAGAGAGAGAGGGAGACACAGAATCTGAAACAGGCTCCAGGCTCTGAGCAGTCAGCACAGAGCCTGATGTGGGGCTGGAACTCATGGACTGCGAGATCATGACCTGAGCCGAAGTCGGACGCTCAACCGACTGAGCCACCCAGGCGCCCCTCCACAAAACTCTTGAGTGAAGCATCCTGGGATGTTTGAATCGGTACAAGAATCTCCTAGTTCATTCATTAAGCATCCACCTGGGGCGAAGCACTGTGCTGTCACTTTGCATATCTTATCTCATTAATCATCAAACAGCCTTGGAAACATTCATTTACTCAGGCAGGCAACATATATGTATCAAAAACCCATTATGTGCCAGGCACGTAATTCC
Source organism: Acinonyx jubatus (assembly GCF_027475565.1). Lineage (NCBI taxonomy): Eukaryota > Metazoa > Chordata > Mammalia > Carnivora > Felidae > Acinonyx > Acinonyx jubatus. The sequence continues at coordinate 129,062,086 of NC_069388.1, read as the reverse complement.
AGAGTAGTGGAAATACTAAAATGAACATGGAATCAAGATCTTACCCTTACGAATATTATAGTCTAGTGGGCAAACTAGGCAATAAATAATCAAATATACAGATCGGTGATATAATTTGGGGTCTTGGATTCCTCAATGCACCTTCCCCATGTAGCCCATCCCCCCCCCACAACCCCTCCAGTAACCCTGTTTGTTCTCCACATGTAAGCCTCTTCTGTTGTGTCGCCCTCCCTGTTTTTATATTATTTTTGATTCCTTTCCCTTGTGTTCATCTGTTCTGTGTCTTAAAGTCCTCATATGGGTGAAGTCACATGATATTCGTCTTTCTCTGGCTGACTAATTTCGCTTAGCATAATATCCTCTAGTTCCATCCACAAAGTTGCAAATGGCAAGATTTCATTCTTTTTGATTGCCGAGTAATACTCCATTGCATATATAGACCACATCTTCTTTATCCATTCCTCCACCGATGGACATTTGGGCTCTTTCCATACTTTGGCTATTGTTGATCGTGCTGCTGTAAACATGGGGGTGCATGTGTCCCTTCGAAACAGCACACCTATATCCCGTGGATAAATGCCTAGTAGTGCAATTGCTGGGTCGTAGGGTAGTTCTGTTTTTGAGGAACCTCTATGCTGTTTTCCAGAGTGGCTGCACCAGCTTGCGTTCCCACCAACAATGCAAAAGAGATCCTCTTTCTCCGCATCCTCGCCAACATCTGTTGTTGCCTGAGTTGTTCATGTTAGCCATTCTGACAGGTGTGAGGTGGTATCTCATTGTGGTTTTGATTTGTATTTCCCTGATGATGAGTGATGTTAAGCATTTTTTCATATGTTGGTTGGCCACCTGGATTCTTCTTTGGAGAAGTGTCTATTCATGTCTTTTGGGGGGAGGTGGTTATTTTAGATAAGAAGGTCAGAGAAGATCTTTCTGAGAGGTTACCTTTGAGGGGAGACCTTACTTAAGGGAGGGATCAAGCCATACACAACCCGAGGGAAAAGGCACAGAGAACAGCATGTGCAGAGGTCCTGAGGTAGAAAAGGGTTCAGCTACTTTCCAGAAGGGAAGACCGGTGTGTCTGGACCACACTGAGCAAAGGGACAGGGAAGGGAGATGTGTTTGGAGGGCATGGACTTTGTGGGAACGCTCAGAATTCTGGATTTTGCTTTACCTGTGCTGGGAGGTCACCTGTGAGGCCTGAGATGAAGAGGGCCCAATATGCGATTTACTGATGTTTCAGCAGATTGCCTGGATCTTGTGAGGAGAAGAGATGGGCAGTGGGGTAATGAGTGGGGCAGAGTGAAAACAGAGAAGGCTGTTAATCACTGCCGTTCAGGCAAAAGACGGTGGTGGCTTTTACGTTCTCCACTTAACAGGTGAGGAAATTGTAGTGCTTAGGATTTATACTGTTATCACAGACTCTGTAGCCTTTGAAGGAGTGCTAGGGTCTGAATCAATCACTTTTTGAACCAGGTAAGAATGAGAGTTTAAGTGACGTGCCCAAGCGCAAACTGGCGATTAAGGGAAAGTTCTGGATTCAAAGTCCAGTCTGCCTGGCTCCAATACCAGAACACTTTCATCAGTGCCAGAACACCGTTCAGAATAAAACACAAGTTGATTTCTAGGAATCATTGCCCATGAAAGAGATTATCTTGATTGATAATATTAATCAAACAAGAAATAAGAGAATATTCTCTCTCTCTCTCTCTCTCTCTACCATTGGCTAACTTATTACTTCATTTTCGGATATTGGAATTACGATACTCATTTTACAGAAAAAAAAATTAAGCATAATAACCAGGAAAAGGCACTAATAGAAATCAGTGAAGCAATAACTAATATCCCTAATCAAGGAGTATTGAATCTCTAACTTTTAATATTTAAAAAACTGGTTTAGTATCTAATGTTTGTGTTTCAGATACTATATGCTTTGCGTATGGTATAGCTTAATCCTTAATACGAAACTTCAAGCTGGTATTGTTTCCCCCAATTTATTGGAAAAAAGGAAAAATAAGGCAGGGGTGGCTCACCAGTTAAGCATCCGACTCTTGGTTTCAGCTCAGGTCATGATCTCGCTGTTCGTGAGTTTCAGCCCCGCATTGGGCTCTGCGCTGACAGTGTGGAGCCCACTTGGGATTCTCTCTCTCCCTCTCTGCCCCTTCTCTCATCACTCTCCCTCTCTCTCTCTCTCTCTCTCTCAAAATAAATAAATAATTGAAAAAAATTTTTTTAAAGAAAACATAAGACTCACAAAGTTTGAGTGATTTGCCTCCAATCCTAAGACTGGTAAAAGGCAAAATCAGAATTAAAACAAAACTCTGAACTCTCTCTGTGTGGAGGGGAGGGATTTGGTTGTGGCATCCAGTGGTGTACCTCCTTTGGAGCTCCCTGACCCCCGTCACCCTCCCCCACATCCATTTACCAGTCAGCCCAGTACAAACGCCCAAGGCTCAGAGTTACCAGGGCCAGTAGCAGTCTTATGAAGCCAGTGCTGTAGGCATAGTCAGGATGCTTGAGTTGTGTACTGTTTTCTTTGACTCAGTCACTATCCCATCATGACATTGGTTTGAACTGAAATGACCATGATGGAAGATAAAATAGACCAGTTAAAAAAAAAAAATCACACAGCAGGTAAAGAAGATTTAAACAGGGCAGGTGGTGTGTGTGTGTGTGTGTGTGTGTGTGTGTGTGTGTAAACAAAAAATTCTTATTCTCAGACTCCCTGATGTGGACAAAAGGGTTGATATCATAAAGGGGAGAAAAAATTATCCCTTTTGCAATATAAATTTTTCTCTTTCTAATTCTTTCTTCTTTCTTTCTTTCTTTCTTTCTTTCTTTCTTTCTTTCTTTCTTTTTCTTTTTTCTTTCTCCCACCCCTGTTCTAATAATTCTGTTTTCAAATATCATTTTTGTTGTTCCTTATGTTATTGGCTTTTTTTTTTTTTTTGCAAATGATTGAGCTTATCTGAGAGAGTGGAAACATTGTCCAGATTCTCACGGTTTAATAGCTGGAAAGGATAGACTTTTCCTTCTCATCTATCATTCATGGTTTGGTGCTGTGAGTTCACAAAGCCAGGAGCTTTCAAAAAGTGGAAAATAATACCGGGGAAGTAAGGAGAAGAAGAATGCTAGCATTCTGAAAGAGACTTCCAGCAGCCTGCTGCCCACTCATATGACATGACATAATCATTCTGCTGGCGGGTAGGGAGCAGAAAATGAATAGATAATTGTACCTCCAAAGTTCCATATTACCTTGCGTGAAGGGCAGACGCCCAGGGGACTGACGTACTCGCTTTCCTTAGCAATGGGAGGCCTTTACGTCTGCAAATTAAAGGAAACAATCTGAAGGGCCTTACTGGTTGGAAGATCTCAAAGAGCTTGGCACAGTCATGTCTGGTGTATGGAACTCACTACTTACTCTCTCCTTCGAGCAAGGTGGTTTCGAAGCAAATGAGATACCAGTAAGGCAATACATGTGGAAAATTCCAAGTTGTTGTAGACCTAGAGTAGGTCAACTGCACATGATGCTGAAACTAAGTGGTTAATCCTCCGAGAGTGCCACAGGGCCTTGGCACAGCTTCTTCACCAGCGTGGTGCCCACTTCCCATGATACCATGAGCATCTGGGATGACCCCTCCCAGAAACTACAGGGCCTAGTTACCCTGACTCAGTGTGTCAGTGGCCAACGTGATCAATACTCTGGACGCCTAAGTTCTACTTTCCTTGTCTCCTTTATGGATCAGTAAGTAGATGGGTAAAGTCTAACTCTCAGAAATGCCCGACATAGTGAGAGTCGACATCTCTGTCTTGATTGTAGTTTTTATATCCGTACCTTCTTCTCCACGTTGACATCCTCGAGATTGATCCTCACGATTCATTTTTTCATATTAAGTTTGTCTTATTCTTCAGGTCTGATGTGTGTCATTTACTCTGGCCAGAACTTCCTTCTCTTATCAGGCTCCTGGGTGGCTCAGTCCGTTAAGCTTCTGACTTCGGTTCAGGTTGTGGTCTGTGAGTTTGAGCCCTGCGTCGGGCTCTGTGCCGACAGCTCAGAGCCTGGAGCCTGCTTCCGATTCTGTGTCTCCCCTGCTCTCTGTTCCTCCCTTCCTTGTGCTCTGTCTTTCCCTCTCAAAAATAAATAAACATTTAAAAAATTTTAATAAATAAAAGGAGGCACCTGTGTGGCTTAGTTGGGTAAGCATCTGACTCTTGGTTTCCACTCAGGTCATGATCTCTTGGTTTGTGGGTTCGAGCCCTGCACCAGGCTTTGCACTGATGGTGCAGAGCCTGCTTAAGATTCTCCGTCTCCCTCTCCCTCTGTCCTTCCCCTGCTTGTGCGCTCTCTTTCTCTCTCTCTCTCACAAAATAAATAAACAAACTTAAAAGAAAAAAAACCACACAACTTCCTTCCCTTATCAGCTATGATTTGTTTTTTCTTTATTCTGGGAGCTTACCTTCCAGTTCAGATAAACTTCCTGGACCCCATTCCTTGACATTCTCCCAAAGGGTAATGCCAACAATGGATTCACAATGGAGTGCAAAACGAATGTTGTCGTCTGTTCTTCGTGCACTCACGTGCACAATGTCTAACAAACCTGGAAACACAATCACATGCTGTACTGACATGGGGCTCGAACTTACCAACCGTGAGATCATGACCTGAGCTGAAATCGTGAGTCGGACGCTTAACCCGCTGAGCCGCCCAGTCGCCCCTGGGTTTATTTTTCTAAACCTACCCTTAGGCTCTCCTTAAATCTACATCGCATGCTACTTTCATGAAAACTCGAATTCAGACTTCAGAAGTCCTATCAAACGATGGCAATGTAATGTCGCGAGGTAGCCAAATTGATGCTCATGTTAGGTAAGAGTGGCTTAAAATAAAATACATTTACAGCACCGTGGTGGAAACAAAAGAAGCAAAATAAGAATCACTATCCGATAGATTTAAAATTAACACCCATCTCAGTAAAAGAGCTCAGAGAATGGACAGATTGCTCTAAAATAGATTTAAAGAGTCAGTGTGGAGTGCTAAGAAATTATCCACGTGTGAGGTTGTGATTCTCAGCGCCTACTTCGGAAAATTTGTCATTTAGATAAAAATTAGAAATGTCATACAGCCTTTAGGAAAGTGGGGTTCCTCATCGTTGTCTGAAGGGTAAATGAGAAATAAAAAAACAAGTGTGGAAGATGAGAGCACATTTGATACCAATATAAAGTATCCACAGGATTATTGCAAAAGTAAAATCCATTCTGAGAAATGGATTAAAATGCTGAAAGGCATATAAGAAGTCTGAATACTGGCCCTGTGCGGCACAGTGCATAACAGTCACCACTGTGTGAAGATTATGACTGAGGAAACTTAGCATTTTCATTATTATTATTATTATTATTATTTTGCAAATTTACTCTTGAATTGTCATCAACTGTCAGAAAAACACGGGTGTCCTAGCCCAGAATCCAGTTCAGTAATAATAGCTTAGAGTGCTGTCATCTCCGGCGGGGGGGGGGGGGGGGGGTTAGACTAGTAGACCGGTGTAGACCCTGGTGTTATAAAGAGCCCGAGAACCCGCAAGGAGAGTTCATAGCTTCTTGGAGCTCTGTCCCTTTGCTATAAAGTGTGGGAAATTGTGTGAGCCGACGTGTTTAAAAATTATTTGTCACTGTAAAGCTTGAGACAACTGTACAGGAATATTCCAATACGTTATTATTATTGACACTACTATGACAGCTGAATCCTGTTTCAATCTTGCCTTAAACTATAATTTCTTTCTTGGGAGGGGATGCAAGAAACACATTAAAGCAGCTGCTTACGGAAGCACAGATACTCGCACTGAAAAGAATCTCTCTGTAGTTCAGCGTCTTGTCCTAGTCAGTAACCTGTTCACCGGCACTAGGTCGGCCGATGCCTGCTGTGTATCATTCACTAAAATACTTGACTAAGCAGATTCTTCAACTCAAGAAGCAACACCCCAACTAGCTGGTGCTGGTGTCGTCTCCATGTTAGTTGAACCGAACTGAGCCGCCTGGAAGGCAAAAGTGTTTTTTCAGTGTTTACAAGGCAGTGCGTGGCATCAGCAGCATAGACAGAGGTCTTCAGCCAATCCAGTCGTCTTCATGAGGCCCCGTTAATAATTGCGTTCCTTTTTCAGAGCAGCTCATAAATATGTTACCACTTCGGGCCCATGGTTTCAAACTGCATAAATGAAAAATGATCAAGGCTTCCTTCCTCGCTGCGAATATTTTAAGTTCCAACATTAATAGGCTCATTTCTCTTTTCTAAGCACCAAAATGAGCATGGAAAATAATGGGTTTTACTTTCCTGATGCCAGAGAAACTACAGAAATGTAGAAACATTGAGGGTTGTTGTAAAAACAAAAAAAACCAAAAACGAAACCAAATAAAATAAATTCTTGCCTCCTGCAAAATGCTGTCTTTTAATCTGAGATAAACCATGGGGTTTCAACGTTATATTCACTTGTACAAAACTCACATGACATCTCTTCTAGGACTGGGTGAGGTGGAACCGGCCATAGATGTGTACTCAGAAATTGTTACTGGTGAAAAAGCAGCACGAAGGGTGACAGGAATGTTCAGAAGACCACTGGTGTTGGGAACAATGGCCCCGAGATTTCGGACGTTGAGAAAGTGAAGGCCAACGGGAGGGAATGAGAGCAAATATTTACTGAGCACTTGCTATGTTCCTGAAGTTTCCCAGGGGATATGATTACCCACGTTTCACAGAGGAGAAGACCCAAGTGTCAAAAACGTCCATCTGTCACACCCCTGATCCCGGACAGTTTTTGTTATGCTGTTTCACTGTATTTAAAAAAGAAAAAAAAGATAGTAGGGGCGCCTGGCTCAGTCGGTTAAGTGTCCGACTTTGACTTGGGTCATGATCTCATGGTTGGTGGGTTCAAGCCCCGTATCAGGCCCTGCGCTGACAGCACAGAGCCTCTGTGGGATTCTATCTCCCTGTTTCTCTGCCCCTCCCCCGCTTGCTCTCTATCTCTCTCCCAAAATAAATAAGATTAAACTTTAAAGAAAAGACCGTAAAGTAGAAACAAATACTTTGAGGAGGAGAGAATAGGCATTTATACCAAAGAGCCACAATCGCTTTGGTTAAACCGAAGCAGGTCCCGTGAAGGGTGACGAGAGGGGATTTAGGGGAGCAAGTCCGCTGTTCTCCTGAGCATCAGGTGAGCTAGGCTATGATGATCATTTGGACTTCATGAAACATTTACTTTACTAAAGGCAAATAATAAAAGAGAAAGGTTTTTAGAACGCGAGTTGTGATTTTGGCTTAAAAAATGTGGCCACCGTAAGACCCTAGCTTTGTGGTAGGAAGTCATCAACAAATGGGTAATTCATCCAGGTCCTTCCTACTGGCAGTAGTTTGTGTGTGTGTGTGTGTGTGTGTGTGTGTGTGTGTGTGTGGGCGTGTGTGGTTGAAGGAGAAGACGGGAGGCTCCTCTTTTCTGATTTTGCTGCAAGCCAGGCTTACGCATGGACGGTGACTGAAACTGAGCCTGATCAATGTAACTCTGCCTTGTTATGTAGTAAGCAGTTCATTCGGCTTCGATATCTGGTATGGGTTTCATCATCCTTGGACACTGTCTTTGTGGCTTCTTTGTGCTTCCAAAAGATGGTCTGAAAGCCTGCCTCATCAAGACAGCGTGGCGTGGTGCACAGAACACGGCATTTTGAGACCCAGGATTTGGTCTCATAACAGACTCTGCCGCTTTGTGGCAGCTTGACCTTCAACCCCACCGTCCCTGCCCCTCGGTCAAGTTCAAACCTTTGTCACCCCTCTCCTGGTCCTCTTGCCTCTGGTTTCCTACTCCCTGGTTTAGTCAGCTGCTATTTCTGGATAAACTATCCAGTCCACATAGTTTGTCATTTCAATGCCCTGCTTAAGTCTTTAAGATGATTCCTCATCTGGGGCGCCTGGGTGACTCAGTGGGTGAAGTGCCCGACTTCGGCTCAGGTCATGATCTCGCATTCGGTAGGTTCGAGCCCCGTGTCAGATTCTGTGCTGGCAGCTCGGAGCCTGGAGCCCGTTTCAGATTCTGTGTCTCCCTCTCTCTCTGCTGCTGCCCTGCTTGCACTCTGTCTCTCTGTCTCTCTCTCAAAAAAGAAAAAAAAAACATTAAAAAATTAAAAAAAAAAAAAGATTCTTCATCACCTAAAAAATGAAATGTGAACTGGCAGGCCCTTTGTGATCCAGTCCATGCCTCCTCCTCCAAGCAGCCCCTCGCACCTTGCTCTTTGCGGCCGCGGATGAGGTCAGATGCGGTTTCCTGGTACGTTAGGGTATTTTGGGCCTCTGTGCTGGATTTGCCTAATGATCCGGGCGATGCAGCTTTCAAACTGTATTAACCTTCCAGAACCCCTTTTGTTGCTCCCCATTTCAGTTATGGTTAGTTCTTTGGAGGAGAGGAACCGCCGTTGTCCGTCTCTTAAACCCTCACGACACCGCAATGATCTGCTCACTTGAGCGCCTGGCTCCTCCAAGAATCTGAGCTCACAGACGGACAGACTGTGGCGTGTATCCTCTCCATGAAAGAGCCAGGTCTGCAGCCTGGCACAGGGCTGCCATTCAGACAGTATTTATTGAACGAATGACATTACTTAAGCCTTCTTGTCTTAAAAACTCTGAATTTATAAGATAGGAGGAAGGACAACACCCGCCTCAGGGAGGGGTTGTGAGAATAAAATTAAAAAAAAAAAAGCGAAAAAGAACTTTTCAATTGTAAAGGTCGTTATGCATCCTGGTTTTTATTTTGTTGAGGGAGGTCCTGGGAGTAAAGCGTTGTCTTTTCTCTTATGGGCTTTTATGACGCCACAGATTTGATTCAAAGAGGCAGGAATTGGACCAAAGTCTAAGGATACAGGTCTAAAGATTCCTGTAATAGACAATGTTTGGTGTAATTATTAACATTTCGACTTGCTGATGAGGCACACACTGCTTTTTAATTATCTTAGCTTCAGGAAAAAAAAAAAAAAAAAGAGAGATCCATGAAGAAACGAGAGCTTCCTAACAGCTCGGTAGAGCATTATTTGTTCACAACCACTAGCAAATGTATTTTGCCGAATGCTGCAAATCCAGTTTTTAAAGACTGAACCACATCTAGTAATAATTTCATAAATATTAATGGAGAACATGCAAGTGGAAAGTTAAATTAAAATGCTACCAAATGGCCAGCAGGCAGCAGAAAATGAGCAGGAATCTCTAATCAGTGGAATTCATGGTTGTGTAACTTTCATCCTCCCGTTAGAGTACAAAACAGAAGTTGATTTTTCTCCCACTTCAAATCAGTTCATGTTGAGGGAAAATGCAAATCAGCTCAATTACTGAAGATTTAGAAACAGGCTATTCTTTGTGGTGAGTCTCCTTTGCCTGGTCTTCATTGAATGCAATTGGCTGGACTCATCGACTTTATGACTGTGGTCTTCTCATTGGGTTGCAGGGCAAGACTTCATAAGATTTTGGGGAGGGAGAGAACAAGCAGTATTTTCTATTCATGCCTCATTGGTTTATCGTTTTGAAGTTCTGGAGTTTTTATGATTCCGTCTTTCAACCAGCATGTTGAAGATAGGATTGACAGAAAGATTTCAGGCTGGGCTACAGGAAGAGTCTAGAGTTCTGATTAGCTGGGCTCAGTGATGCTGTAAAAGTTAATTTTGGATTATTTTTAGGATCGGTGTGACTCCTCTATCCCATATTGTTTTCGCCCATTCATTTATCTGCCTAGGTGACAAATGTTCACTGAATCCCCGCTATGGACCATGTCCTGTGCTAGGCACTGGGAATGGAAAGTTGAATAAGATGTGGTCACCTGGTTTCCTCCACAGATTTCCCAGGCTAATATAGTACTTACCTCATAGTTGTGTTGTGGTATTGAAGAAGTTATTAGAAGTGAAACGCTTAGAACAGTTCTTACACACGGTGTTGCCTTATAGGAAGCACTGTGTGATGGTAGGGGCAGGGCAGTCGCAAGAGGAGGGGCTAACAGCGTGGAAGAGAAATGGAGAAACTGAGAGAAATCAGACCACTATGGTTTCGTATTCATGCATATTTTTCTTACGAGAAAAAAAGGAGGGATTGAAGCATGAAGGGCGGGAGAGTGAGATTATCACCCCTGTATTCCATAAAGACCATTGTGGCTGTCGTACGGAGGGCGAAATTAAGCTGACAAGCTAGAGGGCTCAGGATGAGTTATAAGGCAATTAAATTAGGCAAAGACAAAGAAGACAGTGGACCGAACAAAGAGAATAGCATGGAGGAGGAATAATGGGGGAAATATTTGAGATTTCGAGGAGGGAATTGGTGAATATTGGTAATTCATCAAAAATGCAAGGCAGTGAGGGAAGACGTGGATTCTCTGTCGATGTCGAGGTTTCTAGAATAGGTGGCTGGTAGACAGTTGAGTCTTAAAGGAAAAAAGTGAAAGTAGAAGGGGGGTGGTTTTTTTTGTTTTTTTGTTTTTTTTTTGTGAAAAGACTTTGGGTTCACAGCTTTCTTAAGAACTGTATCACTCAATAGAGAATGCACTTGGCTGGATGCAAACTCTGCCAAACCAGCCGTGCAATTCTTGGACAAGACACTTGACCTTTTTGGATTTCCAGTCCCAAACTCACCTAATGGGATTAATGCCATCCTGATTCAAAAGGCTGTTGAGAAAGTGAATGGAGACCATGTCTATGAGAGCCTCTTACTTGGGATAACAGAACTTAGTATGTGCTAGCCGATCTGACTCTGAAGAGTGGTGACGATTTCACACCAAATGGTTTGTTCTGTTTCTTGCCCAAAGGACAAGAGCTATTCATATACTTGTTTATTCATGTGCTCTTCTTTTTAAATTTTTTTTACATGTATTTATTTTTGAGAGACAGAGAAGGACAGAGCACAAGTTGGGGAGGGGCAGAGAAAGAAGGAGACCCAGAATCCGAAGCGGGTTCCAGGCTCTGAGCTGTAAGCACAGAGCCCGACGCGGGGCTCGAACTCACAAACTGTGAGATCATGACCTGAGCCGAGATCGGATGCTTCACCGACTGAGCCACCCAGGCGCCCCTACGTCTCTTTGGCAAGAATTTATTGAGGCCTTTCTGTGGATGGCTAATGTGTCAGGTGCTCTGACAGGGAGGATTCGCTTTCATAAGGAGGGATTCCTTTAGGTGGCAACTGTATCTCTGTGCTAAAACCATCATCAGATTAACTTTGATCATATCTGTAACCCTCCTCAATAGTATGAGAATGTAACAAAGATGTCCTTCAGCATTTCAAAGGACCCGACCTGACCCTTCTCAGAGCTATTACGACAACAGAAGGTAGCACTGGATGGTTGCCAGTGAGTTAATATGTATTTTCAATTTAATGAAATTACTTGGTGGAAAATTGTTAATTGTTATGAATAGCAAGAATATTAATAATAACTAAAATCTATCGGGTATTTTCCAATGACTTATACTCACATCTACTATCTCAATGAATTCTATGAGGTGAGTTCATCTTCCCTACCCTCCAGAGTTTGCAGATGAGGAGACTTGGCCTAAGTGAGGATAAATATCTTGGTTACTTGATAGAGGTTAAATGTCTTAGTTATTTGATAGATTGAGCTGGGACTGGTACCTAGGTTTGTGTGAATGCAACTCCTATTATACTGGCTTGTAATGTATTATGATTGAGTAAAATGTTGATGTAGCATGTTGCCCATATTTCAATATGTTCAGAAGGTAATGTTATCTTGACTTCTCTAGTCTGAGTCGATTTCCTCCTGTGTGTGTGTGTGTGTGTGTGTGTGTGTGTGTGTGTGTATAGTACATACACCTCTTTTAGCATACAGCCTACTATTCTGTTGTTCAGTTGACCTACTTCTCTGTTTCCTTTCCTCTAATATGAACTTCTTACAGGCAGGGACCATGTCTTTTGATCTTGTACTTGGCAAACAATGAACAGCTGGAACACATTTGAGGAAGGAATGTGTGTATATATATTAATTACAGATTAAAACTATTTTCTAGTGCTCATCAGAATCTTTCTGCCTTTGATAAAACTAAGGATTTATATTGATGATTGTACTTGAACTGATGTAGAAGGTTAAGCTTCCAAAATCTTGTCAAAAGCAATCTGGTCCGAAAAGCCTCTGATGCTCAATGATGAACTCTCTCTTTTGTGTTTCCACATCGTTGCCTCTATTACTGGAGATTTATTTGTAAATTAGAGTTATTTGTCTATCTCATTTCATATATCTTGATTTAGCTGCACTGACATTGACTTCAGCTGACAGAGCTGCATGGAGACTGTTGTGCTTCCCCAGGAGCCAAAGATGCTGGAGCCCTTCCAGCCAGGGCCCTTGTATCCACCTTGAGGTGAAAGTCTTTCCCCCCCGAAGCCAGTCTGAAAGGGCCGGAAAAGGTAACTATACCATCAGGTGCGCAGAGATCAGTGCAAAGACCTCAGAAAGAGGAAAACACAAGGAAATTCAACACCAACAAGGGAACATAACAACTTTCCAGTAACTGACCTCAAAGAAATGAAGATCTACAAGTCACCTGGAAAAGAATTCAAAATAAATTTTAAGGAAGCTCAGTGATATTCAAAAGAATGCAGTAGACGTCTCGATGAACTCCAGAAAGCTATACCTGAACTAAATGAGAAGTTTAACCCAGAGAAACACATCATAAAAAAGAACCAAACCAAAATTCTGGTGTGAGGAATACAGTAAATGAAATGAAAAAATAAAACATAGACCTTCATAAGGCAAAAGAAAGAATCAGTGAACTTGAAGACAGATTTCTTGATATCTAGTCAGAAGAGAAAAGGCAAAAATTAGAATGAAAAAGAGTAAAGAAATCCTACAAATATTATGGGACACCAGAAAGACAAACTCCTGCATTATGGGAGTCCCAGAGGAGAGGAGCGAGAAAGGGACAGAAAACTTATTTGAAGAGATAATGCTTGAAAACTTCTTCAGTCTGGGGAAAGATATGGCTATCCAGGCACAAAAAGTTCAAAGAATCCCAACCAGAGATTTTCACCAAGACACATTATAATCAAGCTCTCAAAAATCAAAGCAAAGAGAATTTTGAAAACAAGAGAAAGAAGGTTCATCACATACAAGGGAATGCCAACAAGACTATCAGCAATTTCTCAGCAGAAACCTTATAGGCCAGGAGAGAATTGGATGATATATTCAAAGTGCTCATGCATGTGTGTGTGCGCGCGCACACACACACACACACACACACACACACACACACACGTCAACCAAAAATACTTTACTCGGAGCCCTTTAAAATTTTTATTTTATTTTTGCCATTTGTCTTCTAGCCTAGCGCCCTTGGCCAAGTGTTTTGGATTCTCTCTTACAGTTTTCTCATCACTTTCCAAAAATAGAATGATAAGAATTCTATTGGATCACAGCGTTCAATGACCAAAATTTGATTCTTAAGTATCTGACATATTTAAGTCTGAAAAATCAAAGGGAGGCCGTCAAAAGGGTTCTCTGGAAAAATAGACAAGCTCAGTGAACACAGAAACAATTTCCAATTCTTCTATCGAGGCCGGGGGTTTGGGGAGCATAGTCTGTGTGCCCTGTGAAAGGGATCAGGAGGGCAAAGCCCTGGACTGCAACTGTCATGCTTAGTGGGTATTCTTGCTTCCCTCTGGATTCTGTGAAACCTCTCTATGACCTTGCTAATAAACCCAGAATTTTGCTTATGTTAGAGTAAATAAGTCACTTGCAATGGAAACATTCTTTAATAATGTACAGTCTTAGTCACTGTTCTTCCAACTGTAAAAATTAGTTAATTTCTCCAAAAAAGTGCTTTTGAAACGTACTAAATGAGATGATATGTATAGATGCCCACTACAGGATTCAGCACATGGTGGGCACTCTCTAACCATGGATTGCTTCCTTCCTTCCTAACGGAGAGTAGAGCTGGAGGAAGGTATTTAATATATATCCACCAGTCCAAACATCTGCTGTCTAAAGGGAAAATTGAGGCCCCTGGAGGTGACATGACTTATCGATCTGCAACTCCTGTCTCCAGTTCTATAAATTTACATTCTCCACTTTTTCCACGTGTCGATTTTCTTGGATAGCGTGGAAAGTGAATTCTATGGTGGCAATGGTAAAAAAAAAAAAAAAGAAAAAAAAAGAAAAAAGACGTAATAGAGAATTAGACACCTGAGCTTCCTGCATAGATATCTCTACAGTACAAGTATTCATCAAATATTCACCAAGGTCTTGTTGTTGTTAGAACATGGGGTATCCAAAAGTGTGAAGCACGGATCTGGCTCCCAATCTACGTTGGAAATAAATAAGTAAATGATAGCCAGGTTTGCTAGTCAGTTCTTATTTTAGCTCTTGTGTTTCTGGTAGACAGGGAAGGGTTTCTTTATATTTTTAGCATGACGACCTTCTAGGATAGGTTGGATTAACCCATTTTACAGATGAGAAAATGATGGTTTTAGTGAATTTAGACAAAATGTACAGAGTAAGTGTCAGAGATGGTGGGGAGGAGAGCAAGGGACAAGTCTGATTCTGTCTCCTGTACTTGTGCCCGTGACGTTCCAGCTTGAAAAACAGTCATTTGGACTGGAGTGGAAAAAGATTGCCTCAGATCATTTGCTCCTATGGAGCTTTCTTCCCCCGATTTCCCCAGATGCCGTCAGCCTCAAAATCTGCCTTTCCTACCCCCTAGCTCTGTGAGTCAACTTCATTAAGTTCAAAGAATCCCTGAGTAGTTGTACATTGAATTTTAACCCTCAAGTGAGTGGTGACTGGAAGTCACCCTCTGTGCCGGATACAAGCCCGTCGTATGGGATGAATGCCTGAAAGCTACAATTTGGCCCGGAAATCCAAATCCAACTCCGGACTGCTTCCGCCATGTCAGGAGATGGTGGGATCAAAACTTCATTTAGGGATGATGGTTGAAATGAGTTATTAAAGATCATTCTTTAATAAAAAGTGGTAATGATCTCAGCATTAACATTTCTAATTTCACTGAGCCCTGATTAAACCTTTTCTTTCAGAAGGAGGATGTTGAAAGTGTGAGACAGGTCAATTATCGAGGGGAGAGATGCTCTCTAATATTTATGCGTAAAGCTGAGTTATGCATGCTTTATAACGCACACCAGGTGATAGTTGGGGAACAACCTCCATCTTATCTAGTCAGGTGTCCCTCCAACATTCTTTCAAGAGGGGGATTCGAGGGAGGCCCATATTGATTTTACCATCATGGGACTTTGCCCTTGACCCTGCAGGCTGGGCTTACTGTTGTGTCTTCCGTCTGTCCTTTGAAGTGGAAATTGTCTGGTTACCTGCCCTTTTCCCTCACCAGTGACAGCCCCTCAAGGACAGCGACGATGATGTAAGTACCTTTATGTCCTCCGCATGAAGCATAATGCTTGGCACGGAGTAAAAACCCAATACATGTTTGACAAACGAAATGACTAAAGGGCTGATTAATCTGAATGGCTCCCGTTTTCATTTACCAGCATCCCGACATCAATCCTGTACGCTCCCAGATAATTTATTTCTTTTTTAACCTGCAGAGCAAAATGCTTTAGCAAAGCACGTAGGGCGGGGTGGAAGGGAAGTTAAAGAAAATAACCCACCGAGAATAATAAAATGCAAACTTACATCTCCTGAATTTCAGAATGAAAGGTGGCGTTTCAGATCCCATTTCCCGTGTGAATTTTTGGCTCGCGTTTTCTAACAGGAAAGCTAAAAACGGATCTTTTCACAAAAGAGGTATTTTTCTTCTTGGCCTGGAAAATCAATTTCCATGTTAATCTTGCTCCTTGGAATGTCCTCCCCCACCCTCTCCCACCTAGCAAAATACTCTTCATCTTTCACAGCCCAGCTCAAATGGCAGCTCTTTCAATAACGATAATCACAGCTAGTATCTAAAGAGTATTAACTCTGGGATGGGGCTGTGCTAAGTGTTTTACAGAAATTATGTCCCTTTCTGTTCACAAATCTCCATCAGATCAAGACTACAGTTTATCATACATTTGCAGATGAGGAAGCTAAAGGCTAGAGAGGCGATGTCACTGCTGGAGCTCCATCATTAAGTGGTTCGTAGGTTGGAACGCATGGCTCTTGACTTCAGTGGGACTTTAACCACAAGGACACACTGTCTCCCTCTGAGGCCACCTGTGACTCTTCAGACAGAGCCAGCCTTTCTCTTTATTAAGACTCAGCACCGGCCCTGGCCAACTTTTAATCCGCACATCCTCCAGTGACTACCATAGCCGGTTCTCCATGACTCCAAGCTCAGCACTTACGACAGCAATTTAAGTAACAGAGTTGGGCCAGTCTTCTAGAAAAAAAAATGTCTGCTTCTCTCACTCCTTTGCTCCTTGGACTCCCCTGTCTTTGGCCACTGCCATTGTAGTTTCCTCTGTCTCTGCCTCATCTCTGCTGATCCAATTTCTTACTCATCTTCAGTTTTTACTTGTCTTCGACATGCTCTCCATCAAGAACCATCTTGTGTTCTCTCTGTCTAACAGGGCACCAAGATAGGAAGACGTACATATGCAGCGTTGTCCTAAAAAGGGTGATGAGTGTGTTTTATTTTTTTATTAATTCTTTGCAAGTGATGACTGCGGTCTGGGACATTTGTGCCTATCCCCACAGCCCCGGTAGAGCACAGAAGGGATTTAGAGCTCAGGTTCAAGGTGGATCTCCCCACCTGACCCTAACTTTTCTGACAAGTGATGCTTATCAATCCTGAAAGGTGTTGTGAGTTAGACTTCCTTTTCTCCAATCACGTTTCCTTCTTAGAAGAATCCTTTCACATATAATCTCACAATAGATACTTCTGAGGTAGTCAAAGATAAAAGCATCAGCATATAAATCACATCCTGGCAAAGTGCGATGGGGGCGGGTGGGGGGCACCCATGGGACTTGGAAGGCTAAAGCAAGAGAGAGATCGCCTGGGGTTTTGTTTTGCCGTTTCCACGGAAGGCAGATGTGAAGCATCCCCGAGATTAGTGTAAAATCCTCACCGTGTTAAGAATTAAATAATGAAATGGTTCCCTTCTCCTCAGGAGAGATAAACTCATATCTTACAAAAGTCGCGTACGCATGTTTTCTTCCTATCTCAGATATATACGTAAGTTGACCACCTTTTTCTGTATATACTAGTGTCATGGAAAATAATCAATTCGGAGGAACCATGAAAACATGGTTAAGAAGATGGATAATCGCTTGTCAGCCGTGGCTTGGAGCAGGGCCTAAACGCCCCGTGCTTTGGTGTTTTCACTGGAAAACTAGGGCTAGTGACAGTAACAACTATTTTATTGGATTGTTGTAGAGACGGAATGATTTAATACATGCAATGTCTTCTCGTGACTACTAATACTCGTTCACCATTATTATTACCCAGTGGAGACAGCACTGACTTGGGAGAGAGAAGACTTAAGTCTCATCTCTTAACCTGCTGGGTAGCCCCAGGAAACTCAATCTTGCTGGACAGAAGAAAGCTTCCAATGTGGGCCTTGCTGGCAGGTACAGCGTCATGTGATGCTACGGTCTATGCTGCCCTTGGTTTCCCAGCAGCTGAGGCTGCCTACAGCCGATCATTGTCGCCTCCAGCCACAAATCTACTCTCCCTCTCCCTCCTTCCAGGCCTGTACCGTGTGGGCACGTGGTACCCCCAGCCCCAGCAGTGGTGTCTCCCACCTTGCACCCTTGCTCACGCAGTCCTCCTCGCCTTGCCACTGTCTGGCTAACTCATCTGCTTAGAAGACACTTCTCGGAAGGGCTTGCTGACTCCCTGAGTCCGATTAGAAGCCCTGCCTTGGCATTCGCTTTACACAACCCGTCGTCACGGCGTATTTTAATGTCCGAATCTTTCACCAGAGGGGCACCTACATGGGGAAAAGATTGTATCTGTTACATTTTTTAACTTTGTTTTTATCATTGTGTTTTTTAAAGCGTGCATCTTTTTAAAGCATCTGGTGCCCAGAACATCCTGAACACCTAGTATGAGCTTCACGAATGTTGGTCAAGACCCTGGCTGCATGGAAGGACCTTTGTCTTCTCATTTATTTAAAAAAAAAAAAAAAGGAAGGGGGGAGTTGATGTTCCCGAGCTGGGGCAGGGGAGGGGTGACAGCAGCTCATGAAAATCACCCATTGGGTTGCTAATTCTACACGAACCTGCCAACAGCTCATGAGAAGCCCGGGCCTAGATTTTTAATTCCACCTTGGTGTCCATGAAGGTTGTACAGGGTACGGGGAGGGTGGGGAGGGAAAAGGAAATCCGTGAAGTATTTCTCACATTTCTGAAAGCTGGATGGCCTTGCTTATCCATCAAGATTCTATCTAAGCCAAGTCAGCTTCGTGTCCCTTTGCTTTTAGGTGGAATTGTGTTATTTCAAAAGGCTCCCCCTTATCTTTCATGTTGACCAGATATTCTGATGGCAGTTAGCTTTTTGTCTTTGACTATTTTAGAATGATAATGAAAATTAGTTATTATTTTATACATGCACTTTTACAGGTCGGAAAAACTATTCCAACACTGACAATGAGCAGCGGTTAATTCAGTAACGAATTTACCTGGAGGTTCCGAGTAGGGACAACTGCAGAAGAGATGGCGGCCATCTTGTTCCTTTTCTGGCTTTTCTGGAAGCTCAGTGTATTTGTCTGCTAGGCCTTCGACAACAAAGCACCACACAGAGTGGTTTACATAACACAGACTTGTTGTCTCAGTTTCGAGGCTGGAAGTCTGAGAGCAAGATGTCAGTCAGCACGAGTGTCACCTTCTGAGGGCTGGGAGGGAGAATCTGTTCCACCCTCTCTTTTTGACTTGCAGACGTCTGCGTTCTCCCTATATTTTCTCACATCAGCTTCTCTCTCTGCAAGTCTGCATGTAAATGTCCCCTTTTAATAAGATCACCAGCTATGTTGGACCAGAACCCGCCCTAATGGCCTCACTTTAACTTGAATGCCACTGTAAAAACCCCTATCTCCAAGCAGAGTCACATCCCGTGGTTCTGGGGATTAGGACGGAACCATCTGAATCTCAGGAGGGGCACAATTCAACCCATCACACTGGGGGACTACTCAGACCTGGGGTGTTGTGACCTCCAGCATGGTGTTGGCACCTTCAATATTTACCATTCACCACGGACCCTCCAGCCTGACTTCATGCCTCATGCATTTAGAGAGAAGCACTTGGATAACATTTCCTGAATTCTAATTCCTCTTTTCGTGCTGCAAAGCTGTTATTCTCTTTGGTATCTCCTTTCATCAACCTGGCTGCCAACCAATGTCTAAAAAAAAAAAAAAATCCCAACACTGCAAGCTGAGTTCCTGCCTCGGGTCGATGTGGGTTTATTGATATTCCAGCATGGTTTCCTCCGCGATTTATGCTCTGCAGTTTGTGAACCACAGACCCAAGGGGAAAGGAGATAGTGAAAGAGGGGATTTTTCGATCACTTTATATGCAGTAAGTGAATCTCAATTTCCTGCTATGTTATTTCAGAGTCCTTAAATATCCTTTTCTCAGCCTGGACATTAGAAATTACAAAAGCTCTACATTCTTCAGAATGAAATATGAATCCTGTAAGACCCGGGATCAGAGCAACCTCTTAATAATGGGAACGTAGCTGTGGACATATGCATCCTTGTCTGATTTGGGGTGAAGGGAAGATGCCTATGTTGGGATCCGAAGTGGTGAGAACAGCCTCAGTTCTATGAGAGACCTTATCGTTTCTGTATCTCGAAGGCAGGAACCATACCCCTCATCCTCGTTTCCCCCGGTGTAGGCACAAAGTGCAGGAGAGCGAAAGAAATGGGGACGGTTATTTAGAGTGTTGCTCTCTGCTCAGGGCAGGACTTCTGAAACCATACAAACCATGATGGAGTAGGGAGCTCTGCAGAGCAAGATTTAGACTAGGAGAAAGCGCACAATGGTAGAACTGGAGAGAAGTCCGAAATTGTCTGTGAGAAAGAACAGAGACGCGCACCTCCCTTTCTTAATGTGTGTTGGTTTCATAAGAAGACAAAAACCAGGCGATTGTCTGTAAGAATACGATAGCTTCTAATATTCTATTTCTGGCTGAGCGTAGAAACAATTACAGGTGGCTTGCACAAACAGAGAGACAAACAGGGTGAGGGAGACAGACATGGAGGGGACAGGATGGTGGAAGTTTCCATCCCGAGCTTGCAGAATACCAGCCCATTGGCTATACAAATCTCCAAATGGATTGACTTAGTAACGAGAGCTCACTAGAAAGAAAATGTGACGTTGCTGGAGGGTTCTGCTCCAGAAGCTACGGGCAGTTTGTTTCCAAGCCTTGAGGCTTGCACAGCAGTAATTAGCAACAACAATAAGTACTTCAGATGTGTGGCACCGTTTGTGGGGTCCTCTAAGCAGCCCTCCAAGGCCGGGGTGGGGAGCTCCAATGACGGGCCAACTTCTCCCGATCGTAAAGAGTCCGCAGTTGGGAATCTGAGGTCCAGGCGCCATCTTCCTTGCCCATGCCTAGCTGGAAGAACCTGAGCCCCCCAGGAAAGCCCTCAGAGACAGGACTAGAACTCGGGTTTCTTTGGCAGCAGCCGAGAAGTGCGTTCACCTCACCTTTTCCCTTTCCTCCCAGACTATGGATTTTCTTAGGTCAGCTCTGTCCTGTGACTTCTTTGATAGCGGGAAGTCTGTCTTCTCTATGGTGGGTTTTGTGTGCAGACCGGCTGAAGAGATGACAGAGAAATTGCACCACCTGAAGGGATTACTTTTTTTCCAATTCGTTACCCTCAGGAAGCTCTTGTATTTGTGGCCCAGATCCAAAGACCGTGTTCTTCAGCGAATCTCTGGTCATCAACTCGACTGGATTATTCCCTTCTCTTCTTGGCGTTCTCCCTTCCACGCTTTATTTACTAACTATCCACTAATTGGGTGTAAGCATTGGGCACTCCTGATGACGGTCCATGCTATGAATTTCAATCTGGTGGCCAGTGCGGTGGTCTACCTAAATCCACCAGATCTAATCATGCCATACATAAAACCCTTCATTGGCTCCTCTACCTAAAAATCAAAGCCCAAGCTCCCGTAGCTGTTGAGGGGGATGTGGGTGGGCGCAAGGATGGGAGGCAAAGCTGGACCAAGGCAGGGGTGGGTCGTAGAGGACCACCTGGTTAAGGAAATTGGCCTTGGGAGCAAATGAATCTGTAAAAGAAGGAGTTGAGCTAATAATCTCTAGCACCTAGTTTGCTCTCCATTCCGTGATTTGATTCATATCATAAGCCCAGTGTCACGGTACTTAGGACACTGCCATGGGTTGCGTGGTTATTAAATTGCTGCTTTTTTGCAAGTATCAGTTCAGTTACTCTGTGCCTTTACTGTCGTGGTGTTGAAAAACATCAACGTAATACACGACGTGGTTCCTATCTTCCAGTAACGTACAAGTGTGGGAATTATGAGATCCACAATATGTTGCTTATATTATTTGTTGGGAACATGTTTATTGAATGTTATAGCTCTGTATTAAAATCATATGATCATGGATTCTAGAATCAGACAGTATGGATTCAAACTGTAACTATATCACTTACTGTGTGACCTTAGGCAAGTCACTTGACTTCCTGTTTTCTCGTCTATCAAATGGGGATAATGATTACCCCTTAGCTTTGTGGAGAGAATTAAAAGGGGTAATGTCACTGAAGTATATAGTGCTGGGCCTGGCCCATGGTGAGCAGCTGGGAAACATTATCTTGCTGTATTTTTTTTAAGCTTTTAAAAAATTTATTCATTTTGAGAGAGGGAGAGAGAGAGGGCGAGTGGTGGAGGGGCAGAGAGAGAAGGAAAGAGAGAGAATCCCAAGGAAGCTCTTGCACGGATAGCTCAGAGCCCGATGCAGGGCTCGAACTCATGAACTATGAGATCGTGACCTGAGCTGAGGTCAAGAGTCAGACATTTAACCGACTAAGCCTCCCAGGCGTCCCCATCTTGCAGTATATTCTGTTGTGGCATGTGGCACTGAAGACACGACATCATACCAGGCAGACATGCATCGCGCCATCGAGGGATGGCGAACGATAGACAAATAACCAAAAAAAGTGATTTCTGTTGGAAAATTAGCACTACAAAGGAAACAGGCACCGTGCTGTCGGAGAGACAAAGCAGATTCCACAGTGGAAGGAGTGTCTGGGAAAGCCTCTCTGGAAAGGTGACATTTAAGCCCCCATTTGACATATGAGAAGAGTCATTCATTGAAAATGCCAGGCAGAGTGAGTCCCTGCGGAGGGACCAGCAAGCATAAAGCCTTTGCAGCAAAATGGAGCTTGGCATGCTCTAGGAAGGAACAGAGGAGCAAGTGTCCCACGGCTCAGTGAGCAGAGGGGTGGGGTGGCGGGAGGTGCAGCTGGGGCGAGTACAGGGACAGATCCTGCCGAGACTTGCAGGCCCGGGTCCAGAGTTTGGGTGTCATTCCCAATGTAAGGGACAAAGCGGCAAAGTGACATGATGTGATTTTCGTAGCCTTGGTTAATACGGACAAATGGTTGAGCTAATGTCTTCCAGGCCCTCCGGATCAAGGAGTGGGTGCGGATTTTAAAAGGCAGGGAACAAAATTGCAGGCTCTGGCAGAAAACTGGGAGGCACTTATTGGGAATGAGAATGGCCTTCATTTCTGGAAATATTGTAGGAAAACAGGAACCATCCCTCAGAGGCACCTGACAATGCAATCCCGCTTCTGAAGGGCAGACACATATCCATGGTTGGTTGCATTTGGCAGAGCGAGAATTAATTCTAAGTGCATGCCCTGGGAGAATTCAGTTTGCTATTTAGTATGCCAGGCCCTGTGCTGGGCTAAGGACACAAAGATAAATCAGACGCACAGAGTTACCGGCTCCTAAGAAGCTTCGTCTTCTGCTGCTGGAGGCTGGCTGGTGGCAGCCGGTCCAGAGGGGCAATGAGGGAAGGGGCTGGCTGACGGATTCCATGCTGGCACAGGGAAGGGAGAGGTCTGCTCTCCGGGGAGCCCAGGAATGGTGTGACAAAGGAAGTAATGAGAGGAAGTCACCTTCTCTGGATGTCCCTCACCTCCCATCTATCTCAGCCAAATGGATTTGCCCTCAATTTCATTTCCTTGGAGTCTAGTTTGCTCCCAAGGTGAGAAAGTGCTAATTTGAGACACTGACCCATGGTGTAAAGGAAGATGGGCTTGGAGACGGTCATGTGCTCTCCCATGCAAACAGAGTATTTCGGGCTGAGCCGGGCTTACTAAGAAAAAGTCTTCACTTCAAGATCCCCAATTTTTAGTTTTGAGAATTTTTGACCTACAATTAAGAGTCACGAGAAGAGAGGATTATGAGAAGTCATAGGACTTGAGCCGTCCTTACAAACATCGTTCTTCACATTCAAGTAGCGTAGCTTATCAGGCATACATTTATTAATCTCATCATTTGTGCACCCATCAATCCAGGCAACATTTCTTGAGCACTTGTATAGCAGGCATCGTGTTAAATTCTGGGGGTTCCGCACGAACTGGGCACCATCCCTGTCCTTAAGGTTCTTACGGTTCCAGGGAGAATCATATAAATAAATATGCTTCACCGCAGTGGCAGCTGGCATTTTCCGTATGACCCAAAAGGGTAAAACTAAGACCGATAGATGCATATTACCAGCAGATGGAATTCAGTTCAATATTAAGAATGACTTTCTAACGGTTGAGGTGGTCAAGGGCAGGTAGAGTTTTCTGCTCCCTTACAGGATCCTCTCCCCAAGATGGCGGGCACAAGGCAAACGTTAGTACTGCAGCTAGACCATGTGGAGGACATTGCAGGAGGGACTGTGTGGTTCACTTTCAAGTCCAGCTATGCTCAGACACAACCTTGGTTTAGGTAAGGAAGAAACTTCGTACAGTTTAGAAGATGGGGTTGGGTGACTCTTCAATGACAGATGGGCAAGAATCTAGAGCCCTGCCGAAGGATTTGCTGAACAACTTTGGCCCTTCACTCGTTGATCAGGTGCACCCACAGATACATGGGATCCTTTAAGGATCTGATAAAGTGTGAAACCAGCTAGAAGCCACAGGACTCATACATATGTGAGAGTATAATGAGCGTAGAACACAGATACGCCCAACTGAGTTTTCTGCTTAAAATCCTCTCAGTATCTCCTTAATATCCTTCAGGATGAAGCCTGGGCCCTTGCCATCAATCAGAGGGTTTCTCACGATCAGTTCCTACATCTCCTTTCCCCTGTCCTCTTTCACTCTCCATGCCCCCCGTCAGGGTATGCTGCCTTGTCTCCAGCCTCCAGAAGCAGGGGTCTCCTCCGGGGAACCCCCCACCCCCCCCACACACAGTGCCTTGTACAGCGATTGACAAACACCAACAGCGTTTTCCTACCGAAGCTTAGGAAGGGGTGAGGTCAGATCTCACCCTGTCATTCAGTCACGGGTAGGGCTGCAACCGCGAATATATTTCTCTCTGAAGTGGACCCTTTCACCACCGAGGCTTACACTGTAAAAATCGACATGACCTAGATTCCTTCTTAATGGGCTCAGGGCTGCTTAGTAGAGCTCAGCTTCTTCTCTAATGGGGAAAATAACCACTGCCATTCGCTACAGTTGCGGTGCTGAGAGCCTCAGGTGCCCCCGCCATCCCCATAATGGCAGTGTCACTCACTAGCTCCTTGAGATGAGGGTTTCCAGAATCCAGGGTCAGCGGGGCCAGATTTCAGGAGGACCCGACCCGGAGCGGACAGGACAATGGTTTCCTCCCTCCCTCCCTCCCCCCACCCCCAACGCCCCTTTGCACTCCACCAAGTAGGTCTGAGCGAAGGCTTCCGTTCTGAAGTTTAAATGAGGATTCTTCATGATAATTCAAGTTTTCCCTCTACACGAGAGAAGTCCTTGCATTGTCACCAACGAGATCACAAGGTCCTTCCCTTGTTCTCAACTAATTTACCCTTGACAGCAAGTTTGTGAGAGAGGCAGACGGTGGGAGGGGTGGTGGTGACAGAAGCTCACAAAGATGAGGTCACTCTGAACCCCACAGAGGGAGGTGGCACCAGCCGTGAAAACACCTGCGGCGGAAGCCGGTTTTGGAATCTACGAGTCTCTATTCGTGTCCTCGGCCCATCTATGTCTACCTGGGCCTGGCCGGGGATGCACACACCCCTGCCAGTGTCGGCTCCTCATCTGTGAAATTGCTGTATCCTGAGGATTGGAAAACAACGCGTCCTTTGTTTCTAAGCCTGACGGATTCCAGGAGGCATAAGCCGCGTGTGAACTGAATCACGCATGCACAGCATAGATACACGACACACGGTGGCACTCAGAACATGATGGCCATTTTCACTTTTACCCCAGTGGAGCCCCTAGAAGTTCTGGATGCTCTGCTTTACATGTGACGTCTGCTCAGTAAATGGCTAGGTCCCCAATTTACAGAAAAAAGAAAGGGTGTTGTGACTTAAGCCTTACCCAGCCAGTAAGTGACAGATGTGATCTGGACCCAGTGAGGGACTTTGCAGGCATGTTCAAAAGTTGCTCATTTGTAAAAACCTAATTTGGGATTGGAAAAGAGTTTTGACGATATCCGATCCACACCCCTCCGCTCCCACCATGCCGGTAGGGAAACTGTGTCCCAGGAAAGGGGCCTGTGCGAGGTCACAAGGTACATCGACATAGGGCCCCTGTGACTTTTTCCCATCAGTCTTGCCAAAGATATGTGCCTCTGTCCCCCGGAACCTTTGCCGTCCTCTGCTCTTCTGGGTCATTGTCAAGGCCCAATCCAAACCCTCGAAGTCTCCTATGTTAGATATGCGAGCAGCGTGTTCCGCGGGTACGCATATCCCATGTTAGCCAGAAGTTATTTGCTGCATTTAATTAGCATATCTCAAAGGTGGTCCAGGTTATATCTGGGGCAGGAAAGGCAACAGCTCAAGTGCACGCTGAAACTTTTCACAAGTCACGTGTTCCTCTGGCTGCGGTTTTAATAAATATCATACGGAAAAGTCTCAGAGAAATCCAATCCTCGGAAACATCTCGGTGTGGATCACTAACCGGTACACGGAGGCGAAGTTCCCAGCTGGCCTCCCTGCTTGGGGGTTGGCTCATGTGCTTGGTGTGTGTGGGGGGCCACAGAGACCTGGGTGAGTGATCCAGGGCGCCTCTTCAGACTGAGGGACTGGAGGAGTTCAGCTACATGGACAGCTGCTCAGATTTGCTTTGTTTGAACAGAAAAGGAATGTTGAGTCTAAATCAAGCCTGGGGTCACGGACGACTCGGGAACGTGTTAGAGTCGAGTCCCTTAGGTTTATCCTAATGTTTTTCAAATATGCTTTTGGAATAACACAATTGCTTTGGCTCTTGGACCTTTGCAAATCTTACAGACATCATCTCACAGAAGGAGGGGACCATTCCCACCGGTGACACAAGAAAGTTAGAATCTAAAACATTGCTTCTCAACTCTGGCTGCGGCTTATAATTACCTGGAAAGCTTTTTTTCAAAATGCCCCGTTGGCTGAGCCCTACCGAATCTATCTGTATATAGTTGGCAGGGGGTGGGGCCTCAGTGTGTGTGTGTGTGTGTGTGTGTGTGTGTGTGTGTTTCCCAGTCTATAGCGTGAGTCCATGAAGCCCTGGGAACCATTCTCTGTGAATTAGGAAACTGAATAATTGTCTGGCCAAGGTCATGTCATGACCCACTGGTCCCCTCCCATTGGATAAAACCCAAGCTTGGTGTGGCCTTCAGAGTTCTCCACAGCTGGTCCCCACCTGCACTCTGCCTCACCCGCCACCAGCGAACCCCCCCACCTCTTGGGATTCAGTTACATAGGACCACTCAGTGCACCCAAACACGATCACATCAGTACTAGGCCCCCTGCCTAACACTTCTGTCTGCCAAACTTTGCATGGAGGGGACTTATTGACCCTTTGGGGCCTCTGTCAATGATCCCTTGCTCCTGGAAGCCTTCTCTACGACCTCAAGCCAGGAGCTAACCCCTCTGCGAGTGTTCCTGGAAACTGGCTTATGCCTCGGGTACAGCGCTTAGCTGATACCAAGTCTGTGCCCCCCCTTGTAGACTGGATGCTCCTTGACTCCACTTTCTCAGTCACTTCTGTTCTGGGCCTGTCACAGAGTGGGTGCTGAATAAATGCACGTCAAATGAGCGAATGCAAAGGATGTAGCTGTAGTTTAGACTGAAGTGGAGGGTCAATTAATTTTTTTCTAACGTATTTTCCCACAGTCCCGTCACATGCGTTAGGAGATACTCCGTTCCAAGAAGGGTTCTTTGGTCTCCTTTCACAGGTAGAGAAACTGAGCTTCTGAGAGGAATGGCGGACATTTTCTTCCCTTCCATCAGGTGTCCTTGGCCACAGAGCTCCTGACCCTCACCTGCCCACAGAGCATGGTGAGCACTGTGTCCGTGGCCCAGGACTGCTGCCTGTAACCCGGGGAGTTGATGAGCCCAGTTCATCTTGATCTATTCCGAGGGTTTCACTCCACCCACCTACTCATACCTCCTGCATTCAAGAATCTAAGCCCGTCTCTGCTCGCACAGGCAACTGCCTACTGGCCACCCTCACTTGCGTTTTCCCATGGGGGCCTTGGATGCTAATATGGAACTCTTCTTCTCCTTACATTCTTCTCATTCCCTATCAGGAAGTGAGACAGGAACCTGGGAATCATTCTAATCCCTTCCTTTCCCTCACCAGCCCCATCTTCTAGTTCCCACAGTCTTGCAGATGTCATTCAGAAACCTCTTTCCTTGGGGCGCCTGGAAACTCACTCAGTTAAGCGTCCAGCTCTTGATTTGGGCTCAGGTCATGATCTCATGTTTCATGAGATTGAGCGCCCCCTTCGGACTCGGTGCTAAGAGCATGGAGCCTGCTTTGGATTCTCTCTCTCTCTTTCTGTCTCTGCCCCCCCCCTGCTCGTGCTTTCTCACTCAAAATAAATAAATAAACTTAAAAAAAAAAGAAATCCCTTTTCTCAATAATGGATTCGATTTCTTCCTTTGGTCTTTCAGAGCCTAGATCAATCCCTCGTTTGGAGTTGCCTGTCATTTTTCAAAACAGAGACTTTTGAAAAGTTAAAAAAAATGGTGCCTCTTCCCTGGATTCACAGATGATTTCAAAAATGATAATTACCTCTTCCATCCTCAGTTATGACTCTATTTTAGAATTCTCTTCCTCTAATTAAAAAAAAAATCATCAACTCTTAGTGCTATTTGAGTCTGAGTCATTTGTGCAGGAAAATCAACAAAGTTCCACAAATAACCATGCGATGCCAGAATCAGGCTGCCCGGGCCTCCCCTGGGGATGGGGCATCCCCATAAGACGCACACTGGAGCTGTCCCGCTACGCTGGTCAGATCCGCGGTGCCAGACAAAGACATTGCATTTTGGGGTAACTTCCTCCCCCAAGTTTCTCTTTTAAATACTTAGGGGAGTCCCCGGCATGTGCACAAATTCAATCAATATTTTCTATGATGATTTTTCCCTCCCTGAATGAAATGCATGTTTCATTCAGAGACTTAAAAATATGCATCAATCCTGCTCATGATATGACTAATCCCCTGAGGTGATGACCAATGACCAGCTTTCACTCCAGTGAGCACACAGCCATGTCTCCTCCTCTTCCTCAATTTCAACGGTCACCAAAGACTCATAAAAGCTGTGGTGGGAAAACCCATAAGGGGTCGCCACGTGTGACCCCTGATTTTCACATCAGCGAGGTGAGGTCACACATCTGTCTCATCAACATCAGTTATAACGGGCACCGGGGTTTAGACACGCACCACACACATTAAATCTCGATGCTCCCGGGAAGAGATAATTGCCGACTGTTACATGTGGGGTCGGTGAACTGCCACATTACTCTGGAAGCATCCAGATGCATTCTGAACTGCCAGCCATAGCTGCAGACACGAAGAAGAGAGAATTGGTCTTGCCAGGCGATCAGTTAAGGGAGAGAACAGTTCGGGAGAAGGGGAAGCTCCTGCAGGGGCACTGGAGGGTCACAACGCCTGACATGTCCCTCGAGTGTGGACAGTAGGGATGAGTAGGACTGAGGCAAGAGTGGGGCCGGCTAAACGGTAGACGGGGATAAGATGGTGAAGGAACTCAAATGTCGTGCTCAAGACTCTGGATGTTTCCACGAACTACAGAGGAGCAGCATCAGCGTTTTAGCAGCGGGCAATCCATCATCCTGTGCTCCATCGAAGTGGCCGTGTTGGCTAGCCTCCCCACCTGTGGCCTGCCTCCCTGGGTATTGTCATTCAGTCGCTCAACTGAAACGCTGGGGATCCTCTCGCTTCGTGTTCCCGTCACCTTTTTGCATCGAAATCACCCTGTCTGCCCATCACGGCTCCTGGGGCGAGCCCACCTCACCTGTCTCAGGTGCCACTGCTCCTGCCTCATCAGAACCCCTGTCCTCTCTTGCCTGAACTCTTACAACTGTTTCCCAGCGTCCTGCAGGATGGGTCCACAGGCGGGACCTTGCTGGTGGCTGCAGGCACAGGGCCTGAGGCACAGTCCCTCCTCCCACCCTCCAACCCGACCTTCTTCCGGCCTTGGGACACTCCCAGGGTCTTTCTTTCTGCCTCACCGGCTTCTCTCACACTCTCTCGCCTCATAGATGTCTGTACTGTGTCATCTGCCCCAAAAGGCCACCCTGATTCCACCTTTTATCCTTCCAATCTATTTCACGGCGACCATTTATTTTCCTTGGTAGCATTTATCACACGGTACACTAGTGTGTGTTTGTTTGTTTTTAACATTTTATTCCCAATCCCATTATAACGCTTGCCACTTAGCAGGCGCTCAATAAATATTTGTAAAATGAGTAACTTGCCCATACACCTTGCTAAAGACCAGATTTTGATGACCCTGGTTGATGGCACACAACCTTGCCCTCAGAATTAGGAACGATCGCGTGGACCAAACCAACCCAATTCATTGGCTGCTCATCCACCGATCAACTCTCTCTCTCCACCTAAGAGACATGGAGACTCCAGTCAATGAGGGGGAGTGTTGGGTCTGTAACACCACATGGTCTTCAGGTGGAAGCCGGTGGGAGTATTGCAAGCAGAGGAATGCAGTCAACGAAGAGGAGAGAGAGAACAGAGAAAAACAGTAATGAGAGTGGTTACACAGGCAATGCCTGGGTGGCTCAGTGGGTTCAGTGTCCGACCTCCACTCAGGTCATGATCTCGAGGTCCGTGGGTTGGAGCCCCGCGTCTGGCTCTGTGCTGACAGCTCAGAGTCTGGAACCTGCTTGGCTCCTTCTGTGTCTCCTTCTCTCTCTGTCCCTCCCCTGTTCATGCTGTCTGTCTGTCTGTCTCTCTCTCTCAAAAATAACATTAAAAAATTTAGAAAAAGGGGGAGGAGTGATTACACAGATTCTAAAATCAGAAAGAGAGGCATTAAATCCCAGTTCCCTTTTCCTGCAAGGCCCATGGCCCTTTTGTTCTTGCGTTCCATTGTCAATTTTAAAAGATACATTTCATTCTAACCAGCTAGAGTGGGGTTATGTGTCTTAAAACAAAAGCTGTTGACTGAGACATTTAGGAAGACTGCTCTGGCCACAGTGGGGAGGGCGATCTAGAGCAGAGAACCACAGACAGGACAGGAGTTAGGTGGCTTTTGTAATGGACTAGGCGAGAGGTGACAAAGTCTACAAAAGGTAGAGGTGATTGGGAGGGACAGATTCAAAAGACACTCCATGGATGGAGTTGCCATGGTGACAGTAGGAGGTGAGGGTTAAGGGGGGAGTCCAGATGATGTCTGGGTTTCTAGCTTAAGCCACCCATCACGATCCTTTTGTGAGTTGAACTCTTGAGTGTGGAAGAGTGGATACTGGGTTGGAGAGAACTGGCCTGCACTTTCCACAACTCCCCCCCACCCCGTCCCCACCAACCCATCAGCCAGGCAGGCTGCGGGTCACGGTCCACTCCCCTTCCAGGAAGCCAGCCATGCCCAGCTCTAAAGCTAAAGCTCTTCTGTAGTTGTTGTCTTCGGCCCAAACTTTCTGACCCATTTGGACTCATTGACACCCATCCCCTCATCTGTCAAGGTTGTTTCAAAGTCCGTCTTCTCTACTGGCAAGAATCGCCAATGTACCCAAGTCCTCTGACTTGGTGTTGCCCAGGCCCACATGGTATACCACACGTGGTGTATAAAACTTCAGGACCTGATCCATCATTCATATACTCATGTCCCCTAATGGAGATGGACTCTTGAGAAAACTGGGTTGTCCTTTGGACACACCCTTGCTCCAATGCTGCACAAAAATGACTGATTCTGTATTCTCCTGAGTCTTGGCTAGAGTTGTGAACTTTCACAAATGCATGATGGCCCTACTATTTGCTTGTTTGGGCTTTTCCTTCCATCTTGGACACAGAACAATGACATGTCATGCCAGTGAATTAAACCTCAGTCCTTTACTGCCATATCAAAAGCCTGGATAATGGAAGTGATATTTATGAGGACTTGCTTGAAGGGCATGCTATTTATCCCTTCCTCGGGTGTGCTAATTTTTATTCCTGCATCAAGCTGTGCACTTGGACCATATGTTCTTAGTCCCCAGCAGAATTTTCATGCATTTTAATGTTATTTCCTTGGCTTACATCCAGGGATATTATACATAATGGCTTTATAAAAACTATTACTGTAGGGATGTCTTTGACGTACTATGCATTAGGTCATTCAGCTCCTACTATATGGAGCCTACAGCAGAAAACTCCTTTGCAAGATAAGGGTTAGGGGAAGCTTGACCTCCTTTTAGGAGCTAAGGCAGTTATTCTTTTTTTGGTAATAAGACTATCTTTTTGGATTGACCATCAGGAATCTCAGAGCCAGATACGCAGGTGGATCACAGGAAACCATGAAGAACTCTTTGGTTGGACAGAGAGGGTGGGGTGTGAAATGAGCACAGGAAACCGAGATGGAGCAGTGTGGATTTTGCTCAGCACCAAAGAGGGGGCTGGAGACGAGAGCAGTCAAGAGTTTAGGAAGCCTGGGGTTCTGGCTACCTTCATTCTCCAGGATGCTCATTGGAACCGAGTTCTGGTTCGAGTCTCACCTGTGACTGTGGCGAGTGACTAACCCATTCTGGGCCTTGGCTTGTTGTGAGGTGAGAGCCTGATGGCAGAAGCCGTATAATTAGAGGGCTTCTCCAGTCGTGTTTGGACGATCACTTCCATGTCCGTTCTCTGCCCCTCCTTCTCCTACCGGCCTTCATTCTTCCAGCTCGCCTATTCTGGAATAACCACAGGCATCCCTTGTCCATACCGGTGGCTTTCAGGCCACGGAGGTAGCTGCCGAGTCCTCAAACTTGGCTACAGAGTAGAATTATTGGGGAGCTTTGAAAAATGATCATGGCGCAGATGTACCCTTCACCAAATAAATAATTCTCTGAGGTGAGACCCGAACACATTTACCTGTTAAAACAGGGTGATTGAAATGTGCGGCCAAATTTGAGAACCACTGCTCTTCAACATTACTATTAGTTTGAGTCACCAGGGGGCCTTTCAAAGCTTTTTTTTATAACGTGTATTTATTTTTGAAAGAGAGCCTGTGTGCACCTGTGTGTGGGGGAAGGGCAGAGAGAGGGAGACAGAGGATCTGAAGCGGGCTCTGAGCCTGATGCAGGGCTCGAACTCAGGAACCTGTGAGATCATGACCCGAGCCAGAATCAAGAATTGGCAGCTTAACCAACTGAGCCACCCAGGCGTCGCTCACCTGGGGACCTTTTAAATTTTTTTTAATGTTTCTATTTATTTCTGAGACGGAGAGAGAGCGTGCAAGGGAGGGGCAGAGAAAGAGACAGACACAGACTCCGAAGCAGGCTCCAGGTTCCAAGCTGTCAGCACAGAGCCCGACACAGGGGCTTGAACCCACGAACCATGAGATCATGACCTGAACCAAAGTCAGACGCTCAACCAACTGAGCCACCCAGGCGCCCCTTAATTTTTAAAAAAAAAATTAAAAAAAAATTTTTTTTTAACGTTTATTTATTTTTGAGACAGAGAGAGACAGAGCATGAACGGGGGAGGGTCAGAGAGAGAGGGAGACACAGAATCTGAAACAGGCTCCAGGTTCCGAGCGGTCAGCACAGAGCCTGACGCGGGGCTCGAACTCACGGACTGTGAGATCGTGACTTGAGCTGAAGTCGGCCGCTTAACTGACTGAGCCACCCAGGAGCCCCTAAAAAATTTTTATTTATTTTCTGAGACAGCTTCTTGTCCGAAGCTCTATCAGAAAACCTCTAAGCTTCTTGGTTCACTTCCGGGGCCATCCTGGGCTCCGTTGTCCTCGATGTTTCTGCTTATCTGCCTGGTGTCTGTACTCAGTTCATTGCCTGGCGTAGAACAAGAATTTGTGAGCAAAAGTTGAATAAAATGAGGGATTTACTATAGACTTCCCTTCTTCATGTTTTCTGATTTTCAGCCCTAAAGTAATAACGAATCAAGGCAGCGCGAATTAATCAGGGGCACCTGGGTGGCTCAGTCGGTTCAACACCTGACTTTTGATATCGACTCAGGTCATGATCTCGCGGTTCCTGGGATGGAGCTCCACGCCGGGCTCTGCACTTACCATGCAGCCTGCTTGGGATTCTCTCTCTCTCTCTCTCTCTCTCTCTCTCTCTCTCTTCCCTCCCCTGCTTTCTCTCTCAAAATAAATAAACTGAGAAAAAAAAAAAGACAGCACAAAACAGATTATTGCTGGATACCACGCTGCTAACCAGAGTACCGAATCCTAGTTTCCCCTGTAACCCAAAGCTGGTAACAGAAATAACGCATCACTGTCGTGTTTTCTGTTCTTTGTCAGCCAGAAGGTGGCAGGTTGCTTCCCAATAGCTGCAAGGCTGCCTGTGAATCCCAGCCGGGCACGCCGGGTTTAGAAACCTCTCTGCCCCCCAAGCAGGGGGGTGCAGACGCTCTCAGGACCTTGTCAGGACTGTTTGCCAGAGGAGACTGCCATGTACCCGCCAAGTCAGAGGTGCCCCTGTGGGCTCCTATTAGGCGCAATTGGTTTCTGATGAACTCAGAACTCATGATTAACACTCCTACCTTACAGGAAAATGACATTTGAGATCATGTGATTCAAAGCACACTTGTTAATTATCGTATTTTTAGCTGATACATAGCACCCGTTTTTAGAACATTCAGAAAAAATGTCATGCCTTTGAAGACACGTCTAGATAATGAAACTCAAGGCAGCTGCATGTAAGAGTTTTGTCTTCTTTCTTTCTTTTTTCCCCTATTTTTGCAAATTATGAGCTAGAAGGAAGCATACAGTTCATATGCAAATGGTGACGGTTTACCCCAGCCGGGAGAGTCATTTTATTGCACCTCCTTTCCCACGTGTATCGGGATTCTGAGGACTGGGGTGGACTCTTCTGGCACGGCTGCGTGACCTCATGTCAAGGATGGGGACTGCGTTTGAAAACAGGTGGATGTAGCCAACCATAGATTTCAGATAAAAGAATGGAAAGTTGGATCTAAGAGGAAAACAATATTAAGATTTAATCTGTGCATTGAAGTTTGATTTACATTGTCGATGTCATATTTTACGTCCCGCTTTAAATGGGATCGTTAATGGTAAACAATAAATCAAGCTCCGCTCGAATTTTCACGAGGATGATTGGGTGTTTTTTCTTTGGAAGGCTTGAAAAGGAGTTAGCTCAGTGGATACCTCCTGTGCTGTCACCTGGAATCCAGGCAGAGTCCTGGTTCAGCCTGGATTAGCTGTGAGGCACAGCTGGTGGAGGGAAGGTCCTGTTGGAAATGTCCCCCTCTGTCCTGGGTCCCCAGCTCCTCGGATGTTCATCTCTCCCGACCTTCCACTCTTTTATTTTTCCCCTTTTCTCCTTTAAAGAAAAAAGCATTTCCCATTTTTCCTCTCTTATTTCCCCCATTCTCCGAGGGACAGCGACACACAGACTTCCAGAACTGGTTCGTGCAGTGACCAATGTTGTTTTCTTCCTTCTTTTTTTTTTTTCAATGCTTATTGATTTTTGAGAGCGAGGACAGGGGAGGGGCGGAAGGAGAGAGGGAGACAGAGGATCTGAAGCAGGCTCTGTGCTCACAGCAGAGAGCCCCATGTAGAGTTCAAACTCATGAACTGTGAGATCACGACCTGAGCCGAAGTCCGAAGCTTAACTGACTGAGCCACCCGGGTGCCTCTGTTCCTTTGTTTCTTACAAATGTGTACATTTCATGTTCATTTTTTTGCAGGCGCATCTGCCCGTGGCCCCTCACAGGAGGGTCTGCCCACCCTTGGCCTGGGTCCTGTTGACTTGTAACTAATTTTCTCTGTGTCCTGTTTTTGGGACTCTTTCCTTCCAGTACCCCTTCCCGGATTCACACAGAACCCTCAAGTGTGAAGGTTGGCTTTGTGGTACTTCCATGACTGTGATAGACCCCCAGGAAGGGTCCAGGCCCTCCGATCTGCTCTATGATTCCTCACTCATTTCAATGATTTATACACTGGCTAGTGCTTTAGACAACACCCAACACATGGATACATTCTTGTTAAGGGGAGAAGGCCCCTCAGGAATTTTGATGCAGAATGTGTTAAAAAACCCACAAAATAATTTTAAAAAGGTACATACAGAAAGCTACTTTTCGTATTTAGGAACGTGAACCACAGAGTTAGGATAAGAATGTGGTTGAAGGTTGGAGTGGAGAGTAGGAACGGGTCTGCATAATATAAAGTAACAGGAACTTACTGATGCCGAAGAAGGGTGGAGAGAGCAGGTGTGTGCAGGTGTGTGTGTGGGGGAGATGCAAAAAATAGTGGAATAAAGAAGAGAGAAAAGGGCTCGGTACTGATAGGAGGCCCATTGATTAAAGGTTAACAGCGCCTCCAATTCTTTAGCGAGGACGGCACGAGAGAGGTAGTTCTCTGATGGCCAACATGATTGTGAATTCCGTGCTGTCCTGAGCGCACTGCAGGTCTCTTTCAACATTGCATAAACGTCTGAGTCCCAGGATAGCCTTGTGTGAGGGTTGCCCTGAACAATCGAAGGAGAAAAGCTGGGGTGCACACCGGGGGCGTTGAGGTGAAGGGAGGAGGCCTGCAGCCTCCGGAAGTGAGACAGCCAGCAAGTGCCGGAATTCCCAAGAAAAAAGACTGGGTGGCCAGGGGTGAGCATGATAGGGTAAGGCCTTGGGAATCCTTGGCAATCTGGGGGAATGGGGTCCTAGGCCATTTCATTTGGATATGCTCTGAAAGATTGAGCCCCCCACCCGCCCAAACTGGAAGCTTTGGGGATACGCGGGTTAAACTCTGGATACGAAGAGATTGACCAGGGTCCATATTAATAGTCGTAGGTAATACCTGAAGATCATTTGTTAAATGCCAGGTGTTGTCCTAAGAACTCATTAACCCGTTTTCTTCTATAATTGGTGAGGCAGGTATTTTTATTAAGCATAATTTTCTAAGGAGGAAACGGAGGCTTCTAGAAGCTAAGGAAATTGCCTAAGATCCCAGAGCTGGTGAGTGTGAGTGAGGATCAACCCTGGGGGGCATGTCTTCCGAAACTGTGCTCTCACCACCACCGTTTGCTTCCTCTCCTGGAGACCCTAGCTCACTGAATGGTCTGGAGGGAGGGTTTCTTACCCTCAGGACCTGCTTTCCTCCCCTTTAAAATGAAAGGCTTGAACTAGTTGATGGACACATTCATTCACCCACTCATTCATTCAAGGCACAAAACGGGAGGTTGGCGTACTCCAGTAAGACTGTTCTCTGTATGTCTTGGGGTTTCCTGCAGAATTCTAGAAGGAGTGCTCCTGGCCAGGCTCTTGTCCTTTCTCCCCAACATCTGCTCCCTCCCACCACTTTTTACATCCATCACTTTGAGTGCCCAGGTCAGCTCTTAGTCCCCAGAAATGCCTGTAATTCCCCTTTCTGATTTCCTTCAAATCTCCCTACCTCCTGTAACTTGCCCTGTGATCTCTGGAATATATGGACAATCAGCAGTCATCTGCTCTAGTGTCCCTCTTCCCTGATTTCCTTTATTTCTTGCTGCCTGAAATGTGGCTCTCCCAATGGACACTGCCTCCCCTCCAGTGGTGGTATTTTCCTTCCCACCCACTAACTTCCTTGGGCTTAAATGTGGGGAGACACATGTTCTTGCTTCTTCTCCCAGATTCTAGACCTTCCTTTTTCTTTTCTTTTCTTTTCTTTTCTTTTCTTTTCTTTTCTTTTCTTTTCTTTTCCTTTCCTTTCCTTTCCTTTCCTTTCCTTTTCTTTTCTTTTCTCCTTTCTTTTCTTCTTTCTTTCTTTCTTTCTTTCTCTTTTTTCTCTCTTTCTCTATTTCTCTTTCTTTCTTTCTTTCTTTCTTTCTTATATCCTAACCCTCCTCCCAACTTTCTATCCCTGTCAACAGTTTGAACCCCACTACCTCTCCTTGTTGAAGCCATCAGTCAACTCCTAGTTCACTCCCCATTGTCATATTTACTCTTGACTCACTCTTCATATGTGAACAACAAACATCTCCATGATGCACCGGTACCCATCCAGATGACCCTGTTTGACACTTGGGATCCTAATCCCTTGGCCTCTTCTCCTTATTTTCCCCCCTTTTCTCCGCTTGCTTCCACCGCTCATTCCTACAATAGAGTGCGAGATCTCATCACTGCCAGGAACGGCCGTTATTTCTTGTCATTGCCCATTTGAAGCTCATCCTGCTCTCTGTTCTTGGTCCCCCTTCAGCTCTTTTCTTCTCGTATCCATGACTCCAGTGATCCTCCGCTAGGTCCTGCAGACTATGAATCATATCATTGGTTTCTCACTGTCTCTCGCCCTTATATTGTCACTGCCCTGCTTTCCCAACTGAAATTCCATGGCCCATCCATAGGGCCAGCTGGAAGCTGGACTTGGCCAGAAAAAATTCTGGTCTCCCTTTTAAATTCATGGTCACTAATTTCAGGTAGACTGGTCAAGTCGCCCAGCAAACATTCTGCAATTCTCTTGCCCACTCACTGTCCCACAGTCCTTGACACATATTTCACTTCCCCCCACATCTCTCCTTAAATCTCTGAAACAACCTCTCCAGTTCTCCATCCCAGCTGGTGACCTTGCTGAGAAAATTGGAGTTTCCAGAGAATTTCTTCAAGCTTCTGTCAATTCATCTACCCACCAACCTGCTTCTGTGCCTATTCGTACCACTGCCTCTCTCATTGCAGGGACGAATTGCCTGTGCTCCTAGCTGATGTCATTCCCGACACATGTGGTCCAGATTCCATCTCCCCCGACTTCCAAAGGCCATTGCCTGGGCACCTGTCTGACGTCTGACCTCACCATTAGTTTTTCTTCTCTACCAGATCTTTCCTATACGTGTACAAACATACAATCATCTTTCCTGTCACACAAAAAACACATAAACAAACTCTCTTTTTACACTACCTCTCTATCATCTCATTTCTCTCCTTCCTTTACAACGGAAATCCTCAAATTGTCTTTACTCGTTGCCTTCCTTCCCCCCCCACCCGGCGCCCCCTTTACTATCAGCATGGTTTCTGCAGTAAATTATTTGAGGGATGTAACAATAAATGTTTATTTCTCTCGCACATCCTGGTCAGCGTATGTTGACTGGCTATCCTGAGTGGTTTTCCTCTGGGGGTGGACCCAAGCAGCCAGTCGGCTCTTCTGCTATGACACCTCTGTCTTCAACATGCGGCCTCCAGCGTGACCTTAAAGTGAAGGGCACGAGCAGGGTCACAGAGGGTTTTTTTTGGTGGGGGGGGGGGCAGGCCTGCTTAGAGTTGGCACATACCATTCTGCTCACGTTCCTGGTCTGAAATCTAGGTCCCAGGGCCCCAACGTAACTGTAAGGGAGGCTGAAAAATGTTACATTCCAGTGTGCCCAGAGAAGGAAATGCATAAACCTCTATTCTGCTAAGTCATTGAGATTTAGAAGATTTTTGTCACAGCCTCACTTATCCTGACTAATACAGAAATTGGTATCAGTTTTTGCGGTAACAAAAAACTAAAACACATGGCATCGGCTTTGTGGATAAAGATCAATTACCGTATGGAAAAGTTGGGGATCCGGTTATGTAGCAGCAGCAAATTGTTTGGTAAAACCCCATTTTTACTGAGATCGGAGCTCTACGACAAAGTTGGGGTGTAGGGTGTCAGTGATGTGTGAAGGCTATCATTGCCTGCAAGTGCAAGATATTGGCCACACGAGACGTGTTCGATATGAACTAGCTAATTTGTAAGCAAAAATGAAAGCAAATAGCGCCCAGGAATGTGGACTCTTAACGGAATTGGAAAGGCGCGTTACGGCAGTCTCTGGACAACAGGATAAATGAGGCTTTGGGTGAAAAATTCTTGGAGCGCTTCTGAATTGAATAAAGCTGCTCGGCAAAGGTCAGATTAAGGGGCTGGCCTTCCCATGAAAGTCTGATGGTGAGGGAAAGAAAGAGAAGAGGAGGGAGAGAGGGAGGGAGGCGGCGAGGGAGAAAGAAAGGAAGAGAGAGAGAAGGAGGAGGGGAGGGAGAGGAAAAGAGGGAAGGAAGGAAAGAGAGAAAGAAAGGGAGAGAGAGAGAGAGAGAGAGAGAGAGAGAGAGAGAGAAGACATGGCCTTCCCCCTGCCCCCGGAGAAGACACGAGGTTGACGAGCATCTCATCAGGTCTGTCACCCTGCTCTGATTCAGCTGCCTCCTTCATCTCTCCACTGACGTGGCTCTTGTTGAAGTCACCAATGAGAGGACACCTAAGCTGCTAGATCAAATGGTTGGTAGTCGGTCAGTCTGTATCCTCCTCGCCCTCCCAGAGCCTTAGACACGATTGTTCACTTCCCTTTTCTGTGGATCTGTCTGCGCTTGGATCTGTCCTCTGTTCATTTCCTTGATCTGGAGTGTCCTCCCCACCTCGGTTTTCCTTTCCAGCTTCCCCTTGTCCTCCTGATCTTTTCACGTGATGACCCCTGTGCCCGGTCCTTGGACCTCTGCTCTTTCCATCTACTCCCAGGGTGACGACAGTAAGTGTCATGGAGCTAAATGCCAACGAAACACGGGGACCCTTCGCAGGCTCGTGCATCCAGGGCAGGCCTCTCTCCCAGCATCAGATTTGCCCATCCAATCACCTCCACTTGTATCAGGCACTGCAAACCCGACGTGTGTAACCCTGAATTCCGGATGTCTCCCCTAGATGTGCTCTTTACATCGTTTCCTTGGCTCAGGAAATGGCAGTTCCACCCTTTGAGGTTCTCAGGTTAATGAACTTGTAGCCAGTGATCCCTCCAGTTTATGTCTCACGGCCCTTATACAGCCCATCCACAAATCTTGCTATCTCTGCCTTCCAAAGACTCCTGACTTCCGAGAAGCTCTCAGCATCATCATGGCCAATAGCCTGGCCAAGCTGCCATTATCTCTCATTCTTACCGATGATGATACTTCTCCCCCTGGGCACCTCTATCCACTCACAACACGGATGCCATGGAGACCCCAGATAAGTCAGATCGTAACACGTCCCTGTTCCACCCTGTGATGGCATCCTACTAAGGCCAACCCAAAGACTCTTCGGTGGTCTACGTGCCTCAAAGGTGCTGGCTGTCTCCTACTTCTCTGGCATCTACTATCTCCCTCTCATTCACTCACTCACTCCTTTCTGACCACACTTGCCTTCCTGCCATTCCAGAATGTTCCAGGCATGCCCCCATCTCAACACTGTAGCGTACTCATCCCTCCAGATTTCGCTTCCACACCCCTTCTGCAAGGAGGCCTTTCCTTTCACACCTCAGTTTCCTGCTGTCCCCCTCCCCCCCCCACACCAGTCCCAGTGCTCTCCAGCTCTGTCCTAGCTCCTTCCTGGCATTACTTTATTCCTTAGCCCTTCTCCCTTCTACTCCAGCAGATATCTTGCCAACTGATTATATTTCCTGCCTATCTTTTCCCTGTGAAAGAGAGGCTCAACGAGGTAGAGAGTTTTTGCTTGTTTCATCCAGCGCTGTGTTCCAAGCACCCGGAGGAGGGCTCAGGGTAGACATGCAAAACATATGTATTGAAGAGGGCCATGAAGGGAGAAACCCATGTGTGTCTGTGAATTGTGGGAGATGCTGAGGGGAGAGGGGAGTCCCTCGGGCAGGAGAAACAAATGGCAGGACCGCCTGGCTGAGCTTCTCTCTGAGAAGCTGGAGGGGCTCCCCACTGTCCAGGCTCCACAGATGTGCCTTGTCACGCTGCCCCTCTCTGTCCCGCGGCTGGACCCCAACTTCCCTCCTCTCAGGCTTCCTGCTCCCTGCAAACCCACCGCACCGGCATCTTCAGCTGCCCCGCGTGGTGTAAATGAGGAAGTAAGTTGGTCCCCGTGGGAACCTGGGCTCACGGTGGGGGGACGGTGGAGGGGGGCCGGCCTCTAGCCCTCTCCACCTCCCTCTTCATCCCGCATCACTGTGCGGAGTGTTCCCTATTCCTTTTCAGTTTTAAACATTTGTAAATGTGTACTTATTTTTGAGAGAGAGAGAGAGAGGCAGAGAGAGAGAGGGACACAGAGAGTCCAAAGCAGGCTCCGTGACGTCAGCGCAAAGCCCGGTGCGGGCCTGGAACCCACAGACCATGAGATCGTGACCTGAGCCGAAGTTGGCCCCTCAACTGGCTAAGCCACCCAGGCGCCTCGCCTCCCTCTTCTTACGGGAGCCGGCATCAGGCCCCTGAGCGCTGTCTGAGCATCACTTTCTGTCTGTTCTCCCTTGCCGCCTCCTTGGTGTCTCTCGTGCCCGGCTCTTTGAGGTAAAGCCTCTGGGATGCGGACTTCTCCGGGAAGGATGCTTCCAGAGCTGTGACAGCATGCTCGCTCTCAAGTATAAGCTGACTTTATGGCCTCAGAGTGAGTTACACATACACAGGACAGCTTCTGCCCCGGGGGAAGAGGGATGAAGTAAATGCATTCCAGAGAGGAGGCACACACTTTGAGAAGGATGTGTGTGTATCTGCGTGTGCGTGCAGTCGGGGAAGCCGACCTATGTCTCTTGCCTGTCTGTTCACCCCCGGGTTCCCCTTGGCCTGCCTGGCATATGGGTGTGACCCAAGCCGCCTAGTGAAACAGCCTATGGAAGAGGAAGTTAAGGAAAAGAGCGCCAACGGAAGAGATACGCTGAGCGCCATGGGCTGCGTGTCACTCAGAACGCCCCAAATAGAGCTCGTCTTCCTACCCCCTCTGTAAGGTATTTGGGTACCAGGAGCTCAGCTTCAGTGCCCCCGTGGCAAAGTGTGCCACTGATGTGGTGGCGGAGGCTTTTAACCCCCTCTGGCCCAGAGCACGCCCACAGAGCCGGGCTGCCCAGCAGGCCGAACCTGGAGGTGCCCAGCCCTGGTATGTCCCCTGTCATATGCCCGGCATGGCGGCCCCTCCCCACGGGGGGCCCCTCCAGCGACGCCTGGGAAGGAGGAGAAAGACGGCCAACAGCGCGAGATCAGCGACAGCACACGTTCCGGAGCCCATCCGGGATACCACCCGGGGAGCCTTGGAAATCACACCGGGGAGGTTGGCCTTGCAGGCAGCCGAGGATGCTTACGCAAGAAGCGGGAACCCAGGCCTCGATGAAGACACCGCAATGTATGCACGTTACCCAGCGTGGCTGTTTTCACTGTTGCTAGCCCTGCCTCGCCACGGAGGGACAAGAGTGGCGTGGGATTTAGGCCTGAATTCCCGGTACGTGGTTTAGCGCCGGGGCAGACTCCCCTCCACGCACATCTGTGAATGAAATCCCTAAATATGGCACGGCTTCCAAATAGGAAGCACCTGGGCTCCTCATGTGTGTGCTTTCCTAGGGGTAAGGTGGCTGGGAGCCGTGTTGCTTCCCTTTCCCCATGTCATCTTGGTTTGGGCCCCTTGGCCTGCTGCCCAAGACTCTCCCAGTGAGCTGCTGGGCAAAGCCAGAGGCAAAGTGGTTTTACCTCTTGCCACCCATTCACAGAAGCCGCAAGTATCTTTCCAGGTATCCTCCGAATTCCTGGCTCTGTGACTTCCGTTTTACCTTCCTGGGCCCAACTGGTTTCATTCGAAAGAACTGCCCGGGAATTCTTCCTGCCCGACCCCGTCGGTCGTGCAGATAAAGTCAGATTAGCCTGGATCATCAGCCGAGCGCTCCAGCGGCCCCCGGGGACAAAGCCGGGTTCACCTCTGTGGGTACGTGTGTGCGCGTGCGTGTGCGCGGGGCGTGGAGGGGAACGTGTTGAAAGACCATTACCTAAGAGGGAACAACCATGGCCACGGGCCTTCTCACGTTCGCCGCAAGCCCACGGGGATCGGCGGTTCTCTGGCTCTCAAATGGAGAGTGATGATCCAGAATCTGTGATTGCTGCCAGGTTTTTGCCCTTTAA
Source organism: Acinonyx jubatus (assembly GCF_027475565.1). NCBI lineage: Eukaryota > Metazoa > Chordata > Mammalia > Carnivora > Felidae > Acinonyx > Acinonyx jubatus. The sequence goes on along the minus strand of NC_069388.1, from coordinate 129,018,780 downwards.
GAAGCATGCTCCCCCCCCCAATAAAATGCAGCCCCTATAGCGATGCGTTCACGCAGTCCGGTGCCCTTCGGCCCCCTTACATATGTTTATCCCCTGTATCATTCTAAACGCTTCTTATGCCATTTGAGAAATAAACTAGAACGTTAATAATGCATCTGAATTTTCATCAGATCGGTAATAGTTAATATGCAATTTCTGAGCTTGTAACATAAGACACTAAAAATGAAAAATCAGATCAGATATGGTGATTCCACCCACCGTGTTTTTGGAGTATGGACACTCCGGTGACAGCGAGACACTGCCTCTTGGTGTACTTCTATTTCCGGAATGGCTGTCTCTTTGGCCACAGTTGTTTTCAGGTCTTGACATCTGCAGCACATATACGAGGAGCTCTTGTGCAAGACACTGGCCTGTCATTTGGCGTCCTCAGCTTATTTGAGGCTACGTGTACGAGGACTTTTATGTGCTGGAAAGAAAAGCTGAGTTAAGGATGTAAAATTATCCGTGGAAGGCAAGAACAACGTCCCAGGCAACTTGCTCTGTGATCACCCAATCAGAAATGATGAAACAGCCTCCATAAGCCAAGGTCTCGACTCAGTGAAGGGCGGACAATGATTTTTTTTTACAACGTAGAGATGAAAAATACGAGGTGCCGTTGAATTTTTGAAGAGCCAGTGAGTGTCGTGTTACCGGGAGACCTACTTCCTGTGTAATTCTTCGCGAAGCGGGTCGCGTCGGTGAGCGTGTGAGCCCCCAGCAGGCCCTTGAGGGTAGGATCAAGGTCTGTGCGTGCTGCCATCCATTTGCTGAGCCCACGTGTCATGCCCATGGCTGGGTGTTGAGGACACCATCCCTGCCCCAAAGGGAGGGGAGCCAAAGTAAGTGCTCAGCTCAGTCCATGTAATAAATGCAAAGGGAACACTCATAAGAGCACGGAGGAGATGCCATCTGCTGGTTGCGGCTTGGGGAAGGCGGCCTGAAGGTCTTGCTCTTTGAAAATCCATGCAGCCACCAGAGAATATAAAAATTCTGATCAGAGTGATCGACAAAGTGAGAGGAAATCCAAGTCCTCTGGTTTCCAAGGCTCAAGGTTTCCTTTCAGCCCTGGACATCTCAATGTCCCCTCAAAGAAAAACAAGAATTAAAATCGAATTTAAAAGCAGAGGCTAGGGAAATAGACTTTCTAATGGGACGGCTGACGTCTTGCGCACGAAGGGTATCTGAAAGTGAGGTGATACCAGTGGAGAAACTTTGGTGATTAACATCATCGACTAGTGGGGATTGTCCGTCTGGACATCAAGGTCCTTAAGCTGTGACCTCGCTTGGTGTTACCTTATTTGACAAACCACTGTTCCTCTCGGCTCCTGTACTCACCAAGGTGAGACTAGGCAACTTGCACGACACCCCAGGGCCCTGTATCCCCAAGATATCTCTCTGTATCTCATCCTTCCAGAGAATGTTAATGGCAGAACCCATCCTTTGGGATCATTCTCCTTCTCAGGGTCTGAGTGACCAAATTTGTTTCAACTGCGTCTTGTTTGAGAACCAGTGCAATTGTCTAGATCCTTCAACAAGGAAAAAAAAAACATGTTTATATTAATTATCTGGGTGAGTGGCAATTAAACCTTTGTGGGGTTCAGGGGCCCTTCTGTGAACATGATAAAGTAGGGCCTCTCCAGAAAAAGAGCAGTCTTCTCCTGGACGCTCAGGGCAGATTTCTCATATAATTTCTGAAGAAACCTACCTAGGACCAGAGACCACATTGTAAACATCCGTGGACAGGTGCAGGTATTATAAATTATCACGAGGCGATCTACATAAGTGATCTCTAAAGTGGGGGGCCTGTACCCCAGAGAGTGCATAGGATAACCCGCTGGTGCGGGGGGAGAGCATACCAGGATATCATATCAGAGCTCCAATGTGATTGATTCTGCCTTTGAAAAAGTAAGAGAAATTAAGCTTTGCAAATATACAGGATACAAGGTAACACGGAGGATTCCCAACACGCTTGAGATGTGTTTCTCAACTTGAGATGTGTTCCAAGAGGGGACATGGGGTGTCCTAAGGGGGTGGGGGGCCAAGACTGGTACTGTCACTGGTTCATTCATTTGTCAGAGGCTTGCGGTGGGTCGCAGTTCACTTGTGACAGACATCATACTCGTTGCACTAGATGTCATGAAGACAATACCTTTAAAAATATTCACAATGCTTTGCACTGAGATGTGAGTGGTCATTTTAATCTTTGGTGCTGTACAGGAGATTTATGGTTTTCTCCTGGCCCATAACTTTGGTGTCTTCTAGAATCCAAAGATGCATTTTTCTTCTGTTGTACAACACAACACATACTCCAAATTCCCTGAACTTCTCGTAAGAGGACAGGTGAGAATCATGCTACCCAGCTCACGCCAGGATTTCATGTGTCCCCTCGAGGTAGTATGATGTTTGAAAAGTGAGTCGAAGGGCTGGTTTTCGAAAGAAATTCTCGATGAGAAGAGAACATTTTGGACACGAGTGGTTGGATATGTGTAAATCGTCTTGTGATGTGTCTGGCCATCCCATGAAGCAGGATGTCCCCTGAGTGTGAGTCCCAGGCACAAAGCCCACCGAGGTATTCTGTCCCACCCATGACCTTGCAGGACTCACCGGATTTCTCTCCTTTCCAACGTGTCCTCAAATTGGTCCTGTCTCCCGCGTGGGTATATGGAAAAATCACATGTGGGAAAGTGACTTATAAACTCTGGAGTGTGTGCGCATGCTCGGGGCTAAGTAAACAAAATATCAAATTAGATTGATATTGTTCTCTCTTCCCTGGTTGGAGCTCAAGCCTCTCAGTCAGTGTGTGACAGTGATAAGGCATCTGAATGACTGACATAATCTGTGGCTAAGTGACCCGAGGTAATATGGTTTGAACCAATTGCAAAGCTACGAGTCTCTGGTGCAGTAATATGTTAATTCTTACAGCGGGTCGCATATACTTGCTTTGGAATTCTCTAGAAAGCGCTGGATTTTGTGACACTTTTGTATTCGCCATGGCATCTAGGACAACATGCCAGGCTCGGCAGGTGATTGTTAACTTAAATTGACTTGGTGTCTGACCTGATTGTCCCGGAGAGTGACTATTTGGCCATTAACTCAATGGATCCACTGGGCCCTACTCTCTTCACTCTTTGAGGTCACTGCTGCCTCACTATATCGACACGACAGCGTCCAGAGGTAGTTATTCTTGGTCCAATTTATGGACGAGAACACCGATGTGCAGAGATCTGGGTTACCATGGCCAAGTGGCTCAGTTTTAGCTGTTCTTAGATGACATACGATAAATACGTATAAAGACATTCACATAAATAGACTTCAAAAACCAAGCATTATCCTCTATCTGTCCACGGACTTGCTTGTTGCCATAACTACTACCCCTTCCTGAAGGCCTCAAATATTATTCACGTCTTTCTTCCAACAGTACACAGCCCAGCTAATTAGTAATTAGACAGGAAGTGGCCAAGTCGAGGAACGGTTTCTATTCCTAATTATGTCTGAGCCTTCTGAGACCCTGCAACAAAGATCAATACTTGCCTTGTGCAGACAGGGGACTTGAATTTCTTTTTTCTTTTCTTTCTCACTCTTTTAATGTATAGCCATAGCCCAGGGCCATCTTGTACAGGGCTCCCACCCAGCTACAGCTTTCCCCCTGGAAATCATTTGTTTGCATTTTCAGTCCTCACTCTCGACTTCCCACGTCTCCTCTAGAAGCTTCATATTGGGGCTTCTGGGTGTCAGCCAATACCTGGAGTCAAGTTCTGAGGATTTCAGAGGTGGGCGTGAGGAAAACGCAGTATGTCAACGCAGTGGCCCAGGAAGCTTTTCATTGCTCTACCCCTGACTCTCTGGGAGTGACAAGCCCGTTCCACGAATGCTGTGTCAGGCACCGGCTGCCCCGGGGCTGTCGCGGGAAGGGTTCGCTTTCAAAAGTGATGGCGTCTGCCCAGCTTGCCTCTCCCTGGGCCAAGAGAAGAGAAAAGAAGCCAAAGAGGAAATAGAGAAGGTGAAGAAGACACTCCTTGTCCTTCCCTGGACACCCAGATCTGGGGAATATCTTTAAAGCACAAGACGCATCATTTGAGGCATATCATGATTGGGCAACCGTTCAAAAATCACTACTGTGTGTCTACGTGTGCCAAACACACGTCATGACGGCCCAGCAAACACAAAAATGAATGGCAGCTGGGCTTCATCTGGAAGATTACATGGGAAGAGACGATCACAGGGTAGGTACTCCTGTTTTATATGAGGTATTCACGGACTGCAAGGGGAATACGGAGGGAGGGAAAATTATTTCTTTCTGGGGAGCTTCAAACACTTTCACTACAGAGAGGGGTTTAAATTTTTTTTTTTTATGTTTTTATTTATTTTTGAGAGAGAGAGAGAGCAAGCAGGGGAGGGACGGAGAGAGAGGGAGCCACAGAATCCGAAGCAGGCTCCAGGCTCCGAGCTGCCAGCACAGAGCCCGACGCGGGGCTTGAACTCACAGACTGCGAGATCAGGACCCGAGCCGGAGCCGGCTGCCCAACCGACGGAGCCACCAAGGGGCCTCGCTTCAGATGGAAGTTTTAAAAGACACTGCTGCTCCACTGGGATGGACAGATCAGAGACCTGAGAAGGTCACAGCCTAAAGGGGTTGGGGGCTCAGAAAGCTTTCAAGCTAAGAAACAGTGGGTGGCGGGGGATTGCAGGCCTTGTGGGGGTTACAGCGGGGGAGGAGTGGACATCAGACCGTGAGGCTGAAGAAGAGGCAGGGGCAGGAGGCCCAAGTGCAAGGGCCAGCAACGACCAAGTCACAGAGCCCGAGCTTCATTTCGAAGGCCACGGGCATTCTCAAGGTGAACAAAGACAAAGCGAGAAGTGCCTTCCACCACGGTGGGTGGTCATTTGGACTGTTTGCGATCTGGAGGGCCCCTGGTGAGCCAGTCTTTACCCCCCGTGAAGGCAACTGTCTACAGGCGCCTGATCGGACCTTCCCAGCTTGGTTGTTTCCACCCAAGGACACTTGCAAATCTGGCTGATGAAAGCCGCATTCTGAAAACAGCGATAAAAGAGGTGATTTGGCCTTTTTGGTAGAAACGTCAGGAACACAGGTGAAAGTCACCGTGCAAGAGATCACGCTCCACAGCAGGTCAGGTGAGAGCTTTCGGGACCGGTTTCTTGGTCTTCCTTCATTCTATTGTTTCAAGAGAGAGGACGCATTTACAATCCTCGGATTACAATGAAGGCTTTAAAAGGGCAACACAAATAATGGGTCTGTTTCTGGTTCTTTCTCAGTGAATTTTGATTCAACAGAACCCTTCACTAGTGGATCCAGGATGGCCAAGCAAGCCCGGTATGGAGTACGTCCCTCGAAATAACCTTCCAATTCCCCATCTTGTTTTTAGAAGCACAGAAGGCTTTCAGGTAAAGAATGTCCTGCCTCAAATGTGGAGTCCACACCGGTCTCCGCTTGTTCCCACGCAGGTGATCTGACAGCCAGGAGCATCAACCCTCTTACGCACAACCTTGCTCAGTACACGTGGGACAAGCATGCGTTTGAGAAGAGCTGTCTCAGGCTCGCTTGCGAAAGAGGTTCTTATACCCGGGGCCGACCGGACTGTGTCCCAAACCTCCCCAGCATCCTGACATTAGAGAATGCTCAGCTGCCTGGGTGGCTCAGTCGGTTGAGCATCTGACTCTTGATTTTGGCTCAGGTCATGATCTCATGGTTCGTGAGTTCGAGCCCCACGTCACGCTCTGCACTGCAGCATGGAGCCATTTTGGGATTCTCTCTCCCTCCCTCTCTCTCTGCCCCTCCCCTGCTCATGCTCTCTCTCTCTCTTTCAAAATAAATAATCAACTTTTTTTTTTTTTTTAAGGAAAGTGCTCAACTATTACAGTGGATGATCACTGGCCTCCCTACAGCTGTGAGCCTACTAGATTTAAATGAACATGTTGGCCAACAAGGCTGAGAGATGTGGTAAAGCCGAGTGAGATCTGGCTTCAGAATTTAACTGGGGAGGCAACCCCACAGCTCCGTGCTCTAAGGTGATGTTGGCTATGCTTTGGCACAGAGTGGCTGAACAATCTTGAGACACTTCAAAAGGGATTTGTTTCCAGTGTTGAGCTTTGTTACTCTACCCTGGCTGGCTGGATGCCTCTCAACTGGTCTTCCTAGTTATCTGGTCTATGGGACCAGGAACCTGGGAATCGTAAGGAGAGAGGGGATCTGGAAGATGCGGTTCCTGACTCCTCCTCTGTCACGTAGAGGCCTTAAGAGGGGTTACAGAGATGCTAAGGCCACACTACATAGTCTAGCACACCGCCCTGCACACGGGTGGGGAACACTAATCATATTCCACACTTCGACAACGTAGCTTCCTGTGTGCTTTCCCGATTGTTTGTCTCGGAAAGTACAGTGGTGAGAGCTCCTGTAACAAAGACACAGACTCGCCTGCCACCACCTTCCTCTTCTGTGAGCTCCCCCACCCCCCCAACCAAGGCTCTGCTTGCAGGGCTCCCCTGGGCTCGAATCCCTCCCTTGCCTGCACTAGTTTTTGGAAACACTATCCAGTTTTCAGGGACAGCTCAAATGGCACCTCAACCGTGGACTAATTATATTGTGAGGTAATAAGAATTCTTTGATTATTCTAATCAGAAACGGTCTCTATTCTTTTTTTTTTAAATGTTTATTTATTTGTGACAGAGAGAGAGAGAGAGAGAGAGACAGAGCCTGAGTGGGGGAGGTGTAGAGACAGAGGGAGACACAGAATCTGAAACAGGCTCCAGGCTCCGAGCTGTCAGCACAGAGCCCGACGCGGGGCTCGAACTCACAGACCGTGAGATCACGACCTGAGCCGAAGTCAGATGCTCCACCCGCTGAGCCACCCAGGTGCCCCTTGAAACGGTCTCTATTCTTAAGAGACCGAACAGCACCCACTGAGCAAACATTTATGTGAACCCAGCCCTTCGCTAACCTTAATGGTGCATGATTCCCTCACTGTAAACCTTTTATACCGTCTTTCTAAAGTTTGAGACTATCGGTTAAGTAGTGTAGAATGAAATTACTCAGCGAGTTTGGGAAATGTTTTCAGAAAGTCTAATCAGAAATGAATCTCTACCTCTATTCAGAAAAGCACTGAATGTTTAAGTGAAATACCAGGCACCAAAAGATAATCCAACCTATTCATTAAATAGCCCGTGCAGATCCAAATACAAATGTAAAGTAGTTGTGTGGAATTCAGTTTTGCTCAACTGGGATATATAGGGTGCCATTTGCAATATATTCTGTGCGTTTGTGGTCATTGACATGAAGTTTAGGGACATAAGCACAGGTCATGTCCATAGAACTTCATGTCAGTGACCACAAACACCGTTTCTGAAGGATTTTTGGGTTTCACTTCTGACCGCTATTCCCTATTTCACTCATAAGACCTTAGGTTTCTTAATTTGAAGACTTTCTTGCAGCTTCTCAGAAATCGGATTCCTCTGACTATATATATATATATATATATATATATATGCTTGCTCCCCAAATTCTCAGAGCCTTCTGGGACCCCGTTCGTCGATGTCTCACTTGGTGCCCACTTGGGGCCTGAGAGCCAGCAGTCACGAGGCACCTCTGGGGACATACATCGAATGGGCATTTTGGTGGACTCGATTCGCAATGGTAACTTGGCCGTGGATCAAAAGTGGAACTTTCTATTCTCCCGGCTGCCTTCTGTTCAAATCAAGCGAGTGTAAAATTACATTTTAAAAACACGTATAAATAAAAAGAAGGAAGTGCCGAGCAAAATGTCTCTGGGAATCCATCAGGCCCAAACTGTCTGAAGAGCTGGCAGATTCAAGCCACATGTCCGTTTCAAGGGGCAAAGGAGAGGATTGACTCCAATTGTTATGAACAGTCTCTGACATAGCGGATGAGAAAAACTTCAAGAAATAGGTTTACACATAAATATATTAACTGTATACGTATTTCATAATGCACACCTTCTATAACGTCTTTCCACAGCCAATTAATTTTAGATGAAATCATTCCCCCTGAGTCTGTTTATTCTCCTTTACTAGGATCAGAGAAGGGAAACAGCAAATTGGTAGGACATCCATAATGAGGCCTCAGGTCAAGGCTACCTATATGGCGTTAAATATTTTTTTCTCAGATATGGCGGAGCGCAAGCCTGGCAGTTGAGTATATCCATGGGAAGTACAGCATGGGACAGAATGATCTAGAATCCAGATCAAGAGGGCATGGGAGCATTCATGTTGGGTTCTCTGGGGGCCATCTCGAATCTCTCTGAATCTCCATGTCCTCATCAGAGAAGTTCAGCCTCCCAGGGTCATTGAGAGAATCAAAGGGACATAGTTAGGGGAGATGTTGTTTAAATTGTGAACGTGCTTGCAAACACTAGTTATAATATCCAAGATTTGATGACACATCTCATTTAAACTCCCTTTGTTTTCTGGTTGTGATAACGGAACCCCCCTCTTACTCTCCTGGGACGGCTTGGGGGTACATAAAGCTAAAACCCTGAGGCGCATCCCATTCCCCTCGGAAATCATGACACGGTCACATGGAAACGATCTCACAGACACACCCCTTCCTGGGACGTTGGTAAGTATCAAAAAGTAACAAATAATCGCAAATAGGAGTCAATTTGTGTTTCCTGGCACACCCCAAAGCTTTGTGTGCATTACTGATACAGGAGATGATTCTTAATAGGATCCTCTGTGTATTCTGACGTCTCAACTTCCCCTCTTGCCTCTGGGACGACTCAAGCCCTGTAATTGAAGTTCCAAGAAAATTGAAGTCATTCATCTTTTTTCTCTTTAATGCAAAAAATATAGAAATACTCTAACTTTTGCAGAAAAAGCCCCACAACTGCGCCAAATTATAATAATTGACTCTGCCTTCGTTGAACCAGCTGCGAAGATAGTCTGGTGGAACCCAGCAGTTTGCTAAATTCAGAAATAGTTAATTCGCGAGAACAGCTGTTGCCCAGTCACGTGTCAGCACTTGTTTATTTCATAAGGGAAACTGAAGGGAGAACAGGTCTCCCCCCTACAAGTGCAACAGGGCCCCGCTCTTCTGAGAGAACAGCTCGTTTTCTTCTGAGATCACCTGCTCCGTATTCCCTGAGAAGTTATCCTGGATAAAGGAAGTCCGAGAAGCTCTTGGGTTCACCAGGAGAGGAGCCAGGAGAAAGTTGTGGAAGACAGCCCTGTCACGTTTCGGGATAGCGTCGAGGACTTCTGCCTGAATAAATTCCCGAGGGCAGTCACCCGGCTGGCGTTACCATGTTTCAAAAATGTCTTATTTTAATTATCTTTAAAACAATGTTCTGAAACTTCTTGTGTGTGTGTGTGTGTGTGTGTGTGCGTATAAGTAAATGTCCTGGAAACCCTTTTTAAAATGCAGAATCCCGGGCCTTTGCCTGTTAGGTTCTGAATCAGTAGGTGTGGGGTGAGCCAGGGAACCTGCATTTTCATATATACGCACCCGGGGATTCCGATGCTGATGTCTAATGAGCGGGTGGATCGAGTCTCCCCAAGCACCTCACTTCCCCTCACACACTAAACTTTAGGTGCAGGGCTCTGCCTTCTGTCCTCGAATGCACCAGTGTCTCCTATCTTGGGGAAATTTTGCTTGCTCTGGCCTTTGCCTGGAGTGCTCACTCTGTAGATCTTCGTGTGGTCGTCTCTTAACATTCAGGTTTTGACTCAAGCCGCACCTTCTTACAGCAAGTACTGCCTACACTTCCTGCACGCAGGGACCCAGCGAACACTGCTTTCCCAAGTCCCTTTTTTGTGAAGTAATCCTCTCCCACCCCAACTCACCGTCTGCCTCCTTTCCCTCTTTGCTCCTCTTTGGAAGTTGGCATTAGGTGTTCCCTCGTTTCCCCAGACTGTAAACTCCATGAAAACTGGGATCTCCTCTGACTCATTCACTGTGTGGTCTCGATGCACACGAACAGAACAGTGCCTGGCATAGGTTTGGGGCCCACCGAAATTTGGTCCCAGACACAGGGAAAAAAATGAAATATCGTCTTAAAGGTAGGAGAGAAGAGGGGTCTGTAGGTCAGAGAGCCAAGCATTCAGTGCCGTTGAAATTTTTCTTTGAAATTATTCCTTTCATCTTTAAAACTTATCACCGTGAACTTTCCCCACTGTTCCATAATGCAACCCTATTTGTTTTAGTATAAGAATAATTCTTCAAATGACTTACCATTAGATAAAATCGACGCTCCGGGAAGATGAGCCACATGGACACCTCCAAGGGCATTCAGGAATATGAATAACTCAGTGTTAGAACTAACCACCGTGTAAGAATAGAGCTAGTCTTATTAGAGCGAGATGGACAACTCTGGGATCGTAGAACAAAATTCTAGAGGGACATTTGGCTGCAGAGGTCTGGTGACCCAGCAGCCTGACTGCTCTCCTGGGTCCCCCCCGCTCTGGATCGAGATGCTCTGGGCCCCTCCATTTTACTGCTGCTTTAAATTCACGTGGGGACCCAGTGAACACTGCTTTTCAAACTCGCTTATGCTATTACCTGTCAGAAATGCTGAGACACATCGGGTTTTCAAATCCCTATATGCAGAGAGAAAAGAAAACTGAAATGCATAAAGAACATTTTTTAAGTTTATTTATTTTGAGAGAGAGAGAGAGAGAGAGAGAATGCGAGCAAGGGAGGGACAGAGAGAGACAGAGAGAGAGAATCCCAAGCAGGCTCCGTGCTGTCAGCTCAGAGCCCTACATGAGCCACCCAAGTCATTCCAAGAACATTTTTAAGAAAGTCTCCTCGGGTTTACTGGTTTCACGTTTCCTACAGTTGCATGGCAGGGATGACTTGCCGATTGGTGGCCTTGCTTCCTTCCCTTTGCTGCCTTTGGACAGCAGCCCGTTGTCTCTGCTAACGGCTCATGCTCCCAGTGTGGCTGTTTCTGACTCTCTGTTCTAACAACTCATCCCAATAGAATTCGGACTCCACGTGGGGAAAGATGTTCAAGGTTTGGTTCACGGACTTACCTCGTCATAGTTTTCAATGTCTGAGGCGGGTCTGTAGAATCTGTGCTTTCTCATCATCATCCAGAATAAGCAGTTAGTTTCTAGGGTCGCCAACCAAGGTTGAGAAATGATGAATTTCACTTTCTAAGACGTTGGCCACACGAGACCTTCCCTTTCAGCGCTAGACTGAGGGATGCTAGTGCTTCTGAGTGACCAGACCGAGGACCGGCCCCAACTCTGCCCTGCTCTTCAGGTTAGCCCTGGCTTTGGGGGATGGTCTTACCTCTCTTATTGGATGCAGCGTGCCATAAAATGAACATGGCACTCCCGTAGGACAAGGAAGCTCATCTTTTCCAGGGGCTAATTCATAACCCAATGTTTTAGCTGAGAAGCAAAATGGGTTCCAGGTATCTTTTTGGGCACTGAGTAGTGACGTACGTGATCTTAGAACAATCATTTATCCCTTCTTCTCTCATCTGCTAAGAGGGGTCAATAATGATCTACTAGAATTGTTCTAAGTATTAAATGCATGGAAATCAACTACATCTGAGCCTGGAAAGCATCAAGTGTCCAAAAGGCGTCACTAGCATGGCTAGCAGTAGGAGTGATGTTTTGTTAAAATCTGAATATGGCTTTGTCTGCTGGGGATTTGGCAAGAATGTCCTCGTGTATTGGCAGGAATCCATCAATATCGATCAACGAGTGTTTATTGAGAATCTGTAACATGAGTAAGGTGCTCGCCTAGAAATAACTAGTCGAGATGGTGTGACTAACCCTACCTTCAGGAGTTTCTATTGCCATCCCTGAATTAAACTTTCTGTGATTCTAGGATAGAATCTCAGTGTTTGAGACAGGCCAGCTGGCCTTGGGAAAAATGAAGAAAAAAACTCAACTTCCCTTACAGGCAGCATTGTGAATTATAGCCATTCACCTTGGCTTTGCCTTGTAGCTATGTAACACTGGTATTAACCATGAGAAGCTACATGACAGGAAAGGAGTGCGCAGCAGACTCTTGGAGTCTGGAAAGCTCATCGACAAGTGACAATTGAATCGAACAGATCTGAAAATCTTCATCCTAACGAAGAAGTGGGAAAAGGAAAACGAGTTTGCATTTCAGAGCCTCGGGAAGGCCCATGAACTAGGGATATCAGGCGTTTCCGAATGTGCAGGTAAAAACAGAACCGAAACCCAGTAGATAAGTGGAAGGGTCGTATAGAAAGCAGGTGGACTCCCAGAAGCCAAAACGCAGACAGGTGACTGCCTCTGCCACACGTGGTTGAGCTCTGCAGGATCACTTTCTGGAAAGGGTGGATCCGAGGACAACTTTCTCCCTTATGACTTTCAGAAGTATCGCTTGGAACTTTCCGTTTTGGATCTTTGCTGAGTTCTTCTACTCTTTAAATTCTCCTGTCTGCTTTTTACATTGGTTATTTGGAATGTTGTAATTCTGTATGCCTGTTCTCCATAGACTCTCCAATGATGATCTGGTCAACGTCCTTGGCTTCAGATCCCACCAAAAGCTGATGATCGTTAAGAGCTGTCACATCCAACCCTGGCCTCATGTCTACGACGGGCCACCTGAGAACCACACTGGATGCTCCCCAGGCCCCGCGTATCCCCCAAAACCTTCTTTATACCTGCGTATTTCACCTCCATTTCTCCTCTCGTCTCCTACCATTTCCTCCGAGCCAAAGGCTGGGAGGGATCCTCACTCTTTCTTATCCTTCGTTCTTCAGGAGTTGTTCTTAATCCCTTCCCATTCTTGGGTTCTATTAAACAAATGGCGCCAAGTGAACAGAAGAAAGAGCCAGATCTGGAGGGGTCTGTGTTCTCCCTGGGATGCTGACATATGAACATTATATGGCATTGGAGCAGAAATGCTCTGAATGATGGCTCTGTGAAGTTCCACAGCACAGAGAGAAGGAAGTGATGAATTTCTGGGTGGAGAGCAATTTCAAAGTTTCCAGAGAGATTCCATTGCAGCTGAGGCTTGAAGAAAGCATTAGCTTTTTCTCCTTAAGTGGATTTCCTTCTTTTAAGTTTATTTATTTTGAGAGAGAGAGGGAGAGAGGGAGGGAGAGAGAATCCCAAGCAGGCTCCATACTGTCAACACAGAGCCTGACATGGGGCTTGGTCTCAGGAACTGTGAGATCATGACCCGAGAGGAAACCAGGAGTCAGATGCTTAATTGACTGAGCCACCCAGGCGCCCCAGAAAGCATAAACATTTTTAGAAGAAGCAGCAGCCAGAGGATGCCGCCACGGGCCGGGCATGGCCCACGGACACGAGTGGCTTGTTTGGCAACTGACGAGCCATTTGACCCTGGACCATCATTTGGCACGAGGAGTCCTGAGCCTAGCAGTAGTGAGGCTTCAGTCAAAATGTGGGTCATGAGGTGGGTGCCGGGCTTGGGTGACTAGACTTTATCCCAGAGGCAGAGGGATCTCACAATGAATAACGAGCAGGGAAGAGGTTAAAGTTTTGAAAGATTATTCTGGCAGCAACGAGGAGAACAGACTGGATGGGCTAGAGGAGATGGAGAATTTGAGGAATTATGGAACGTGTCCCGAGGTCAGATGGGTTCTTATGAAGACGACATCTCTGATGGAATAAGGAGGGTGAGGGCAGATGGGACATCCTGACTATGATTTCCATGGAGTCATGTGTTATTTTAGACTCTATTTTCTTTGACTGGAGCACGGTATCGGCTCTTGGCCACCGTGCAAGGACGTGCATTCGAAAAGAAGACAATGTCCCTTTCATGTTTCAAAGCCTTTCAAATTAGCATGAGGCTCTCTACAAAAGAGAGCACATGGGCATCTTCCTGAAGCTTTTTGCCATGGGCATCGGATATCGGAACCTCAGGATGTAGGTCAGCTTGAGGCTCCGCACTGACAGTCCTCAAGCGCTGTAAGGACAAATCCATTCCCGGACGACATCACGCTCCAGGAAGGAGAGCTGCCTGGCGGGTCAGAGCGTGACCTGTGTCAGAGCGCAAGTCCCCCTCCCCCACCAAGCTGCCGATTCATATGGAATCTACATTCCCGGAGAGACGCTGGCAGCCCAAATTCAAACTCGGTTCTAAATTAGCTCTTTTGCTAACGTGTTTCCTTGCCTAGAGGGATTTGGGAAATGGAGACAGTGCCTCTGCTATTGCCAAGAAAAAAAAAAAAAAAAAGAAAAGCCTTATCTGAAAATACCAGAGCATTTTCTTCTCTTTTAAATTGGGTCAAATGCACTCAATTTAATTGGTAAATTTTTACAACAGAAAATAGATAAGTCCTCTGCAAGCAGGGCTTCCTGCTTTAAAATGCAGCTGAAAGCATTATTACACTATAAAAGAGTTGTTGTGTTGGTCAGTCTGAGGAAGGGCTCAGCTTGGCCCCGGCAGAGGAAGGAGGTGCATGTAAGAGATACTGTCTGACTGTAAATCATGGGTTGCAAAAAGAGGTAAGTGTTGCGAGCGAATGCAACCAAAACATTCAGGGAAACCATGGCACAGGCTTTTCCCAGAACCGGAAAATCTCAGATCTCAGGGAACAGACTGGACTGAACAGGGACCCAGGGTCTCAGCCACTTGGAGCATTAAGACTCAAAGTATGTTCAGCCATGTGGAATTGGAGAGCTTTTTGGTTTTGTGTGTGTGTGTGTGTGTGTGTGTGTGTGTGTGTGTTTACAGCATCAGCTGTGCTTTTTAAAAGCTTTATTTAAATTAGCATTCCGTAAAATTCACCTACTGTAAGTTTACAATTCAAAGTTTCAGAAAATTTATGGGGTGGTGCAGCCACCACCAAATTCCCGTTTTAGACCATTTCCATCACCCCTTAAAATTCCCTCGAACCTGCTTGCAGTAAAATCCTCACTCCCAGTTCCAGGCAAAAACTAATTTGCTTTTGGTGTCTATAAGTTAGTCGTTTCTGGATATTTGATAGAAATGAATAATAAGCAGTCTTTGGTTCCGGCTTCTTTACACTTCGCTTAATAATTCTGAGGTTTATTCGTGTTGCAGCAGGTATCAGTGTTTCATTGATTTTTTTTTACTGCTGAGTCGTATGCTGCTGAAAGGCTACACTACACTTTACCCATTCGTTGGGTGATGGACAACTGGGTTGTGTCCAGGGTTGGCTATTATGAATCACGATACTATATACGTGCACACACGAGTCTTTGTGCGGAGGTATGTTTTCATTTCTCTTCGGTAGATTCCTGGGTATAGGGTTGCTTGGTCTCATGATTGAGTTGCTGGGTCTGTTTAACGTTGGAAGAAACTTCCAAAGTTTTCCGAAGGGGCTGTACCATTTTATATTGCCCCTGGCAACGTGTGGGGGTTCCATTTACTCCACATCCTCGTCAACACTTGGTGCTGTCTGCCTTTCTTATTATACCCATTTTCATGATTGTGGGGCTCTCCCAATTACTAACGATAGATACCTTTTCGTACGCTGATTAGTCATTTGTATGTTTTCTTTGTCGGAATGTCTGTTCAAGTGTTCAAGTCCTGTGCCCGGTTTTCACGTGGATTGTTTAGAATCTTATTATTGAGTTACAAATGTTTTTATATATTCTGGATACTAGTCCTTCATCAGACACATGATTCACAAATATTTTTCCCAACGTGTGACTTGTTGTTTTCATTTTCTTAACGATGTCATTGGAAGTGCAGACAATTTTCATTTTAATGGAGTCTGATTTATCAGTTTTTTTTTTTCTGTTACAGCTTATGCATTTGGTATTGTGTCTGAGACCTCTTTGCCCAACCCAGTGTCACAAAGATGTTCTCCCATGTGTTCTTCTAGAAGCTTTGTCATTTTGGCTTTTATATTTAGTACACGACCCGCTAGAAGTTAAATTTGTGTACGGTGTGAAATAATAGTCTCAGGCTTTTGTTTTGTTTTGTTTTCTGCATATGTTGCTCCAACCTTCCTGACGCCATTTGTTGAAAAAAAAAATCATCCTTTTCACTACTCACTGCTTTGTTGAAAATCTAGTTTGTCATAAATGCAAGCATTCCTTTCTAGGCACTCAATTTCCTTTCACCGATCGATACGCCGATCCGATCCTTTCCTTTCGCCGATCCTTCTCACACACCGCGTGGTCTGGATGATGGTCGCAGTACAGTAAGCTTCGAAATTTGGTGGTGATCTCCAACCTTGTTTTTTATTTTCAAGATTGTTCTGGCTCCTCTTAGCATCTCCATACAAAAGTAGGTCAGTTCCTTGTCAGTTTCTATAGCTCAGTCTGCTAGAATATTGGTAGAGATGGTGTTGAATCTGTAGATCAGTTTAGCGAGAAGTGCCATTTCTCCAATATTTACTCTTCGAATCCATGGACGTGGGATATCTTTCTACTTACTTAGTTCTTCTTAGCAATCTTTTGTAGTTTTCAAATTATGCACTTCTTTTGTTAGAAATATCCCTAGTATTTTATTCTCCTTGATGCTACTGTGAATTACATTATTTTCTTAATTTCATTTCTGGTTGTGCATTGCTAGTGCATGCTGCAGTCTTGCTAAACTCATTTATTAGCTCTAGAAGTTTTGTTGCGGATTCCTTAAAATTTTTTACATATGGGGTTGTGTCAAACATGAACAAAACAGTTTACTTCTTCCTTTCTGATTCATCTTTCTTTCTCCCCAGGTTTTCCTTTACTTCCTCCCTCCCTTCCTTCCTTCCTTCCTTCCTTGTTTCCTTCCTCCCTCCCTCCCTTCCTTCCTTCCTTCCTTGTTTCCTTCCTCCCTCCCTCCCTTCCTTCCTTCCTTCTTTCCTTGTTTCCTTCCTCCCTCCCTTCCTTCCTTCCTTCTTTCCTTTTCCTCTCTTATTTCGTATGTCAGTCTAGCTAACAGCTTGCCAATCTCCTTGATCTGGTCAAAATCACAAGTGTTGTTTTCACTAGATTTCTGTTTTTGTTTCACAGATTTCCACTTTTTTATAAAAAGTTTATTTATTTTGAGAAAGAGAGAGACAGAGAGAGTGTGAGCAGTGGAGGGGCAGAAATGGAGGGGGAGAGGGAGAATCTCAAGCAGGCTCCACATTGTTAGTGTGGGGCCCGTAGCAGGGCTTGAATTCAGGAATTGTGAGATCATGACCCGAGCCAAAATCAAGAGTCAGATGCTTAACGACTGAGCCACCCAGGCACCCCTCACTGATATCCATTTTAGTTTTCCCCCTATTTGCTTTCTAATTTGTTTTTCTTTGTCTTTCTTAAAAGGGAGGCTCAGTTTATTGATATAGGGGTTCTTCTGACACAAGTATTTAAAGCTAGAATCTCCCTCTAAGCAATCCTTTACATGCATCCCTTACATTATATGTTGTTTTAAACTTTTTATTCCTTGAAAATATATTTCAATTACCTCTATGGTTTCTTCTTGACCCATAGGTTTTATGGAACTGTGTTGATTTTTAAATATTGGAGATTTTTTCCATGTATCTGTCTTTTGCGGATCTTGAATTTAATGCCATCATTGCCAGAGAATGGCCTTTGTATGGTTTTGATTATTTGAAATTAATTGAGGGGCGCCTGGGTGGCTCAGTCGGTTAAGTGTCTGACTTTGGCTCAGGTCATGATCTCACGATCCGTGAGTTCGAGCCCCGCGTCGGGCTCTGTGCTGACAGCTCAGAGCCTGGAGCCCGTTTCAGATTCTGTGTCTCCCTCTCTCTCTGCCCCTCCCCTGTTCATGCTCTGTCTCTCTCTGACTCAAAAATAAATAAACGTTAAAAAAAAGTTGAAATTAATTGAGACCTGTTTTGTGGCCCAGAAGATGATTTATCTTACAGACACATATGTGTGTGCTGTATCTGGGCTGGGGTGTGCGTTTGCGAGTCTGTGTTGGATTTTCTTTTGGTGAGGCTTCCTTACCTCTCATATCTCCTCAACAGAGAGCACCCCGGCTCTGACGGTTACGAACGTATGGGTTCCTTTTTTATCTTAATGTTTATTTCTGAGAGAGAGACAGAGTGCCAGCAGGGGAGGGGCAGAGAGAGGGGGAGACCCAGAATCCGAAGCAGCCTCCGGGCTCAGAGCTGTCAGCACAGGGCCCGACGTGGGACTCAAACCCATGCACTGCGCGATCATGACCTGAGTGCAAGTCCGACGCTTAACCGACTGAGCCACCCAGGCGCCCCCAGGAACCCATGGTTTCCTCGGGCCTGCTCCTGTCTCCCCTGTGCATATGCAAGACCTGTGGGCCACCCAGGTTATGTGGGAGCTTGTCCAGGCCCATCGTGGCTACCTTGCCTCGTGCAATTCCCTGTGAAAAGCCCAGGCCAGTTTATGAACCCAAGAGGCCCCCAGCCCCCACGTGCTTGCCACTTGGACTGACAATGTCCCGAGTCCAGTGAGGCCCTTGGGGAGTGGTACTGGAGTTTCTTCCCATTGCAGCCTATGCCGAGCTGCTCAAATTATGGTGCCCTGGAGGGTGCGGTGCTCCTCAGGTCGTTGTCTGACTTTTGTCCCTTTCCAGAGGAGGGAGATGTTGTCTGGGACAGCGGTGTCCAACCTCCCTGAGGCTTTTTGAAAAAAGGTGATTGTCTACTGATGGAAGTTGGACTCCTGTTTGCCCTCCTTTGCATCCTCCCTTCCAGCTTGACACCTGCTCCCCGGGGAGATCCCCGGCCACGCGCTGTAATCCAGAGACTGCCTATAATTTGGGAGACTGAAGCCCAGAAAGGGAAGGGGCTGCTTCGAGTTCACTTTCAGAGCCGCTGAGCGGAGGGCGTCGGGACACGGGCTCGCGGCAGGTGGAACCGGGGCTCCTCCGGCCACGAGAGAGGCCGCACCTTCCGCCGTCGTTGGGAGAGCCGGGGGCTCCAGACTCGCGTCTCGTCCTGTTGGGGTGGGAACCCCCCACGGCCCTGACTCTGGAAGGCGGGGAACCCCCCCACCCCCCGCCGTGAGAACACTTGGCCTTCCTCCGCTCCTCCCCACCAGCTGCGCCCTCCTCTTCCCGTCATAATCACCACCCACGAGGGTCACTTCCCGCGTGCCTGGTTGCCTCGGCACGTGGCGGCATGGGGACACCTGGTGTGTGTCCCATGAGCGTCCTCAGCCCGTTCTGTGAGCTGCCTCCTGGGGGTCGGGCACGGAACTTCATTGTTCACGTACGGTCTTCACTGGACCCCTATGACAACAGCCTCCCAAGAGTCCCCCCACCCCCACCCCCCGGTCCCTCCGTGTGACACACGGGCTACGAGAGAGGTTCAAGAACACGTCTGAGCCCTCACGGGGATGGACGAGGCCGGGATCTGACCTCACGTCTGTGTGTTTCCAAAGTCTGTGGTTTCTGCCGTCAGACCACGTGCATCTGCAAAACCGTGAAAGCCTCACGGGTGGCAGCGGGGGGTGGGGGGGTTGGTGGCAGCAGGGGGCGTGGCAACACCTCCAGCCTGAGCCCGAATTCCGGGGCATAACCCGATCCAGCAGGGCACCGTAAGGAGCCACACACACCGCACACACATACAAGGCACACAGGCATACCCTGTCTCCTGTCTCCCACGTGATCCCGGCTACATGCCCCCCCCCCCCCCCCACGTGGAATCACCCACTGTGCAAAGAGGACAGATCACATGGCTTCTCGTCTTTTTCAATTATGGCACTTTGGCTCAGCATCTACCTTCCTGAGCGCAGGTAGGATTGTACAAAGTTGTCAGAGGCACAGTTTTCTACGAAGGTGCCTTGCAAAATTGCCCTGGGGAGTAGCACTCTTTTTGTTTTTTTTTTTAAGGCAGAATAACCATTCTTCACAGCTTCTCTGCCGTGGGAAGAGCGAGCAGGTTGGTGGAGGAGTTTAGCAGATTTATTGACATGAACATAGTTTTGAGACAGAAGGCAAGCTGTCATAGCCTGACATGCAGGAAAGTCGGGATAAATATTTCTGTTGACGCCCCATGTATCCCTTATCCCCACATGCCCTCGCGCTGGGCTCTCCTGTCAGGATGAACTTGTACGAGGCTTTGCTCTTGCCCCAGAAGAGGGCCAAGGGGGCGGTGGGTGGGGGCAGGGAAGAAGGGGAGCGAATTCGTGAAAATTACTGGTGGAATAAAATCGTAAGACAGAAGTCCCCTCCCGTCGGCGGGAATGTGACCCGGGACCCCCCCTCCCCCGGGGGCGCCTGAAATCCGCCAGTGCCGTAGCCTTTCCACGCATCCCGGGTTTTTCCCTATACATCCATACCTACGCTAAATTTAATTTATAAAATCAGTACAGTGAGAGATCACCAACAAAGACATAATAAAATAGCATAATTACAACAATATACTGTAATAAAAGTCGCGTAGATCTCAGCAACCCCAGCGTACAATATTTTTTCTCCACTAAGCAAGTCAAGAACTTACACCTTTTCACTTAAAGGAAGCACTTTCTGGCTTCTCCTTGGGATCTCCGCCTTGCCAGCGCTGCTACTCTTGCGTTTGGGGCCATTAGTAGGTAAAATACAGGTTACTTCGCAGCCCGTCCGACACTCAAGAGCCTAAGTGACTCGCGGTGGTGACATGGGCAGTGTGGGGGCTCTGGGCATGGGGGTGATTCATGCACGTGCAGGATGGAGCTGGACACGGTGAGATCTCATCACGCTACTCAGAGCGGCGCACAACTTAAAACTTACGGATTATTTTGAGAATTTTCCATGTGATATTTTCAGACCTCTCTTGAAGCCATGCACACTGGAACTGTGGAGGGGGTACTGACTGTAGTCATGTCTTTCGGAAGCAGACCCAGCGTGCATTTTAAAAGCATAAATGACAGATTATACCCGATAGACTAGCCAGTGGTAGCTGACATTTACACTCGGGGCACACTGCTAAGCCATCCGCATGCCTTCATTCAGCAAATTTTATTGAACGTGTACAAGATGCCGGGTTTGGTCACGGGCACTTGGGGTCTATCAGTGAATAAATTCTCATGGAAATTCCATTCTCTTCTTTAAAAAAAAAATTTTTTTTAAATGTTTCTGTATTTGTGAGAGACAGGGAGAGACAGAGCACGAGCAAGGGAGGGGCAGAGAGAGAGGGAGACACAGAATCCGAAGCAGGTTCCAGGCTCTGAGCTGGCAGCACAGAGCCCGACACGGGGCTCGAACCCATGAGCGGCCAGATCGTGATCTGAGCCATAGTCATAGACGCTTAACCGACTGAGCCACCCGGGCGCCCCAAGGAACGTCCATTCTTGAGGGAAGGGAAGAAAGACAACACTGGTGGAAAGCTGGGCCATAGGCCGCTTGGGATGAGTACCAGATGCTCACGGGGACAGAGTCCAAGCTTGGCAAGAGGACATGGGGGAAATGACACAGCCAGTCTTGGGGCCTTCCTCCTCTGGTCCCCGCTGCTCCCATCAGAGCCCTGGCAGCCCTTGCCTTCCCTCACTGGCCTGTGCTCCTTCACACCATGTACCTTTCATTGTCTAGTTCTCTTTTCCATTTCAGGCTCTTCCTTTGGTGGCCTTCACTCCTCCCTCTCAGTTCCAATGTTTCCTCCACTGAGCCCGCTGCTCTGCCGTCTGCCAGTTCTCGCCACAAAGTCTCTGGGCCTTCTCGCTGCCCCCGTGGCCTGGGATGCCCTGCTCTCTTGGGACAAGGGTCTCATTTTATTCTGCCGCCAGCCCCGGACCATCGGTGAACCGTGTGTTGCCAGAGCCACCCTGCTCTAAGGGATCTCGGAGGCGCTCTCGGACTTTCCACTGGATCGGGAATCTTCTTCCAGGGTGAAAACAAAGTTTTGCCTCTGAAACGTGAGCCCCTTGTGTAGCAGGTTGGTAGGTGTTCAGTGAATATTTAGGGAGCACATTGCCACGCAGATCACCTAAAATTTGCATCGTGAGGGCCTCACAAAATCCGAGTTCGTGTTCTCACTCACCTCTGAATCCCTAGTGTATTTGCCCATCATCTGCCCAGTGCCTAAAATGTGCCAAACCCTGTACCGGCACTGAGGGCAGAGAGATCTATGAAAAATGCCGTCTGCCAAGAAGGAAGGCCTTGGACGGGGCCACAAGGTGAACCCGAATGCAGGTGTCAGAAGGGGAACCTGAGAGCAACACAGGTTTGTGCACCGTGGAGGAGGCTGTCCCTTTGTGGGGTGGTCGGGAAAGGAGTCACACAACAGAAGAAGACCCCCTAAGCTTGTTTAAAAGTAGAGGCAGGAGAAAGGGGCTCAGCTTCTTATCTTGGCTGCTAATTGTGTGGGGCCGCTGTTATTCGCATAGAGAGCGTTTATCGAGTGCGTATGGAGTGCTGGCTACTGAGCTGAGGACGCTCCAGAACTATCTCATTTTCCCGCTGCCCTGGAGGGTGGACTCTTACCCCCGTTTTTTGCCAGGGAACAGGGAGGTTGGGCTATTTGTTCCTGTCACAGGGAGTGCGTGGTGGAACCCGGAGACTTTTATTATTCCCATAAATGACCTTGAACGCCATGGTCTCCACAAAGCCTTCCCTAACTATTGCACACCTTTGGGATTGCCCATTTTCTGGCGTTATCACAGCACTCCCAAACTTTACTATACATCAACCTTTCAATAATTGCCCATTAGTCAGACTTCTCTAATGGCTTGATAGCGACTCGTTTCACTGCTCGATCTGTTAACATTTATCTCTTACGTGGAAAAAGCAGAAATCACCCACAGATGAGTACCATTCCCAGGACTCTTGTCACTGTTCCTCTTTCCGTGTCCGACAGAGTAGCTGTGGTAATCAGGCATCCTGATGGATGGATGTGTGTTCCCCAAGTATGGTCCTGGACAAGTTATATCATTTCCTTAAGACTCGATTTACTTGTTTGTACAAATAGGACACGAACTCCCTTTGGAATGATTTTGGAATGAGTAGATATGACGCGTAAGAATACACTTTGTTCTGGGGCGCCTGGGTGGCTCAGTCGGTTAAGTGTCTGACTTCGGCTCGGGTCATGATCTCACAGCTGTGGGTTCGAGCCCTGCGTCGGGCTCTGTGCTGACAGCTCAGAGCCTGGAGCCTGCTTCGGATTCGGGGACACAGAATCCCCCTCTCTCTGCCCCTCTCCTGCTCACGCTCTGTCTCTCTCTGTCTCTCAATAATAAATAAACGTTAAAAAAATAAAAAATAAAAAAGGAAAACACTTTGTTCTATGAACAGACATTTCTCCAAAGAAGAAATACAGATGGCCAACAGACACACGAAAAGAGGCTCAAAGTCACTAAACACCAGGGAAATGAAAATCAAAACCACCATGAGATATCGCCTCACACCGGCCAGCACGGCTCAAATCAAAAACACAAGAAACAACCAGTGCTGGCGAAGGTGTGGAGAGAAAGGAACTCTCGTGCACTGTTGGTGGGAAAAACAAACTGGAGTGGCCACTGTGGAAAACAGCACCGATGTTCCTCAAAAAATTAGAAGTAGAATTACTATTTGACCCAGTAGTTCTACTACTGGGTCTTTGTCCAAAGAGAACGAAAACACTAATTCCGAAAGGTATATGCACCCCTATGTTTATCGCAGCATTTTTTGCAATAGCCAAATGATGAAAGCAGTCCAAGTGTCCACAGACAGATGAATCGATAAAGAAGATATATGGATAACAGTATAGAAGTCAGCCATAAAAAAGAATGAAATCTTGCCATTTGCAACCACACGGGTGGATCTGGAAGGCATAATGCTAAGCAAAAAAAGTCAGAGAAAGACAAATACCATATGATTCCACCCATAGGTGGAATTTAAGAAACAAAACAAATGAGCAAAGAGAAAAAGAGACAACCCCCGCCCACCCCCCCCCAAAAAAAAAAAATCCCAGACTCCCAATTATAGAGAACAAACTGGTGGTCACCAGAAGGGAGATGGGTGGGGGGATGGGTGCAGTGGTGAAGGGGACAAATGCTCATGATGAGCACTGAGTAATGTGTAGAATTATTGAATGACTATCTTGTACCTCGGAAACAAATATAACCCTGTATGTTAACTGTACTGGGACTAAAATTTAAAAAAGAAAAAGAAAAGGAAAACACTTTGTTTTAGTTTCCTGACTCCCTTCCCTTGAGGCAATCTTTAACAATAAGTGCTGCTGCTCATATTGGGGATAAATGGCCTTGCAGTTTATAAAACAGTTTATAGAACGGAATGTGGATCGGGAAACCAGGGTTCAATTCCTAGCTTTTGTGCCCATCAGCTGTGTAATTCGGGACAGGTAATTGAGTCTGCCTTTCGCTCTTTCGTTCGTAAAATATTTACTGACCGACTGCTACGTTGGGGCGGAGTTCTGTGGCCTGGACAGAGAGCAGTGGGGGGAAAGGTCCCCGGCCTCGTGGACCTTTCACCTCCTGGAGCTTCCGCATGGAAAGAGGCAGGAGACCGCTTCTGGGGTGGTTTGCAGAGCTGGGGAAAGCTCCTGAAAACAAAGCAGCAATTTGACAGACGTAACTGATGGAAAGAACACGTTATCTGCGGTCAGAGGAACTGGGTTCGAATTCCGGTTTTGTCTTCCTGAATGAGTGGCTTCGGACTGAGTGACTCCGCGGGGCCACGTCTTTCCAGTGCTTTAATTTCCTCATCTGTTCAGCAGAAAAACCACGTTCTCCTTCTCCCGCGGGTTCTTCTACAACAGTTCAATGCGATGATGTCAAGGAAAGAGCTCTGTGCCCAGGACAACACTATGTGCGTGTGAGTCATTTGTGAGTTACTAGTTGTTTAAAATGAAACATAGAGCCCAAATGCCCATCGGCTGATGAATGGATAAAGAAGATGTGGTGTATATAGCTATACATACAAGGGACTCCTACTCGGCAATCAAAAAGAATGAAATCTTGCCATTTGGAATGACGTGGATGGACCTAGAATGTTTTATGCTAAATGAAATAAGTTAGTCAGAGGAAGACAAATACCGTATAACTTCACTCTCTGTGGAACCGAGGCAACAAAAGAGATGAACATAGGGAAAGGGAAGGAGAAATGAAACAAGATGAAAACAGAGAGGGAGGCAAACCCTAAGAGACTTTGAACTCTAGAGAACTGAGGGTTGCTGGAGGAGGGGTGGGTGGGAGGATGGGCTAAATGGATGATGGGCACTAAGGAGGGAACTGGTTGTGATGAACGCTGGGTGACATAGGTAAGTGATGAATCACTAAATGCTGCTCCTGGAACCCATACTGCGTGATATGTTAACTAACTTGAGTCTAAGTCAACTCTTGGAAGAGAACGCATGAAATCCAGGGTTCTCTCTTGCCCCGGAAAGTAAAATACATCTGAAAGCGACAACACTCGGAGGACGGCGTTGTTGTGATTGGCCGCAGGCTCTGGATGTCCACTAGCCCAGGTTACCTGTGGAATCGACCGAAGCCCTCTTTCTTTCTTGGTAGTGCTATCTCTGATGCTGAGCCACGGGATCCCCCCAACGTCCTTTGCTGCAACTGTGGACTCCCCCCAGAGTGCTCCTGCTGCTTAGTGTATTTCCCACTGAGATGTTCCCATGTGGAGAGGACCAGGCGGACCCTCTGCGGGAAGAACCCCAGGCTGGAGGTTCCGTTCCTCCGTGGAGAGTGACGGATTGGTACCAGGGAACTGTTTTCTTGTCTTTTGTCTCGATTACCCACGAGTTCGGTGAGCGTGTCCCCAGGCCTCTGGCGAGCCCTGTTCGGGAGAAAGTCACTTTCTCACAGACCCAGAGCCTGGCGAGACTGTCAGCTGCGGGTCCTCCCCGAGCCAGCCTGCCGGACCCCTCCTCTTGCTGCCTCAGCTGGCGGCCCAGGGGGCAGCAGAGACCAACCGGCAAGACACCAGCAGGGCCCTCGGGTCTGCAGAGACAAGGCCTCATTGTGCATCGTGGAAGACTCTGACTCGGTGGCCTGCTGTATTCCAGTCTCTACGGCTGCGAGGAGTGGTCATTGCACACACATTCGTACATACGAATGGCAAAGTAGCTCCTTCCATGCTCCGAGGGCAGGCGCTCGGGGATGCTGAGGGAGAGACCCAGCGAGGCGCGGCGACTTGCACAAAGTGCGACAACTGAGGCAAGGTGGGTCGTTCGGGACGCGCGGCCCTCGCTTGTTATGTTGTCTCAAGCGGGATCTTCCAGGCTCTGTGAGGGATGCAGGCGAGGGCAGGGGACCAGAAGGAGCTCCCAGCTCACAGGGACCCACCAGGACACAGGCAGTGTGGTAAGCGCTGTGCCAGGGACAGACGTCGAAGGTCCGAGGAGCAGAGGTGACATCTGCTCGGCAAGCGGGTGAGACTTCACAGAGGGAGGAGCCTTGAAGAATGAGTCTAATTGGAGGAGGAGAGGAGTTGGTTGGGTAGACAGAAGGAACCGTGTGAACAGAAGCATGGCACAGCGAAACCTGAACCCTGAGGAGGGATTTAATGCAGAATGTGTGAAAACAGTTGTCGCTTTCCTTTGGGGAGCGAATTCCAGCCAGCGGTATCCTGATACATTCATGGCGGCCAACGCTCCCCAAGAAAAATTCAGGGAAAATGAGTCAAGTCCGAAGGGAAGGAGACTGCAGGAGGCCCAGAGGGAAGGAAGCTGGTTGCATTGCAGGCCTGGGCTTCGGTCCCCTGGCCTGCTGGCGCCCAGTACAAGGGACAGCGAGGGTGGGACGCAGAGTGGAACAGATCCCAGATTAGAACGAGACAGCGGCTTATCCCTCGTGTAGGTTTCGGGAAGTCTGAGCTCTTGGAACTGCAGCCTCCTTATTTCTAAAATGAAGGTGATGATTCTGCCTCCCAGGCTGGGTGTCGGCGTCCCGGGAAGTAACACAGCACAAGCGGCCAGCGATGTACCTAGTCAGTGGTCGTGCTGGGGGGGAGCACTGGCTTCTCTCGCTGTCTCCTGAATACTTAGAATGAGGCCATCGTCTAAAAAAATAACAATAACTAGAATTTTCCCTCTCCCCAAGTACTCAAGGGGGATGTGTATTAAAATGGAATGTGATTCCTTTTAATCAGATGATAGGGATCTCGGCTGATGTCACAGTCTCGGGAACCTCACTGAAACACACCCAGCCCCTAGTGCTGTGAATTGGAGGCCGGTCTGAACTCTCAGTGACCTTGGCACAGAGGACCTTTTCATGCACTCTGCACGGGGAGGAGAATTCAGGGGCAGGCAAGGGGGACGTGGGCAAGGACGTCCATGGAGCTCGTTTCTTTCCGGGGTTGACAATTTAGTCAAGAACATCTTAGTTATGCAGCAGTGAGTTCCTAGAACCCTGGGGGCAAAAGGGACCTTATGCTTCCCCAGGAGATGTTTCTCTGTCTTACAAATGATCTCTATTTTATTGCCTGGCCTTCTCAAGTTTCTCTTTGTATGATTTCCAATTGCTAACTGCATGGGAACGGCCTGCCGTGGAACATTCCGGTCGGTCTCAGGTGCTCACGAGTGCCGCCAGTTTCCCGGGTCTGAGACACTCCCTCCTCTATTTAGCTCCTTGATGGCGGCCTCTTAGCCCAGAGCCGGAGATGGAAGCCAGGTCAGGGGTTCTAAATAATTTTGCAGGTGTCACTCTTCACCTACAGGGATGAAAATCTGGGACGCCTGTTTTCTGCAAAACAAGCTTGAAATGATGCCAAGGGTGTGGGGACATGCCAAGATGGCGGACGCTATCTTGAGTGCGAGGGCCTAATGGATAAACTGAGGCCCAGAGAAGGGTGGGTGACATGACTGCTCCCATAATCACAGACGATAAGGTACACAGATGAGAAAGGGGCTGTGGGAATCAGGGTCAGGTCGCTGTGGCCCCTCATCTAATGCTCTTTTGCCCATCTTTCATCTGCTTAGAGGGCCCCCCCAGGCTACGGCAGTGGTGAGGGAAACGGGGCGTAAATTTAAGAGGGGCTCAACGTTCTAGAATGCACTGTGGCACAAGCGTGAGGTGCTACCTCACACGCTCCTCGATGCTGGATGGCTGTGAACAAGCCCACAACTACCGTGTTATAAACCCTAGAAAATACCAGGGCGGCCTGATGACTTCGATTCTCCGGGGAGAGACCGCTTTTGGCTCTGAGACTAAGGCCTTAGATCCCTCCTCCTTCAAATGTGCCCTAAATTTGCATCTGAGCTCTGTTTCCTTGGCCCTTTTGTGATTTCGCATTGAAACGAAAACACAAGTTCCTCCGGGGACTTTTCTAATCTGGTTGCAAATAGCAGATGACCAAATTCACCAGCTTCTGTAATTCACTAGACCCGGTAATCACAGCCTCGAAATCCCTCCAAATCCCACTGCAGGGACTCAGGCAAAAATAGCAAGTGAGGTCAGCCCCCGAAGGGGAGAAAAGGGCCCTTGTCATCTAAATAGGAGGAATCAAACCATCTTTTAAATGCAAGGTTAAGAAATGCCTTACGTGTTTGTGCTGCACCACTTAATTTCTCTCTCATTCACTAGCGGGTCTGAATGTCTGCTGTGAACCAGACGCCAGGGAGGAATGAGATGCCAGAGAGGATTTGCTGGGAAGCTAATGAGGCCTCAGCTTCAGGGCCCCTGCTGCACTCTTGGCCTCTCCTGAGGCCCGGGAAAGGAGCCCCGGTGATGTGTTCACGGTCGGCGGTCAGGTGGTTTTGTAAAATACACCTATGTAAAGAAGGCTCCTCTTTCCATCGTGAAGGTTTCATCTTGCAGGCCGCCTGAATCTGTCCCCTCCTCTTTCCCCAAGAATAGCTTTGGCCTTGGGGGAGGGACGTTCGGGTGAACAAATGAATTGTCAACTATATTAGAGAAACTGGTTGGAAGTCAGGGTACAGCGGGACCCGGAGGAAGGAGCCCTGGCCTGCTGAGAAGTCCACGGATGGAGCTAGAACTTAGGAAGGGGGGTTTATTCTGTGTCGCCAACTGGGTATGTAGCAATTCAGGTTTTTTTAATGCCTATTTTATTTTTGAGAGCACGAGCGGAGAGAGGTGGGGGGGAGCAGAGGATCCAAAGTGGGCTCTGTGCTGAGAGCTTCAAAAGTCAGCTGTGCCCTGGGGGTCCCCCTGGCCACCTGCATTTCTGACTCACTGGCTGTACCTTTGGGAGTTCCCGTGAACCTCCCGTGTTCGATAATTCGATAGAACAACTCGCAGACCTCAGGAGAGCGCTAAACTTATGATGACAGGTTTACCATAAAGATTACACTAGGGTGAGGTCCGGGGGAGCACAGCGGTTCTGTGCCTTCTGCTGAAATCAGGGCAGGGGCGCCTGGGTGGCTCAGTCGGTTAAGCGTCCGACTTCGGCTCAGGTCATGATCTCACGGTACGTGGGTTCGAGCCCCGCGTCGGGCTCTGTGCCGACAGCTCGGAGGCTGGAGCCGGCTTCGGATTCTGTGTCTCCCTCTCTCTGCCCTCCCCTGTTGCACTCTCTCTCTCAAAAAATAAATAAACATTAAAAAAAAAAAAAGAAAGAAATCGGGGCATGTCAGTGTGCCCACCACCCAGGAAGTTTTTCTGCCTCTTCCCAGCTCCTCCTTATCAAGGAGCGTCTGTGTGTTTGGCAGAAGGGAGCTCTGGGGTTCTTGAGGTGGGGTTTGGGTTCCCGGGTATCATGTCTTCCCTCCTGGTAGCTGCTCGCCGTGCTGGCATTCTCTGCCCTAATCTGCGCTGATGTCCCTCAGTAAGGTGGCTCAGGAAGAGCGGACTCGGGATTCCCCGCTCCCTGGACACGCCCGGCCTCAAAGCTGATGCAGCTGGCTCTGCTCAGGAGGCTGAAACCTTCTAGAACTCTCCAAGGAGACAGGGGGTAAGGGGACCCTTGTGCTGACACGTTCATCGCGCCTCCATACTTAAAAGTACAGAGAAGAGAGTGTAGACCATTTCAACCTGATGTGGTCCATCCCTTCCTTCGCAGCAAACCCTAAGAGGTGGAGCTTGATGCGTGGACCCTTCCTCACTCGCCACACAACCCCCGTGAGCCTCACTTGCGTGTCAGAGGCAATCCTTCCCCTCTTTTGTTTCGGCTGCTTAATCGAATTTTCTTGAATTTTGAGAAAACTGTAGATTCACATGCAATGGTGAGAAATAATGCAGAGAGATCCTGTGGTTTATTCTGTCCCCACTCCGGCCCCCTTCCAGTGGTACCTTCTTAGTGGACTAGAGTCCGTTATTACAACCAGGATCTTGACACTCCATGGAAGTGTTCCAAAAAAGAAGACTTCCGTCACCACCCGGATCCCTCACATGGGCCTCTGATGGCCGCTCCCAACTCCCACTTCTGTTTCCGTTTTAATCTGCGGCAACCATCGCTCTATTCACCATTTCTATCGAGACAGCTGGTGTAAACACGTGCCCAGGTCTTAGTATAGAGCTGTCTTCACTACTGTGGGATGAACACGGTCACGTCTTCGCGAAAGGTCCCGATCTCCCCTTTGGAAGGTGGGCATTTCGAGCAGCCATGGAGGAGGTTCAACACTCAGAGAAACAATAGATAATACACGAAGAATGATTCAGAATATTGCTCTGGCAGACATCTATGACGGCACATCACCATACACGTGTATTTGCCCATGTTAGAAAATATGCCTAATCCCTTCCCTTTTTTAGGTAGAATGGCAGTTCTGGCCTTGATACAGTAAGAAATTTGTTGTGGGGCGCCTGAGTGGCTCCGTAGGTTAAGCGTCCAACTTCGACTCAGGCCACGATTTCATGGCTCGTGAGTTCCAGCCCCGCATCGGGCTCTGTACTGATGGCTCAGAGCCTGGAGCCTGCTTCGGATTCTCTGTCTCCCTCTCTCTCTGCCTTTCCCCCATTCTCTCTCTCCTTCTCTCTTTTCTCTCTCTCAAAAATAAACACACATTAAAAAAAGAAATATGCTGTGTGCATAACATTATAAACATCATTTTGCATTCAGTGCTATTTTCCAAATGCAGGAAAGGGGACCAAGGTCCCCAGAGACAGCGACTTTGGTTTGCTCTTTACATGATGTGGGCAGTCCCCACTGCTGTGCTCAGGCTGACATCATCAACGTTTTCAGAGAGAAGAGGGGGGTCAAAAGAAGTTTGGGGTTCTGATGCTTTCAGATCTGGGGTCACTAGTGTTTCTATACTTGGTTTCCAGTTCAAGGGACTGAAGGAGCAGAGGGAAATTGTGCCAGCCGCTGACTGCCTAGTAATGGCCGGGGTAAGGATGATTCAGAACAAGAAGAAGACTGACCCAAACTTCAGTGGAATTTCATCTCCGTGGAAATGCCTTCTATAGAAGAACCGGCTTTCTTTACATGTTCCTACTAACCTTCTTTCATGACCTAATTCCCCTTCCTTTTCCAGGGACCAGAGCTCGGCAGCATTCTCCATATCGCGGTATGTCAGACACAACAGGACTAGCCCTTTCTCGGCTCATTGAAGGTTTCTACTCTCCTCTCACTTTTCAGCGACGGTGTGTGTAGAAACAGTACTGGAAAAGACCTAGCTCTCTCGTTTCCTTTTCCCTCCTCCCTTCCTGGATGGCAGGGGGTGCAAAATTCAGCATTCAAAATGATCCAGGATCAGCTTGCCAGAGAAAAACTAACAGGTCAGCATTGTCACAGAGTGACCATCACCGAATGTGGTATATTCCGATCATACATATTCTTCTGTTTCTGTTTGGGGAATGGCTTGCATAGTAAAGTGCCCAAATATCTGCGGCGGATAAGCTGTGTGGGTCTCTTTTACATATAACCTGTGTAGCCACCACCCAGTCAAGAAGGCAGAGAGCATTTCCATCACACTGGGGCCCCCTTCCCACCTTTTCTTCATCAGCGTGCATCCCTCTCAAGGTTAGTACTATATTCTATATTCTAAATTTTTTTTTACATTTATTTATTTTTGAGAGACAGAGAGAGCACAAGTGGGGAGGGACAGAGAGAGAAGGAGCCAGAATCCAAAGCAGGCTCCAGGCTCCAGGCTGTCAGCACAGAGCCCGACGCGGGGCTCGAACCCACAAACCGTGAGATCATGATCTGAGCCGAAGTCGGACGCTTAACCGACTGAGCCACCCACGTGCCCCAACTATGCTCTATATTCTGACAGGAGTTTAAATTTAGGTTTAAACCAAGTGAAATTTACAACGCAAGAATGTATAGTAACAAAACCAGAAGGAGCTCTTTTGAAAATATAAAAATATTTCGATCGTGGTATTGGGTGAGGTGAAAAAAGAAAGTAATCTCCAGACAGACGAGCCGTGCCTGCTAGGAACTCATGAGTCACACCGTGACCCATTTGTTCCGTCCTGTAACCTCACATGTATTGAGAACCCCCTACGTCCCGGTCACTCTGGCTTTAAACATAGCAACTCATTTCATCCTGAGCACAGCCCTGGGAGGTAGGTGTCACTATACCCATTTTACGGGTAGGGAAAGTGAGGCAAAGAGAAGTGAAGTGTTTCGTCATGATCATGCAGCCAGAGGACAGTCGAGCCACAGACGTGTAAACATACAACATAGTTTGGTAGAACCCGTGACAGGAGACCGAGCTCAGGAGGGACAGTAAAGGAGAGCAAGGATTCGAGGTTTGGCAAAGGAACAAGTCAGGAAGGCTGAAGGGTGGTGGTGTTTTAGCTTTAAGAAAAGCAGAGGGCAGTGAGATGGCAAAGCAACTTGAAATGGTCATACACGATTGTTCTTGACTGGCGCTCGACATTTTTATTTTATTTTATTATTTTATTTTTTGAGAGAGAGAGAGAGGAAGAAGGGGAGGGGCAGAGAGAGAGAGAGAGAGAGGGATTGAGAATCCCAAGCAGGCTTCACACTATTAGGGCAGCGCCTACTTTGGGACTCGATCTCCCCAACTGTGAAATCATGACTTGTGCGGAAATCAAGAGTCAGATGCTTCACCGACTGAGCCACTCAGGCACCCCTGGAGCTCACCACTGACACGAAAGGGGAGGTGCTGTGGGAGTGAATGCAGAGACCAGATTCCTAGGGCCTCGTGTGACAGAAAACACTGTTTGGAAATGACTGCCCAGGCGCCCGGAAGACCCCGAAGGCTGTTAAGTAGGGCCTCATGAGATCAAATTCGCACTTGATAAAAGTATGAAGGCAAGTATGGAATGGAGTGAGGTTAGGGGTACGGGGTGGGGCGGGGCGGGGGGGCATGATCAGGGCCACAGTAGTTGAGGCACATGAAGGAGACAGTGTGGTCTAGAATCGTTCTTGCTTTTGTCCATTACTTGACTTGAGGGATGGTGGGAAGGCAAGATGGCGGCACGCGTGGAGACAAAGGGATGGCCCTATGGTGGGGGGGCCCCACAGAGCTGAGCCCACACGGGCTGCCGGCTCTGTGGGGCTGGAGCTTGGGAGAGGGACAGGGCTGGAGTGCAGACACAGAGGGAGACCGCAGCCTCTGGAGTCAGGGAGATCCTAACCACAGAGCAAGTAGAGAGAGAGAACTGGGGCCGAAATCCAGGTGACCTCCGGCTTATCAGGGATGCAGAGAAAGGGGACTGGGGTCAGAGAGGCGGGAGGCAAACAAGACATGGATGATGTGTCCCCAAAGCCAGAAGGACCCGGCGTCTACTCGTTCAAAGAGAGTTACTGAAATGCAAGAGGGGTGTTAGACGGCTGTGCCTCTCTTTTCTGAAAGGAGGCTCCCGGTCCCTGAGTGACCCTGAGCTCATGAGTCTCGAGCGGGTGAGTCACCGCCCAGCCCGGACTTGGAGATGCTATCAGATTCATCAGGTCCCCACGGCCACCTCCAGGGCCGGCAGCAGCCACAGCAAGGCCATTAGCTGGGCCACGTGCCCTCCCCCGACACCCTGCCCCCACCCGTCCTCTAATTTAATATTTGCAGACGTGCTGGGCCTTTGCTGCCCAAATGCAGCCATTCTACAGGCAAATGCCATCTGATCAGCTTGACAGGAAGCCAGAAGCACCATGGACTTCTTTGGTTTAGCGACGCGTCACCGGAGCGGATACCTCCGCAAAGACTATTTTAGAATGACCCCAAGTGTGTCCTTTTTTCTGCCGAGAAATTATGGCCGCGTTTGCAATAAGTCTTTCCAATTTGGAACTCTGCTGAGAAGTCTCCCGTTCATTGTCACTCAGCGTTTCGGCTCGTGGGCCGGGGGCCCCGACGCGGGCTATAGGTTACTTGTTTGGAAGCATTTTCTCTGAGTGGCGCTGTTTCTGTGCGGTGGCTCGGCTGGCTGGAGAGGTGGCCGGGGACACCGCGGGGGAACCGCACCGTCTCCCTACCCCTTAGATGAGTGGGGGGCTAGCTTCTCTCCTTCCTCGGACAGCCAGGGCAGCTTCTGCTGGGCCACACAGGCCTCAGTGGTACCTTGCCAGGGTCCCAGGCAAAAGTTTTCAGCTGTTGAAAGCAAGAGCGCTTTCCTTCTTGGGCTCGTGGAACCCAGAGCCGTGTGGGCGTCCAAGGGGTTGTCTCACGGGCCTGGGGTTGGCCGCTCGCTGGCTTTATCCGTGCCGCCGGCTCAGATGGGGGCCTGCGGACTGGATGGGGACGGAGGCGTGAGTTATCCGGAAAGCTGGGTGGATCCGGGGTGCCACCCACATTTTTGCCAGTGACAAGGCCTCCATCGGGCGACAAGATGGGAATAACTGACCGGGAGCTTTTTGGTCACGGTTTGTATGTTGTGGTTGGTTGGATTGCCTTCAATCTCCTCTCTTGCCCTGCCACCCCCCCTTCTCCTGAAACGACCTACAATGATCCCACGTGTGTGCTCAAACTTTCTAGGCGTGGATTTCACACGTCGTGAGGAACTATGGAGGCTGAGAGGGGTGGAAAGAACCTGGAACTTGAAAACTGTGTGGACCCGCTTTCCAAACGTGGCCTCACCCTTTTGCTAGTTGTGTGGATTTAGGCAAGTCTCTTAGAGTCACTGAGCGGGTTTTCTCATCCCTGAAATGGGGACAACTAATGTCTACCTTGTGAGATAAAAGATGCCAAAAGTCTAACACGGCGCGTGGGGCTTGGTAGATAATCCCGTCCTCTGCGGACCTTCTCGGAGCTCTGGAGGAGAGGAGAAGATGGGCCCGTCCCCCTGGAGGATGTCTCTCTGGGCTTGGAAGGGCTGTTGTCCTTCAGGGGACCCCAGTCAACAGGGATGGCTCGCCAGTCAATTCAGTCTAGAAAACAGGAGCTAGATAGTTGAAAGAGAGGGAAGGACACAGAGGTACCTGCCCCGGGCTCTTCTCAGACCTTACGTCTTTTAATTCATTCAGTGTTCACGGCCGCCTTATGAGGTGGGTCCTATCATCCTTCTTCACAGGCGGAGCAATGCATCCTTATGTCCCTGAAAGAGCTATAGAAAGGTCACATCCCTACGCAGCAGTGGAGTTGAGCCCTGAGGTCAGGCTGGCTACCGAGACCAGGCTCACAACCATGCCCCACACTGCCTCTCCGAATGCCATCTTCCAGTAATCTCTACGATAACCTCAGAGTACCTTTTTTCACTGCAAGATACACTGCCTTCCAGGGTGACAGCGGCTTTCATATCAGATCTCGACCTCTCGGCCGCCTCCAGGGTGTGTGGCCGGCCCTCCCCTCTGACATCTCCCGCAGCGTGGGCCCCGGGCATGCGTCCTTCGTGTCGCTGAAGCCGCCGCGTGGAGGTGCTCCCCCATCTTGCTTGCGCTCCGCTTTGCGTGCGGTTGGCAACGGGTCTTGGAAAAATGGGAGAATGGCGTAGCCTGGGATTGACACGTGATTCTGGTTTTTTGTGTTGTTTTCAATGCTGTGCAAAGTTGTCATCTCCAAATCTTGCACAAAGAGCTGCGATGGCAAGTTCGCACATGCACGAAAAGGAAAGAAAGAAAAAGAGAACGCAAGAGGTTGGGCACCTGCAAATGTCTGACTGCCCGTGGAAATGAAGAGGTAGGAAATGACTTGTGCTTCCATGGGGTGTCCGTGCTTCCATGGGGTGTCCGTGCTCCCAGGTATATTTTCAAGAAGTGTCGTCAAATGCCCTCCAAGGAGAGATTCTCCGTCAGTGTTCTGAGCTAGTGGGGGGGGATCGGAGTGTGTTTTCCTCAGAAGTTGCCTGACTTCTTAACCCAGACCCCAAGTTCTGGACTTTGCCCCGGGTCCTGATGGTTTTAGGAATGCGTGCAAATGGGAACGGGTGTGTATATGTATGTGTGAGAGTGCGTGACT
Source organism: Acinonyx jubatus (assembly GCF_027475565.1). Taxonomy (NCBI): domain Eukaryota; kingdom Metazoa; phylum Chordata; class Mammalia; order Carnivora; family Felidae; genus Acinonyx; species Acinonyx jubatus. The sequence continues at coordinate 128,982,760 of NC_069388.1, read as the reverse complement.
GTGTGTGTGTGTGTGTGAAAGTGTGTGAGTATACATGCGTGAGTGTGTATACATGTGAGTGTGTACATGTGTATACGTGGGGCTGTGTGTGAGTGTGTGAGGGTAAATGTGTGGGTGCGAGGGGTTGGGTTAAAGAATAGTGTCAGGATTTGATATGGAGATACTCCAGGTGCTGAAGTGGCTTTGACCTTGGATCCTGCCTGGGCCTAATGAATGGGCTTTCCCTTGCGTTGGTCCTCCCAGACCCTGGGTCAGGCACGGCCCCTTGTCCAGTCTCCTGGGCTTTACCGTCACGGCCTACACTGTGTTGGGAAGAAGTGTGTCACGCTCTTTCAACAGAAACTTGAATGTGCTCACAAGCCAAGCACAGGTCCACCGTCCCCTTAGCTATACTTTCAAAATGCAACACACTCTGAAAACTGAAAGCTTTTTTCTAACTCATATCCAACCTGAACACATCTGGAAGCAACACCTGCTGTGAACTTTAGCTAATTTCTCCTCCTCAGTCCTCCTGTTTGGCATAGTATTTGTATATTTTGCCGCATAAATATTAACATACTTGATTACGAGTTGGTGGCCCAGGAGGGCAGCATGGTCCCCCCGCACACATCGTATTACTCTTTTAAAAAACTAAAAATATTCGGCATTTGGTAATACGTCTGGCCCTAAGTATTTTGGACGAAGGGTTGAGGTCCTGTAATTTCACTCAATTCTTGACAACGATCTTGTGGAATAATGATTATGCTCACATTAAGATGAGCAAACTGATATCAGAAAGACTGGCTCGTTTGTTCAGGGTCACGCAACCATTATGGGGAAGAGGCAGAATTAAATACGTGCTTTCCGGATTCTGAAATACACCCCTTCCCCACCACTCCACGTGGTTTTCCCAGCTTCCTCGGGGAGGTAAGCCATGGGTGTAAATATGAAACGGGAGTAGGAGCAGGAGCACGGGCTCTACTCCAGAACCTCGCTCCTCAAGGTGTGGGCCTTGGACAGGCAGTTTTGGCATCATCTGAGGTCTCTAGAAGGGCTGAATCTTGGGGCCTAACCCAGGACCTACTGAATCAGTACCTGCATTTCGTCAAGACCTCCCCCCCGCCCAACCCTTTCACCAGGACCTTCATTTGCACATTAAAGTTGGAAGAGCTTGGGCAAGATGTTTACCGGAGGACCAGGCCACAAGTTATTCTTCAACTAGCAATAATCGCTTCTCATATGACCCCCATTGGCTCCGATGCTGCCCCTGCACGTAGCTGCCACTCTTGGAAGGTCTCGGAATGCCAAAATGGTGACCTTTCTGCCAGGATCACACTGCAGGGCGGAGGCATCTGCCAGCAGGCAAGCGAGGAGGCAGAGAGATGACAGTTCTCAGTCCAACAGTGGTTGCCAAAGACAGATATGTGCCCACAGAGGTAAGACAATTGCACGCTTGTTCTAAAAGTCTGTTGCCTCAACAGTTTACTTCCCAAGGTGGTGCTATTTTTCTACTTCTCAAAGCAAATCCTACAACTGCACATTGATCTCTGGGAAAAAACTCAGGGAACTGGTCTCCCAAACAGAAGTATCAGACCAATCTAAATCAGAATTGCTCATTACTTGCTCATCAGTGACATGACTCCAGAGCAGGACTTCTTTAATTTCCCACTATTGACGGCACAGCCTGGATAATTCTTCATCGTGGGTCTGTCCTGAGTACTGCAGGCTGTTTAGCCTGCAGTGGCCTATGGCCGCTGCCTTCTAGATGCCACCAGCGCTACCCCCAGCCCCAGTCATGAAAATCAAGAATGTTTTCAGATATTGCTAAAAGTCCCTGGAGGTTGGAGGAGTTGGGCGGGAGGATGGGAACAATATAATTTTCAGTTGAGAACAGTTGCCCTAAAACTTCTTTGAATTCATTTTTTTTTCCTATCCTGCAGCTTGCCAAGATCAAGATGTGACCTCCTGATGATTCGTCAACTAATCAGCACTTGGATGTTATTAAGCAGATCTCTTCAGAGAGAAGGTTTTCAAATGAATAGACAATAGACATAACTGGCATAGGGATTGCACTGAGGACAGTCCCTTCGAGAAGATTCCTTGTCACATGGGTATCAGTTTTCTTAACCAACTGTAATCGGGAGAGTTTAGATGCTGAGAAATTTAATCTGACTGCTCACCTTGGACTTCTTGCCTATCCGACAGGTCACGTGGGGGCTGTTTTGTAATGAAAATTCCTGTGTTGAAATACACGGCTTAGAAGATCAGGGGCTGGAAGTCAGGTTCCTGGGATAATGCAGAAGGCGGAAGGCTGGCCGCCCACTCTCCATGGGCCGCTGAGAGGAGATCGCTAACACACCCAATGATGGGAGAAGGCTGAAAATCATGGATTCTGTCACTAATTCAGGCAAGTAAAGATTGCACATGGTTTACAGCTCTCAAGAATCGACTGGTGAAATCCCTGGGGAAAAATGTTCCTCATCCTCCTGCCGAGAGGACTATAAAATGGAAAGAGAGAGACTCCAATGTAAAGAGATAAAAGGTGTAATTGTTGGAGGAAAACAACGTCTTCTTGCCAGGTTGAGAGTTTCTGCACAGCCAATCGTAGTGGCTGCAGGTGACATAAGGGGCGAAGGCGGGACCTCGAGGCATTAGCGGTAGATGATCACACTCAGTGTGAACGCCGAGAAGATCAGCAGCTGTGGTGGGAAAGAGACCCCCCCCCCCGACAAATTCACTGGGCACTGCCCTGTACGTGGGGACCCTACGGTCATACGGGGTGGAGTCATCAAGTCAGATAGAATTCTGATGGTGCTCCCCAAGATGGTGTCTTACCCTCCCAGATGCCTACTCAAACTGGGGTGTGTTGGTTAAACTAGGATGATGTATTCATTCCAGCACAGGTAATCAGGACCCTGACCTCACACAGGAGGCGTGGCGGGGAGAAGACCCTGCCCCTGCTCTCAGGGAGCTCACAGTCTGCTGAGCTCCTAATAACCGTATTCCAATGGGATGCTAAACATACAGCTTCCAAGTGCCGAATTAGCCAATCGGATGCTAAAATAGCGATCAGCCGTTGTGGGCACGTGGCCGTGCTCCCACCACTCATCCCATCTCTTTCCTCGCTTTGTCCTCTGCTCCTATGGATGTTGCTTTGCAGGGCTTGGATCAGCTTCCCTCTTGCTACTGTCACTGTCACCGGGCTGAGTTACCCCTTTCAGGACCCATTTTAGGGTGAGTTTTGTATTTGTCCTTTTTTTAAAACTTTATTTATTTATTTATTTGCTTATTTATGTATTTGAGATAGAGCACAAGTGGGCAAGAGGAGCAGAGAAAAAGAGAGAGAGAGAGAGAGAGAATCTCAAGCAGGCTCTGCATTCAGCACAGAGCCCAATGGGGGCTTGATCCTACGACCCTGGGATCATGACCTAAGCCAAAATCAAGAGTTGGATGCTCAACTGACTGAGCCACCCAGGCGCCCCTGTGTTTGTTCTTTAGGCTGAACTTGTCTGCCACAGACTCTTTCTCCACTGCCACCCAGGAAAGGCCTTGCTCTACCCAGCCTGGTCTAGAACATTGCTGCCCAATGTGTGGTCTCTGGGTCTACCTGGTGTTCACCTGCAATGAGATAAGTACAAAAATGGAGAGCGAGCTCTTAGAAACTTTTAATAGCAACCTAACAGAGCAGTTTTATAATCCAATGATACTGATCTAATCTGATATATTCATTACGTATTAATTTAGTATCATCTAGGATAATATGAATTAGGCCTTTTTACTTTGTATTTCTTTCCATCTCTTCTGCTTCTTTTTGTTTTCTTTTGTTTTGTAATTCATTTGGAACATGTTTCACAAAGTTTGGTCTTCTAAAGACTGGGGAGAAACAAACTTGCCCTTTATGCAAGTGGTTTGAGAAGCACTGGTCTGGGGGGCCCCATCTGGTTGTCGGACCCAAAATGACCTCATCCTTTGTCTTTTGTCTTACCTCTCTTAGTCATTCTGAGCACCGAATAACCAAAACCACTCCTCAGAGAGGCTGGTCCAACTGATCACACTTAATAAACAGCATGTTCTAGGTTAGCCCTGCTAGGAAATGGGGTGACGCTGGGCATTGACCAGCCCCAGTGGTGAGAGGTAGGTGAACATCTTAGCGGAAGAAGGAAACGGTCTCTTCCTTTTGATCTGCTTTGCTGTTACTCATTCCCCCAGCGGCAGCAGAGCTGCTGGGCCAGCCCTGCACTTGGTGAAGAGGAGTGCTCGTGGCTGTTGACCTTTCCAATTCCTTGCTCACCGTGCTGTGGTTACAGCTATACTCAACGTGTTGCCCACAGACCGGCAGATCTCCCCAGATGGAAATGGCAACAAGAGAGGACAGACACGAGAATACGAATCCTCTGAATGATCAAACTGCACATCAAAATGAGAATTTTGTGTCAACGTCAAAGTGAAATACAAAGAAAAGCGGAGGCGAAAAAGAAAAATGTTGGACACGTTTCTCTAGAATTCTCAGGAGAAAGATACTTTTTGAAGGAAGTCTCACGGAAGATTCTGGCAGAAGAGTTAGAGGCCGTGTGGCAGAAGGGAACGGCATGGGGCTGGGAGGGACAGCTTGACACCTCGTGTCCACAGGAGCCTGGGAAAGTCACTTGACCACTTTGTGTCTCCGTTTCCTCACCTGTGACATGGGGGTTCTAATCTTAGGTACTTCATGATCAACCTAGGATGAAATCAATTAATACAAACATGCCGATCATTGAAAACAGTGCTTCAGACTGACTATGGGCAGGTGGGCTAAACCCTCTGAGCTTCATTTACTCCATCTATAAGATGGGGAAAAATAATACTCCCGAACCCAAAGAATTGTCCTCAGAGAGAACCTCTTGATGTATGGCTACCTGAATGCTACTTTTCTGTTTTCCAAAGGATCGGTTCTGGAAAGCACACACAGCACTGTGAATGTGACTCATACCGTGGGTGCTGTGTGAGCAACTCCCCAGGCCCTGCCAGCAGGTGTCTGTTGTCAAAAGCAAGTTAAAACTGATGGAAGTTCCTACTAAGCCTATTCAGTCAGGCAGTCAACAGACACCGACTGAGGGTCTGCTTTGTGCCAGTTATTGTTCCGGGCACATGAAATGGTGTGTGAGCAAATTTCCCCCCCACCCCACTGCCGGGGAGCACACATCTGGGGAAGGCCAGACCCTTTGAACCAAATTATATGGCATGTCAGGAAGTAGGAAGTTCTCTGTCCGAAAGAAATAGATCCGGATCAGGGAGAGCGAGAGCCGAGCAGGACAGGCTGTGGTCAATCACGGGGTGGTCCCAGCGGGTCTCGCTTGGAAGGTATGGTTTGAACAAAACCTCCAGGTTGGTAAAGGAATTAGCAAGTAGAATCTAAGGGAAAGTGTCTCTGATGGAAGCAGCAGCAGCAGCAGAAAGGCCCCAAGGCAGGAGCATGTCTCTCACGTTTGATGTACAGCGAGGAGGACCCGGTGGCTGAAGGGCATGGTCAAAAGCCATGCTCTTGGGCATTCTTCCTTGCCTGGAGCTTTCATCCACTAGGGCTCCCGGAGTCTGGAAAGAACTTTCCCAATGGGCAGAGCCGTATGGTCTGCCCTCTGCCTTCCTGCCCTCTGCCACGTGACAGGAGTGTCCACGCTGGAGTTTCAGGTCCACACTACACCATATCTCTGTCCCTCTGCTTCCATTTAAGGCACACAGTCCCTGCACCTCCACACCACGCCGGGCCTCTCCAGCAACAACCGAGGCCCAGCCAGAGACAATATGGATCCTGCCGCCCATGGAACTGGCAGTCACAGGGTCCTGCTAGTCTTGGGGGAGTCCCCCCAGCGTTAGCAAGCCTTCCGTCCTCCACTCTTGAAAGGAGAAGGATTTCTCAGACAAGCGCTACTGCCCGCATGGACCGGGGAAGGACTAGGAAAGTTACATGAGTGTTGCCCACCAGGATGTTTTGCTCTCCAGGCAGAATATGAATGGGGGAAAAAGGATTTGGTTGTGCCTCAGTGGGGTGAGCACTGTTCGTCTGGGGATGGGTCTCCCTGGGCTCCATTTTCCACACACCGTCATGGCCACCGAAACGTCAGGTTTGGAATTATAAGAGGCGGCCCACTTTCTTCTGGGAGGACAAGGGTGGGATGCCTTTCACAACTCGCTGATGGTGTATCTTATTTCAGGAGGCCCACACTTGTCTCTTCTGATAAATAAAATAAAATAAAATAAAATAAAATAAAATAAAATAAAGTAAAACAAAATGATTAATGATATAAACCAAAGTCCTGTCACTGGTAGGTGGCCCAGTCTTATTTTAAATTGTGGCCTCTTTTTCTCTAGGGTGGGTCGTGGGTCATGACAGTCCTGCAGAATTAATTTCTTCTAGCACTCTCATTGTAAGGATGAGGACGTTGAGACACAGAGAGACCAGCTAGCATGTCCAAGGTCACCTGGTGGGTGGCCAAGCTGGGAGCAGCATCCAAGCCTCCTGCCTCCAGCCCAGAAATGTTTTCACCACACTGCAACTCCAAGACTTACTTTTTTCTCAAGATTTTGGTTTTAATTCGTTTTTCTCCCAAGCCCAGGACTAGCGATAGTTTTCTCCCCCAGCTTTCCTGTTAACTGAAGTCCAACTAGTTGATTCTGCATTCAAACCGAGTCTCATATTTGCCCCTACAGACGAGGCACTGTTCAAGAGCTTAGGAAAATTAAGAGCAAATAAGAAGGAAGCCTTCATCCTCCAGACACAAGTTCTAGGAGGAGAGAAGATTATTAAAAAATGCACACAAACACGGTGCCATGTCCTAAGGAGAAAGCTGGTATCTGTTCAGATTGTTAAATGCAAGGACAGGACAGTTTTGCTGAGAAAGGAGGGATAGGAAAGTGAGGCGGGTGGCAAGCCATGCCAGGTTTTCATGTAACTTTCTTCCATATATGAAGAAAAAGCTCTGTTTGGAAACTCACCTTGTCATCAAGAATTATCAACACCCTGAGTCTCCATGTTGGTGGGAAAGGCTCTGGCAGTCACAGGAATTGAGTGTGGATATTTTACAATGACAGCTTGAAGAAAGCCTTTCTGTTCTCCATGCGGTCGCCATATTGGGGCCTGAACGAGAGACCGATATTGCTTGTAAGTTGATCTTGCTCCTTGAGGTCACTCTTCATAAATTCTCCCAGAGTCCAGGGCCTCCTCTTAAATATACGAGGTGTCTATCAAGGCAGCACAGACAACGTTATTTGAAGGTACGTGGTGGGACAGAATAAAAAGTTCCATGTGAGATGAGATTAACTAGAACATTTATCCAATGGAATACTCAGGCTTCATATAGTATTATAACACATACGGCCCTGGGTTGAAAACTAAATATGATGTTCCCAGTTTGAATTAAACACTTTTTCCTCTTTGTTCCCATAGTATTTGTGCATAGTTCTTTTGCTCAGTAATAATTCACCTAAGGTGCCGGGTAATGTGGCAGATATTGAGGGTATAGCGATTTAATGACATGGTCCTCTCGTTAGTATTGAACACAACATTTTATTTTATTTTATTTCTTTAATGTTTATTATTTTTGAGACACAGAGAGACAGAGCATGAGTGGGGGAGGGGAAGAGAGAGAGGGAGACACAGAGTCCGAAGCAGGCTCCAGGCTCCGAGCTGTCAGCACAGAGCCGGACGCGGGGCTCAAACTCATCAACCGCGAGATCGTGACCTGAGCCGAAGTCGGACGCTCAACCCACTGAGCCACCCAGGCGCCCCTTGAACACAATATTTTAATATTGTAATATTATAATGCACTGTGGGAAATGTACTAAACCCTAAATTTAAGCCCTAAAATCGACATGGCTCAACCCAATAGAAGTTCATTTCTTGCACACAAAAGTCTAAAATGTGACTTTCTAATCATCAGGAAGTAGACTGTTTTCTATTCAGTAATTCAAGGATCCATGTTCTTTCTACCTTGTGGCTCCACCATCTTCAACATCTGGCTTCCCGGTGTGGAGAGGGTGCGTCTGCCTTTGAATTAATTACCTTGGCAAAGAAGTAGCCACTACATCAGTGTGCATAGGCTATTGATCAGATTTAGGTACAAGAGGAGCTGAGAAATCAAGTCCTTGGCTAGGCAGCCACTTCCTGGCAATAACTTGACACTGGGGAAAGGAAACAAGAATCCTTGGTAGACAGCTACCTTCCATGCTACAGTCCTAAAGTCCTTGAGTTTGGTTTGGGTGGAGGTTGTGATTACCAGCTTCTCGCATGACTGAGTAGAGCCATGAGACTAAGTTCTGGCCATTGGGATATACAAGTGAATATTATACAATCACCTTAAAAACTCCTTTAGGGCAGTTGTGTGCTTTTCCAATTTCTTCATTTATTCCTCTCCTTTGTGGGAAGTGACAGCTTGAGTCCCGGCCACCATCTTGGACCCTGAGGTTGAGGACCATATTCATGGGTGGTAGAGTGGAAAACTCATCAAGACTGTAAGACTTTTCAGAACAGAGTGAATGCCCTGGACGTACCTCAGATTTTATGTAAGAAAGAAAGAAACTCCAATCTTTTCACTGCTTAAATTACTGTGGGATTTGTTAATTACAATTGAACCTCTTCTTAAGTGATATGTAAACAGAGGGAAGCACTTGTGAAAGACTTGGAATTACATGGGGATTCTGAAAATAATAGTTGCGAATTTGATGTTGCTGTAATATAAGGCTCTTAGCCTAGAATAGGGAGAGGCAAATGTTTTCCATAAAGGGCCAGATAGTAAATATTTTGGGCTTTGTGGGCCACATGATTTCTATTTCAATTACTGAACTCTGCTATTGTGCGGTCAAAGCAGCCATAGAAAAGAGTATAAAGGAATGTCGATAGCTGTGTTCCAATAAAACTTTACTTCTAAAAATAAGTGGTGAGCCAAATTTGATCTGCTTAGAGGATAATCACCCTGTATTGTTTATCACTGATCATTTATATATGAGCCTCTCATTTTTTCTCCCAGATGTATGCTCAGATACATAGCATATAATGCTGGGAATGGAGAACAGGTTCAGTTGGCCTCTGTGCAGTGAGCAGGTGAACGGGCTAAGCCAGTCCTCCAACTGTCCTTACTTAGACCTGCTCTGAGTGCCGGGGGGTAATCACCCAATTTACTCCTTCCAACGGAGTCCAATTTTTGACCTCTGTTAGGCATTTTCAGCATCTTAACAGAAAGAAGAGACTAGCGGTGGGATTTTTCTAGAAGTTTGGCAGCTGACAAAAATGGGAAGGTTTAGTTATTTGGTGGTTGAGCCTTTTGGCATGTTTCTCTACTCATGGCCTGAGTCTGATTTGAGAAAGTTCTCCTTCTCTAATAGAGCATTACTACACCTACGTCAAGCAAGAGGTTGTTGTAGATTTGGGGGATATCTGTTCATGATGGAAAGCACTCTGAAGTAGGAGACAGAAGTCTTCATTTAGTGTTTTACTTCGCTGGGGCAAGGTGTGTGGAAACGTGACTAATCTTTGTAAGTCTTAACTTCTTCATCTTTAAAATGATCCCAGTGCTATCTACTTCAGAACTTTGCTGTGGGAATTGAAGTAACTTTTATCAAGAATGCAAGATGCCTTGTGCTTTGAGGTCCAAAGGGAATTGCAAAGAAATTACATGGGTTTATGGTCAAGAATTTGACCCATCTACTTTGCCCAAACTAAGAAGAAGCATTTGTTTAACAAAATGTTATTAAATTCTTCCCATATGCCAGATTATATAATGTAGGTTTGAGTCGATTCCTAAAGTGGGAAATCTAATATTCATGGTGGTATCTCGTGGGGTAGACCGCCCGAGCTGTAGGAAGATGTTTGCATGAGCTGGCACATCTTTAGGTCATATCCCTGCACTCAGGATACAACAAGACCCAGAAGAAAGACATATTCTAAAAGGTGGAGAGGACAAATTGACTTTTGAAAACACATTAGGCCTTATGCATAATAGAATTCAAATCATTGATCTACAGTTGGGAGCCATACAGACAGGAAGCAATAATGTCAGGAATTCAAATGCTTAAATAAAATTGGATCTAAATGGACCAAAAGTGAGTGTTTCTCAAATGGATCTAAAATGCCTCGTACTGGGACTTTGAACAAACATTTGGGGAATTGGCCAGAGCAGAGAATCTGCAGATGTTTTCCATATACACAGTATATATTAAATAGCTGAGTGAACTCGAGAATTCAGGAAATGCTCCAACATATAGGGAAATTATTAAGTGGAGAAAAATCTGTTTGCTTTCCTGACACCCTGCCTCTTGTCTAAATCAATTATGAACATTCATCTAACCCACCCGTATAGGTCACAGAAACTCATACTGATCAGAACTCTCAGAAAGTCTGGAAACTGAGAACTATTAGCTAAGCTTTTATCATTAATTGTTATGCTTCCTTTTTTCTCTTCCAAGCTTTTATTGGGAAAATTTCCCCAAAGCTATAATTACACTGAATAATGACAGAACTTATTTAATGAAGCAGAGAGCAGAAACTTTTTGAGATAGCAAAATTTGCAACAAATTAAATATTAATGAAAAATAGTCTGTCACAGAATCCATTTTTTTCCACATTCATTTTATCTCGTATTTTCATTTAATCTCCAGAAAGTCCAATCATCATTTATATTAGAATTAATGAAATAAAAAATGTATGAATAATTTCCGGACTTTCCCAAGAGCAGTTTTTCTGTACCAATTAAGAATATGAATGAAAAAAGAGGTTAAAATCACTGTTAAGAACCATACATTTCTGGATTATTAAAATCAATGCTATCAAGTGACCATCACCATGAAGATCATAGCCTTTATTCCTGTGTGTGTTTCCAGTAGTTGATTTTTTTTTTAAGGTTTTTATCCAGTTTAGTCATAAAGTTCTGATGTTACATATGGGTAGCATCTCGATCCAAGAGACATTCCATGAATTACCCAGATACTTATTTCCTTGGGTAAGGGTACGCTAGGGTACCCATTCCCCTTTATTTTAGTTCTGTAAATACCACACATAAAACCCAAGCTTTGTTATCAGAGAGCGATATGAACGTTTTTAAATATCAGAAAGCATATGTATATATAAAAGTTCCATGTGAGATGTGATTAACTAGAACATTTATTCAATGGAATACTCCTGCTTCATACAGTACTGTAACACCCATGGCCCTGGGTTGAAAAGTAAATATGATGTTCCCAGTTTGAATTAAATACTATTTCCTCTTTGTTCCCATAGTATTTGTGTTTGGCTCTGTTGCTCAGTAATAATTTGCCTAAGGTGCCAGGAAATGTGGCAGATATTGAGGGCAGATATTTAATGAGAGATTGACATAGTCTCTCTCTCTCTTCCTCTCTCTCTCTGCAATATCAAGTTGGGTAGGCAACATATGGTAACTAGGGATTGAGGACAAAACGTATGTGGGAGCTTCAGGCGCAGAGATCCTAATTTCAGGGTGAATGTCAAGCCTTACCGGGGTTCAGGGACTTCCTCTGTCAGCTCAGCTGAACAGGCGTGCTATCTCAGGTGTTCCGTCACCGCAGGTTTCACTAAATGTGAGTTCCTAGGAGATCGGAATTCTATTTGCCTTGTTTCTTACAGGTTCCCTAGTTCATAGAAGAGTGCGTGGCATAAGACAAACCAAATAAGTATTCTTAATGACTTATCCAGAGTCATTTCCTATAACTTTTGGATTTACAGAGGGCCTTCTGCCAACTCAACCTTGCTTATTTCTATATTGTCTGTATTTATCAGTTAATATTTAGCATAGAAATGTACGTAGTTATTTATTTATAAATAAGTTCAGTTATTTATGCTATACCTGAATTTGTCCAAGTGGAACCATTTGTCCTTAACTATAAGGGGTCACCAAAAGCAAGCAATATTCCTACGTAACCACCGATAACGCACTAGGAAAGTGGCTGGAGCCACCGGCCTGCTGTCATTGCCGACTCGAGATAAACAGAGCACAGCAATATTGGCTAGAGAATGAAGACAGCTGGCATCACGTTTTCCTAGTTTGGGGACAGAAGGCTAGCAATGGGACATAGAACTTTGAAAATGTTTCTAAATTGCTTTCAGAAAAGGTAAGGCAAGATGTGTTCCTTCTTAAAAATCTCATTAGATAGAAGTAGATTTAACTATTCCCTTACAACCACAATGCATGCATAGAGCATTGTGTTTTAAAAAATCCCCCAGATGCTGTCACGATCTTTCACTGTGCATTGTGATGTTAGCATCTTATCGTTTCCCGTGCTCACATATGGAAATCATCTTGGCATTTTTAATAGTATCGAGGCCTAGAATATTATTTGTGCTCCGTTAGGTGCTGTTCCTAATGCCTGCATTACTTCTGCTCATTTTGCTTTTTGCTTTTTCTAAACCTATTTACTCCACTCCCTTAAATACCCTTCAAGGTCATGTTTCAAACCAATTCTTGTATTATCTGTGTCAAAAGCCTCCCTCACTCCCTGAGGCAATTCAGTTCGATTTCATGTAATGAATTGATTTAGAGAGTATACACTATGTGCCAGGCATTTTGCTGGGCACTGAGGATGTCACGTAAAACAGAACACACATGATCCCTGCTCCCACGGAGCAACAGAGAACCTTCTCCAAAGACTGGGATCAAGTGTGGGGCTAATATAATCACATACCTACACAGCGAGATTATTACCAGGGTCAAATGAGTTCAACAACAAAACAACACTCACCATTAGTGAAAGAAGTAGGAATGAAAATAAAAACTCATCTTTTTCATACACACACACCATCACCTTGGTGTGATGGGTCCTCAGCCTCTCTCCTACCCACTTCTCTGCCTCTTCATCCATTCACATAAGAAATAGACTCTCCTGAGGGAGGGTTAATGCTCAGGTCTGGCTTTTACAAGATGGAAGGGCTGAAGCTCAATGAGGATAGAAGGACACGACCCCTGGGAGGTGGGTGTGGAGTCTGGGGACCTCACGGCAATTTCTTTTCAGCAAGAGCTCCCAATATCAGCTTAGAAATTCAAATTTGGGACGTCCTGGATGCTTTTTCCGGGACCCTGGTCACTTGGGTAATCTTATCATCAGCAACACAGGGACCCAGAAGAGAAAGAAATACCATCTTCAAAAACGGGAAGGAAAAAATAACCACCAACCCAGAATTGTATTCCCTGTAAAAGTATCACTCAATATTGAGAACAAAATAATTATATTTTCGTATGTAAGAGGGCTTCAAGATTTTCCTACACACAGTGTTCATTAAAGATATTTCTAAAAGATATACTTTAGGAGGATGACAAGTGAACCAGGGTAAAAATAACAATAGGAAGAGGTTATTGAAATTAGTAAGTCATGTCAGAAGCTAATGATGATAAAAGTAACTATTTTATATCAAAAATGTAAAATGAAAATGCTGGATAACAGTGGTAAATTTGTGATGCTCAGTGAACATTAAAGCATAAGATAGTATCCGTGCTCTAGAAAAAAGAGGAATACCCCATGTTAGTTAGACATTAGACATTTTTTTTCTTTTTGAGAGAGACAGAGAGAGAGAGAGAACTCAAGCAGGGAAGGGACAGAGGGAGAGAGAGAGAGAGAGAGATTGAGAGAGAGAATGTTAAGCAGGCTCCTTGCTCAGCACAGAGTCTGACATGGGACTCAGTCTCATGACCCTGGGCTCATAACCTGAGCTGAAATCAAGAGTTGGACCCTTAACCCACTGAGCCACCCAGGAGCCCTTAGAAATTTTTGTAAAAGTATAAATAAGCACGTGCATTTAAAAATTAAGAATGATGAGGGTGAAATGAGGATGACGATTACAGATGGCCAGGCACTAGAGAAGACAAATTTTTTCAGTAAAAATTAATCAGGGAATGCAAAACTTACCATCAATACAAAGTAAGGCTGGAAAGGCGAAACAATATAAATGCCGGTTCATGGAAAACGCTCTGGTAGAAGACAGTGGACAGCTTGGACCCCAGGTCTCCGATGAGACCAGTGGAAAGGCTAGGGCTTTTCTTAATGATGAATATTCAAGGCAGCAAAACAGCAGTGGGGGCCAACGTCCTGCCACATGAAGTTGCTGCTGGGTGTCAGCCCCTGCTGTGGCTGGGGAAGGGGCTGTGCTTCCCCAGTCATGCAGGTTAAAAGCCTTAGAGCTCAAGAGGTGAAGGGTCCCCCCTTGCAGACTGACACCCAGTCATAACAGATCCCTGTGCACTGTCCACAGAGCGATTGGGAACGGGTACCTGTGAAAGTGAATTTTACATGTCAGCTTGGCTGGGTCCGGGTGCCCGGATACTTGGTCAAACATTATTGTGGTTGCTTCTGTGACAGGGCTTTGGATGAGATTAACAGTTAAATCAGTGGACTTTGAGGAAAGCAGGCTGCTCTCCATTGTGTGTATGGGCCTCATCTAATCAGTAGAAGGCATGAATAGAACATAGACTGACTTCCCCTGAGCAACAAGGACTTCTGCCCACACTGCAACATTGGTTCTTCCCTGGGTCTCCAACCGGCCAGTCCATCCAGCAAATTTTGGACTTGGCAGTCTCCATAATCATGTGAGCCATTTCCTTAAAATAAATCTCCGTCTCTCTCTCTCTCTCTCTCTCTCTCTCTCTCTCTCTCTCTCGATACACACACACACACACACACACACACACACACACTTCTGCTTCTATTTCTATGAGTTTCCCTTACTAATACTTTTCCTAAGTATGGTGTGTTTGCTTTCTCTTTGCTCAAAAATAGAGAACATGTTGTTTATCAAGACAATTAGAGTCTAGTCCTTTGCACAAACCAATAAAATAGGCATAACTTTGGCAATATTTAAAAAAAGAAAAAATGTCATTGATAAACAGTATTAAAAACAAAACAAAGGGCAGAAAAACAGAGTAAAGATTTAAAATTCATAAGAAAATACTCTGAAAAAACTTTGTGCCAAAGAATTTCTAAATTTAGATAAAGCTGATATTCTTCTAGAAACGAATCATACATCTATTTTTTAAAAAGAGAAGACATCTGGGGCGCCTGGGTGGCTCAGTTGGTTAAGCATCTGACTTTGGCTCAGGTCATGATCTTGCAGTTTGTGGGTTCGAGCCCCGTGTCGGGCTCTGTGCTGACAGCTCAGAGCCTGGAGCCTGCTTCGGATTCTGTGTCTCCTTCTCTCTCTGTTCCTCCCCTGCTCACGCTCTGTCTCTGCCTCTGTCTCTCTCTCTCTCTCTCTGTCAAAAATAAATAAAGATTAAAAAAATTAAAAAAAAAGAGAAGACATATGAGTAAGCCTATACCTATTACGAAATTAAATAGGTAATCGAAGTGTTTCTTACCAAGAGACTCCAGGCTCACGATTTCCAGGCGGGTTTAACTGAACTTTCAGAGAAGGGGTAATCCCCATGCTAACCCAGATGATGTAGAGAATAAAACAAGAGAAGAGTTTTCTAACGTATTTGATCAGCCAGTGTAATTTCAGTGCCAAGACAAGAAAAGAAAATTCTGGTCACGTATAAACATAGATTAAAAATCCTCATTATATATTAACGAATCAAATCTGTTAGTGTATACAACAGAATTAGTTTTATTTTCCTTAAATTGTTGTTAGCATATTCATGTTGCAGTGAACGATGATTATTTCAGTGGCGGGAAAAACAGACACTGAATAATAAGCCTGCGGGTGGAGGAAGGTGTCGAGACATTAAGGGATAGCATCTAACCTAGTCTGAGGCGTTCAAGAGGGGATGATAGGCCTGTGGTTAAGAATGGAAGGGTTATTGAGGACGTTGAACCATAACGGCATTCGAGGCCGAGGGGGCAGAGAAACACGTGCAGTGAGAGCTCATGACAGCTTGGAGTCACCGTTAGCTGTTGGCCATGACGAGAGTCGGGCAAGAGACTTGCTTGGCGATGAGATCTGTTCCACGGAGGGTCCCCTGTCCCGGGCTGGTTCCTACCCTGGGCTGGTGTTCTCAACTGATGTCCTCATTAAGGCTGTGTGTGCTCCCATTTTCCTCGTAAACTCTCGGTATCCCCTTAGCTGGGGCGGATGCGACGCTGTTTATTCTGTCTGCGAGGCAGGAGTGTTCCCCCATGAACCCAGAACAGGATTCGTCTTCCCTTTGCCTGCTCTGGGCCTCATCTGCGGTGGGTCCTCAACACCTCTGCGGCGACTGACGGATGGCGCTTTGGCAAAGAGCAGGGTCAGAAACCAGAAACGGACTGCTCTGTGAAAGGCTGGAAGAGTTTGCAACGAAGAATGAGGCGTGCAAGCAAGCTAACTCACATCTTTAAAGAAGCGATGGGTCACCGGGCGGGTGGGGGGCTCAGCTCTCCTTCTGATGAGCAACATGTCTGCGCAGAGCGAGGGGTCTGGATTTGGAGTCAGAGCCTAAGCTTGGGCACGACGTGTTCCACTAGCAGAAGCATTCCGAACGACGGTTTCCTCACCTGAAAATGGAGAAGGGACATGCTTCACGTGGTTGCCATAAGGACCACACAAAACACTGTCTGTGCAAGTGCTTTAAAATCTGCAAATGGTTACTGCCACTTCATTACGAAGCTTGCCTGGTTTAGGCTGGAAAGACAAAATACACTGAAAAACAAAATCCAAACGACGCAAAAAAAAAAACAAAAAAAGAAAAAGAAAAAGAAAAAAAAGGAAAAAAAAAAGAAACAAAAAACGAAACAAAACAAAAAACCCCCCCAAACGAAAAAAAAAAAAAAACCCAAACACAACAACAACAACAAAAACTAACAGAAAACAGGAAACGATGTCAGGCATAAAACCTTGGCATACTTTCCACACAGAGAAGCATTTCCCATAAAGGAATATATATAACCGAGTGACTGGAAAGCCTCAGGAAAGTTCCATTTCCTCTCCTTCCTTTCTTAGCTCTGTTTGGCGTTCAGGAATAGTTGCCGTGAGCCCTGCGAGGACTCATTAGCCCCCCGTAAGGAGAACTTGCCCCGAAGTTCATGGTTATTACCCTTGAAGCCGAAGACACGACGGGAGAAGTTGCTACGTTTCCTTGGAGCAGACTTCTGCCTTTGTGAGTCACCTGCTTTGCACCCCCAGGCTCTCAGAGCTCACTCACAGCTCTGTTAGCAAGAACCCGGGAGCAGCCCTGTGGCCAGCCAGGCCTGAGGGCCACGCAGGGTTTCTGACGCTGCCTGTGGAATAGTAATCACTTTTATGGTTCTCTAACAGCCACCCTCTTCCCTAATAAATCGGCAATACACTTGAAGATTTTTCTTTTTCAACCAGCAGAGGGATTGCAAGGTTTTAGAACAAACTGATCACTATCTTGAGGGCCGCAGCCATTGAATTATTGCTCAACGGCCTCCATGATGATCTCAAGGGCAGGGGCCTACTTTTCTGGATCGGACTGTGTAGGTGACCTTGGAAATCGTCCTCTGTGTGCTCCACTTTCTTCACCGGGCAAACGGTAGAGCAGGGTTGTGGCTGAATGATCGCTACCGTCCCTTCCCATCCAAGTGTCTTCTTCAACCCCAGCTCAGCTCACGGAACGCACACTCAGACGGGAGCAGTCCCGGGCACCTGACAGCTGTGCTGCGACTTTGGCAGAGCTGAACGACCTTCCCTTTTACGACAACAGAGTCTGTTCTCTTCCCCTGCTGCTCATTACCTTACCGTGTCCCCGTGTGGGGTCAGAGCACCTGCTATTCAGAGCAATATTTGATTCTGGCGGCCATCATAAAGGGAAATTGCCATATCGAATGGGGGATGAATCATTTGGGGGACCAGTGTGACCTCCTTCCCAACAAACTAAGAATGCATCGTTGTTCTTTTGCCCTCAAAAGCACTGATAATCGGCATTCTTGTCCATCCCAGTGACATCAGTCAGCCCCTCTGCACTGGATGTGACTCCCAGGAGCCACCGGACAGAGATTACAGCGCTCACTAGGTCTCCACCTGCTTGCAAATTGCACCTGTTGCTTTCATCAAATAAGTCAGTAGATTGGGTATGGACATGATTTTCGTTCTTTTTTTTTAAAGGAAAATTTTTAAGGTTTATTCATTTTTGAGAGACAGAGAGAGACGGAGCATGAACAGGGGAGGGGGAGAGAGAGAGAGAGGGAGACACAAAATCCAAAGCAAGTTCCAGGCCCTGAGCTGTCAGCACAGAACCCGACATGGGGCTCCAACCCACGAACCGCGAGATCATGACCTGAGCCAAAGTCGGACACTTAACCGACTGAACCACCCAGGCGCCCCTGACTTTTGTTCTTATAATAATTGTAAGTGGCAAAAGGGGTCTTGTAATACAAGAAGTTGATGAAAATTTGGAAATTTTCTATGAAGCCAGATGTACAGTTTTATTAAAATTGAGTGAACTATTGAATATAGATGTTTATAGACATTAAACATTTTTATTATTGATTCTTACATTTCAAGGGTCCAAACTGATCTAAATTTCTGGAAGAATGGCTAAGAATGAAGAAAAGGGAAAGAGGTGCAGGCACGATATTATTGTCAAGATGGGACCTTGGGTACTTTGTGTATTACAAGACAAGTTGACCATAATAACATTGGGAATGGTTATCATCTTCTTTAGTGTAGACGGGATCTAAATCTAGAAGATTTACCAAAAACAGCGTTCAGTATAATTTTGAAATATCTTGACCTAAAAACATAGGTTTCAACATTGAGATTGTTTTTGCGTCTGATGAAAAAATGGTACCTCTGTATCGCAACAGTCACTTAAACAATGCTGGGATCTATTAAGGATACAGGTGGTATGAGGTTCCGTGCCTCTTTTTGGGGTCTGAGCTCCTCTGCCAAGCAAGAGCTTGAGATTTGAAGCCAACCTGAAGCAACTCTACTATTTACCAGCCGAGGCTCACAAAAGTCCAAATCTTACGTCTTTATCTGTAAAACGGGATTCTCCAGAACACGCCTCATAGGGTTTGAGAAGAATCGAACTCGGAATGGCATGCTGAACATCCAGTGCTTTGGCACTTTGTGAGGCCCTTAATGAATGGCAACTATAATGACCTTTACCATTCCCAGGGTGGGAAATAGAGTCTTGACTGGAAAGTTTGATTCTTCCTCTGTTTTGAAATAGACATCACACACTAAAGCTGATGAAATAGTTATGTTACATACAAAGGAAATAATCAACAACCTGGAAAAACATCATCCTATCTTTTTTTTTTAAATTTTTTTTAACGTTTTATTTATTTTTGAGACAGAGAGACAGCATGAATGGGGGAGGGGCAAAGAGAGAGGAAGACACAGAATCGGAAGTAGGCCCCAGGCTCTGAGCCATCAGCCCAGAGCCTGACGTGGGGCTCGAACTCACGGACCGTGAGATCGTGACCTGAGCTGAAGTCGGACGCTTAACCGACTGAGCCACCCAGGTGCCCCAACATCATCCTATCTTGAACGTACAAAGCATCGACAGAAACCCTGTCTCGTGAGCGTGTGATGGTTCCTGGCTCCAGGGAGGAGCTATTGCCAGAAAAAGAACATTTCTCTTCAACTCTTGTCGATCAAGAGATACTTGGAAGTGAGACAGAAGGGGGCAGGGACACCATAAACAACCAGGGGAGGAAAGGCGTGTGAGAGGGAGGGGGAGACAGCCCGACAGAGCTCTGACCTTCTTCCCACCCAGGGGATGAGGATGTGGATGTCCCCCCCACCAAGGTAGTCCAGCAGAGGGCATCTGGGGGAGAATGCACACGAAATCCAGATCCCCTGCAAAGCTGGGGGCTTGCAGAACAGCAGTGGGAATAGAGCGGCTATAGGGACGTAGGCAGGGTGCATATTGCCCTGAGAAGGAAACTAGGGCAACGAGTGAGGCTGAGGACCTGCCGAAGTCAACCTGCTAACATCAAAGCAGGGCAGGCAAGCTGAGCACTGGCCCAGAGAGCAGGCACACTTTAGTGACGTCATTTGTCGCCTTAAGGATGAGATGTTGGCTCTTGTCACTACTGATAATTCAGGATAAGACCAGTGGCTTCTGTGCACAGTTTGTTGTAAAACACTGAGTGTTTTTGCCTTCTTCCCCGCCCCCCCCCCCCCACCAAGCACACGCACATACACAGGCACACATATGCATACACTTTTTAGATTCTTCGAAAACTTAAAACATCTTCTCTCGGTATGTTTAAAGTAAACAAATGATCTCAATGGCATGGTTCCCATTCTCCCCCCCAGTACATGACAGGATAGTACAAGGTGAGGGAGTTAGGATCTGTGGACAGGATGCTGTATCACATATCTGCCACTGCATAACAGTAATGCCACAAACTTAGAAGCTGAAAACCATACACGTTTATTATCTCAGTTTCTGTGAGTCAGGAATCTGAGCCCGGGTCCTCTGGAAAGCTGTAAACTAGGGTCAGCTAGGGGGCAGAGTACTCATCTGGGGCTTGACTGAGGAAGGATCCACTTCCAAGCTCACATGATTATTGGCAGATTTTAATTCCTTGCAGGTTGCTGGATAAGGGCCTTAGTTTCTTACTGGCCGTCTGCCAGAGTTTCCCCTCCATTCCTTGCCATGTGCCTCTCTCCTTAGGGTAGCTTACAGCATGGCAACTTATAGCTTCAAAGCCGACAAGGAAAAGAGTCTCTTGGCATGATAGTCCTTCTAGTTTTATGTAATGTCATCAAAGAAGTGAAATCCTGTCAACCTTGTTGTATTCCATTGGGTAGGAGGAAGTCATGGGTCTCGCCCAAAGTCATAAGTTGTGAGTTATGCCAGGGCACGAGTACCAGGAGGAGTAGATCATCTGGGTCAACTCAGACTGTCCACCCAAGCTGCTATGTGTCAGGGACCTTAAAGTCTTTGAATATTAATCTTTTCAGCTTCAATCGAAGATGCGTATTATTATTACTTTATAGAGGAAACATGGGTCTCCCCTAGGTAATTGCCCAAAGGTCACAAGCTAGTCGAAATGCAGCTGGGATTCAAATACAGACCAAAGCAAGTGTTCTTCTTCTGAACTCCCCTTCTTTGCTGGGAAGACCAGAGGACGGTCTCCAAGAATGGGGGAGGAGTGAGCGGCTGAAATTACCTCAGCTTCTGTCTCTGAGAGTTCAGTGACACCTTTTCTTCCCCATGGCCATCGCTGTCATCTTTTTGTGGAGCTGTCTCAGGCTCACTGGCCTAGAGGGCAAGGACACTCAAAACATCTCAGTGAGGATTATTCTTTCCAATTCCCAGAAACACGAGTCTTTAGAATTCAGTTTAAGAGCATCCTTGTGATTCCCCATGTTTTCTCAAATCACTTGGGAGTGTTTTGATTTGGAGTGAGGAGATGCTTCTGACCTTTATGGGAAAAAAAGAAGTTGGGTGGGAGTTGGTTTATAGAATCCTCCATTGTCTTGTTGCTGAACCCTGCAGGCATGTAAGGACAAAAGCCGTACCGGACCAAGAAATCGGGCACTTCTTTGGGTTGCCTCAACTCTTTGACTTGTCTCCTTCCTTCTAAAGCACCACCTACCTCCTAGATTTCACTTGTGGGCACAGCTTTTGATGACGTGCCTGACATGAGTGGAAAGCCCTGAGCCTGCCTGACCACCCCCCCCCAACTGCACCCCAGCCCATCTGCAGTGAGATGCCCATCTACTTCTAGTCATTGATGAAGCACCTCATGTAGAGCCAAGATCTGGTGTCCCAACTGGTGCTGAAGGGGCTCAGTGCAAACCGGAATTCTGGTGGTATTGACTTTCCATAGGATGAACAGGTCAATGGGAGTAGGGACGGGAAGGAGCTAGGTTGATAAATCCCCTTTCTTCTTTTCTCCCATATTCTACTCCAAGGCACAGATATTCATTGCAGGCTCCCTGAGGAGCCCTGTGTGCCTGGTGAACACAAGTCTGAGTCCGCCTGCTGTATCTTCAAGGTTTGTGGTGAGGCAGACACATGATGATGTCACCTGCCTTCACAGGTTTCTTTGCCCTTACTCCCCTTCATTCTCTACCCTGGATTGGCGTCTCCCAAGTAAAGCCTTAGGTTTTGTTTTCTAGATGACTGAGGCTAAGACGCGAGCCCAGTGGGAACGGTACTCCAGACCCTGCCGGGTCGTGGAGCTGAATTACGAAATTGAGATTCAACACCACGGACATTTCAAGGAACGCCGCACTCACAGCACGACTGAGCGATGAACACGGCACTCGAGATTTCAAGGCAAATGTTTTTTGGTGTCATAATCGAGACGATTAGCTTCGCACATTACAAAAAGAAGTGACTCATAAAACACGTATCGATGTTGCATTTGAGAACAGATGCTGCCAGCCTGTGCGCAGGAACACACACACAAAAGACGATCTGCCTCAGATCAATCTTTGCCGTTCTGGAAGGAGAGAGAAGACAGAAATAGCTCTTTGTGGGGATGACTGACATGTTCTGGCCAGGCATCCTTTGTTAATATAACACACGAGAATTAGACAAATTGGAGCTGGAAAGCACTCCTGTCATAATGTGGCTGATGGGTCTGTGCAAAAGGCAGCTGCGGTGCCTGCACGAAGGGCTCCCTGCTCTCCCGAGCTCTTTCTAAATAAGCCAAGCTGCAAAGAAGCTTTCGCTGGGAAGCTGATCTCCAAATTGGGCAGAATGTTCCTGTGACACAGTCTAGTCCGTGGGAGAAGTCAGACAGAGGGGCGGAGAGGGCCTCGCTGGGGAGCCTCCTGAGGGACCGTGCGTTCATTCATTCATTCATTCATTCATTCATGGGACCCCACCGTTCCCATAGAACTTTCTGTTCTGAAGCAAGTGTTATAACCGCACCGTCCGATACTGTGGTCACCGGACTTTGGTGATGATTGAGCACTTGGAATGGGGCTTACAGTGGCCAGGAGCTACATTTTTAGTTTTATTTCATTTCTATTAATTTCAGTGTAAATAGCCCCATCCTTAGGGGATGGCACAGCCAAATGTTCCTTCATTTAAAAATATGTATCATTGATGGGGCACCCGCGTGGCTCAGTCGGTTGAGCGTCCGACTTCGGCTCAGGTCACGATCTCACGGTCCATGAGTTCGAGCCCCGTGTCGGGCTCTGGGCTGATGGCTCGGAGCCTGGAGCCTGCTTCCGATTCTGTGTCTCCCTCTCTCTCTGCCCCTCCCCCGTTCATGCTCTGTCTCTCTCTGTCTCAAAAATAAATAAAAACGTCCAAAAAAATTAAAAAAAATAAAAATATGTATCATTGAAAAAAATACGTATCGAATACTTGCTAAGTGACCTCTTAGAAGTTGCTTGGTAAAGGGGGGGGCCTGGGTGGCTCAGTCGGTTAAGCATCCAACTTTGGCTCAGATCATGATCTCACCGTCTGTGAGTTCAAGCCCCGCATCAGGCTCTGTGCTGACAGCTGAGAGCCTGGAGCCTGCTTTGGATTCCGTGTCTCCCTCTCTCTCTGCCCCTCCCCCCACTCATACTCTGTCTCTCCTTGTATCTCAAAAATAAATAAACATTAAAAAAAAGAAGCTGCTTAGTGAGTATTTGGGGGAGATTGTGGGTACTCGGGATACTTTTTTATTCTATTTTCAATACAGTTTTTAATTTTTTAAAATGTTTATTTATTTTGAGACCGAGTGTGTGTGTGTGTGTGTGTGTGTGTGTGTGTGAGCGGAGGAGGGGCAGAGAGAGTGAGGGAGAGAGAGAGAATCCCAAGCAGGCTCTGAGCTGTCAGCACAGAGTCCCATGTGGGTCTCGATCTCACAAACAGTAAGATCATGACCTGAGTCGAAACTGAGAATCAGACCCATAACCCCCCAAGTGCCCCTCAATACAGTTCTTAAAAAACAATATGAAGGGGGACACCTGGGTGGCTCAGTTGGCCAAGTGTCCAACTCTCAGTTTTGGCTCAGGTCACGATCTCACAGTGTAGTGAGTTCAAGCCCCGCATCGGGCTCCGTGCGGAGCCTGCTTGGGATTCTCAATCTCTCCCTCCCTCTCTCTTTACCCCTCTCCCACCCGTGCTGTTTCCGTGTCTCTCAAAATAAATAAACTTAATTTTTTTTAATAAGAAAAATAAACTGTGGTCTTCTTCATTACATCACGCCTCTTCGAAGTTATCCATTGCCTTTGGTCTCGCGTGCAACAGTACAACTTTACGAGCTCGTGGAACAAGGGAGGAAAGTAAGACAGTTACCCAGCTGATGACTGTGTATGGTAGGATGTGATGGCACCCGTAAAGAAAATACCATGGGGGTTCCAGTCCAAACCAGGGTGGGGGCACCTGCGCTTGAATACAGCCAGGGGGACTTCATGGAGGAGGTGACCCTGGAGAAGGCTTTGAATGCAGATAAGCTTTGGCAGTGAAGCAGGATTCCGGGAGACAGGGAGCAGCCTACAGAGAAGGGGAATAAATCACAGGATTTATTCTCACAGAATTAAGTCTAACAGAATATTCTGTGGCTGAAAAGAACGCTTAAGTGTATGTAAGATATGTACAGTTAGAAGAAAAAGTGAAATCCTGCCACTTCAAAACTTCAAACTAATAATATATATATATGTATATGTATATGTTCTGCCATATACATATATGTATATGTATATATATATGTATATGTATATGTGTATATGTATATGTATATGTATATATTATCTACCAGGAGATACAGAATTTATTTCTGGGCCAGAATAACCTGTTGGTTTGGGAAAATGATTTTCTTCAAAAGTATTGGTTCAACGTAATTGTTTGAGCCGAGCACTAGAGAGAACAAATAAGGGAGATGTGGTCCCTGCCTCCCTGGAGCTCAGGAGTCTGTTTGGAAAGACCAACGTTGCCCGTGTCATGAAGGAGAAACGCGGGCTTGCCTTACGAGGTGCTTGTTTGGGAGGAGAGATCTCAGGTTTCTTGGAGGAGTTTAAACGACAGGGTTTGCTAGATTCAGGGATAAGTCATGGGATGAGGAGGAATAGTGTCCCATGCAGATAGAACAGCATGTGCAAAGGTTGGAAGGAATCACTTAGCTGCTTAGCCTTTTTCAAGGGATACCCATGAACCCGAAGTACCTGATAGCCAAGCAGAGAGCAGCAGGAGGTGTGCTGGAGAATAATCTAAGGCCAGAGGGCTTGCAGCCTTATGGGGAAGGGGATCTCATCCTGAGCACCGTGAATCTGTCCATTTCACAAATGTAGAGCAAAGACCACCCATTGTTTTGGGCCGAAAGGAAAGTTACTATGAACCTGAATGCGTGAAAAGGAAACGTTCTCCCTTCCGGAAGAGGCAAAAAGCATGCAGCGAGGTGGTTCCCTCTAAAGACGCAGAGCATCTGTAAACTGGCAACCTAGCCCCTCACTGTCTGCACTGGGATTCAGGCCAGTGGTGCTTTGCTTTTGGAGCCTGTAGCCTCAGCGTGGTTTCCGGGGAGGCACCTCCTCGCGGAGGCTGCAAGGTCGGAGCCGTGCACACTTGCTCTGCTCTTACTTCTCGCTGGAGACCATGGAGAATTGTTGGCGATCCGCTCTCAGGATTTAAGACAGGGTCCTACGTACCGGAGTCCAGCCGTTACGTTTCAGGTGCAATTTTGTTCTCCTCTGGCTGTATAATTGAGGACCACATCGCTGTGGGTGAGAATGGGGCTCCCCCCAAAAGGGAGTGATACTCCCGCTGGCGGCCGTCCTAGATGGGATGCAGTTAGGGATAGAAAAATTGGGATGGGGAGGCTGACTGCAGACCAGAGAAGGTCACCCTCCATCTCTGAGACTGTATGAATTTCAGTCACTGAGAACCTCTGCAGCAGGCAAATCCCCTTGCTCCGGTGAGGGGAGGCAAGCCAGCCCCCCAGAGGGAGCCCTGTTTGTGACAGACGGGTGGACGACTTGAGTCTGTGGGCATTGAAATTTGTCAAATCTTTGAGGGGTTGCAACTTCTCGTCTGTGTCGTTTCTTGTCTGTGTTGTCTTGTTTTCCCATTGTCCTGTCAGGGCATTGCTACAGGGAAGAGAGAGCATTGATGGCCAGGAATGCAGCCAAGTGGAGAAACACGGAGCCCTGGTTCCTGAGGACGCTTGATAGAGGGACGTTCCCGGGAGCCAGGGGGTAGGCTGGGATCTGAAGGGAGAGCTCTTGCTTTGTAGTGTGGGAACGTAATGGGAATGTGACCTTACGTGGTTGTTCTGGGTTGGAGGGGGCTGGCCAACTCAGTAGGAGGCTGGGGAGAAGAGATCATGGAAGGAGTCCTGGAGAGGGAGCCTTGGAGGGAAAGGATGGGCTTTCCTGTGGGTTTGGAGGGCACACATAGGTTGGCGTCCCTGGGGTTTCATCACGGAGGTGCTTGGGGAGGTGAGTATGAAATGTAAGGAACTATGGAGCAGTGGACCATCTTACACAGGGAACGGCATAGTCAGGTATGGATTTGAAAAGATTGGGGCGCCTGGGGGGCTCAGTGGGTTAAGCGTCTGACTTCAGCTCAGGTCATGATCGCATGGTTTGTGAGAGTGAATATTGGGAGATGAAGGAGTGAGATTCCCAGTTTACATACTTGTCTGCGGCCATTTGAAACAACTACCAGCATCTGTTTGAAAGAGATGAACAAGCGCTTTTCCTGGCCAAATTGTCTCATTTCCCGATTGGCGTGAGTTTGTACCTGGCGGGGTCAGATATTCACGAAGCCGTTATTAGAAGAAAGGGACCAACTTTCATTTCCTATTTCCAAACGGAATGCTTAGGAGCTGCAGCAGGTGCACAGACAGGAACATGAGAGCCACGTGAGAGAGGAAAGTGAGGATTCCCAGTTAGCTTTGGGGGGGGTAGGGTCATATGGAAGAAAATGGTCCAGGAGCCAAAAGGGGACTCAGGTCCAACTAGTAGGAGCGGTTAAGCTTGATCCCTTGTATCCAGATATTTATTATCATAAAGCCCCTGAAAACAACCAGTTGCAGAGATGTAAAGTATTCCTAGGGAGGAGATAAGGGGAAGTTACTGCTCAATTTTCTTTCTCCAGGGAGCGCAGAGGGGAATGAATTGTCTTACACCATAGCTAGTGTGTTTGCTTAGTAGGCAGGGGAAGGGACCCTTCCTTGAGGCTGACTGAACATTGCAGAGGCTGCCTGGGGACAATGACATTGGAGCAGAAGCTCCAATATGTCCACATATCTCCAGCTTTCATGGATGCTTCTTGGGTCTCATCTTGGGGTGCTTGGGTGGCCCAGTCAGTTAGGTGTCCGACTCTGGGTTTCAGCTCGGGTCGTGATCTCGTGGTTCTTGAGATTGAGTCCCACGTTGGGCTCGGTGCTGGCGGTGCGGAGCCTGCTTGAGATTCTTTCTCTCTCTCTCTCTCTCTCTCTCTGACTCTTTGCCCCTACCCCCTCTGTCTTTGTCTGTCTGTCTGTCTCTCTCTCTCTCTCTCTCTCTCAAAATAAATAAATAAACATTTAATAGTAAAAGAAAGGGACTGTCTCATCTGGACACTGGACATGGGAGCCGATGACACCACATATTAATTCAGCACTGAGATTTTACGATAGTTTCCCTGTGAGGATTTCTTTATATTTGCTGGAGGAAAGCCACAGCCGACATTCCATCTCTACCGTGACAACATGCATCTTGGCTGCCGTTAAATTGATCGGCATACAAATCCTTCCACCATATGTGTGATGGCCCTTATCCTTTTGGAAAAAAAAAACCAAAAAAAAAAACCCAATCATTTGATATGAGTGACATTAATGGCCTGAAAAAAAAAACGTATTAAATTTAGGTCTTGTTAATTTGTAACTGTGATTATCCAAAGTAAAGTAGACCCAGAGATTACATTTGTACCGCTTGACGGGAAAAGAGAGGACACGGTGTATTTGGGGAAGCAAGTCCGCTGAGACATAACTAACTTTTGCTGAAGCAAACTTTTAAATTATCAATAAGAAATCTATAAACGTACTCTCAGTACATTTAAGGTCGATCTCTTTCGTTGCCCTGGAGGATGTGTGTATGTTCTGTATGTTTCCCTGACTCTCTGCCTCCCGGAGCCGGGAACACTCACTGCCCTCCCCCTTCTCTTCTCTTTCTGCACATCTAATGTAGTAGTTGTCACATGACATTAGTGTGAGGTTTACGGGTGGGTTTCTCCACCAGACCCAGAGCTCCAGGACGTTGTGGGCCAGAACTTACCTCTGTGCAGTGCTGGCTTCCGGCCCAGCACCATCATAGATTAGAGGCTCAGTCCGTACGTGTTGGAGAGAAAAATTCTTCCATAGGAAGGCCCGCGACTGGACAGCACTATTGATGACCTCTATCTGAAGGCAAAAGAGATTTGCTTAACAAGAGCGTCACAAACTCAAATGCTTTTTTAAAAAATACAAATCATATGTTCTGACTCTGGTGGTCTGGTGGCCAGGGTCAGAAACTAGGAGCGTGTGGCCCTGGGGCCAGTGGAGGAAGGCCTGACCTCCCTTAAAAGGCCTTCTTACTCCTATGAAACAAAGAATGAAAAAGCACAAAGCACGAGCGGGTTCAGATTCTAAGAAGAAGGCAAGCTCCC
Source organism: Acinonyx jubatus (assembly GCF_027475565.1). Classification (NCBI taxonomy): domain Eukaryota; kingdom Metazoa; phylum Chordata; class Mammalia; order Carnivora; family Felidae; genus Acinonyx; species Acinonyx jubatus. The sequence continues at coordinate 128,954,339 of NC_069388.1, read as the reverse complement.
TGAGGGTAGGCTCTTTGTTTATTTTCTTCCTTGCTCTGGCTCTGGCTTTCAGATCTGTGCCTGGCACAGGAAAGTCATAATGTGAGTTATTGAAAGAATCCAATGACTGAGTCAAATAAAGCACTTCACAGGCTTGATTCAGCCCCTGGGAGAGCCCGTCAGCAGTCTTTGCTCTATAAAGCATTCTCTGGTTCACTCTTTTCCCTGATTTGGGCTGGCTTCCTTCCCCCGTGAGTGCTATCTTTATTAAAAGAAAAGAATCTTCGCACCAAGTAGGCCTCTTGAAGTGATCTCATTCCAGTTCGGACCATTTCTTTTTATTGGTCTTGCCCCTGTATTTTCTAATACTGTTTTCTTTCTTGAAAAGAAAGTGGCAGATCAAAGCTTTCCACTGCCCCCATCGAGTCAGAAACAAAAACAAAAACGAAAACTAAGGACACCTGGACTCATACTACCGGGGGCTCCAACTCTGGGGGCCTTTGCTTATCAGCAGTGGGGCCTGGAAGGACTATAGACTCGAAGGCTTTCTTTACGTCTTTTTTTCTATTTTTTTCTATTAACTATAATTTATATATAACATAAATTATATATTAATATATAATTTATATATAATATAAATATACTAATATATAATTTATATATAATATAAATATACTAATATATAATTTATATATAATATAAATATATTATATACAATATATAAAAATATATAATATATAAATATATATTATATAAATATATAATATAAATATATAAATTTATATATAATATAAATTATATAATTTATATTATATAAATATAATTTATATATAATTATATATATAAATTATATATATAATTTATGTAATTTATAAATATATAAATTTATATAAAAATAATAAATATATATTTATAAATATATAAATTTATAAATACTAAATACTAAATAATAAATAAATATAATTTATATATAATATAAATAGATATAATTTATATATAATATAAATTATATAATATATAATATAAATTATATAATATATAAATAATATATATAATTTATATATAATATAAATTTATATTATAATTTATATAATAATTTATAATATATTATATTTATATATTATATAATTTATATTATAATAATTTATAATATAAATTATATATAATTATAGTATATATAATTATATATTATTTATATTATAAAAAATAAATAAATTTATTTATATAAAAATAAATATTTATTATTATATATTAAATATAATTATATACTATGTATATTATATATAAATTATATAATTTATATATAACTATTTTTTATCTTAACTATAATTGATTGTCAAATAAGTTTATTTATTGTCAAATTGACAAAACCCAGTGCTCATCCCAACAAGTGCCCTCCTCCATGCCCATCACCCACTTTCCCCTCCCCCACCCCCATCAACCCTCAGTTTGTTCTCAGTATTTAAGAGTCTTTTATGAGAAAGAACGCTTTCTTATTTATGCTCCAAGTTGCAGAAATCACTGCGTTTCCTGGTGTGGCCGCAGGTCTGGTTTCGGGGCCGTTCACACATGATTGTGCAGGCAGATTTCCATCCAATGTGTCATTAAAAATTCTTGAAGAGGAGAGCCGGGCAAGATAAGATAGCTGATAACAGTAAGGAATTATTTTTAGGTATGCTGAGAGTACCTTGGTTAAGTTTCTAAGAAATTTTATCTCTCAGACATATGCTGAATATGTGTGTGTGTGTGTGTGTGTGTGTGTGTGTGTGTATCTATGCTAAATTTTATACAGTATAGGTGACATGGTGACATGACATTACTGGGATTTGCTTTCAAATAATCAAAGACAAATGGGGGTGGTGGAGTTAGATGGAATGAGTGAGTGACAGGCACAAACTGGATGAAGACACAAGGAGCTGACCAGACTATTCTCTCTACCTGTATATGTATTTAAACTTTCCCACCTTCAAAAATGATAGTACAAGCATCAAGGCAACAAATTCAGATTTACCATTAGTGCTCGTATTTTACTGCACATATATTTAAATATACCTTAGGTTGCATAGCTAAAATAGCTTTATTTTACGTGAGCTGTGTTTTGTGAATTGTACTGCTATTATGTGAATGATACCTATGCTTGAGCTTAGCAGAGGAACTAACCTAAAAGGAATCATAACGAGTCCACAAGAGTGTGCGATCGCCACGTGCGGCCCCCTCGCTCTGTGGGCTAAGGAGCTGAGCTCAGGGGTGTTAAGTATTTGTTCAAGACTGTGTCGGTTCGCTTCCATGGTCTTTGGCTATAAGTTGAGATCGGGGACTCTCCAGTGGGAGGAAGAGGGGGATTCAGGCATCCGAGCCTGGAGTACCAAACCGAGGCTCCTGGCTTTGGTGTGAGGCAAAGTAACGTGGGCGCATTGCCGGAGAGAGGGTAGGGACCGACGCCAGTGCCGGCGAAGACAGCTCTGCAGGCCAGACCTGAGCTGTGGAAGCCTGCCAAGTCTAGGGCATTCAGTGCTCCATCCCTAAGCCCCACTGGCCTCTGCTTTCCAGAAGTGGCTGTAGATGTGGAAGGAAAGAACCAGACGACCACGGAGAGGCAGTCTTGTGGTTCGCTGGGCTTACAGGACAGGAGGAGAAGAGAGTGGACAAGGGTCCTTGTTCAGTGGTCTTCAAGTAAACGTTCCCTCCTGTAGGCGAGGACTGATGATGGCTCTCTGGCCAACTGTGGGCAGGTGGTATATGAGACAAGGGCGAAGAGGAAACCAAATTTATGCCCGTGTAGATGAACTTAATGATTCATTTCAACACCCTACACCTCAGATATGTGTACGCGCTACTGAGCTTGTTCTTCCTTAAAAATAAATAGACGCTGCTTATCAACATCCCCGAATCAAATATTACATGTACATATGCTAGCTGAACAACAGCTGTGTTTCTCTGCTTGAGACTAGAACACAGCAGGCATTTTTTTTCCGCACCGTTTCAGGGTGGGAAAAGAAAATAGACAAAGCAAGAGAAATGGACAAGAAGCTACATGCCTGCCTTTCCTTTGAAAAAAGTCTGTTTTTCTTTTTAATATTCATTTTTGGGAGACTGCAAGTTGGGGAGGGGCAGAGAGAGGGGGACAGAGGATCCCAAGTAGGCTCTGGGCTGACCCGGCGAGGCCAATGCGGGGCTCGAACCCACGAACTGCGAGATCATGACCTGAGCTGAAATCGGACGCTCCACCCACTGAGCCACCCAGGCGCCCTGAAAAGTCTGGTTTTTAAAGAGCCAGACAAATGAAGAAGGAGGCTTCACTGTACCTTCCCACTCCCATTGCCCCTGACTTCTTACAAGACTTGGAAATAAACATGTCCGGGGTGTATCCTACCCGGTTTACCTACCATTTTATCATGCCTTCCAAATGGACCAGTCTCTACTCTCCAATATGATTTGGTAAAAGGAGCATTGGCTTTGGATTCAGTGAGACTGAAGATTAAATTCGGAGCTAGATGACCAGGGGGAAACTACCTGGAACCTTACTGTAGTTTGCATAATGTATAAGGGAAAGATACTACTCACATTGTGGTATTGTGAGCATTAAAATGCTCATTCTCTAATGTGCTCAATGTTTGAGAAGAATGACAAGTCTAGAGGGTCATGATGTTTTGCTTTTGAAACATCAGGAGGTATAGACCTGTAGGTTCTGTATAAGACGGTACATCCTAGAATCGAGTGCCAGGGTCAATGTCTATCTGCCACAGGACGGATGCTCAGTGAATATCTAAGTGAACTGCCTTGGTTAAAAATAAAATTATTGGGGGTCCTGGGTGGCTCGGTCAGTCAAGCGTCTGACTCCAGCTGAGGTCATGATCACGCACAGAGCCCACTTTGAATCCTGTCTCCTTCTCTCTGCTCCTCCTCTCCTCCCCTGCTCACACACACACACACACACACACACACACACACACGCTCTCTCTCCCTCTCTTAAAAATAAAATAAATATTACAAAAAATAATAATAAAAAGTGAAATGATTGTTATTTGTATCAGCCAGTAGCAAAACCCTTCGGTTAGATTCCATCGACCCAAATAATCAGAGCAGACCAATCAATGTACCTTTTTTGGAGAAGCAGGGGGTTAATATCAACTTCTAGAAATAAATCCAGACACCAGATTAAATGTGTTCATCATGCCAAATTTTGGTGTGGTTGGCAGTGGGACAGAAATGCACAAATATTTCTTACAACTGCAGTTTCCTTTCAACTGGAAATAGAAGGCTGATTTTTTTTTTTTCTCATGCTTTTTCCTCCGACAGAAATGTCCACTTCTCTTTCTTGTTGGTGTTCCAATGCCACGAGCAAAACATATGGTCCTAGACCACCAGCTGCAGAAAAGCCAGCCTGTCACGGCTCTCCTGCAGAGGGTAACATCAGCAGGAAGCTTTGGTTCAACTATGTGCTAAAGGCTACAGGTTGCACATACTGTGTTACTGGGAATATTATGTTATTATAATACGATCATAGTGATATTATGTTATGATGTGCTCTCCAATGATGGCCATGCCCTGCGCCTTTAGCCTGTGGTCCTTACTCATGGCTTTCTGATATCTTATCTGAACGCAGGATGTTAAGAAGATTTCTCCACTGTGGCTGGACCTGAATTTCAACATCTGTCAGCACCGGGTGCCATTTAGGACCTTAACCACTCCCTGCTCCTAGCAGCTGCTCTCTGCCGGGCCTCACTTGGCCTCAGCCCAAGCATGGGCATCCCGCCTTCGGCCACAGACCTGCAGGGGACCCTCCAAAGGACTTCTCAGTTCCAGAGTATCCTTTCTGACAACTGCCCCCTGTCTGGACCCGACCTAGTGATTTTGTTCCAGCCATTTTAACAGCACTGAACTCTGATCTGTGATGCCTCAGCTCTCCAGGACGGTGATGCTCACTTGGTTTCCATCTTCCGGGGCTGTGTTTAGGAAATTGTCCCCGAACAGAGGGCTGGGTGAAGGTGCGGCTCCCCTCAGGTGTGTTTATTCTCTAAGGGATCATGGCCTTGCGTTGCCTGCTATCCAATGCCTGAAAACTGTTTTCTCAAAACTGTGCTGTATTTTTTATGGTGGGGATGCTGGTCCGGTAACTCTACTAAAGCCCAAAACAGAAGCCGAACGTTTCTGAGTAGGTTGATGGCAGGAGGAGACTGTGTTTTCAAAAGTAACAATTACACAGAAGAGAAACAGAGAGCAGAGTACTCACTGGAATTTTCTGACGGTGGCGACAAATTGACTCGAGGGTCAAAACTGGAAGGAACTCAGAAGAGCAATGATATTTTAGCCAGAAAATTGTGGATACAAAGTCGGGGGGACTCAGAAAGGAGAGCAAGCTCGTTTAGTGGAGACGTAACGTTGGATTGGAGGAAATCTCAGAAATGGGTACCACTTTCCTGACCCTGCCACTTGGATGTGAGGATTGTTAGACTCTGTGCTTTGTCTGGAGTGTTCCAAAACAAACATTGTAACCAAAACTACCTAGCATCTTTTGTAATATACAATGAATTGTTTGGAACGTTGTTGATATTTGATCAAGATGGTATATTCTAGAACAAGTTGCAATAAGTCATTTGAATTCTTGGCCAGTGCCCCCTACAGATCAAGGTTCAAGCTGTTTCCAATATTTTCCATTGTCATTTTTATTTTCCTGAAAATATTTCACCATAGTCCATTATTTCCCATGTAAATTTTACACTGAAAATTAATTTACTTAGCTTTGGTCTCTGGAAAGTATTTATAGATTACAACCTTTGGTATGTGCATCTTTTGAAGTTTATTTTTGAGAGACAGAGAGGGAGAGAGAGCAGGGGGGAAGGGGCAGAGAGAGAGAGAGGGAGAGATAAGATCCCAAGTGGGCTCTGAGCTGACAGCAGAGAACCCCACATGGCTGGGTTCGAACTCACGACTGACGGTTTATATTTGTATTCTAGCGAATCCATGAGAAATATTGAGAGCCCTTCTAAGATCGTTGCGTTGCCAAAACTCTCTCCTTGCACTAGATGAATTTTTCAACTTTCAGGCATTTCATTTACCTGGGTGTGGTTCTTCCCTAAAGTGAAGCTGCACTCGCTCTCATTCCCTCTGGATAGTTTGGGATTCCACTAACCAGTTTCCAGACTGTCGCATACCTGCTCTCGATCCAGCTTGGTAACATGCCACATGGACACGTTTTTCAATCAGTTATTATTGTTGGTTCACTTTGCATATACCGACTTAACCCAGGAAGAAAGCAAGCAAGTTGTAAGGCTCCAAGATTCCCTGGGTGTCATAAATTGGCATATTTGGAACAACACAAGATTAGCCAAAGCCATCTGGCACGTTGACTGCTGACTCTTGAAAGCACAGAAGGTCAAAATGAACTCAGGTTTGAAACCGGTAGGGTCAAAGCATCCTGCTTTTCTCAGAAACTCTGGCTAGATGTTAAGAAGTAGTTAAGAAAGAAATTAAAAATAAATTCCCACCTTTGGAGTGGTAAAGGTAAGAGAGCGTTCTAGATGGAGTATCTTGCAAAAACATCTTGGTGGCTGCAAGTGTTTTTTTATCCCCTGAAAATTAGTTAAGTAAAAAAAAGGAAATAGTCACCAAACATTTGAACAGTGGTTTACCACTTAAAAAATTTTTTTTTTTTTACTATTTATTTTTAAGAGAGAGAAAGACAGGGTGCAAACAGGGGAGGGACAGAGAGAGAGGGACACACACAATCCACAGCGGGCTCCCGGCTCAGAGCTATCAGCACAGAGCCTGACGTGGGGCTCGAACCCACGAACGGGGAGATTGTGACCTGAGCCAAAGTCGAGCGCTTAACAGACTGAGCCACCCAGCAGCCCCTACAGGCTTTCCCACTTTAAACTTTGTTAAATGAATCACATTTTCTGACAATTTACTGTCACTAATTGCGGTCACATTATTTTCAGCCTCTGCCTTCTGAAAACAAAAGATTTGCCTTGCATGGAGGTATCTTTCTGACTGGGTAGTTTATTTCTTGACGTGGTTCATTTCAAAGAGAGGCCCGCTTCTTCTGTGTGGTATAGAAATCAGAGAAGGAAGGGGAACACTGTGTCCGGAAGAGACATGTGCAGCCGTGGGGTTCAGAGCTTCGCCACTAGCGACGCGAAGGGGGAGTCTACTCTGGAGACCAGGAGAGAACACGCCAGGAGCCCAGTCTGCATTTCTGAAATACTTTGGAGAGTTTCTCCATGTTTCTCCACCAGAATCTGAGTGTGGGGCTGGCTGTGCGGGCCTGGAAAACGTGATTGTGTTTCTGTCTTTCCGTCTTCAAACCCATCTCCGATTCACAGCAGAAACATTCAGAACAACAGTAGTGCTTCCCGGCATAGATACACTGAAACTTACAGGGTCAGTCTAGTTTTCCAGCTCATCGCTTTGACCAACCCTGGCCACGGAAGACGTTTGTTCCCTATTACTATGCCTGCTGGATTGTTCGAGTGGTTAAGGGACTGTCACAAAGTTGCATGGCCAGGATTGGGCACCGTCTTTTCTCAACTCTTCTCCTTTGAACATTCAGGCTGTTCCATCTGGATGCGACCTCTGTCCCTCCAGCCAAAAGGATGTGTTCCTTGATCCGAAATGTGACTTTCATCATTTTCAATCCCTTTTATTTTCCCTCACTGATTTTATTGATTGCAGTAAGTAATGGCTAATTTTAAGCACATGGTTTTCTGACGGGGGGAAAGTATGAAGATCAACAGTAATATGAACCTTGGTGTCCTCGCATCATGTCTTCCGAGAGGGAACATCCTTAATCCTTGAGAAGGTCCCTGAGAGCTCTGCCCTACCCATGGCAACTCTGCACCCCACCCCTCAGATGACCTCCACCATCATGTCTGTGTCTGTCATCATGGGATGACCCTCCTTTGTGGCTTATTCACTGAGAGCTGTATCTATGGCTCCTATGGACGTGTCAAGCACTTGTATGCTCGTTTGTAAAATATTAAAGCCACTTAGTAAATAGTCGCTGTCCTAAAGCCATTTTGGGGCCCAACTACCCTGGATATTCAGAGCAATTTCACGGCAGGTTCTAGACTTTCCCATGACCCAGAAAATAAGAAGTTACCTCCTGGCACATCAGAGCATCTCTAGGACTCTTCTGCAGTATTATGTTCGTGCCTGTGTTGTACCAGTTGCTAAATATGGCACTGAGCAATGCTCAGTTTTTTGTGGCTTCTCTATTATTTAGTTGTCTTTAAATGGTCTTATTGGATGCGCTTGGGTGGCTCAGTGGGTTGAGTGTCTGACTCTTGGTTTCAGCTCAGGTCATGATCCCAGGGTTGTGGGATCGAGCCCCGCATTGGGCTCTGCACTGAGTATGGAGACTTCTTGAGATTCTCTCTCTCTCTCTCTCTCTCTCTCTCTCTCCCTCTGCACCTCTCACCTGCTTGTGTGCTCTCTCTCTCTCTCTAAAATAAAAAAGTGAAAAACAAACATAAATGGTCACATTAACTCTGATGTGCGTATTATTCCATTACACGACTATACCAAACTCTACTTAGCCTGGTAATTATCCAGATATTTGATAATATGGAAGCTACTATTATACTTTCTATGTTTCTGGGTGCATGCATGTGAGAGCTCTTCTAGGTGAGGGAGTCTGGGGGTTGAGAGGTTATTGGATTTGTGGGTCTTCAGTTTTGCTTGAAAATTCCATTATTTTTCAAAATGACTGTAACAATTTATACGGCCGCATAAAAGAGTTCCTGCTATCCACATCACTGCCAGCCCTTGACACTGATAGTGTTTTAAATGCTTTTTTTGGCCAAGTTTGTAAGTGGAAAATAGGTTTTCGTTGGGTTGTAAACAGTTCCCCAGTCACTTACAAGACTGAATATTTTCATACAATTATTCCTCATCCATGAATTCTCACCTTTGAAGTTCTCATTCAAGTTCTTACTCTGTTGGAGTCGTCTTATTCTTTTTCTTATCAACTTGCGGAATTTATTTATATAACTTTGATACTAATGTGTTCAGTGTTGTGGTTGCAGTTACAATTTCATGGTTTTTAACCTGTTATACATTTTCCAGATAGTAGGTTTGGATGACTAGAAGACTTACAATCTTAATGTAGTCAGAACTGTCAATATGTTTCTTGTTTGTATTTTTTTTTCTTTTGCATATGAAATTCTTCCCTCACTTTAAACCACAAAGATCTTAATCTGTGTTATCTTCTAAGTCTTTCTTTTGCATTTCATATTGAAGCCTTTAGTCAACCTGTACCTATTTAACATGATGTGAGGTTGGAATGCAATTTGTTTTTCTGATGTGGGTAACAAATTGTCCTCGACCTTCACCATCACGTTCTTTTCTAACTTGATTGCCATATCGTGCCATCTTGTCATGGTTGAAACTTCAACATATGGTGAGTTTCTGGGTTCTTCTATCTTGTTCCACTCATCCACATACCACAATGTCTTAATAACTATACCTTTACAATAATTCTCAACACTTGGAGTGACAGGTATCCGAGCATTATGTTGTCATCTTTATAGTGTTTAACGATCAACTTTACTGAGGTGTAACTTACGTATAGAATACCTTCATTTTAAGTACAGAGTCCAATGACTTCTGAGTCTGTATACACCTGGGTGACAACCTTTGTAACATTTATGAGACAAGTGTTTTATTTTATTTATTTTTTTAAGTTTATTTGTTTATTTTTGAGAGAGAGAGAGAGAGAGAGAGAGAGAGAGCGAGCGCACAAGCAAGGGAGGGGCAGGGAGAGAGGGAGACCCAGAATCCAAGGCAGGATCTAGGCTCCGAGCTGTCAGCACAGAGTCTGATGCGGGGCTTGAGCCCATGAACCATGAGATCATGACCTGAGCGGTAGTCAGAGGCTTAATCGATTAAGCCACCCAGGCACCCTGAGACAGGTGTTTTAGACATGGGCACCGAGCAGCACAGGACTGTCACCCTGAGAAGAGAGAACCACACAAGACAAGTGCAGGATTGCTCTGGCTTTCTGCCTAGAGGTTCTTTCAGAAACATGGAAACCTCGTGCAGGAAGGGGGGAAGCTGAGCAGGTCAGAGCAATCCTCCTGAGCTGAGAAGACTGAGATTGAGAAGCAGGGAGTCTGAGGCAGCTGTGATTTCTAGGACAGAGTATTAGAGGATAGGAAGCGAAATAAAGAAGGAGCTCCAGAAATCTGTGTAAGAGTTTTCTTGAACTTATCGCTGAATATTCAGATGTACATGTGAGCCGACCCAGAGTTAGGAGACTAATGCTCGGACTTGGTAGAAGGACCTCACTGAGCATCTGAGATTCAGTAGACCCCTGAAGGACCACGCTTTAGTACCGATGCTACACTAGTCCGGAACGAAGGGTGTTCCAGACTGCCCAGCAAAGCTTAAAAATAAGCCCTGCAGGTATCAGGGTAAACTCCAAGTAACTCATCAGAACAATACGCAAGACCTCTTAAAAGAAGACAGCCGTGTCGCTGTATAAAACTGTTTTGTTGTGTTGCCCAACGATGCATTTTGTCTTTTGTCGTGATGCCCAGATTCCCACTGTGGCTACGGTTGGTCTTTGGGGGAAGAATACCACCCCCTCCCCAATGTCATGTCAGCCAACTGTGTGCCCTGCATGGTGTCTGGGTGAGCACCTTCTGTCCGCACAGCGCCCTGTCAGCGGCTGTGGTGACAGCAACACTGTGTGGCCTGCCACGCTCCGTCACACCTTTGTGGCCTTCCTGTTTTTTGAGAATCGTTTGCAAAGGGCTTCTTTTCCAAGGTGAAAAGCTGTGACTTCCCGGAAGAACAGACGGCCATTTTCAAACCATGTACCTCGCCCCAGTGTTCCACTTGACCGGGCGTTGAGCCGCACGGTTACCTATCTAGTCAATACCGCCGACAGGATGGGGTAAAAGAGGGTTAGACAGTGTGATGTTGTGAATGTCTGGGCAGTTCCTCTAGTTTCCTCCAAAATGCCTCACTCAGCTTCCAAGGGACACTCACAAATGCTTATACCTGAGAATCTCTCAGGGAATCCTTAATAGGTAGGGCCTGAGACCCACGACACTGTCGTGTAACACTTATTGTCTTCCTACAAGAAGGGTGGGGGTTAAGAGACTGTGGCCAGGTTCTCAATAAAAGCCAAGGTCAATGGAGAGTTTACATTTTAAGATGGGTTGGTGAACTCCTGACGTTTGTATCCGGTAGAAATCATGCTTGCTTGACTTTAGTATCCCTAGAAAATTAGAAATGAGTTTCTTTTTCATTGCCTTCCCCGAATTTAATAGAGCAACACAAAAAAATAGGTTGGTTGTGGATCCACAATTTCTACCCATAGTGAATTCATAAAAGGGGGGGTAGGAACATCTGTACCTACTTCTCCCTTTCCTTCAGATTGGTCCTAGAAACTGGGAAATGTCCTCTGTTTTCTATCCATATCATCAAATGATCCATTCAGCTCTTTGTGAGACAGAAGAATCCTACTTTTAACAGACTAGAAGCAGGAATTCTTTGCCACATTGCTCAGAGTAGGCTAGGAGCTGTAAAAACGACCCCCAAGCCTTAAGAGCTTAGTGTCGTAAAAGTTTGTACCTCCCTTACGTCACATTGAAGGGCAGAAGGCACCAGGACCTGGGATGTTTTAGTTCCAGGCTTTTTTAGACCCTTAGTGTTTGCTTCTGCAGCTGGCTGGCGGAAACAGAGAGGAGGAACATACAGCGAAGGTATTTCATGGGTCCCACCTGGATAAGGACACACGTCACTCCCCATATCCCACAGCCAGCACTGTCCATATTGTCATGCCTAAGTGCAAGGGAAGGTGGGGGTAGGCAGCCCTGATGGATGGTCAGAGAGGAGAGGACATGGATATTGATGAGCACTGAAAGTCTAGGCCACCATTCACCCCGTGGTCACTGAATAGCCTGCTCATTTTTCCTTACACTCATCCCTTCTGAACTGAGATGATGTAAGTCCCATCTTGTCACTATTTCCAATGGAGATTTCTGGGTGCCATACAGTCTCTTCTCCATCCAGGGCCCACTGTGGCATCTCATGGCTTGGCAACCTCTGAACTAAGGAAGGGTCATCCGCCCAATCCAAACTCGAAATGTAAGAGTTGATCAAGGGCAAGTTACAACAACGGGTGCTTATAAAGAAGAAGAACGTGAAAAACACACCTACCCGTGATCCATAGCTCTTCTGAAATTCTACTGGACAGGCCTTATGAGGGCGCCCTCTTCGGGGAAACAGGAAGTTCCTTTAGCAGACCTTCCGGGAAGCAGAATCAGGGTCCGCTAAACCACCTTGCCCTTTTATCTTCGTGGCATAAAACCACCTTGTCCTTCTATCTCCATGCCATTTTGTTCTGCCCGTGGATGCTTCTCCCTTGACTATTTTTTCTCCATGGTCACATCCTTGGAGGCAGGCCAGCCTTCATAGCTCTCCTTCTGCTGGTGCACTGTGGGGCCTGAGGTTCTTTTAACTCTCAAGGAGTCAAAGGCACTTATTTAATGTTGATTGACTGACTGATTGACTGTTTGGGCTCATGGTTTGGGGAAGTTGCTCCAGAGACTTGGTAGGCGACTCATCTCCTTAGGGCAATAGCCACAGATAGAGTTAGTTTGTAGACGTAATTTTCAAATACATGGTATTTCTTTACATTCTGACCCACAAACCTCTTTCTGTAAACTTAATGGACCTTCCCTGAGTCTACCTGGGATAATGAGCTTGGGTGGAAACCATACACTTAATCCAATTTTTGACATAGGGCTCAGTCCTAATAGATATTTGTTGTAAAAAAAAAACCACCTTGTCAAATTTTTTTTTTTTACCGCTTTGAGTCTAGAAAACTAGTTTTTACCAACCTTCAAGTTCCAAAATTTACCTTTATTTCATTCCGTTCTCTTTCAAACCAGACAATTTTCACCTGATCTCACGTTCTTCTTCTCACACCTTGCTGAATGCTGCCGGTAACACCCAATATACAACCACCGACCTGTTTTTGGTTTCCTTCCCTGGCACTGTAAGTCCATGAGACAATTGTTCCACCTTCCCAATTATCAGTGTCAACAATTTAATGAAGTATCCTTTCCAACAAATAAAAAGGCTCTGTAGTTTTCTGATACTCATTGTCTTGTTACTGACCTCTTGATTGCTAAGTCAATGCCACATACTTCTAGCTCTGGTTGCAATGATGATTTCTATATTACTTACAGTAGGCTAACTTCTGTAATAAAGAAGGCTTAATATTTATGGATTTACACAAGAAAACATTGTATTTCTTTTTTTATAATTTTTTTAAGTTTATTTACTTTGAGAGAGAGAGAGAGAGCAGGGAGTGACAGAAAGAGAGGAAGAGAGAAAATCCCAAGCAGGCTCCACACTGTCAGCCTAGAGCCCGATATGGATCCCAAATCCATGAACTGTGAGATCATGACCTGAGCTGAAATCAAGAGTCGGACGCTTAGATGACTGAGCCACCCAGGTGCCCTGAAAATGTGTCTTTCTTAAGCTGCTGTATGATGTCTTGATTAAGAGATTCTACTCTGAGTGATAATTTATTAACAGAAATCTTGATAATCAGGGAATAATTACAGAATTAAAAATAACCGATTTTAATCATTTGGGTCTTCCAATTTTTGTGTCGGTGTCATAAAAAGAGTCAAGACAGCCCCAGGTGTGGCAGAACATCAGAAATAGTCAGTGTTAGCGAGACGCTTAATCAATAACCAACACAATGTAACAAAATTTTTCACATAGAAGGGTAAAGGGTATTTCCCGTGCCTCTACTGTGCAATGTGGTAGCCACGAGATACACGTGACTAGCAGGCACTTAAAATGTGCCTCGTATGACGGAGGGATTGAATTTTTAATTTTATTTGATTTACATTAATTGGAATTTAAATGCAAGCAGCCCCATGTATCGGAGAGCACAGAATATCAATCCAAACTTTTTAGAGACGAGGGATACAGCCCTCTTCTCTCTGAAAACTTTTCTTAAATCTTTAGTAGAGGGAAGTTGGAGTTCGGGTGAAAAGGGTTGCCTCTTCCTTGCTGTCAGTCCTAGATTTGAAAAAAAAAAATCACTGTCTTCTTAGAATACACTTTACTATCCAAACTGGTTCCACTAAAGACAGCCAGTTAATGCAAACCCTCCTTCTAACTGCATGAGTTGGTATGTACCTGTTTTCTGAGTGTGTTGGTTTTGATTTCCTGCCAGTTCTCCAGAATAAAGCCATTTGAGAGACAGGAGGACTTTTTCGCTTTAATCGAATGACAACTTCATGCCATACTCTGGATCAGTACTTCCCTCCAGCCACTGTGAAATACACAAAGAATATCCTGCAAACCCCCCCCCCCCCCCCCCCCGAGTTTACCAAAACCTCCATATGGTTTGGCTTCACAAAAGGCCATTTGACTGGGTGATGCTTTGAAAACTATGGGGTTTTCCATAGTTTTGCCGTGGATATGGGATTTTACATGGGATAGATCAGTCAAAAAAAAGTCTTCAAAAATGTAGGAATAGCTGTTCAGAAGTGAAACGTTCACTCTTTTAACAGATGTGAAAAAAAGGCTGTTTCATTGAGTGTGACCCCGAACAATCCTACACTCTGAGCCCTTCAAAAATGTTATATGCTTGGCATAATAGAGATAGTAAATGATATACTTTGTAACAATTCACTTAGGAGCCATAATAGAATGAGAAACTTGAAACTCCCTTTCTTCCCCACTTAAGCAGACTAGTTTTAAGTTCCAAAATACAAAGGGATATTTTTAGAATCAGATCTGTAAGCACATTGTACCCAGGATGAGATTTGAGTGAACTCCAATACAGAAAAGTCATTTTACAATCTGGAGCCATATCACATGGGGAATGTGTTAAATAATACTTTTCTTTCCAAAATGATTGTATCTTGTATAATGAGTTTCTTACTGAAACTTCATTTAAAAAAACAAAAAATTGTCTTCAGCTGCAACTAACAAGCTTTAACTACGGCGAGGTAAAGATCCCATTTCCATGGTAGATTCCGATTTCCTACGACTTTTGCTCTAACAGACTCCTCGGTGAGACTGTACCCATCCTGCCTTTGCCACCTCCCCCACCAGGATGTCCCTGGAGGTCAGGTTATGTGCGGGGGCTCAGCATTGTGCAGACGGCCCGTGACAGTCATTTTGGATTGCACTGCTCTGGATGCTCACAAGGGCTTCTGCCTCGACCCCACAGAGCTTACTGGGATTGTGTGACTCTTCAGTGAGATAATCCACATAAAGCACAGAGCCCGGAACGCGGTAACGCCTTATAAAGCGTGGCAATTCTGTCATCCTCTCTGCCATATTCATCAGAGTTCAAGGTGCAGGTGAAACTGATCATTTGCAAAGCCAAGGTTCCATCTGTCCCCTGCCGGCAAGTACCCTAAGGGCATGATCTTTGGTGGTCCCTCCCTTCAGCACAAATTCCAACCAAGGGCTCAATGATAAACTATTTTACTTTGAATATTTTCTTCTTTCCCTTAATAATAACCTATTATGTTCAGAGCTCAGGGCCCAGCCTTCCATAAACATTTGTCAGATCAAAAGAGGAAGAACACTCTAGGTAAAACAGAAAATCTAAGGAGAAAGTGTTAGCGCGTTTATTCTGGAAACTAATTTCACTCAAGTTAAAGTCAAAGTATCTGTTCACCAGATCTGCTGATACCTTTGACATCTGTAATCAAACACTCAGTGAGTCATAAATGCAGAAGTAGAATCCACATGGGAAGAAGAAATCATGTAGGAGGAAGTATCCCAACCCAAGCCCTCCACCGGACGATGCTTTCAGAATTGTGCGTTTTAAAGCTACTAATAGTTTAAGTCGAATATATTTAATGACCCTTTTTCTTTTAATTCATCGAATTTGGAGGTGGAATTTTAAGGGTCTGGAAGGCAGCCTGTGGCTGTGTCTTAGTTCAGTTACGACTTTCCTGTTTGGAGCACCTCACTCCTCACCTCTGCGAATCTCTCAGTGTCCGATTTTGAGAGTTGGAGACGATGGAACACACCGTCATATTCTGGAATCTTTGGCAAAAGCAATTTACAAACACAATACACAAGCAAGCTGTTGTTCAGATCGGTTTCCTGCAACATACCAGAAAATGATTCACTGCAGCGATTTAAAAGGTGACATTTAAAAAGAAAGGCAGGTTCGTTTCTGTCTGTCACGGTTGCTGGTGCAAAGAAGATACAGTTTGTGGAATGGCTGAGTTGGGTGACCCAAACCCCGGCGGTGAGTTATTCAATGCTCTTGAACGAGTGCTCTGTAGGCTCGGATCCCCAGAAGTGCCAAGCTGTAGAAATCAGGGGACCAGAGGATTTGGTTGGCTCCATTGTTGAATGAAATGATGATGCCAAGTCTTTATTGCCCTTGTGAGCTCGCTCCTTGCATCGGCTCCATAGATATTTTTGGGAGTCTGGAAATTGTGTACCCTTGAATTCTTGTGGAAGTGCCCAAATTTATATTCACTCAGATGCTTGTTAAAAAAGAGGAAAACAGGGGCACCTGGGTGGCTTGGTTGGTTGAGCACCCAACTCTTGAGTTCAGCTCAGGTCATGATCGGGTCATGGGACCGAGCCCTGCATTGGGCTCTGCACTGAGCATGGAACCTGCTTGGGATTTTCTCTCTCTCTCTCTCTCTGTCTGTCCCTCTGCCCCTCTTCCCCACTTGCACCCTCTCTCTCTCTTAAAAAAAAAAGAAATTAGGAAAAAAAGATCCTATATTTTAAAATTATTTCTTAACGTTTATTTATTTTTGAGAGAGAGAGACAGAGTGTGAGTGGGGGAGGGACAGAGAGAGAGAGAGGGAGACACAGAAGCAGAAGGCGACTCTAGGCTCTGAGCTGTCAGCACAGAGTCAGATGTGGGGCTTGAACCCAAGAACCGTGAGATCATGGCCTGAGCTGAAATCAGATGCGTCACTGACTGAGCCACTCAGGAGTCCCAGAAAAAACTCTAGATTTAAAAAAAGAAAGGAATGATACAACTTTTATGACAGATTATTTACAAAGTCAAAAGAGGACACAGCACAGGTGACGGAAAAAAATGTTTTAATATACACAGAGCTGCCGGAAGCTCATGAGAGCAACAAACAAATAAAACATGGGGCAAAAATACTTAAACACAAGTAACTTTAGAAAACAAAATAAAAACGGCCAGGAAATGTATCATGTGATACCCTTTCTCCCTAGTAGTCGGATAAAAACAATTAAAGAAATAATATGTTCTTCAACTTTCAGACTAACGAAGCTATAAAAAGGATGCATAGGGCTGGCCAATCATGGACTGACGAGAGGGTAAATGGCTAAATCTTTAACAATTAACCATTGAGGAGGGCACCTGTTGGGATGAGCGCTGGGTGTTGTACAGAAACCAATTTGACAATAAATTGTATTTAATATAAAAAAATTAATCTTGAACTGTCTACTAAAATTAAAAATACAAACAGGCTTCTCTCCAGGAGTCCCAGTTAGGGGAGTTAAACAGAGGAGTGAAATAAAAGCAAATAGGGAGACGATGATTAACTTTGTATATTTTTTCATTCTGTTGCTTGATGGGATAAGCCAGTGACGTTCATGTGATGTAAACGTGTGTGTGTGTGTGTGTGTGTGTGTGTGTGTGTGCGTGTTCTGATCACATACATAAGATCAGAATGAGATGTTCTCAAGACTGTAGGGCAGACTCAGGCTGCTTCGGTAGAAGTTCAGAATACGGTAAATTATGGTTTTACCCATTCTCTGGTGGGACAGACTACATATGGCGTCATCTGGTCAGTTCCAAATGCTGGAGGATAGCGTGGATATTCACAAAATGAGGGGACACCAGAAGGGGGGAAACAAGGTGGCGGGAGGCTGGAAGTCGGATCCCGTGCACAGGTGTAAGGACCCAAATGATGTCAATTACAGCTCCCTGCCCTCCACTCCTCGACCCTCTGCAGTCATCCGGCCTCGCTAATCCCCGTCCTGTTCGTCATATCCAGTGGGTATTCTTTTTATTTGAGCTGTTTGCAGCATGTGATAAAGCGCTGGACGTGTCCTTCTTGGTTTTTATTGATGACCTTTTACTTTCTCAATATAGATGCCGATACGCTTCTCATGAAAAGCCCTCGTTAGCTATTTCTTGACTCGCCTCGTCTTACCCTGGATTCCCTGTACCGGTGGCAATTTTTAAAAGAAATTTCTCTTTTTAGTTTTTCTAAGGGTCACCTCCATCCTTGATTTTCCTAAGTTATCAACTTTGTGCAAGGCTTCGCTGAATTAGTTCTAGGAACGCTGAGAATATCACTTAGGCTATGTTGTCAGTTCTTTTCCAAATTTTATTTATTTATTTTTAGCCATTCTGCTGGTGAAATTGAGCCGGCCCCTTGTGCCCAAATGTCATCACAGCATAATCTAGGCTCCTTTAAGTTTTTTAAGCGAGGTGAACAGAACGAGTACACGTCCCAGTTTCCTTGCACTTTGGTATGATTGTGTGACTACGTTTTGGCCCAAAACACTGAAGAATTAAAGTTGTACATCATCTTCTAGGGACTTTTCTTAAAATCCTTTGACGTGCACCTTCAGTTTCTTCTTTATCACCCCCTCCTTTCTGCGGGCTGGAATAGGTCTCTCCGAGATGCGACAGCAGATAGATTATTTTTGTAAAAACGCTGCCATTCTCTGCCTTCTTCTCCCTCCCTCCCTCCCTTCCTTCCTGCCTTCCTTTTTTTAAACGCATAATGACAATCTTGGTTGCCCACTCTGAAGACCGCAAGAAAATGATTGGAGAATAAGTAGTTTGAGAAGTGAATTTTAGGGGTGCCTGGATGGCTCAGTCAGCTAAGTATCTGACTAGTGATTTCATTTCAGGTTGTGATCTCATGGTTTGTGAAACTGAGCTGTGCACCGGGCTCTGCACTGAGAGTGTGGAGCCTGCTTGGGATTTCCTCTCTCTCCCTCTCTCTGTGCCTCTCCCCCACTCGTGTGTGCGCTCTCTCTCTTTCAAAATAAATAAACATTAAATAAGAAAAGAAGTGAACCTAAAAAGTTATTAGAGAAGAAACCAGGAGGGGAAGGCAGCCAGCAATGACCAATATGTGATCAAACTAGCTGCTGCTGTGAGAAATCGGACATCGGTCCCACGGGGGGAACCACAGGAGTCAGCACAGAAATGGAATCTCAGGTTTATCTGCTTATCTGCTTGAGGGGTGAGGTTGCTGGGACATTTATAGACAGGTCGTACTAGCCATGGGGTGAGGGAGTATTGTTTCTAGTCTTTTCTGGACCTCCACTGGGACCGAAAAGTAAGCTTCCACCGCTTGTGAAAGTCCCTATGTAGCTTGTGGTCAGATCGTGGTTATGCCGGAGGGGATATGGGTAATATGGGTAACACTATTCCGCTGTCCCCATGTCATCGAGGAACAATTTCAAGTTTTTCTACACCAATTCTGTCATGTATCAATTGTTCATTGTATGTGTGGGGCGTGTTTCTGAGCTTTCTGACCTGGGCCATTGATCCGCCTGCTATCTCGGAACAAAGTCTACACTGTGTCCTCTGTCATTCTTGAAATTGGCAATGCGTGTCCTCTCTCTTGCTTTGTCTCATCTGCCTGACAAGCATGGGGTCAGCTTGGCTGGTGTCTTCAGAGAATCAGCTTTGTTACATTGATTTTCTCCATTGTTTTTTGTCACTCATTTTATTTATTTTCTGCTCTTGAATTTATTATTTACATTCTTATGTTTTCTTTGGACTTAATCTATTCCCTTTTCTTCTCTAATTTTAGGTGTAAACTTAATTTGCTTGTTACTTCTTTCCTAATACAAGCTGATGACGCTGTATCTTCCCCTCCAGGTACCAGCTCCCATAATTTTTGGTACGTTGGGTTTTCTTCATTCGGCCTTAACTATTTTCTAATTTTACTTGTGATTTCTTAAATTTTTTTTTAACGTTTATTCGTTTTTGAGAGACAGAGACAGAGTGCAAGCGGGGGTAGGGCAGAGAGAGGGGGAGACACAGAATCCGAAGCAGGCTCCAGGTTCTGAGCTGTCAGCACAGAGCCGGACGTGGGGCTCGAACCCACAAACCGTGAGATCATGATCTGAGCCAAAGTTGGATGCTTAACCGACGGAGCCACCCAAGTACCCCACTTGTGATTTATTTTTTGACCTATAGATGATTTTAAAGCTGTTTAATTTCCAAGGATTTGGGATTTCTCAGTATCTTTTCATTATTGATCAGTAGTTGGTGGTAGTAGATAGACTAGAGTTTGCTATTTTCACGCCCTCTCTTTTCTTTCTTATGACACGGTACCAATTATTTCATACCATTTGATTTGATTTTTTTCTAACAACCCAACTCTCTGTCTTGCAAGTGAAAATTTGGCTACTTTCCATCTGGTAATTATTTATACAATTGAGTTTATATCTGCTATCTTCTATTTTGTTTTCTGCTCATGCTCTCTCCGTTCTGTTTTTATTTTTCTTAAATGATTGAAGGCTTAAAGTTCTATTTGTACTTGTCTGCTGGTTTTGACGTTATGACCACTATGTGTATTATTCTAGTGGTTACTGTTGAAATAGTAATGTGTATACTGATCTTACAAAATATATAGTTAATTACACTCTACCATTCTCCTACGTACAGACTTTAGGACATTTCACCTCTGCCACTGTTCTTCCTCCACATGCCATAATATTTCCTTTTCTTAATGTTTATTTATTTTTGAGAGAGAGAGACAGCATGAGCGGGGGGGGGGGGCGGGCAGAGAGAGCAGGGGGGGCAGAGGATCTGAAGCACTCTGTACGCTGACAGATCGAACTCGCTGTGAGATCGTGACCTGAGCTGAAGTTGGACACTCAACCGACTGAGTCACCCCGGCGACCCTGTGAAATTCTTTATGGTTGTGAATTCTTAGAGGAGACTTTTTCTCTGTTTAAGACAACAACGAAGATAGAGAAGTGTGCTGGTTGTCTGTCCGTACTGGTGGGTGGGAGTTACCTAGATCATCCTTTACGTCGAGTTTCGGCCAGTGAAAGTACCGATCTGTGAGGGTGAGTCCCAGCTCCAGCTCTGCATCTCTAACTCCCTGCGAGGTCTTTCCTTTCCCCTGAGGTTGTTGTAGCTCCCGCGGCTACCTTGATCCCATCAGCAGATGTTTTTTGGATTCTGCAAAAAACAAACAAAAAACAAAAAAAAAAAAACCCCCCCAAAAAAAACACAAAAGCAAAAACAAAAAACAAACATAACGCTTTAACTTCTGTCCCTCTCTTTATTTTTGTTCTTTTGGAATTTTTCTTACTCTTTCACAAATTCAGCTGTACACAGTATTAGAAAGATGCCTCAGAATGTGTAGAAGATACAAGTTTGAATTAAGAGGGTTTTTTTTTTTCAAGGAATTTTTTCTTTCATAGTGCCAGAAATACAAATCTTGTGTTAACATTTTACTGCTTTGATTTCTTTTATTGTTATTCATATTCCATTCTAGTATCTTCACTGCAGATTGAAAAAAATTAATGTTTATTTATTTTTGAGAGAGAGAGAGAGAGAGAGAGTGAGCAGGGAAGGGGCAGACACACACACACACACACACACACACACACGCGCGCGCGCGCACACAGAATCTGAAGCAGCTCCGGGCTCTGAGCTGTCAGCACAGAGCCCGAAAGCGGAGCTCGAACCCACAGACTGTGAGATCATGACTTGAGCCGAAGTCAGACACTTAACCATCTGAGCCAGCCAGGCGCCCCTCACTGTCGTTTTTTGAAGCTATTTGCTTTCATCATATGCCAATGGCTGTACAAGCTAGCGGTGAGCAGAGGTAATGCAAAAAGTGCCAGGGAAACTCGTAAGTACCGTGTAACATTTTCCTCACTAATGTTTACTGAGAGTTTCCTAAGAGTCAGGCACTCAGCTGGGTTCTTTGCATATATTAACCTGACTCCTCACCACCAAGTGTTGCAACAGAGGAGGAAAGAGGTCCATTTTCCCAACACTGCCTAGCCGTGTGGGGGTCACGCTGGGGTTCGGACTCATGACCCCCCGACTAAATTATGGTCTTCTCCCACCATACTTCAGAGTCTCCAGAAAGGTCGGCAAAGTGTTTCGAACCATTTGGAAAAGGTGACTCTGTTACTCCAAAAGCAGGTTGCCAAACAACCGAAACCAACTAAGGAGCATTTCTGTCTGAGGTCTTGGCAGAAGAATCCGTCCAAGTGACCACAGTTTTCTGAATAGCAGTAGCTAGATAATCATTTCTGACTTTTGCCCAGCATTCTTTCATTTAACAAGTTTAGCCACCGGCTGATATATGTGGGAGGCGCTTTGGATAACCTAGGCACATTCTGGATAATTCAGGGTCATGGGCTTTGATTTTTATAGTAGTTTCCAGCCCACGCATGAATAAATGCGCAGACAAGGGAGACGAAATTTAACATACAGGTGCTAGGCGTTAACAGTGGAACCCGTTGTAAACAGCTTTCCCGGCAAGTGATGGGTTATCTGGTCAAGTGTAAAGGGTGCTTCTTAAAATGTTTCCCAATTAAACAGTTTCTCCATTTTGTTAAAAATAACCTTCATTCTGTAAAATCTACTTGCACAGCCTCATTTGATAAAGCAATGTGGACCCAGGCGGGTAAAAGAGAGCTGAGAACTGAAGTCTTTGTTAAGAATTTTTTTTTTTTTCTAAAAATGACTAGGGGACCAGGTTCAAAACACTCTTGATGGGAATCATTGATAAGCTAGCTCCAGTGTCTTGGTACCAGCTTTTCTATGAATGGACCTGTTTTCAAACCAAAAGTGCAACCTCCTCTTTTTTTTTTTTTTTTTTTTTTCAAGACTAACCTTAAGGGGACTGAAATACACGTATCCTGGTCCCAAGTTCGCTCTTCGTCGATGCGAGATAATTCCGGCATGTGTTCCGGTCCTCTCCACACTCTTACCTCTAGCGGCCCCTTGACACACTTCCCTGACATACCCATGTGTTTCTGATCCGTCGCTAAAATAAAAGGATGAATCATCCTAGTGGCGCTTGGATAGAAAAGTCATGTAGATTTTCCAAGTATTGAAAAACATACCCGGTAAATTATTGGAGAATTTTGGAGCTTAATGGAATATGTTTTGGTGGCTGGGAATCATTGCTTGCTTAATCAACTTAAAGGAGAGACGAAGGCCTGTTTCCTTCCGCTGCCAAAGGCTGCGTCTGCTGGGGATTTGACGGTATATTGCCTGCCGTTTTAATTTACTTGAATTCAAAAACAAAACAAAAAAGCAACACCAAAATCCTCACCAACCGTCTTTTACTTACAGATGAGTATCATATTCAAGTGACTCTTACGCGGGGGATCTTTAGGAGGAAGAGCGAGGTTTTATCTTCTGGCAAAGTCCACTGCGTGGTCACTGAGCACAACCATTCTGTCATCCTTCTTATCTAAAGACCTGGCTCCCACATCGTGAAATATCCAGTTGCTACTTTTGTTGTCGTGTGTCTAAGGTTGGTGGAATATGGGAAGGGCAGACAGGAGGGCAGGACCGTCCTTTGACTACACTGATGGGAAGAGGAGCAGATTCGGACTCAGGAAATCTCAATGAAAGGCCTTACAAGATTCCCATCTGGTGAGAAATGTGTCCTTGGAACGTTTCGGAGCCTCATTTTTCTAATCTATAACATGTGGCAAATTGTACCTGCCAGATTGCTCTGAGTATTAAATGATAATATATGCAGGAAATGGAAAAGCTAATGGCATCTGGACCAGAAATGCTCCAGATAGATGGTTTAGGGAAAGACTATGAGCAAAAAAGACCAACCGCAAGCCACCCGGTCATTGTACGTATTTTAAATTAACATAAACATTGAATTTATGCTCTTGATAGTACAAATAACTTAGTTTTAACGCTAGCATATCTTGGAATTGTCTATTTGCACTTCACCCACACCGCACTAAGTATCCATAGCAAGTTTTCAGAACATCTGATCTTACACGTGAGGTCATTTCATCCACCCGTCTCCCAGGAACAAAACGTGAATCATGGGCGTCCCTGGAAAGTTCCGCCGAGACAAGTCACGCACATTTTTCAGCGACAAAGAGCAGCTCTAATTCACTGGCCATGCCTCCAAGGAGTAAGTCAAAGGCAGTGTTCTTATCATTTTCAAGCGTTATATTTTCTTGAATGTTACATATAATATTTTCATTTTTTAATGTTTGTTTATTTTAGAGGAAGAGAGAGAGAGAGACAGAGTGTGAATGGAGGAGGGGCAGAGAGAGAGAGGGGGCACAGGATCTGAAGCAGACTCCAGAGCTGTCAGCACAGAGCTCAACCCAGGACTCGAACCCACGAGCAGTGAGATCATTTTGTTTACCTGAAATTAAAATTGAATGGGTTTTCTTGCATTTTTTATTTGCAAAATCTGGCAGAATTTGGGACAACAAAAGTGTTAAGTTTGGGAATGCTATCAAAGTTAAGTTGTTATCAGTTTAAATTGGGTGTTGTAATTTTAAGATACTTTGTGTAAAGCTTTGTGGGAGGCTTTATTAAGCATCCTGCTAGCTGCCTCTGGTTTTGTTTAAGGAGTCAGACATACATGGATTCAAGAGTCAGTTCTGTCATGGATAAGCTATGTGATCTTGGGCAAGTTAAATGATTTCTGAGCCCTCCGTTATTTTAAGCTTATTTATTTGTTTTCAGAGAGAGAGAGAGGGCATGAGTGGGGGAGGGACAGAACAGAGAGAGGGGAGCGAGAGAATTCTAAGCAAGCCCCGTGCTTTCAGCACAGCTCAACCCGGGACTCGATCCCACAAACCGTGAGATCATGACTTGAACCAAAATCTGGAGTTGGATGCTTAACCAACTGAGCCACTCAGGTGCCGCTGAGCCCTTCATTTTATCATCTGTAAAATGGGGATAACATCTCTAATGGCGTAGGGTATACCTGCTGACCAAAATCTGTGCCTTCTCTTCTTCCTGGGCATACAGCTAGACTACATTTCTTGGCCCCTCTTACAACTAACAATGAACGGCCAGTAGGTTGACTTTGAGACACTGGAATGGGAGCAGAAGTGGTATGTGCCATTAGTGTCCAGGTTTTAGAGAAGTAGCTATACCTTCTTCCCACTCCGTGTTCTCCCTCCTGCTGGCGAGTCGCAGAGGCAATGAGGCCTCAGGGATTCATGGAGCCTGAGTATGAGAGGAGCCTGGGTCTCTGAGTTGCACCAAGAAAACAAACAAACAATAACCGTACACATTAGAAACACGTGAATGCATCCTTTATATGAGACAAAAATGAACTCTTTTAGGTTAGTTAATGCCTGGAAACACACCGCATTTCTACGAACTCACCTCTAAGAAAAGCAGTTTAAAAGTGTTCGTACGTTTTAAGCTTCACTTCATAGTCAGGTATCACAAGAAAGAGATGAGCTCAGAAAAGGACTGACTGGTTTGAGAGCAGACGCCTTAGGAACTAGATTTCAGAATGCGGGCTCTTTCTAGGTTGAAAAAAGAATGGCATCTGGACCCAGATGGTAAGAGATGATTCTAGGAAAGGCTGTCGGCAGAAAAGGAGCCATTACATCTACCCAGCTGAACAAAGGGAATCCGCCGTATGACCAAGATAGGATTAAGAGGAAATAAAATCTTTCTATGCAAGGCTATTGCTTCAGGTGTCTCCATGGTATGAAACATTAAGTTGACGGGTACAGGAATGAGGATTAGGAAGCAGAGAAATAAGGAAACATTGATGATGGGGTCTGGAAAAAAGAACTGTAAGTGTTGCACACGGAACTGGTCGTAGAAAATAGGTCAGCAACTTTTTAGGAAACTGTGTTAGTTTGCTAGCGTTGCCATAACTAGGTGCTACCAATGGGATACTTCAGTAACAGAAATTTATTCTCCTGATTCTGGAGGCCAGGACTCCAAAATAAGAGTCAGCAGGATTGTTTCCTCCTGAGGACGGCGAGGGAAGGATGTGCCCGAGGCCTTTCCTCTTGGCTTGTGGCTGGCCATCCTCATGGTCACATGGAGTCTGCCTCAAATGTCCCCTTTATAACAGGACGTCATCCATATTGGATCAAGGCCCACCCTCATGACCTTAATTGAACTTGTAAAGGATCTGTTTCTAAATTAAATCACATTCTAAGGTATTGGTGGCTACAACTTCAACATATTAATTTTGGGTGATACAATTCAACCCATAAAGGAAACTTTTTGAGGACATTATACTGTCAGAGAAACAATTACCCTGGATGTTAAAAACAAAATAGAAGATAAAAAAGGAAACAGAAAAACCTGTGGGCATAAAACAAACAAATAAACAAACAAAAACAACGCATGTGCGCGCACGCGCGCACACACACACACACACACACACAAACTCTTGTAAAAGCTCTTCAGCCTCCAACACCCATGTGACTCATTACCCACCCACAGGGGGTGATGGACAATGAACCACTTCCTACAGCCAGAGCCAGGGTCATGGAAAACAACCGAAAAAAGAAATTCTTCCAGGGAGCACATCCAGGGTCTAATGCCAAAGAACTTCCTTCTTGGCCAGACAGCAAGGACACTTCTCCTGCCCAGCAGGATTTCATCTTCACTGTAGACCAGTAACTGCCCACGTTTCCTGCTGTCTTTCTAAGTGAGAGTTTCAGTGGTTGTACTGGACCTGCTATATTTGGGTATATTGGATGTGTGTTTGGATGGACAGATGCCTGTTCTTCTTAGTTCGCAGATCACCGGGTCATGAAGATCCACCTCTGCACTCGATGGAGAAGTCACCGGATCTGGAGATCATGCACTTCGAGCTGTTGAAAGCTGGTGAGTCCCTGCGTAAGAAGAAATGTGCATCCCAGATGTGGTTGGTCAAGAGTGGATGGGAACAGATGGTTTACTGTTCACCAATCTCACTGTTTTCCTTTATATTTTCCAGCCTCTTTTGTCTGTGAACCAGCCACGTGGGAGTTTTCACCAATGAGATGCAAGTGGGAGCTGTGGGGACTACTTCTGGTCTACGGCTTTGGGGAAATGGGAGTGTCTCTCATGCACCTATTCCCCCTTCCACGAGGAATATACTGAACCTGAATTGCTCCCCAGGTAATTTTAAAACAGAAGGCTCCTGGATTCTTCAAAGCGGCACCTGGGGGGAAGTTGTCCTCAAACCAAACTCATAGTATTGGACTGTAATCTGAAAGAAAAATAAAGTTCTATTTCAAGTTGCTGAAATTGGGGATTTATTTGTTATAGTAGGTATCGTTTCTTGGAAACTGTCTAGTTGTAAGTCCCCTCCAGGCCTAACATCATATGACTCTGCAGTAAAGTTCAAGACCTCTGCCACACCTGAAAGAGGAAAAATGAAACGAAACAAAACAAAACAGAACAAGCCTGCCATTTGCTGTCGCAGAAGTTTTCCACCAGCTCCACTCTTAAAAATATATTATTTACTCTTAAAAATGAAAGATAACAGTGAAATCTGACTACCTAAAAGCTACTTGCTGCAGCTATTGATTTTTCTGGGTATTAAAAATTCAACACAGCCCAAGGAAACACAGAATTATAGTTTTCAGACAAGAAAGGATGTACACGCTGTCAGACATCATCTTTGTTTCACAGATGAGGAAAGTAGGCTCAAAGAGGTTAAATAAATTTGCCCAAGTTCAAACTATCAGTTAGTGATAAAGACTGAATTTTGACCCGGCTTATACTTCAAAGAGCCCGTCTTTAAACGACACAACCCTAGGTATGCAATGTTTCAAATATTATTATGGGCATTATATGTTACTGTCTGCATTGCTAATCTTTCTCCATTGGTCTGGTCTTGTGGTCAGGCAAAATCATCTGTGCTGTGGATATAATAATAACAGCTAATATATAAAGTTGTTCTGGGGATAAATATGCGGTAATGTTCATAAAACACAAAAATACACTATTTTCTAGGCAGTCGGTATCCGATGATAATTATTGTTACTGTAAAGAAAATGGTCTTAACTAGTATTTTGTTGTTGTTGTTGTTCTATGTTGTCTGATCTAGGAGAGATAGAGAAGAGACTCCAAGGTGATCACACATCGGTACAATTTGTAGCAGAAACCTCATACGATTAGCATAAAGGGGCAGTCTCTTGTCTATTTCACTTTAATTACAACAGGATTAACTACAAAAACTTTCCTTAAATGAGAACTCTACCCTAAAATAGAAGTCGCTCATCCCTGGTAGCTTTGAAAACAGGAAGATTAGGGCCATAGTGTTACCATGAGCTGCCATGATATAGACTAGGAGGTCTCCCAATTTAGATTTACAAAAATTATAAATGAGGAAGTTCAAAAAAATTAATGTAACAGAGACATTGACACACAGAGAATGTAAATTCTCTTTTCAAGCAATGAGAGATGAGGTTACTCATTTAAAAAAATTTTTTTTAATGTATGTATGTATGTATGTATTTATTTATTTATTTATTTTTTCAACGTTTATTTATTTTTGGGACAGAGAGAGACAGAGCATGAACGGGGGAGGGGCAGAGAGAGAGGGAGACATAGAATCGGAAACAGGCTCCAGGCTCTGAGCCATCAGCCCAGAGCCCGACGCAGGGCTCGAACCCACGGACCGCGAGATCGTGACCTGGCTGAAGTTGGACGCTTAACCAACTGCGCCACCCAGGCGCCCCTTTTATTTTTGAAGGAGAGAGAGAGACAGAGCACGAGTGGGGGAGGAACAGAGAGAGAGAGAGGGAGACAGAATCCACAACAGGCTCCAGGCTCCAAGCTGTCAGCACAGAGCCCGACGCGGGGCTCAAACCCATGAACTATGAGATCACGACCCTGGCCGAAGTTGGACGCTTAGCCGACTGAGGTTTGTAACCCCGAGGTTACAAAATTAAAGGAACTACATGCGACATTTCACAGTTCGCGAAGCAATTGTCCACATTCACCATCTTGTTTAGACCACCCGCAAAGCTGTAAGATTGGGATTGATTCTTATCTCTATTTTACACATGGAGATTTTGAGATGCACAGGTTTCAAAGGACTGGCTCAAAGTTACCTGCCCATGAAGTCCTACAGCTGGGATGTGGCTCAGAATTGATTTCAAGAATCCTGTGTATTTTCCATTAATACATCATTATCTCTCTACATGGAAGGCCTATTTCAACAGATGAGAAAGCTTTGATGAAATACAGGTTTGAACAGCCGTTGAAGCACCTGATGATGAAGCACCGTTGAAGCACCCCTGTGGACAGAGGGAAGGCATTAAGAGATTTGCTTGTTAAGGAGAAAGTTCTAATCAGAAGTGTGTGGTTGCTTATGAGACAGTTACGGGCAAAAAGCATCATAAAGAACCGTAATCATAAGGTAACATGCAATGCTCTTTAGCATAAATAGGTTCTAGAACACCACCTATCTTCTGCATTCCTCTTTATTAATACTGCAAATGATTTTGAGAACTAGCCATTTGGAAGACAGTTTCCATTACCTACTTCTCTACCCACCCCCTCCTCTCTACCTACCCATCGACATTCTGGACCTTGTAGATATTATTCTCACTTGCCTCAGCACTTTACCACCAGCACTCACACACACACACACACACACACACACACACACTCCTGTGCTCATGTTTACTCTGCCTCCAATATCCTTCCTTACCTGTTTTACGTGCTTAATAAGGCTTGATTTAGACGTGATCTATTTTGCCAGACCCCGATAAGTTAGATATTTTCTTGGCGAAGTTTCCGTGACACTCTGTTTTCTCACCTATAATAGATGTACCAAATTGCCTGTTCACCGGTCTGTTTCTTTTGTTGTCTTCAAGTCCAGATAAATTCTGACTTTTTTTTTTTAAAGACAAAGGCAAATGTTTATTTGGTGGGAAAACCAAATCAAATTAAACAGCTAAAAAGCTGAAATGGACAACAAAGAGCACAATGTCCAGAAAACTAACGCCACATTTTTATTTATTTATTATATTTATTTTTCTTTGAGAGTTGGCTGAAATATCATCTCCTCCTCAGACCACCCTCTACCAAAGAGCCGGCAACCTTTTCATAAGTTCCCATCCTCTCAGTCTTCCATGGCACTTACTCGTCCTTCTGGCTGTCACATCTGTTCTTATGTATCTCCTTTTTGCCTTTCTTCTTCACTGGAATGTAGACCCAATGAGGGCGCTGACATTTTCTGATCAGTTCCTCATTCTGCCCAACACTCAGAATAGAGTAAGTACTCAATGAATGTTTGTTGAGTTGAAAACTTTCACACAGAATTCCGTATTTGACAAAATGCGTAGAGAGTATGATTCGGTTTTTGTTTGAAACTGTTATAATATATATCTGATATAGGTAGGAAAAAAATCAGAAGTGGATCAACATACTAAAAGGGACCATCTATGGTTGCTGAAACTCGGCGGCTTTCGTTTCCTCCATCTTGCTTTGCTATGCACAAACCTGTTCTTCAAGGCTGTGTCATTAGACTTTGCCTCTTGTTCTCTGAATTATTTTCCTACGAGATCTTATCCATATCTCCAGACATCACCTGCATGCCATTGATTCCAAAACCTTTATTTCGAGTCCCTAACTTTTCATGAGCAGCGGACTTCTCTTCTACATGGGTAACACCATCAGGGCATTCACACTACACTTCACACACAACTTGGTCAAGCTCTTACACATTTTCACAAACAGTTGAGAGCTGGGCACTGTGAGAGATGCTTCCTGTAACCTGTTCATAACCACACTATAAAACTCAAGAGAAAATCAGGGCTGGAGAAGCAGCCCTGGGCAAGCAACCTTCTATGAAATGGTCACCCTGACACAAAATACTTTGCTAGCAATATGAGCAAAGGGGTAGATTTTTTTTTTTAATTTTAGAGAGAGAGAGAACAGAAGAGGGAGAGGGGCAGGGGAAGAGAGAGAGAGAAAGCGCATGAGAGAATCTCAAGCAGGCTCTATGCTCAGTGTGGTGCCCAACTCGGGGGCTCAGTCTCACAACCATGAGATCATGACCTGAGCTGAAATCAAGAGTCTGTTGCTTAACTAACTGAGCCACCCAGGTGCCCCAAGGGACAGATATTTTAGTTGGTCTAAATCACTTTCCATACTGTCCATGCTTGGTAGGCTCACAGGTCATGCTGTGGCTCAGGTGTTGGCTCTATTTGGAATGTTCCTTCAATTACAACCCTCCTTATCTTTCAACGAATGTCCTTTTAAACGAAAGGACATCACCAAATCCTGCTCCATTTCTTACAGTAAGAATCAAATCTCCCTCTGTTTTCTCACACATTATTCTTACTTCCCTTAAAGCTCTGTCACCTTGCCTACCACTGAAGTTAGCTGCCAGTGGAATTGGCCTTGTAAGCTTCCTGCATGAAGCATTTCCCATTCTTTTCAAGATCTTTCATATGCCCAGCACAGACAGTTGCTTAGGTAAATCCTCTAAAACTTGCATGATTAAATGGTGGCCCAACAAATGCTGCGACAATTATTCTTCGGCATTATTATGATAGTTCTTTAAGTACACAGAAGTTAAATATTGAAATAAATGAAGTAATTCAACAAGACTTTCAACAACAATAGAGATAAAATTTATTGAGCTCCTAAACCATACTAGGCTAATTGACATTAATTTTCCCCCTCAAAACAATTCTGAGAACAGTAGAAGGAAGGGGACACGATAACAAAGGGAATGACAGAGATAGTTGAATCCATTTAACTAGAAAACTAAGACTATAATAAACTTGAGAATTATGATTACAGAACACAAAGAATTATCCCATAAATAGTGTAGGGACAACTGGGTAACCATCTGGAAAAAGTAATGCTGATAGCTCTTTCACAACTTACAATAAAATAAATTTTGGATGGATCCAAGGTTTAGATATAAAAAGTGAAACTCTACACTAGAAGAAAACAAGAGAATTAAAAATAAATCTTGGAGTGGGAAGGCCTTTACAAGTAAAAAAAAAAAAATCCATAAGCCATACATTTTACTATATGAACAAAGAAAGAAAAAAACAAGAAAAACATTTGCATGGACATCATAGGCAAAATGGCCTGAATATATAAAGAGTTTCTATATATTGATAAGAAAAGAGCAGCAATGCAGTAGTTCAGTGGGAAAATGATATGACGGGACAATTCATAGAAAAAAATATGTATGAATGCTGGCTGTTAAACACAGAAGAACATACTCAATTTTACTCATGATAAGAGAAATGCGAATAGACATCATCACAATATATTTTCTACCTGCCAGACTGGCAAAGACCAAATGCAATAGGCAAGATCATATCACATTGGTGAACGTCTGTGACAACATACACTCTTAATTGTCGGCAGAGGTTTAAATAATACAACTTTATGAGGAATGCTTTAGCAACATATATCAAAATGAAAAATGCGGGGGTGCCTGGGTGGCTCAGTCGGTTGAGTGGCCGACTTCGGCTCAGGTCATGATCTCGCGGTCCGTGAGTTCGAGCCCCGCATCGGGCTCTGTGCTGACAGCTCAGAGCCTGGAGCCTGTTTCAGATTCTGAGTCTCCCTCTCTCTGACCTTCCCCCGTTCATGCTCTGTCTCTCTCTGTCTCAAAAATAAATAAACGTTAAAAAAATTAAAAAAAATGAAAAATGCGTATACTTTTCAATTCATTAATTCTACTTCTAGAATTTATCTTCCCACTAGATTTGCTACGAAGCATAATAGATTTGCTATAATCCATCCATATCCGTAATATCAAGTAACAGGCAACCGTCAAAAAAAAGGAGGTAGCTTTACACCATGGCTGTGGAAAGATCTTTAAATTAAATTACCAACAAATTGTTCCATGAAAGAAGCAGCGAACAAGCTAATATGCATAGTCTGTTTCCATTTTATGCAAAAATAAAAGGAGATACACATACATGCTTATAAAATCAAAAGTAACTTTAGGGGCACCCGGATGGCTCAGTTGGTTAAGGGTCTGACCCTTGATTTTGGCTCAGGTCATGATCTCAAGGTCATGAGATCAAGCCTTGGGTCGGGCTCTGTGCTGACAGCATGGATTCTCTCTCTCCCTCCCTGTCTCTTTGCCCCTCCCCCACCTCTCCTCCCTCTCTCTCTCTCTCTCTCTCTCTCTCAAAATCAATAACTAAACATTTAAAACAAAACAAATAAAACCACCAAAAACCAAAAAGCAGCACCAAGAGACAACCACGAAGCTGTTCCCTAACCTTAAGTAAGTAAAGTAAGTCTTTAAGTAAGGACTTACGACTTAAGTGAGTCTTAAGTAAGGAAAGAAAGAATCAGAAGTGTGATGAGTCACCTTCAAATCCCCCAGTGAGCTAAATGAGAAATTCAAACACCCGACACCGATCGTTTTGCTTTTCTCCCTAGTTAGGGTGCCGGTGATCCTGATGAGCAATGAGAATTCAGAGACACAGGGACTCAGGGTTCCTACCCTGGAAGAATTCACAGTGGGGAAGACACAAGATAGCACAAGCCCCTGGAAGCATGACGACAAATGCTAAACTGAGGATTCTGTTGGGGTCACAGATGGGACAGAGCTCTAGGAAGCAACGTAGAGATTAATGCTTGAGTTGTGTTTGGAGAAGACTTAATGCATTTGTGACTTATGAGTCACATCACAAAGAGAAGACAAGAAGGATGAGGTCTGAGAGAAAAATCAGCATGGCTGAATGCCCAGAAGTCATTCATTTAGCTCTTCATTGATCCTGGAAGTATTTATTGAACATCTATTAAGTGCTGGGCCTGAAGTGATGGGCAAGTCAAACAAGGTCTGCAGGCTATGGTCGCATCCTATAGACGGAAGATAGGTGATCAGATAAGGTAACCTCAGAGTAGTAAATGCCGTGGAATTTAACGAAGAAAATTCAAGAGGGAGCTATGACAGTAAACGAATAGAGGTGGTCAAAGGTCTCTCCAAGAAGGTAACGTTGAGGCACACAATTGATCTCCTTCTCCTCCTCTCCTTTCCTGCCCCCTCCTTCTCTTCCTTCCTCATCAACTACAGTCTGTGGGTCTTTCTATCATCTCTCTACCCATCTGTCTATAATGTAAACCACACATGTAATCAAGCACATGTTATCGCATTAAGAAGGTAAAATGTGCATTATTTTAAGAAGGTAAAGTATCGCATTATTTTAGTTATCGCGTTAAGAAGGTGAAATGAAGCAGTGCGTTGGTAAATTTTATGTGTCAGCTTGATGGCCCAATGAGTGCCCAGATTGTCATTCCTGGGTGTGTTTGTCGGGGTGTTTCTTGAAGAGATTAGCCCTTGAAATCTGTGGATTTAGCAAAGCAGATTGCCCTCCCCAGCGTGTGTATGTGGGGGGTGCCATTCAATCTACTGAGGTCCCGAATAGAACAAAAGGCAGAGAAAGGAGGGATTTGCCTTCGTTTTTTCCCTTCTTCCCCCAGAGCTGGGACATCTCGTCTCATCTTCTTCTGCCTCCAGACTTAGGTTGACACATTAGCTCCCTGGCTCTCAGGCCTTTGGACTGGGACTGAAATATCTCACCGGCTCTCCTGGGTTTCCAGCTGGCAGATGGCAGGTTGTGGGACTTCTCAGCTTCCATAATTTCACAAGCCAATTTCTATAATATCTCTCTCTTTCTATCTCATATATGTGTGTGTGTGTGTGTGTGTGTATATATATATATATGTATGCATATATGTGTGTGTGTGTATATATATATATGTTCTATTTGTTTCTCTCGCTCTTTCTCTTTCTCTCTCTCTCTCTCTCTATATATATATGTATGTATATATATATATATATATATATATATGTTCTATTTGTTCTGTTTCTCTGGAGAACTCTGATAACTATAAGCAGCAACCACATTAAAAAGGTAAAAAGAAGCAGGTGAAATTAATTGAAATGACATATTTTATTTAGACAATCACATCCAAAATATTTTCATTTCAACATGTCATCAATGGAAAAGATCATGAATGCAATGCTGTAGACTATTTTTCATAGGAAATCTTCGAATTCCGGTGTGTATTATATACTTGAGGCGTGGTCTCTTCTAGCAGCCGCATGGCGCGTGATTGGAAGCCACGAGTGGCTCACGGCTGCCACCCTTGACACCTTAGCTCGAGAGCCCATGTTTTTTTTACCAACACAGTGTCCAATAGAACTTTCCCAAGGAGAACGCCAGGATTGCCATTTGGGAGAAAACAAAAGACAAACAACCAACAACGGTATAGCTGACTATTCTGATGGAGAGAGCAAACAAAACAGAATTAAGAATTGGGGCAAGCTGAAGAGACAGAAAGGATTTTGGGATTTCTTGATTTCCAGACTATCTCCGGAGAGGTAAACATCTCTTCCTGAGGCTTAACCCTCTCTTACTCCAGATATCCCCCCTTCCCCTCGCCAGCTCTCCACGTCCTTGTTTGCTTGTGAATGGAGAGAGGGGGGAGAAGGTGGAAGGGAGCCTCTGAATGAACATGGGTAACAGTGTTCAGTCTCCCCCACAAAGCTTATGAACCCCAGGCTTCTTTAGATACAGCCCGAATCCGTAACACGGAACCAGATGGCGATAAGGAGCATATATTGTCATCTTGTACAAGGACAATATTAGAAATGGCACCAGCTCTTATCATCTTCACAAATCTAGGAGGCTTTTCAAACTTCCTAAAATCCCCGTGGAGCAAACCCACAGCCAGCATGTCTAAATATCTCCCTGAATAAAATAGAAGGTTGCTTCCTTTCCAACACGAATAATATTTATGCTTACATGTAGGTCAGAGTCAGCCAAACAGCTCTCGTGTCTGAAAGTCTATTTTAGACTTGGCTGTCATGACAACCATGGGATGGGGCCCAGGTGTCTTCTATCTCCTGACACAGACAGTGAGTCTGAGGGCCTGGCTGTGATTTCCGGGGTGCGGCACTTAGGAGGGGCCGCAGGATGGGTCAGCTCCCTTGGTCTTGGCAGGGGTTGGCTGAGAAAAGATTCTGTTTCTCACGGATCCCTAATTTATCAGTTTAGGATGGGAGAGGGCACTGTGGGAACGACTGGGATTACTAATGGATAATCCCACCGTGCTACAGGAATAAGGAAGGCTGGGGAAGTGTTTGGCAGAGTTTAGGGGACACTTGCTCCTAAAATCCAGATTTGAGGTTTTGGACAGCTGGGCTCACCTCCCAGTCCAAAGGCACAGATTCTGAAGGAATTCCGTGAGAGGACGGCCTCAGACAGCTCACACTCCCCAATCTGAAAGCCTGGCTCCCCTTGAAAAAAATCCCGTACCCATTAAATCAGAATGGCTGGTGGAGGGGGCCGTGGGATTCAGGGCATTGGTAGTTTTTAAAGCTCCCCGGTGATCACCATGTACAATCATGGTCAAGACATACGGACCTAGATTGATCTGGGCGATGTGTATGGTAACGGGTAGAAGCGTGGCTTCTAGATTTTTTTTTTTTATTCTCTTAAAATGTATACTAACAGGGCCTTTCTTGGATGATCTCGAGCAGGGATTATCAAATCTTTTGCGTTCAGAACACTTTCCACACTTAAAAGTTACTAGAGATTCCAGAGTGCCTTGTTTATATGAGCTACATCTATTGATATTTATGGCACCAGAAATAAAAGCTGAGAAGTTTTTTAAAACACCAGAATACACAAGCACATGTTCCATAGGCTGTCAGAGCAAGCAGGCATCACCATCAGGGAGCCTTTAGCAAAGCCCCCGGTGACCCCTCAGGAGAATGAGAGTGAAAAAAGCATCCGACGAGGTGTCCTAGTGTGGTCATGGCAAAGGACCAGGGGGACCCCCTGCAAAAGACCTAGGGATCCCAGGAGATTTCCAGAATACATTCTGAGAACTGTTGGGCTGAATTTTCTCATGATTTTGAGAAAACTCAAGACTTCTTTCTGTGAATAATTTCTCTTTTTACTCATGTTTTGCGTTTTGGGAATTGCAACTACACTGAGTAAACATATTTCTTAGCAGAGAAAGTAGACTAATTAATTCTTGGAGTCTTTGGCAAAACACAGAATAAGAGAAGATTTTCTAGCAAACCGTTCTCTGCCTGGGTCACAATGTCACCTCTCAGCTTTGGATCCTCATTACCGGTCCTGGGATGTCGGGCGTGCGAACTTAGCAAGCTCACGTAGTAATAACTAAAAGTTATTGAGTGCGTTCTACGCATTAGGCGCGAGACTGAACAATTTCTGTTTAACCTGTTGGATTCTTGGGCTATTCTCAGTTAGTTAGTTGTTGTTCCTCAATTTATGGAGGTTGCGGCAGGGAACAGAATCCAGGAAAGGTTAAAACCCGGCACGGCGTGCTGTTATTATATATGCTACGGTAGCGGTACTAGAGCCCTTGTCTTTTTATCCCATGTATGTCAGCACCATGCACACGGACCATGCCAGAACTGAAGGGCTCTCGGGTCCTTTTCGTCTTCCTGTGTGAAATGTAGACAAAACCAAAGAAGACACACACACACACACACACACACGCACACACACCCAGTAGTCTCCAAATATATTGTCAGCCATGCATATGTGATGAAACGTTTCCCATTTATTTAATTATCTGCCATATATCTATATCATATCTATAGGAGTTAAATATTTTCTTTAAGATATGGAATAACCAAGAATTCAAGGCTGGGAGAGACCTTAGTATTATCAAAGTCAAGCTTCTAATTTGACAGAGGAGGCAGTTCAAACTGATTAGGCAGATTTGTCCCAGGATCACACAAATCATTAGGGACAGATCTTGGTGAAGAAAAGAAGCCAGGTCCCCTGATGAACTAGTGTTATTTATCTTTTTTTTTTTTATTTTTTTTAATGTTTATTTATTTTTGAGAGACAGAGTGTGAGCGGGGGGAGGGGCAGAGAGAGAGAAAGACACAGAATCCGAAGAGGCTCCAGGCTCTGAGCTGTCAGTACAGAGCCGGACTTGGGGCTCGAACTCACAAGCCGTGAGATCATGACCTGAGCCGAAGTCGGACGCTTAACCGACAGAGCCACCCAGGCGCCCCTATCTTTTTTTAAAGCAATATGTTAGACCGTTTTATAAGTGTGGCTTGGGCTAGAAAACTGTAGAAGGGAGGAAAGACATGTGAGGCGATCCAGGTTCTAGTAAAATGCCCGTGCGCGTGCATGAGTGTGCTCTCCTTCAAGAGAAGCTCAAAGCGTAGCAAGTGACAAAGGATGCTAAAAAGTTCCAATTCTATCATCTGCATCCCTCAGATACCCCTGGGGATTGACTTCACTATGAACTTTCGAAGTTGGTACCCTCTCATGGTCACAAGGTGAGAAATGAACATTATCTTTTTTTTTTTTTTTAAGCTCATTCATTTATTTTGAGAGAGAGAGATGGCGCACGAGCAAGGGAGGGGCAGAGAGAGAGGGAGAGAGAGAAAATCCCAAGCAGGCTCTGCAAGGTCAGCATACAGCCCGACGCGGGGCTCGAACCCATAAACCGTGAGGTCATGACCTGAGCCCACACTAAGAGTCGGAAGCTTAACTGACTGAGCCACCCAGGCACCACCCCCCCCCCCCAAGCGAACATTTGCAACCTCAGCTTCATATTAGAACCATCTGGAGAGCTTTAGAAGTCAAAAACAAACCAAAACCAAACCCCAAACCCCAATTCTTACTCCCTGCCCTCAGAGATTCTAGTTGCCCTGGAGGGAGGACTTCTTGAAAGTTCCCCCGGGGTTGAGAATCGGGAGGGAGATGCGCGGCCGAAGGAGAGAGCACAGGATCTGGTGTCCCCGTACCTGGATCCGGTTCTGGATCTCATCACCTCCGTGCTGTGTGACTATGGACGAGCTGTTCGTCAAAGCTCCTTCCCCTGAAAATGGAGGTGGCAGGGCATCCTTGGATGTCTGTAGGACGTGCCCAGGCCCAGGCTTTGGAAGAACCCGGTTCCAATTCCCACAGCCGCTCCGCAGGAAGGGGCCATCTGCTCTCTGTTCCTGTGACACAGAAGTCTGCGAGATCAGAGGGTCCAGTTTTCACTCTCCTGCTCCTTTTCTTAACATACAGTTGCACTCGAGCGAAGAAACCTCTGGGTAATGAAGCTTTATTGTACAGCTGCCAGCACCAAGCACATGGACCCCTGACCTTGAGGTTGGTCTCCTGCCTTTCTCACCAACCTTGCACTTCTGCTCTGTCAACTTTGTTTTTTATCATCCTGTAATACCCATACTGCCTTTAGGGTTCTTCCTGGCACATTTCCCACATCTTTTTGTGTGGGAAGAATGTCACCCATTCCGGTGCTCCCATCTACCACCATCAGTCCATTCCTATGGAAGAAGGACTCCAAGAAGAACTTTCCGGCATCACATGGTGTGCCGTGTATGCCTCTCATTTCATCAATACGATCTTTCTACTTGAGATGCTTATTTAATTACAATGAAGTTTCTTTCTTTTTTTTTTTTTTATTTCCTTTTTGAGAGAGAGAGAGAAAGCAGGGAGGAGAGGGGCAGAAAGAGAGAGAGAGAAAGAGAGAGAACCTGAAGCAGGCTCCATGCTCAGTGCAGAGTCTGACGTGGGGCTCGATCCCACGACCCTGGAATCATGACCTGAGCTAAAATCAAGTGGGTCGCCTAACTGACTGAGCCACCCACGTGCCCCTCAATTGAGTTTATTTTAGACGTGATTTATAGTAATTTATAACAAAGACTGGGGCGGAAGGCTGCCATCAGCTCCATAAAGATCCTGCTTGCCCTGGGCATTACCCTGTAGTCCACGAAAGCCCACCTAAGGTACAAGAGGAGGAGTGACACGATCAGGTATGTGTATTAGAAAGTCTGTCTGCTAAGCAGGGCAGTGTGGGATGGAAGTGGGTGCGGATAGAGGAAAGAGAGAGAGCTGGCACACCGGGTAGGGGACAGTCACAGTGGGGGCTCAAAGAGCAGGCTCTGGGTCTCTCTCTGCTCCGTCCCCACCATTGGGCTGCTCAGGATGAGTCTTGGCTGTTTTCCTTGCACGTGAATTATCATACTTCCTCATATCCGAGACCTTCGCTTTTCTTACCCCTCGGGTGACTTGTCTCCCATGGCTAATCCTTTACAAAACATTAAATTACGAGAAGATCTCTGAGAGTTCCTTACCATGGTCCTTAGAGGACTGTAGAGAAAGTCCCCTGGGTCCCAGGTGCTTCAATGCCTTAAGCCATCTGCGTAGTATTAAATACGGACCTTGTGCATGAGTCTTAGAATAAACAACAGATTGCACACAAGCGAGTATGTCCTCCCAAACACACAATTATATTGCTGCTAACCAGCAGGCTTTTGGGGTCCTAGCTGTCAGCCCTAAACTCATGACAGACATCAAGATGAGCAGAATTACACTGGGTTATACTGCATTTTCAGTTAAGACCCTGCCCCCAGAATATGGTCTCAAAAAAATTTGTCCCATACAGTCCTGACTACACAACGTGACAAGAAAAAGAGATTGAGATTTGGGGTCAGCTTGTTCTGAGTGTCTCTTTACTTCTTTATTCTCTGTCTTCAAGCATGTATTTCATTTGTCGTGCCTGTGAAGAGCATGGATGGCAGAGACCAGAGGGTCCCTCCCAAACTTCACCTCGCAGCCCACAGCGATCAGACAGTTCCCTTCTGGGTGTCACCCTTTGTCCCACGTTCATTGCCACAGGGCAGCCGTGACTTGAACGCTTTTCCAGATGAGGCACAGACGGGCGCTGACTGTTCTTGAGAAACCAGTAGCGAATGCCAGAGATAAACTTCCTTGCCTATGTAGGAAGAAAAAGCGAACCAAGGGAAACAGGCAGGGAAGAAACTGGCTGACATTTCTTTGCAATTAACCCACTTGGGCACCCACCGCAGTGAATTGCTTCCCCAACACCCACCGGTTTTCAGTTTCACTGGCTCCGCAGCTTTGATCCGGAAATCCCAGGTGTCTGAGTGAGGGGCAGAGTTATGAAAATTCAAACAGAATGACATTTTCCAAGAGGAGTTGGATTAGTGGAGGGGAAAATACTGCCAAGCTGAAAACCTTTCCGGAGAGAGGCATGATAAACTACATAAGCAGCATCATACCTTAAACACGCTCTCCTTCACACGGAAGTGATGGTAACCTTTGTGTTCAGCAAAACTTGGGCTCCGAAGGCAACGCTTCCCTGTGTCTAATGCTAATGATTTTCCACCCAGCTGCAAAACCCATCTGCACCTTCTAATGCTTTTTCTCTCTTTCCTGCTCTGGTTCGCTTTCTGGGCACGCTTCTTAAACTGTCAGAACTTCGTCTTATTTTATAGCCCTGAGCCACACCCTGGTAGCTTGAAAAATAGTGGAGAGGTAGACACGAGTGTGGCCTGACCCCTTTCAGCACGCCTGTGCCCCCCCCAACCCCAAAATGCGGACGCTGCTGTTGCTGTGGGAAAGGGTTTACCCTTATCCGAACTCGCTTTGCGTCCTTGGGGGCTTCCTTAGAAGCGCTCTTTGTTGGGTCAAGCTCTCAAGGACATCCCGAGGGTGATTAACTCAGGGCACCTGAGACAGGAGACCATGGAAAAGAAAATGATCGACAATGACATCAAGGCACCAGGAAGCCCAGGGAAGCTGGGGGCTTTCTCCGTGTCCTCTTGGTTTTGTAGCAATCCCACAGGATTAATATCATGAATGTCACTTTACGGATGAAAAAAAACCGGGACTCGGGAAAAGTTTCATTACCAGTTCACAGGGCTGGTAATTATGAAGCCAGACTTTATGTGTAGACTTACCTTCAATTCCACAACGATCCTAACTGCCTTTTACTGAGTATCAAATGTGTCCCAAACGCTTGAAGGAGCTAATGTACTTTATCCTAGCTATTCCTCATAATTCTATCATTAGACCTATTTTAAGATGAACAAACTGGGGCTCCGAGATGTTACTGGCTCCCGTAATATTGGCTCCCGTAACCCTGAAGCAGAACCATGTAATGGCAATGAAGAAAAGACGAAGAACAGGTAAGAGGCCACATTACCCTCCCCTCCGGTGATAGGATGATACGATCTTCAACTGCTATGCTTGATCGTGGAGGGTTTCAGGATCACCTAAGAATCTGGATGCAGTTGAAGAGTGACCTTCAGCACTTTCTGATCACCAGGCAATACTTTTGCAAAGGAAAGATTGCCGCGTGGGGCTGATGGACCCTTCACGGTTATTAAACCTTTCACACCCATGTCAGATGACCTTTTCTTTCTTTCTTTCTTTCTTTCTTTCTTTCTTTCTTTCTTTCTTTCTTTCTTTCTTTCTCTCTTTTTTTTTTTCCAGTTGACTTTTCTAATTGTGTTTGTCACTCTGGTCACTGCTCCCTTGCTGAGCTCCAAGGAATGAACCTGCGAAAGCTTTTGAGCAGAGGAATAGTTATTCTGGGAGGATGGGTTTGTATTCGGTCTCAGACAATTTGAATTCACATTTATTGAGGTTGAATATTCACTAAGTTACAGCGCAGTAGGTATTTTGCATGAGTGTTTTGAAGATAATTATCTTATTTAGTACCCACAATCATTTGTGGTATGTATTCTTCTCTGCTTCTTTCTTTCAGAGGAAGATATTGAGGCCCAGTGAGGGACAGGCCGCGGAGTGATTACGAACCCGGGGCTCTGATTCTCCATGATGCCCTTTCAGAGCGACACCACAATCCAAGCTCACGACTTGCTAATTCTGATATTTCAGTCATAAAATAGCTCACAGGGTGTCTGGATGTGCCCAGGTACATGTCTGATCTACTCCAGTCAATGTCGTGGAAACGCTGTCCCCGGAATGCCCCCAGCGTCCTTAAACGCATATAGTAATCAGGCCGGCTTCACCTCCTACTTAGACTGGAAGAAAAACAGCCTTTTAAACCTGTAATTCCGTTTTCACAGCACTCTGGTGGGGAATGAAAGGGATCAAAAGAGGGCACGCAGACCCGTTTCCAAGCCTTCCAGCTGTGTCAATGAGGTAGCAGTCTGGAAGGAAACTCAGAGAGCCATTATGGTAGGATTTTAACAAGAAAAACACCTTTTTAAGTTCATTTCTGCTGGCTTTCTACAGAAACCAGCCCCGAGGGTCCTGGAGATTCATTTGTGGCAGAAGCCATTTGGGATTGCTTCACCGCTGGCCCGCACCTTCCCTCCGAGAACTTCCATCCTCTCTCTGTGACGTCCATAAAACTGGAGCTTCAGGTCCCTTAAGCGGGGACAGGGACTGCTCTCAGTCAACGTCAAGCATCTGTCATGTTGTCAGTACTCAGTATGCCTTCGAAACAATAGCCTAGGTAGAGTGTGGTTCGAAAATATACCCACCGCTCCATTTTTTCAGCAGACAGGTGTGGGCCAATGGTTTCTCCATTGGTTCAGAGATACCGTCATTGTCCATGATCCAC
Organism: Acinonyx jubatus; assembly: GCF_027475565.1. Classification (NCBI taxonomy): domain Eukaryota; kingdom Metazoa; phylum Chordata; class Mammalia; order Carnivora; family Felidae; genus Acinonyx; species Acinonyx jubatus. Next base: position 128,911,054 of record NC_069388.1, on the reverse strand, counting down.
CTTGCGTTAAACGGGTTTCTCGACAGCCTGATTTACAGGCTGATTGCAGAGGGATTTGAGGCCAACGCTTTGCTGATTCAAGAGCTGTTGGTATGTTATTTGGTATAACTTTGAAAAGAGGATCATTTCAGGAGTGCTTAGTACATACCAGAACTTTTCGTGTGTACGCCCCGATTTCCCACTAGGCTGCGACCAGAGAGAGGCACTTTTCCCCCTACCGTGGTTACGGGGGGTCGAACCCCATGAAAACGGTTTAAACGTTGTCTGATATCACCACTGTCACAGGATTCAATTCAGTAACACGTGCGCCACAGAGCAGGTGACACATAAATATCTGTTGCATGAACGGATACACGAAAGACCGACGTCGGGGTGTGGATTTCGCCACCTGAAACGTCAAAGGAGGCAAAGGCGTTATCCCGGTCACAAAAAGTCACTCCTTCTCCTCACTTCTGCGTCCGGGTTGGGACAGGACAAATCAACATACTTCTGTAGCTCTGATTCCTTCACTGGTTTGTTCCTTGACCCTTTCAGTAACTATTTGCATCTGCTCTGTGGCGTGACCGCGCCGGCCCGGCGAATGTGCACTACCGTGCGGGGCACAGGGCGGTGAGCCGATGCTGATGGCGTGTCCCAGCAGAATTCAGTGTGGACCCTGTCAACACGCAGAAGCTGGGCTCCTAAAACTGCCTTGGGTGGACGAGACGCCGAAGCTGGGTTCCGAGAGAGCGGTTAGGACATCTCAGGCGAAGGGCTTAGGTACAACACCGATGCTCCAGAAAGAAGAAATCGTATCTACAAAAGCCTGAAGGTGCCACTTCCTGGTGGCAGGAGGGGGGTGCTGAGGCTGAAGAAGGCAGAGCCAGCCCAGGTGAGCCATTTTGAGGGCTTTGTTCCGTACCTTGAGGGAAATGGGAAGGCCCTGGGAAATGTGGAGCAGGGCAGTCAACGACTTTAGCGGCAGGGGTTGGATTAGATCATCCAAAACACGATTTGAAGTTCAGGGTTTCGATTAAAAAAAGAAAGGAATGGCAGTGCGGTGACGTCTTTCCGTCTTCATCAAGCTTTGCATTTATGTGTATGGTTATCTCACCCTTTTGGGGGGGTGGGCGGTTTCATGTTTTCAAGGAAGTGTCCTCGTTTTCAGCTCGTCCTTGGTGGGAGAGTTGGTTCTAATAATCTATTCTGACGGCGCTAAAAATAAGCGTCTTCCTCACCAGGAATTCAGCTACAGAAATGTATACTTTGTGTAAAACTTCTTTGTTGCATCGTGTTCTCCTTCAGAGCAACGCGCGAGCAAAGGGGTTTGGGAAATGATCACTCTGGGTGGCTGACGTATTCGTGCTGAAAATTTAAAATCTTTCCTGCCACAGGAAGCCATTGCCTGCACAACGTTCCAGAAGAGTTCTTTTCTCGGCACACACCTGCGTCCCAAATGTGCACCTTTTTACTATCAGCTAGTGGACAGCCCTCTGTGGCTGTCAGTTTGGGGTGTCCTCTAACACCCACAGGATGAAGGGAAAGACCCCTACAGAATAGCTTTTTAAATGAAAGGCAGAAAAAAATATCTCCATTGCCTACTTTGAAGATTTATTCTTTTTTTTAAAGTGTTTTTTTTTTTTTATTTATTTTTGAGAGAGATGGAGAGACGGAGCGTGAGCAGGGGAGGGGCAGAGAGACAGGGAGACACAGAATCCGAAGCAGGTTCCAGGCTCTGAGCTGTCAGCAAGTTCAAGTCCAAGGCTTGAACTCACAAACCGTGAGATCATGGCCTGAGCCGAAGTTGGATGCTCAACTGACTGAGCCATCCAGGCGCCCCGAGATTTATTGTTTCTTTTTCTCTTGGAATACTCATTTAACTTTTAATGGCTTTTGTTTGCTATGGGAATATTCGAATCATGTCTCATTATGGAAATATTTCTGCATTAAATTAGCATATATTTAGTACAACCTCCAAGGTAGAGAAAATATGGCAGACATTTTGACAGGAGGGCCAGAGTAACAGAGGAAGTTGGAAGGGAAGCCATGTGGGCTCCATGATTCCAGTTGTCTTGCAATAAGATAGGGTAGTAAGAGTGAGAACAGTTCTGGGGCGCCTGGGGGGCTCAGTCTGTTGAGCGACTGACTTCAGCTCAGGTCATGATCTCATGGTCCCTGAGTTTGAGCCTTACGTTGGTGTCTCTGCTGTCAGCACGGAACCCGCTTTGGATCCTCTGTCCACACCACGCCCCCATCTGTCCCTCCTCCACTAGTGGGTGCTCTCTCTCAAAAATAAGCAAAAACACAAAAATAAAGAGTGAAAACAGTTTCCTTACTGAGAGTTGGTAGCGGGGTAGTCAGTCATTACTTGTAGATCAGCAACACCAAATTCATGCGTTTGTTCTTCATTTGTTTGACAGATAATTACTGATACTTTGCCACCTGCCAGGCATTGTGCCACGTGCTGCAGAGGATTAAAAAAGAATCGGAAACGAAAACCGATTTCTCGGATTTTATGGTCTGATCGTAGAGAGAAATTACAAACATAAATATCTCTGGCAATGGTCTCTAAGCCTTTTGATCATTCAGCCCCCATAGGAAAGAATATTTGAGCCTATACCCCAATATACTCTTGTATTTCTTTTTAACTAATTTGCATGTGTTTTACGCATTTGCATTTAAAAGGTAAGATACGCAGTTTTTAAAGGATTCATTTTTTTCCAACTCAAGAAAATATTTTAACTAAAAGTATTTATTTAGACCTATTTTAACGAGAACATTATGATTGACAATGCTTCTGTTTTTAGGTCCTGGCTTAATTCTTTGCACTATGGTGACTAGGAAGTTGGTTTTAAGCTCATTTTATTGAATTGCTAGTTTAAAAAAGTTATCATAACTGAAAAGTACCCTTACAAGATCACATAGCTCATATGGAAAACTTTAGTCCTTGGCTTTATTTACATTTCAATATGCATATTTTGGTTCCAATTACTTATTTTAAAGCTTTCTTTTTTCCCCTTTGTTTTAGTTTTGAAATTTGCCTCACAGAAATCAACCTTTCCTGATGTCAGTCAAGTGTTAGTGCAAATATCTGAAGGCGTGGCAATTTTTATATATTTTAACAAATGAATTCAAAATGCACCAAAACTCTTCATTAAGGAGATTTCTAAATGTTAGACGAGTCCGAAAGTCGGTGGGTGTACAGGAAAGGAGCTATCATGTGGCACCTGGCTGGCTCAGCTGGTTAAGTGTCTGAATCTCGGTTTCCACTCAGGTCATAATCTCAGGGTTCCATTCGTGAGTTCGAGCCTCACGTCGTTCTCTGTGCTGACAGTGCAGAGCCTGCTTGGGATTCTCTCTCTCTCTGTCTCTGCCCCTCCCCTGCTTGCACTCTCTCTCTCAAAATAAATAAATAAATTTAAAAAAAAAGGAAAAAAGCTCCCCTAAGTATTACATAAAGTATCAGCTTGCAGTGCTCTAGACCCCTCAGTATGGCTATTCAACATTGTGCTGGAAATCTAGGCAGAAAAGTTAGGCAAGAAAAAAAAAATATTCCACATCAGAAAGGAAAAGGCACAACTGTCTCTATTCATAGGTGACATGTTCAATATATGGGAAATCCCAAAGTGCTCACAAAAAGTGCTTATTAAAGCCAATAAAAAATTAGCAGTTGCTGGATACAAGATCAATACACAAGGATCAGTTGCATTTCCGCACATCAGCAATGGAGATTTGGAAACAAAAATTAGGAAAATCATTTCACTTAAAATACCACCCCAAAGAATACAATACCTAGGGATAAATTTAGCAAAGGAAGTAAAAGACTTGTACACTGGAAACTAAAACACATTTCTGGAAGAGGTTAAAGAAGACTTAGATAAGTGGAAAAACATCCTGCATTCACGGAGCCAAAGACTTAACATTGTGAAGGAGACAGAGCCCTCTCACCCAAAGAAATCTACAGAATCAACGCGATCTTACAAAAATTCCAAGGGCTTCTGTTGTTGTTGCAGAAATGGGAAAGCTGATTCTCAAATTCATATGGGATTTCAAGGGGTCTTAAATAGCCGAAACGATATTTAAAAAATAAAGAAAAACGTCGGAGGCCTCACACATCTACAATTTCAAAACTCATTACAAAGTTACAGTAATCAAAACAGCATGGTAGTGACGTAAGGATAGACATAGAGACCAATGGAATAGAATTGAGACCCCAGAAAAAAACCCAAACATTTACGGTGAATTGATTTTCAGCAAGCATAACAAGCCATTTCAATGGGGGAAAGAACAGTCTCTTAAATAAATAGTGTCGGGACAACTAGAAAACCATTGGAAAAAGAATGAAGTTGGATCCTTACTTGTCTCCATATACAAAAATTAACTCAAAATAAATCAATGACCTAAATATAAGAAAGAAAACAACGAATGGGAACAGATACCTCTAACAAAAGAAAACACTGGGGCAAATCTTCATGACCTCTGATCTGACAATGTGTTCTTGGATTTGACATCAAAAACATCAACAACGAAAGAGAAGTTGGACTTCGTAAAAACTGAAAACACTTGCACATCAAAATACATTATCAAGAAAGTGAAAAGACAACCTACAGCATGAGAAAAATTAGTTACAGATCATATATCTGATATATGGGTTTAGTATCCAGAACGTAGAAAGAACTCTCTTACAACTCAACAGCAACAAGACAATCTCCCCCAAATGGTCAGAAAGGCTTGAGTAGATGTTTCTCCAAGGAAGATATACAAATATCCAACCAGAATATGAAAAAATGTTTGACAGCACTGGCATTAAGGAAATGCAAATTGAAACCACATCGAGGATTACTTCTCTAGGGTAGCTATTACAAAAAAACCCAACAACAAAAAGCAAAAAACCAAAAACAAACAAACAAACAAAAAAACCCACACAAGAGAAAATAACAAATGTTGACAAGAATGTGAAGAAATAGGAACTTCTGCTGGGGGAATGTAAAATGGCTCACCTCCTCTGGAAAATACTTCAGTGGTTCCACAAAAAGTTAAACATAGAATTACCGAATGACCCAGAAATTCTACCCATAATATATACCAAAAAGAATTGAAAAAAGGCACTCAAACAAATACTTTTCCACAACTGTCGAGATAGCAGGACTATTCACAAAAATGAAAAAGTGGGAACAGGCCAATGTTCATCATGGATGAGTGGATGAACAAATTGTGGTTCACACATACAATTATTCCATCTTCAAAAGGAATGAAAAATTGACACAAGCTACCACTTGGATGAACCTTGAAAACATTATGCAGAGTGAAAGAAGCCTGCTACAAAAGGTCACATGTTGCGTAATTCCTTTTATATGGAATATCCAGAATAAGTAAGTTCACGCAGACAGAAAGCAGATTGATAATTTCCAAGGTACAGGGGTCAGGAAATAAAACTAATGCTTACTATGTATGTGGGGCTCTTCTGGGGTGATCGAAGTTTTGAAACTATAGAAAGGTGGTTTCACAACATTGTGATGCACGAACTGCTAATGAATCGTATAGTTCCAAACAGTTAATTATACGCTACGTGAATTTCACTTCAATAAAAAGTAGGCATAGGAACACTGCGATAAAACATATAAGGCAGTTATTAGAGCTCCTTAAAGAGTTTAAAATCTCTGGTTTTGAAAATTGTGGCAACAGAACAAAGAAAATATCCGTAGGCCTAGAAATAGAAATTAAATGTACTGACTACTACATTTGATGAAAAAGAACACTACTGTTAATAGGAAACTTCAGATGAATGAATTCGTGATGAGTAAGACAATTTTGAAATTAATTGTGTTACAATTACAGATAAAGTGATAGACTACATGAGCAGGAGGTGTCGTAAATTCTGCATACATCGTAAAGCCACTTTCGTTTTCTTGTATGACCTCCATGCGTTGTAGAAAATGTCAGAGGAAATATCCAAGTGACATTGTATCATCTTGTATTTGAAATTAAGTTCATGTAAAATACTAACGGAGTTATGCCTCATTTTAACAGGATTCCACTAGAAAATCTCTTTGAGATACATCAAAAAAGCTGTGATGGTAGAGCCATTATGTAGTTTACTAAGATTACCCAAAAAAGAAAAAAAAAAAGCAGTTTTCCAGAACTAAGAGGTGCAGGACTGAATCTGGGATGGTCTTAGGCAAACCAGGACCCGTTGGTGGTCAGTCTCTTGTTTACTGTCCCAGTTTGTGAAAGTCGTTGAAATTGCCAACAATACCTTCCTATAAATGGTTTCTCCATATTGAAGTAATAGTCCTATATTGTTTAAAATTAAATATTCTATTTTGTTTTTTTATTTGACAACTTTATTGAGATATCTTTGACATAGAAATTGTTTATGCTTAACTTTTATACAACGAAATATGGACACATTGTGAAAAGATTACCACCATTAAATTAAATAATCAATAACCTCTATATAGTTATCTGTGTGTGTGTGTGTGTGTGTATCCCCTTAGCAAATTTCAAGAATGCAATGCAATATTGTTAACGATTTTCACCATGCTGTACATTAGATCTCCAGAACTCATTCATCTTGTGCAACTAAAACTTTGTATCCTTTGACCAATGTCTTCTCATTTCTTCCTCCCACCATCTCTGGAAACTATTATTCTATATTCTCTGCTTCTATGAGTTTGGCTATTTTAGATTCCCCATCCAAGTGAAACTACACGGTATTTGTCTTTCGGTGCCTAGATTATTTCACTTTGCACAATGTCCCAATGTCCACTAATTTCATCCATGTAGTTGCAAATGGCAAAATTCTTTCCTTTTAAAGACTAGATAATATTCCACTTGGGTGTGTGTGTGTGTGTGTGTGTGTGTGTGTGTGCGTTTTATATATATATATATATATTAGCCATTTATCTGTTGATGAACATTTAGGTAGTTGCCATATCTTGGCTATTGTGAATAAAGTTACAATGAACATGGGAGGGCAGATGTCTCTTCAAAATCATCAATTTCATTTCCTTTTGGATACATACTCAGAAGTAGGATTGCTGGATCATACGGTAGTTCTATTTTTAATTTTTTAAGAAATCTCCATACTGTTTTCCATAATTGCTGTACCCATGGGCATTCCCACCAACAGTGCACAATGGTTCCTTTTTCTCCATATCCTTGTAAACATTCGTTACCTTTTGTCTTTTTGATAATAGTCATCCTAATACATGTGAGGTGATATCTCTTGTAGTTTTTACTATTTTTTTTAATGTTTATTTATTTAGTTTGAGAGGGAGAGACAGAATGTGAGCAAGGGAGGGGCAGGGAGACAGGCAGGGAGAGAATCCCAAGCAAGCTCCTCATTGTCAATGCAGAGTCCAACATGGGTCTCAAATCCAGGAACCATGGGTTTAAGAGTTGGACCCTTAACCTACTGAGCCACTGAAGCGGCCCTATCTCTTGTGGTTTTGATCTGCATTTTCCTGATGATTCATGAAAATTGATCACATAAAAAGTTAAATATTTTTATAAAAGTTGTGTACGAACCATCAGCTCTCGATGTATTACAGTTTCTATTTCAAACTAATTTATCAGTATTATCCCGAACTATAAATACTTTTAATAGCTCTAGTAACAGTTGCATCAGCCGAAAGATCCTTCTGAAAAAGAAAAATTATCAGAAATCATTTGTGCTTTTGCATTTGCCAAGAGTGGCTGTGGTCGCTTTCGATTATAGAGATTGAAACCGAAGTTGAAATGAAGAGTGAATTTTGATGACCTAAGAAGTGCCATTTCAGAAAAGCAAGGCATAAAAATGCTGTGATCCCTGAAGAGATCACATTAGTAAATTATTTACTGTATTATATAACACTGGGACATTGAACATTTTTATTGCAATTTCTAAGTGTGCGTTTTAGTCATATATCATTATTAGTGTAGACTTGTGGGCTCGATGCTGTATTCAGTTCTTGGGCCAAAGAGAGGTGGAAGGATTTGGTCACAGCCAATCCTTTATATAACCAGCATTCTTTACAGTTTTCTTTTTTTTTCTAGATGTCTCCTTTCGTCTTCACAATGACCATATGAAGACATTATTCTAATTTTAAGTTAGGAAATGGATGCTCCAAAGAGGTCAAGCTGGATTCTTAACTCAGTTGCATGTTTTTTTCTGATCGCCAGGGCCCCTCCAGGACCTTCCTGCTAAGTATATGCACATCAATGCAGCAGGAGTAGGACTTTCCCTCTAGATCACTGCCAAAGGCATCAGGAACCCTTCAATATATTTGCTCTTTGCCCTTTAAGAAAACAGGTCTCTTGGAACTGGCTACTTATTTTAGCCTCAGAACCCCAGAATGAAAGGAAAAGAGTTCTCAGTGATAAAGATCTTTGCTGAGATGCTCCCCTTTTAGTATTTAACCTTGCCTCCCAGCATTTCCTGTTACTCATCTGTTATGTGTCTCTGACAATTAAGGAAGGCATTTTTTTCCTGTATTCCCCTTTCTTCACTTTTGCTATTTATTCTCCATTTGTAAACCATCTAGAAGTTTGTACTTGCAGCCAATATTAGGTTTTCTGTAACTTTTGACACGATCCATGCCTTGGGCCAATTTCTGTGTCATTCCTCATAGAAAAATAAGCAAACAGTTATGGCAATAAAGTTCGGAGTCACCCTGCTGAGGCAGAGGATCTGGGAAGTGTCCAGCTGGCCTGGACAGGCCACCAGCAGTCCTTCTGGGCTGTCAAAGCAACCGCTGGGTCTTCTGGGCCCTCCTGGCACTGACGAAGGAGTCTTTTGAGAACCCAGGAAACCACGACCTACCTGGAGAGGACTTGCCGGTGTAGCCAGCAACTTACGCTTGACATGAATGGCACAATGGTCAAGAACACGCAGGATCCCGGATCAGGCAACCCTGAGTTTGAATCTTGACCTTGGGAAAGTGCTATCTTTTCTCTGAGCTTTTGGTTCCCCAGCTATAAAATAGAGATAACACTAACAATAATATTTACCTAGTGGAAGGCCATTGTGAAAATTAAATAAAGATGACTAAATGAGATAATGTCTGGCTTTAGGAAAGCACACGTTTGATAGATGTTACTTACTACTGTTTGCGAAGCACTCCTGTAACAATCAGATCAATCCTCCGTCCTCTTTTAAATTTTTTTTTCAACGTTTTTATTTATTTTTGGGACAGAGAGAGACAGAGCATGAACGGGGGAGGGGCAGAGAGAGAGGGAGACAGAATCGGAAACAGGCTCCAGGCTCTGAGCCGTCAGCCCAGAGCCTGACGCGGGGCTTGAACTCACGGACCGCGAGATCGTGACCTGGCCGAAGTCGGACGCTTAACCGACTGCGCCACCCAGGCGCCCCCTCCGTTCTCTTTTAAATCAGATTATTTGATTACGCTTTTGCTTGTGGCACGTAGGACATAAAGCTCACCAAGTCTGGATAAGATCATTAATAAGTTAAATTTAAACAAACAAACAAACAATTAGATTGATACATAATAAAAGAAATACAACAGGTTGCTGGAGAAGTTTAAAGGGCGGCTCTCTCCCCTGGTTTCCTGCATTTGAATAGGGCCCTACAGTGACCAACAATGCTCTTTCTGTCCTGTGGTTGGACATCAGTGTTCGAAGATGTTAATGCTGGAGGGGAGGAAGCCTTGCCGGTATACCCTCCTTGAATCAGGGAGTGTGTATGTGCTTATAGGTTAATGTTGCCCAGGCGGAATTCATACTCGTGGCAAACAAGATTTGGGGCTAATGACAGTCACAGATACTTACAGTGCTTGATGAATCCAGAATCATTTCTGAACATATTTCGGTTTTCCCAACATCAGTGTGAGCCAACAAGGCATCTTGGTGCAGGGGCAGGAACACGAGATTTGGCTTCAGGAATCCAAGTCCCCATCTCGTCTCTATCATTCCCTGTCTTCGCACGCTTTAGAAGAATGGTTTCCCTCATGAAGCTTCTGTTCTTAACCTGGGAAACAGAGAACATAAAACTGTCATACCATAAGGTGTTCGAGAGGGTTGGATGGGACAAAGCCACTGGCAACAGTTGTTACTGTTACTGAACAGCAATGTGCTGTTCAGGAAGTTGAGGCACAATAGAAGGCAGGATCAAAATCAGAATGTTGACCTTGGCATCTAGAGCTCTTCCCCAGCCCTGCCTCAGGAAACTGCTGCGACGCCCTTGGGCACAGCTGGGACTGCGTTGTATCCAGGGGGCTGATGCAGGGTCCACAGTGAAGTCTCCGTGCACAGAGGTGGCAAAGTTGAGGTCTTGGTAAAACAGTTGCTAAGCCCAGCCGGTTTTTTGTCTCCCAGGGGACAGATCATAAAAGAAGCCGTGGCTGCTGGCATCCGTCTGGGGAGGCAAAGAAGGAGGGAGGCTGTGACATTTCTGCAGAGAGGCACTGAAGCACTGAGTGCATCTCAAGATAGTATGAGGTCAGCTATACTAGATAGAAGAACTTGAAGCCTCGCCCTAAGATGTCCGTGAAGAAAAAGGGATCACCATGAGCACAGGGCTCTAAGCGATAAGAGCGAGTCTCTTTGGGGCAAAAAAATTGCAGCATTCAAGCTCAGCATCAGCAGATACAAGGGTTTTCACAGTCTGTTCAGCTCAATTTTCTGTTTTTCTTATTTTAAAAGATACATTTTTGTAAAGAGGAGTATTTCTGTGTGTTTGTGTCTCAGGTAAGAGTCAGGAACACATTTGTGTTTCATAATTCAATTATTCTCTAGTAATTTTTATATTGTCATGTTATGATCAATAAGCTTCAAGTGATTTTGTAAATTCTGTTTATTTCCGGCGTTCCACTTGTCACATTTTTTGCCTATTGAAGTTTTTCTTTCTTGCTTTCCTTTGGAAATTAAGATTAAGTATTATTTCTTGATTAAGTATTATTTTTCATCATCCTTTCTACTGATTTGGAGAGTAAATGGCCTACGTCTTCCCGTTGATTATCCTAGAAAATTACAATAAGGCGAATGAAGTTGGCAGAATCTAAGGCTCGTTAATAGCTTTGTCTTTCTCCCAGACAATTAAAAAATGCTTATTTTTGTATTTCCACTCTACCCTTTCTGAATATAACCATTAACAGTATTTCAGTTTCTCTTCTCCCTTTTTTTCAACCTTATGAATGAGGTCCTGTTGGTTCACCATCAGTCCCAGATTAGATGTACTCACACCATTTTCTTTGGTCACCCTTTCCACATCCTTTTCAGACCTTCCTTCTGGGAAGGTCTTTTCTTTTGTTCTTTCTGAAGAGTATATTTTGAAATTTTAGTTCGCGTCTGTGGGCTGTAAAGGTTATTAGGCTTGTGTATATCGGGTTTTTAAATTTCTCTCTTATACTCGAAAGATATTTTGCTGGCAGTTATCTTTTACCAATGTGCGGGAACATCTTCCCCACGTTCTGGGTTTTTTTTTTTGTTTCCATCACTGGTAGTGAGTGACTGTTGGCTCAGCAAGAAATCTATCTCTGAGCAAGAAATCTATCCTGCCCTTCGGATACTTTTGCTTTCTTCTCTTTGTCTCCAGCAGCTTTTGGTTTTACTAAACTGTGTCCAGATGGCAAGATTGCTTCTTTAAATTGATCCTTCTGGAGGTATGTTGGGCTGAGTGAATATGAAGACGCAGTTTTTCATCAGTCCTGAAAAATTTAAGTCACTAGGATTCTAAGTTTTTATTCTTCCCCTTTGCACAACAAAAAGCCTTTTGGGGACTCTGATTTATGTGGCACCTCCTCGATTTGTGTCTTTCGCCATTTATTTAAAGATTTATGGCTGCTTGTCTGGCTATGCTGCGTGATGGATCATTATGGCTGATCAGTCTTCAGCTTGTTTAATCCGCTGGCCAACTTACTTTGAATTATTATGATGGTAATTTCTAGAAACGTTGTTGTCTTATTTTTTTCCAAATCTACCAGTCCATTAAAAAAAAAAAACAACTATCTCCTAATCCTATCTTTGATCCCTTCATTTTATTTTAGCATATTTGTATACATTTCTACTCATATGAAGTTTAGTGTCTGAATTCTTTTCATACTTCATATAATATATTGTCAGCTTCTTTGGCTTGACTCTCACCATGGTGCCCAGTTCCCTTGTGTGTGGGTGTACTGTTTCTCTTGTTTTTACTGTGCCCTGAAATGTTATCTGTTCGAATTATTTGAAGTTGGTTTGAGTTCCCAAATCACTTCAGGAAATCCCTGCTTTTGTTTCCGCCAGGAGCCTGAGTAGACTACCTATGATGATTGCGTAAAATTCTTGGCTTGGACTGTTTTGGAATACAGGTCTTTCAGACCCCAAAGATACCTGAGGTCCAACTGATGGTTAATAATTCTCTGGGAGTATTTCTTCCTTTCTCTCCCCCTGCCCCCAACACCCACCCAATTCCAGCATTCAAAACCAAAGGTGGACAGACAGGTTTTATTGTGCTCTTTCTAGAGGGTAATTTTTCTATCTTATTATTTTTTTTTTTTGATTAAGGATATAGTTATTGGTTATCCTGGCTTCATGCAGGAGTTTTCAATCTGCTATTTTCCTCGTTCAGGCCCTAGGCACTGTCTCTGTACCCTTGAGCCTATTAAGAGGTGTATGTTACTTCCAGAGGAGGAGCACAGGTGCCCCCAGGGGGAGCTGATGTTTTACTTCTTATCTCTGGATTTTGCTTTCATTTGGCACTTGGCCTCTAAGTTTTTTACTTAGAATCTTTTCAATTAGCCCTTCATCTAAGTTTTATAAATGACATATAGATACATATAACTATACATATGTATAATATATAATTTATAATAATAAATATACAACAAAAATTTATATTAATATAGATCATAAATATTCATGGTACATACTAAACCATTTTATTTTGTCTAACCCAATTTTCCACCCTTGCTTTCCCATCATTTTTGCGAAATTCCTCTCTGCTTTCCGGCCCAGTCCAAAGGAGTTTGTATCTAACTACAGTATCTATGTATTTCTTCATGCATTCATCTATTTAGCAACTGCTGACTTTCTTCCGCTATGAATCAAGCCCCGTGCTTGACACTTGGGACCCACAGATGAACGAGACCTGGTTTCTGTTGGCAAAGAACTCACAGTCCACAGCGGGGAGATAGACTGGTAAGAGGATGGTAACGCAGCATGTAATAACTCAGGTTAATACTGGTTGAAATGGAAGCACAGAGGAAGGGGCCCTAACCCAGACCAGAATGGGCGAATTTGTCCAGCCTTCTAGGAGACATGACACTGAGACCTCTTATGATGTAAGACAAAAAGAGAGGAGAGCTTTGCGGGGCAGCATATGATTAGGTGAAAATGACTGAGTGTCTAACTCTGTCTGATGTCTTTCTGGCCCTTGGGCCATTATGTTCTCCCTATATGATTTTTATGCTCAGTACAGATTTTGAAACCCTTATGGTACTTTAAGGTTAAAATGCAATGTTTCTTCTTCGAAGCCCACCCAGAGCTCACTAAAAATCATTTCCCCGTTTTGTCTTCAGTGCCTCCCATCATTTGGCTTCTAACTCACTCAGGGAAACTCTTTCTCAAACTGTAGGTACTCATGAGAGGGTTCACAAAGTTGGTGAAGTTCTGAACAGCAAAGTACTCACATCACTTTCCTTTGTAACCACACGGCCTCGAACTTTCACTTTTACTGTCCCGCATTTCCCCTTCACTCAATGAGAAAATAACAAAATCAAGTGATTTTAAACACAAGAAGATGGAGCTGGGTTAGACATCCAGTAGGATTGCTTGATAGGCATGGCTGTTAAAGAAGGAATAAGTAGTCAAAAGGGGGCAACACAAAATAGTAGTAGATGGTCTGTCCCGAGATACAGTGATATCGTCGTGAGTTTTTCCTCTGATTCCAACTGTGTGATCTTGTAATTTTCACTAGGAATGCAGACTGGCCAATGTATTGAAACTGGATTGTTTGGAGGGACAATGGAGAAGGGGGCAGGAGATTTGTAGATTTCTGGCTTGGCCATTGGCTCTGTCACCTGAGATCTGCTCTAGTGGTGGTGTGGTATGGAGATAAGGACTAAGATTGGGACAAGTCTGTGAAATATGCAGGTGGAGATGACTAGTAGGTAGTTGAACGGATAGATCTGGAGTAAGTGTGCCTTGGTCAGGAGATACAAAAATAGAAGGGAATGAGTTCAAATTTGCCTAACCCATTTTTTTCCCATGACTTAGTCAACTTCATCCATCAAATTTTGGCCATCAAACGAAAGACCCCAAATGTTTTACTGACCCCATCTGGACTATTCACTGATTACTCCTAAATTCTCCCTGTCATTCTTATTGTTATTTTTGGACAGAGGAAGAAGAGAAGAAGACATAGGTTTGCATCTCCATAATTCCCCTTCCAACACTACTGTGTTGTGTGGCTCATGACACTGCCCCTCTCTAAGCATCAGTCTACTTTCTCTCTAAAAGGAGAGGAAAAAATTATCTCTCACATTACATTTTCATCTAAATTCTCCCGCTTTTCAGTCTAGTTTGGGGGGGGGGATTAGGATTGAAGGGAAGAGTAGAACTTTATCTAGAACTTTCTTTGACTCTTGCTGTCGTGGCAACATCAGAAGAGCTATCTGTGCTGTCCAGCCCCAGAGCAACTGTCTCGGTCCAGACCACAGAATCAAAGAAGAGAACTGGCAAATGAAGACTGTAAGTGTAGGATCATGGATCGATTTTTTTTGTTGCCTTATTTTTCCTTTTATGGAATAAACAAATAACGACCATAACACAATTCTAACAAGTTAAAACAAAATAATTGAAAGTTCATTCATTCAAACCGTCATAGGCAAGATTCCTCTTTGATCAGAATGTTCCAGGGTCTGTAGTTTAGTACAGTAATGACATATGAGCGAACAGATTGTTCGACTATAATAATGATCTTCTTGATGGAACTGCGCTCAACTCAGACTCAGACCTCAGACTAAACTCTGGGTCTGCGTCATCTCTGCGCCTTCAATTCCTGATGGCGTGTTTGACCCTCACACAACGTTTGCTGATGGAATGAAAGAATGGGATTGGTTAGCACAAAATCTACAGCTGCAGATGGCTTTAAAAAAAGAGAGAGAAAGAGAGAGAGAGGTTAGAAAGCCAAGTTCTACTTCTTATTTACAGGTTATTTTCTCAGACTAAATCCCTTGAAAACTACGATAGTGCACAATAGGCCCTTAGGGAGCAAAGCCCAATAATATCTGCGCAAAGACTCAGGGTGCTCTTGAGGACAGGAGAGGGAGCTGTTCCGTATTGTAGGCTTTTGGGAAGGAGGGGTATTGACTTCTTATTTGCATAACCACCATAAACAGCAGGGTTGAGAGTCTCAAATCAAGAAAAGGAGCTAACAGTGGGGGAAATGATGCAAATACAAGCAGTTAGTCAGGGCTGAGTTGAGGTTTGAGTTACCCAAGTAACATGCTTACTGCTTTGAATCTGAAAATTAAAAATATAACTTGGGGTAGACATGAGTCATCAGGTGATAGGAACTCATGTGGTTCCCACGGCTTTCAGGGTCTGAAATTATGAACTATCTTGATCTGCTGAGCCCTGACTTGTTGGGTGAAGCAGGCAGAGAATGAGCCATAAGAACATGACTGTGTATAGCAAACCCGCCCTAAGTTCACATATCTGCTCATTTATTCCAGAAAGTAACTGTGCTGGGCACTGTTTTATGGACAGGACTTACAACCATGAGTGAAATCCGGCCTCTGCATACAGAGCATAGGGGAAGACAGAAAGAATAAATTGATCATTAAAAAAGAACGTGCTAAATACTGTGAATAAGTATAAGCACAGGGCGCTATGGGAGCACATGGGAAAGGCCTCTAACTGAGCCTTGGCGGGGGGGGGGGGGGAAGAAGAGGTCTAGGAGAGCTTCTCAGAGGAAGCAATGTCTCAACTAAGATCCGAAGGCTATCTGCCAGCCAGCTAGGAAAAGGCAGGTGGGAGCATTTGAGTACCAAGGACAACAGGTGCTAGAAAGCACAAGTGTGGGACCCTGGAAAATTCATGAGCTGCTAGATGTGCGGAATGTCTGGAAACTGAACTGCAGGTGAAAAGTCAGAAAAGATCAAGCTAGAAAGGGGAGAGGATGGGCCATGAAGGGACGTGAGCTCCCCTGAGAGTTCTGCATCACTCATGCACTTGGGAGCCATGCACTTGGGTACCAGAGAGCAGGGAAGAGACATGCCCAGAAGTCACAGCTTGCAGAGCAGAGAGGGGACAGACAACGGAGCGGAAAGGAAGGCAAAGAAGCCCATTTAAAGACCGCTGCAAGGCAGCTGGTAAGAGACAATGGCAGCGTGAATGAACTAACTTGGAGGCAGTGAGGATGGAGAGAAGTGGAGAGAGTCTGAGAAGATTCGGGACAGAAGCCACAGGACCTCCTATGTGACAAAAAGTGAGGGCCAAAGGAGGGGGAGCCCAGCATCTACCTCCATTTCCAGATGGACTTCTCGATTGATGTGTCACCTTCCATCATGGAGCAGAGGAGGAAGAGACATTCAGGGACTAGAGGCGTTTAGCTGTATTGAGATTAGAGTAACTTTGGTAAATTCTTTATAGAGTTTGGATACTAGCCCTTTATCTGGTATGTCACTTGCAAACGTCTTCTCCCATGACATAGGTGGCCTTTGTTTTGTTGATTGTTTCCTGCAGTGTACAAGAGCTTTTTATCCGGAGGAGGTCCCAATAGTTCATTTTTGCTTTTATTTCCCTGGCCTCCAGAGACACGTCAAGTAAGAAGTTGCCGTGGCCGGGGTCAAAGAGGTTGCTGCCTGTTTTCTCCTGTAGGATTTTAATGGTTTCCTGCCTTACATTGAGGTCTTTCATCCATTTGGATTATTTTTGCGTATGGAGTCAGGAAGCGGTCCAGGTTCATAATCTGCAAGTGACTGCAATTGTCCCGGCTCTATTTGCTAAACACACTGTCTTTTTTCCATTGGATATTCTTTCCTACTTTGTTGAAGATTAGTTGGCCATATTTTTGTGGGTCCGTTTCTGGGTTCTCTGCTCTATTCCATTGATCTATGTATCTGTTGTTGTGCCAATACCATACCGTCCTGATGATTACAGCACCCGAAAACCAAATAAGCCAATGAAGGAATGGGAAGAAGACGTGAATAGACATTTTTCCAAAGAAGGCATCCAGAAGACTCGCAGATACCTGAGACGATACATGAAGGAGACTCACTCATCGGTAGGGAAATACAAATCAAAACCACAATGAGATACCACTTTCCACCTGTCAGAATGGCTAAAATTAACAACTCAGGAAGCAACAGATGTTGGTGAGGTTGTAAAGAAAGGGGAACGCTTTTGCACTGCTGGTGGGAATGCAAACTGGTGCAGCCACTCCGGAAAACAGTATGGAAGTTCCTTCAAACTTCCAAAAACCAGTATGGAAGTTCCTGGGGCACCAGAGCGGCTCCGTTGGTTAAGCGTCCGACTTCGGCTCGGGTCATGGTCTCATGGTCTGTGGGTTCGAGCCCGGCGTTAGGTTCTGTGCTGACAGCTCAGAGCCTGGAGCCTGCTTCAGATTCGGTGTCTTCCTGTCTCTCGGCCCCTCCCCCACTCATGCTCTGCCCCTCTCTCTCTTTCTCAAAAATATTATACACATATATATATGTATATGTATATATATGTGTGTGTATACTGGAATCCTACTAGGCTATGAAAAATAATGAAATCTTGCCAAATGGAACTAGAATGTATTATGCTAAGGGAAATAAATCAGTCAGAGAAAGACAGAGAGATGATTTCATTCATATGTGGAATTTGAGAAACAAAAAAAAAAGAACATAGGGAAAGAAAGGAAAATAAGATAAAAACAGAGAGGGAGGCAAACCATAAGAGACTCTTAAATACAGAGAACAAACTGAGGGCAGGTGGGTGGGGGGATGGCCTAAGTGGGTGATGGGCATTAAGGAGGGCACTTTTGGGGATGAATCACTGGGTTCTACTCCTGAAGCCAAGACTATACTATATGTTAACTCACTTGAATTTAAATGAGAAAGAGAAGAAAGAAAGAAAGAAGGAAAGAAAGAAAGAAAGAAAGAAAGAAAGAAAGAAAGAAAGAAAGAAAGAGAAAGAAAAGAGGGAAGGGGGGAGGGAAGAAAGGAGGGAAGGAAGGAAGGAAGGAAGGAAGGAAGGAAGGGAATGAACAAACTTTGGGACAATCCAAGTGGGGAGATGTCTTTCAGGTATTTGGAATTCAGAAAAGAGATTTGGCTAGAATGACAGAGTTGAGAGCCATTGCAATATAAAAGTTAATTATAGTTCTGGGAATGGATGAAACTGCAAGGTGGAATTTGACAGAAAACAAAAGGGGGAGGAGAAAGAAACCGTGAAAGGAACCGACACTCGAGGTTTGATGTAAAGAATGGGAGAAGCACATACAACATTGGGAGGAAAACAAGAGAAAACAAGTACTGAAGTTGAGAGAAAAACATGTTTTGAGAAGGAAGTGAACGGGGCTGGATAGAGAAGGGAGACGGAGGTCTAGATAGTATCCAGTAGCTCGAGTAGCACGGACATCAATGGTGACCACTTGTGAAAGTCATTCTCGCCAACTGGTGGAGAAGCCAGGTGGCATTTGGTGGTACTGATTGGAGGTGAGTGAACGGAGGTGCCCAGGGTTGACATGCCTCCCAAGAAGCATTGCCCTGGGCGTCCATCAGTGACAACTAAAGTAGATATCCCTGAACCTGTCTTCTTTTATTTTTTTTCTAACCCCTTCATCATTAATATAGCCCCACTCCCTCTTTTAAACCATTACTATGCCTAGATAGAACCAACAGAGGAGGAGCTTAACTTAAAGCAATGGGTCCGACCGGCCTGATGACAGTGCATGTCTAGTCCTGAGTTTTCGATCCTTGCTTCCCATAATGCCGGTGCTATTTGGCTCAGATCTCTTAATTTCCCTGGATTTCAATGTCTTCATCTGTGAGTCAGGAATAGTAATAGGCACCTTATAGACATGTTGAGAGAATCATACCACTGGATGTTTGTGAACATCTGGCCCGGTGCTGGGGGGAAAAGGGGGCAGGTGCCCCAGGAAATTAGCTCAAGTGCTGGAGCTGGACCCAGGTCTCCCGATTCCAACATCCAGGCCCATCCTCAACATCACAAGTCTCGCAAAAATGGAAATGGGACCGTGCCTTCTCCCTCTCTTTATTCTTTCTGTGCTCTGCCAATCTTCCAAGGCCAAAGAGAGCAGGGCGACTTGTAAGGGTTTGTAAGAATGAGACCAGGATCTGGTTCAGCGTCAGGATCAAACTGCAGCACAAGCCCTCGTCAGGCTCTAAATGACTCTGTGGCAGGCGAGTCAGCAGGACCCCCGCACCACCTCGACCTCTCCGAGGCCAGCCCGCAGTACGCGCTGTCTCCCCCTCCCCTCCTCCCTCTACTGTGTGGACTCTTCGCGATAAAGCCAGGCAGACACGGGTTAAGGTCAAGCTCTACTGCCGCGTCTGTGAGCAAACTTGCATTTGCTCTATAGCCTCTTTAAGCCTCAATTTCCTTAACGGTGGGTGGCGAATGACTGTGCCTTCCAACTCCACCCCGAAGAGCTGGAGTGAACGTAAAACGAGAAAGGACGCACGTGTGTTACAAGCTATAATACACACGGATAATGTGTAACACCGTTATTAAGACATCGTTTATTTTGTCAATTTCAAATGTAGGCATTCTTACTGTTTTGCTTCTGTTGACGGGGGGCAGGGGCAGGCAGGATGCTGACCTTCAGCACTTAAGCCTCTGCCATCCATTGCAAGCTCGGCCCGTAACAACCTGGAAGCCCTTAGATCTTCCAACTATAAAAGGGAGATTGAAATACTTGCCTTCCAAGATTATTAAAAACCCGAGATGAAATGATAATCCTGGAAGCAAACCTCAAAGGTAAGCATCCATGTCAATCTTTGTGTCTTCGTTTCCTGGTGTTTAGAGAGACCTGAGCAAAGGAAGCAAAGTGTGGTTTTAAGCCAAAGCAAACCGCATGGAAAAACGGAATCGCTTTCCAAAAAGAAAATGTGAAAACACCTGAGTGAACTGAATCACAGAGCTCTCGATTCAGAGGTTGGAGTGAGGACTGATTTAGCTCATCCTCCTCCAGAGAAAAAAGTAACTGAGTCTGAGAAGCAGCAGGTAGGGGAATGGAGGGGGCCTTTGAGGGCATGTGGACTGGAAGATAGAGAGCGACAGGGCGGCGGAAGCTGCCAGCACGAGGAATGTCCTCAAGCGTCCCAGGACCCCAGCTGCCCTGCAGAATGTAGGAGAAAAGGCTGTGAGACAGGGCAGCACCAGGAGGGAAGGAAGTGGGTCCCTGTGGTCCCTGCTCCCCCTTCCCCTCTGGCAGGAAACCACCTCTGAGGATGACACCTCCCAGCCCATGAGGATCAGTCACTGCTAGTGACTGCTAGTGTTCCTCACGTGGGGCCGTCTTTGTCCTCTGGCAAGGCCACCTCAAGAGAGGCCACAGGCAGGGGCTCCAGGGACCTCGCCATGGAGCTCTGGGGGCTCTGTGCCGAACGGCAGCTTGGCGGACGAAGCGTTCACGGCAGGCCTTCTTCAGGCATTGCCCCTTCCGTTTTAGTTTCAGGTCTGTTGTTCATCGAGAATATTCTTCATCGTCTCTCCCCCGGCCCCAAAGAATTCGATGGGTGGCTCCTTCCCTAGAGGTAGCTCTGAGCAAATACTCACAAGCCAAGTGGACAGCCCCTGCTTTCTCTGTAGGTAGAAACTGAACCTTGTAAACACATTCCAGGAATGTGGTGAGAATAACGTAACAAAGACAACGGACTTTGTTTACTTGCGCAACAGCTATTTATAAATGCCCGTGGTTTGCCCGGAAGCTGGAGATATAGTGGTCCTGTCCTTACGGAGATCATAGATGACTGGAAGATTCGGGCATTAATCAAATCATCACGCTGGCTGAGGATATACTGACACACTGACATAAGCGTTATGAAGGAGAGGCACACGGTTTTATGCGAGAATGTTCCAAGAGACCTGGCCTGGATGGGGGTCAAGTATGATGTCCTTCAACATGAGTCGGGTCAAAGAGGAGTATGTTGGGGAAAGTGTCCCAGGATGGGGACAAGCATGCGCACAGCCACCGTGGTTGGAGGGATGGCAGCACATTTGAGGAGTCTCCAGATGGTCAGGCAGGTGTCCCTTTGCCTCACCTGAGTAGGCACCTTGCTATGGTGGGGTGGGTGCTGTGGAACGGTGCAAGCTGAGGCTCAAAGTGTGGAGAAGAGCCAGACCACAGGAGCCCACGCACGTTGTGTTGAGAACGTGGCCTGGACCCTGCCGCGGTGGAAAGCCTGGAATACCGGTCTGGGTTTTCCAGAGAAATCTAACCAGCAGAACCCATACATATACAGCCCAGGAAGTCCCAGGTCTGCAGATAGCAAAGACCCGGGAGAGCTAATGCTACAAAACCGATCTAAATCCAAGTCCAAGGCATGAGCACACTGATGCACTAGCTTGAGGACGATCAGGCAGAGAGAGAGAGAGAGAGAGGGAAAATTGTTTCTTCCTTAGCCTCAGCCTTTTGTTCTGTTCAGGCTTGCAGCAGATTGGAGGAGGTTCACTCACACTGGGGAGGGCAAGGGGCTTTATTCAGCCTACGGATTCAAATGCTGATCTCATCCAGAAACACCCTCGGACACACACCCAGAAATAACAGGGTCTCCGTGGCCCAGCCGAGTGGACATGTGGTATTGACCCGGTCCCTCTGCTTATCAGCTCTGTGATGTTCCAAAAAGGTCACTAATGCCCTGAGGCTTTGCTGCTCGCGTGTGTTAAATGCATGTGGTCGCGTGGAGCTCCCAGGCGACACGCACGGAAAGCATTGTGAGCGCCACGACAAAGGAAGTAATGGTGACGGTGATGGGAATAAAGTCTAGGGCTACCCTGCATTGGGCACCTGTTGTGTTCTGCACTCTGCTAAACACTTCATCGGAGCGCAGAACCTTTTCCAACGTCGCTCTGCAAAGGTAAGACTGCACTGAATACATCAGTTTATCCACACTGGTTTTGAAAGTCATGGAACGGTTTTTCCCCACCGAAGTGTTCACCAGTAGTCTGAATCACAACACAAATACAAATGGAGAGATCAGGTCGAAGGAGGGCCAAGGGCTGGTGTCCTTGCCTTTCAGAACCCCCCCCCCCCCACCCTTCTTCCTATGCTGCGGGGAAATACAGCCTGATGGCCCAGGAGTGATGATGGCTCCGTCTCGCTTACATCCCCAAAGCAAAAGCGCATGTCTCTGAATCTGATACGAAAAGGGGTCTAACCTAAAATATTGCCGCAATCACCGAAAAGACCAGCGGTTTTAGGGAAGTTTCTTGAGTTCTCTGTATTGCAGATTTTCTGCCGGAGGGTTGTTTTAAAGCTGAAATTAGACACTAATTGCATACAAGGAAATCAGAGACATAAATCGCATAGAAGATGCCAAGTACAGACAGTGCGCATCAACTGTTAGCTCTTGTTACTATTATTAGTTGTTTCCGGATCTAACAACCCATGCGTGGGGGGTGTCTATGGTCTACACTGTGCTGATTGGCAGTTCCTCACTAGGGATCCAGTGTCACGCAGGCACTCGGGATGCACATTTGAAGCTCCAGATCTCATGGTTTTCTGGGGGGACGATCTCTGTATTTCTTATTCTTGCTTTTCATTACCATGGGTTTTTCCGTATCCTCTTAATCAGGCGTAGTTTGCATCCATTTGCAATCTCCCATTGGCAGACACATTAGACGTTTTCGGTTTAAGTAGTCACTTTACTGTTCCAGGATAGCATCCCAGCTAGAATTGGGTATATGGTGGTGGGTGATGAGGCTGGCTGGTAAGACTGGGGGCAGCGATGGAGGCCCTCGGGTGGTAAGTCCAGAAATGGGGCTTTGTTTGCCAGGCAAAGAGAAAGTGGAGTGGTTATGGGTTAAGAGGTTACCATGATCTTAACTATACTTAAGACGAGAGAAATCCAGGGCGGCCTGGGTGACTCAGTGAGTTGAGCATCCAATTCTTGCTTTCAGCTCAGGTAGTGATCCCAGGGTTGTGGGATCGAGCCCCGCCTTGGGCTCTGCACTGAGTGTGGAGACTGCTTGAGATTCTCTCTCTTTCTCTCTCTCTCTCCCTCCGCCCTTCTCCCCCAACCCAAATAATAATAATAATAATAATGAAAAGTCATTAACAACTGGTGGAGTAGAGACACTCAAGGAGAGAGGAACCCAGAGCTTATTGAGCTTTTCTGTATCCAGGACAACTGGAAGGTGTTCACATGGTTCCTGGAGTCTAATGGCCCACTTGCGTCCACTCGTGTTCACACTGTTGCAGACAGCATCAGACCCCCCCACGTCTACACAGTGCGCGTGTCTCCGTTTGTGTTTCCTGCCCAGGGTCTGGGCCACCCCCTACGTGTGGGGCTTGGCTGGTCTTGGCTTTTCTTCTCTCGTACCTATTCAGCCAATGGAGAGTTCTTCCAAATGGTTCTTCCCTCCCTTTAGTAAGAAGGAGTCACCTCTCTTTTACTAAAAACGCTCAAAATGCCTTCAAGACCCCTGTAACAGTAGCTACAAAATTTGATCGTCGTTGAGCACTGTTGGTGCCGGCTGCTAAACTCAGAGCAGTGAGCAAGAGTGAGATGTTGTTGCCCTCATGGAGTTGTAGTCTAATGGAGAATATAGCCCCCACCCCCTCAGTGCCCCTTCGTCTCCCCCCACCCTCTTCTTCACTAGTTTAATTCAGCCCTGGGGTCTTCCGGGCACCGGTGGCACCCTTCAGAGCTCTCTTCCATGCTGCCATTTCATAAGAACAGAGCAGATCATGTGCCTGCCCCTCTTAAAAGCCTTCAATGGCTCCCTGTTTCCTGTTGGATAAAATTGTACCTCAGAAAGAGACATCCTAACATTCACTATGATTAAAGGGTCTGCCTTTGTCTCTGGAAGAAACTCTACTGCCCAGTGTTTGGGGGGGGGGGGCGGGGAAGGTCCAAGCCTTCCGGCAAAGAGGACTGAACTCATCAAATTCCAGATCTTCCAAAGTTTAGTAGATCATTATCTCCGTCATGAAGCACCACCTGAATATACTCACATGTACACGCAAGAGATATCGCCGTCATCATGGAGATGCTGGTGAGGATGTGGGAGGGAGGGAGGGACTTTTCAAGTACTTCTTGGGGCGCCTGGGTGGCTCAGTCAGTTAAGGATAGGTCTCCGGCTCAGCTCATGATCTCCCCGTCCGTGAGTTCGAGCCCCGCGCCGGGCTGTGTGCTGACAGCTCGGAGCCTGGGGACTGCTTTGGATTCTGTGTCTCCCTCTCTCTCTCTGCCCCTCCCCTCTCATGCTCTCTCTCTCTCTCTCTCTCTCTCTCTCAAAAATAAAATAAGAACATAAAAAAAATGTAGAGTTCCTCTGGATCAGGGCTAATGAAATTCTGTGATTCTAATCATTCACGGAGGAAGGTTGTTTAGTGGGACAAGCACCGACTTCAGAGTCATTGAGGCTTGAGGTCAAATCCAGCCACGTGACCTTGGCAAGTCCGCACTGTGAACTTCAGCTCCTCAGCTGTGACGTGGAGGTTCCGGGTGAGGGTGCCGGCCTTGCCAAGGTGCCGTGAGTCGAAACCGCCCTAGTGGGTTGTGGCGTCCTTGCCCACCTCTGGTGTGGGGAACATGGGAGGTTTTCCAAAGGCAGGAGGCAGGGAAGAGGCGACCAGCGGTCAGGACAGCGACCGCGCTGCGGCCAAAGCAAGCAGACACGCTTGGCGGGGAGGGGACCGGGCACTCGACTGGCCGCACGCAAGTGGGGCTGGCCCCCTGGACCCGGGAGGGCTTGAGTGGTGCCCGGCTTCTCTGTCCTCCTCGACATGGCTGTGCCTGTTCCTCGCTGTCCTCCCTGCCTTAGGAGTCTGGGATCTGCCTGCGCAGTCTGGCAGGTTGTTCCCTGCGCGTCTCCAGGGGGAAATGTGCCCGAGGCAGCAGGTGGCCTCAGATGGCCGTGGGTACAGGGGTCTGGAGTGGATGTCCTACTACCTCCAAAGGAGCCTTGTGACTCCTAGTCTGACTTATAGGTCCCTTCCCAAAGCGTGTGACCTGCAGGGTCATCGCTGGGTGCAGGGTCATGACTGCCTCCTTCGTGACAGCTTCGCCAGGGCAGGGACCCTATACCCTTACAAGGGACATAAGGTATACGTACTGAACAGATTTAGGAAAGTGTGAATTTGATCATGCAAGCGTTTCTTTCCTGAAATTTCGATCCCGAAGTGGGGGCAGAGCAGGGAAGGGTGGTGGGGGGGCCAGGCATACTGGAAATCCTCTTCCGTCTGAGAAGGAAATTCAGGGGTGACTTCAGGGATCCTCCCAGGCCCGGTGCACCCATTTCTCATGGCAGAATTTCTGATGAAATCAGGACCTCAGTGTCCTGACCTAATGTTCCATAAAATAGACGACGGTGAAACTGGAGAGTGGGGAGGGGGGGTATTTTTCTTGAGGCGATATTGGGAAAACATGTTTGCCTCTGACTAATTCCCCTCCTGCGAACTGTTGGTGTTATCCTTGAGGGTTTTCAAGATAAATAGATTTAGGCTGCAGTCGAGTTTCACCAGACAAAAGCAAACAGACCCGGGGTCTTTTCATGTGTCTGCACTTCCCCCGCATCACCCCCCACGGCCTTGTTGCTTTGTGGTTTTGTGGTGCTGTGGGTGGCGGGAGGTGAGGGACGTGTGCAGAGGGTGGCCTGGTGTGTACTCTGGGTCAGGGCTGAGCACGGGGCTGCCAGAGGAATCCCTGTCGCTGGTGCATTTCAATCAGGGAAGCAATTACGGAGCATTGCTCCATGCCCAGCCTGGCCCCTTGCACTTGACCTTGAGAAGATATATATAATATATTATATATGTATTATATTATATATGTATGTATATTATATACACATTATATATGTATATAGTGTAAAATAATACATATGTAATACATAATATATAACTCTCTATATAATATAGATATAATCTCTCTCTATATATAATATAGATATATTATCTATATACAATATATATCTATATTTAATATATAATATTATCTCTATAATTATATCTGTATATTATAGGTATATCTATATAATATATGTTATATATATTAGTAATACATGTTAGTATTATGTTATATTACTAATTATATTATAATATATTATATATTAGTAATAATATATATTATATTGCTAATATAATTAGTAATAATTAGTAAAGTATATTATATATATTAGTAATATTTAATAATATTACTAATATACTAATAATTACTAATAATAATTAGTAATATTAGTAATAATTAGTAAAGTATATTATATATATATTAGTATTATGTTATATTACTAATATATTATAATATATTAGTAATAATATATTATATTATATTGCTAATATAATTAGTAATCATTAGTAAAGTAATTGACTTTAGTAATAAGGTCAATGTCATGCTCTGTTAGCACATGACCAAATTACCCGCTAGTGAAAGGCCACTCTACCAGGGATCAGCAGGGACACTCCCAGCCCCAACACTGTCATGCGCTGTCCATGTGACTGTGGGCACCTTTCTTCCTCCCACCGTGGGCCTCGGTCTCGTCACCTGTCAACAGGAACTTCTCATTCCTTGTAAGCTGGACTGTACGGATCTTCTTGTGGCTTCCTTAGCTCAGGAGACTTTCAAAGAGGCTAGAAATGGTTGGAAAAAAAAGAATTCCTCTCTCTGCCGTGGAGTGCTAGGGGTCCCTTTGCCTTTGTGTAATCATGCCGCTACACAAGAAAAAGCAGTTTCAGGATGTTTTTCATATTTTTGGTGTTGGCATGGCCTCGACTCCGACAGGGACACAACAATTTGTGGTCAGCGCTGGACGCAGCCTCGTTTTCGTGGACCATGTCGCAAAGTCGAAACAGCTGTTTGGAGCTCAAAGCACTTTCTCTGAGTGCCAGATGTTACACTAGATGCCTTCTCCTGGGTTACCTGACTCAGCTCTCCTGGAAATATGCAGGCGTTTCAATAATCGAGTGAATAATGAAGGGAGACAGCCCCCTCCCCACCCCTGAAAATACTTGTAAAGTGTCCATACAATATGTTGGTGCTATTTTCTCTTTATCAATCTGAGGATATGACTACCTGTAGAATATTCTAGGGACAGATCAGAGGTTCTGCTGCAGGTGAACACCTCATCTTCAATAAAAGTCACCTCCCTGCTGTCGGTGCATACGAGCTGCGTCTTTCTCTCCTGTCCCAGACCTCCTGGGAGCCCTTTGAGTTGGCTGCGTGCTGTGGCCAGGCTGCTCAGAATTTAAACCTTGACTTTTGTGTGTTGTAGGCGATTTGGGAATCACCCACCCACCACTCACTGTTTAGTGCTGGAATAAAGAATATTGCCCCATCGCAGCGAACGCACGGAGAAGCACACAGGTGCCATGTTGTGTGTGCCGTGAGAAGCCCCAGATCGGGAGAGACGTTCCTGTTGCCTTGGCGTCTCTCCTATCCGGGCTCAATGGTGTGGGCTAGTCCGATCCAGGGGTCTGGGGTAGATCCATACGATGGATGGACCCTTGGAAAGTAAGAAAGTGGCTAGTAGACACAGGAAGGAACTTTCTTCCCATGTTAGTAAGAAAGTACAACCAAAACTAAGCAGGGATTTCCATGCTGGCCTATTAACCAAGAAATTAAATCCCTAAGGCAGAGCACAGTTCATAAATGCTTAGTGTATCAAGAGCCTTAGAAAGTTTAGACACCATTTCCTTTTTCAAGATTAAGTGTTCATAACCAGTTCTTACACGTTTTGGGTAATCGAAAGGTGGATTGCCACATTTGCTATCTTGAAAAATAAGATTTATTCCTTGGGTGAGATTCATCTTAAAACAGATTTTTCGGGGCACCTGGGGGACTCAGTTGGTGAAGTGTCCGGCTTCGGCTCAAGGCATGATCTCATGGTTCGTGGGTTCGAGCCCCGCGTCGGGCTCTGCGCTGACAGCTCGGAGCCTGGAGCCTGCTTCGGATTCTGCGTCTCCCTCTCTCTCTGTTCCTCCCCTGCTCTCACTCTGTCTCTCTCTGTCTCTCTCAAAAATAAATAAAGATTAAACATTTTTTTTTAAAACCCAGAATTTTCAAGAAGACTATATGGTTCATATTTTTCCTTTACCCTCATACACCTGAGAACATGGCTACAGGTGGAATTCTAGGGTTACAAGTCATTTTATTCAAAAGCTCATGAGCAACTGTTTTATTGTTTTCTACCGTCCAGCATTGCCATGGTAAATTCTGAGTCTATCCATTTTTTGTCCAGCTCTGTAGGTGAACTTTAAAAAGAAATTTTTTAAAATGTTTTTATTTATTTTTGAGACAGAGAGAGACAGAGCATGAGTGGGGGAGGGGCAGAGAGAGAGGGAGACACAGAATCGGAAGCGGGCTCCAGGCTCCGAGCTGTCAGCACAGAGCCCGACGTGGGGCTCGAACTCACAGACTGTGAGATCATTACCTGAGCTGAAGTCGGATGCTTAACCGACTGAGCCCCCCAGGCGCCCCTGTAGGTGAATTTTTTGTGCCAGGAAACTTGAGGGTATCATTCGCTATCTTCACGATCTCATCAAATGTCATCCAAGGATGGCAATGTACTAGTAATCCTCATGGATTCTTTCTGGAACAAACCATACCCTATAGGGCTTCCGATCCAGGTCTTCCTTCCCAGAAATTTTTCATTTATATATTTGGGTATTTTCTGTCTTTAATCTATTCTGTTTACTGTGTTAGCAATTCTAATTTTCCCAGAGTAGTAGCTACATTGCCTATCATGCAGATCCACTCATTTTAAACTCTATCTTTTTTTCTTCTCAGTCGATGGAATTTTGCTCATTCCACCCTCTATGTCACTGTCTTGTTTTCTGTAGGTCAGTCTTTTGCGTGTGTGTGTGTGTGTGTGTGTGTGTGTGTGTGTGTTTCTAATGCCCCTTTACAAATTCTGCAATGGTATTATATTTTCTTCTCCTTGTTACTTTCTTTATCCCTGCTGATACCACATATCGTTCATTTTGTCTTCTTATCCCCGATCTGATTCTTAACATTCATAATTCTCTTTAATTGCCTTAGCAATAACAAAACACTAAATCTGAAATTTGTTCCTGTTCTCTGGGGAAAAAAAAAATCTTTTTCTCCCCCAAGGAGTACGCATAATCTGTGCGATAATAATTTTATCTTTTGACATAATTTTTACATCGGCTTCATATTGTTTTCCTTTCCCTCTGAATTCCCTCTGAACAGAGGCTGTTGCAATTAGGGCGGCTACTAGCCAGAAATGGCGTGGTTGCATCAGGCCTAGGCTGGAGGGCTGGATTGGATGGCATGAGTTCCATTCAGCCCTTCGGCTGTCTTCTAGGGAGGGCATTTCAACACATGGAACTGGCTCCTTTTTCTTTATCTAGAATTCTATTAAAATCTCTTCAGAGTGGAAACTGATCACCAGTAGGAGACTTAGGGCATATTCTGCTTCTACTCTGTGTTCCCATTTTCGGTGGCTAATCTAGCCACAGTAATGCAAAGGGATCATGATCAATGGCCTTTTGGTTTGTGGCATCTATGTATGTTTAATCTCCCGCCCTTGTGAATGTTTGGTTACCACCAGTCTGTGAGCTTCTGTACGACAGAGATGTGTCTATAGTTCTTATAGAGCGTGTTTTCACCCGACAGGTTTTCAGAGAAAGAAAAAAATTCCAGTTGAATTGACTGAGAGATTTGAATTGAAGAGCCGAAATGTAAGTCAATAACCACATATGACATCCCTGCTGATTTTCATGACGTAAAATAATAATGTCTAAATGTGGACTAGAGGAGGAGAGCATGATTTGCTGAACATTCCAATCTGCTGTGAAAGGGGATTTTAATTTTTTGCTGTAAGTTAGTGGCACAAGGATGCGAATCAGAACATATCCATCCATCTTCCTATGGGGTAGGAGAGCCTTGCTGAAGATATTTGGCAACATTGAAAAGAAATCTCCCCCTTTCTTGAGCTTTTATGCTGCCTACTTACTTATGTCGATGCCTCAAGCACCATATGTAGATATGTGTAGATGAGAGGCAATTTAAAATCAGGAAGAATAGAGCAGATTTCAAACAGTTCTTTCTATGCCATTATGTACACTATAGTATTAAAACATAACAAAAAGGAAAATTAAAAAATCTGTTCTAACAATCTGCTTCGTGAATCTTGAAAGATATACAAAACAAATCACCCCAAATGAGACGTAAGGCTCAGTTCCCACCACCTCAACCCAATAGAGACAATCCCATGGGTCTGGGAATGGAGAAGTCACCAGAAGTCAGCTTATACATCGCTTCCATTTAGACAGGACTGTAATGAAATCATCGTTGACCGAGGGCTGTTAATGGCTCTCACTGGCCAAAGAGCAACAATCATTTCCATGATTCTCCATAGAATGCCTCGTGAATTGCCACCTCCTTCAAGTCTTATGGCCTAGAAACTGGACCAAATCACGTCCAAGTGTCTGGATAGTTCTGAGTGTTGTGGCAGGTGACCTTACAACTTCTAGAAGATAGTGACTCTGAGCTCGGCATAACATGTCCACAAAGGGACATTCTTTCATCCTTCTGTTAAGAGGGGGAAGAGTTGGGATTCTTTAATGGCCTCCAGCTTCTATCCCACATGGGGTGGACTTGTTCATTGACCTCTGCAGAAGCCTGCTCAGGGACAGACAGGCCTGAGTTCAAATCCTATGTGGTTGACTGTGTTTTCTCTATGTGATATAATGGGACTCATCCATACCTCATCTGGCTTTTCTTGAAGTCTGAAGGATGAAATGGAGATGTCATTCATTCACAGTCTTATTAGTGCTCCACACATGTGTCCTGAGCAATGACACAGGTATTAGCCTTAGCAGCCTTGTGTTCTATTTTTGAAAGTAACTCCCACCCTCCCCCCATGTGATCTTGTCAGTTCCCCTCTCTGGGTTTGACTTACCTCTTTGGATAGATGAGGTCCAATCAAAATTGACCTCAGAGTCACTTTCAGATCTAAAAGAAGGAAAGTTCTACAGTTCATTCTAACATCAGCCCCAAGAATATGCAATGGCACCTCCTTGTCTCCCTTATACAGTCTTAGGGTTCCCTTCTCTGGTTTCTTACTTAACTTTATAAGGTTGTATGACCATTCCAGCCATATCATCCCTCATGCTGTTTTATAATTACCTGTTTTTCACCCCTAGGCTATGAACTCCCTGATGACAGCAACTTTATTTTATGCATCTTGACATTTCTTGTGTCTGGTCAGGGCTTAGTACATAGTAGTTGCTCGTTAAATATTTTTTTGAATTTTTCAATCTATTTACCACAACATTATTGAAAACGTCCGTTGGCAGCCATGTTCTCTCCTTTGCGGACATTGAAAAGAAAGTACTTCTTATGTATTTCTAATGGTAAAATTTTCAGATAAAGGTAGCTTTCTTGAGAAACCTCAACATTCAACATTTGCTGAACATTTGCTTCTTTTAGGTCTGAAAGTGACTGAGATCCATTTGATGGAGCTCATCTATCCAAGAGATAAGACAAACCCAGTGAAATAGATTCAGTAGACAGATGTTTATTCCGCCTCTGTATAATGACAGGAATGATTTTAGCATCCTTACGCAGATAGATTTTCCAAATTGAAGTTTGTTCATTCATCAAAAAATTTACTAAGTGCCAACTATTAGTCACATATAATACAAGACACTGGGGAGACAGATAATGGTGTAGAATAAAAAACTTATCTCAGTTTTAGACTTGGCTGCCATGTGAACTTGGAAAACTTAAACTTGGCAAGCAACCCTTTCTTTACCTGTTAAAGATAATAATAACTGCCTTATATATCTCAAGAGGATATTATGGGTACCCCAGCAGATTTTGGATGTGAGCCTTATTGATAAACTATAAAATGCCAGGTTAAATAAGGGCAATTAGTCTTTCCAGATACTTCCTCTCTCTCAATTAACACGGTTTAGAGTCAATAGCTGCTTGAAAACCTAATACATGCAATTTTTTTTTCTATTTTTTAGGACAATGGGATACATTCAGAAGACAGGTTTAAGAACAAGTTTCAATGGCCTCACTTCCTTTAATGAATTGCTACCTCCCTTAAGCCACCGTGCCTGTCCACTCTTAGACAAGTAAAGACTATGAACTACCTCATTTATATCTGTGATGCCTCAAGTGTAAATCCTCAATCACTAATTTTTTTCCTTTGTATGTGTTTGGCACTCTCAAACTCTTTGTATTGTTTTTTTTTAATTTATTTAAAAAAATTTTTAATGTTTATTTATTATTGAGAGACAGACACAGAGCGTGAGTAGGAGAGGGGTAGAGAGAGGGGGAGACACAGAATCCAAAGCAGGCTCCAGGATCCGAGCTGTCAGCACAGAGACCAATGCAGGGCTTGAACCCACAAACTGTGAGCTGATGGCCTGAGCTGAAGTCGGACACTGAACCAACTGAGCCACCCAGGCGCCCCTGTATTAATGCTTGACCAGCATGTTATGTCTTTCCTGCACCTTTCTAGAGGAATATTAATTATTGGAAACCCTCCCTCTCAACTTCCTCTAAAGCTGAAAAAGACTACAAAATAGCATGATCCTCTCCTCATTCAGTTGGGAAAGCCAAGGCCAAGGACTTGGGCGAAGACAAGGCCCTAAGACAAGACAGTACAAGGAGCTTGGGGTCTGCTATCAGACAGTTCTGTGGACTTGGGGACTGTTCCTTAGTCTCTCTGATCTTGTGTATCCTAGCTGCCAGATAAAATTAATTCCCAATCACAAAACTATCATAGGACTGGCACAAAATGGGAGCCAACACTCCTCCAGGCGCTGGGGCCGGTCCTCCAGGAAGTACATGGCTGAGTTGGGGCTGGGATCCAGCAGTCCTGGGTCCCAGGCCTGCTTTCTACTGTCCACCCTCTCCCCAGCCCCTCTTCTCTCCCCGGCATGCCTGGAAATACTCAGCACTGGTTTGGAGCAACAACCTCCTTGCTTTGTCCCCCTCAGAGGGACATTCGGTCAGAAGAGTCCTGGGAACACCTGGATGAGGAGGTACGGCCATTTGCAAACCCCTTTCTTTTTCATTTAAATGTCTTGCACAAAGATTAGTTAAAAAAACACCTCTTAACTAATTGCATAATAAGAGGCAAATGCAGTTCGCCCTCCAAAAATCTTACCCTGGCAAGTATAAGTTGATATTCGAGAATTTAGAGATGGAAGAGCCTTGGCTTTTTAGTAGGAGTCCAATTAAATAAATCCACCTGACGCCCCCCCTCCCCCCGCCGCCGGCCAAAATCTTGCTGTCTGTCTCTGTCTAGGGATGTGTGGTTGTTTCTTTCCTGAGCTGATCTTCCTTATAGTCTTTCTGAGGTCTCTAACTTCACCTTTTGTTTTTTTCTCTGTTCTCACATGAAGTCTTCTGTGCAGATAATTAACATGAGTCTATTTACGGTGAGGGGCACCTGGGTGGCTCAGTCAGTTAAGTGACTGATTTCAGCTCAGGTCATGATCTCACAGTTTGTGGGTTCGAGTCCCGCATCAGGCTCTGTGCTGATGGCTCAGAGTCCGGAGCCAGCTTCTGATTCTGTGTCTCCCTCTCTCTCTGCCTCTTCCCCACTCACACTTTGTCTCTCTCTCTCTCTCAAAAATAAAAAAAGAAGAAAGAAAGAAAGAAAGAAAGAAAGAAAGAAAGAAGGAAAGAAAGAAAGAAAGAGAAAGATTCTTGAGGTGGGGCATATGAGTCACTTAGTTTACATATATCAAAACAATTCTTTCTTTGTATAGGATACCTACAGGTACAACTTCTTTATTTTAGGTTTGGAATATGCTCACTGTATCAATCTGCCTCGCAGGCTGATTTTGCTTAACTAGCATTGAAGGGTGCAGACCATCTAATTCTTTCATTCTGATTCAGAGGTCCTCAGCTCACCTTCAGTGTCTGGGGTTGATCCTTCAAGGGCGCTAAAACGGAAGGCAGGGAATACAGAGCTCACCCTCGCAGGTCTGCCCCAACAGGCATGATGAGGAGGCCAGTATGAGTAGCTGAGTGCCATCCTGGCAGCCCCAGCAGCCATTGTCGTACAAAATCTCCCCAACACCGCGGTGCGTGTGAACCGTGAACATCATTTTGTCCATGGGGAAGCAGCATGAAAGAGAAGCGGGCTTGGTTCCAAAGCTGTACCATGAAGTCTCAAACTTGAAACGGGAAGTAAGAAACTGTGTTTGTTGTTTCCTCCGTCTCCTTGGTGCTTATTGGCACATGGTAAGTGGTCAATGGATACCTGTATTGCTAAAGATCTCTGTTTGGTGCTATTTGCTCTTCAGAGGTGGCATAAATCACCAGTAAACCAAAAAATGACATCCTTTACTGTTCGGGTGGCTTAAGGGGGCTGTGTGTGGGGATTTCCTCTCTGACCTCATCGTTTACAAGCGATGTCAATGGGCGGAGCCATCGTTAGTTGGGGTGGCAAGCAGAGTTCCGGGTAAAAGCGAGGTGAGGGTTCCCTGGTCCCAGCACCAGGTTTTAGAGTTGAGCACTGGTTTCCGAGCTCTGACATGAAACCAACTGTCACTGAACTGCCAAGCCTGGGACATTAGGAACTGAAGTGCCCTTGTTCCGAGAGGGTGAGTCTTGTCAAGGAGGGTGAATAGAGTCTGCTCTTGCTTTGGCTTTAGCAGGCCTCCGGCTTATAGAAGTGTTTTCCTTCTCTTGGGCTAGGCTGAGCTTCATTGCAGAGAGGCATAAACAAGTCTGAAATCCTCAGGGGATCTGGCACAGGAAAATGAAGTCATTTTACATTTGCGGCGTGATTCAAATTGGAATTGCACAAGTCAGAACGACAGGATGCCGGAGTTCTTTGTTTAGCCCTTCTGTGCTTCAGGAGGAGAGTTTTCTCCAGCTTCCTGGAGGGAGGAAGTGGATATGTATGGAATACCCATTTGCATTATATAGTCTTCAAGGTTCTTTTTCCCTTACATAAAACATCCAGCCTAAATCTTACATTGAGCTCAGTAAAAGGAAAAACAAGGAGCCATTGAGTCCTTGCAGTGGGACTGACTTTGCCATCCGCCTTGGTGTCAGAGGGGACAGGGCTTAAATTCCTTCCTGCAAGAAAACTCTTACTTCACCCAGCTGGGGGAGGGGACCAGGAAGCATCGATGAAATTGCCTTTGGGTTTGGACTCAACCACAAGCCAAGGCAGTGACAGGGATCCTAATCACACCCCTCTCTTCCCCATTTGGTCTCAGGTGGTTTATTTTGTACTTCGGTAGCTTTTGAGTTTTTCCTGCTCTGGCTGCTACCTCCCGGGACTTTCTCTCCACTCCCTGCAGCCTGATACAATAGCAGATGGCTCCACTTTTTCTTCTCTCTTCCTGCTGCTGGGTCTCCGCTCTCACCCTTCCCTGGGTGCTCATTTATCACATCCTTTATGCTACCATACTTAAGAAGCACAACATCCCGACGGCTGGGATGTCACTCCTGCCTTACAAGGAGGAATCTGAAATTGAAAGACAATGAGGCAATTGCTCAGAGTTGCATAGCTGGAGAAACAAGGGGCCATCTCTTGTCAGCTTGCAAATACTCTCCATTCTTTTCCATCAAATCATGGCACGCTTGAAAGTTTACAATTCTTTATTCTGCACCAAAGCTTAGCTCGCTGTGTTAGCCAGCTTGGGGTGTAACAAAAGACTATAGACAACAAACACTTATTTCTTCCAGTTCTGGAAGCAGGGAAATCCAAGATCAAGGTGCTCGCGGATTCAGTTCTTGGCTTGTAGACGGCCTCCATTTTGTTGTTTGCTCACATGGCCTTTCCTCAGTGTGTCCGAGGGGGGACAATGAGGCTATCTATATCTTCTTCGGATAAGGGCAGTAATCTCATCAAGAGGGGCCCGCCTCGGGGCCCACTTGAAATCTACTTACCCCCCGACTTCTCCACCCCAAATGCACCGTGCCGGGGGTTCGAGCTCCAGCATATGAATTTGGGGGAGACGCAAACATTTAGTCCATAACATCTGCCATTTCTATTTTTACCTTCCTCCGAGGACAAAATAAGAAACTTGGCACATTTTCTTCCAGGGCTGCATTAGAGGATGTCTCTGTAGACCACCTGATCTGTCTGTTTCTCCATCCTGACATTCAGGAGACATAGCTGAAGTTTATCACTCTCCTTGGGGTTCTTTTCTTGCGTGCCCAGCGTGCGGTCGCTAAGAGTACTTTGTTCGCTTGCTCCCGACCGTCAGTCTCAAGGCTCCCTCCACCTTTTCTCCCCAAAGGCTGAGCAGATGTTTGTGCAAATCGCAGTCCTTGTCTCTCTTGGATGAGACAGACTAACAGAAGTGCATTTAGAGACGTGATTGTCCCCTTGCCTAGTTACAGTTTCCTGAGGTGGAATTCGGCCGCTCAGAGAATTTGGATAAATTAGCTTTTCCTCCGAACATCTGCTTAGCCACCCAGCAGAGAGATAAGCAGAAGGAAAGCTGCTCCTTCTTCCTCTCAAACCCTAAAACTTAGACATGCATTTGTGTACAAATAAATGAATGGGGGGTGCGGGGTGGGGGCAGAAGGGCAAGGAAGAGCAACAAAACTCTGGCTTTTTGCAATGGATCAACATTGTGTTTGTGTAGCCACACGGATTGTCCCAAATGGCATACTGTCCCCAAAACAGCCGGATGCTTTTTTAGATGTAAGATGAGATTATGGCTGGCTGTGGCAAGGCACTCTTTACAGACCTTCCCCTGGAAGGGACAGTCACGGAAATGCTCAGCAGCAATGCCCCAGCGTTGCCTTTTAGGAGCTGAAATGTCACTGGCCCCAAACAAAATAGATCCCTTTACCTTTTGCATAACTCAGGCGTGGGGTTTGGAAGAGAAACAATTCATTTAAGTCGCTCCTGCCCTTCAATTTGGCGTAGAGCAAACCCAGTTCTATTCAGGCGAGCTAAGGCTGGCTGTGAACCTACTTGGGGCTGGGCCCTAGGCGAGGTGTTATGGACACAGTGACAGATAAGATGCTGTATTGTCCCTTGTGTTGCTCACGGTCCGGGGGGAGAATCAGGGAAATGTTACAATGTACAGAGATTAGCCACATGCTCATGGTTGGACAAGATAGGCAGCTTGGGGAGAGGGTGTCTCAAGACTATGGAGAAATCAAGAGAGGCTTCGGGGGGGGGGGGGGTAGCAATAACAATGAGGACATGAAGGCTATGGGAGTGTTAAACCAGCAGGCCAGGTGCAGCACGGGTGGGACATCAGACCATGTCCCCGACAAGGGAACGCTACGCAGCGAGGTGCAGAATGATGAGAAAGCCACGCGTGTTGCTGATGGAACAGAGTGTTGGGTGTGTGAAGAGAGGGGTAGGAAGGGTCACAAAGGCTAGGATTGCTGCTGAGGGCTCCACACGGAATGCTTGGGAATCTGGACAATGCCGGATCACGACGCAAAGCCAGAGAATGTTTTCTCAGCAGAGGAAAGACACCACCAAAATGCACATGGGAAAAATGGCTGAGAAAGCCGGGTTTAAGATCTCTGAAAGATGAGACTCGTAGCCAGCGACCGGAGACTCTTTTGGGAGACTATTCCGGTTAACCAGGAAAGAAATGAAGAACCCCCATAGAAGGGTGCAGGGGGGGTTGGTAGGAAAGCCCCAGAAACGGAAAAAAAGGAGCACTGACAGTTCCCAGCTGGATGTTGGAGGCTGGGCAGAGGAGTTCGGGAGAGCAAGGGGATGTCAAGTCAAGTCAACATGTGGACAGGACTGAAGACCTGGGAAGCCCCCGTTCTGCGGCAAGCCCGTTGGCTCCTTGCGGTGGGATTACGGCCATCCTGGGACACCCGAGTCAGAGTCGCCTGTCTCACTGGCTGACTCCCTCCCACTGCCTTTGCAAACAGTTCCCCCAGTACTAAGTGAATCAGAGCCCGCATGGTACTTTTCCTCTGACTTCAGACTAGTCATAAATTTTGGAGTTCTTCCACGGTGAACTTTCACATCCTGCACAGAACACTGCGGCCCTCAGACTCAGCCCTACACCATTTGGTGAGACCTTTGGTGAAAATTCAAGGTCTGCGCTTATGACACAATATTTTTCCTGGTCTGTTCATCCTTGGCACAGCTTGGGACCAGCATATTGGAACAGGCGGATCCACCCTACTCAATCACGTGGGCACCCTCTGACACTAAACTAAATCAGATCACCCACTCCCAGGTCACAGCCTGAGATCCCAGAGATGTGGGGGAAAGCAGGCTCAAGCGTACCCCGGAGAATATCGCCAATCAGGAAGCTCACATACTTTTAAACTGCTTCTGAAAAACAAAGAGCCTGAAAACCAGAGCTATAAAAGTATGTGAATCATCAACCCAGAAATCTTCCCTCCAGGCATGCATGACACCGTGTTCCTTCCCGGATGCTCTTCCTTCACAAATTATGGAGTCTGCCGACATCCTTCTGGGGAAAGGATTATCTGATTCCACAGGCAGTTAAGAATAACATGTAAATGTCATTTAGCTGAGCGATTTCTACACGGATCAAAAGACACACTCAAGTTACTAACGATGATAGCCAAACCCTTTTATTTCAGTAAAATCACAGCAAACCCACAAAACTCTCCCAACTGAATTAGCACCAGTGTGGTGTGGGAGTCATTCAGACATTCCTTCCAGGTTAGTAGACTATTTGCAATTCAGCTTTTTTTTTTTTTTTTTTTTTTTTTTTTAACTGATGTGCATGTTATATAACTGCCACCAGCCACGGGGGAAGCTAGAATCCAAGGCTTGTCAAAATTTTCCACCAAGTGCTCAAAGCCAACAGGAGAGAGTAAATGAATACCTTGCTTTATGGTGATATGGCTGGAACTGACCTCTCTAGTAAATATCAGAAGGAGAGGCAGTGTAGCACAGCGGTTAAATTTATGGGCTCGGGAGGTGGGCGGTCTCCTGTTTGGATCCTGGTACGTTTCGGAGCTCTGTGGCTTGGTCGGGCAGTTTCCTGCCCCTCAACCCGTTTGGTTCTCTTTTGGGGTTTTTTGGGCAACGTTTTAAGTTTTCAATTTTTTGTATATGTTTTATTTTTAAAGTTTATTTACTTTGAGAGAGAGAGAGAACTAGGGAGGGGCAGAGAGAGGGGGACAGAGGATCCACAGTGGGCTCTGTGCCGAAAGCAGCGAGCCTGACGTGGGGCTCGAACTCATGAACTCTGCGATCACGACCTGAGCTGAAGTGGGACGCTTAACCGGCTGTGCCAACCAGGCACCTCGGGAACATTTTATTATTTAAGTATTGTTGAAACAGGATGCTATATAGTTTCAGGTGCCCAGCTAGCCTCTCTCAGTTTTCATTCTCGTCTGTTTTGACGATTTCATCTTCCCTCAGGCTGCACTGAGTGAATGTACGTTAAGCACTGAGCACAGTTCCTTAACACAGGAGATAACGGCTCAGAACATGTAAGTTATCATTTCAAAACAGGATGGTGCCTTCCACATTTCATTTCAGTTTAGGCAATGCTGTGTTTTACTCTCTCCCTCTCTCTTTTTTTTTTTTTTTTTTTAGAAAATAATGGTTCCTCCAAACTTTCCAGCAGAATCGGCCCCGACAGCCAAGGTGCCATGTTTCTGGCCTTCACAAAAACCCTGGCACACTGCCTCAAACCCCAAGAGAGACACCACCCCGATCTGAGAAACAGCCACACTGAGGGAAAGGCAATGGTGCCTCCCTGACAAGTCTCCTTGAGGATTTCTTGCTGTTTTCTGGATAACTGAGTCGAAATCAATCCTTGCAGATAAAGTTCCCTTGGAGTGGATTACCTAATGCTCCTGACTGAATGAGGTAAGGTCTAGGGAAAGCTGGATGTCTGCACCTGCTCACGGCTCTGCTGTTTCTCAGAACTTGGCTGGTGGATCTTACTTCACCAGCTGAGGCTCCTGGTTGGCGCTACGAGGAACAAGGGATGTTGTCCGGATCTGGAGATGAGGAAGATACAGGAGCTGGTGGGGATGTGGGCAGCTCGCATCTGTGAAGGGGAGCTCCGGTCTCAGCGTTAGGGCGCCTGGGTCCTAGGCCGGGCTCTCTCTGCCTGGCTCTGTAGGTTTGCCCAAACCCCTTCTCTTCCCTGGGTTGCTTTGCCACATGGACGACGAAGGGATGAGGACTATCTGGAATAA
Organism: Acinonyx jubatus; assembly: GCF_027475565.1. NCBI lineage: Eukaryota > Metazoa > Chordata > Mammalia > Carnivora > Felidae > Acinonyx > Acinonyx jubatus. The sequence goes on along the minus strand of NC_069388.1, from coordinate 128,870,861 downwards.
TTTCGAGTGTCTCTTCAAGCTCCAAAGCTCCAACCACCCACATGCCGCCTAGGACGCATCTGATTAAAGAAAGTTAACTCCTTTTCTTACAGAGAACACAGAGTATAAATCATTTTTTCGTGGCAGTGGTTTGCCTCCGAAATTACACATTCTATTTTTTTTTTCAATATACATCTATTTTTGCCTAGGCATTGTCCGAAGAGCCATTCTTTTTCAAAATAAAATCATCACAGGGGCGCCTGGGTGGCTCAGCCAGTTAAGCGTCTGACTCTTGGTTTCGGTTCAGGTCATGATCTCACGGTTCATGAGTTCGAGCCCCGCATCTGGCTCCACGCTGACAGGATGGAGGCTGCTTGGGCTTCTCTCCGTCTCTCTCCCTCTCTCTCTGCCCTTCCTATGTGCTTTCTCTCTCTCAAAATAAATACACTTAAAAAGGATCATGACGACAGTGTACGTTATTTCATCTAAATGTCCCTACCATACTGTACGTACATGTCATTTGGCACACGAGACACTGGAGCTTGGGAGAGTTTGAGAACGGGCACGTGGTCACCCAGTTAGCAAGTGGCCAATTGAGGATTCAAACTCAGGTCATTTGATTTTAGAGCCCATCCCCTTGACTAACTCTTTATAAATCTGATTTTATGAAGAGTGACTCTGCCTCACATGTGACTTTGGAGCCTGCGATAGGTCTGACTTATCTCTGCTGGTTTTCACTTTCAAGAAGCCACTCGACGGCTATGCGACGGGTAAACATTCTTGCGTTCGGTCGGTCGATCTGGATCTGGATCTCATCTTTCTCCCCATCACCGGTCATGCATTTCTGACTGCGTGGTAGGAAACCCACGACTTTGTGTGGACTCGCACCAGTGGCCATATTCCGTGCACGTGGCTTCCCAGCGACTGGGCACACGGGAGCTTCCTGGTGGCGATGGCTTATTATTGAAACGCATGAAATCAGAATTCTCTGAGCCTCTCAATGTGATAACAATTCCAAATACAAACCTAACTAGTTTGTATTCAAGGAACAATGTCATTTCTACGAAGAAGTCTAAAAATAAACTGTGCACTGCTACTCTTTTCTGAATCGGGAGTAAACCCCACAAAATGTTGACCGCAATCACGTTACTGCAGCCGTAGCATCATTTCAACATCTGTTTGGCTCCTTTTGCTCCTGGTGACTGTGTGGTCACAGTTTACAGTGGCAGATCCGGATAGCACAAGGATGGGGCACTTAGAATACAGCTGAGTTGAGCCCATTCTTTCTGGAAATGTCAGGGCCGAGGGCTTAGAATCAAGCCTGAGTCCTTCACACAGGAGGCTTGGGGGGAAATATTTTAATGCTGAATTCTGACTCAAGGAAAGGGGAGGCTTATAGAAGCCTCCACATTTTTTCCTTGAAATCGAATTTCTCTTAGAAGATGGCAGCCGCGTGTATTAGGGATAAATATCCTGAAAACATACGGATTGAATTTCCCATGAAACACACATGAGTTTTGATATTCAGGGAGCACATACTTCAGAAAGATGATTCGGCCTCTACCGAAACCAGAATATTTAAAAAATCCTTCTAGATCTTTTGCCAAAACCCAGAGCCAGCAGACTTTTTATCGTTAGCAGCTCCCACGTTAGCCAGTATCCCCAGCAGTCTGGCCAAACGAAACAGAGAACCAGCCTCTTCTGAGGGGGCCTGTGTGCCAATCCCAACCCCCGGAGATGCGTTCAAGGGCTTTCTGGCCCTCTGAGCCAAGAGTCCAAGTCGAAAATGCTGGAGCCTCTTAGCATATCTGCTTCGGGTTAACTCTGAGACACAGTGACGTGAGAGCGGCCAGGCCGGGAACAGGGTCTGTGCCACAGACTGCAGGAAGCCCCACTCCTTTCCGCTGTGGCCCAGTTCTCCCCGCCCCAGACAGTCTGGACGAGGACAAAAGCCGAGGACGCTATTGTCAAATGAATAGCTCTCCCTCAAAACGTGTGGCAGGTGGCAAGATGCTTGGCCGTTGAGTTCCAGCCGAAACATGTCACATGTTTTGTTTCTCCCGGGACAGCCACTGGGAACCTACTTGCCGTGAGTCAGAGTGAGGGCAGCGGGAGAGGAGCTGCGTTTGAGCATCTTGCCTGTTCACTGGCGAGAATTAGTCAATTCTTGGAAAGAGGGACGCACTCTTCCTGCTATGCTACCCACTTTCAGATGCTCCTCTCAGCTTTGAGAGGAGTATCAGACAGAGAACTAGCCGTCTGATAGAATCCACTTTATTCCATTCCGGACCGGCAGGCTGGGCCCGGGGAGGAGATAGATACCTTCTCCCCGAGCTCTTCCCTCGAGGACTTACAGGTTGGAGCAAGATGTCCCCTGCGCCCGTTGCCAGAATGCCCATCTCTGGAGACGAACCGTCAAAATGGTGTGGCACCTCTCAGAGTTATAGGAAATGTTGAATTCTCTTAGCATCCTTTGTGGAGGGTGACAGAATATGTGGTCGCCACAATCCAGGCTTTGGGGAGCTCTCCGGGAAAGCCACTAGCGGCCCTTGAAAATGGCTTTCTCAACTTTTTAGTGACCCGTTACCTCCCCCTCTGACCCCCACACACTTTATTCCCCGTGACGATTTCCCACAGCAGCTTTGGGGAACAAGGGCCCACTGCCAAGAACCCAAATTATACCCTTATGAGACAAGTATGATATAAAGACAATCTCAAAGTACGGAGTTGGCACAGGAGGGAAAGGTCAAGACTCGGAGGGATTCTCTTGAAGGGATGATACTCTAAGTAGGCTTTGGGACACGAAGGCTAAGGTCCGAATGTGTCCCTGTAAAAATCAGACGTCAAATCCACCCCCGAAGGTGATGGTACTGATAGATGGGACTTTTGGGAGGTGCTGAAGTCACGAGGCTCACCCTCGTGAAAGAGATTAGTATCTTATGAAAGAGACCCCAGAGAGCGCCCTGTGCCCTTCACCACATGAGGACACAGAAGGTGTCCAGAAGGCTGACAGCCACACCCATTCCTCTGGTGCCTTGATCTCAGACTTCCCAGCCTCCAGGACTGTGAAGAATATATTCCTGTTTAGCTTTAAGCTCCCCAGTCTGTGGTACATTGTTACAGCAGCCTAAACACACTAAGACAGTAAGTGACAGTTTTCCAGACAAAAAACAAGGGAAGGGCATTTCAAGAAAAAAGAAAAGTACGTGCAACGATGTGGAGTTTGCAGAAACAGACTCCCAGGGTGTGCATTTCTCCCGGGATATATATCTCTCTCAGATATCTCTCTCACGGGGTATGTATCTCTCACAGGGTATTCATCTCTCACAGAGCATATATCTCTCACAGGGTGTAGATTTCCCATAGAGTATGTATCTCTCACAGAGTATGTTATCTCTCGCAGGGTGTGTATCTCTCACAGGGCCCATAGATGGTACACATTGGCAGTTTGGGGAAATGGGTGGGAAGACCAGCAGAGATGATGCCCAAAAGGGCTAGAACCAGGTCTTGATGTTCTTAGGTGCCAGCCACTCCGACGTTTTGAGCTGTGGGTACGAAGTAAAACACGGAAAGACAGTTCTCTCCAAGTTCAAGTTTCAGTGTTTAACACATTGTCCTTCCTCATGCGTTGTATGGTGAACTCTTTTCTACTGAATTCATTCCAAGTCACAAAATCCAATCGTTTGTGTAATGAGGGCTTCTGAAGACAGTGAGGCATGGCCCCCAGTGTTTAGGAGCGTTCACCCCAAGACGTCCATATTGGTTGGCCGGGGCTGGGGAAGCAAACTTAGTAGAAGCATCTAAGCAGGGGCAGACTGAGGGGAACTTATTCCCCTGCACTGGGAATGTCCAAGAGCGAGACGGAGTGGAGTGGAGAACCCAGATTGGCCAGGAAGGGATGAACTCAAAGTGGTGAGCTGGCTGAAGCATAGTTCCGCGGCCACATGCTCTATCAGGCACAAGGATCTCTAGAAAGAGCGACTTCTTGGAGTCGGGAAGACCGAGGTTTTGTTCCAGCTTGAGCCCAACTGGCTGTGTAGTCTTGGGCTAACGGCTTCGCTGTAGCGTGAAGAGGTTGGACTATGAGACTCAAAGCGTATTTCAGCTCCAATATAGCAGCGATCTCTGTTAGCTAGTGCTCAGCACTTAATTAAAAGTTAAAATAAATCATAACCGATAGATTCAAGAGATCACAGACAAGAGGGGAATATGAGTTAGCGACAGTGTGCTATCGACACTGTTCCATACTCTCAAATAAGTTCTCCCTTAACCCTCATGTCAATGATGGGAAGTTATTTTCATTCCCATTTTGCGTATGGGGAAACTCACCCCAGAAAAGCTGCCGCAGATTCTAACAACTCCTAAATGAGAGAAGGGGATTTGGTAGCAAGTCAGTGTAATTGCAAAGCTTCTTTGCTTTTCTTTTTTCTTTTCTTTTCTTTTCTTTTCTTTTCTTTTCTTTTCTTTTTTTCTTTTCTTTTCTTTTCCTTTCCTTTCCTTTTCTTTTCTTTCCTTCCTTCCTTCCTTCCTTCCTTCCTTCCTTCCTTCCTTCCTTTCTTTTCTTCCTTCCTCCCTTCTTTCTTTCCTTTCTTTTCTTTTCTTTTCCTTTCTTTTCCTTTCCTTTCCTTCCTTTGCATCCTTTCCTTTCCTTTCCTTTCCTTTCCTTTCCTTTCCTTTCCTTACCTTTTCCTTTCTTTTTTTTCCTGCATCATATTGCCCACTGCCCCATAAGAAAGTTTGTTAAGTGCTCTGGAGTGGACTGAGGAACACAATGGTCTGCCCTCCAAAGTTGCGGAACAGGGATAAGATAGAAAATACCGAGGCTAAGTGCTTCCTAAACTGGGCTTCTCGGCACAGCAGTGTGACCTCATACATAGCCTGCTTGGCAAGGAGTGGTTCCCGAGTCCAGCCCCTTGGGGTAAACAGGCAACAAGTGCAATGGCATCGAGGTGAGCCGGTGTTTCTCCTCAGTGTCTTCCTCCAATGTCAAATGGGGCCAGCAAAAGCCTCTCCTTCAACCTGACCAGAAAAAGCCCAACCCCCTAAAACTTATTCAGTTTAACTCCGCTGTGAAGAATGGCCGTGTGGAGGAAGCCAAGTGGCTGATTTCAGATTCTGCCCGAACACCTTCAAGAAAACACTGGAGAGCTTATCTGAGCAAACCTGTAGGGGCCACTTGCGTGGCAAGGATGTTAGTCTGCTGGGATTGCCATAACACATACCACAGTTGGGTGGTCTACACAACAGACATTTCCCACCATTTTGGAGGCTGGAAATCCATCCTGACAATCCTCAGGCTTGTCCCGAGGCGTCCCTCTGTGGCCAGCAGACACCCTTCTTCTCACTGTGTCCTCACCGTGGCCTTCGCCCTGTGAGTGTGCATCCTCAATGTCTCTTCTTCTTATGAAGACACCGGTCCTCCTGGATTAGGGGCCCATCTTATGCCTTCATATCATGTTAATTACTCCTGAAAGGCCTTACCTCCAAGTGTAGTCACATTGGTGGTTAGGGCTTCACCATAAGTATATTTGCAGAACGCAATTCAGTCCATAACAGGAAGGAAGGTGGTCTAGAGGGATTTTCACTGCAAATGCATTTAAATGGAAAACTCATGAGGCCAGTTAGCAATGGGATGTGCCTTAGAAACACTGATGACAGGAGTTCTTAACTTTGGCTGCATATGGATTGCCTGGGGAATTTTCTAAAAATTGCAGTGCCTCAGCCCAAACCTAGACTAATCAGAAGCTCAGATTTTGGAGTATTAGGATTCAACAGAGTGAACAGATACACATCTTGATGTAAGACATAGGATAGTATATATCTATGACATATATATATAATAGGTATTAATGATTAATATATAGTAATAATATATAATATATATTAATATCTAGTAAGAAGCTATATATATATGCATACAGATCAATTGGTAGATAGATAGATAGATAGATAGATAGAGATGAATAGACGAGGGGGACATTTATTATAAGGAATTGGTTCACATGTAGAAACTGGTGAGTCTAAATCTGCAGGGCAAGCAGGTTGGAGACCCAGGGAATAGTTGTTGCTGCAGTTTGAGTCCAAACGCCGTCTGGACACCAAATTCCCTCCTCCAGACACCTCGGTCTGTTTTTGATGAAAGTCTTCAACCGATTGGATGAGGCCCACCCACATTATGCTGTGTGATTGCTTTACTCAATATGATTTAAATGTTAATATCATCTAAAAATGATCTTCACAGAAATATCCAGACTGATGTTCGAATACCTGGGTGCCGTGGCCTAGCCAGGTAGATGCATAAAACTCACCATTACAATTTGTATTCTTTAATAGCTCCCCTGGGGGTTCCAATGCCCAGCCAGAGCTGAGGACCATTGATCCAGAACCAGAGCTTTCAGAACCAAGAAATAGGATTCAGCCTGACAACCTGGGCTCTTTCCATCCTGCCTGAGTCACGTAACCTGGGTTGTCCGCTGGTTTCTCACTTTCTTCTCTCCTGTTTGGGCACTGGCTTTCACCTTTGCCCGCACACTCTAATTTCCTGGGGGAGCTTTGGGGGTGCCCAACGCCCAGACTACACCACTGGAGATTTTGATTTACATTATGGGGGTAATCAAAATCGCAAATTCAAATTCAACATGCGGCCAGGACATCGAGGGTCTGAAAACTCCCCAGGAGACTCTAGTGGGCAGCCAAGGCTGAGAACAGTCCTTTGAATAGTTACATGTATGTGTTCCAGTTCTCAGGCCCCTGAGAAACTGACTTTGTAAGCCGCCTTGGTTTGTAAATCCGGCCTGATATGGAACCCTGAGATTGCAACTGTGTCCGGATTTCCTTGATTGGAAAATTATATATATTATAAAGCACTTCGCGACGAAGTTGACCACTTAGACACCTTATGCTTAGATACTCTTTCCTTCTGCAAACTTTTATTGACGGGTTTCCACATGGTGCTGGGTAGGAATGCTCCTGAGTCCCACAGGAGAGACAGAGGTGACGAGACGTGAGTCACCGCCTAAGGAAGTGACAGATGAAGGCAAAAGCAGACGTTACTGTCCCCATTATAAAAACGTGGTAAATGCTGGAGGAGGAGGAACCAGATCCTCGTGATTCCAGAGACTCTCTCAAGGGGGGACAGGGAGTAGGAGGGGCACCCACTGCGGAAATAAGAGCTGCGCCAAAAGCCCAGAGATGTGACAGCTGATGGCGCGCTCAGGAAATGGCAAATAGTCTAATGCTGGTGAGTCACAGTTCATGAGAAGGGTGGCTGGAAAGGTAGTTTGAGATTAGACGATAAATAGCCTGGGAAGCCAGACTATGGAGCTTGAAGTGTGAATATAAATCCTGGGGATTTTTAATGGGAGATAATATTTACCAGCATTTGAACAAAAATTCCCCCCAAACAAGCAAATGATAGCATTGGGAGGGGAGAGGGCAGACCCAAAAGAATTTTCTAGAAATTATCTAGGTAGACAGTCATGAAGACCTGAAGTCAGGAATTAGCAGTGGGCCCCGAGAGGACAGAAGAGATGGGACAGCAGGCCATGGGTGAGTCCAGATAAGTGACAGAGCTAAGATTTGAATCAAGGTCTCGGGGCGGGGGGGGGGGGGGGCGGGGGTGTGGTCCTGGATGGTTCAGGTGGTTAAGCCTCTGACTCTTGATTTCAGCTCAGGTCATGATCTCGTGGTTTGTAAGACTGAGCCCTGCATGGGGCTCTGCACTGACAGCGTGGAGCCTGCTTGGGATTCTCTCTCTCCCTCTCTCTGCCCTTCTCCTGCTCACACTCTCTATCTCAAAAAAAAAAAAAGTTTACAAAAATACAGGGGCAGTTGTATTGCCTCAGGTCATGATCTCACGGTTTGTGGGTTCAGCCCCACCCCTGCCCCCGTCAGGCTCTGTGCTGACAGCTCAGAGCCCAGAGCCTGCTTCGGATTCTGTGTCTCCCTCTCTCCCTCTGCCCCTCCCCAGCTCATGCTCTGTCTTTCTTCTCTCAAAAAGAAATAAAATAAACATAAAAAAAATTAAAAAGATAGAATGAACTACTACTCGGCAATGAAAAAGAATGAAATCCTGCCATTTGCAACAACAACGTGGATAGAACTGAAGGGTATTACGCAAAGCGAAACAAGTCAGTCAGAGAAAGACAGATATCAGATGGAATTTAAGAAACACAACAGATGGACCTAGGGGAAAGCTAGGAAAAATCAGGTCCAAACAGAGAGGGAGGTAAACCATAAGACGCGTCTCTTAAATACATAGAACAAACTGGAGGTGGATGGGGGTGTGGCTAGATGGGTGATGGGCATTATGGTGGGTGGGGGATGGCACTTGCTGGGATGGGCCCCGGGTGTTATACATAAGAGATAATCATTGGATTCTACTGAAGCCAAGACCACACTGTGTGTTAAGTCACTTGAGAATAAATCACATTAAAAAAAAAAAAAAAGAAAAGGAAAAACTCACATAGTGATTTAGGTCAGGACTCAGGGGTCCTGTCTCCCAGTCCAGTGTCTTTCGTAATGTGCCTCCGGCATCTCTTACACACGCGCTTCGTGTCAAAGGAGCTCTGTGCCTAAAACTTCTCGCCGAGCGTCTTTATTTAGGCTATTATTCCACCATGTGGGCTCATTTCTAATTATCGAGTCCTGACAGCTCTAGCAAGCGGAATCTAGGCTCGCAAAAAAGCCCCGCACGCTTTAACGGATTCATTTCCCTTCCTTCAGGAGGCATCATTAATCCTCTCACCCGTCCCAAGTTTCTTTGTTCTCTTTTTCCTGGGGGTGCAAATGAACCCCAGCATTGGATTGCTTCAGCACGGCAGATGCTAAAGGTTTCATCGCAGAGGTTTTCAGGCGGGCGCGTTTCCTCCTCCAGGCCTTCATCCACTTTCTGGCTCCATCGGGAATCCCCTTCCACAGACCCTCCACGAGTGGATTCCACACTGGATGGTTTCTCGGCGTGCTGTCTTTGCATCCTGACCACAATTCAGTGTGGTAAATGCTACTATTCCTGTTTTCCAGGCGAGGATATGGAGACCCAGGAAGGCAAACCCCCACCCCAGGGCTCAGAAGGAACAGAGGTTACTGCCCGGGGCGTGCTGTTTGCCCAGTACCTCGGGCAACTCTGTTACTTGGATTTGATCGGAGAAGTTCCAGTTAAGGTGAAATTATCATTTTATCCTTTTGTTGTTGTTGTTGGCAGCCAAGTTTTGTGTTGTGACGCACTGCCTGCCAGCATCTGAGTTACATCTCGTTGCCCTCAGGCACCTTGTTCCACCTCAGCCCTGCCCTGCTCATCCCGCAGATAATGTAAACCCCGGCCCTTAAAATGACTTCTTTCCAATGAGGATTTTTTTCAAAGGCTGAAGGTGGAGGTTTCCTGTTCCCAGATCCAGGAGAGATGGGAGATGAAGGGAAGAGAATCATCCCCTCCTGTGGCCACGTCTCCGCTCGGGGGAGACCTGCCGTCACTCAGGCCGCTTGCCTCTGGAAGTGGCTCTGTGGTTCCTCCTGATGAGGTTTTGGGGTGATGGGGGGGGGTTCGTGGGCGTTCAGCAGCTGATGGCCAAGAGAGATTTCTTGAAGACCCCTTTGGTACAAAAAAGTGATTTGATTAAAGCACAGGGCCAGGACTCGTGGGCGGGAAGAGCTGCGCTGGGTTTGTGAAGAGTGATTAGTTACACACTAGGGTGTTGGGAGAGGTAAAGGCGCAAGGGAGGCTTCCAGAAGGACTGTGATGTGCTAACGAGGACTCCAAGATACCGGAGGCCTTGCTATCAAGCTAAGGTTGTTTTCCCTCTAATAAGTCATTAACATCGTGACAGTATGGGGTTCCCAGAGAAAGGTTCTACTCTGTATTTGCCTCAAGGATGTGTCAATGGGCTGCAGGTCATAAGGAAATGTAATTTCACCTGCCATTTCCTTCTTGCCTTTGTTCCCCACATCACCATGGAGGGGAGGGTGATGTTGGGGCTCCAGGAAACGGAGGCTATAGGTTTCTGTTGGTAAGATCGCCTTTTCCTTCATGGAGACTCCTGTCCTGCGGGACTGTGATTTCTGTCAGTTAACCATTTGTTTCCTTTCCTTTCCTTTGCCCTGGGGCAACTGCGAGTGCTGGAGAATGTCGCACAGGTCCCACCTGGGGCGGGGCGGGGGGCGGTGCTAGGGTGTGCTTGGCCCTCGGGTTGCCTTATGGTCCCTCATCACTCTGACAAGCGAGCCTCTCAAGGGGGTCGAGGAAGCCTGCGGGGCCAGGGCGGCTGCGGGGGTGTTAGCTTGCACACAGAGCGGAGCCGGGAGCGCCCGGCCTGGATCCGTGGCCGGAATGAATGATCTGTGAATCGCACGTGACTCAGCCCTCCGCGCGGGTAGTGAAAACCCAACGACACGTGAACTTATTTCAGAAAACATGCATCATTGATGTGGCTATTTCGGGGGATGAAAGGGAGCTTGCAAAGGAGAAACACATGAGAAGTGTTCGAGCTAAGGGCGTGGGACAGAAAATGCCGATTTCCCTCCGTCCTTAAGCAGGAAAGAGCGAACGTGCCTGGATGTCAGGATGTGTCTCCGGATCGGAATTGCAGGGGTGGGGGGTGGGGGCTGGCTGTTGGCAGGCCCTTTGCTCTCTGGGGTTTGGGGATTGGAGCATTTTGGAAGGGATTTCCCCCTTTATTTCCTTACTGTTACAGAGGCTAAGCCTCCGGTGGGAGCGGGCATGGAGATCCCCCCTCCACAGCAGACCCCAAGCATGACAAGCTTCCCCTGTGACAAGGCGTTTGCTGTTCCATGGCTGTTCCCTGTTCTGCCGAGACCCTCATTCTAACCACCGGCCAGAGATCCCGCGTGAAGCGGCCACAAGCTGGGCAGAGAATGGGGGGCAGGAGAGCACAGGCTGTGGAAGGCTCTGCTGCCTTTGGTGGAGAGGCATCAAATGGGGGACTTTCAACCTCGGGAGGTCCCAGGCGATGAGGTTTTTGGGGTGATGGTGGGGTCCAGAGCCGACGGCCAAGAACGAACTCTCGAGACGTCTTTGGTGAAAAAAAGGTGATTTTATTAAAGCACAGGGACAGGACCCGTGGGCAGGAAGAGCTTCCCCGGGGACCACGAAGAAAGACTGGCAGTTGGGGGAGGTAAAGTCAAGGGGAAGTTTCCAGTAGCTATTGTCAAGCTAAGGTGGTTTTTCCCTCTGGCCAAGCATTAGCATTAAGACAGTAGGGACTTCCTGGAGAAATGTTTTACTCTGCCGGCCTCAAGCGTTGGCCACTGGGCTGCAGGTTCTAAGGAAATTTAATTTTACCTGCCGTTTCCTTCTGTCTTTGTTCCCCACATCACCAGGGACAGCGGATTAGAGAAGTTTTGAGTCCTGGCCGCTCTGCTCTCTCTCTGCTGGCTTCTCACCGCAGCTTCCTGACTGGTCTTCCCCCCCCACCCCGGGGCATCTAGGTCCAGCCTTCTACCCCAAGCAGAAGAGCCCCCCACCCCACCCCTCACCCTCGATTTTACCTTGTTGTTTACAGTTTTCCTAAATCTGTGACCCTGAACGCTCTGTTACCTGTCATTCAGCCGGTGTGTTTAATTCGTGAAGGCCCTACTAGGTCTCTCTTCTCCCGTCTTGCGACGTAACCCCCCTCCATGCACACTTTCCTCTTTTTCTGGTCCTCGGCCCAGAGAGATACTTCTTGTCCACCATTTGGGGATTTTTTTTTCTTGGTTAAGCCATTGGGCGGTAACATCCCTCAAGTTCAACTGCCCTGGGACTTTGACCTCCTCCGTGGGGAGCCTTGCTCACCTCCTTCCCTTCCACTGGGGCTATCAAGATTCTCTAAGGAGCCTACAACTTCACCGGGCAGCTCATTTCACAAATGCCCTGGTTGGTGTAATCTTGTCCTTCCTTGTCCTGAAAAACATCACGGACTTCTCTGGTCCAAAGCAGCAATTCCGAGAGTGTCTTCTGAGATACCTTTGTCAACAGTGCTTCCCGTGCAAAATTCAAAGCAGTACCTTTCTGCTTTTTTGCAAACATTTATTGAGTCCCCCTTAGGTGCTGGACCTTAACAGGTCCTGTGGATACAGTGGTGAGCAAATTAGACACGACCCGTGCCCTCAAGGGGCTTACCGATTATTATGGACGACGTCAGACCACGAACACTGAAGAACATTCTGAAGAAGGGAAAGGTGCTATAGAAATGAAAAAGGGGCAGTGGTTGCAGGGAAGCCAATCTGAAAAATCAGGAAGGCTGAGACCTGGAGCATGAGCAAGGATTCAAAGGCTGGGTTACGGGCGAAAATGCCGGAATCACCCACATGACTTTAGCACTGGAAAAAAGCAGGACATCTCCAGGTGACTGAAGATGGTGTGGTTTGAGGTAGTGCTTTCCGAGGATAATCCTTGACTGAGTTTGCAGAACGGTCTGGAATACTTGATAAAAACACAAATGCCTGATTCTCACCTCCTGTTATTGAATCAGAGTATCTCCGGAAGGGAACGCTCTTAGACTGGTTGCAAAACTGGCTGTTTTTGACCCTTTCCTGAGTCTCGGATCTTTGCAATGTGATGGTACAGTTTTTCCCATCAACAGGTGGGGCATCTTTCTCCACTCTTCAAATCCGGGCTGGCCTTGTGACCCGCTTTGGCCGACAGAACGAGACGGAGGTGTCTCGTGCCAATTATGAGCCCGAGGCTCAAGCATTAGTGTGTGCTCTGCTCTCTCCTGGAATCCTGACGCCACCGTGTAAACAAAAGCAGGTAAGCATGCTGGAGAATGAGAGGCCACACGTGGGAGGTCGATGTCCCTCTGAGGCCATCCTAGACCGGCCCACAGCCAGCCAGTTTCTTCCTACATAAGCAGGCTCGGCCAAGACCGGCAGAGTTGTTAACCTGACCCACGCTGGGCAGCAGATGGGTAAGTCTGTCCAGGGGAGACCAATGGCTTAAACCAATCATCATTTGGGTTTTATTTTCATGTTTATTTATTTATTTTGAGAGAGAGAAAGAGAGAGAGAGAAAGCAGGGATGGGGAGATAGAGAGGGAGAGAGAATCTCAAGCAGGGTCCACACGGTCAGCGCAGAGCCTGATGTGGGGGTTGACCTCACGAACCGTGAGATTGTAGCCTGAACTGAAATCAAGATTTTGATGCTTCACTGACTGAGCCACCCAGGCGCCCTGAACAATAATCATTTGAATGGTAATAACTGATGACAGACTAAGCCACTGAGTTTCGGATGGTTTGCTATGCAGCAAAACAAACTGACATAGGAGCCAAGAATACGGATCAGGATTTTGAAAGGGGAACAAGCAGAGGTCAGGGCCAGCAGGCCTTTGTAGGGCGGGATGAGGATTTGGCCCTTCATCCTAAGGGTTATGTGGTGCCACGGAGAGGTTTGAGCATGGAGGCGACGCAATTAGATTTGTATTCTAGAAAGATTAACTTGGTTACTTCGTGGAGAAGGAATGGCATGGGGAGGGGTGAAGGATGAATCAAAGCAGACAGAGTTCAACTTTACGTACGTGCTGCTTTTCTTTGTTTGAAATAGACATGTGGAGATCCAACTGTGCATTAAGTAATGGGATCACAAGTCCTAAGACGCACACCCCGCCCTCAAGACTATTGGCGGTGAGTTGTTATGGATTTTGACGGGTACCATGATGGAGGTGGTCATGGCAGTGTGGAGAGGTAGCATATAGCCCAGCCTGGAGACACAATGAAGGATTCGGTCCAGTTGGCGATGGCTGAGGACGCCGTAAGATGGGGCACATGGGTGGGTACGCAGGGGCTGGGCCACCGTCTTCTTTGTACCTCTTGAAGCTATAAACAGGCAGAAGTCCAGCCGGAGCTGAGTGGCAGGGGTCCCTGGTGGCTAAGATACCATTGCACTGGTGGATAGAAGGGGACTCAACGAGAAGGGCAGGACCCTGCTCTGGGCCCTTAGGATGTGTCACCGTGGTCATCCGACCTGACACAAACGAGGCAAAGCTGTTTCTTACCTGCCGCTGGTGGGCCACACGGAGAAATCGCCAAAAGCCAGACAGCTCCCTTGACCTATGGATTTTGACCCAGCCGCCTACGGTGGCCCTCAGCTACTCCCGACCGTCTTCTGCAACCCAGCAGTCGGCGGAGGCAGGGAGAGAACACTTTTGGCTGTGGCAACTCCCCCTCCCTGGAATGTTGGCATCGTGTGCCGTCAGTCTCCAGCGGTCTGTGTAGACGGAGCCCAGATCGAACCTGTGAGGTATGGAACACTGTGATCCAGGCCCACTCACCCGTGGCCGACAGGAAGGGTGAGTGCCGGGAAGGACAGAATCCGGAAGGGAGGGACCAGGTGCCTCCTCTTCTCATTAGCCTTCAGGTGCTCCCCACACACCAAAGGGGGGTCTCTGCCCACTGCCCTGCCATGTTTCCAAATACGCGCCGGATCCAGCCATACTCGGAGGATTGTGTTCCCTCTCACGTTTCTGCTGACCATTTCTCGGAACCAGAACAAATACCATCTGATCACGTGGGCACAGATTCCCGGGAAAGCCTCAAAGCCTCCATAAATAGCAACCGTTTTCAAAGATTAAATGCCTACGTGTGTTAAGACCTGGGCATTCGTACTATTCTCTCATTATTCTACTAATTTCACACGGCAGCTCCGCGAAAGAGACATTGTTATTATTTTTATTTAATTATTTATTTTAATTTATTTAATTTAAAGTCAAGTTAGTTAATGTACTGAAAGAGACATTATTAACCCCAGTTTAAAGTGTTAATTAAGGGGGCGCCTGGGTGGCCCAGTCGCTTGAGCGTCCGACTTCGGCTCGGGTCATGATCTCACAGTTCGTGAGAGTGAGCCCCAAGTCAGGCTCCATGCTCGTACCGCAGAGTCAGTTTGAACAGAGTCAGCTTAAGATTCTGTCTCTCCCTCTCTCTCTCTGCCCTCCCCTGCTTGTTCTCTCTGTCTCTCTCAAAATAAATAAGTAAACTGCGTATATCAAAAAAGTAAGACTTTGAGAAATGAGGTCACCGTGCCAAGGATCACACAGCTATAGGTGGGGTGGAGTCGGATTCGAACCCAAAGCGAATCAAGTCTACACCCCACACTGCATCTATTAAACTGCACTGCCTCTGCCTCAATTCTAGAAAGTGATTTGCGGGGACACATGGCAGAGTCTGGATCTCTCAACCAAGGCTCTGGCCCCCGCTGCTGTCTCCTTCAGGACACCCACATATTCTCTGTGGTGCATTTCCTGAGCTGCCCCAGGCGGCCTCCCGTGCATCCTGGGAAAGCATGGAGCCCACGGGAGACTCCAGACAGCTGTGCACGGATGGGACTGATGCTCTCGGCAGAGAAGCACAGGGCTCCCCTGCTGGCCTTTCAGGGGCGAGAAGTTCTGGCAGAGATCGATGTGCGCTGTGCGGCCCCACGCGAGAGCCCTGATCTCCGCCTCCGACGTTCACCCTGGACGGACCATAGCTTCCACACGATCATTTCAGTCCAGCCTTTGTCTTCATCCCCATATGGCACTCAGATGACGGAGAGCCTGCGGTGTCAGAGAAATAAAACAAGTTTGACGGAGGTTAGTCTGTGTTTCCACACCGAACACGTACACAGCTCCTGACTTCTCGAATCAATGGCACAGAGATTTCTCTTTTTCCAGGATGTCAGAATAAATGAAGATAGGTAGCCAGTTCCTAAGTTTCTCTAGATCGTGAAATTTCCTTCCTTTTTTTCCCATAACCATTGACCCTGCATCTTGCCCTGGAAGGTACTGACTCGTGTTAATGAGCTCACGTCTCTCGCCCTCCCTTGCCCACATCCCTGTGGTTCCGAGCAACAAACACTGCACAGTGTAGAAGGCTTCTCTGTCTGGTCCTCTGAGCACCTACACCAGGAGACCCGATGGCCAGGATCGGAGAATCAAGGCAGGGTCAGCTATGGAATTTGTGGGACCCACTGCAAAATGAAAACGTGAGGTCCTTCTTCAAAAATCACTGAGACTTTCGGGGTGCCTGGGCAGCTCGGTCGGTTAAGTGACCGATTCTTGTTTTCGGCTCAGGTCATGATCTCACGGTTTGTGGGTTCGAGCCCCGCTTCGGGCTCCGCAGCTGGCAGGGCGGTGCCTGCTGGGGATTCTCTCTCCCTTTCTCTCTGCCCCCCTCCCCTGCTAGCTCTGGCCCTGTCTCTCTCAAAATAAATAAATAAACTTAAAAAAAATTACTGAGAGTTTCAAAACCTCACAGCAGAGCATTGAACAAACGCAGAGAGCCCATCTAAAGTCAGAGCCTCATGGAGCTGGCCCTGAGCGGGGCAGTCGAAATGTAGCAGAGATGGAAAAGAGAGGGGAGTTGGTGCGGAGAGAACTCTTTCTGAGTATTAGCATCTCCATGGAGGCAAGAGGGTGATGACACTGGCCTTCTCAATTGAGCATTAACCAACGGTAATACGCAGGGACCACTGGGAAATGTCAGGTGCAGGGTAAGGTGGGGTTTTTTTTGTTTGTTTGTTTGTTTGTTTTCTCTCTGAGAAAGAACCTGGGTCAGATCCCTCGTTTTACAAAGGAGGCAGAAAAATGGAGGAGGAGAAAAATGGCTTGTCCAAGTTCACCCAGGCAATTCACCTGTGGTGCAGCCGGGATGAGGGGGTAGTTCTCCTGATTCCCCGCTGGGTAGTCTTTTCACGAAGCCAGGCTGCTTCTCCTCTCTCCGGCTGCCTCAGTTGTTTCTGCCTGACTGACGAGGCAGGGCCTTCGGGCCCATCGGCCGATGGTTTGGAGGCGGAATCAACCCTCTGTAAGACTGGCCCCCGCTTCCTGCCCAGCTTCTGGGTCTCATGACTGGATGATACTGAAATGAACACTACCCTCACCACAGGATGCTTGGGGCGTGGGGATATCTCTCTCAAATGACTCCTCACGTGGTTTGTGATGAAATGACTTTCTCTGTGCCCAGTTCACAGTTACCGGAGAGCTGCTTTGAGCATCAAGTGATGTGCCTTCCTGGTGGTAGTGTTATTCAAAGGCTGTTCTGTAGACAAAAGGAGGGTCCGTTGGATCCCTTTGCATTGAAATACCACTGACCATGGCTATCGCGGTGTTTAATAATAATAACGAGACCATGGAAGTACCCCCCGCCCAAGGTACAAACTTTTAGGAACCACTGTCATATTAGATTTATCACTCTGATGCCAGAGGAAGGGTAAGGCTAGTGTGATTTTATCATAAGATTTCAGAAGAGGCCACTGGCTCAGCATGACCAACTTACCTGCCCAGTCACATTCGTTCCTGTGGTAGAGATTTTGAGGAAAATGAGTACGTTCGGTTAGCCTCTTTATCTCCTAAACCTACGAAACAACTGTGAACTAAATTGATGCTACTTTTGATCACTAAGTTTTACTCAGTCTGAACACAGTAGGTTAGATTGAAACGAAAATGGAATCTGGGGTCCTGTGTCCCACGCTGCCTTCCCCGACACCCATTCTTGAAACCCGGAGGCTGGCAAATCTCTCTGCCCCCCGAGACCTTCATCCGGGAGCTGATTTTTAGCAGGGCCCCGGCCAGCCGGGCAGTCTTTTGCAAGGATGTGGAGGTTGGTCTGACATTCCGTGCTGATTGGGTTGGCAAATTATGATTCTGGTCTCAAAGTCGTACGGAAGACTAGTTCCCTGTGGACAATTTCATCCACGCTTTGTGAGCATCGCCAAGCAATTTTCCACTTAGATTCCTCACTCTATTCTTTCAAGGCCCCAATTCTGTCCCAACCTTCAGAGCTGCACGGGCCACTATCTGCTAGACTCTTCTTGGGTGAAACCCAAGCATCTCAGAGTCAGAATGTCCCTGAGGCCCTCTACTCCAAACATGAGTTCCTTATCCAAGTTCATACCCGTGTCTTTACCCATATTAAACTGCCCCCACTCCTTTTTCTGAAACAGTGAACTAGGTCATACAATTCTGTCTGTTCTACTGGCCTCCTTGACTCTAGTCTTTCTACCTGAAATCCATCCTCTACCCTGCCCCAAAGGGACCCTTGATTAGGTCCTTCCCCACTGACTTGTTTCCTTTTTATGTATTGTTATGCAAGCACTATTCCCATTTATAACAACCTGAGAGGTAGTTGTAATACCAATGGGCAGATCCGGGTAACAACGGGGAAACAAGAGAGTTTAGGTAACTTGTCCCAAGTCATACAGCTACCAGATGAGCAAGCAAGAATCTGTACCTTTGAAATCCATCTCCAAAGACCCTGCTCTTGGGGACTATGTGATTATTATGGACGGACCTGTGTACCATCCCCCCTTCATAGGTTGAAGTCTTAATCCCCTATTTGGAGATAGGAGGTAACTGAGATCAAATGCGGCCCTTAGGGTGGGTCCAATCCAATCTCCCTAGAATCCTCACAGGCGGAGGAAATGTGGATACAGACGTACTTGTACAGGGGAAAGACCACATGGGGACACAGGAGAAGGCAGCCAGCCATCTGGAAGCCAAGGAGAGAAGCTCAGGAGAAGCCAAATTCACCGACGCCTTGATCTCGGACCCCAACCTCCAGAACCGGAGAAAATCACATATGGTTGTTTGAGCCACTCAGTCTGTGATGTTTCGTTACGGTAGCTGAGTAACTGGGACACACTAATGTGGTTGCCCCACCTCTCCCTGCATAGGAACAGAGTCTAAACTCCTACAATGGGACAAAGCCTCCGAGACAGGGACCTTCCTCCTCCTGATTCATCGCCCTCACGCCATGAAAAAGCTCTATTCCAGACGTATGGATCGTTCAGCCTTTTTCTTCTGTGTGCTTTTCTCATTTGATGCCTTTCTGCATGGTCGCCTTCTGCTTGTTCGATAACTTCTGCACTTTACTACCTGAAAACTTGCAATCAGCTTTTAAAATCTGACCCAACTATCACCGCTTCTCTGACATTTCATTCTGGTTGGAAGTCTGGTCGGTCCCTCCCTTCTCTGTGCTTTCACTCCCACCTTGCACACAACTCTGTCCGACACCCATCGCACTCCGTTTTTTCACTAAGCCGTTACTGTGTGCCCAGCGTGGTCCTCGCATTTGTGCCAGGTATCAGGGGGGCAGGAGGAAGGTGGCGAGTGTTCGCCCTCAAGGTGGTTCCTCTCCAGTGAAGGAGCCTGCAATACCATTGACCGTGGTGGTGTCAAGTCCAGAGAAGGGTCACCCAACCCCTCCTGGGGGTCAGCTAAGACGTCTTGGAGATGCCAAGGGTTTGATGGCAGGTATGAGTAGAAGGAACTGGGGAGACACAAGGGACATTCCAGGTAGATGAGAGTGTGGAGAAACAGCGGAGTGTAACTGAAGTCACTCCCTATAGACTACGATCTGGGAACAGTTACCATGTCTGATTTACTACTCAAGCCCACATAAGCTATTTGCTAACTAAATGATTATTGAAAGAGCAAATACAGGAATGACTCAATGGCTCAAGGAATGAGCAAATGAGAAAGTAAACAGGCCCCCTACATCTCTTAGAATCCTTTGGTTATAAGCATCAGAAACCCACTGCAGTTGACTTCAGCAAAAAGAGAGTTTATCGGAAGGTACGGGGAAGATTGTAGCATAGTAGGAGAAAAGAAGACCCAGCTGGGCCAAGGCCGGAACGGGCCGTTCCAGATGGCCTCAGAGTAGGACCTGCATGGCAGGCTTGTCCGCATGCCCCTGTGAGAACACACGAACCACAAATTTCTTCTGTCTTTCGGTCACCCTGTCTTCAAATTCTAGGAAAGGAGATCTAGCAGGGGCTGGGTCAGGCCATGAGCTTTCCTCCTGGCTAGGCCAGACCTTTGTGCCTCTGATTTTGTCCCACGGTGAAGAAATATTTCCCGAGTAAAAATCAGGGGTCGTCACCAACCATGTGCAATCGCCACGGGGGAATCGAGAAAAACAAATATGCACTACATGAGAGTTTTCAGACCTGGCTCTCTTTCATGAACCAGAACACCTTTAGAACCTGTTTTTCATATTCAGAGTCATGGCTTGTCAGAGCTGCTAAGAGCTGCTATCGGTCAATGGACCCGGTGTAAAGTTTTGATAGGAGACGCAATCATCTCAGGCATTAACGAATCCTTACCCTCACCCTCACGGGGCGACATGCGGTCCATAACTCCCTGCTCAACACCAGGCCATATCCAGCTCCTGGTGTTAGTTGGTAATTTCCCCCGATCCTACTTAAAAGCGAGTTAGGATGTTTTTACATTCCTGGGTCTGTCTCATCTGGACCAGGGTCATACTGATGCAGGCACTCGATGAATGATCTAGTGTTCTATAAACGGAAATTGTTCTTTATTTGACATTCCCACTAGAGAACAGGGGCCTGGCTTTCCTTTAGTTATCAGTTTAGGATAAAACAATTCTAAACCGGGGGTTCCACAGGGACTGTTTATTCCCAGACTTTAGCATAATCCTTGGCACATGATTCCCACTTCCAGAGAATTCAGAATCCCTTCCTGTCATTCTGAGCTTTGACCCTATGGCATCACAGTTCCATTCTTACCTGCACTCCAGGCTAGTATCTAGCCAGAGAGAGACTTATCTAGATGCAATCTCTCTTATGACCATGCCTCAGAACAAAACTTCACTGGCAATATAGAAAAGGCATGGGGCTTATTCATTCCATCATTCATTCATTCCATCGTTCATCACTCAAAAGTAAACTAGTGTAAGGTTCTAAAAGAACCCAAGAAGTTTCCTTTTATTTCTCACACTGATCTGATGACACGTTTATAAACTTCCCAAGTTCCAAAACTCCTTTTTCCCTGAAAAAGTTCTCACCTGCAAAATTCTGTGAGAATTGTTTTCTTTCTTAAGCAGATAGAATTTCTGTATGATTTCATTCCTTCCTCTCTCCCTTTCTTTTTTTAAAAAATTTTTAATGTTTATGTATTTTTGAGAGAGAGAGAGAGAGAGAGAGAGAGAGAAAGAGAGACAGAGAGACAGAGTGTGAGTGGGACAGGGACAGAGAGAGAGGGAAACACAGAATCCGAAGCAGGCTCCAGGCTCCGAGCTGTCAGCACAGAGCCTGATGTGGGGCTTGAACTCACAAGTAGAGATTATGACCTGATTTGGAGTCTGACACTTAACCGACTGAGCCACCCAGGTACCCATCCTGTCCCTCCTTCTCTCTCTTTCTTTCCCCTCTTCCTTCCTTCTTTCCTTCCTTCCTCCCTCCCTCCCTCCCCCTCCCTCCCTCCCTCCCTCCCTCCCTCCCTCCTTCCTTCCTTCCTTTCTTTCTTTCTTTCTTTCTTTCTTTCTTTCTTTCTTTCCTTCTTTCTTTTTCTCCTTTCCCCTCTTCCCTCCTTCCTTCTTTCCTTTCTCTCTCTCTCTCAGCTTGTTTAGGTACCTCTTGGTAGAGGTCTCAGTGATGTGGCCTGGCTTGTCACGAGACCACCACATATCACCTCACGGCTGTAAAACTTAGTTTCCGTGTCTGCAAAATGAGAACCATACTACTACCTATCTCACTTAAAATTTTTTTTTATTACTATTTTTAATTGCGGTAAAATACACATAACATAAAACTTGTTATCACATCTATTTTTTGTGTGCGCAGTGTAGTGGCATTGAGTACATTCACATTGCTGTGCAGCCCTCCCCCCCGACCGTTCCCAAACCTTCTCGATCCTAGAAGATTACAACTCTGTCTTCATTAAATAATAGCTCTCCAGTCCCCCTCCCCCCAGGCCCTGGAAACCACCTTCTGTTTCCGTCCCTGTGAGTTTGACCTCCTCCAGGTGCCTCAGGATCAGTGAAATCGTAAGTGTAGTTTTGAGAGGGAAATATTTCACTTAATGTAATGTCCTCAAAGTCCATCCGTGGCATAGCATATGTCAGAATTTTCTTTCTTTTAAGGCTGAATACTATTCCACTGGACGTATCCATTTCCGTTTAATGTCATCACTGAGGGACGCCTGGGTGGCTCAGTTGGTTAAGCCTCTGACTTCGGGTCAGGTCATGATCTCACAGCTCGTGAGTTTGAGCCCCGCATTGGGCTCTGTGCTGACAGCTCGGAGCCTGGACCCTGCTTTGGATTCTGTGTCTCCCTTTCTCTCTGCCCCTCCTCTGCTCGCCCTCTGTCTCTCTCTGTCTCAAAAATATGACAAACATTAAAAAAAAAATGTAAAGCCTCCACTGAGAGGAAGGACTTACTGTCGCCTTTTTGTGGCTGGTTTTCTGCATATCTTAAAGCTTTTTGTCCCTCACTGCCTCCCCTACTGCACTCCCGTAGGCTCAGCTGATGTTCTGTAGTGACAGCTCTTGATTCCCGTGTCTTTCCCTTCAGTGAATGCTCTGTGCTATGCATGTGGTTACTATGGGGATTGCATATAACCTCCCAAAGCTATAGCAATCTATTCCAAACTCATGCCAACCCGACTTCAAAGGCAAAAATAACTCAACTCCTTTACAGCTCCACCCCCTTTGGGCTGCTTATGCCACAAATCACATCTTTATGTATTAACATAGGTTAGGAAGTATTTTTATGGCTGTGTCTTTTAAGTCCTCGAAAGGCAAGAAAAGTGGAAGTGACGAATCTGAATTATAGTACTACGGAATTTGATTGTCACCCATGGACTTACCTTTACCAGAGGGCTTTTCTCGTGTGTTTTTGTATGGCTTCATTTTGTGTTTTCTTTAATTTTGAAGATGAAGTAAAATGAAATATGGAGAATCACCTAACGAATACCAAGTATCAGAGAAGTATTTAAGAAATCTTAGGGGGCACCTGGGGGGCTCAGGCGGTGAAGCGACTGACTTTGGCTCAGGTCATGATCTCGCGGTTCCTGAGTTCGAGCCCCACATCAGGCTCTCTGTTGTCAGCACAGAGCCTGCTTGGGATCCTCTGTCCCTCCCCTTCACCCCTCCCCAACTCATTCTCTCTCTCTCTCTCTCTCTCAAATAAAATAAATAAATAAATAAATAAATAAATAAATAAATAAATGGTGGTACCTTTCCGGCAAATAGTTGTTAACTGACTGATGAATCAATGGAATGAGTAATTGAATTTCTTTTCCAAAGTGAAGCTTTGAAGAGGCTCAATCCATTTCAGCACATGCGATTTCTTTGCCCACCTCAGATGAATGTGGACGACAAGAAACGAAAGTCAGTGACAGAACCGGGAGGCCAGGGATGCATCTTGATTTTTCCTGCAAAAAGTCCCGTGACCCTGGACTCAAGCTTTCCTGCTTAGCATGTAGGTAGGGTCACTGGGGTGAAACTATTTTAGAAGATGTGACTTTAAATAGTTTTCCTTTTCCTTTCGCTGCTTCAGGAAGCCCCACTCTGAGTCAATGCCAAGTGGGGTTGGTTTTCAGCTTGAATTTTCCCGTAAAAGGCGGTGGAGGAGATGATTCATAAATCCCATCCTGACCTTATTTATCTCGTGCTCAAGCTGAAGCAGGTGAGCCACAGCGCTGTGAGCAGGGGGTTATGACAGACAAGAGAGTGTGGAAAGGAGAAAGGGTGCCCGTGAAAGGGCTCAGGAAGTTGCGTATGTCAAATTTCGCTCACGGGCCCAGCCAGGCTGGCTAAACACACCAAACGATACGATAGGACAGGCATTTGAAAATCAGAGTGTATGACATTATTAAGAGGTACAATTATGCCCACGGTGTTGGGAGAAACAGAGAAAATGTGTGATTGCATTTGTTGGATTCAGCTACTATTCGATTTACAAACATTGTAGGGGAGGAAAAGAAAATATTGTGTCTGCTACAGAGGAAGTACTCGGAGGGGCGCCCGGGTGGCTCAGTCGGTTGGGCGGCCGACTTGGCTCAGGTCGTGATCTCGTGGTTTGTAGGTTCGAGCCCCTCGGTACGAATCCTACCTCTGACAACACATACAGCCCTAGGAAACCAGGTACCCTTTGCAGGCCAAAGGTACACTTTTTTCAAGTGTAAAAAAGCATCCAAATATTGGTATTGAATTTTTAGTTTTTTAGGAAGAAATGAGGTTCTATATCTACAAGTACTTAAAACAGTGCCATGTACACTCAAGTGTCTAAATTATAACATTTCCACCGTGCTCTGTCTGGAACAATCTTCAATCAAGAGAAATAAAGACAATCTGTTATTCTCTCTGATTCTGGAAAAGGTGGTCACGTCCCTCGTATTTTACAGGAAATGTATTTTTTTCTTTTTAAATTCTGAGGCCATGTTTCTAGTTTTTAAGTATTTATAAGTTTGGAAACAAAGTTGACTTGAATCCATTGTGTTCACAGTGCTAAAACTGAGTTGCCAGCTATCTAACAGTTTGATCACGGTACTGACAGTGCTCTCAATTACAGTTCTTAGACGATCGTGGTAAGGGCAGGCAATCACCGTTGCTTTTTACCTTCTTCAATAATTCATTTAAAACTGTTGATGACGATAACTGACAAGTCTAAACTTATTAATGCCAAGTGTCGAATGCAGATTCATGGAACTCGTAGGTTGTGATGACTCTTTTATTAAGATTCCGGGACCCTGTCTATGAGTTCCGTGCAAATATCCATGATCCCTCTACTACACGCAGGGAGGTTCTCGGGATCTGCTGGAATTCATCTGGTCCCTTATATCTGGTTTTTAACACTTTTAAAATGACCAGGATAATTCCAAATTTTCTACTCCTTCAGATTATTGTTGGCCTGCTTTGATTAAATGCAAATATGCCTTCAGCATTTATCTCTATCACCTTTATTTTTCCTCCAAAATTACCAAGGAAAGTAGGCTCTGCAGAAAACAGTGGTGTCAGAATGCAAGGAGCAGAGTGCAAATGTGTGATAGCACCACAAGGCCGTCCACAGTTGAATCCACCCAGCAAATAATCAGAACTAGAAAGCCTGGCCCGCTAATTCACAACGTTTCCTGTAATTAATGTAGTCAACTGTTTTAGTCACTGGTTTCGCATAGCCCTGAGTATTTTCCAGAGCTGGCCACCATCATGTCACTAAAAAGCAGAAAGAATGAAGACAGGTAGGAGAGGTACAATGGAAGTCACGTTAAACGAAATTCAAATCGGCTGCCTTATTTTCAGTGGCAACAAAGTTTCCTCAATTATTCACAATATGATCTCAGATTTAGACGTTTCAAGGTGCTTTGGCCATGGGTTTTGTCTCACTTAGTCTTCAAATATGCCTGCGATAGAGGAACCTTTGCACAGAAGGAGAAACCAAATCCCAGGAGAGAGAAAAGTTTGGCCTGAAGTCACTCAAGTAGAACGTAGGCGGAGACGTCAGTTTTCAGGTTCTAAGTTCAGGGTCTGGCCAAGTTGCTCCCGTGTGGACTGTGTCTCCAGGACTGCGCTAGGTCTCACGGGTCTGCTGGGTGAACAAATCGCAGTCCACACTCTCAAGGATGTCGACAGGACTCGGGGACTAAAGCCAAATGTATAACTGAAGACCTAAGCTGCTGTGTGAACCCAGAATGGATGCATACACTCAAGGAAGACACGGAAGTCGAATGCATTGAGCACGACTCTGTGCCTGACACTGTGCCATGGGTTCTGGCAATGCTTCAAGGCTAGTTGTTTCCGTTGCTCAGATCCAGAAATGGAAACCCAGAAATTTTGTCCGAGTTGCCCATTATTGTTTCAAACCAAGCAAACCGGACAGATGGAATCCAAACACCGATGGCAGCATCCCAAACCATGGTTGTCTGCAGCCTGTTGGCTCTCTCACCTCGCTGGGCTCCGAGGCCCTAACCTGGATTTGCTCTCAATGATGATTCTTACACAGGCGGACTCTCCCTCTCTCTCCCCACCACACGTGCGTGTGCATGTGTGCGGAAATACACAACACACTGAATGTTAGCAAACTGCCCTTGGATATGATTCTTAACCTCTGGGCCGTGAAGTCCCATCACAGGCAAAGCAGAGATGATTATGCCGACTTCGGAACATTTTTTGCTCAGAATCAACTAAATGTCATGTGCTTAGCACACATCAGGGAAACAGCAAGACTCATAAATGTTTATGTCTTTCCTTCCTTCCTGAAATCTGCAGAAGTGGGGCTGCATGTTTCTTCACCAAGTCACCTGGTGCTGAGACCCGCCTGTTACAGAAAGACGATATTGAATCACTGCAGGATAGGCTTGAATTAATTGCACTTCAGGTGAGCTCTGTTCTAGGTATATTAGTCCGATTCTTCAATAATTCAGCTAATAATACTAGGGTAGCAATAACAGAATGTACCGTTTTTATAGCGTTTGATTGATCATCACAGTAAAGGGTAACAGTAACCATAAGTAGCAGGTAGAACAGAGGCGATTATTGTTCTTATTTCTTAGATGATGCTGACTCCAGGAGGCTAAATTGTCTCAAGTCACAAGGCCTCAGGTGTGGAACCAGACCAATGTTCTTTTTTTCTTTCTTTCTTTTTCTTTTTCTTTTTTTTATTATGAAATGTATTGTCAAATTGGTTTCCATACAACACCCAGCGCTCATCCCAACAGGTGCCCTCAATACCCATCACCCACCCTCCCCGCCCTCCCACCCCCCATAAACCCTCAGTTTGTTCTCAGTTTTTAGGAGTCTCTTATGTTTTGGCTCCCTCCCTCTCTAGCCATTTTTTTTCTTCCCCTCCCCCATCCAGACCAATGTTCTCTAATCCCAAGTTCACCCTCTTTGCCACAGTGCGATACAACACACACATCAAACCAAAGGAGACATGTGGCCATTAAAAACAAAAACGCAAACACAAACTAAGTGAGCAAGATCTTAACCTTTGAGAAAACCGTAAAGCAAAAGTCTTGTTACTATGGGGCAGATGTCACCACTGAACGTGATGGAACACTACTACATCTCCCAGGCCATGGAAAGTGCGTGGGCTATGAATGGACATTGGCCACGGCCTGGGAACAGACATCTTTCAGGCCTCCGCCTGCTGGGGAAGGACGTGTGTTCTGAGGTCAGGGAGAAAAGCCACTGTCAGCAGGAAGAGCCATCATTATTTCTTTCAGAATGAGACCAAAAAATGATCCCTGGCAAGATCATTATTCTTTTGGACGTGGTTGGAATGAACACCATGTGCTAAGGATAGGTTTCTAACACTTCACTGAGAATAAGAAATCCCAAGTCATTGAAGAGAGAGTTTGAGAGCTTTGCGAGGCTCAGAAGCAGCCACAGAAAGGAAACTAAAGCATAGGACTTGAAATTAAAAGGAAATCCCAGGTTCAAGTTCAGCCTGTGCCCCTCGCCCCCAGAGCTCAGTCTCTGCCACTGTAAATGGTCTATTATAAATAGGAGTCCATGCTCATAAAAGCGCATTGGTACTAGAATGTGCTTTGCAAATATAGAAGCTTTTTGGTTACTTTTTGTTTGTTTGTTTAATGAGAAAAACATGATCAGGATGTGTCCAGCTATTAGTGTGACAGAAATGGCTCTGAACTCAGGATTCTACGTTTTAGCTCAGCATTCATTCCTAGACACATTATTGCCCCAATGAGTCAACCAGTGTTGCCCACAGCCTTGGGATTGGTACTGGGATGGAAAGAAAATCAATAAGACAGATGCCTCCTCTGTTCTGAGCATCTCCTGGGACTCATCTCCATGACACCTTGCATTGTCTCTTTTTTCTGCTTTTTCCCAGAATTTAACAGGCTGTATGCTCTTCTGAGGAAAATAATGTGTTCTTTACGTTTATCTACATACCGTCAGAGTGCACCAGAGAGGCTGGCCTCTGTAAATGGAGAATGAATGGTCCCTACCCTCCAAGGTTTCCCACTCTGGTTAAGGGACCAGACTCAAGGGTGCTGGGATAGAGACAAACCAAGCAGCAGAGAACCATGGAGGAAAAAGTTCATCCCTGGTCTGTACAAGACCTGACAGTGTTAATAGCATTGGGTAAAAACTCTAGGAGCCAGGAAAGGGTGTGATAGGTGTCCAAGAAATTATCGTGTGGCATTGGAACGGGATTGCCTCCCATGTGGGGACAGGACACACTGGGCTTATGTTCACATCGGCAGACCCCAGTTCAGGGGCTGAACGCATCCTTGACCCAAGCAAGTTGCATCACTGGAAGGAGGGACCACATTTTCACCCACGTCTCCCTCCCAGGCTCATTCTGGTGCTACTCCCAACCTCTCTGACTTCCCAGAATATGCTATTGCTGTTTTACTCCTTGCTATATGTTGCTTTCCCTACACACAGTGATATTTCTCAACAGACACCTGCCCTTCCACGGCACATACCCGCCCACTCCAGTTCATTCTTAAAATGACACTCATGTATCTCCTCTTTAACTATCTTTTGCTCTTCTCCTAGAGGTGTTGCTTCTTTGACTTGAATCCATGTCTGCTGTTCACACATGTCCCACAGATTCAAAATGATGTCTTCAGAAATCTGCTTTCTCTAATATGCCAGGAGAACGGGGACAGTGCCATGCACCTAAATACTCCCACTGAGCATAAGCGCCCAGGGCCTTGCCTGTGTTTGGTCAGGAGGCGTTCATTAGGCAAATGCCTAACAGAACCCATTGCTTGCTGCTTTAACCCTCTCCTGCTGGTGGTTGATATGCGAGGTGTGCTGGAATGGACAAGTTGCCCGAAAGCACAGGCTTAGTAATGAAACGGCAGCATTTATATAAGCTTCGGGTGCATATTGAAGCTTGAAATACACTTTTATTTAAATCAGCATTCCTAGCTCTGATTTTTCAGTTCAGTCACTACAACGATCCTTTCGCAGGCAACTTAGTAAGGGATTCAGTAGTGAGGGCTTTGATGATTTCACACCTGCTAATGGGGAAACCATAGCAGTCCTAGGATACCCAGGGCTGTGGGCACTGAATGGTCATTCTCTGGTCGCAGCTTCTAGCAATATATTTACTCAGCTGTTCGTGGACCCAGCAGCTGGGAACGGGCTCCCCAGCTGGCTGTAAGAGAACTACCAGGGACTCATTTATTTACCATTAAATTGTAAGCACTTGGCAGGCATCTGGTCCCACTTTCCCGGGTTATGGTTGGGTACTCGTGAGACCTGGTTGTTAGGAGAGCAGCTGGAATATTTACAACGTCAAATAGGGAATTCAGAAGTTTTAGAACCTCAGCACAACTTCCTTAGGAGAGGGGACATTAAGTGGAAGTGGAACACCTTTGAGGGATGCCTGGTGGCTCAGCTGGTTAAGCATCTGACTCTTGATTTCAGCTGAGGTCAGGATCTCCAGTTTGTGAGAGAGAGCCCCATGCTGGGCTCTGTGTTGACTGCGTGGAGACTGCTCGGGATTCTCTCTCTCCCTCTCCCTCTGCCCCTCCCCTGCTCATGCTCTCTCTCTCTCTCTCAAAAAACATAACTATTAAAACACACACACACACACACACACAACTTGAAATCTCTGAAGTTCCCTACATCGAACTTACCTTGCACATAGACCTCTCACACTTCTCTTTGCTTTTACGGGATCAGACGTCTTGGTTTAGAGATGACAATAGGGTCTCATAAGGAATTTTGTGGGTGACCTATGTCTATATAATACCGCGTTTGAGTGGGCAGGGAAACGACCCAGTGTAGTGGGAAAAAAGATCTGGGGTTGACGGGCCTAGATTTTAATCTTGATCTTGTCATTTCGTGCCTTGACCTTGGGAAAATTTCTGAAATCTCACAAAAGGTAGTTTTATCATCTGTAAAATGGGGTGATCGTATCTATATCAGGAAGCAGTAAGGATGAGTCTGATGTTCAATAGCTTCCTGTCTCACCTATGGTCGCTGACAAGAGAAATACTTGAAAATATGCCAGAGGTTGATTGACTCTGCCTGGTGCTGTAAGAATTGATTTCTTTCTTTCTTTTTTTTTTTTTTTTCTAATTTCATCACACCCACATATTTGGTTTAAAAACGTGCATGTTTCTATTCAACTAACTATGCAGATTATATCCTCATTGTTTAAACATTTATTTATTTATTTATTTTGAGAGAGAGAGAGAGAGATAAGGGAGGGGGCAGAGAGAGAGGAGAGAGAGAATCCCGTACAGGAGCGTGGGAGAGAATTGACATGGAGCTCCATCTCACAAACTGTGAGATCATGACCTGAGCCAAAATCAAGCCAGAGGCTTAACCTACTGAGCCACCCAGGCGCTCCCCTCATTTTTCTGGTGTGTACATGATTGTGGTACCTTCACACGATGTCCAGCACTGTAGAGATATGGATGCACTGGAAAGGTTGCACTGAGGAGAAAAACCTACCAGTAGGAAAGCCCAGTAAAAGGTGGCTGCACAAATTCAGGCCAGTAACGATGGTCACGTCAACGGAGAACACGGCGGGGACTGAGAAAATCTGGGTGGAAAACAGCAGCAACAATAGTCGTTCTTTATGAAATATTGTCTGTGGGCTAGGAACTGTGCTAAGCACTTTGTAGACATACTTTCATCTGATGTCCAGAAGAACTCTCTACAGAAGATATGACTCTCTTTCATCATATGAGGGAATTCAGATGTGAGGGTTTTGTTTTTTTTTTTTTGCCTGAGGGCACACAGGTAATACGAATCAGAGCTGGGATGTGAACTGAACCATGTCTGTCTCTGAAGTCCTAGCTCTTAGACAGAACTCAGCACTTGGCCTGATGTAGTGCATAAGCGTGAGGGAGAGTCACGCAGCTTATGTGCCCACCCATTCCCACGCAAGCTTGCTCCTACCCCTTGTCCTTGACTGCACGCCTCTCTATGGATGCGTCAGACCTTGGGTATCTCCTGTGGTCTTAAGGTCTTTCTGCCACTCTTCACTGTTTGACAAAACTGAGTATTTCGGCCTTCCCGAGGGAAAGGGCCATTGAGCTTACTGGGATGGGAGTTGCCACAAACATGGAGGCTTCGTTGGCCAGCAGCTGCCCAGGGGGCCCCGTAGAAGGTGAGAGCCAAGAGAGAGCAAGGTGATGCGTTTGGCAGGAGATGCAGAAGATATGGCATGCTGAGCAAGAGTTCATGGGGACAGTATCATTTCTGCGTTCTTGAACACATGGGCTGAAGACCCAAGCTAAGTCTCTTCTACTCCTTAGGCATCATTTTCCGTATTCATTTCTTGAGGGGTATAGACTATAATCCCTAATGCCCCTTCTGTTCTGTCGCCACCAAGATTTTGTCACCTGTCACATTAACCCTGAGTTATTCTGGTCCCCATCATACAAATGCTCCCTGGTGAGCTCTGACACCCGTCCTGGAGATAATTTATGCGTGTCCATTCCAGAACCCTGGCCCAGTGAGGCCCTCATGCTCCTTCTGAGTCATCTGAGTTGATAGCTATAAATAAAGAGTGAGTGTTGGTATATTTCGCCACCCTGGACATCTGGTGAAAATTTAGAAACCTCTTCAAAATTTGCCAGAGCAGGGCTCAATGACTGAAGAGATCTGATTCCTCGGAACATTCTTCTTTCCCAGTGTTAAACAACAAGGTTCCCCGAGGTCACGTATGAAGAAGTGGAGGATTTTAGGGTAAACTTTGAATGATCGTAATGCCTTCTTGAAAGCACTGACTGTGCAGAGTGGCCGAGGCAAAGTAAGATTTATTAAACATTTACGATGTGCCAGTCACTTGCCCTAAAAGCTTCAGCTACTTTGCAGTGAATCCTTGGACAATCCTAAACAATAGACATTATTTTTACTGTATAGATAAGGAACCAGGAGAATCAGAGCGGTGGGGCCACTTTCCAAGGCTCCCACCAGAGAGTGAATAGCAAGGCGGGTAGAGTGACTCAGTCCTAATGTTTTTTGACTTCCAAGTCCACCCATCTCCTAACACGCCCCATAACCTTACGATTGCGCCAGAGGCAGGAACCATATCCTTCTCTAAAAACTTGCCCAGAGCGCTACAAGAGCAGGGGGCTTGTATTATGGTTTGTTGCTAGCTAACAGACTTTCTATCTTTACTGGCCCTCAGTTTTCTCATCTGTAAAATAGGGGATGGAGGTAGATCGCTGCTCTAGGGAGGAAGATCACATTGCATAATGTAAACGAAAGCTTCTGAGACCCAAGGTGCTGTTTGGAAGGTGGGTTTTATTGAGAAGGCTATTATCTCTTACCAAGAGCCCCTCCATGGGCCTGAAGCAGAGTAGGTACCTGAGAAGTCATGGCTGATTGATGGTGGATGGAAAGGGGCTTCTCTTTTCCAATGAGACCCCACGTGCCTCAAGATTTAAGAAGATAAAAATATGGGGCACAGGTAGCCCGAATGGAAAAGTTCTGGGGAAAATACATCCAGTCAACTGCTGAGCTGGCAATTCTGCTGTCAAAGGTCTTCAGTCTCACGCATTGGAGGGTTTTGTACCCTGTTTTCTTTAATTGCTTTATTTTTAATATTTAATGAGAAGAAACATGTCAAGCCCTATGCTAGGTACCTGACACCTGATAGTTTATTTTTAGGATAGCCCTGAGATGTATTTATTTTAAACCCCAATTTGTAGGTAACTGTCAGTAAACTGAGCAACGTGCCCACGTTTTCCTAGCTGGCAGGTGGTAGAGACAGGAGTGGAGCCACTCTGGAGGCTCGGGTGCGTGTCCTCTCTCCTGCCACATGACCTGCGCCTTGGCTAGAGAGACTCTTCCCGCACCAACTGCAGTGGCGGTCATATGACAAAATAAGGAGGCCAAGGACACGTCCAGGTCTGATGCTTGTTCTGCCTCTTCAAGTCGAGGAGTTGTTTTCTGCTCTTGTGTTTGTCTTTTGATAGGCCTTGTAATTTTTTTCCTTGATAGCTGGACAAAATATACCGGGTAAAGGGTACTGCTAGAAATAGTCCATTAGAAACATGGTGGTGAGGGGCACCTGGGTGGCTCAGTCAGTTGAGGGTCCGACTTCGGCTCAGGCCACGATCTCGCAGTTCACGAGCTTGAGCCCCGCGTCGGGCTCTGTGCTGACAGCTCAGAGCCTGGAGCCTGCTTCGGATTCTGTGTCTCCCTCTATCTCTGTCCCTCCCCTGCTCGTGCTCTGTCCTTCTCTGTCTTTTAAAAAATAAAATAAAACATTAAAAAAAAAAAAGAGATATGGTGGGGAGGTGTGCAGGGAGAGGGACCATTCTAGAATCCTACGATTAGGTCTCATACTTTTAGTGAGCCTGTGCCTCTGCACCGTGACCTTCTCAAGAGTTTCTAAGCTTTTTCTCTCTTTAGATGGGAAAAGATCTGTAGTTGGGTGTTTCCTTTTCCCCGGGTCAGTTAGGCACTGATAGTATCCCAGCAGGTTAGGCATTGGTTAACCAGTTTTTCCTAAGGACAGGCCTTGTTAAGAAGAACACGGTGCCCTGGTGTATTTCGAAATGCTTCCCTTTCCCTTCTCCCTTCCAGAAGCACCAGGGGATTTTTCTCTGATAGTTACAGTAATAATTATACTATTATAATACCACTATACCACTACCGTAATACTATACCAGGTCGGAGCGTGGTCAATCCCACAATACTTTGAAGGTCCTCCTGTGACCGGGTCCTCTTGGAGTTTTTAACTCTCAGACGTGTCCTCTAGCAATTCTAGGAATCACCGGTTCCTCTGGTGATTTCCACTTGTGAGTCTCTGTTCCAGGAAGCCATCATGCCCCGTATTCACCTGTCTGTCTCTCCAATCTTGAGGGCTACGGTTTGCCTTTTGTCCTCCCCTCCTTTATGGATCCAGGAAGAGTTGTGTTTTTTTAATCTGTTCAGCTTTTTGCTGTTGGTAAGGAGGGAGCGATGGCTTCCAACCTCCTTAGATGCAGGAGTAATGAGAACCTAAAAAATAAAACTTTCTATACGATTGGTAATAATTGGTGTAAATACTAATAACTAGCATGTATAACACTTTTTATGTGTCAGGCACTAAGCACTTTTTACATATTTGTTTTCGTAATCCTAACAATAATCTTGGGAAATAGGTACTGTCATTGGCTACATTTTACAAACGAGAAAAAAAGAAGTGGGGATAAATGGAATAGTTTACTCAGGACCATGCAGCTAGCCAATGGTAGCTACTGTGTGTATTTAGTGATAGCCTTCCATTTATCCTCATACTTTATAAGCCCTGTGCTTTATTGCCAACTGAAGACTTCTCAGAGGGAAGAAAGCAACCTAACACGTAGATATTGATATGTGTCAATCTCCTCACAAGTTATTTTTCACAACTACAGGAAGTATCAGAAATGAAGTCCTCTAGGCTTGGTGATCAATAACTCACCAGTTCCTTCCTGCTTATTTCTACATGTTTGGTGCTTCAACTGTATAAGGTCATTATCTGATCAACAGACAGATGCTTTTTTAACACTTGGACTTAATGCGCTTTAATATTCTATGTGCATGGATTTCAGAGCAACGCAAGACATTAGCAAAGGCAGCGCTTTTTAAGTTTAGAATTATTTCCTAGAGTCCAGAAGAAACAGTTGCATTTTCTCACCGTGATCCACTTAGATCACACTAATTTATCTCCATTTCAGGGTATAAACATCATTTTATTTCACAGAAGAGATGTATCTGTCTGAAATCCTACTTACCCTTCAGTATCCATCTAAGAGGCATCTCCAGAGAAGAGTCTGTGCCCTCTGTTACCCTCTTAGGAAGAAATGCCCCTTACTTTATTTCAGTCAACTTGGCAGATGCTGCTACGACGTCCAGTAGCTTGTAATTGACCTCTGTGTAAGGATCTCTTTAAAGACAGGAAGTGGCATGGTTTTTGGTATTTCCAATGCTTTTCTAATTAGTCATGTATAAAATATGGCTGAATGTTGCCAAATACAGAGTGCATCGGGGCTCATTGGAAAGAAAAGAAGGTAAGGAGCGAGTCAAAAACAAGATAAAAAGATTGTCATGTCTTCTCATTAGCTAGGTTGGCGCCGGGAGCTCCCTTTTACTTGTTTGTGATCTAGTGGGGGTGTCAGCAAGTGAGAGAGGTAAAAGGCAGAAAGCAATCTCTGAATGTGCCTACACGGTATCTTGTCCACACTGCAGGCATCCCATTTAGGAACTCTTAACAGATGGATTGAGGAAAAGCTCAATCAGGTTACTTGGAAGTGGCTTTTTTTTTTTTTTTAATTGAGAGAGAGAGAAAGAGAGAGAGAGAGAGAGAGAGAGAGAGAGCAGGGGAGAGGGGAGGAGGGGGAAAAGGAGAATCTTAAGCAGGCTCCAAGCTCAGTGAGGATTCCTCGAGGAGCCTGACCTGCGGCTTGATCCCCTGACCCTGGGATCATGACCTGAACCGAAATCAAAAGTCAGTTGGTCAACCAACTGAGCCACCCAGGCACCCTGGAAGTGACTGGTTTTAAAAAGAATTGTTGACTAATGAATGAGCGGTAATAGTGGTCAAGAGTTCCGTGTCTCCTTGTGGTAGAGACAGCTGAGATCCAAAGCAGCCCAAATCCTGCCTGCATATTAGCACAGACAGAAAGAGTTCTAGAAAAATCTTCCCCCTTCTGGCTTAAGGAAGAGGAAGAGGGTCTATAATAGAGAGAATAGGAGAAATCCTGTTTTATTTTTCCTTTCTCTGGTCCTGCTGCCAGGCAAATCCAGACTTACATATCATGGAAAGGATGCTACCTTACATTTATAGTAGTAAAATAGAAATTCTAATTAGAATGTGAAAAAATTAAGTAGGTATACCAATTCATGGAATAAGGATTAAACTAAAAAAAACCCCAGCAGTATATAATACGATTTTATTTATTTATTTATTTATTTATTTATTTATTTATTTATTTATATTTATGATTTTATGATTTTATTTTTAAGTAATCTCCACCCAATGTGGGGCTCAAACTCACAACGTGGCACTCGCATCCTCTACTGACCGAGCCAGCCAGGAGCCACCTATAATAAGATTTTAGATTCGACATGAGCCTTCAGTCCAAGACCTTTTTTTACACATGTTTTATTACTCCCATGGCAAAGAGAGACCCGGTGAGTCGTGGCTTAGGCATGTCAGCCCTACTCTCAGGTTTTTCTTTATTGTTCAGTCCAATTATTCTTTAGATTGTTCTGGGCGAACTCACTTTGAGTACCCTCACCCCATAGGATAAGATGACTTTTGTACGAGCTGCATGAATTCTCCTGAATAATGTTTAAACAAATTTTTTTTCTCCATCCGTCTTCCCACCCTTATTTCTTCGTTGAAGGTACTTTAAGTAAAACTCTCTAAAGGTAATAGACCTTAGCTTTTCTATTTTAACTTAAACACGCCTTAAAGGAAAGTCATATTTTCTACCAGAAGCAGCTTCTAAAGGTGCTTTTGGAGTCGCCTTTTTACCGAGTTTTAATGGAATGACCTTGTACCGAGGTCCTTGGATGATTATGATTTCTGCCAGGCTGGCCACTCCGGGAAAAATGTCAATTGCTTCAGCCAAACGTAAATGGAAAGGCTGGCCTCGCCATCTCCAAGTCTGAATATCAGTGGTTCTCCTTTGAGGGCTTCTCATTAATTTTTCCCGGAAATTATTATCCAGACCTCCGGGGAACCCCTGGGACAGACAGAGTATCTTTTCCATTTCATTTTGTAGGTGAGAAAGAAAGGGGTATCTACTCTCAGCCTGCAGTCTTTTCAGATGTAACGCTTAATCAAGTACTGAAGAGACACTCACCTTCCCTTTGAAAAATCTAGAGTCGAGTCTAAAGACTTTGTTGAATTCATTCCTGCTGGCTCACGGCAGATAATAGTATTTGTTTTGTATTTTGAGCAGCTGAAAGGTAGAGTGTGAGTGACTTTGTCAATGACATGACATTGCTCATAGGACCAATTTTATCCCAATTAAATTAAGCAAACATTGACTTGCAGAGTATGTGTATTATATGAAAATTACAGCCTTCGTTAATAAATCACATTTGTGGATTTCAAGGTTCTCAGTGGCGGCAAACTTGTTTAGAAGCAGACGTAGCTAGACCTTCCAATGACAGCTCTTCTTAAGGACATTCCCCTTTGCCCTGGGAATTTATAGGTAATTACCCCGACAGCCACTGATATGGCCTCAGCTTTGCCCGGGCCGACGTATGAACAC
Source organism: Acinonyx jubatus (assembly GCF_027475565.1). Classification (NCBI taxonomy): domain Eukaryota; kingdom Metazoa; phylum Chordata; class Mammalia; order Carnivora; family Felidae; genus Acinonyx; species Acinonyx jubatus. The sequence continues at coordinate 128,833,986 of NC_069388.1, read as the reverse complement.
ATATGCAACCTGAATTCTCTCCAGCATGGCTAAGAACAGCATATCCAACATAATCACACTAAATTGGGTAAAACCTTACAATTTAACTTATAAGCCTCCTCCTCATCATCATTTGGGGTCCACGTTCTACCCACTTTCATAGGCAGGGTGGGAGACAGGTCCAGACTCCGGCCAAGGCCCGAGCTTCTGTTCCCACCTGCCTCACGTACATTGTCAGAGATCTATCTTCCTTTTAGGATGAACTTCTTCCCATTGCTGAATCCTCAGGGCAAAGCATCGCCAGAGTAATAAGCTGTAGAATACAGGACAGAAAACAGAAATCATCACAATGCAAAGTAATAAGCCCATCATATATTTTAGGAGACGCCTCAGATCAGGAGTCGCTTTCTTTGCTATTCTTCTTTGTGCAACAGACTCTGGGGACTATGGATGGTATACTGGGTCAACCAGTGTTCCCTCCAAATTCCTGTCTGCTTGGAATCTCAGCATGTGACCTTATGTGGAAATAGGGTTTTTGCATTAATGCAGTCTTTGTTGAGATGAGATAATGCTGGACTCAAGCGGGCCCTCATCCAATGGTGGGTGTCCTCGTAAGAAGGGAAAACAGAGACACATGGACACACAGAGAAAACCGCCGACGATGGTGGATGCGGAGACTGGTGGGATGCTCCCACGGACCAGGGAATGCCGGCACTGACAGCTCTCGACCAAAGCCAGGAGAGAGGCCTGGAGCAGAGTCTCCTTCTGAGCCCCCCCAGAGGCAACCAACTCCACTGTCATTTTGGTTTTGCTCTGGTAGCCTCCAAAACTGAGAGAGAATGAATGTCTGTTGTTTCAAGGCACTGCATTTGTGGTAATCTGTTACCCCGGCCCTAGAAACTGATGCGCGTGGGAAAGATACTATTGAAGGAGCTTTCTGATTGCACCTCAACTGACAACCGGCCAAGATTTTGTATTATCTCCTACTACAGATCCATAAACACATAAAACACAACTCTGTAGGTATGGTTATGTGTTGAAAACACTCATCGTTATTGGTATCTATAGTTTTTTTTTTTTAATTTTTTTTTCAACGTTTATTTATTTTTGGGACAGAGAGAGACAGAGCATGAACGGGGGAGGGGCAGAGAGAGAGGGAGACACAGAATCGGAAGCAGGCTCCAGGCTCCGAGCCGTCAGCCCAGAGCCCGACGCGGGGCTAGAACTCCCGGACCGCGAGATCGTGACCTGGCTGAAGTCGGACGCTTAACCGACGGCGCCACCCAGGCGCCCCGGTATCTATAGTTTTTAAAACATCACTCATTTCTGATTCTTGTCATTTGCAAAGCCAGCTGGTCACATGCTAGTAAGTCCATTTCCTAGGCATGCCAGATGGTCCACAGAAAGATGACGTGGCTCATCAAAGGCCACTCAGCCAATAAGTGGCTGAGCTGAGCTACAATCCTGATCTCCTGGCTCTCTGAATAGTCTTTGAATAATGTAGTAATCAAAAAAAATCTCTTCACCGCAAAGAGGAGAGAACTGGGGGCTCAGAAAGCACAAGTAACTTGCCCAAGTTTGCTGAGCAAACAATGCAGGCGGATCTAGGAGCCAGGGCTCTCTAACCATAAGGCTGTGTTCCTAAGTACGATCTATAGAATCCCCACTTTTCGTGTGAGTATGGGTGATGACATGGGGACTCGGGTTAGAAAAAATGTCCCCTGCGATTGCTCATTAGCTAATTATGTAGCATAAGGAAAAGTGAAGAGAAAATATTCCATGGTTCTGATTATTCTCACTAGGAGTCAACCATATTTAAACCCACTTTAGAGATGCTTTGTGCCATTTTACTTAAAAAGATTTAGGTTTGGGGGCACCTGGGAGGCTCAGGGGGTTAAGTGTCTGACTTTGGCTCAGGTCATGATCTCATGGCTCGCGGGTTCGAGCCCCGCATCGGGCTCTGTGCTGACAGCTCAGAGCCTGGAGCCTGCTTTGGATTCTGTGTCTCCCCCTCTCTCTGACCCTTCCCCACTCCCACTCTCTCTCTCAAAAATAAATAAATATTAAAAAAAATTAAAAACAAATTTTTAGCTTACTCTGTCCACTAATTGTGATAAATCAAATATCCTTGAGATGCTCAGGAATTCCTTGGAATTTTAAAATCTTAGTTTGGAGGCGCCTGCGTAGTTCAGTCAGGTTGAGTGTCTGACTCTTGGTTTTGGCTCAGGTCATGATCTCTGGGTTCATGGGTTCGAGCCCTGTGTTGGGCTCCACCCTTACGGTGTAGAGACTGCTTGGGATCCTCTCTCTCCCTCTCTTTCTTTGCCCCTCCCCTGCTCGTATTCTCTCTCTCCAAATAAATAAATAAATAAATAAATAAACTTAAAAACAATTAAAATCTCAGTTTGGAAGGGACCTCAAAGGGACTCCTTGCCCACCATGCTCCACATCTGCACAGCGATAATCCCCATGAGCCCCTCCGCCCTCCAGACCTGATATTCACCACTCTGCCAGGGAACCGATTTCAAATTCCTCATAGCCTTGCAGAATTATGAGCAAAATAGAGACGTTACCTCCGAATTCAGAAAAAGAAACCTGGTTTGTGGGAGGATTCATTCTGGTAGGGAATAATAGTGGCTAGAATCAACATGGTGGCAATGGGGACAGGAAGAGGTTGATGGAATCATCTGGGGAAATCAGCTAGAAAAATCTGAAAAAATGGAGGTGACTCGGCTGGAGGACTGGAATGAACTAAAGTTGCATTCGCCTGCCTTTCTGACATCTGAGTTGGGGGCAGTCAATGGCTGGGACCACCAACATTGTCTCCCCATGTAGTTTGGATCCCTCACAGTATGGTAGACTTGAGGTATTTGTCCTCCATCCATGATGACTCAGGGCTCCTAGTAGGAATGAACCAAGTGAAAGCTGCACCTTTTGTGTTCAGGTGTTGTAAGTCATCAAGCATCAGAACAGCCATGCTTTATTGGTGCCCAAGGGAAGGGTACATGGGCCGGACCACTAAATGTAAGGAGTGTCAAAGTTTCGTGGGGCCATATTTGCAAACTGTCAAAATGTGTACGGTGACCGTTATTAGTATCTTGAAGTCTTTTTCTTCTTTGCCAAAGGGACTCATTCTTATCCTGCAAAGACTAGAAAAATAATACTCTCAAGTGAAAATTGTTTCTAATTCTTCTAGACAGAGAATACTATATTACATATAGAATATATAATACGGTAACTATGTTATGGTACTTACTTCACTGTGGTATAGTAAATCACGTACTGCTTTTCTCTCCAAGTAATTTTTCAGAAATAAGAATTGTCTTATGTCTCTCTATATTCCCATCCCTCATTGCTTAGCACATTTCTTGATCGGTAGTAGGTATCTGATACACATTTCTTGAATGGAGATTCCACCTGTTTGTATATGTATTTGTCTTAGCCACTAGAGGATAATCTCTATTTATATGGGACTTGCTTTGTCTTTTCTATTCATTCACCACAGCTGTACAATACTTTCTAATGCTTAGTAGGTACTTATTAAGGGTTTGAAGAATAATACCTTGTGACTGTTTTATTCTTCCCTCTCATCAATAACCAGGATGTCAGGGACACCTGAGTGGCTCAGTAGGTTGAATGTCTGACTCTTGGTTTTGACTCAGGTCATGATCTCACGGTTCATGGTTTTGAGACCTGCACTGACAGTGCAGAGCCTGCTTGGGATTCTCCCTCTCCTTCTCTCTCTGTCCCTCGTTTGTTTCCTCTCTCTCAAAATAAATAAACTTTAAAAAAAAAAAAACAACCATAAGGTCAAAAACAGAAATTACTTTGACAAGTGATAAGAGGGGAACAGATATTGGTATAAACGTGTCTCTTCCAAAATATCATAAATTGTCTTCCAAATATATACAACTCAAGAAGAAATCCTACAGCGGAAGAGAGTAAATTCCATTTGTCTTCAGAAATTATGCCACCTGCCCATCCGGTTTAGCCTGGACTCACATGACTGAAGAGGAATGAGGTTTAGGAATTCCGAAGCTATGTTCATTCAGTACGCAGGTGGTGTTCACAGGAAGATGCCACAGAAATGATGGGATTTCCGTGTTCTCTGAATCCCTCCATCTTCTCCGCTTTTAGTCTTGTAGAGATTCATAACTGCCAGGAAGATTTCTCCTGGATGAGACTTTCTTTTCCTTTAGATTAGAATCATCTCGATGGTTGAATTCTAGCTTAACATTTCCAAGTGTAAGTCATAACTTCCCAAGAAGTAATTTCATATTTCTTTACCTAGAAGCAATTTGAAGCTTAAAATCCCTTTAATCCAATTCAGCGGAAACTCATGGATTCTTGACTGTGAGCCAAGTGAGTACAGGGTGCTGTGTGGAGCATCGTTTGACTTCCACGTGGGGCAGCAGAAGTATGGTTGTGGATCCGACACGTCCCCCCCCCCCCCCCCCCCCGACAAATGCATGTAAACCTCAACGAGACAGACTCTGTCACATTGTCTGGTGACACTTATTCAATTTAGGTATTTCCTAAAGAGTGTTCTTCAAAACACAGCCCTTTAAGTTGCTAAAGTGAAGGTATACTGGGTTCCATGTGTTTGGTAAACCCCTGCTACTATAACTTCCACCTAAAGAGACTTGTGAAATTTCTCATGGAATTTATTGTACACATTTTAAGAAATGTTGACCTAAAGCGATGCCTAGAATGCTTCTTTGTGCTCTAAAGCGTTGTTTTAATGTTTTTTTGCTTTAAATTATTAGATCTACTTTTTGAACTGAGGTCCAGATAGAGTCCTGTCTACACCCAGTGATGTAGAGATGCCCCCAAATAGAATTCAATTCTCACCCTCCCTATGGTGGATATGAACCAGTTTGGCCAAGACAGTAGTTTCTCTTCTGGTTCAGTGTAGAGCCTCTGTTCTGTGTCTCATGTTAGCATCTATTGCACAGCTGGGCTGTGCTACGATGTTTGGATTTTTATTAAGTGTCCATATTACTGGTAAAACTTAGTCTTTACTCATGTACTTTCTTATGATTTAACTTGATGAGGGAAAATTCTACAGCTTAGACTTTTACCCACGTAACTGGCGTTAAAGATCACCCTGGAGAGTTTGGTCAAGTGAACGGAATTTGAAACTAGTGTTTCTCAGAGGATTCAAAATAGAGGGTCACGGACATTCTTGGATTGAGTTAGGAGGCAAAAACTTTTTCTGGTCATGTCATGATGATTCTGCACATACATATGATCCTAAAAGCTTTCTTGACGTCGAATCATGAGTAACTATAAGAAACCATGGAAACCTTGGCCATGAACAACAATTGCCCTAGATCCTTTAGGCCGCCTGAACTCTGTTGGTCCTACTGACAGAGACCGTAACAGCTGAAGATAGAATCCTTCAAATGCCAGCTATTTTGGCTGGAGTCTAATAAATAATGGAGACTCCTTTTTGACTTGAGTCATTAATTTTGAGGTCCTTGGATGTCTGAGAAGAAAACTTTCTGTAAGAAAAGGGACTGTGATTCAGAGACCACGTTGTCATATGGCATAGGCTTTACTTACACACTTTCTCAGAGGAGAGCCCTCATTGCTTGGCCTGAAGCTGGAAATGCAGTAGCCGTGACTTTAGCTCCTGTGTGCACTCCATTTCTCTGGAGAAGAAACATTGGAGGGGAAGGCTGATGGGAAAAAGCAAGAAGCAGAAGGGAGCACATCCCTTCTCCTTGAAGCCCTCAGTCTCTTTTGAATCTCCCTGGGGCTAGAACTTACTGGAAGCCAGCTGACTCAGGAGAAGCGTGGTTTCCCAACCCCAGCATCACAAACAGAGTGGAGAAAGGCGGGCTGGACTTCAGCAGCCAGCACAATGAACACTCACGTGCTCTTTCATTTATTTTCATGAATTGATAAAATTTTGTCTCGCTTTTTGCCTTCCCCCCACCCAGAAGTGTTTGAATCGAACAATATCTCATCCTTAAGTAATTTAGCAGGGGCTTCCTAAGTGACACAATATGACTGGCAGACATGAGAAAATTGACCAAAATTCTATAACTCTGTCATAACACAATCCGCATTAAAACTCCTTCAATTGTCCCTCAAATACCTTTTATAAGAACTACTTTTTTCCCCTAGATTTAGGATCTAATCCAGTTCTGAGCATTGTGTTTGTTAGGTTTTCTGAGTCATTTTGAATCTTTTACATTTTAATTGAAAATCTTTAAGGAGTCTAAAGAATGTCTTTCATTCTAGATTTTTAAGAAGAATTTCCTACAGTATTTGGAATTGCTACCTAGGTGATGTTGGGCACCTTTCATTGCAACACAAGAAGCACATTGCACCAGTCTGTCCTGTTATTGGTGATGCCACATTTGGTCACTTAGCCGGAGCACTGACTGCCTAGCATCCCCATTTTAGAGGTACAATTTCCCTTTAGTAAGTAATCCATGAGCTGCAACTTTGAGACCATGTAACTGCTGTATCTCCCAACTTTTCACACATGGTTTTACTATCCATCAATGATACTTGCCTGAATCAATTATTACATTGGAGGTTGGAAACTAGTAGCTTCCCTAAGCATTATCCCTTCTACATTCATGACCTGACCTTTTTTTCCATCTCCTCCTTTGTCTCGCCGTCTTTTCTATATCATGCTATGGACACACGGATTATGGGTTTTAATTCGATGTGCTATAATCCATTTTCAAAATTATTCTTTTTATGTTCAGATTATCACACCATCAGCCAATAAGAACCTCTGAAACATGGCTTCTGTGTTCCACTTGACTTTCCAATTTTAGTTTCCATTTCAGGGTTCCTGAAGTGACAACAAAATCTAGTTCTTTGAGCTGTAGAGTACCGAAGCGGGAGCAAAAACCCTACAAACCACTTTTTAAAGCATTTACAAATTCAGCCATGAGTTCCATAAAAAGTTAAGTGGCTGAGCAAATTAAAATGTAGGAAAGAGATCTATGGCCCCAATCCCCTAATGTTTCAGTGCTTTGCTCTCTGCCTTGCCCATCACGAGGTGTTCTCTGCCTGCTGATAGGCTGATGTTTCCTGGAAAGTCACAAGAAGCAGAGCATGAGGGTTTCTCAGTGAATGTGGTTGGAGGGATGGGGGAGGCTAGCTAGCACGGGACCTGGAAGTTACAATATGCCTCACATTCCATTTGTTCAAAGTTACATCATTGACTTACGTCATTTGGGTTAAGTCATTCAGGGTTACATCATTATCCTCGAATGTTCTCACGCTCACCCTGTTTGTATCTTTCCTAGGCAAGGTGGCTGTATGCTTATCAGAGTAGCTGAGTTTGTTTGGGGTGACATAACAAGTGATTAGAAGCACACAGGATGAAGCATCCTTTACGATATTTTGAAATGCACGTCACACTCCTATGTCTTTTACGCGTGTCCCCCTAGGCTTTGAGCACTTTATTGCCTTTTGGTACATGATGTTGCAGATGTATTGTGGCCTTTCCTCATCTTAGCTCTGGCCCCGGACATTTCTTAGGGAAGTCTGGGTCCCTGGCATTTGGAAACTAAGATGTGGTTGTCACATATACTCAGGTGTTTCTGTGGCATCACTGATTCTGGGCTCTTTCTGGCAGAAAAGCTAGGAAATACTTACAGAGGTAATAAGGAGTTCGTACTGATATTTCCAAATCAAATTTTACAGCACAAGATTTTTCTTAATGTATTGTCTTTTGCCTTTTTTCTTTCATTTTTCTTAACAGTAAAAACCTTGGATTCTAATAATGTTAATATGCTTACTTAGTTTCTTTTCTGTAATAGAAATAAATACTTTCAGTGGCTCCTGAGTGGCTTAGTCCATTCACCATCTGACTTCAGCTCAGGTCATTATCTCAGGGTTCCTGGGTTTGAGCCCTGCATCAGGCTGGCTTCTGTCAGCGCAGAACCCACTACAAATCCTCTGTCTCCCTCTCTCTGCCCCTCCCCCGCTCATGTTTTTTTTTCTCTCTCTCTCTCTCTCAAAAATAAACACTAAAAAATACTTTCAGATTTTAATATCAATATTCACATGAACAATAAAACAGTAAAGATGAAAATTTCTTGGCAATTTTTTTGTCCTTAAACACAATCACATTAAAAATGAAGATAGTACCGTGGACAAAATTTATTCAAATTATTCACTTTCTCTGTTTCATTATGCTAAAAATTGAGCTGCAGTTAGATCGTTATTGTGTTTAATTCTGTTTTCACTGGATTTTCTAAAATTCCATTGTCAATTTTGAGCCTAGAGTTGTTTACTTCTTGGATAGCAGAGGGGTGTTTCCCCTAATTATCTTTCCAATTGGTCTTTATTCTTTTCTACCTCTTTCAACTGTTCTTTCTAGTTAGAAGCGTGATAACGATGCTAATGAACAGGTATTGAGTACTTACTGTAATTCACGCATTCTTTAATTAATAAGAACAATAAATGTGAAGAGTAAGTACCACCTGACGGGCAAGATTTCAAGTGACCTATATATTCTAGGAGACATATATAAATGGAGATAAGAATGTTACTTTTTTGTTTCCTTTGTCAGGACTCACTTAGTGTATTTTATTCAGTATATTTGGTATATTCATTTAGCAATCTATATTAGGTAAAAATACTTAAAGGTTTTTAAAACCCCCAAATTCTTCTTATCTCTGCTTTGCAGGTAAGAAAACCAAAGGCATTTGTATTGAATAAGTAACTTGCAAAAGACATACAGCTAGAAATGGCCAGGTTGGGTCATTTAACATAAAACTCATCTTCAACAATGTTTCTAATGCATAAACCATATCTTTGCGAAGATCGCACTTCTTGGTACAAACCATAAAGATGGGAACAAACCAGGATAAAGGCAAGTGTAAGCAAGGGTGAACTGGAAGAAAAATAGCTTTATAAACAAACAAACAAACAAGCAAACAAACTTTGAAAATAGCTTTTATTAACTCGTGGTCCAACAACCAGTAAAGTCCAAAGATGAGAGTATATACAGGTTCGCCTGAGGTACTTTCACTAAGATATTGTTTCTATAGCTTAAAAGAATGCTGATAGCCATGGGCCATGTACTTTGGTTTACTAAGACACAGTAATGAGATTATCTTTCCTGGGGAACGGTAGCTGTGCCTTACTTAGCAAATAAGAGAGGTACATTCACTACAAACTCACAGTTCTTGCCCACATAGAAATGGCCAGAGAATCAACCTAACTGGGAGAAACATGGAAAATTGGATAGCAATTCTCATTTCTTCTGAACCTGAACCTGTAATGTGTACTGATTCTCTGCCAGGTTTTTCAGAATGATGAGGAAGGGTTGAAAACGGATCAAATTAATTCATTTAAAGATCAAAAGGGTGTCCATACAGCATGATTTCATTAAGAGTTAAATAATCCACACGATTTCAAGGTTAATGGCAAACAACTACTCCACGTTAACTGCTTAATACTCCCAGAAGGAATTTGAATGAGAGATAATGGCCTTTACCTAAGAACAGACCCTTCTAAGTTTAATAAGAAGTGATTTCTCTTAATTGCAATTGCCTCGAAGAAAGGTATCCAAGGCCTCAGTATTTGACAAATTGTAGCTAGAATTGACACAGGAGACTTTACTGGAAAAACTATATATGGGTTTCTAGAAGTCAGCCAACTCTGTGTTCTCCTGACAGAACTCAGGAGAGTTGTGAAGTTTAGGCCCTCAGAAACATCAAATCAAATTGAAGAAAATAGTATGTGGCAATTACTCAATTTGTAGACTGCCGTGGTTTCTCCCGTTAGCAGAGCTGTGATGCAAGAACCAGGCTAATGCCTCTGAAGAAGGAGAGGGCCATGTGGAAGTAGGGAGATAAACCTGCAAAGCTCAAGCCATAAAACCTGACGGTGAGAAAAGACGGCAACCAGTTCAAGTGGGGAGACATCCGGGCAAGACAGGCTCCAAAGCAAAAACAAGGAAAACTTGGCAATTATCGTGAGCTGGAGGGAGGGCCCCAGTCTTGAGCCCTAACTCCTCTTGGGAAATGGAGACCAGATAGATCACTGTCTGGAGTCCGTATCTTGGTTTTGTGAGTTTTGATTTTTCAGGTAAGACAATCATTTGCTCCTTAACATTTTGGGCCCCAAATCTTTCTGAGAAAGTAATGATCATTCCGTAAAAAAATGCATGTAGTCATAATTTTGCAAATTTTAATTATAATTTCAGGTGTTCTAAAAGCCATGCTCATACTGGTTATGTACCTCTGATTTATAGGACCAATAAATGCAACTAATTCCACGCTGGGACATTTGCCATACAATGTTCTTTTACAAATGTCTGCTAATCGATTTGGATAGTTTCTAGCACTTCGGAAGTAGGAGATTGAAATATTTACTGACTACTGGGTGTTCCTGTACTCCTCCGGCTATTTTTTCTGATTCTTTTGTAGGTAGGTGGGATCAGAAGACGAGTTCTGACCTACACATTGAAAACAAAAGTGATGTTGTCATCTCCTGGCCAAAATTAAATAGAGTCCGTGAGTTAGCTTTTCTTTCTCTGCCCTGAGGATGGCGGAGGCTGCATGTTGAGGTGGTGGACAGGTTACAGGTGTTGTCACGTACGAGCCCAACGCGTCAGTGAAGTAGGTTTTCCGCTCACTCCACCTGAACAGAACGTGGGCAGGGACTCTCCTCCAGGTGGTTACTCAGGTACCTGGGCTGACAGATAACCCATCTGAGCAGGGAAGAACGCACGACTGTGCACTCATTTTCAGGTCTGCCTTTCAGAAGTGACAAACATGACTTCCACCATTATTTCATTAGCAAGGAATTTCACTTGGCCGCTGAGCCATGTGTGTCACCATGGCGACCGTATCAGACTGTCACTCGATGAAACACTAATCTAAGGGTTGCTGTGAAGCATTTTGTCAGCCACATCTACAATCAATTGACTTTAAGTCGAAGACACTATTCTTGGTAATCCGGACGGGCCTCTTCATATCAGTGAAAGGGATTAAGCACAGAGATTGCCTCGGTGGCTCAGACTGTTGAGAGGCCGACTCTTGATTTCGGCTCAGATCACGATCCCAGGGTTGTGGGATCGAGCCCCACATTGGGCTCCATGCTGACTGTGGAGGCTGCTTAAGATTCTCTCTCTCTCTCCTTCTCTCTCTACCCCCTGCTTGCACACTTTCTCTTTATATATATATATATATATACTATATAAAGTATATAGTATATACTATAGTATATAGTATATAGAACATATAGTGTATATATATATTATAGTATATACTATATATATACTATATTCTATATACTATATACTGTATTCTATATATATACTATTCTATATATTCTATATATATACTATTCTATATAGAATAGTATAGAATAGTATAGAATATATAGAATAGTGTATATGTATATATATATACTATATACTATAGTATATACTATATACTTTATATATATATTCTATACTATTCTATATAGAATAGTATATATATAGAATATATAGAATAGTATATATATATAGAATATATAGAATAGTGTATATATATATATATATATATATATATATATATGACGAGAAAGTGTGCAAGCATGGGGGGAGGGAGACAGCGAAAGAGAGAGAGAGAGAGAGAGAGAGAGAGAATCTTAAGCAGCCTCCACAGTCAGCATGGAGCCCAATGTGGGGCTCGATCCCACAACCCTGGGATCGTGATCTGAGCCGAAATCAAGAGTCGGCCTCTCAACAGTCTGAGCCACTGAGGCAATCTATATATCTTTATATATCTATAGATATATATCTATAGATGCATCTTTATATCTATAGATATATATCTATATATCTATAGATATACCTTTATATCTATAGATATATATATCTATAGATCTATATATCTATATATCTATAGATCTATAGATATAAATCTATATCTGTATATATATTTATTTATATATTCAATAAATCTTTGTATCTTTATATATATATAAAGAACAAAATGGAAGGTTCCCAGAGAAAGAAGAAATTCTGCCTCGAGACTATAGCTTCAGTTCCTGCCTTGGTGATTCCAGCCTACTGCTCTGCCTTGCAAACTTTGGACTTTCCTGCCTCCACAAGAGTGTAAGCTAATTCCTATAAATAAACAGTAAATTGTAAGAAATTGATATATATTCATTTCAAGAAATGGCCTTGAATTTCATATATATATATATATATATATATATATATATATATATATATATAATATATATGACTAGTACATGCACACACATGTATATGTCTTCCTGGTTCTTTTTCTCTGGAGGGACCTGACTGGTATGCGCACACTCGACTTTAAGACAGCCCAACTCAAACTGGAAAATCTATAATCGACTCTAATGAATACCACAATTTCTGAGTCATTATGTCCCAGAAACTACATGACTTCTAGTAATTACATTGGATTTTCTGTGAATGATAAATAAGTTTATAAATAAAACAGTTTAAGACTGTATTTCTCTTTAATTAAAAAAAATTAATATTTATTTATTTTTGAGAGAGACAGAGACAGAGCACGAGCAGGGGAGGGGCAAAGAGAGAGGGAGACACAGAATCTGAAGCAGGTTCCAGGCTCTGAGCTGTCAGCACAGAGCCCTACGTGGGACTTGAACCCACGGACCATGAGATCATGACCTGAACCCAAGTTGGTCTCTTAACCAACTAAACCACCCAGGTGCCCCTCTTTGTTCAATTTGGAAAAACTTTTTATGGACTCACAAAATATAAGTTTTTAGCTTAGTGAATTCTTATGATCTAAATACATCCATGTAACCAGCATACAAATAAGACAATAAATATAACCAATATCTCAAGAAATCAACTTTTATTGTATTAAGCTGCTGAAATTTTAAGGTGAATTATTCTCCCCTCCCATCTTAGCTTATCATATCTGAGAAACCAAGTAGAATTTAGCAGTTTATCTATGTTCCACGCCAACAAGTTCTGTTCGCTTAAGAATACATAGGGATGGGGGTGCCTGGGTGGCTCAGTCGGTTAAGCGTCTGACTTCAGCTCAGGTCACTATCTCGCGTCGGTGAGTTCGAGCCCGCGTCGGGCTCTGGGCTGATGGCTCAGAGCCTGGAGCCTGCTTCCGATTCTGTGTCTCCCTCTCTCTCTGTCCCTCCCCAATTCATGCTCTGTCTTTCTCTGTCTCAAAAAATAAATAAACGTTAAAAAAAATAAAAAAAAAAGAATACATATGGACGTACTGTATTATTGTTCTCGTTAACCAACATTTACTATATACTTAGAAGTCAAGCACCATGCCAAGCATTTTACCTAATGATCATATAGTTAATAATGATAAAAATAATACCATTCTATGCCCCAGTCACTGGGCCAATTATCATAGTTTATCCTAATATTATCCGCTGCCCCCCCCCCCCAAAAGTACCTATTAGGTCAATGCTGCTATTACAACCACTTTACAGGCGGGCAGACTGATGAAGCCGATGTCAGTGAGAAGTCTAGACTTGAAGTCTGTGCTAACCACTAAAGGTACCAGCTCTTGAGAGCTGGGAAAATGATTGATGCTGTGGAGAAGAGTAGAGAGACCGTGGCATGGGGGGGCCGGAGGTGAGATTGACAGTCTTCTTAGCCTACTAGTGACAGGGAATCCCTAGCAAGTTTCTTCTTCTGGCCCCTGATTTCTTCTCCAATCCCATCTCTAGAGGCAGATTTGCATTGACCACTAGTGCCTAATGTCAGGTCTCTGAACGTGGGATCAGCAAAGCTGGAAATTGGGACTTCACGAGCTGTGTTTTCCCCAGCCACTGATAAAACTTCTTAAATAGAGAAAAGTTGGGAGGATGTTAGAATGAATATCTGCATACCTGACACTTCATGCTTAACATTTTGCCGTATTCACTTCCGATTGCCCTCACTCTCTCTTGCCTGGCCCTACCCGCATGTTCCTGCCCTAGTTGAAGAAGCCCCAGGCATCATTTGTTTAAACCCTACATATTTTAACATCCATTTCCACCGCATCAAGGACAATCTCTTTCATAACTGCAACACAATTAGCAGCCCTAAAAACATTAACGATAATTTCACGATACCGTCTAGTATCCTGTCTGTATTAAAATTCTAGTCATTGCACCCAGATGTATTTTATAGCTATTATTTCTTTGAAGGAGAATCCAATCAGGGTATGGCATTTCATTTGCTTCTTAAGCCATTTCAATCTCTTTTAGGCTAGAACTACACTGTTCAGCACAGTTTTTCTGTAACATTAGCCACATTTCAAGTGTTTAATGGGCACCTGTGGCCAATGGCTACCATATTGGACAGCAAAGAACAGTTTCATTATTGCTGGAAGTTTTATTGAACAGGTCTAAGAACAATTCCTGCATGTTTTCTTTTCATGGCATTGACTTTCATAGAATTCCCACATTCTGGGTTTGTCTGATTATGTCTTCAAGGTGTCTTAGAAGAGAAATTCAGATGTAAGCCTTGATTAGATTCACATTTAACATGTTTTGGTGTGAAAAATACATAAGCAATGCTATATTTCCCAAGGTATCACTTCAAGAAGGCTATAATATCAGATGTACAATGTTGCCAATACTATAGTCTATCATTTTCAAGGAGGCAATCATCAGATATCTCCATTGTTAAAGTATATTCTCCCCTTGTAACTATTTAACAATGCATGAGGTGACATTTCGCACCCCACAAAGGTCCTGTTTCCTAAGCAGACATGACCTAATGCTTTCTGCATTTATTGATGATTCTTGCTTGAATCAATTATTATATACTAAGCATTGCAAGATTATTTTTTATAAAATTCTATAATTCTTTCTATATTTATTAACCTGCATTATTTTGTAAAAAAATGTTTCCTTTTCTCTTTTTTTTTCCCTTTTCTGGAATATAACTCTGAACTCACAGGTTTTTACTTAGTCAAAGTTTTTAAGTCAGTTAGTTTCTCTCTCTCTTTCTCTCTCTCCTCTCATATCTGAAATTTGGCCAGTGGGCACTTCCTAGAGCTGGCTATTCAGCCATTTTATTGTGACCATATTGCACTTGAAGAACCTCCTTTCTTTTTATTTATTTATTTATTTTTGGCACACCAAGATTTCTCAAATTCATCTTGCAATTTTTCTGCTTAGACCTAGAAACAGCAATATCTCCAAGGAGCTCTGGTTGTTTTTGTTTGTTTTGTTTTAGTTGTTTTTTTTCTTTCATTCATTCATTCTTCTTCTTCTTCTTCTTCTTCTTCTTTTTCTTCTTCTTCTTTTTTAAATAGAGAGAGAAGGTGCAAGTGAGCAAGGGGCATAGGGAGAGAGAGAGAGAGAAAAGCAGGGCTCACTCTGGGCTTCTATTTTTACCCAAAGCAGGGCTGGAGCTCAGCCAAAGTGGGGCTTATGTTCACCTGATGTGGGACTCAAACTCACCAACTGTGAGATCATGACCTGAACCAGTCAGATGCTTAACAACTGAGCCACCCAGGCGCCCTGAGCCCTGGATGTTTCTCGATTGGGAAATGATAATTGGCATCGAGTATGGGTGTGAGGGTGTGTCTATGAGCTACCACCTTAATATCCCAAAACACTGTTAATTAAAGCACTGACTCTGTGTGATTTCAAGTGGGATTATATCAAATTTATTTTTTGTATAATAGGTTGATGATTCCATATGAGTTAGAAACTCTGGAGAGGATTGCCATTGATTTAGGTTAATCAGTAAAGGGTAAATAAGCCATTGTTTGATCAGTACTGCCACAGGATCATTTTAATCCCCATTCAGCTCTACTTCTCTATTTGAAAGGGCAATATGCTCAGTTGCGACCCATCTTTAATGACATTTTAAACTTCCATCCATCTCAGGACCAAGAGTGTAGCAAGATTAAAGTGAGTAATCCTGAAGCTTCAGGCTAAGAAAATTTCTCAGAAGGACATGAGTTATTCCAAATTCCATGGCTATTTAGTTCTTGTTTGGTAAAGGGACCCTGCATTACCATAGAATGCAGTTGAGTAAAATTGATTTGACATACCATTTAGGATAGAGCCTCTTCTGGTGAATTACATTTTTTGGTGGACTAATAGATAATTAGCAAACCTGCTTTATTTCTCCTTTCCCAAACGTTTCCTTCCTTCCTTCCTTCCTTCCTTCCTTCCTTCCTTCCTTCCTCCCTCCTTCCCTTCCTTCCTCCCTCCCTCCCTTCTTTCCTTCCTTCCTTCCTTCCTTCCTCGTGTTTACTCTGTCAGATTGGATAATTCCTACTGATCTATCTTGAGGTTTATTGGACTATCCTCTGTGATCACAAATCACAACTTTATGAAACCAATCCCTTGTTTTCTGTTCTTTTTGTAATTTCATATACTGTATCTTTGAATTTTAAGATTCCCTTTTAGTTCTATTTTGCATCTTTTACTTCTCTGGGGAGATATCCTATGTTTTCATTTAAGATGGACTTATTTTCTTTAACCTCATAGAGCATATTTACAGCAGCTGCTTCAGTGTTTGCCTGCAAATTTCAACATCTGTCTAATCTTAAGTTTTGTCTGCTGACTATTCCTTCCCTGGAGAATGGTCTCATTTTCCTGGTTCTTCCTAGATCAGGCAATTTTAGGTTGCATCCTGTGTGCCGTGAATATTTGTTGATGAAACTGTAGATGCATGATATTCCTTTTAAGAATGTGAGGCCTTTGTTTCAGCTGACAATCACTTGGCTAACTCAAACTGAAATCCTGTCTCATTCGTGGGTGTGGTGAAATCATACTCACTTCTTTGATCTTTTAGGAAGATTGCTTTGAGTTTCCCCAAGATTCAGCCAGAATGTTGCAGAGTCTGCACACAGAACCTGGGGCTTCCCATCACCCTCTCTCTTTTCCAGGATTCCCCTTCACCTCGTGGTGGATGTGATTATCCAAGTTCTGGTGTCTCATTCCTCCAAGTAGGAAGGCAGTGGGTTTCTATTGGAACTTTGGCCATCCCATGCCATGGCGCAACCTGATAACCCTCTGGCAAAACCTGCAAAAATGTGGAACTCAACTTCTGTTATTCCCTCATTCAAAATTTCAGTCCCCCTATAAAATCTTTCTGGTTTTGGTCTCTATCCAGAGTCCTCTAGAAGTTGCTTTGTGTATTTTTTTCCATGTATGTTGATCTGCTAGAAACTTACCCAGACCGTATCAGAAGTAAGGAAACACCTTCGCTATAAACCATACTACTGAAAGTTATATCGTTTCTAGTGGAAGTCAACATGAGAACAGCTTGTTTTTTGCCATCTACAGTTATCAGAGTAAAGATAGAATGGGGGTACTTTAACAGTAGGGGACTAGAGCTGATAAGACAAAGCAGGAGGATTTTACAAAGTTACGCCATGACAGGGTGCATGTTTGAGATTGTGAGGTGGGGGCAGACTTGAAAGGTATTTAGGAAGTAACATTGACAGGGGCTTCTGGGTGGCTCTGTCTGCTAAGTGTCCAACTTTGGCTCAGGTCACAGTCTCATGGTTCGTGAGTTTGAGCCCTGCATTGGGCTCTTTTCTGCCAGCTCAAGCTTGCTTCAGATCTTCTGTCCCCCACCCCCCTCTGCGCATCTCCCCTGCTCACACTCTCTCTCAAAAATAAATAAAAACATTTTTAAAAAAAAGCAACATTGATAGAGCTCAGTGTGCTAGGATTTGGTGAGAGTGGGATACAAGAGTGGGTCTCAATGGGTTTTTGGATGAATGACCTACATAGATTATAATCAAAGAAATAGAAGGAGCTATTTTTCATGGGATGAAAGTGGGTATAAGGAGTCCAGTTTTGGAAATTTTGAGTCTGAGAAGCTTGTGGACAACCAAAATGGGTATGTTTATCCTATGCAATTTGATGTGTGGGTTTGGACCTTTAGCAAAGGAGTGAAGATTCAAGAGTCCTTAGCACATACGTGGCAGTGGCAGCTCCCAGAGCCCTGTGGGAGGGACCTGAAGTGACCCAGTAGAAAGCTTCATCTGGTCTGGTGGAGGGTAGTCTGGGCGTGAGCTTGAGAGCAGGGAGGTCAAGTAATGACCCCAGTTCAGTAATCCAGGCACGGTAGCATCTGAGGTGATGTGTCTCAATATAAAGAGGGTTCAAGTAGAGCTAAGTAGAAACGAGACTCCTAGAAAGTTAGAGGGAACAGAACTTTTCAACCACTTGTCTGTTCCCCTAACATGTGTTACTCTTGGGCCGTCCAGGAAAACAACCAAAAGAAAAACAACGTTTGCCACAAGTACCTCGCTTGCAGCCAGGGCTCATACCACACTGTTCCGAGCTAGTGAACGAGGGAGACTGATGTAGGCTGAGCCAGACGGAGCAATGGCTGAACTTAGAGATAAACTAGATTTCAAAACAAAGGCCTAGGGAAACACAATAAGGCTCCAACGATCACGTTCCACCCTGGAGAGTCTTGAATTTATTCACTCTTTTTATCACTTGCAAGCTCTTTCCTCTGACATTCCACAAGGCTATTTCTCTCCTCTGAATCCTTCAGAGCCTTGCTTTTATCACTTGCAACATTAAAAATAATCCCTTAGTCTTTGGACCTGCCATTTATTTCTAGACAAATGGCAAGATTGCCATGCTAAGGCTGTGGATGCTAAGTGCCTGAAGACTCCTTTGTACTGTGCATCATTCGTGTCGTAACAAGCCTAGCTTTTCCTGAAGTCCTTCTTCTCCGACTTCTTTTTACATTCTGGAGCCTCTCATACTGAACTCTGGAGGCAAGAGTGGTGCTCAACAGACTGCGTGAGGAGAAACAATTTCCTTATCAGGAGTAGAGTTATTTTTATTCACAGGAAGCTCCCAACAATGCATTTAGGTTCTGTTGATGAAATGCTATGATGCAGTAAGCTGAAGCTGTCTTTGCAATTCAAGAAAATGTGGGTGCATCTGTGCGTCACAACAGGGATATCAACTGCATGCCCGCCAGGTTTCTTATGGATAATCAGGCTCAGATTTACCTTGTCGTATGTATGTATATAGGTAGGTAGGTAGGTAGGTAGGTAGGTAAGTAGGTAGTTGGGTGTTATTAAACACTTATACAATACTTCCCATATGGCCAAGCTGTCTTTTAATCGATTAACAAATATGTATAAATAGTATAAATATTTGCTTGGGAGGGTGGCTCAGTCGGTTGAGCCTCCAACTTCGGCTCAGGTCATGATCTCACAGCTTGTGAGTTCCAGCCCAGCGTCGGGCTCTGTGCTGACAGCTCAGAGTCTGGAGCCTGCTTCGGATTCTGGGTCTCCCTCTCTCTCTGCCCCTCCCCTGCTCACACTCTGTCTTTCTCTCTCTCAAAAATAAGTAAGCATTCAAAAACATGTATTTACTTGGAAGATAACTGGGTTTAGATGAGGTCATGAGTAAGGGGCCTTCATGATGGCATTAGTGTCCTTGTAAAAGGAGGAAGAGAGAGCAGTTTGTACGAGGTGTACTCTATGAAGTAAGGAAGAGAAGGCAGCCATCTATAAGCCCCAAAGGGAGCCCACCTCAGTTAAGAGTCACCCTGATCTTGGACTTCCCATTCTTCAGACTGTGAGAAACAAATGTATGTTATTTAAGCCACCCAGTCTATGGCATTTTTTAAAGCAACCTTAGCAGATTAAGGTAATGCAATGAGAGGGAAGGTCATAAAATATGGGTCACACATTACAATTTTAAAAAATTTCATCAAGGTAGAGGGGCACCTGGGTGGGTCCACTGGTTAAGTATCCGACTCTGGATTTCATCTCAGGTCATGATCTCGCAGTTTGTGGGTTCGAGCCCTGTGTTGGGCTTCATGCTGTCAGCTCTGAGCCTGCTTGGAATTCTCTCTTCCTCTCTCCCTCTTTCTCTGCCCCTCCCCCACTCACATTCTCCCTCTCTCTCTCTCAAAATAAATAAATTAACTTAAAAAAACTCATCAGGGTAGGAAAGAGAGAGGGGGAGAGAGAAGAAAGGGGATGAGGATAAGGAGAGGGTAGGAAAGGAAGTATCCCATACGACGAGAGAACATTCTCACATAGTATCTGTGAGGTGTATAATTTAGTGATGAGTCCATATGGACCGAGTCTTACAAATAAGTCTACACTTACAAAACACAACATTTAAATTCAAATTCTCACGGAAAATCTGGAAGCAAGATTATGGGTATTATGTCAGGATACATCTACCAACCCTGAATGAGGAATGTGTTTTAGTTTAGTTTTGTCTTGAGCCACAAGATGACGGCTTAAACATAAATCTGTTTTCTCCTAAATCTGGAGACTAGAAGGCCAAAATCAAGGTTTTAGACCATCTGGCTGTGATTTTCTCAGTATTCTGCCCCTCCTCTCTTTGATGGTCCAACTTTGTCTTCTATCTGTGGTTTTTTTGGCTGGAATTTCTCACCTTTCCTTCAGCGGTAGGAAATGTCTGCTTCCTATTGGTATCAGATTCTGGGCTCAAGATGTTTACTTCTTCCATGGAGATAAAGGATTGTATTTTCTTCCATCCTTCCCCAGTTGCACTATGTCCTTGCTTGCACCCCAGGCATGGTGAACTTTGCTGCTTCTCTCCCTAGTGGCTTAAGGCATTGGGGTCTAGGAAAGCGAGTGGTGTTTCCCGAGTGGAACCTCACAGTTGCCAATTGCCTCCTGAATGTCTATGTAACTGAGGGGTTCCCTCCAGTTCACACTGTCTTTCTAGTGAACGAACACCTGGTCGAGGCCTAAACAGAGAGCTTGGATGTGAGTACCAATTTCCCTTGTGTCTGGGGCTGGTGGTTCTTCTGAAACTAGAACACCCTTGGCCTTTAATAATTTGTTAAAATTCTAATCGTTCTCTTCTTCTTCACCTATACGGCAGCCACTCACAGCTCTTGTGTTCGGCCACAGGTGAGAGAATTTGAGTTTCCCCTCGGGAAGGGTTGACCTTGTTTGGAATTCAGGCTGCACGGTTGCCTTGCTACATCAGTTCTCTGACAGGCTCAAGAAAGTGGTGATTTAATGTGATCAGATCAGCTATGCTGTCAGAGGGACATTCTTTGCCGCTCTCTTCATCCTAAGTGGAAGCAGAATTGCACCCTTTTAGGAGATGAACTATAACACAAGACTCTGGAATCAAAGAAAGATTTGGAGGAAGAGGGGAGGGAGGGAAGAAAGTAGCACCTGATCGTTCATAACACACATTCCCATGTGTTATGTTACTAACCATATTTTATCAAGCTCTCTGTGAATGAGGTCTTAAGCCAGGTCCTGCCTGGGTTAAGCATTTTGTGCATATAATCTTTGTCATCATATCAATCTTACAGTATGAATACTACGAGTATACTCATTTTATGTCTTGAGACTTAGAAAGTTTATGTTGTTCGAGGTTGTCCAAGTAGGCTTCTGGTCATCATCATTGAGCTTATTCCTTCTTATATAAGCCACCCCAAACTATCTGTGATATAGGCACCATTGCCTCGATCTACAGGAAGTGGGCTGGAGTATAGAAACAACAAGTGACTGCTACAGGGTCATAGAGAAAACACATAAATGCCGGAAACAATTGAAAAATAGGTGTTTGAGGTGCCTGGGTGGCTCAGTCAGCTGAACATTTGACTTTGGCTCAAGGTCACGATCTGAGTGCGAGCCCCGTGTCGGGCCGTGTGCTGATGGCTCAGAGCCTGGAGCCTGCTTCACATGCTGTGTCTCCCTCTCTCTCTGCCCCTCCCCTGCCCATGCTCTGCCTCTCCCTCTCTCTCAAAAATAAATAAATATTGAAAAATTAAAGAAAAAAAAGAAAAACAGGTGTTTGATTTTGAGTTACAAATGTTCTTCTATCCATAAAGGTATTGGAGATGGCTTGAGGCGGGGCTTATGGAGGATCTTCTCTAAATTTTCCACAGCAGTTTGTCCAAGCCTGACACATCATAGAACCTCAATAAATTCTTGTTGAATGAGAAGGAAGGAAGAAAGATGAGAGGCCCAGGAAGGGGAGAGAGAAGGAGAGAAATAGACCTAGAAGGAGGAGTATAAAGGTAACAAGAACAGGAGAAAGAAAAGCCCATATTTACACAATATTGTTAAATAAAACAGAATTTCCCTTTCTGTGCTATTAGGACATGATTCTTAATTTGTGTATGTCATTTAGAGCAGATGTTGCCTTGCATGTAGCTGGTCTGGTCACCATGACAAAGGCACTGCCTCCTCTATAAATAGATGGTCGGATTGATTTCACATCCTGCCCTGGTTCTCCTGTTTGATGAGTGTGATTACATAATCGATGAGTGATGCCATCCACCCCGACAGCAGAGACTCACCTGCACTCTCTTCGGCAAGGTGACAATCAGGCTCTTTAAATTCAGCACAAAGCGCTTCAAAGACATGTGTCCTCTCAGAGAAATTGAGCCAGAGTCCATTTCCACTGCATCCAAGGGAACTGTGCTATCATTGGTCATCCAGCCCAAATCTACGGTCAGTGAGACCATTTGGACCTTTCCCTTGCTTGTTTGGATCAATGTTAACTGGAACCTACATGGGCGGAGCTGATGTCAGTCAGGGCTCGGGTGTAAGAAGCCAATCAAGTGGACATTTCTAGGTTTCCACTGTGCTGCTGTGATGTACGGGAGACACCCGGAACAGGGATGCCCAACATGGACATGGGGTCCTACCATAGAAGTGCTTGACCTTGAGCAAGTCATCTCATTACCTCCAAGGCTCAACCTTTCTTCCCCCGTGAGCTAAGAACGTAGCTTCTGAGATAAGACAGCACTAGTCAAAGCACCATCTGGGCAACTCTGTAACTTCGGGTGATTTATTTCACCTGTCTAAAGCTGTTTTCCTTCAGCTCTACCCACTGGCAGAGACAGTGCCGGCATGTTCCTTAGAGGCTGTGATGAGCACCAAGTGAAGAGGGCATCCAGTACGCGGTTTCCATGTCACGGGATGACAGAGAGAATGATGGGTAACCCTCCGATGTCATGCACATTAGATGGCACATCATGGAAGGTGAGTTTTAAATGTTGAGGTGACGTGGTCATTATTAGAGTTAGAAATATTAAGGGTGCTTAGTCAAGGTGTCTGATAATATGTATTCATTCATTTAATTAGTATTTCGCATGGGCATATTAATCAACGGAGCTACCTACGAAAACTAAGAAGGACTTTTGTCCATTATAACGATGCTTGATAATCACATACCCCTTAACCTATTAAGACGGAGTTCCTTTTTACACAGAGCAGTTCCGTACATATGTGAGAGGCTTCACTCCCACACAAGTGATTAGAGATGTCATTTCTCACACCAGTCTTCAAAGCCAGCATGTTTGTGAACAGGAAAGGTGAGATTGGAAGGGCCAAGACAACCTTGACATTGCTGTGTTAAGTCTCCAAATTTTCCCAAACTCTTCCATTCAGTTTACCCTTCTTCTATGTGAGACGTCTCGGTATATTTGAAGATTTCTAAGATGTTCTGCTACTGTTTTGACACTGTGCTTGTTTTGTACCCTGCAATGCTACACAAACTTTCACTGATGAGCCAGCATATCTATGGAAAAGCCAGTGAGGGAAACTGAGCCCCCGTTAGAGCAGAAATGTTGTCTCTAACCAAAAGCTCAATGGATTTCCTGATACAAGTGTTACCACCTCCCCAGATGGTAAAATCTGAGGTCCAGAATGGAGTTTGCTGACATGGAAGAGGCCCAAGTCGTTAGAGGCCCTGGATGTCATGTCAAACTTTCACTGGCAGCCATACAGAGCCAGACAGAATTCATGAACATAGCGAATTTGAGTGTTAGGAAGGTCACACTGTGCTCAAAGCATAAGAGACTGATTGTGTGTCTTTTACCTTGCTGTATTGCTGAGAGATTTTCAGCATCCATTCCAGAATGTTACGTGGGGCATGTACATTGCACCAGTTGGAGAGCTGGCTTGGGGTTTGGTCAGCCTGAGAGATTTTCACTTGTGGCTGGGGTGACTTGGGACTATAGTCAGTTACTCCTGAGCATGGAGAAACCACTTGAGGACAGATGCACGGACCTCCTTTTACTGACAGTGAGACCTTCCATTCCTCAAAGGAAGCAGACTTCCAGTGCCAATGGCCCCAGCCGGAGAAACTAGTCCTGGATGAATGAGCAGGCTCAGTTTCTTTTCTCTCCTAATTCTTGGGGGCACAGAGATTGGGATTGCACTGGGGGGATGTGTAGCCCAAAAAGCAATAACGTGGAAAATTAGTGGATCATGGGCTGATTAAATCAAACAGTTGGAGTAACTACAAGGATGTGTACTCCTAAATAAGAGGTCCAACAACTGAAAGAAGGAGTAATTATTGTGACGATTTCACTAGAAAGTAGGAGTTGGGGGGGAGGGGAAAGCATGATTCCTCTGCATGTAGACAAGTAGACAGGCTATGGGATGCAGGTCAACTTAAGAACCTGCCCCTCAAAAGCCCAGAGCAGGGAGGATTGCCTCGGTCCCTCAAGGCAGCAGGGCGGGAGACAAGCAGAAGAAGGGGACAGCTGAGCTAAGTGGACGCCCAGGGATCTCAGCCTGTTTCAGGATTGGAGGCAGAGACTTGGATCTTTTTCTGAATAGGACTTCTTTCTGAAGAATGAACCGTAAGAAGTGAAATTCAGATTCTTGTGGAATCGATTTCCTTTATTAATGGCGCCTAATGGCCTGTAATTAAGCACAACTTGTTAGCTAACCCAACAATTACCGTTTGTTTGAAGCGCAGAAAGAAAAATGAATGCCCTTATTCAGCAGTTTCCCTCGCTTTTAGTGGTTTTAGCAAGCCCTGACTGAGTTTCAATGTCTCTCTCTCTCTGTCTTCCTTCCTTTCTCTCTACACCCCCCACTTCACCCAGGCACACACAGGCACACATACACGTTAAGTGGAGTCCTTAATGTGTACAGCAATTAGCCTTCTCTACTGTTAAGCATGTGGGGAAAACTTACCTTCATTGAAGCTCATACAGCTTTCATTACCGCTCTACCTTTTCTCCAACTCATGGTATCAATGTCCAAATGGGTTTCAAACAGGAAGAAGGCTGAAGGTGGATGGGTAGGATGGTAAAGAAAGTAGCCGTGATTCGGTTAGATGGTAAAACATCTGAGAAACAGCAGCACGTTGACAGGTTTAATTCAGCCCCATTATGAGATGGATCACCTCTTGGAGACAACTGTTGCTGCTGTAAGGTAGGAAGAAATGAGAGAGAGAGAGAGAGAGAGAGAGAGAGAGAGAGAGAGATTGATTATAGCTATGACATGGAGTGTTTTGGGAGACAAACACATTTGAGTTCAAAGCCTGAATCTGTCACTTATTATCAGTGTGAGTTTTCAACCTCTTTTTTTCATGTGTTCATACCTTTACAATGAGGCTCTAAACTCATACTCATTTATACATATGTTAGAAAGACTTTATGAATGGTGAATAAAATAATGTAAAAATGTATAGTATGATGTCTGTCTTATAATCAGTGCCCCATATATAATAATAGCTATTATTTATTGCTATGGACTGAATTCTACACTCCCAAAGTTATATGTTGAAGTCTTAGCCCTCAGGATGACTCTATTTGGAGACGGGGCCTTTGGGGAGGTAATTAAGGTTAAATGAGGTCATGAGGACAGAGATCTAATCTTACTGGATTGATGGATATGAAAAGGAGCAGAGACCAGAGCTCCCTCCAAGAGGACCCAGAGAAAAGGCCACATCAGGACATGGTGAGAAGGTAGCGTCTGCAAGCCAGAAAGAGAGATGTCACCAAGAATCAAATTTGCAGGCACCTTGATCGTGACCTCCAGCCTCTGGAACTGGGAGATGCGTCTTGTTTAAGTCATCCAGCCTGTGGCGCTTTGCTATGGAGCAGACTAACACACTTACCAACTGAACGTCATATCACCTTTCTTGCCCCACTCCAACCACCTCATAGAGTCACTCCACAAGATCACAAGTAGAACCTCATCCTGCAATGCGGTGTGGGAAGGGGGTGATTCTTAGGAGATGGGGGAATGGGACACTCAACTACCCATTACAAACAGTCTCTTGCTGCAGGTAGAATTCTCTCATGGCAAATTTCAAGGTGGTGGGCAGGACCCTCATGCCATTTTAATATTGCGCAACCTCAGTTTAAGCTTGAGGATCAACCAGAATAAACACAAGCCATTTGCAGATCCTTTTGACTCACAGCCTCTTCTTTGCCCCCTTCTCATCCAGATCATAAACCGTGATGAAAGCAGCACGGGTTGTCAGGTTAACGTCTCTGGGTCCAATTCTAAAAATCTGCCAAAGTTGAGTTGTATATCCGGCCTATTACTACCTCTCAAGATTCAGCTTCCTCTTCTGTCAGGCCAGACTAATCATGCATGTTTCTCGTAGTGTCTGGATTAAATATAAAATATTACCAATGAAGCCCATAGAGAAGTTCCTGGCATACAAGAGCTGCTCAAGAATGGTCTGGGTTTTTCCTCTTGTCATGGTATTATTGCATTTTTATGAACACTGAAAAGAAAGCAGGGCCCATGATCCTGATGTCAGAAGTTCTGGGTTTGAGACTCAGGTCTGGCATTGACTGACTGACAAAATGGCCATAGGAAGGGCACCAAGCCCTCATGGGTTTTAGTTTCCTCATTTGTACAATAGAAACAATGTCCCACATGCTTTTTGGGATTTGCCTTGTATTATTGTTGTTCAAGTTTAAATGAGAGAGAAGCAAAGTATTCTCAGCGTGCTATAATGTTGTACTAATGTCTGGTAAGTGAAAAACTTAGAGATGACAGAATTCTCATTCTCAGAATAACCTCTATATTAACAGCATGAAATTCAAACTCTCTTCCCTGAAGGGTGAGAAGTTCCAGGAAAAAAGTGTGCCTATAGTAACAAGCATGCACTTTTACTAGAAATATTTACCTCTCAGGTTATTCTAACATGTCCTTTCTGATGAGATCTACCCCAGGACATAAAGATGTGGTATTATTATGATGACCAGGGATGTATAAATGGTAATGTTATCACTGATTCTGTCCTTTTAACATATCCTCTGGATATGTTATTTGGTTTAAAATTTACAACTAAATTATAAAGTAGGAATTGTTGTGTTGTTGTTTTTTCTTTTTTTCTTTTCTTTTGTTTCTTTTCTTTTTTTTTCTTTTCTTTTCTTTTCTATGGGTGGGTGATATTGGATGAGCCATAAGTTCTACATGTCAGTTTCCTAATCTGACAGATGAATATATTGATGAGTGAATGACTACTGTAGGATGTTTCTATGTAACAATATTTAATAATCTTCCAGGAGTTGTCTGAAAGAGACAAAAAACTCTCAGTCCAAATTTTGAGTTTTTCTCAGTCAACAACATGGATCTATTTCTTGACCACAACATTATGGGGAAGAGAGTGAAAATGGGATATTAGAGGAAAATTAAGAGGATGAGTGCACACTGTGAAACTTAGGACTTCCAAGTCTGAAAACCACTCTTGAGACTCATCAGTAGTGTTCTGCTGGGTGTACATGGAGGGTACACCCTAGGGTCCCCTCCCACCCTACAGGTACTAACTTTGCTGGCTCTACTGTGTCATAAAGTTTTTTCTGTGTCTCAGAGAAATGAGATTTTTTTTTTGTAATTGACGAAATGAATAAAAGGATTTGAAATTATTTATATCAATTGTGAAAAATAACTTTAAATTATTTAACAATTTCAATATAATACTTCATTATCGATAAAACCTAAAGCAACAGGTAAACTATGAGCATCATCGCATGGAGAGACCCACAGATTCATCCTGGGATGATCACTGGGATGACCTGGGATGGTCACTGAAGATGGTCACCAATAATTCCTCCTCTCTCCAGACACACATCTTATTCCTCTTCTCAAAAGTGGGTACAATTTCCTTTTATTTTGAATCGGGACTGCCTGATGACTTCTTCTAACCAATATAAAGGTTGCAGAAGTGTCCCTGTGGACTTCCAGGTCTTTCCCTAAAGAGGCACAGAAGGTTGACTTTTTGCTTTCTTGACACCTGGCCACTATGTGAAGAAAGTCCAAGCTATCATGCTCAAAATAAAGGCGAGAGAGAGAGAGAGAGAGAGAGAGAGAGAGAGAGAGAGAGCTTTAAGGATGGGATACCATGTGGGGAGTAGGGCCACTTAGAGGGAAACTCAGATGCCCTCTCTGACAGTAAGCTCCAAGACACCAGACATATGTGAGAGACCTTCTTGGACCTCCTAGACCAGCCCAGCCACCAACTGAATGCAAAACCACCGAGAGACATAGCAGATACTGGGCAAAACAGAAGAGCCATGTAATCAACCTACAGCATCATGAGACAAAAAAAAACAATCATTGTTGCTGAAACCCTGGAGTTGGGGGGTGTCTTGTTATAATCTAAAAAGGGACTAAAATCAAAGCTCCAATCAGGGTGGCCCTATGTCCTGTGAAGCGGGATGGGATAGAGCGTGTGCTGTCTGTGTGTATGGTGCGAGGCAGGGATCTATACACTTTCCCTGATACTACCCTGCAGAGTCTCTGGGTTCCATTCATAAATGCATGAATGATTTGTCCAGCTAAGCAACTATTATTTATTTATGATGTATCCTGAGAATGTACTGATTAACCTTGCCTCTGATGTTTGCAAAAGTTGCAGATGAAAGTTTACTGTAGTTCACTCCACAGGCTCCTGATTAAAGTTATACATCAATCAGCTCCCTCAAAGTCCGTCAATTTTCTAGACCCCGTTGAACTCTATGCTTATCCCCTTGATCAAAACTGCTACATAAACACTCGGAGAAATGCCCTCCTTGTCTCTTGACAAAACTGATGTGAGGCAATCAATGCCACTGAAGGAAATGAAGAGCATGTAATGTGAGAAGATTCAATTATACATGAAATCTCGGACTCAGAAATAAATGGAATTCCAAAACCAGACCTGATGCTCTACCATTAGCATTGTCTTTAGGTGGAGAGGAAGGACCACTGAGAAAACACATAGATTATGAATTACCCTTCCCTGCCTCCAGTCTCTCAGGTAGACACCTGGTGTGTATTAGTGTGTATTGTTGTGTAACACATTACCACAAACTTAGGGGCTTACAACAATGTGAATTTGCTATTTCAGTTTCCATGTGGTCAAAGTCTGGGTAAAGCTGAGCTGGGTCCTCTGCTCAAGGTCTCACAAGGCAGAGATCAAGGTATTTTCTGACCTGCTTTCCTCTCCAGAGCTTGGAGTCTTCTTCTAAGTTCATGTAGTTGGCAGAATTCAGTTCCTTGTGGCTACAGGACTGAGGTTCTTGCTTTCTTGGTAGCTGTCAGTTGGGGGTCACTCTCAGCACCTAGAAGCCACCCAGAGCTCCTTGCCATTTTGCCCTCTTACAGAATCTATTATAACTTGGTGACTCACTTCTTCCAGGTCAGCAGAAGAACCTCTTACTGTGGTCTGGAGTCTTATAACATAACGTTACATCACATCACAACATAACATAACATAACATAACATAACATAACATAACATACACACCAAAATCACAGGAGTGACCATCCTACCACATTTATTATATTTTATTGACTAGACGTAAGTCACAGAATCCACCTGCATTCAAGAGCAGGAGATTATGCAAGGACAGACTCATTGGGGGTTGTTTTAGAATTCTTCCCATCACATTGTGTTGGCAGGCATTGTTCCCAAAATGCCTTCAGATAAAGACTGCAATCGTAACACCAGCAGTGTGCAGAATAGACTTCAGAGACGCCATTGTAGAACTATGGGAGGCTAAGTTCAAAGGTGAAGGGGTGAGGTGAAGAACAAGGATTCTGCTGTAAGAAAGCACACTCAGAGTGCCAGGGCGTTAGCATGAAAGCTGCTAGATGAAAATCCAAACATCCCGAGTCTGGTTAAAAGGAGTATGTCTTCCCCAGTATTTTCCTTAAATACTGAGATATTCCATCAAAGAGTTCCCAATGCTTATTTTCTTCTTGGTCTTCCCCAATCAGTTTGAATGGCTGTATGAGGATGGGTCTAACTGGTGGAAGAAAAGCTGTGAACAATGATAGGGACTCCTGTGAATGAGGTTCTAGTGAGCTTATTTTGTGGAGGTGAATTTTACCCGGGTGGCCACACTGTCCCAGGCAGTTTCACCTAAGAATTGTATTTAATCTTCCCAGGGAGAGAATGCTATTTCCACTTTCAGTTGTAGGAAAGAAGCCCCAGAGAAGTAAAGAATTCCCTTTATCTAGATTGTGGTTTCCTTAAGAGCAGGGAACAGACCTTAGTCAGGTCTGCATATCTAGGGCCTTCAGATCATAGGCAGTCAATCCTATCAGACAGTGGATATCACACAACTGCTAAGAGGTGTTATCAGGATTCAATCTCCAGTTCCTCTGACTTCAAAGTCTATGCCATTCTACCACCACAGCAGCATCTTTTCCATCAAAGTTAGAGATTCTTTCTTTTTCTTTTTCTTTTCTTTTCTTTTCTTTTCTTTTCTTTTCTTTTCTTTTCTTTTCTTTTCTTTTCTTTTCATCTATCAAATGATCCTGGGTGGTCATTGGCTGTGTTTACCATTTGAGCTATCAGTGGGAAAGCTTTTAGTATTTCAGAAGGGGAGCCTTGCATTAGAAAATGATTACAGCAGCACCTGGGTGACTCTGTAGGTTAAACATCTGACTCTTGGTTTTGGCTCATGTCATGATCTCACAGCTCATGAGTTTGAGTCCCTCATTGGGCTCTGTGCTGACATTGCAGAGCCTGCTAGGGATTCTCTCTCTCTCCCTCTGTCTCTGCCCCTCCTGCTCTCTCTCTTTCAAAATAAATAAAAATAAACTTAAAAAAAAAGAAAATGATTACAAAGTCCCCCAAACTAGCCTTTCTGGGGCATGCAGTGGGGGGGTGGGGAAGGAAAACAGGAATGAGACAAGAGCGTGATGAGCCTAGGGCACTAGCCTTAGGCACAAACTATAATGAGACACCAAACATCTCAGCAATCCTGATAATATTTTAATGCATTATTTAAAAAAATCAAAATTAGTGCAAACACATCCATGATAAATACAACGTCAAGAAGGTAATAAAGGCAAGGGTCTGGCACTGCCTTTGCCTCTCACCTCATTGCTGCCCTGGGGGAGGAGAAGGTAGAGTGGGAAGCAGCGAGAATAAGGCCAAACAGAATGAGAGTGGAGAAGAGAACCTTCTGTTCTCCCATTTCCTCAGCCTTCCAGGAACTGGAATCAAGGAGAAGCAAGGAACCCCTGGTCCAGAGAGATAATATTCCAGAAACATGACTGAAATATCTAGAAGAAGTGCTAAAGCACAAAACTTATCCAGTACACTCCCAAATCCATTATTTTGCATGCAAGATTAGGTATCAGGAGATTGTACTCTAGTTTAGACTCCAACACTAACTAACTGTGTGATATGGGTTTAGACATTCTCCTCTCTGTGCCTCAATTTATCCACTTGCAAAGTGGAGTGTGGGAATAGACGTTTTCTGAAGTCTCATTTAGTTCAGACATTCTAGAAGACTATGGAGTGGCAGCTCCAAGGGAGGATGCTATTTCTCTTTCTCCAGGTGGAAGTGCAATAATCCAGAAAAAGCTTCTCAATGGGTCAATCTTGGATATCTGTTGTCTACTGACCTTCTTTGGTGGCTTACTCCTCCTTCTCCTCTTCTTCTTCTTCTTCTTCTTCTTCTTCTTCTTCTTCTTCTTCCATTTCTTCTTTTTCTCCTTCTCCATCTCCTCCTCCTCCTCCTCCTCCTCCTCCTCCTCCTCCTCCTCCTTCTTCTTCTTCTTCTTCTTCTTCTTCTTCTTCTTCTTCTTCTTCTATTTCTTCTTCTTCATCTCTTCCTCCTCCT
The DNA here is from genome assembly GCF_027475565.1 of Acinonyx jubatus. Classification (NCBI taxonomy): domain Eukaryota; kingdom Metazoa; phylum Chordata; class Mammalia; order Carnivora; family Felidae; genus Acinonyx; species Acinonyx jubatus. Next base: position 128,802,239 of record NC_069388.1, on the reverse strand, counting down.
CCTCCTTTTCCTTTTCCTTTTCTTTTTTTGATGGTCAGTGGATAACAAGAAGAAACTAACAGTTATTCCCACTGGTCCCCAACCATCAGGTCCTATGGAGGGTTGATTGAAGTAGTCTTCTTCTGACTGTAGAACATCATAGCTGATAGTATAATATTGTTTGGCTATGTCATAACTGGATTTATGTGTAAGACAATGGCCACTGTGTAAAACTCCATAATTATGTCATATTTGAGAGGCAGTAAAGCATAGTGGCTGGCCCCCACACACAGTTGGCTGGTTTAGAGTTCTGTCTCTGCCCCTTCGAGATGCATTGTCATCTTTGACTGACAAAGAATGATTGTAAGGAAGTATAAAGTTGTCAACTAAGTCATTGAAAGGTAAGAAGTGGACTCTTAGGTGTCACAGAAGTAGCAACTTCAGGAACCATCTATAGTCCCTAGAGCTAAGAGGATGAAGAGTTTTAGGTGACCAAGTTGTTGAGCTGTAGCACAGGGCCACTTGGAGCTAACCCACAGATGTCTGAGAAGAGGGCTGGCTGTTGTCCTTGGGGAATCCACAATAAGCCTTGTCCTGCAAATGGCAGGAAAACTATAAGGTAAAGTCAGCTGTTGCAATAGGAAGGAATTGCTTCTTCCAGGGGGAGCAGGTTTTTATGGAAAAATAATAGTGGACAGGGAGTGATACAGGAAGCAAACAGGAAGGATCAAGGGTCTTCAGTTTCACGGAGACTTGTGGGTATCCAGGTGGCAAAATAGACAAGTGCTTTTCAGAGCCCAGGTCCCAGCACCACAAAGCAGAGTAGGGTGGTTTGGAGCTAAGAGTCAAAACTTTAACAGCTGCCACACTGTCTTTGGATTTTAGGCAAAGCACCAAACTTTTCTCTGTATCCGTTTACTCATCTATAAATTAGAAATAATAATGGAATCCTCTGCGTTAGGTTGCTATAAAGATTACATTTTTTGATACATGAGAAGTGTTCAGAACAGTTTCTGGAACAAAATATGTGCTCGATAAAACTTATTGGGCATTACTATGCAAAGGAAAGAGAAGAGAACAAATGTGTCTGCCCTCTCTGAGGCACTAGATTGGCATTTCCCATATAATTTCCAGAGTGGCTTTGAAAAGCGAGTGTTGGTTTCCCTGATGTGTATGTATGAGGAGAATGAGGCTTGAAGATTTGAGGAGTTTACTGAGGGCACTCACGTGGAAGGATTTGGTCGAGCAGGATTTCTTGTCTCTCTGTGCACCACTCCAGCGACCTACTTTTTATGTATGCTGCTTCCCCCGGAACAAGAGACACAAGGCATTTCTAATTCTCATTTCACCACTCACTTATGAAAAGCTAAGCTAGGTTTCACTCTCACTAAGCTCCAGATAAGCCACCTGTGAAATTAGAATAAAACACTTGCTTGGAACACCTAATGGAACTTTAAAAAAAAATAGCAAAACTGATCTCAGTAGACAACACGTCGAGCAAGATAAAATATTTACAAGAGAGCATGAAGTCCTATACAGTGAATTCTGCGATATCAAACATATGTGTTCCTATAAATGACAGCGCTGGGCAAAAGTATGCAACTAAAAGGGCTTGGGAAAAAAGTCAGGTTATAACACTCAAAAACTTCGGTGACAGATTCACGAAGACAGGCACCTAATAAAAATGGCGGCAGAGTTGTGCTCATGTTAGATGGCGAAGACGTGCATACATTCCACAATGAACACGGCACTCTTCCTTGGAAAAGACCTGGAGTTTGCTAGTTGGAAGGAGACACCTTGTGAGCTAGAATGAAGCACAAGATGGAGGGTGATCTGAAATCAGAGAAGGTTCTAGCACCAGACATTGGATGGGTGTGGTTATAACACATGCCGCGATCTGCAATGTGCTGGTGGGTGTCTGAGGTGTGTGGGCTTTGCATATCCCTGTGGAGCTCATGTTGGCTGTATGCAGTTCCCCGCACATGAAACAATGCATATCCAAGCCCATATTCACATGACGCTCAAATTATCCCCTCATATATCAGTCATGCTGGAACAAATTCATATCTTTCAAAACAAGTGTTTTGAAACTGTTTTTAGATCAAAAACTTAGCCGGGGTGGGGGTTGGGGGGGCGCCTGGGTGGCTCAGTCGGTTGAGCGCCTGACTTTGGCTCAGGTCATGATCTCGTGGTCCGTGAGTTCAAGCCCCGAGTCGGGCTCTGTGCTGAGCCTGGAGCCTGCTTCGGATTCTGTGTCTCCCTCTCTCTCTGCCTCTCCCCCACTCATGCTCTGTCTCTCTCTGTGTCTCAAAAATAAAGGCAAACATTTAAAAAAAAGTTAAAAAAAGATCTTAGCCGGAAAACTAGGAGAATTACCTAACACCAGGAATTAACGGTCATGTGGGTAAAGACATCTCCCGAGCTGACAATCAGCACAGTGAGAAACCAGCAAAAACCCAGGCTGTGTGAAGAAGTGATACAGTATGACAACAGCAGGAAGAATAATAAAGTAACTATTCAGTGTTTAATCTGTGCCAGCTTTGATGCTGGGGGCTTTGCTTATGCCATCGTGTGGCATCCCCTTGATTCCCCAGAGAAGTACTATCAGGTGGAGTCTTGCTAAAGAAGAAATTGTGGTGTGCACGTTTTAAATAACGTGCTGAAGGGTGGGCAGTCTGGGGTCTGAATTTAAGCCCTGGTCCCTGAAGGTGTTTGAGCCAACTGGACACCATGTTCTGTAGAAGACATACAGGTGTTCAGGAAAAGTCTGCTTAAACTTGTTCCTGTGGTTCAAAATAATAAAAATCATCACAGGTAAAAAACGTCTTGGGAATTTGAGAGCATTCTCCAGGATGTGAAACTTTACTTTAAAATGGGTTACTATAACCCTTTGAATTTCTTTTGATGGTGCTTTTCTATGAATGATCGCTTAACCACTTTGTGAAAACAAAGCAGACATCCTATCTCTATTTCACAGAAAGGGCTCTGGGTGACCAAGATAACTCTCATTTATTTAAAAAACATTTTTTTTGTTTGTTTATTTTTGAAAGAGAGAGAGAGAGCGAGAGAGAGAATGAGTGGGGGAGGGGCAGAGAGAGAGAGTGGGAGACACAGAATCCAAAGCCGGCTCCAGGCTCCGAGCTGTCAGCACAGAGCCCGACGCGGGGCTCGAACCCACGGACAGCGAGATCATGACCTGAGCTGAAGCTGGAAGTTGGACGCTGAACCGACTGAGCCACCCAGGCACCCCAATAACGTTTATTTATTCAACACACAGTGGGAGGGAAGCCCTTCCTTGCTAGGCAGGGCCAGCACTTTCCCTGGAGGAGAGTCTGGTTTGCTGAGGTGGTTGACCACAGAAAATGTTTATCGTAGGACAAGGCACATGGATACGATACTTGCCACTGATGCTGAGACCAGGATTTAAGGAACTGACTCCTGGTCCAAAATGTCATCCACTGAACAATAGAAAGATAGTGTCATCTAGGAAGGCAGCCTCTGCCTTTCCTGCTCTGGTGATTACGAATTCATCTAAAATGCTAGGTCCTCTCTAACTAACTAACCAGGCCAGACTCTCTTGGGCAGAGGCATGGACACAGCAGGGTCTGTATCTGGATACTTCGAACCGGAACCAAAACAGCTGGCAAAACGTCATCATTTTGTTTTGCAGAATCTCTCTGCTCCCTCCCACGCTGGCACCCTCCCGGATGCACCCCTCCTCGGTAGGTGCCCAGCACCCTCTTCACCCACACTGTGGGGTGACTGTTGTCGGACGGCCCGCCCGTCTCCCTCCTGGGAAGCTCCCAGGAAGCAGAGACTGGGGTCGGCATAGCATGCCACCTCAGGACCACAGGATCCCCATAAACGTGCCCACGCGTCACCTCCACGAGGACAAGGACTGTGTTCCCTGCGGTGTCTAGGCCGGACCCCGGGCATCGAAGAGGCATGCGGGAAGTATTTGCTGACCGATCGCATGATTGTTCGTGGAGGGTTGTTTTTGATAAATCGATTAATTCGATAAAACTACGTCTGTGCAAAACTCTACAGACAACAACAACAACAAATCCAAGGGTTTTTTGATGACGTGGAGAAACGTTTAGGGAACATGGATGAGTGGGAAAAAAAATCAGGCTATAAGTATGTAAATTCGATTTGATCCCCACTAGGTTAAAGAAATGGCCCCTGGGTTACCAAGGCTATCTCTGGGTTCTGAGATTTGGGGTGAGTTTGGTTCTCATCGTTGTACCATTAGGTCAATTCCACCCCCCCACCAAATTATCTAAAAGAAATCTGCCTTTCTTTGAAACTTGGGAAGAAATCACTTCAAGAACAAATACTTTCATTTGATGCTTTAGTTGGTGTGTTCATTCATTTGGGTGCTTTCGGGGATAGGATGACTTCTAATAAGGAAAAATTGAACAAGACTCTTTTCTTGGCCGTGAGAAGTCCAGCCTTTTTCTCAGTTCAGTGATTCTGGGAATTCTTACAATTAACTGGTGGTCTCCACAGCAGGAGGTGCCTGAGGGAGAGCATCTTTATTTCTGGGCTTCTATTACAGAGGCAAGAAGAAATCCAGGAACACTAGAGCCTTCCAGCCTTGTTTTATTTTGCTTTGTTTATTCTAATTGTGTGGGTTTGTTACAGTGCCTGGGGGTGGTACAAAATTAAAACACACTAGCACTGACTGAATCAACAACGATTTCCAGTATTGTTGTTTTTTTCAGGGTCTCCGAGTGTTCCAGGGAAAAACCGTTTAAGGCATTAGTCACACACCTTTATTTTTTATTCCATCACAATGTATGCCACTTCAAAGATGAGAGGGGAATTACCTTGGTGAATAGAAGTCCTGTTCACAATGATACAATCACTCAGGGTTCAAAACTCCTGGGGTCAGCATAGCATGCCTCATGGGCCAAATCTGGCCACAGCCTGTTTTCATATTGCCATGGGTCAAGAATGTTTTTCACTTTTTTTTAATGTTTCTTCATTTTTGAGACAGAGAGAGAGAGAGAGAGAGAGAGAGAGAGAGAGAAAATGTGAGTGGGGGAGGGGCAGAGAGCGAGAGACAGAGGATCCTAAGCAGGCTCTGAGCTGACAGCAGAGGGCCTATTATGGGGCTTGAACTCATGGACCGCGAGATCATGACCTGAGCTGAAGTCAGATACTCAACCAAATGAGCCACCCAGGTGCCCTATTTTTCACATTTTGAAGTGATCGAAAACAAATCAAGGAAAGACTAATGTTTCGTGAAATGTGGGAATTGCACGAAATCCAAATTTCCATATTCATAAGTAAAATTCTTCTGCACACTGTCCCTCTTGGCTTTTCCACAACAGCAGTGTTGGGTAGTTGCTATAGTGACCGGACGGCCCGCCTGGCCACTTACAGATAGTTTGCTGACTCCAACGGACCTATGACAGCAGCAGCAACTTGGAATGATGTCAAGCTCTATACAGGTGAAATGAGATCAGCTTGGGAAACAGACGTAGAATTTTGACCTGGGGAATATTGGGAAGACATACGGAGCTCCTTGGAGACATGGTTGAGACCCTCACTGTCTCTCATCCGAAGGGCTCTAGGAGGCTCTGACCCTGTCCCTGCCTCTCACCTTAACACACAGACTGTATACCCTCTGTCTAACCCACTTCTCCCTGCCACCCTCCACCACTGCGGCATTCATCTTTCCAAAGGGAAAATGGGATCACCACTTCCTGCTGGAAGCATGCCAGAGGCTTCAGGGAGCCCTAGATTGCCTGGAGGAACATGCAAGGTACAGAGGTGGCACATGGGAGTTTGTTGAGTGGGCAGATTTATGGATCCTCCTCTCGGTGCCCTCTTTGCAAGCAGAAAAGCTCTAGTTTTGCTTTATTTATATATTGAATTTTATTTGAGGAAAGGATTCTGTGGTTGAAAACCACTAATGGGTAGAGTTCAAGTTTCTTGCCACTGTCCTGCGTGATCTGGTGCAGTAGACAGTGAGGGCTGACCCAATATGTTAAGTGCCACCTTCCATGCCCAGTCTCCCTCACAGGGAATGGGGTCATATGACACGTGCTTGCCAATGACCTTCTAGTGGAAGTGACTGCTCTCATTCTTGTGCTGAGATAGCTAAGTGCCAGGACACTCCTCCGTCTCTCCTTGTCTCCACTTTGGTGACCTTACAGGTCACTGGGTCAGGATATTGTAGCCAAAATATGGCAAATCATCCACCAGCCTGGGTCCCTGCGCCATCACGTGCAAGATTGGCCTTCACCTTGACCTATTTTAGACACACAAAATTAGATTACAAGCCAGCTTCTGTAGCAGACATCTCTGGAATTTGGGAGTCTACTTATTACTAGAGAGCAGCCTTCCTCTCCCAGCAATGCAGCTGGCCCTTGTCCATGTGTCATTAGGCAGATGGTTGATGTGTTACTCAGCTGATTACCTGATTCATTCATTCAACAAGAATGATGACAGATGTATGTGAATAGCCTGGTATACATTATGTTGTGTGCTAAGTTTATAAATGTGTAACAGCCATTGCTCCCAACCTCGAGGGGTTACGGTTGGGTCACTTCCTTGCCATAGCTCTCAGCACACAAGACCCCTTAACTCCCCCCAGGGACCCCACAGCTCAGTCATTCCACGCTATATCTGTTTTCCTGAACTAACCAAAGCATTACATATCTCTGCGCCCTTTCCGATATGCTTTCCTTGACTATGGATTGAAACGTCCCAGAATCTGAACAACTGATACTGTCACCTGGCGAAAACACGCTATAGTCATGGTCCGAATCGTGCGCAGATCTCTTGGATTGTGGGGAAGAAAGTGAGCATGAAGCCCAGCAGAGTTGGCTTGGCCTAAATCAATCTGGCCAATGTGTCCCACGATCTCAGGGAGGAGTGAAATATTCTGTTGTTCATTGTGATGCCTTCATTTCATGGTGCTAAAATCCCAGAGCTTAAGAAACACATACGGAGTGCTGCTGCCTATGATGCTGGGAATGGTCTACATCTACCCTGTCAGATCCAGCAGCCACTAGCCACATGTGGCTCTTAAGAAATGACAACGAGGCTCTTGTGACTGAAGGACTGGAGTTTCACCTTTAATCACTTTTAATTAAATTAAATACCTTCTACCTCTAGAGGGTATTTAGACCTGCTGGTTGAATTTATTTTTTTGTCACCACGGCCTTAATATTAAAAAAAAATACAACTGTGGAACGCATTTGGAAATAACAAAAGACAGGATGTTGCCAGCTAAATGCTGAGGCTTAATTTTCTCCCCCAGCATTTCCTTCAGGCTTCTTTCGGCTCTGCCGTCCACGAGCTGCAGCTCCGGGCTATCACCCAGGCCACGGGAGCAACACCCACGGTTGCCAGCGTTAAGAGGTCCCCCGAGTAGTCGAGGCCTATGCTACGAGGCTGTCTTCCAAATCAGCAAAGCAATAAATTCCATGGTCTCATTGGAAGCATTCAAATAAAGATATTTTAAAAATATTTATGCATTCTTTCAACAACAGCAAAAGATATTAGCAGCCCAGTATGTGGCAAATACTATTATTCTAGGCTCTTGCAATACATCGGTGAACAAATCAGAGAAAAGATTTCTGACTTTCTGGAGCTTACATTTTGGTAGGGAGACCCAGACAACAAATATAAATAAACATAATAACCAGGGAGTAATACAAATGCTACTTAGAAAGAGGTAGGGCAGGGTAGGAAGGGGCACACCGAGATGTTTGAGCAAAGACTAGAAGAAGGTGAGAGAGTTGTATGATTCCTGATAGGGCACATTGCAGGCCTAACTTCTAATTCCCTGAGAATGAGACTCTTCAAGCTCCAAGATCTTGGAGGCATAGGCATAGGACCTGGCACATGTCTTGAGTGGGTCTGAACCAGAGTCAGGACATCTGCACCTGGAAGGCTTGGATGGGATGGAGGGTGCCTCAGCGAGCCGAACAGATGACCTTGAAAGTCTGGCTCTTTCTAGGTTGATGGCACTCTGTATATTGAATAACTTCAACTTTTCTCTCCATTTATCTCTTAGCAAAGAGTCTAGTGCAGGAGAACGAACACCCACCACGCTTCTGGTCACCAGGAATCCAGGCTTCTGGTCAACCCCTCACCTCTAGGTATGGAAGGGTCTTTCAAGCTATTACTTTTTTATGTGTCATAAGGTGTTGGTACTCAATGATTTCTAAATGTGCCTTCCACTTCTAACAATCCCTAACTCGCAGAAATATTAGGCACATACAAAGGGTATTAGTTTGAATGGGCTGCTGTAACAAATTGACACCACTTGGCTGCTGACATGACAGACATTTATTCTCTCACAGTTCTGGAGGCCAGAAGTCCAAGGTCTAGGTGTTGGTGGTTAGGGTGCCTTCTGACCTGTTCCCAGCCTCTCCTCTAGCTGCTGGCAGTTTGCTGGCAATCCTTGGTGGTCCTTGGCTTGTGGAAACATCATGGGGACGCCTGCCTTCATCTTCGCATGGGGCTCTCCCCGTGTTCGTGTCTGTGTGGGAATTTCTCTTTTTGTATACAGACGTAGTCATATTGGATTGGGCCCACTCCACCCCAGTATGATCTCATCCTAACTTAATTAATTACATATGCAACAACCTTATTTCCAAATAAGTTCACATCCTGAGGTACTAAGGTTGAGCCTTCACCGTACGAGCTTGGAGACACCATTTAACCCACAATTTGACACGACGGTAAGACCGAGACCCTCAAAGTCTGCCCCAGAGTCAGATACAAGCAACCTACAGACTTCCCCTCCCCAAACACCTCCCTCTACACCCTTGGGTGGTCATTCCAAGAGTGATTGTGGAAGAGCTTCAAATATGGTGTTGACATGAAAGGCGCCGATTATAATAATTTTTAATGTAAAATATATATATAAAAATTCTTATTTGGATCTCTTTTCTTCTAGAAATGGATGTCTATTTTCAAAATATTGCACTGGCAGCTTCAGCAGAAGCAATCTATCGCCCGCAAAGGAGGAGCTGAGCCAACATATGCGTGCAGATATCAATACAAGTCTGGAGCTACACATAAGCAGAGGGAGTGCTGACAGGGAGCTGGGCAGCCTGCCACTGAGGAGCTCTTTTATAAAAGGCAGTGTTTCGCTTCCCTTACAAAAGACTAAAGGGTTGTGCCTGATATTCATAGAAGCTGGGGCAAAAGAAATCTCTGGTCTATTCTGAGAGTAACTTGCCATTGATATGGATCCAACTAGAGAAATAACAATTCTCTAGTTTTCAGAATTGATCAATGTACTGTGTTCTCACCCTAACATAGGGAATGCAGTGTTTTTCCATCCAGTGTAGAGACCAATAAACAGAAGGCCTAAGCCACTTATTCAAGGGCACACAGCCTTTAAAGGGCAGAGCTGAGATTAGAGATCATTACTTCAGAAGAATTGCCAGGTTCATACTCTTTCTGTCGCCTGGACTGGTTCCAGCCTTGACAATGGGGTGTGAAATCTAAAATCCAAGAGGGCAGGGAGGGATTCTCCAAGATCAGTACATTTCTAATTAAGGAAGGCAAAACAAGACACACAACACTCCTTAAAGGCATGAAGACTAAAAATCTCCCACTGTGCAAAACTATGATTATCGGATTAAGAATACCAAAGGGCTCTTGACAGTTTGCTAAGTGTTTTCACACTTAAGATCTCATTAAGCCTCGGAAGTTGATGGCATGGTTCCTTGTTTTAGGACAAGGAAACCGAGGCCCAGGTTGGTAAATGACAAATTTAACAGGTCACTGTCAGGATGTGGTCAAGTGGAATTTCAGCTTGTATTTAAAATAAATTCAAATATTAATTAACCTAACTTACTTTTCTCCCTTATTATTTGTCTGCTTTAATCTTGGACCTTTAATGGTGCAGGCAGGCCAATGGGGAAAGTATATGATGACCTATCATTGCCTTCTCCTTGCTCATGGGCCTTCTGGTGAATTCCCTTCCCACCATGCCACTCCTGTGCTGGCTGCAAGCTTTTGGTTTGGCCTTGGGGGGAGAGGGGTGGGCAGCAGGGCTTGTTGGGGGTTAGGGAGCAGTCCTCTTCTCTGCTTTGCTCCATTTCTCTCTAATCTCTTAGCTTCAGTCAAGAGAAAATCCCACCTCATCTCTGAGCAACCCACATCATCTGGCCTGGCTGCCTTCAGTGTCCCTTGACACTCAGCCTCCCTACTTGATGGGAACAGGGGTGTGGCTGGTGGCAAGGACACCAGACTCACTCATTTCGATCCATCGTCAAGCTTTGCCTGGACAATGCCTTCCTTCAGGAGTCAGATCTACACTTCCAAAGGCGAATAGATACGAAAATGGAAGTAGTGTTCTAGTCCTTCAGTGGGCCCCCTCTAAGGCTGACCTTGATCTATGTCTCTATCTACGTCTCTATATGACTCACACACATAGGTGATTCTGCTTTTTCCTTGAGCTTGTGGACACTTGGAGACCATGGAACCGTGTCCCTCATTCAGTTTTGAATGCACAGCCTCTAACACTAATAGATGTTTGGGGATTTGGGGATTTTTTTTTTTTTAAGAGAATGAATGAACGGATCTCTAACTGAAAGTGGATTTCTGTGACGACCTGCTGAATGCATGCTGCAAGAAATCTTTTGACGTGAAAAGCAGAGTAAAATACCGCACAATAATATAGCGCACAGAGCAGTATACTAACAGTCAGGAATTCTGGGTTTTTGGCTGAGGTCTGCGGGACTCTTGGGATAAATCCATCTTAGAATTTACTGGCAGGGAAAAAATGCTTCTTCTCCAAAAAATTGTTTTTATTTTTTCCTTTTTCAAGATAATAAAACTTATTAAATTCATCCTATTTCTTTTGTAGTTTGGCCCCGTTCTCAAGTATGGTGTTACAATTAATGCAAAAAGTTAGTCTATTTTAGGGCATGAGAGTGAGGAGAGAATGTAGCTTCCTGTTCCCCATGAAGAGCCCTTGATCTTATTTGCATGACAAGGAATCTGTTTATAATATTATTTATTTTTAATTTTAAGCTAAAGTTTTTTTGGAAGGCAACTTCTAATAACCTCAGCCTACGAATGCTTATTCAAGTTCTAAATGAGAAAATCATTTCAATTCAACCATTTAAATGTCAATGACACCTGAATGTGTTCTAGATGATTCTGGGAACAATTCATGGACCATCTGGTGGCCATTTCATTGACTTGACCTCTGTCCCATCAGGATCTTAAACTCACAGTCTCAGGGCTGGGAAAGCCAACCTATACAACCCTAATGTCTCATACATTGGTTTGGATCATTCTGATGCCAGGACATGTACCACCTCTGGAGGCCTCTAGTCTATAGGTGGGCATAGATTGTACCTTAGACATTCTTTCTATGTCTCCAGGCTATTGGTTAGCAGTTGATGTTAATGCTTACCAGCCTGCAGAATACTCTTCTATATCGACTACATGGACCCTTTGTGAGTCTATCCGGGCCTCCTACAGTTAGATTTAACATGTGCTTAACTATCAACTTTATATAAGATGATTTTGAATTCGTTCTACAGCCTAATTTCTCTGACTCAATGTATTTCAATTTGTCTCTGGCATTGGGCACGGTGATTATTGCGTATTTTTATTCTACGGTTTTCCAAGTTAGCCAATTATAGATTCAGAATTACTGAGCTAGGTTCGTAGTGGAGAAAACTTATGGTAGAACCCATCAATTATGGGAGAGGAAGCTGAGACCCAGGGAAGGAAGGTAACACATGAGAAGTCACCCAGCAAGTCAGAGGTCGTGCTAGGGGAGAAGCGTGAGCACTGTGTTTCATGCTTTTCCAGTTACAACCCATTTCCTGCCAGGGACTTAGGGAAGCTTCCTCTATTATGCTCCAGAAATCAATGTCTGTGTCTCCTCACATAGGTCACTTAATTCCTTCCGTTTTCATAGACACATGTATCCTCCAACCGGTACTTACTGAGCATCAGGTTCTGAGTGGGGATGATAGTCAGATGTTATCTCGCTTAACTTGACAACATCCCTACCGATTCAGCATCTTGTCCCCACTTTACTAATGAGGGAACTGGAATTTGGGGAGGGGAAAAAAAAAGCATTCCTCAAATCATGCAGTCAGGAAATGGCACATGTGTAAGTAATTCAAATCCAGGTCTGTCTTCTGCTCAAGTTGATGCCTGTTCAAGGCCAGAGATCATGGCCTCACTTCCTACATGATGCGTAGCACCTGCTGTTAGGCCTTCTGTTCTTATTCTTCTAAATGCAGAGGCAGCACAATGGAATTAAGCCAGGAATGCCAATCTAGGGTGCAAGATGTCGGGACGACGGTTACCCCGAGAAGGTGATAGTGACTGGGAGGGGACGGGAGAGGCTTCTGGCCGCTAGTAATGTTTGTTTCGAGTCTTGTGACAATTCATTGTGCTGCTATTTAGGATTTGCATAGTTTTTCTCTGTATTTATTTACACTTTCACTTCAAAAGGTAGAGTAAAAATTCAAAAGGTGTATTTGTTTGGATTTGAAACATATGGCCCCTCTATCATTCTTTCCACCTAAATGTACAATGGATACAGTCAGGTGTTCATCTTCTTGGGTTTTTAACCACCCCTTGACCATCCCATCACTCCCTCTTCTGCTCTGATGGGCAGGGGCCAAGTCGGGCCCTTTGCTGGTGATGGTCCCCCTCCAGTCCCTCCCTAGTGCCCCTGACCTTTACATGCCTGCCCCTCGGGCCCCTCCTGCACCTTCTTTGGCCTCAGAGATGTTTACAGGCAGAGGCTCTTTCTGTACATGGAACCCTAGGTCTCCTTGGGTTGACACCTTCATCCCCCACGATCTTCTGCAGGGCACAGCAAGGGACAGGCCTAGCCCCAGAGGGTCAACCCAAGCCCAGCCTCTCCCCCCCACTACCCCTGCAGCCTCTGGCTTCTCAGAGCAGGAGGTACCAGGGCGCCTCAGTTTCTGCCCAGATGCACCCTCTTGGCAGAGCCAGTCCAGCCGTGGGCGCGGAGTCTCAGGGCCAAAGGGGATTGGATTCCAACGTTCCGTTGGAACTTGGACACGTCACTGGGATTCTCTGTTCACTTTCTATGCTGAAATTACCCATCTCGGTACCTGCTCACGAGACCTTCAGGAAGGCAGGGAGCGTGAAAGGTTTAGAAACAGCAATGCCGACAGCAGCAATAAAGGGGCAGGCACAGGCGCCCCGTGCTTACTGACTGAATGAGGCCCACGCACGTCACCCCCCACGTTGCTGGCGGGGAGCTGAAAGCCACTCTCCGAAAGAGAGCCACCACCCTCAAGGACTTGCTGGTTTCCGGGGAAAAAAAGAAACCCAAAACCAGACAGCTAACCAATCAGCTGTGCAAAACGTCTGCGTTCTGATCCTATTTTGCAGCCAAAACTCATTTCATTTCACAGCGTCTATTGGATTTATTTTTATAACCACCCCTTTGGGTACGTGTTATTGACGCTCCCCTTTCAACAGGGCAGACAGAGTTCGCGCAAGACGACATCTTTTGCTGGAGCTGATAAAGGGCCGAGTCAGCATTGGAACCCCAGATTTTTGTTGTTGCTGTCGTCGCTGTTTGTTTGGTTCACAAAGCCTTTCTTTGTTATCGGCATCATAGACGTCTGTGCCTTTCCATCCGGGGCACTGCCTATGAGGGTAACGCAACGTTTCTAAGCAGAACCCTTCCCCGTTGTGCGTGCCCTTCCTTCCAAGCTGTGGCACCTTTCTGCGTGCTGTGAGGCCGGCAAGGTGATTTGATTATTATTGAATTATTTCCCTGGCAAAGACTGTGGGCTTCACTGATACCAAAGTAATGCCTCGCTTCTCTATTTTTGTGCTTTTTTTTGGTGCCCTCAAATGGCTTTTGGTCTTACGCTGAATCATAACAGGATCCCCTTGACGATATTTTCAATCCCACGTGTGAATATTAATAACACACCCAACGGACTAGAGCGGGGTGAGCGTGCACAGCTCTGTCCCACCCGTGACCACCAGCACCACGGCCACTGCCAGGCTCCCAGCAACCTTGACAAGCTTTCCGACTTCAAAGATGGGAAAACATGAAAAATGTCAGACTTAGGATGTATGAAATAAAGCATATTTTTTTTCCCTAAAAAATCCATGTTTTCAGGCTAGCCTATGAGATCCTTTCAAAGACGGGGTCTTACCTACACTCGTGTGGTGTCTAGGAAGCTGAAAGAAAATACCAGGAAGCAAATATTTATTAGGCGCCCACAATACGCCGGGTATGAGGTTCTCACTGTCACATGTGTCTTTTGGTTGGATCATCCCCATAGCCCAAGGGTGATCATCCCAAATAGCCCAGCTACTTGCCCGTTCCATGAAGCATTTTTTAAAACCCTAGTGGTACATCTAACACACCGCAAGACACATAAGCGGCCCACAATCCACAATCAACGTGTGCTTGTGAAGTGAATGAATATGTAGAGATCGCACAATTTGGTCACAGTCAGGCAGCGAGTTAACATTGACCCCCAAACTGCTCTTGGCTTGTCTGACTCAAAGCCTATGCATCTGTAGTGCTATGCAAAGTGCTATGTTTGCCCATCTCCCAGTAGGTGACCACATGGTCTGGCAATGAATGGGAGCCACAAATGTTTACTAAGTGAATTAGAGAGTTGAAGGCAAAAAGTGGGGAAGGAAGGAAGGAAGGAAGGAAGGAAGGAAGGAAGGACAAAGAAGAGAGAGAAGAGGAAAGGGAAAGGAAGAAGCTGTCAGCGATGGCTAAACATTAAGTAACTTGATTGGAAAGACACGGTGTTTATAAAGCCAATGCTGGCTCCCCCCCCCCCCCCCAGATTTCACTAGCTTCACAGTGATCCCAGAAAGTTCTCAAAACGTCAGGTTTTCAAGACACAAAACAGCTCTGCAATGCTATTTGTTCTCAGATCCTTGACCAACAGAGGATTCGTGAGTAATGCGTTTGCTCAAGGAGAGCTGAGGAAATTAATACCCAAGAAAGCATCTCACTGGTCAGCTCTGTGAGAGGTTGAACCACCCAGGATTGTATGTGTGGCATACATTTGAGCTGATAACTTATTAAGCATTTTGTGGTGAGACTACCAGGCATAATTTATCTCAACCCACTAAATACTCAGACTTGAGCAGTAACCCCACAGAACAGATGGGAATGCTCCATTTGGGAGGAAAGACTAGTTTTGGGCATTTTAATCAAGATCCAGGAAAACAGGATACAGGTGAGGGGGAGACTGTTTTCATAGGCAAGCATTTTCTTTCTCCTTAATCTCCTTATCATTCTTATCCTTGGTACTGAAAGCAGAAGGAGTATTAGAACAGGGGACAGGGGAACTGGGTTCTACTCTGGAGCTTGCCCAGGCAAAGAGTCTCAGTGACCAAACTCTAGCCAGGCTCCTCTGACCCCTCTGCCCACTCAATGTCTAGACTTCACCCTGGACCTGTAAAGACTTGAACAAACACACACATAGTCTCTAACAGCTCCATGCTTCATCCCTAGCATGATGCTACCTCCCCCCGCCCCCCCCAAAGTGCCTTCCTGGGAAACTCAAGGCTGCTAAGAGAATAGACTGTGTGTTCCAGCCGAAGACTGGGTCCCCGACTCCCAGACTCTGTGGTGGGGAAGGAGCCTAAGCATCAGTTAGGATCCCAGATGAGTTTCACATGGACCAACCCTCCCCTTCCCGCTTTTTGTAATTCTTGCCTTTCCTGACTCTACTGAGCCCTGCTCACCCTCTCCCTAGTTCCTCATTATGCCTTCAAAACACCCAGACACCTCTAGGCAAATAGAACTTGACTTCAGTTCATGCTGGACACTCATATCTTGCCCATTTCAATAGTCATTACTGATTAGCATCTGTCCTTATGAACTTACCTAGTGTCTGGCTTTGTTTGCCTTTGACACTGCATACCTGCCACATGACCTTGGATGAAATGCTTCACTCTTCTTGGTCCCCTTAAAACGGAGGATGCCCCCGTGCCTGGGTGGCTCAGTCGGTTGAGCATCCGGCTTCAGCTCAGGTCACGATATCGCGGTTCGTGAGTTCGAGCCCCGCATCAGGCTCTGTGCTGATGGCTCGGAGCCCGGTGCCTGCTTCGGATTCTGTGTCTTCCTCTCTCTCTGCCCCTCCCCTGCTCATGCTCTGTCTCTCGCTCTCTCAAAAATAAATAAACATTGAAAAAATATTTTTTAAAGAAGAAAAATTTTAACAATCAAGGGTGCCCTTTGTTTTGATGATTTTTGCTATTACAAAAATGCCGTCCCGAGCGACTACCTATGTGGATTTATGCATCTATTTGTGCTTTTACAAATAATAAATTTCAAAGATTCGAATGGCTAGTTTCAAGCCCAATTTAAATTGTGCTGCAGACCCGACTCAGCAATGTGCCACACCAGGGGGTTGTAGGGACGCTCAATTGTCTTTCACGCTCACCAACATCAAGTCTTACTAAGAAAGACCCCACAACACATTCAACGTACTAGGAGCAGATTTTATTTTACTGATAGGTTATTACTCATTTCTTTGATCGCTAGCAAGGTTAGCATTTGTATTTGCATTTGTCATCTCCAAATCTTGTCTTGGAAACTGCTTTTTGTACACTTTGCACACTCTGCGGCAGGGATAGGGCGCGGATGTTCATTTTTTCTTATAGATCCAATGTCTTTGTAACTGATAAGGATATAAAATATTGCTGTTTGCTGTAGGTTTTTTTTGCCATATTTTCATTTTTTTATTGTTTAAGGTGTTTTGTTTATAATATCTAAGGAAATATATTTTTAGGACAGAAGTCAAGTTCCCTGAAGCCGTGGAAATATATCACTTCCCACCAGAAATACATTCTTTTGGTATTAGCACAGAGCTTTTAAAACAACAAACATAGGATTCACACCAGAATTGTCCTTAATTTTTTTCAGCAAAGCCCTGTTCTCAGCTCATAAAAGCAAAACCTGAAATCTCCATTAGTTTCATCCTAGATAGTTCTTTAAACAAAGCAAAGTTTCCAAAGAACGTGCAAAAATCACTTTAAAAATGGTTTTTCTAGTCCTTCCTCCTATGGTAACCACTGTGAAGTCAGAACTTTTTTTCATGAAAGAATATCACTGTTCCAGGAGGGCCTAACAGGATGTAACTGTAGGAACGGAGTCTTTCCCAAAATTGGAAAAAAACCACTAGGGATGAAAGCCTTTGGTGGAATCCACGAAGCAACTGTGTCTAGAACTGGGATCCCAGACCCTGAATCTTCTAGCATCACTGATTGTCTTTGTTTGCCTCGAGTCATTTTAAGCCTTTAGGAACGTCGGTCTGTTTATGTGTCCCCTGTTTTGTTGGTACCTGGAATAACCGTGCGCCCTCCTTCCCTGTTGCCAGCCGTCACACCTGCCCCTGGGCCCTTTGGCCTGGGCCCCATCAAACACATGCCCTTATGTCTTTACTATTCAGGGTTTTTTTAAAACTTTTTAACCTTTATTTATTTTTGAGACAGAGCACAAGCAGGGGAGGGGCCCAGAGAAGGAGACATAGAATCCAAAGCAGGCTCCAGGCTCTGAGCTGTCAGCACAGAGCCCGACGCGGGGCTCAAACTCATGAACCGTGAGATCATGACCTGAGCCAAAGTCGGAGGCTCAACCGACTGCGCCACCCAGGCGTCCTTTTACTATTCAGTTTTAAGGCGGAGCCATGGCCTAACCATGTCCTGCCTGGCACCCAACTGGCCCGTCTTTCCTGCTGCTGACCTGATGTCTCCTCTTCCTGTAAAAGAGAAAATAAGAGTCATGCATCACATCCCACTGAGCTGTAGCTACTGCTAACATTCTGAAGCCTTCCTCTCTACCATTATGTCGATGCTTATGCGACCATATTCGGTACGCTACTGTTTCTCACTTTTTCATTTAAAATTATGTGGCCATCGTTCCCGCAAGTGGTAATTCTGAGTGGTTCTACGATAATCAATCCAACTGCTCCTCAATAGACAGAAATGTGGGCTGCTTTTTAGTTTTCCTGACTTTGGGGACAGTGAAGCACTCCTGGCTTGGTCGCCTTGCAATTCCTTTCTCAACGCAGATTCCTAGAAGAACGGACACTGTATGAAAATATATGTGACTATGCAGACCACCCGGCATACGTATTAGAAACCATGGAAAACAGAGCTCAACATGGGTTTTCGTTGTTGTTACTTCGAAATCTCTACGTTGAGGAGGGGAGAGTGTTTGAGGGCGCAGTGATACTCTGGCTTGTGTTCCTGAGAATGTGCATCAGTATTTTCAATTTCTAGAAAGAATAATCATTACCTGATTTCATTTCGTAAGACATTAAAGGGAAAACACAACGGGAAAGTAGGAGCACAGTTTCTGACCAATGTCCAGAGGCTCCACCGTGAGGCGTTTCCATGTAGCCCTTAAGTGCTAGGCCTTTCTGCTCTTAGAAGTGACAGGATGTCCCCCACTCTGAAAACCAAGGAAGAGAAAGTTCTGTCTTCAGCTGAGGGGAGAGTGGAGCTTGCATGGTGGGCTGACAGGACAGCTGATGGAGGTCTGAGTGATAAGACTAGAGAGCAAAGTCCCTGTGTGCAGGGAGAAGAGATTGCCCGAGGTGCTATCTGCTTCTGGACAGGCACCCGGGGTGGGGGGAGGGGGGCACGTCTTGGGGGAAAGATAATCTGGGAGTGGAGGTAAAAGCTGTCTTCGCTGTTGACTGGTAAGAACTCAGTAGCCTCAGATCTTCTTGGGTTTCCAAATAGGACTTTTCACCACGCACTGCCCACAACCTTCATCTAAAAAGTACAAGGGATTGGTACATTTTCTTGTGTAAAATATGCACCTATTGACAAACCGGTCCCAGCCCGCTATTTCCATTTTACCTCCTGCTCCCCCTTCCCCTGCTTTCTGTCTCCCACCAAAGCGCCCTCCTGTGATCTGTCCCGTGGATTTACCAAGCACGCGAGTTCGCGTCTCTGTGCATTTGCTTGATGCCCAGAAGGCCTCTCTTCCCCCTCTGGACGTCTGGAATCCCACCTGCACTTCCAAGCTCCCGAACCACTTTCCTTCTTACTGTTTACACGGAGCCAATCGTCCTCGTCACGGCCTTCTGACACCACAGCAACTGCTTCACCACCTCAGAGTTCGTGGTCTTGTCTTTCTCGCTGGGCTGTGGGCTCCTTGAGGGCAGGTTCTCTCTGTGTCCTGACATGATCCATAATTCCAGGGCTGAGATGAAGACCCTGAAAACATGGAAAACAAAAACATAAATATTTATCGAGGGAAGGAAGGAGATTGAGTGAAAGGAAGATGTTATGAACTCAATGTCTGTCATCCCCAAATCCACGTGCCAAAGCCCTAAGCGCCATTTTGAAGGCATTTGGAGGTGAGGCCTTTGGAAGGTAATTCGGTTTAGATGAGTCATGAGGGTAGGACACCCCACGATAGGCTCGGTGTCCTTCTAAGAAGAGGAACAGTGACCAGGGCTTGTTTATGTCCCCTCCCCCCGCCCCGGGAGGCTAGAGTCGAGGCAGATGTCTGCAAGCAGGAAGAGGGCTCGCACCGGGAACCAGATCTGCCAGCACCTTGATCTTGGACTTCCTCTCCTCCAGAACTGTGAGAAAGAAATGTCTGTTGTTTCAGCCACCCACTCTACGGTATCTTGTTAGAGCAGCCAGAGTAGACTAACACAGAAGGGAAGAAGTAACGCAGAGAGAGAGGAAAAAAAAAATAAATCTAATAAAATGTTTACTGTGTTAAATTTAAGCTGCTACATTGAAAGTATAAGCGTGTTTGAATTTGGTGTCTAAGACCTGGAGTTATACAAATGTGTGAAAAATCTCTTAACTGAAGATCAATTTAACTCTCTGGCACATGGCCAAGAATCTGAAGGAAGTAGAAAAGGCCTATGAATAGCACACATAAATATATGAGATCTGTGCACAAGAGCCCAGGCATTAAGAGAGGTTTCCCTCCTCTCACGACCTCACTCAGCAGCAGCTCTTTCTGAGTTATTTATGTCTTTGTGTGCTTACTGCCCTGAGAAGTTGAGATGCTGTGTGTTTCCAAGAGTGTATATATCTATGTATGTATATATATGTATATGTATATGTGTGTGTGTGTATATATATATATATATATATATATATACATATATATATAAGCATTAAAATGTTATTTGAATCATTTACATAAATGGTGGGGGATACCATTTCATTTAGGATAGGCACTCCAGTTCACACAAGCACCAGTAGATGAAGGGAGATTAAAAGAAACAAACACACCATTCGAGAGGGTGCCAATCTCTGTCTCCAAAGCCACCTGCAAATAGTTTTGCTCTAGAACCCTGGGACATTCATGACTCTTTCACTCTCGGAGGAGCGCCAAGCAGCCTCTCCTCTTCACGAATGTGCGATGGCAAATATCAAATGTGGAGGTGACGGAAGGGAAACGTCATTTAACAAAGTCACCTCGGGCGGATATCTAGTTGGACGTCCATGCAGACTCCTGCTGATGCCCCAGCTCAGGTGGAGGACTTCGCTCCCCCGTGGGATCCTGTCTTCCCCTTCGAGGGTGCCCTTCTCTCACTTGTCCGCTTTGCAAAAATGACCACCAAGAAACACTCTTGTCAATGAGATGACATTATTAGGAAATGAGTGTGGCGTTCTAAGAGTTGGATGTTTGGCCCGTACACGTTTGTCCCTAATTTTAATTTATTCATTTATATTTTGGGTTCTGAAGGAACACAAGACAACGGAGTCAAACACTCCTCATCCTTTCTCACCTGTCACCCAATTTTTAGGGGCATCTGCTGGTATCTCCACTTGGGTGTCTTTGCAGAGGTGCTTGATTCTAGTAGAAAGATATGCTTGTACATATGTGTGTATACATGTGTGGGGGGGGCGCTTGGGGGGCTCATTCAGTTAAGTGTCTGGCTTCGGCTCAGGTCATGATCTCATGGCTCGTGAGCCCGTGTAGGGCTCTATGCTGACAGCTCAGAGCCTGGAACCTGTTTTATATTCTGTGTCTCTCTCTCCTCTCTCTCTCTGCCCCCCCCACCCCCGGCCACTAGCACTCTCTCTCTCTCAAAACTAAGTAAACTTAAAAAAATTTTTTTAAATGTGTGTTTGCTTGTTGGTGTGTAGAATATGATATATGTCATATTTGCATGATATATATGACATATTTACCTGTATGCTGTATTTGTCATACATGCATGCACGTGGCCGGGATTTGGGGCTGCTTTTCTATACACACGGTAGCCATCACATACGTTTTCCTGCAGCCGACCTTTTCATTTGATAGCATAGCTCTGAGAAACTTCCGTATCGATACATAATGAAATTATTCATTCTTTGCTGCGGATGCTGAGCATTTCAATGTGTCGAATATTGCTTCTACGGGTCCACATCCACGTACATTTTGGCTATTTCTAATCTCTCATCATTATAAGCAATGCTGCAGGGAATAATTCTAAATATACTTCATTCTGTACCTACGCTGGTTGAGCTTAGCTGTAAAATAAATTTCGAGAGCAGAAATTGCTGAATCACAGTCTAGGTGCGTCCATAGGGTTGTTCTCTGAGATTCTTTTCGTTTTACTTACTTGGTGACTAGCTAATGCCTGAGTGTACAGCATTCCAACAGAACGAAAGAAGAAAGAGTGAAAAGGAATCTTTCGTGCATGCTTTTCTCCAAGCAACCAATTCTTCGTCCCTTAAGAAAGTTCACAATTCGCAAGCGGGATGTATTTGTTTCCAGTGGTACTCAGAGCATGTATCAATGTGTGTCTACACGCAGAGATATACATGTGGATACGTGTGCGTTGCGTGTACATGTGTATATTCCGCTGCGTGTGTGTTTTCAATGTTTTACTGCACGAGTTCAGCGAGCTCGTGGCGGGATACTGGTCGTAGACTGGCGTCAGGCATCCGTTCCCCCATTTACCTTGGGGACCTGCTTCCTTATTGTCTCATCCTTTGTCTCCATTACATTTGAGGATGGCAAGGCTGGTGATCACATAAAATATAAACCGTCTTGTGTTTGGCAGAATGATGATTTGCTAACATGTATTAACATTGAAAATGCGCTCGCTTTCGGTATGGCAATGCCACTATTTAGGAAAGTTACCTCACGTCAACACTTGCACGTGTGTCCCAGGATCCCCTGGAGAAGAACAGGCGTTGCAACATCGTTCTCAAAAGTAAACAGCAAACAAACAGAACCTGAAATAAAATAAGGCGTTGATCAACATGGGACCGCTTAAATGAGTTATGGCGCATCCTGGAAAACTATGGAATCTTTACAAAAAAAAAAGAACCCTTGGGGTACCTGGCTGGCTCAGTCGGTAGAGGATGCGACTCTTGATTTCAGGGTTGTAGGTTCGAGCCCCACGTTGGGTGTAGAGACTACTTTAAAAAATTGTAAAAACAGGAAATCTTGGGGTGCCTGGGTGGCCCAGTCAGATAAGCAACTGACTCTTGATGTCGGCTCAGGTCATGATCTCAGAGTCATGAGATCGAGTCCGGAGTCGGGCTTTGTGTTGAGTGTGGAGCCTGCTTGAGATTCTCTCTCTTCTTCTGCCCCTCCCCAGATAATGCATGTGTGCATGCCATGTGCATGTGCACTCTCTCTCTCTCTCAAAACAAAAACAAAAACAAAAACAAAAACAAAAACCTCTTAGTGTGATCATACCAACAGATCTCCACAAATGGCAAGATGTAGAACAGTGTGTATAACAGGAATGTAGATAATTTTTCAATGGTAGTGATCTTTGAAGAGAGGGAAAGCGTGGGTATGGAGGGGCTTTTACTCTTCCTTTCGAACTTTCTGTGTCATAAATATATATTCTTACCTATGCACATATATATAACCTTAGAGGAGAACTAAAGAGCCATTTTTGGTTTCGGTTTTGCTTTGACTTCCCCGTAATTAAGACATGCATTTAAAGTGAAAACAAACGAATCATAAATATGGGAGAAGAACAGAGTGACCAGATCTTAAAGATACAGTACACTTTTTTCACCCACCAGTGGCTTCCTGTGTCTTTCCTTGGGTTGGTTATATCAGAGAACTGCATTGGGAGTGACATCAAAATACGGATTTCAAGACTCACTTCTGGAGATTCTGATTCAGTACGGCTGAGGTGGAGCTCGATGTGCACAAAAGAAACGAATGATGACAGGACAAAATTTTGATGCCCAGCTTCATGTGGGAACCACTGGCCACGTCAAATATGGTGGCTCCATTCACTGCCCCCCCCCCAAGTAAGTTTCAGAGCTGAAGTTACAACTCTAAGTTACCAGGTGTATCCTATGTATTCACCTTGTTTGCATTGTCTCAGTGCCTTTGAGGGATTGTGCAGAATAGTAGAAAACACGTGGGCTTTGAAGGCAGAATGAAGTAGATTTGAACTGTGACCCTAAAAGGCACTTGCTGAAATTACATAACCCCTCCGAGCTCTTAGACTTACCTAACAAGGCTAGTATGAGAATTGGAGCCCCTACGTAGACAACACTAGACAAAGGGATACAGGAGTACTCGGTCGGTGGTAGCTGTTGTTATTTATAGAGTCGGACACAACGCCGCTTGGTCACCTTTCTGTGATTTTAAATGCTAGCCTGTGACAGGTGTAGGCAGTAAAATTAGCTGTGTCTCAAATATACTTAAGTAGAAGTGGAAAAACGGTAATTGAGGGGCAGAGCCGGGGTTCTCGGGCACTTCCGCCCTTTCGGAATGGCTTTTGGAAAGCTACCTGTCGTTTAGCGAAACTTTAAATACATTCATCCCAAACACCTCATGATTTCATCTGGAGGGCCAGAAGCGAACACAGCCTCCAGGGGTGGGGAATTGGTCATCAGTCACGGCAACTCAAAATTAGAGACGCAGAAGTCGTTTTAGCTCCCCTCCAGCCTAGGTCTTGGGTTCCGGGAAGCACTCAGGCACCTTTTGGAGACCCTGATTTAAATACTCCAAGGTCTCTGTCACGATACAGATTCCAGAGTGTGAGAACTGGAAGACACGCCAGGGAGTAACCTCCTTATTACTTCCTTCCTGAATTTCTGCACCCACGAACATACCTCCAGCTGCCAATGATGTAGCGCCCACCGTGCCCCAGGTATTGTGCGAATCACTTCATGAGGGTAATCTGGGATCCTTCAGCCACCGTCAAGGAGGGATCCCTGCCTCGGTTTACATTTGAAGAAGTGCAATCCGGTGAGGCTAAGGAACTTGCCTGAGGTGGCCTCATGCACAAAGGGGGAGCTGTGTTGGATGCCAGGCACATCGGGGTGCAAAACTCATAAACTCTCGCTAGACCCCATTAAGTGCTCCATATGCTGAAGGTGGTGCCCACTGAATGGCACCGTGTTGTGGCCAGTGCCCTTGCTGCTTGCAAAGGATAAGGGGCAACTGGGAGACCCTCTCCTTCTGGCTTTCCAGGGGGAGGGCTGTGTGGCTGGGGCCGGTGCCTCAGTAGAGCCTCCCTGCTCTTAGGGTTTCAAGGAACTAGGACTCGCCCCATCCCTTACGCAGTGGAAGCCGAAAGACCGTTGGGAGTCGGTGGGGAAGAACTGGCACTCCTCCTGGCCCCTTCGTGTTCTGATCTCATTCCTCTCAAGTCGAGCCAAGGATTATTTTATGGTCTCCTATTGTGGCTCCTTCCACAGCTCCCTGTATCGGATGAGAAATTCACCCTTTTCTTTCTCCCAAACGCTTCCCCTGTGAAAAGCACGCCCATCGGATGGTTTGGAACGGGTGATAGAGTCGACAGACTATTCTCTGCTCCCTGCCCCCATCTCTGGGACGATTTAGCTTCCCAGCCCTTGGCTCCTGGCCTCCATCTAGAGCTCCACCGGTCCTGATTCCTATGCACTCTGTGCCAGCACCATGAAGCTCCCTAAACGCGAGGATTCGGGGAGACCTCACTTTGCCTGGCAGGGAGCACTGTGCCCAGAGCGGGGCAGAGAAGGCAGAGGCTGGCGGGAGGGGCCACGACCTGCTCTCGGGTGTCTTTGGACGCTGAGCCAATGCATCGATGCTTCATCGGGAAAAGCAGAGAGCTGCTGGAGGGCACTCACAGAGCAGAGAGTCCAAGTTCACTCTGGTGGCTGCTAGGCACCTTGTAAGCACGCTGGGGGGACGCTGTGACCACATCACCTGCTCCTTCCTCTCCCTGCGAGCCGGCTTGCAGCCCTTCTTGGGCAGTGAGAGGGCCCTCCAGGGACTGCGCAAACCATCCATAAAATGCAAAACTGGTTCAGGCTCACGTTCCAGGCGGGAGGGAGATGACTACTGTGAGCTCTTCCAAGCAGGGGACCATCAACTCTCAGGAAGGGGGCCCGTGTTGTCTTTGGAAATCGGGGGGGGGGGGGCGGTTTGCACGTCTCTATCTTCTGCGCGACCTCGCTTCCTCCCCGCAGCAGCCCCCACTGTCTCCCGCCCCGCCACCCTGGCTTCTGTTTCGGCCCTGGGCCCTCAGGGAGAGGAGAGCAGTCTGTCTCACCTAGGCCTCTGCCGGCCAAACAGCAGGCTCCTGTCTGCAGGTTTAATGAGGAAAGCCCAAGTCAGGAAGGCTGGGGCCGAGGTTTTATGGAGGCTCTGGGCCAAATGGCTTAGCCAGGAATTCAACCAGCGCTGCCCTCTACCCCCTGGGAGCCGCAAAACGCGAACGGTGCTGGTAAAACGGAGAGCAATTTCCCAAGCAGGAGACGGGAGCTTTTAACGAGCTCCAGTGAGCCTGCCCTGGTCCTCCGTGGTCCTCCGGGCTGCCTAATTAGATTGCCAGTTGCAAAGAGCCCTTTGACGGCCCAGAGACAGGGAGAGGGTATAAGCTCTGAGGAGCAGAAGCCAGGACAGTAATGACCAAGCCATCGGAGGGGGTCTGGCGCATTTAGGAAGGTTTCTCTTCCTTTCTCTTCTCCCTTCCTCCAGGTCATGCCTCAAATCCTGCTAATGCACGGTTTTGGATATTTCGGAGAAGGAAGCAATGGTCAAGCGAAGCACGCAAATTTCCTTGGAGGGAGCTGGGTTACGCTCTGGATTCTGCATCCATTTATTCATTCGTGCATGTTTTTTACACTGACCCAGTTAGAGCCTGTGCAAGTGTTCGGGAGACAGAGATGACTTCATTTAACGTTTTCAGAAAGAGAAGAAATTCAAACACACAAAGAACTACCAAATAATTGGGAAAGTGACCACAAAGAAGCCGCGGGTAAGGTGAAATCAGTCACGGGGGCCTTGGGGGAGCTAAATTGGAAGAAGGGGCGTTTGATTGGGTTTTATGAAATAGATCACTTTTTTTTTTTAAGCTTCTTTATTTACTTTGAGAGAGAGAGAGAGTGCGAGTCAGGGAGGAGCAGAGAGAGAGGGAGAGAGAGATTAGCAAGCAGGCTACGCGCTCAGTGCAGAGCCCGCCTCGGGGCTCGAACACACGAACTGCGAGATCACGACCTGAGCCGAAATCAAGAGTTGGGCGCTCAACTGACTGAGCCCCCCCCAGGCTCCCCAGATCACTTAAAACACAAACATAAATAGCAAGGTAAGTGATAATGAGTTAACTTAAAAAGATAGAGTGGATGTTTCAGAACATTGGAATGATATGGGCATAGGTTCTATGTTTGCAAAAAGACCACATACAAGCAATTCCAAATGATGGAGACAAGAACACTGACCTGAAAGTCACCCAGAGGTTATGCAAGAGCCTGTGCCCACGTCCTCACTGCCATCAAGGGGGCACAGAGGAAGGGCCTCTCTACTTTCACTTCTGGCTCCTAAGCTTGGAGCTACTTGGTACGATTTTTAAGAGGGGATCTACAATCTACTAAATGTTTATGTCCTCAAACTCATATTTTGAAGAACTTACCCTCAGTGTGGCCCTATTTGGAGATGGGGGCCTCTAAGGAAGTGACTCGGGTTGAATGAGGTCATCGGGCAGTGGCGGGTGGGGGGGGCCCTGATCTGATGGGATTAGTGTCCTTAGGAGAAGAGATGCCAGAGAACTGGCTCCTGCTCGTCCCTTGTGCATGCACCGAGGACAGTCTCCTGGAGGACACTTGCTGTGTGCGAGTCAGAAAGAGGTTCCTCACCAGAAGCCAGATCAGCTGGAATCTTTACCTTGGATTTCCAGCCTTAAGAACTGCAAGAAAATATATTTTCTGGCTGTTGTTGTTTGGTTGTTTTACGTTTCTGTTGCTTAAGTCCCCCAGGCAGTGGTATTTTATTAAGACAGCCCAAGCAGACAAGTGCCCAGTCCTGGGAGCCCAAGGTCGTGCCCTGACGCTTTGCTTTCAGGGGCATCCCTCAGGGGAAAATCATCTCCCCCTGTCGAAGATCTACCAGACTCCGACTACTGTATTCTCTTTTCCCAGAATTCCCTGCCTTTAAGAGGACTGTGCACCCCCCTCCTTGGCCAGGAGTTGACCGCTTGAAAGAGAATTCCTTTCCTTCACCATGTCAGGCTGGGTCAGGTGACACAATCTGGCCAGTGGATGAGGAGAGAAAGCAAGCCATGCTTTGTGCCTGGCTAGACACTTTCAGTGACTTGCTTGGTTCCAGCATCGCTCTTCCCCAGCCGCCCGTGAGAATGACATTTTGCACAGAGGAGCTGCTTCTTTAGCACAGAATCTAGACTAGAGGCGATACGGCCGCTGTAGCTGACCCCATGGACGCAGCTAATATGAAATGGGAGAGAAGCGTGCACCCTGGCTGCTGCTGAGGCCCTTTGCTATTAGAGTTTACGAAAGGGGACACGGACCGTTGGGTTCACGTCATACAATCAGCACTGAACTAGATGTCGCTGCAGTGACACACATCGTGCAGCTTCGCGTTACTTTCTTTGTCCCAACATCTGCTCTGTTGGGCTTCCCCTGCACCTCGTTCTTGTCCCCATTATTACCAGGATGGCTACTTCTTAACTTTTAATGCTCAGCTCAGGCATCATTTCCTAGGCATCCCCTCCCAGGGCTCCGTAGGCTGGGCTAGCGCTGACGTCCCTCATCCCATGTCCGTGGCTCCCTCACTGCAGTCACCAAGGGGAACTGGGAGAATCTGCCTCTGTATCTGTCTCCCCAACTAGACTTCAGAGAACAGGGATCTTATTGAATTTATTGCCCTCCACTACATTTGGCTAAGGGCTGACACATAAAATTGGCTTAAAAAATGAGCCATTCCCATGCTGTGGACATGTCAGTCCCTAGAATCTCTGCCCTGAAAGATCCAGTCTGTTTAGTTGAGCTCAAGGACCCGGTTCTACAGGGCTAGAGAAGGGTTGGTAGTCAACGTTTTCACAGTCAGATTAAGGAAACTATCCATAGCGATAAAGGAGGAAAATGCAATCTCAGTGCTGCAGCTGTGTGTCATAGTCATCAACAAGTTTTGATCACGGAGATGAGCATGGTCTCACACACCCAGACACTGCCACATGGACACTCAGCGGGGCTCACCTGACCGTGCTTTCCCGGTGCTCGCGGCATGGCAGAGAGGAATAATGGAGGAATACTTCCGGCAGCGCACAAACTTCTCTGTCTCCTCAGGAGTGCCCGGTGCACACACACCCATGCACGCATGCATATGCACACATGCAAACTACACACACAGACAAATATATGCACCCACGCATATGCACACACACACATACACACACACAAGCACACGCATATGCACACACACACATACACACACACAAGCACACGCATATGCACCACACGTGCGCACAGATTGGCACACCTGTCAACAAAGCAAGAGATGGACATTGACCAGAAGATGAAATCATCTGAAATCACCATTTAAAACCAGCTGAGATGGAAAAAGTATTGTGCCCAGCACACAATATATTCTCCGCAAATACTGCTTTTGTTTTGAATCTGATTTAATTTGGTGTAATGAAGGGCGCTTGGGTGGCTCGGTTGGTTGGGCTCAGGTCATGATCTTGTAGTCTGTGAGTTTGAGCCCCTCATCGGGCTCCGTGCTGACAGCTCGGAGCCTGGAGCCTGCTTCGAATTCTGTGTCTCCCTCTCTCTCTGCCCCTAACCCACTCGCCTCTGTCTCTGTTTCTCTCAAAAATAAATAAACATTAAAAAAAATTAAAAAAAAAAGAATAAAAAACTCGGGGTGGGGGGCGCCTGAGTGGCTCAGTCTGTTAAGCGTCCAGCTTCGGCTCAGGTCATGATCTCGCGGTTTGTGGGTTCGAGCCCTGCATCGGGCTCTGTGCTAATGGCTCAGAGCCTGGAGCCTGCTTCAGATTCTGTGTCTCCCTCTCTCTCTGCCCCTTCCGCATTTGCACTCTGTCTCTCTCTGTCTCTCAAAAATGAATACATGTTAAAAAGAATTAGAAAAAAAATAATTCGGTGTAATAATAAGACGGGCAAAATGAGGCCGTTTGAAAATAAATGGCAACTAGATTAAAATTTGTATTTAAAAAAAAACACTTGTGTGTTTTCTCTGTATTTGTTGCTGTGCTAGATAGTGAGAAAAACCAAAAAGGCATAGTTACTGTCTTTAGGTACCTCTGAGTCTGGCGAGAGAGACAATCCCCAAAATAAATAATGCAAACATTTGTTAGAATTGCTGTCATTGATGTTTCTGAAGGAAACAATGGAGGTACAAAGAGGGAATCATCAGTTTTAACTTGATAGATCAGGGCAGTTTGGGAAGTGATAATAAGTGATACAAGCTTGAAGGATGAATTAGTGCTCAATGGAGAGGTAGCTACACACACACACACACACACACACACACATACACACAACTGATTTGTGACATAATATGCATGGAATGTATTTTTAATGAATAAAAGTATCTCTAAATAATGGAATAGCTCTGGAGATGTGGAAAAATGACGCCAGAGAAAATATCTGATATGTAACCCTTGATCTAATGTAATTGATTCATTAAACAAACAATACTCATTGACATTTTCTAATTTCACACTCCTGATCCAATGAAACATTCTCCTAGACATGGGTATCCGTGGATGAGAACGGCTTCACTGTAACCCCACAGAATAATAATTTTCCATTTGCCTGCTAGCTTAATGATTTCACTTAGGATACATTGTGGTTTAATGGAAAGAAAATGGATGTGGTATCTGAAATATTTGGGTCCCTATCCTTTCCTGATTGTGTTTCACTGGGCAAATACCTGAGACTCGGTTTCCCATCTGAGGTGGGAAGCAAACTAATATTAAAATCATATGAAAAATGGTAACAAAATAAGGTGCCAGTCACACAACAGGCTGTGAAGGAGATGGTTTGAGTAACTTTGACCTCCCATATTACTTAAGCTTGTTAGGAATCAAATGACTTTTACTGTTCCTAGAAAGCAAATCCACAAATTATCTGAAAGTTATAAAGATTTACTGACCTTTAAGAACTTTCAAAACAGTTTGTGTAGGGGTGCCCGGGTGGATCAGCTGGTTGAATGTCCGATCCTTGGTTTCAGCTCAGGTCATGATCCCAGGGTCATGGGATTGAGTCCCCCTGTCGGGTTCTGCACTGTGCATGGAGCCTGTCTCTCATGTGTCTCTGTCTCTCATGTGTTCTCTCTTTCGGTCTCTCA
The DNA here is from genome assembly GCF_027475565.1 of Acinonyx jubatus. Taxonomy (NCBI): domain Eukaryota; kingdom Metazoa; phylum Chordata; class Mammalia; order Carnivora; family Felidae; genus Acinonyx; species Acinonyx jubatus. The sequence continues at coordinate 128,771,749 of NC_069388.1, read as the reverse complement.
AATAAAACAAACAAAAACAGTTTGTCTGGGCCCTGACAACAAATAAATAATAAAGTTTGGAGTATTGTATCCCATTTGGGGTCTTAAAGCTTGGGATAAGGGGCAACGATATTGACTTTAAAATCCATTTGGTTGGGCGCGCCTGGGTGGCACAGTCGGTTAAGCGTCCGACTTCGGCTCAGGTCATGATCTCATGGCTCGTGAGTTCGAGCCCCGTGTCAGGCTCTGTGCTGACGGCTCAGAGCCTGGAGCCTGCTTCATATTCTGTGTCTCCCTCTCTCTCTGCCCCTTCCCTGCTCATGCTGTGTCTCTCTCTGTCTCAAAAATAAATAAACATTAAAAAAATTTTTTTAAATCCATTTGGTTGAATCTTGAATCTGGAATTGAATAGCTGTGTATTCTTGGAAAAGTCATTTTGCCTTTCCAGGGCTGCTAGGTCATATACTGCAACAAATATGTCATAAAAGATGATCAATACATTTATGAGAACAAATTAGTGACTAGGTATGTAAACCAGTTACTACATCAGTGTAATCACTATCATTATATCAATTTTCTCCATCTTTCTGTAAAATGAGCCCAAAATGAAAAACTCCTACCTTCATACAAGCAGCACTGAACTTGGACGAGAGGGCTTCTTGTCCAGGGCTCCACACTTTACAGTCTGTTCTGTAACAGAGGGGTGAGAAATTGTTCCCCTACCTTCTGCCCATTCTCTACAGACCTAGGATCTTGCAATTCTCTGCCCAAGTTGTCCAGACTAAGTTGTCCTTTCCAAGACTGGCACAGGCATCCTTCCTTGGTCTGTGTAGCTACCGGCTGATTGTGCCATTGGTGGTCATACCCTTGGACATGAGGAAAGACCCAGACTTGACTGCTGGAAGAGAGTGCACACAGATCATTTGGTTAGAAGGTTCGTGGGTGGAGAGAAAGGGAGGGTGGGCTGGGGGACTGATGGTTCTCCATAGCCTTCTGGGTCATTCTGAGATTTTGTCAGGTAAGGACTTGGAGGTTATTCTATTGAACAAATGTTTGGCTTGGTTTATAACTTTTAAACATATAAGTATAGGGTATGTGGGCCTTCATTCATAGATATTTTCAAAGCCTTACCAATATTAGAGGAGGTTGCTCTTTCCAGTGAAATTTAAATGTCAACCATGTGCCTTTGGATCAGGAAGCTCTTAGCATTTATACTTTTTTTCCCCCCCGTGATGGGGGTTAGAGGAGCAGAGAGTTAAAGGGAAAGCCAATTGAGGTTCAAGAAAATTCTCGGAATACTGAAACAGACAGGTGGGAACATTCCCCAGATATTTTTAAACTGCTTAAATTTCCCCAAGAATTGCTAAATGCCAATAAGGGCAGTGCCACGATGTCATTTTATCTTGACCCTGGTGACTTCTTTACTACATATAGAAAAAGAATGGATTTAAGAACATTTGGAAATGAAATAAATCCTCATTTGTGCTATGTGTCCTCACACAGGTATACTTTTAAAAAAGCCGAAGAACTGTACAGAATATCCCCTAATTTGATATCAGGTTTAACTTCCAAGACCCAAATATGACATTGCGCCTCTGCTGCTTAAAATCATTTTGAGGCTTCCCATGTCAAAAAGATAGCGTCAAAATTATTTAATTTGCATACAAGGCTTCATAACCTGGTTTCATCTTGATGGGTTTGTTCACACTCGGAGCTTTAATCAGGCCAGATTCTCTCTCCTCCAAGTCCTGCCGTGTTCTCTCATGCTTCCCGATGTTTGCACTTAACCAGTCATTCAGTCCTTCCAGCACCGCGATCCTTGATCTGGGATCCCCACATCCCCACTGCATCTGCAGATCGAGGGCTTGTGGACTTGGAAAAGAATACTTTCTGGTTTATTTTCACTCACATCAACTAAAATTTACCATTTTTTTCTATTATGCATTTTGCAACACATCACAGAGATGGTATTAGTAATAACTTGTGATTTTGTCAGTAAGAGCATAGAATTTTTTTTTTTGAGAGAGAGAGAGAGAGAGAGAGAGAGAGAGAGAGAGAAAGCATGTGAGTGCACACATGAGCTGGGGAGGAACAGAGGGGGACAGAGAGAGAATCTCAAGCAGCTTCCATGCCCAGTGCAAAGCTGATGTGGGGCTCGATCTCATGCCGCTAGGATCATGACCTGAGCAGAAATCAAGAGTTTGATGCTCAACCGACTAAGCCACCCAGGTGCCCTGAGCATAGATTTTTTCTTTTCTCTGCATCACATAACTATGGTAATAACTTGAAATAACTGTGTATCCTAGCCACTATTTTAAAAATGTGACAGTCATAAGATCCCTGCTAGGAGATTGTGTTTCACAAGATCTATTAACACACTGACGGGGCAAGATATTACAATTTTTTGAATATTTTAAAATTGTATTCTAATATAACATTTTAAAACCTTATAATTGGGGCGCTTGGGTGGCTCAGTCGGTTAAGCCTCCGACTTCGGTTCAGGTCATGATCTCACGGTTCGTGAGTTTGAGCCCCGCGTCGGGCTCTGTGCTGACAGCTCAGAGCCTGGAGCCTGTTTCAGATTCTGTGTCTCCCTCTCTCTCTCTCTCTCTGACCCTCCCCCATTCATGCTCTGTCTCTCTCTGTCTCAAAAATAAATAAACGTTAAAAAAAATTTTTTTAAATAAAAAAACCCTTATAATTGTAAGTCTAGGTATTTGCTTCTATGCATTTCAATATCATATCATATTTTAATGCTTAAAAGTCCTTATTCTGCAAAGGAGTTTATAGGTTTCACTAGAGTGTCGAAGAGGTTGAGTGTCATAAAAAGATTAAAGACAACCTGAGCTGGAAGATTTCCCCTTGTTCATTCTTAGCAAACTCCTACTCATCCTTTAAGGCCCATTAAATATTAGCCTTTCCTCTGAGAATTTGCCAACTTTAGCTGGCATACAGAGCCACTCTATTATGATCCACACCATCATGGAGTTACCACTGTTATAGACTTTTATGCTGGATTTTAATGGTTGATTTCCCTGTTTGTCTCTCCAGCTAGACTGGTGGTTTTTTCCTCTTAACATTTTCAGTGACCAAAACAGTTTCCAATATGGTGGATGTGCTCAACTTAACATGGGAAATGTTTGACCATGTGGGGAAAAAAAATGTTAACAAGGTCTAGATCAGTTAATTTCCTCAGAACAGAGGCGAGGACACAGTGATTTTGTCGGGATAACTTTTCCGTAACTGTGACTTGATGAAAGTGACGTTTATTTGAATATTTCAAAATCTCTTAATTCTCATGGTTCAACACATAATTTAAATGTTACACCAAGTAAAGGACAGCCCTGTACGCTCTTTGAAGAACCAGGGCATCATCCTGTAAAAAAAGGTCTTCCCTCTGTCTTTTGGCTTAGGTGAATATCCCATCATGTCATAGAGCCTTAGCTACATTCGAGTGTATGTGGGTTGTTCTGAGATCAATATGTAATCTAATTTTAGAGAAATACACATACATTATCCAGTAGCGTCTGTACTAATGTGTATTTGTACTTGAGGGAAGCAATTTATAATTAAGACGTGTAATTACAAAATATTTAAGACTTATTGGGTTACGTGGAGTTGCAACAGGGTTGAAGAACACGCAGTTTGTCTTAAACATTATTTTATTTTGAGAAGTCATACGTGGTGGGAAAATAGTTGGCTGTATTATCGATCAATGTGGACTTAGTTTTCTTGAGTAATATGTCTTATCACTCTATTGACCTCCCTTTGTCGGGCAGAGAGTTCTGTCACAGCAGAATGCAGAGAATAAAGATGACATATTTGGGTAATCTGGGGGTAAAAGGAAAGATTCAGAATACTATTTAATAAGTCAGACATAACTTGTCACATGCGAGGTAACAGGGAAGAGAGCAGAGAAGCTGGTGGTTCCCGGGGGGCGGGGGGAAATGGATGAAGAATCTTAACACAGGGACTGAGGAACGAAGGGCGGGAGAGTCAGAGACCAAGGCCAGGAAGTGGGCAAGCCCTTGGTCTCCCCTGTGAATGCGATGGTGTGAAAAAGACCATCCGGCCATCAGATCATCAGACCGTGCGATGGGGCAGAAAGCCTTAGGTGGTTTTGCAGAATCCACTCACCCTGAGTGACATGGGAAGGAACGTTTGCCGTGGGCCTGAAGGTAGTTCAGACAAGACCCAAGAGCTGTCACTGAGGGTCCCCACCAGGGGGGGACAAGCATCTTGCCATACACACCAGTGTGGAAGGGTGGCAACGAGCGGTGAGTAAAGATGGAACCCACCATCCGTCTCTGTCCCCGGCACTGTCAACGGCTCTGGATAGCATATGTGTCCTGGGACTTAGAAAGAGGGGAGCAGAGCCACCAATTAGACCTAAGTCAAATTTCCACTTCCTAATAAAATGGGGTTTGTGATGCCTAATATGTTCAGGTATACAAAGATTAAGTAATTACATTTGTTTTTCTCTTGAGAGTTTGAACTTGCGACTTGTCCATTTATCTAGAAAGGATATATTTTTTTTGTAAATGTCCTCTTATCTTGCTCTTTTACTGACCAGCTCTTTTAGTGTTCTAATATAATTTTATGTTTTGGGTCCATATTTTTATCCTCTATCATATCTTTTCTTTTCTATTTAAATAAGAAAAAATGCCTGGACTACAAAGTCCCTTTCAATGATAACATTCCAGGATCTTGATTCCATAAATCATGGTTTCGTAGCCTAAATGTATGTCTCTGTGTTTTATATCTTTTTTTAAAAAATGTTTTTATTTATTTTTGAGACACAGAGAGACAGAGCATGAGTAGGGGAGGGGCAGAGAGAGAGGGAGACACAGAATCTGAAACAGGCTCCAGGCTCCGAGCTGTCAGCCCAGAGCCCGACGCGGGGCTCAAACTCACGGACCGTGAGATCATGACCTGGGCTGAAGTCGGACGCTTGACCGACGGAGCCCCCCAGGCACCCTTCTGTGTTTTAAACCGGTGTGTTCAACAGAGCCTTACTAACCTCATTCTCGAATTAAATTACATAACTGGGCCGCCTTTATCTCCTCTCTCCTTGAGAAACTGGCCTTTGGTTCTGTGAACCATAGGAGCCCTTTGCTGGAGCGTGTGCCTTTGTTGGCCCCACTCTCTGGAATGCTGTTCCCTCTTCTCAGCACGGCTGGCTCCTTCTCCACTTTGGGATGGCAGGACAGATATCACTATGTCAGCGAGACCCCCCCAGCTCATGTTAGCACGTCGACCCTCGGCCACTCTTTTCCTTGTGTGGGCTGCTTCTGAGCTGTGTGGTTGGGGCGTGGCCATGGGTCCAAGCCAGGAGGGTGGGGTGTTGCAATCTGACCCACAGACTCCTCCTTCATGCTAGAGGAACAGCGTCTTTGTATGAGTAAAAGGTGCTGTTGAGTAGACAAGCTTTTCATCACAGACCGAGTGGTACTTCTCGTCCCTACTCTGTCCACCCAGAGGGGGCAGTTCTTTCTAATTCATGCCAGGATATCCTGAGAGCGAGTGCATGTTACCAGACATTTCTAATGCCGTTTGCTTATTTGTTGGTCTGCTACGTTTTTACTTACTTATCGCCCACTTTTACCCACTAGCCTGCAGATTCCGGGAGGATGGTGACCCTGCCTGGGGCTGTTTGGTTCACTGCTGGGATCCCAGATTTTAGAATATTGCATGGCCCATCTTAGTGGTTTGTCGGGTTAGTTAATAGGAAAGCATCTCTGTTCATAATTTAGGACAGCATTAAATGATACATCACGTGCTGTGGATTTCTAAGAAATGTCTGCCCCTCCCTATGTCCTCCATGTGTAGACCCAAATGGTCCCAATTTCTGTTCCCTGAAATGTCCTGCAAGGTTCAAACAACAATCCTTTTTTCTTTAGGTTTGCTGTGACTATAGTGTTCTTTCTGCCCCCTAGCTATGCCTGAAAATTTTCCATCTTTTAAAAAAAATTTCTATGATGTTTGTTATTTACTTTTGAGAGAGAGAAAGCGAGCGTGAGCAGGGGAGGGGCAGAGAGACAGGGAGACACAGAATCTGAAGCAGGTTCCAGGCTCTGAGCTGTCAGCACAGAACCCGACACGGGGCTCGAACCCACGAACCGTGAGATCCATGACCTTAGCTGAAGTCGGATGTTTAACCGACTGAGCTAACCGGGCGCCCCCCAAAATTCTACCTTCCTAAATAAATCTTGCATTTTCCAAACAAGCTTCATAGCTTTTGCCCTTGGAAATCTCCCACCCTCTCCCATACTTAGCAGGAAGGTGGTTCAATGCTTGGGAAATTCTTAGCAAAAAACCCTAGCCTGCGTTAAGTTCTTGACAAGGGCCCATGACTTTCTCTTACATCGGAGAATCTCTGATCTAACACTGTTTTGTTTTTGTTTTTGTTTTTATTCGTTTATTTCACTTTTCTTGTTTTTATCAAACTATTTACTTTACTAGAATATTTTGATCACATATCTTCCTCCCCACCCCAACTATAGTTTACAGAGGAAACTTTGTATTATCTCCATCTTTGTATTATCTCCAAGGCATGTGTTAGAAAATACCAGCTAAATCATTTTGAGTAAAAAAAAAAAAATGCATGTATCTTAGATGCTCTAACAGACCACCTCCCAAGGACAGTCATGTGTGGTGGGACAGAGTCAGGTCACCTGTAGTTCTGTCATCAGGATGGCATATGGAGAGAGGGGGCGGGTTGGACAGTCATTGGAAGTAATGGACATGTGGCACGATGATTTCATATTAACAACACAGTGCATGATGACAAAGTGGGAAACAGAATAGGACATAAAAACAATGCCACTTGGAGGAATTAAAATGCGTGCACACAGAACAACAATGCACACAGTTTGAAGATATGCAAAGGTAAAAACTAACCAGAATAGAATTGTGGCTGACAGGGAGGCCAGGAGAGATGGGAGTGGGGTAGGGCGAGATAGGTAAATAAATCAGGAAATAGACAAATATATAAATAAATCGAAATACGAAAGGGTCCTTACGTTGGCACACGCGGGTCATCAGCCAGGCACTGAGCAGTATGGTTCACCCATGCCTCTGCTTTTGCAATCCCCAAACCAAAAGAAACAAAGATAGTGGGGGCGCCTGGATGGCTCAGATGGTTAAGCATATGCCTCTTGATTTCGGCTCAGGTCATGATCTCACGGTTCCTGCGTTCGAGCCCCGCATAGGGCTCTGGAGCCTGGTTGGGATTGTCTCTCCCTCCCTCTCTCTCTGTCCCCACTCCCCTACTCTCTCTCTCTCTCTCTCTCTCTCTCACACACACACACACACACACACACACACACACACAAACAAGAAACAAAGATAGTCCCTGCAGGAAGCACCCTCTGGGGCCATCCTCTCCCCCACTGGGTGGCCTGGGAGGGGTGCCTGGTCTCTGAGTGTGGAGTCCCCTGTTGGCTTCCGTGGAGTTTATCTCAAGAGACTGCAATCTTTTCTGCACCTGTCAGTGCACACTTGGGCAGAAAAACGCCTGTCCCCCTCTCCCTTATTTTTCCACAACTTGCTCAGCACTAGATATGTAGTAAGTTTTTGATAAATATCTGTTGACTACATTGAGCACTGATGGAGAAAAAGCCAGGTGTATTGGATGTTAAGTTGATGTGTTATCAGTCTTTATCAAGCTGGGCCACTTCTGTTTGCCTATCCCCCTCCATAGATATGATAAGGACAGAAATATATTTGATGCATTTTAAAATGTTCACCATTGTCCTCAAAACAGCCACCAGCAAGCTCCCTTCGCTGTGACTTCTTCAAATGAACAGAGTGTATTTCTGTCTCCTCCTTCAGTTTAAGTTCAAGGAAGCAGGCGAATCAAACTACATCGAGCTGCTTTCAAAATTAAATTGCAAAATTGCGTTCTAAAGGCCACTGTCTAAAGGCAGACAACGTGACAAGTAGACTGAATCCTAATCATCAAGAAGGCATGGCAGTGGACATCCCACACCCCTAAGGACACCTGCAATACACACGTGGACTTTGAGCTCTTCATTTCTCCCCCCCGACTCGAGTATGTACCAAGCAGGACTGCTTGAGGATATTTTTATCCCAAGGCTATTTCTGCCGATGTCAGGGAAGGCTCTCGACTTTAGCTCAACGCCCTGCTTGTCGAAGATAAGTTATCGAACAGTTCAAAGGCAGTTCGGTCCCCTAATATGTGCTTTTGTCTGTGGCAGATGTATTTGCCTTCACGGCTGATTCTGAAACCGCTTCTCAGGTAGAGCCAGGGCAACGGCTGATTAATGATGGGTTTACAAAAGGGCGTGTCACGGGTTGTCTTCTGTCCTAACCACCCCCTGAACTGCTAGAAACACCTTCCCCTCTCCCAAAGACGTCTTTGTCACGTCTCCCTAAAAGCTGCATGACTTGAAATGAATAAAATATCTCATTGTTCCGTGGCACACACCAAGCCCGAGGATGTTAAAAAAAAAAAAAAAGAAAGAAAAATCAAATAGAAACGGCTACATCCGAAAGTGGCGTTTATTTCCAATGCTCAGTTCTGCTGACTGCCCTGCTATATTTAAGAAAGGATGTCTAGCAATTATAATAACTTGACTCAAGAATCAAATATTTAGGGCAGCAAAACTATGTCTATTTCAGGCTTTGCAGCTGACGTACATTCTTAGGATATACAGGATACACACAGTATTTCATTTCAAGTTCCTAAAAAGGGAAATGACCATGAGCAAAATGAAAAGTCTTTGTTCCTACACCTTGCACACATTTGCAGCTAGCTGCAGTTTGGACAGCTGAAGCAGGCCATTAATAAGTCTGACACAGCCTGTGACTGAGGACATCCACAGAGTTATTAATACATTAGTCGAGTCGGTAATTATTACCCTAATGGCTCTTATCAAAAACAGCAAGAGGTAGGCAAGAAAGGGGTAATTACAGGATGAGGATCAGGAGATGGCTTTTCTAGTTGTTTTCAAAAAGCTTTCCATCAACATAATGACCAAAGTGTACGGGACCCATTCTGGAGTGCATTCACCAGATGATGTGATTACAAAGTCACTTATTTAATTAGCTCTATTCACCAAAGATGAGTGCAGTCCAGACTCCCCATCCCTCTGCCCTACCCCAGGTGGAAGCTGTCTTTCTTCCCCACCAGCCAAGAGCCACTCAGCTTTATCTTTGTATCCCCAACGTCGCTGTGTCATACCTGACTCAACGGAAAATCTCTCTCACCGTCGGCCCATCCATCCATCCATCCATCCGTCCGCCTATGCATCTACCTAACTTCCTACGTCTTTCTACAATGGGTTTGAATTGGCTAACAAGACACTAGACACAGTTAGCTTTTTTAAAAAAAAATCTAGGGAAGGAAAAATGAAAGAAGAAAGAGAGAGGGGGGGGAGAGAGAGAGAGCATGCACACACTGAAGTATAGCCAGTCTACAAAATGGAGGCTGCCTTGTCCTCAAGGGCCCCTGGAGATGGCCCCCAACTTTGGCTTTCAAAGGAAACACATGCACACAAACCCTTGTAGAATTAATTGTGTCCTGAAGGCAAAAGCCAGCCGTTTGCTGAGGGAAACCCACTGTTTTGTTTTCTGAGAGCAAGAGGCTGTTCGCCTGAGGCCTTCATAAAGGGGGCCACGCAGGAGGCCGTGGATGTCGTCCTGCGTAACATTGTCCACTCCATCCCGTCACCGGCACATTTCTTATGGCTGTTCCTTTTCAAACCGCTTGGTGCAGCCAGTGGCAAAGCAGCCATGGGAAAGCAAGCAAAGGGAAGTTAACGAAAGACCCAAGCAACGGGGTCCATTGGCACCCGTAATTGCTGTGGTGATGGCAGTGTTTTACAGCTTCTTGTGTCACTGTCTCTCTGTCCACGAAAGTCAATTCCCTGGGACAAAGAACAGCGTTTTATTCACTTGTGGATCCGCAGGGATTAACACGATACGCAGATCAACTCATATGTCTAAATGAATGCATCCGTATGTTGTCAGCGTAGGTTGTTTTCATTTTTGGGTCTGTTTGTTGAGAAAATGCCCTCTCTGGGAGTAAAAAGTGGATATCCTCGGTTGAAAATCATCATCCTTGACCTTGCTCTACGGATTTATTAGCTATTTCTTAACTATTTTGGCAGTTAATTTCATGTCCCCTTGCCTGAGTCACAGTACCCAGATATGCACTTCAGCATTATTCTGGATATTTCCGTGAGGGTATGTTGGAAAGAGATTTACGTTGAAACCAGTGGGCTTTAAAGCAGATTGCCCTCCGTTATGTAGATGGGCCATACCCAATCAGTGGAAGGTCTGATAGCACAAGAGGATGACCTCTCTGGAGTGAGAGAGAATTTTCTAGCAGATTGCTTTCAGACTTCATGTGAGACATCCACATCCCCTGGTTCAACAGCAGATGGCCTTCAGACTTGAACTGAAACTCTTTCCTGTTTCTAGTCTATTGGACTCTCTTTTCAGATATTGGACTCTCCAAACCTCCACAAACTCATAAGCCAAGTCCTTAAAAATCTCTCTCTCTGTCTCTCGATAATGTCACCTATTGGTTCTGCTCCTCTGGAGAACCCTGACCAATATAAATGTCATCTACTCACTGGTCACCAGTAAGATGCTACAATTCAAGTGTCCTTTCTTTTTTTTGTTTTTAAAATTTTTTAATTTTTTTTTATTTGAGAGAGAGAGAGAGAGAGAGAGAGAGACTGAGCATGAGTGGGTTAGGGGCAGAGAGAGAGGGAGACACAGAATCTGAAGCAGGCTCCAGGCTCTGGGCTGTCGGCACAGAGCCCGACGCGGGGTTCGAACTCACAAGCTGTGAGTTCATGACCTGAGCCCAAGTCAGACGCTTAACTGGTGGAGCCACCCAGGTGCCCCTCAAGTGTCCTTTCTTGCTTTGACACATTCCAAGATTCATCTCAGACATCACAAGACATCTTTTTAGCCTGTGGCTGCCTAAAAGCCTTCCTTGGAAATACAACAGAGACAGTGTAAATACGAACCCAGATAGGGAGGAAGCAAGGCCATGGAGAGTGAGTGCCATGAAGATATTAATAATCAATGATCTTACACTGTGTTCGAGACCCACGTCGGGCTCTGTGCTGGCAGTGAGGAGCCTGCTTGGGATTCTCTCTCTCCCTCTCTCTCTGTCCCTCCCCCACTCACTTTCTCTCTCTCTCACACACAAATAAACTTAAAAAAAAAAAAACCTGAACCCAGAACACAACCAGCCTTCTGGAATTTGTTGGGTTCAGGGGTGTAAGTCCCTCATGGATGAGATTAAAGTCTTGTCACCTAGCAAAATGGAGGCTTAAAATAGACATTCAATCCTGTTTCTAGAAAATAAAACTACATCTTTTGGTAAACTTAACATTTTTGTAGCCTAATATTTGTATCTGCTGCAGAACTTCATGTTCTAGAGTAAATGGTGATATATCTATTAATATATTTAAATTGTATATATTAAAATATTCATTTTGACACATAGAGCAAAATAAAATGCTTAAATATAATGGTAAATGAGAAACATATAAACTTGATGGGCAAAGATATAGAATAAATCGTTGGTTTGTAGTCATACAGAACTGGGTTTGAATCCCAGATTCCTGGCTTGCCCAGGGATCTTCAGTCAGGTGCTGAAATTTCCTTAGTTTATATTCTTATCTGTAAAATGGGCTTGGAGAGTATTTGTGAGAGATAAATTTGATTATAAATATAAATGACTGGGTCCAGCTTCTAACTCAGTAGGTAGTAGGCTTCCTTAATTCTCTGCCACGGCATAAAATAGAAATGAGTGATAAGAAAGCCTGGAAGAAGGGGCACCCGGGTGGCTCAGTTGGTTGAGCTTCTGACTTTGACTCAAGTCATGATCTCACAGTCACGGGTTCAGGCCCCGGGTCGGGCTCTTGTGCTGACAGCTCGGAGCCTGGAGCCCGCTTCGGATTCTGTGTCTCCCTCTCTCTCTGCCCCTTCCCCACTCACACTCTGTCTCTCTGTTTCTCTCTCAAAAAATAAATAAGCATTAAAAAATTAATTAAAAAAAAAAAGAAAGTCCAGAAGGGAACATGTCAAATGCAAAACAATTTTGTTGGGGTGATAAAATGACGGGTGGCTAATTTTTTTCAAAGCTTTCTGTAATGTCGCATCAGTTTTCCAACAGAAAAAAGAAAGTATTAGAAAGTTTTCAGCCTCTGCTGCAGGCCCTACAGTCTACAATATAAACAGAGACCTGTCAGACGCATTTGGCTTCTCTCTGCGTCCTGCTGCCTTAACACAGAGGGAGGAGGGGCGTGATGGGGCTGGGCACTTCCTCCTTGGTTAATCTCGGCCAGGCCAACTGATTGCAACACCCCGAAGCCTCGTGCTTTTCCGAGCCTTTGAGTATCTTGCTGAACTTCTGTCCAAGGGCAAGTTTTCCTCTGTCAAACAGACCTGCAAGGTTGCTAGGCGCACACAAGGATCAAGAGAGATTCGGGTTACTCAATACTTGTTTTGCAAAGTCTGTTTTAAAAAATTGCATCATATCCCATTTGCTGGTTGTGCAATGCAGAGTGGATACCTAAACTGAAAGCTGAGGAAGTCTCAGCTCTAGGCACCTTTGCAATTTAGACGTCCATTTATACTCAAGTGGAAAATATTCAGCTGTTCTCGGTTAGGAAAAAAAAAAATATGGGTAGACAGCCAATGACAATAGACGCCAGGGTTCCCTGAAGGTATGAAATACATGCAGAAAACGTCTCATCCTATTTTTTCCTCGGGTGACGAGAAATATTCATGTGATGAATATTAATAAGGTTCGTCCTTGATCCTTGAGAAACGACATTCTCATAACACTTCCAATTCACTCAGGGTTGTCTTTTAATACAAAGAGTAGTAATCATTGAATTACCCAGCCTGGCTTCAAATCCTGGTGCTGCCACTCACTGGTTAGATGAGCTGGGGCAAGTGACTTAATCTCTCTGTGTGATTTCCTTTCCATCTTTAAGATGGGGGTGATGATATTTAAGTCCCAAATCAATGGGAGAATAGCTATAAAGGACAGAGGACCCAGCCCAGCATGCAGTGGGGATTGATACACTTTAGTTCCCTTCCGGCTCTGACCCTTCCCCATCCTTAGATGACTCCACATCAGGAGTCCCATTCTGCCGTCTTTACTGGCCATCATCCCATCCCAGGGTCAACACTAGCCCTAGTGGTGGTGGTTTGGGGGCCGGGGGCACCGGTGCAGGGGAGAGTCAAACTTGGGCAGTGCCCTTCATGGTGCTCGCAGTTTACGGGGACAGGCGTGCCCTCCAAGTGATTCCCACCAGGCAGACCGTGACGCACACTGAGACAGAAACTCATGGAGCCAGAGGAGAGTGGGGGGTATCGAGGGAAAGGGGGAAGAGGAGATTCTTCCAAACACAGACCCCAGCCATTCCTGTGCGAGAGCCAGGCTTCCATCGAATGATGTGCTGTGCACAGGGCACGTGCTAGGGAATTTGAGTCGTGTCCCTAAAAACGAAGCAGTCAGCTCACAGTCTATTTGCCCAGGTGCCCCTCTACTTGGCATTTGTCTGACCTCTGGGTGTCAGTGACCCTCCATCAGCTTCCGTTTCCTCCACCTCTAAGATATGGCCAACATTCCGTGGCTTCTTGATTCTGAGGGAAGGGTGGGGGGTACGACGGAAAGGGACAGGGGACAGGAGATCAACGTGTCAGGATAGAACTGACATGCAAGTTTGTCACGTAGACGTGAGGCACCGCCAGTGTGCTTAATTACACAACTTCACGCAAGAGAAATGGCTCTTCAG